>NC_081414.1:608541145-609987395 GCF_030272615.1 Cryptomeria japonica | reverse complement strand
AAATCTGACCGTGGGAAGCTGAATATCGGTGGTCATGCTTATTTATGGTTGGTAAACATAATTGCAAGGTCAAATTGCTCATCGGGATCAGGATTCATGGGTGGATTTTTGGGGGTGTTCACTAAATTATCTCATTTAGAAGACCCTAAATTTTGCCAAAATTTAGGGTTCCAACACCTGTCACGACAACAGACCTTATTGGGTACTCAATACCCTCTTTGTCAATGATTGTGGTTGTCAATTTTCTTTTAGGATCAATACAACGAAACAAAAAGTAATCCATTCCTTCTTCATTGTTCTTTTCTACAACATTTGCATACACATAACCTGCATTTTAAAGAATGATAATTAATACCAAAAATAATGTGTGATGTAACAAAATGAGCCAAAAAAAATTCTTGCAAAAAAATTAACCAAAAAAATCACCCGGTTCCTCTAGAGTCAGATACATGGTCGAAACCCACTAATGCTTCGATCTGGTTCAATTGCAGTGCTTTGAGAACTTGATATGTATCAATGGGAACCAACGGTCTACAAAACCATTTGTCAACCCACTCTTGTGATTCACATTCTTCCCACAAAAAATATATGCATTAAGAGCAAAAACTTACAATTTGTCTAGTATAAATTACTAGTGAACTTAAATTTGAAATTCTAAATGAGTGCATGTCACTCGATCCTGCAACTGTACAACAATCTTGATAGTTTTAAATGTTAGATTTACTGATCAACCAAAAATATCTATGAACCATTGACGTACCTGCATTACCTGGTCCCATTGTAGAGTTACACCATCACACAATTGTTGCTGCATCTATCAACTCAGCACCACCTTTGTACTTCAATTATTCTCTAGCAAGGTCTCTTTTTACACATGCTCCTGCACCATCATGCTCTCCCTTTCCATATCCAGCCTCAGTGAAATTCCAAAAATGTTGTACACATTGTCACATGCATCCTAGTCAACCAATAGAACATCCTTGCATTCATGAATTTTGAGGTGCAATTATCTGACCATATTATGTGTTGGTTGTATCTTATGTTTCTTTCCCTTAAATTATCATAGAAAACTTTTAATCATCCTTGCACAACTTTGACGAATGAGTATGATCATCACTTATGTAGAAGTGATACTCTCTTAAAACCTTTCTATCCTCCCCTATGCTATTATCTGCATGCATGAATGCTATGTGTACAAAAATAGAAACTTGTATAGAATGGTAATACATAGATTGAACTTCATTTTGAGGTTGTAGTGTATAATTTTCAGCAAAATCAACGATAGAGACAATGTTACCAAGAGGAAATGTGTCCTTACATAACTTGAATTACACATCTAACCACCAAGCTCTATGTGTATGCATTATGTACTCACAAACTAGTTTCTCTTGAAACATTTTCATAAATTCAGCTACACATATATCGTTTTTCACTAACTCACATCTCTTCAATTCTTTTCCATCTTTAACCCCATATGTGGTTGTCTTGTATTTTCCAAAAGAAACTAGTTTCTTACCAATTTCATGTGTGCTCTCCAAATGTACACATCTAGGTAAATGTTGCAAACCACCACATGTAGCACAAAAACCTTTTGAACACATCATCTCATAATCAATGCAAGCATCATGTCTTTTACATAACACACTTGAAATAAATTCTCTTGGTGACTTAGGAGGTACTTATGTTGGAAAAAAACGAATCCAAGAACACTGAGAGAGGGGCGGGGGGGGGGGGGGTGAATTAGTGTTCTGCCGGTAATACAAGATTTTAGCTTTTTATAACATAAACATATAAACCAATAAATGAAGAAATATATAACTTGAAGTAAATAAACTAGCCACATGAATGAAATCCATGACACACTGAATTTATACGTGGAAAACCTCAAAGAGGAAAAACCATGGTGGGATTTGTGACCCACAATATCAATTCACTGGCCATATGAAAGATATTACATAACATGGGGGCATGCACATGTAGGAAGGCACACTGCCTAGAGCACACTACTCAACACAAAAGAGTCTCACTGACTACAAGCTTCTGCTGAGATAAAACAGTAATGGTGATCTCACAAAATGCATATGCAATTCCAAAAAGAGTTCCGGTTATAGCTTTGTTCTGTACCTGTTCATAAACCCTAAATCCTTCTATCGGTATCTCGTTTCCTCCAAGAATGCTTTACAAACCATCTACTAATAATAGCATGATATTATTTTCACATACAAATGACCTACATACATATCCTTCGCATCACTTTTTTTGTTCTGCCTTATCATATATAAAAATAATCTAATAGACTGACTTACATACCCTCTAAAAATAATATGCCTTATGTCGGCTTACAATACAAAAGATATCCAATGTCGGCCCTATACAATAATTACAAAATGATTTTACAAAGAAACCTTTTGGATCCCAGACTAATGTGGGCTTCATTGAAGTGCAAGATGCTAGTGCCAGTGTCGGTGTCAGTGATGACCCTAAATACTCTAATGTCGGTATCTGCCGGTATCTGTCGGTATATGCCTTCTAGAGAATCTTTTTGCCATCAATAAAAACATATGTATCCAATGAGTGATGCATATCCCTTCACACACCTAAGGACAAACCCAAAGGTCTTAGTTTTTGACCCTTCAAATGACAATAAGGATCCTACCAAGAAGGATTCCACATCTTAAGGTCTGAGCTACACACAATCCTCTAGACTACCTTCTACTCAAGATGAGTAAAAGGTCTCAACACCTTCAATATACCTCTCCATGAATCTTTCTCTTGGGGGCTTTGGAATTGATCAATACATAAATCCTAAGGACTGTTCCAAACATTAGTTGTAGGTTTTGTCTTCAATGCCTTATACTTCCTTTGGAAACCTACCCCTCTAGCTAGTAGCCCTATTTAGCGAGTATTTTGCCCTTAACTCCAAAATATTTCTCACACCCTAACAAACTATTTATAATTATAGATACCCTTTTAGGAGTTATGTTCATCCCCAAATGGTTTGGCAAGATTTGCACTCTAAGGGTCTGAACCCCTTAGAAGCCTAAAGACTTAATTAGGAAGATTAGGCCTAATTTAAAAACCAACACCCATTTCTAGATTCCCAACTGCAAAACCAACTTCATGAGCATGTGAGGGATGGTAAATAATCTCTAATTCTAGGGTTTCACGCATGGAATCTACCGCTACAAGATTTTAGGGTGACTGTCCTAAATTTGCTTAAGGTAGTCACATGGAGATGCCTACCTAGATTTCTCTCATTCTCCTCATAACCAAGCCTTCCCTGCAAAAACCCATGAAAATAATAGAAAAAATTGACCAATCTTGCACTCAACCAATGGAAGAAACCTCTAGATGGAAGGAATGCAAGATATGGCCATTTTTGGTCAAAACCTTGCCCAAACCCTTGCTTTCTAGGTTACAGTCAGCAAATTGAAGGGTTCTCCCTACTCACAAAAGTTCAAATCCTCAGACCATCAACAAAACAAAGTTGATTTAACCCTCCATCTGCTCCATGAGTGATTTTGTCAAATTCAATCCGTACAAGGACGTACAACCTCTGCAAACTTAGAATTTCTATGAAAAAACTCAATTTTCAATGTTTTATTGCCTTCAAATTTCAATCCACAGTAACTCTAACCGTATGAATTATGTCCACAAGGATTTCCTTCCCCAATAGTTTCCAACCTAATTTTGAAGAGGTTGGAGCCAATGAGAGGCTTACAACAACCAAAAGTGAAAAAGTTGCACTTTTGCTTGCAAAAGTTGCATTGTCAAACGTTGCACTTTTTGACAAATTCGTCAATTTACACTAATTTGGGATCCACACAACTTGGATCAACCAAACATCACCTACACAACCTAAAACCCTATCAAACATCAAAACAAACATGAATCTACCCCTTATACATGAAATTGTCCAAATTGGCTTTTTAGGATGCCTAATTTGTGACATTGGTTTACATGGTGTGGTACTTATTGAATACATGAAAATTTCACAAACAAAAGACATTCACAATGATCCTGAGATCCTAATCTTCATCAACAGATCCATGATTGGCTTGTTGAGGAGGTGCCCCTGCACCATATTCCCTGGGAGAAGAGATCTCAAGCCCACTTGAGATCAGAGTCTGGAGGTTTGCACTATGGTCAGAAATTTGTGTGGCTATCATCCAAACTACTTCAGAGTCTGGTTTTCCCTACCAAGCCACCAAATACTCTATGTACTCCCTGTTCCTTGTCCTCTTTGTGACTCTAGTGTCTAGAACCTTGCTCAACTTTGGTAGATCATGCTTTGGAATATCATTATTTGATGCAACTTGCATTGGTTCTTCTTCATCATCTCCATTGCCTTTGTAAGGTGTTCGATCACATACATTGAAGATGGGTGACAATCCAAGATCAAGAGGAAGTTGGATTTTATAAGCATTCTTCCCATACTTCTTCACAATTAGACATGGTCCAATCTTCCTTTGCATGAGATTTGTGTGTTTTCCTTTTGGGAGTCTCTCCTTCTTCAAATGTACCCATACTAAGTCCCCAACACCAAACTGCACATCCCTCTTTCTCCAATCAGCATAAGCCATGTACTTCTCTGTAGATTGTTGGAGATGAGACTTCACTTGATCATGTACCTCCTTGATGGCTGATGCAAAAGCCTCCCCACCTGCACTAATGAATTATTCCTTAGGTAAATCCCTCAACTCTAACACACCTTTGGGGTGGATGCCATACACAATTTGGAAATCAGACTTCCCAGTGCTTCTATTTATGGTGTTATTGTATGAGAACTCTTCTTGTGATAGTGTGTTGTCCCATTTCACTCCATGTTGTCTTGCCAAACATCTTAATAATTTCCCCAAGGACCTATTCACAACTTCAGTTTGTCCATCCGTTTGAGGATGGTAGGCTGATGAGAAAGCTAGGTTGGTGCCTAACCTCTTTCAAAGGGTCCTCCAAAAATGACCTATGAACTTCACATCTGTGTCTGAAACTATGTTTAGAGGCAACCCATGTATCCAAACTATCTCTTTGAAAAACAAGTCTGCAATATATGAGGCATCACAAGAGGTTTTGCATGACAAGAAGTGAGCCATTTTGCTAAATCTATCCACCACTACAAAAACACTGTCAAACCCCCTCCTTGTCCTAGGCAGACCCAACACAAAATAAATGCTTATGCTTTGCCGTGGCCTAGAAGGAATGGGTAAAGGTTGTTACAAACATGCATTAGTGGATTTCCCTTTGTCTTTCTAACAAACAACGCATGTTTCTACAAACCTCCTAACGTCTACCTGGAACTTAGGCCATTAGTAGTGTCTTTCCACAAGGTCAAGGGTCTTGTCAAGACCAAAATGACCTGCCATTGCTCCATAATGCTTGTCCCTAATAATATTCAATCTCATTGAACACTTAGGTATACATAACTGTCCACCCTTGAATAGCAATCCCTCTTGGATCAAAAACTCAAAAAATTTAACATGATCTACCTCTCACCAAAAGACTTACATACTTTGTAGATCTCTTCAAAATCTTCATTAGCATCATACATGTTCTTTATGTAGTCAATTCCAACACTTTCCATCTTGATTTTGTTGATGGTTAAGACCCTCCTGCTCAAGGCATCTGAAAATTTATTCTTGACCCCCTTTTTGTGCTTGAGGTTGAAGGTGAAGGTTTGTAGGGTCTCTACCCACTTCATGTGCCTGTGATTTAACTTCTTTTGACTATTTATGAAACTAAGCATGCTTGATTATCAGTGAAAACTATAAACTCTTCAGGCAATAAATAGTGCCTCCACTTCTTCAATGACTGAACCAAATCATACATCTCCTAATCATAGGATGAGTATCTCCTCTTGACATCATTTTATTTTTCACTAAAAAAGGCAATTGGCCTTCCTTCCTGACCGAGTACTACCCCAATAGCCATGTGGCTTGCATCACATTCTACCTGAAATATCTTGTTGAAGTCTAGTAGGGAAAGGACTAGTTGTTCTGCAACTTTCTTCTTCAAAGTTTCAAATGAGTCATCTTCCTAATTGGTCCAATAGAACCTGCACTTTTGTTCTCCCTTTATGGTGTCAAGCATTGGTGCACAAACATGAATAAAACCCCTTATAAAATTCCTATAAAAAGTTGCTAAGCCATGGAAACTCTAGACATCAATCATAGTTTTAGGTGCTGGCCAAGATAGTATAGCACTTACATTCTCCTGGTCCATTTTCAACTCAGCTTGCGAGATTACAAAGCCCAAGTAGATGATCTCCTCCTACATGAACAAACACTTATCCAAATTTATCATTAGCTGCTTTTCATGTAACCTCTTGAGGACCATATCTATATGCTTGGGGTGCTCTTCCCTTGTGTGGTTAAAGATAAAGATATCATCTAGGTATACTATTACATGAACTCCACCAAGACCTCATTCATCAACCTCATAAAGGTACTAGGGGCATTGGACAAACCAAATGCCATGATATTCCACTCATATAGCCCCTCATTGGTTTTAAAAGTTGTTTCCCTTTCATCCCTTGGATTTATGGTAATTTGATGGTATCCAATCTTTACATCCATTTTGGTGAAATATTTTGCACTCCCTAAGAAATCAAGTAAAAACCGTATCCTAGGGATTGGAAACCTATACCTTATAGTTATCTTGTTGATGGCCCTTCAATCTGTACATAACCTCCAAGTGCCTTCTTTCTTGGGTTCAAGGACAAAAGGTACTGCACATGGGCTTAGACTTTTGCTAATTACCCCTGATTTTAGCAGCTCCTCATTTTGTCTTGGCATCTCTTCATTTTGGTATGGAGTAAGCTTTTATGTTGCTTTATTTGGTAGGGTAGATCTAGGGATCAGATCTATGCAATGACTTATATCTCTCACTGGTGGAAGGGATCTTGTCATTCCATCTGAGATGATGCCTTTGTACTTGTCAAGTAATTGACTGACTACAAGGTCTATGTGCCTTTGTTCTTCTTTTTCCCTCTCTACAAACTGCTCCTTCTTGGTCACCTTGGACTTGGGAATGAGGGCATAGTAAACTGCATCGTTCTCTACAATCTCCTTCATGAACTATTTTTTGTCTACCAACAACACTTTGGCATCCTTCCCTTTTGGTTCCATCTCTTCCTCTATTAGAGGTAAAAGTTATATCACCTTACCATCCTTGGTGATTTAATATGTGTTTCTAACCCCATCATGATGAGCCTTCAAGTCAAACTCCCATGGTCTTCCAAACAAGAGATGACATGCATCCATCTTGGCTATATCAAATAGCAATCTATTCTTGTATGATCCAATCTTAAACTCTACCCAAGATTTCTCTTCTACCACTGCTTGCTGACCTTGGGTGAGCCATGAGACCTTGTAGGGGTAAGGATGTGGCAACCTTCTCAACTTAAGCTTCTCTACCATTTCAAGAGACACAAAATTTTCAGTAGACTTGGAGTCTATCAAGACCTTGCATAACTTTCCTCCCGCCTTGTAGGTAGTTTTGAAAAGAGACTTTCTTTGTGGGGGCTCCTTGTCAGGTACCTTCATGGTGGTTACTACTCTCCTAATCATCAGAGCCTCTCCTCTTTTAGGGTAACCATAGCTATCATGAGCATTGACACTTTGATAGGTGTTTGCACTTGCCACACTTTAGCAATTAGATTCCTGCACCAAGTTGCTCCTCCTTTCTCTCATGGAGCTTGTAGAGTTCTCTAGACACCTATTGGCCATGTGCCCTTCTTAGTTGTAGTTATAAAATCTAGGAGTTCCTCTGCCTTGGGAGCTTCCTCTTGGGGATGGTCTTCTACCCCTAAAGTTCCCTCTTTGATTGTAGCCTCCTCCTTGGTTATAATTGCTCTCTCCTCTAGTGCTTTCTTAACTAGACTCACCTTGGTATCCAAAACCATTTCCTCTACCTATGAAAGGGCCTCTTCCCTCTCTTTTCTCTCTCTCTCTCCCTTTGCCTCTATTATTTTGTTCCTGTCTTCTCTTTAGCTTCTCCTCCACCTTGAGTACCAAATGAAAACATTTTTGGATTGTCTCCAGGGTGTGGAGGTTCAAATATTCTTGGATGGAAAATCTCAATCCATTGAGATATCTCACTGGTTTTTCATCCTATGAAGGAAATCACATCCATCTCCTTCTTCTTGAAGTTTTGTCTCCTCTTATGCAATTGGACATTATAGTCCATTGGAACATAGGCTTCCCTAACAAAAGCCATCATGTTCTTCCAAGTAACAACTTTTCTCTTTCCCTCTTTCACCCTCTCATCTTGGATGAAAGTCCACCAAGTCAGTGCAGCCCCTTTCATTTTGGATCAGACCATCTTCACCCTTTGGTTCTTTGGTATGTCTTCACTCTCAAATAAATTGTCTAAGGAGTCTATCCACTCCATCACTGTATTAGGTTCCATGTTACCTGCAAACACTAGTAGATCCAACTTCACATCCATTGTTCTCCTTTCCATGGACATGAGGACATTTATCAAGGGTCTCTGGTCTGCAGGAACCTCTAGTTCTTCCTGCCTAGGGATCTCTCTTCATCCCCTTCTTCATCTCCTCTAGAGTCTTTGTCTCCCCTCTCCACTTTACCCTTCAACTGGTCCATTTCATTTCTCAAGGTCTGATTCTCAACTGTGACTACTTTGCTGTCTGCCATCTTCTTCTCCACCAAGATAACCAACTCAACATTGGTCATCCTTGATGGGATCTTAGGATCCCGCTTCCTCTCACATCTTGTCTTCTTCTCTGGTCCAAAGTACACTCCTAAGCTCTGATACCACTTGATGTAGATACCTTCACACACCTAAGGAAAAACCCAAAGGACTTAGTTTTTGACCCTTAAAATGACAATAAGGATCCTACCAAGAAGGACTCCACATCTTAAGTTTTGAACTACACACAATCCTCTAGACTAGCTTCTACTCAAGATGAGTAAAAGGTCTCAACACCTTCAATACACCTCTCTATGACTCTTTCTCTTGGGAGCTTTGGAATTGGTCAATACATGACTCCTAAGCACTTCCAAACATTAGTTTTAGGTTTTGTCTTCAATGACTTATACTTCCTTTGGAAACCTACCCCTCTAGCTAGTAGCCCTATTTATGAGTATTTTGCCCTTAACTCCAAAATATTGCACACACCCTAAAAAACTATTTATCATTCCAAATACCCCTTTAGGAGTTACGTTCATCCCCAAATGGTTTGGCAAGATCTTCACTCTAAGGGTCTGAACCCCTTAGAAGCCTAGAGACCTAATTAGAGCGATTAGGCCTAATTTACAAAGCAACACCCATTTCTAGATTCCCAACTACAAAAACAACTTCATTAGAATGTGGGGGATGGTAAATAATCTCTAATTCCAGGATTGCACGCCTGGAATCCACCGCTACAATATTTTAGGGCGACTGTCCTAAATTTGCTCAAGGTAGTCACATGGAGATGCCTACCTAGATTTATCTCATTATCCTCATAACCAAGCCTTCCCTTCAAAAAACCATGAAAATCCTAGAATAAATTGACCAATTCTTCACTCCACCAAAGGAAGAAACTTCTAGATGGAAGGAATGCAAGATATGACCATTTTTGGTCAAAACCCTGGCTAAACCCTTGCATTCTGGGTTACAGTTAGTAAATTGAAGGGTTATCCCTACTCACAAAAGATAAAATACTTAGACCACTGCCAAAACAAAGGTGATTCAGCCCTCCATCTTCTCCATGAGTTATTTTGTAAAATTCAATCCATACAAGGACGTACAACCTCTGCAAACTTAGAATTTCTATGAAAAATTTCATTTTTTCAGTGTTTTTTTGCCTTCAAATTTCAATCCATAGTAAATCTAACCATGGGAATCATGTCCAAAACATTTATATCCTTCCCCAATGGTTTCCAAACAAATTTTAAAGAGGTTAGAGCTGTTGAGAGGCTTACAACAACCAAAAGTGGAAAAGTTGCATTTTCAAAAGTTGCACTTTTTGACAAAGTTGTCAATTCACACCAATTTGGGATCCACACAACTTGGATCAACCAAACATCAACTACACACAATAAAATCCTATCGAACATAAAAAAAACATCAATCTACACCTTCTACACCAAATTGTCCAAATTGTCTTATTAGTATGCCTAATTTGTGACATTGGTTTACATTGTGGGGTCCTTATTGAATACATGAAAATTTCACAAACAAAAGACATTCACAATGATCCCAAGATCCTAATTTTCATCATCAGATCCATGATTGGATTGTTGAGGAGGTGCCTCTTCACCATACTTCCCAGGAGAAGAAATCTTAAGCCCACTTGAGATCAGAGTTTGGAGGTCTGCACCATGGTTAGAAATTTGTTTGTCTGTCATCCAAATTTCTTCAGAGTCTAGTTTGCATTGCCAAGCCATCAAATACTCCACGTACTCTTTGTTCCTTGTTCTCTTTGTGACTCTAGTATCTAGAACCTTGCTCAACTTTGGTGTATCATGCTTTGGAATATCATTATCTGCTATAACCTGCATTGGTTCTTCTTCTTCATTTACATTGCCTTTGTAATGTGTTAGATCACATACATTGAAGATGGGTGACAATCCAAGATCAGGAGGAAGTTGGATTTCTTAAGCATTCTACCCACACTTCTTCACAATCAGACATGGTCCAATCTTCCTCTACATGAGCTTTGTGTGTTTTCCTTTTGGGAGTCTCTCCTTCTTCAAATGTACCCATACTAAGTCCCCAACACCAAACTGCACATCCCTCTTTTTCTTTTCAGCATAAGCCTTATACTTCTCTGTAGATTGTTGGAGATGAGACTTCACTTGATCATGTACCTCCTTGATGGATTATGCAAAAGCCTCCCCACCTGCACTAATGGATTCTTCCTTAGGTAAATCCCTCAACTCTAACACACCTCTGGGGTGGATGCTATACACAATTTGGAAAGGAGACTCCCCAATGCTTCTATTTATGGTGTCATTGTATGAGAACTGTGCTTGTGACAGTATGTTGCCCCATTTCTCTCCATGTTGTCTTGTCAAACATCTTAATGGGTTCCCCAAGGACCTATTGATAATTTTAGTTTGTCCATCCATTTGGGGATGGTAGGCTGACGAGAAAGCTAGGTTGGTGCCTAACCTCTTCCAAAGGGTCCTCCAAAAATGACCTATGAACTTCACATCCCTATCTGAAACTATGTTTAGAGGTAACCCATGTATCCAAACTATTTCTTTGAAAAACAAGTCTGCAACATATGAGGCATCACAAGAGGTTTTGCATGGCAAGAAGTGAGCCATTTTGCTAAATCTATCCACCACTACAAAAACACTGTCAAACCCCCTCCTTGTCCTAGGCAGACCGAACACAAAATCCATGCTTATTCTTTCCCATGGCCTAGAAGGAATGGGTAAAGGTTTGTACAAACTTGCATTGGTGGATTTCCTTTTGGCTTTTTGACAAACCACACATGTTTCTACAAACCTCCTAACATCTGCCTACAACTTAGGCTAGTAGTAGTGTCTTTTCACAAGGTCAAGCGTCTTTTCAAGACCAAAATGACCTTCCATTGCTCCATAATGCTTGTCCCTAATAATATTCAATCTCATTGAACACTTAGGTATACATAACTATCCAACCTTGAATAGCAATCCCTCTTGGATCAAAAAGTCAGAAAATTTAACATGATCTACCTCTCACAAAAACACTTACATACCTTGTAGATCTCTTCAAAATCTTCATTAGCATCATACATGTTCTTTAAGGAGTCAATGCCAACACTTTCCATCTTGATTTTGTTGATGGTTAAGACCCTCCTACTCAAGGCATCTGCAACTTTGTTCTTGACCCCCTTTTTGTGCTTGCGGTTGAAGGTGAAGGCTTGTAGGGTCTCTAACCACTTCATGTGCCTGTGGTTTAACTTGTTTTGATTGTTTATGAAACTGAGTGCCTGATTATCAGTGAAAACTATAAACTCTTCAAGCAATAAATAGTGCCTCCACTTCTTCAATGACTGAACCAAAACATACATCTGCTAATCATAGGATGAGTATCTCCTGTTCGCATCATTTATTTTTTCACTAAAAAAGGCAATTGGCCTTCCTTACTTACTAAGTGCTACCCCCAATAACCATGTGGCTTGCATCACATTCTACCTAAAATATCTTGTTGAAGTCTAGTAGGGAAAGGACTGGTTGTTCTGCAACTTTCTTCTTCAAAGTTTCAAATGAGTCATCTTCCTAATTGGTCCAATAGAACTTGCACTTTTGTTCTCCCTTTATGATGTCAAGCATTGGTGAACAAACATGACTAAAACCGCTTATAAAATTCCTACAAAAAGTTGCTAAGCCATGGAAACTCTAGACATCAATCATAGTTTTAGGTGTTGGCCAAGATAGTATAGCACTTACGTTCTCCTGGTCCATTTTCAACTCACCTTGTGAGATTACAAAGCCCAAGTAGATGATCTCCTCTTGCATGAACAAACAGTTACCCAAATTTATCATTAGCTGCTTTTCATGTAACCTTTTGAGGACCATATCTATATGCTTGAGACACACTTCCCTTGTGTGGCTAAAGATCAAGATATCATGTAGGTATACTATTACAAACTTGCCTATGAACTCCACCAAGACCTCATTCATCAACCTCATAAAGGTACTAGGGGCATTGGACAAACCAAATGGAATCTTCCACTCATATTGCCCCTCATTGGTTTTAAAAGTTGTTTTGTTTTCATCCCTTGGACTTATTCTAATCTGATGGTGTCCACTCTTTAGATCCATTTTGGTGAAATATTTTGCACTCCCCAATCAATCAAGTAAATCCCCTCCTAGGGATCGGAAACCTATACCTTATAGTTATCTTGTGAATGGCCCTTGAGTCTTTGCATAACCTCCAATTGCCTTCTTTCTTGGTTTCAAGGACAAAAGGTACTGGACATGGGCTTAGACTTTTGCCAATTAGCCTTGATTTTAGCAACTCCTTATTTTCTCTTGGCATCTCTTCATTCTGGTTTGGAGTAAGCTTGTATGCAGCTTTATTCGGTAGGGTAGATCTAGGGATTAGATCTATGCAATGACTTATATCTCTCACCGGTGGAAGGGATCTTGGCATTCCATCTGAGATGATGCCTTTGTACTTGTCAAGTAATTGTTTGACTATAGGGTCTATGTGCCTCTGTCCTTCTTTTTCCCTCTCTGCAAACTGTTCCTTCTTGGTCACCTTGGACTTGGGAATGAGGGCATAGTAAACTGCATCATTCTAGGCAATCTTCTTCATAACTGTTTTCCATCTACCAACAACACTTTGGCATCCTTCCCTTTTGGTTCCATCTCTTCCTCTATCAGAGGTAAAATTTATATCACCTTACCATCCTTTGTGATTGAATAGGTGTTTCTAACCCCATCATGATGAGCCTTCAAGTCAAACTCCCATGGTCTTCCAAACAATAAATGACATGCATCCATCTTGGCTATATCAAATAGAAATCTATTCTTGTATGATCCAATCTAAAACTCTACCCAATCTTGCTCTTCTACTAGTGCTTGCTAACCTTGGCTGAGCCATGAGACCTTGTAGGGGTAAGGATGTGGAAACCTTCTCAACTTAAGCTTATCTACAATTTCAAGAGACAAAAAAATTTCAGTAGACCCGGATTCTATCAAGACCTTCTCTTTAGCTTCTCCTCCACCTTGAGTGCCAACTAAAAACATTTTTGGATTGTCTCCAAGGTGTGGAGGTTCAAATATTCTTTGATGGAAAATCTCTGTCCATTGAGATATCTCACTAGATTTTCATCCTCACTCTCCTTTACCTTGGTATTTAGACACAACTTCATGAACTCCTCTGTGTAGGAACTCACGTCCATCTCCTTCTGCTTGAAGTTTTATCTCCTCTTATGCAATTGGACATTTTAGTCCACTGGAACATAGGCTTCCTTAACCAAAGCCATCATGTTCTTCCAAGTAGCAACTTTTCTCTTTCCCTCTTTCACCCTCTCATCTTGGATGAGAGTTCACTGAGTCAGTGCAACCCCTTTCATTTTGGATTGGGCCATCTTCACCCTTTTGTGCTTTGGTATGTCTTCACTCTCAAAGAAATTGTCTAAGGAGTCTATCCACTCCATCACTGTATCAGGTTCCATGTTACCCGCAAACATTGGAAGATCCAACTTCACATCCATTTTTCTTCTTTCCATGGACATGAAGACACTCATCGGGGGTCTCTGGTTTGCAAGAACCTCAAGTTCTTCTTGCCTAGGGATATCCTCTTCCTCCCCTTCTTCATCTCCTCCAGAGTGTCTCTCTCCCCTCTCCACTTTGCCCTTCAACTGGTCCATTTCATTTCTCAAGACCTGATACTCAGCCTTGAATACTCTGCTATCTACCATCTATTTCTTCACCAATATAGCCAACTCAGCATTGGTCATCCTTGATGGGATATCTTGGGATCCCTCTTCCTCTCACATCTTGTCTTCTTCTTTGGTCCAAAGTACACTGTTTAGCACTGATACCACTTGATGCAGAGACCTTCACACACCTAAGGAAAAACCCAAAGCACTTAGTTTTTGACCCTTAAAATAACAATAAGGATCCTACCAAGAAGGACTCCACATCTTAAGGTTTGAACTACACACAATCCTCTAGACTAGCTTCTACTCAAGATGAGTAAAAGGTCTCAACACCTTCAATACACCTCTCCATGACCCTACCAAAATATTTATCATTCCAGATACCCTTTTAGGAGTTACGTTCATCCCCAAATGGTTTGACAATATCTGCACTCTAAGGGTCTGAACCCCTTAGAAGCCTAGAGACCTAATTAGGGTGATTAGGCCTAATTTACAAAGCAACACCCGTTTCTAGATTACCAACTGAAAAAAAAAATTTATGAGCATGTGGGGGATGGTAAATAATCTCTAATTCCAGAGTTGCACACCTGGAATCCACTGCTACAATATTTTTGGGTGACTATCCTAAATTTTCTCAAGGTAGTCACATGGAGATGCCTACCTAGATTTATCTCATTCTCCTCATAACCAAACCTTCCCTCCAAAAACAAATGAAAATCCTAGAATACATTGACCAATCCTACACTCCACCAAAGGAAGACACTTCTAGATGGAAGGAATGCAAGATATGACCATTTTTTGTCAAAACCCTAGCCAAACCCTTGCTTTCCGGGTTACAGTCAGCAAATTGAAGAGTTCTCCCTACTCACAAAAGATCAAATCCTCACACCACTTCCAAAACAAAGGTTATTCAACCCTCCATCTTCTCCATGAGTTATTTTTTTAAATTCAATCCGTACAAGGATGTACAACCTCTGCAAACTTAGAATTTCTATGAAAAAACTCAATTTTCAGTGTTTTATTGCCTTCAAATTACAATCCATAGTAACTCTAACCGTGGGAATAATCTCAACAACATATCCTTCCCCAATGGTTGCCAACTAAATTTTGAAGAGGTTGGAGATATTGAGAGGCTTACAACAACCAAAACTGGAAAAGTTGCACTTTTTGACAAAGTTGTCAATTCACACCAATTTGGGATCCACACAATCTAGATCAACCAAACATCAAATACACACCCTAAAATCCTATCAAACATCAAAACAAACATCAATCTACCCCTTATACACAAAATTGTCCAAATTGGCTTATTAGGATGCCTAATTTGTGACACTGGTTTACATTGTGGGGTCCTTATTGAATACATGAATATTACACAAACAAAAGAAATTCACAATGATCCTAAGATTCTAATATTCATCATCAGATCCATGATTGGCTTGTTGAGGAGGTGCCTCTTCACCATACTTCCTGGGGGAAGAGATCTCAAGCCCACTTGAGATTAGAGTTTCGAGGTCTACACCATGGTTAGAAATTTGTTTGTATGTCATCCAAACTTCTTCAGAGTCTGGTTTGCCCTACCAAGCCACCAAATACTCTATGTACTCCCTATTCTTTGTTCTCTTTGTGACTCTAGTGTCTAGAACCTTGCTCAACTTTGGTGGATCATGCTTTGGAATATCATTATCTGCTACAACCTACATTGATTCTTCTTTTTGATTTCCATTGCCTTTGTAAGGTGTTAGATCACATACATTGAAGATGGGTGACAATCCAAGATCAGGAGGAAGTTGGATTTCATAAGCATTCTGCCCACACTTCTTCACAACCAGAAATGGTCCAATCTTCCTCTATATGAGCTTTGTGTGTTTTCATTTTGGGAGTCTTTCCTTCTTCAAATGTATGCATACTAAGTTCCCAACACCAAAATGCACATCCCTCTTTTTGTTTTCGTCATAAGCCTTGTACTTCTCTGCAGATTGTTAGAGATGAGACTTCACTTGATCATGTACCTCCTTGATGGCTTATGCAAAAGCCTCCCCACCTGCACTACTGGATTCTTCCTTAGGTAAATCCCTCAACTCTAACACACCTCTGGGGTGGATGCCATACACAATTTGGAAAGGAGACTTCCCAGTGCTTCTATTTATGGTGTCATTGTACAAGAATTTTGCTTGTGATAGTATGTTGTCCCATTTATCTCCATGTTGTCTTGTCAAACATCTTAATAGGTTCCCCAAGGACCTTTTGACAACTTTAGTTTGTCCATTCGTTTGGGGATGGTAGGATGATGAGAAAGCTAGGTTGGTGCCTAACCTCTTCCAAAGGGTCCTCCAAAAATGACCTATGAACTTCACATCCCTATCTGAAACTATGTTTAGAGGCAACCCATGTATGCAGACTATCTCTTTGGAAGACAAGTCTGCAACATATGATTTATCACAAGAGGTTTTGCATGGCAAGAAGTGAGCCATTTTGCTAAATCTGTCCACCACTACAAAAGCACTGTCAAACCCCCTCCTTGTCCTAGGTAAACCCAACAAAATATCCATTCTTATGCTTTCCCATGGCCTAGAAGGAATGGGTAATGGTTTGTACAAACCTGCATTGGTGGATTTCCCTTTGGCTTTCTGACAGACCACAGATATTTCTACAAACCTCCTAACATATGCCTTCAACTTAGGCCAATGGTAATGTCTTTTCACAAGGTCAAGGGTCTTGTCAAGACCAGAATGACCTACCATTGCTCCACAATTCTTCTCCTTAATAATATTCAGTCTCATTGAACACTTAGGTATACGTAATTATCCACCCTTGAGTAGAAATCCCTCTTGGATAAAAAACTCAAAAAATTCAACATGATACTTCTCACCAAAAGTCTTACATACCTTGTAGATCTCTCCAAAATCTTCATCAACATCATACATGTTCTTTAAGGAGTCAATGCCAACACTTTCCATCTTGATTTGGTTGATGGTTAAGACCCTCTTGCTCAAGGCATCTGCAACTTTTTTCTTGACCCCTTTTTTGTGCTTGAGGTTGAAGGTGAAGGCTTGTAGGGTCTCTACGCACTTCATGTGCCTGTGGTTTAGATTCTCTTGACTTCTTATGAAATTGAGTGCCTGATTATTAGTGAAAACCATAAAATCTTTAGGCAATAAATAGTGCCTCCACTTCTTCAATGACTGAACCAAAGCATACATTTCCATATCATAGGATGAGTATCTCTTCTTAGCATCATTTAGTTTTTCACTAAAAAAGGTAATTTGTCTTCCTTCTTGACTGAGTACTACCCCAATAGCCATGTGGCTTGCATCACATTCTACCTAAAATATCTTGTTGAAGTTTGGTAGGGCAAGGACTGGTTGTTCTGCAACTTTCTTCTTCAAAGTTTCAAATGAGTCATTTGCCTACTTGGTCCAACTGAACCTGCACTTTTGTCCTCCCTTTATGGTGTCAAGCATTGGTGCACAAACATGACTAAATCCCCTTATAAACTTCCTATAAAAAGTTTCTAAGCCATGAAAATTTTGGACATCAATCATAGTTTTAGGTGTTGGCCAAGATAGTATAGCACTTACCTTCTCTTGGTCCATTTTCAACTCACCTTGTGAGATTACAAAGCCCAAGTAGATGATCTCCTCCTGCATGAACAAACACTTATACAAATTTATCATTAGTTGCTCTTCATGTAATCTTTTGAGGACCATATCTATATGCTTGAGGTTCTCTTCCCTTGTGTGGCTAGAGATCAAGATATCATCTAGGTATACTATTATAAACTTGGCTATCAACTCCACCAAGACTTCATTCATAAACTTCATAAAGGTACTAGGGGCATTGGACAAACCAAATGGCATGAATTTCCATTCATATAACCCCTCATTGTTTTTAAAATCTATTTTCCATTCATCCCCTGGCCTTATTCTAATCTGATGGTATCCACTCTTTAGATCCATTTTGGTGAAATATTTTGCACTTCCCAAGCAATCAAGTAAATCCTCTATCCTAGGGATTGGAAACCTATACCTTATAGTTATCTTGTTGATGGCCCTTGAGTTTGTGCATAACCTCCAAGTGCCTACTTTCTTGGGTGCAAGGACAAT
The DNA here is from genome assembly GCF_030272615.1 of Cryptomeria japonica. Taxonomy (NCBI): domain Eukaryota; kingdom Viridiplantae; phylum Streptophyta; class Pinopsida; order Cupressales; family Cupressaceae; genus Cryptomeria; species Cryptomeria japonica. The sequence goes on along the minus strand of NC_081414.1, from coordinate 609,968,963 downwards.
AGGTACCTTCTTCTCTTCTACTAGAGGGTTGTCAGCTTTCTTCCTCTGTACCCTTCTGAATGAAAGAGGTTGATTATCCTCTGGATCAGAGTCGTAAGTGATAGACGAAATGAAAATCTTAGGCCTCTTTACCATAGGAGAACTAGGCGCTGCTGGTTGATCTACCAGTTTAGATCGAGAACCTAGTTCTGTATCTATCCCGTGAATTACATTTTGAACAAATGCAGACATTTTGTCTATTTTCTTTTACCTCCTTTTCTTGTTGAAACCAATTTTCACCTCAAGAGCCTTCTCATCTACAGTGCCAAAGTGTTCGTCCTTATCATCCAAAGGAGCATCAATCAACATTTTAGCATATAGCTCCAAGATGTTGTCATCAACTTCATAACCCAATTTAGTGACCCATATTGTTCTAGGTTCCACTTCTTCCATCAATGTCTCATCAGTTTTTACCATGAAGAAAATATCAGTGGAGTATTTCTCCACAATGTGTTTGGAGATTCTCTCCCCCAGTCTCATGTTCTCTTGAAAAGTTTTAAAGTGGCCCCAAAGCTTCTCATCCTTGTTAATGCCAAGATCGGTGATTGCATCTTTGATCTGCATACCTACGGGTATGTCATGAGCCCAACGTTTCTTTCTCAAACCTAGTAGCTCATTAATGAAATACAACATCAACCAGACAATAAGATTGCCAAATCGGAATGTTCCTTTCTTAACACCTGTGATCTTTCCAATATTTAACATTAATTCACTTCTTAACCATTCACACAAGTCATACTTTCTATTATTATTTATCATTTGATATGTTATATGGATACACGAATTGGCAACAAAGTTCAATCGACTTGATTGAGTTACCTTGTAGCCGATGATCATGCTTGCAAATTTCACATTTTTATCTTTGATGGTGTTGACCCTCATTGATCTTCCATCATGGGTTGTGCTAGTGAGCTTCTCAACCACAGTGTTGGAGATCTTCTTTGTTGGTTCCTATCCAACTTTGGGTAAGTCGGTGACTACCTGAATTTATTCTTTGGTGATCCGATGGGGATGGTTTAGCCAGATGAATTCATTATGGACCCTGCTCAGGACATATCTAATCACTTCGTCCTTGAATTTCGGTATATACAGGATTCTGGTGAACCCTAGGTCTTTAATGATTTCATATTCCGGCTTGATTGTTCTAGAGATGCCTAGTATCACAGATTGATACATTCCCTTGATTTCCTCAGTGCCTAAATCCTCCAAGGTGTAGTCAATATAGGCCCTGACATCTTCCACATAAACTACGCCATCGGGAACCCTAAAAAATGCGCGAGTAGAGTCTTCCTTCATTGCAATTTGAGGAACTTCCTTGAAAATAGGTCTAAGCCTATCCTTAACCTCAACAATAGTGGGATTTGCAGTGAAAGTAGGAGCAGATGATGATCCCGATTTCATTTAAATGAAATACCTGGATAACGATCGTCGGTTGAAAGATTTTGATTATTTTTTAGATAACTGCTGGAAATCCTTTGGAGTGCCTTTTCTCTCTCTTGATCGCCTATGATTCGCCTTTTCTTTTCTTTGGTTTGCTCGAGTGATGGGTGAGTGAAAATGAGTCCATTTTCCCTTTTTATTAGTGAGTAAATCCGAATTCATCACTGTCATAATTGCTTAGCGATGCACCCTACTTGATGCTGATTTCATAGTTTTATGCCTAATAAACCTCCATCAAAGATCAATACCACTCTCCAAATCTCTTCCGGGGAATATGCAAGATTTGCATGAACTTTCCAACCCCTAAGGCGTATGCCTCAGTTACCAGTTCAATTTACTACTGGTGTAGGAATGCTCTGGTCTACCAGTGTAGTTACATCTGCACTTGGTTCTTTAGATTTTCTAACCTATCTCTTCGTGTGGCCTTGTTGTATTTCATCTAACTTCTTCTTTCCTTTCTCATTTGCTTTGTCATTGCTAACCGGTTTAGTCTCGCTTCTGCAGTACTTAGCAATATGACCTATTTTGTTGCATGCATAACATATAACATTGTTCTTTTGAATTTCTTTGACATATCTGATGTCATTCGTTGACCTACATTGATTAGCCAAATGTCCAAAATTTCCACATGCATGACACTTAACATTCATTCTGCAATCTTCTGACTTATGACCATATTTCTTGCAATTTGTGCATTGACTGGGAACTGAATTGTAGTTTTGATTTGCTCCATTTCTACATTGTTTAGCCATATGCCCAGATTTATTACAAACAAAGCATCTACCATTGAATTTGTAAGCATTAGATTTCCTTACTAGTTTCCTCTGTTTTGATGAGTTCTGCATACTGGTTGACTGATCTTCATTTGCAGTACTGGAGCTTTGGCCTTGTACAAATCCAAGTCCTCTAGAATCTTCACTCTGCCTTTGTCTTTTCAATAAATAGTCCAATTGTTTAGCACTAATCCTGAATTTTTCTTTATACTCACTAATAGTAGTCAGATCATCTCTCAGAGTCATTATTTGTCTTTCAAGCTCTTGTTCATTATTCTGGGATTGTACCAAATCAGTTCTCAATAGATTATTCTCATGAGCCAATCTGCCACATTCTTCAAATTTGTTTTTCAGAGATATAGAAATTTTTTCTTCCTTCTTATCTCTATCCTCATTATCTTTTGACATCCTCATAGTCAGGTCTTGCATTTCATTCTTCATGAGCATGTTTTCTTGACTTAGTTTCTGACATTGTTCCTTAAGTGCATTTTTCTCTTCATCATCCTAGTTTTGCAAAAGTTCCTTCCTCCTAGCTTGAGTTGAGGATAACCTTTCTTGCAGAACAAGAATGAATTCATTAGAAAAATTAAATTCATCTTGCAGCTTTAAGTTCTTCAACCTTTCAGCATCATAATCCTCAAGTGCCATCTCAAGTTGCTTCTCCATAGCCATGTTCAATTATTCTAGTTTCAGGATCTTCCTCAAGTTGTTAAACTTCCTCCAAGGTACCAGGCTCTGATACCAATTGTTGGAATACAATGAATCCACGAACATTGAGAGGGGGGGTGAATCAGTGTTCTGCCGGTATTACAAGATTTTAACTTTTTATAACATGCACATATAAACTGGTAAATGAAGAAACATATAACATGAAGTAAATAAACTAGCCACATGAATGAACTCCATAACACACTGAATTCATACGTGGAAAACCTCAAAGAGGAAAAACCACGGTGGGATTTGTGACCCATAATATCAATTCATTGGCCATATGAAATATATTACATAGCACGGGGGCCTACACATGCAGGAAGGCACATTGCTGAACACAAAAGAGTCTCACTGACTACAAGCTTCTTCTGAGGTAAAACAGTAATGTTGAGCTCACAAAATGCGTCTGCAATGCCAAAAAGAGTTCCAGTTATAGCTCTGTTTTGTACCAGTTCATAAACCCTGAACCCTTCTACTGGTATCTCCTTTCCTCCAAGAATTATTTATAAACCATCTACTTATCATAGCATGATATTAGTTTCGCATACAAATGACCTACATACATATCCTTCACATCACTTTTTTTTCTTTGCCTTATCATATATCAAAATGACCTAACAGACTGACCTATATACCCTTTACAAACAATATGCCTTATGTCGGCTTACAATACAAAAGATATTCAATGTCGGCCCTATACAATAATTACACAATGAATTTACAAAGAAACCTTTCAGATCCCAGACTGATGTTTGCTTCACTGAAGTGTAGGATGCTGGTGTCGGTGATGACCCTAAATACTCTAATGCTAGTATCTGCCGGTGTATGCCTCCAAATACTGGTATTTGCTAGTATATGCCTTCTAGAGAATCTTGTTTCCATCAATGACAACATATGAATCCAATGAGTGTCAATTGCCAACAACTTGTATATTGTATTCCTGCAAAACATCGTTAGTGTGCAAAGTACAAGAAATATGATGATAAATATCATAGTGCATGGAAAATTCAATATGCATCCTACAACAACATGTGGTGCACACATGATTAATCTTAACATCAAAATGTTTTTCCATTTCAAAAAATCTTTGACTAATTCTTATTTGAGGAAACTTTTGAAGGATTCTTTCATAAAATTTTGTTTGAGTCATATCGAAATAGTGTTTGGCATGAGGTTCACAATTTCTAGATCCAATTCGCCTTCTAACAACATCTCTTTGGTTGGGAAAGACCCTTGTGTTGTCATGCCAAAAATTTTCAATTAATGTTCTTAGTGCATCAACAACAACCATGTCTTTGCGTGGTAGTTTACGCGAGAACGCCCAAAGAGAATTATTGTTAGGATCCTCTATTTTCTCCTCCCTCTCGAATGCTTTACGTAATGTTGTTCTACTTATGTTTAATGACTTAAGATCTTTTTTTTTCTTGCTCATTACGGTTGATGTAATAACATGTCGAGTAACATTAGAATATTTAGTACATGATTTTGAACCAATATCTTGATATGCATCAAATAGATTTCTCACAATAGTTCTTTCACTATTACTTTCAGATGATCTTAGGCCTAGAATATTCATTATCTCTCTAAAATTCAAAATTTTAATCATTTTAACAATTAATTGGCATCTTGTACTTTGATTTAAGTTTTCAAAATAGTGTTGCCATATTCTTTTAACCATTCTTCTACAAGTTCATTCCTGTAATTTATCGGGCATTGGCTTCAAAATATTCTCATTGATGTCAATTAGATACTTTGGTTTGATATGAATAATTCTAGGAGGTGTTAACATTGGTGTATTAGGTATAGTCATCACATCAAATGGAGATGGTGTATGCTCATCATTTTATTGATTATTCATTTTGGTCTCTTCTTCAATTGCATTAGGTTCATTCAATAAATCAAATATTGTTGGTGCATCTTTATTGTTTGTTTGATTATTGATTGTGATTTCTTCTTCAATTGCATTAGGTTCATTCAATAAATCAAATGATGTTGGTGCATCTTCATCATTTGTTTGATTATTGATTGTGATTTCTTCTTCAATTGCATTAGGTTCATTTGGTACATCTAATTGAGATTTTGTAGATTACATACCTTCTTGTCCTATTGTTCTTAGTTCATGCAATTTCTTCATATGTTGCCTTTGTCTTTCCTTTTTAGCCTCTCATTGTTCAGTTGTTCCTTGCTTGTTCTTTCCCATAATTAATAATAGTTATCCTAAATAGAATCATTTTGCACATATATGTTCTTAAAACTTATACAATCAAATTACCATCAAAATGAATATTATCATTATTTTTAATAATCAAAACTATTAAACAATCACAATAACATTGACCAAACTAATTAAAACAACAATTCAATCATTTAAAATCATGCAAAACAAAATTTTCACTTACTTTGACATATAAAACTGTCATAGAATTGCAATATCAATTGCAGTGAGGCCTTCAAAGACTTTAAAAACTCCTTTTGTGAGTGTTGAGGCCATTATAAAAATTTGTGCAAGAAACGTATGTGGGTTACATCTAGTTAACCCATACGTGTATTTAGTCCCTAAAAATACCCCAATAGGCCAATGTTCATAATTATCATAATTCGTACATGCTTCTTATGTTAAAAACCCGTACATGTTACTTATATTAAAGAAAGGAGAGAGGGGGAGGGAGGGAGAGGGAGAGGGAGAGGATGAGAAAGGAAGGGAGATACTGGGGGGAGGTGTTAGACAGATCTAATACCGAGAGTAAAATGAGAGGGTAGGGGGTGAATCAGTTTACTATCAGAAATCAGAACTATTACATATCAAAACCTTTAAACCGGAGCACAAAGAAACCAACATAATGAAAGATAAAGCATGAAAGAAAAACACACACAACACCAATATTTTTGAAGTGGAAAACCTGGAAAAGGGAAAAACCACGGTTGGAAACCCTACCCACAATCTGATAATACTTCTGCAGCAGTATGTGAAATAATTACAATGGGGATTTCACTTGCAATCAGGCCAACAACCTAGAGCTCACTGCTCATCACAAAAGGGAAGCGTCACTAACTTACAAAACTTTGGACTACAATCTAGAAAGAATGAACTGTGAAAGTAGCATCTCCTAATGCTTGATACAGTTTCGGTTAAGCACAGATGTCTGCCCTACAATACCAAATCCTTCTACCAAATCATATCACTTGTTCACACATAAAGATTCCTCTAATAATGTAGACATAACTATCTATCCCACTCATGACATATGACATAAATAAGTCACCTATAAATATAGATCATCAACCTTATGATAAGGTCAGATAAACCCTAAACGCAAAAAACGTAATTACAAAAATTACATCACATAGTACCATCGGACCAATATTATGATTTATATTACATAGCAAGGACCTAATTCAAATATCCAAACAATTATATCTGCCAAAAATTCCGTTAAGACCAAAATCCAGCACATTTCACCAATCGGTAGAAACCCTCAGTGCAATAACACAGAAAGTGACACAGCCATAACTGGTAAAACCCTCAAAGAGAATCAATTGGCTTATGCAGCAAGAGCAACACCACGAAAGAAACAAGAAAACATAACAAGATTGCATAAACACATCATATTAATGCCTTAGAATTTCTGGCAATCATCTGAAAATCATCATATAGTCATCAAAGAACATCCGACAATTAACTAGTTACATGCAGGCTATCAGCCAGACACAATCCAATCTGGGACTCTAAGAATCAACTAGATCACAAAATGCGAATCTCAATCCTTATTCTCAATTATACTTCCTTCGCCCCTACAAATGATTACATAATAACATATTTATACCCACTGCAACATATCCGGGTAGGCCTTATAATATTACATTTACCAATGCAAGCAATGAAACGTGTAATTAGGTCGGCCCTAAGAATTAAATAAATCTTTCCAGAAAATAACAACCAAGCGATGCGGTTTATCAAGAAGGTCGGCCACACATGAAAGAACATTGGGCAAGACCCAACATAGATCCACATACCAAGAATCACGCTGGTAATGAAGGAAAACCAGCCAGTAAGCATAAGAACTATCTTGGAATCCAGAAACAGTCAACTGGAAGCGATAACTAATCAGAAAAGAACCCAAAAGAACTGGAAATATGGAATTAAGAACATGAACTAGCCTAGAAACCAAAAATAAGATCTTCCATGAAGAACAAGCAACTACCGGTACCAACCGATAAGAATACATAAAACTGCACAAAGAACTAAACAAGAACAAAAATAAAAGGAAATATTTATGGATGATGCAAGATTACTCATTGATTGGGGATGCTCCTGCATGAGAAAGTCTAACCGGATCCAAATAGGACCACCATAACACCACGCCAGCCAATGGAAAGTTACCAAACACTCAGGACATAATCAAGAAGTACCTTTAGCATGATAGAAACCGATTCCATAAGTTGGACCAAAATCATCTGATCAAAACAGCAAATATCGCTAACCGATAAAGCTAATCGGTACCAAGAAATATCAACTAGGAACATAAGCGATATTTACCAAAGCACCAAAACATGAACCAATAGAATATGGAAAGCATATAAATATCCTAAATAAGCATCCAAAACTGCATCCACGGATATGATCATACTGGATCAGAATCAAAGCCAAAACCAAGATAAACACCAAGTCTAATCAGGATAGGTCCAACCAGGATAGCAGAACCATATCCAATTGGGATACAGTGTTGAAATAAATGAGAACACTTAACCAATTCCAGTATATGCCAACAGAAGGGAGAGAGAAAGACTGGGAAGGGGGGGAGGGTGGGAGGGAGGGGGGGAGAGAGAGAGAGAGAGAGAGAGAGAGAGAGAGAGAGAGAGAGAGAGAGAGAGAGAGAGAGAGAGAGGGTAGGAGGAAGGGAGAGAGGGGGAGCATACTCATTTATTATTTTCATCCTTGAACCTCATACTAGCTCTTAGGGGATGATCTGAACTTATTTTTGTAAGCAGTATTGGCACTACTTTTTATGTTTTAATAATGGTTCATATTACCCCTCAGGACACCATATGAACCCTTAGGGAACCATAAGACCCCTTAGGACACCATATGCCCCCTTAAGAGAGAGAGAGAGATGGGGTATGGGGGAAGGGAGAGAGGGGGAGCATACTCATTTATTATTTTCATCCTTGAACCTCATGCTAGCTCTTAGGGGATGATCTGAACTTATTTTTGTAAGCAGTATTGGTACTACTTTTTATGTTGTAATAATGGTTCATAGTGCCCCTCAGGACACCATATGACCCCTTAGGGAACCATAAGACCCCTTAGGACACCATATGACCCCTTAAGACACCATACGATGCCTTAGGAGATCATATGGTGTCCTAAGGGATCTTATGGTGTTGTTAGGGATCATGTGGAGTCCTAAGGGGTCGTATGGTGTGCTAAGGGCCTGAGTGATTTAAACTTATTTTTGTAAGCAATATTGGCACTGCTTTTTAATTTGTAATAATGGTTCATCTTTCCCCCATAGGACACCATATGGCCCCTTAGGACACCATACAACCCCTTAGGACACCATATGACCTCTTAAGACACCATACGACCCCTTAGGATATCATATGGTCCTACTTGGGGTCATATGGTGTGCTAAGGGGTCATATGGTGCTGTTAGGGGTCATGTGGGGTCCTAAGGGGTCGTATGGTGTGCTAAGGGTCTGGGTGATCTGAACTTATTTTTGTTAACAGTATTGGCATTTCTTTTTTATATTGTAATAATGGTTCATCTTGCCCCATTAGGGCATCATATGACCGCTTAGGACACCATACAACCCTTTAGGAAACCATATGACCCCTTAGGACACCATATGACCCCTTAGGATATCATATGGTCCTACTTGGGGTCATATGGTATCCTAAGGGGTCATATGGTGTCGTTAGGGGTCATGTGGGGTCCTAAGGGGTCGTATGGTGTGCTAAGGGCCTAGGTGATCTGAACTTATTTTTGTAAGCAATATTGGCACTACTTTTTATATTGTAATAATGGTTCATCTTGCCCCCTTAGGACACCATATGACCCCTTAGGACACCATACGACCCCATAGGATATCATATGGTCCTAAGGGGTCATGTGGTATGATAAGGGGTCATATGGTGTCTTTAGGAGTCTTGTGGGGTCCTAATGGGGCCACAAATGTGTTAGAACACCATATGACCCCTCAGGATGCCATACGACACCTTAGGACATCATATGGTCCTAAGGGGTCATGTGGTGTCCTAAGGGGTCTTATGGTGTCATTAAGGGTCATGTGAGATCCTATTGGGGCCAAACATGTGTTACAACATCATATAGCCCCTTAGGACACCATATGACCCCTTAAGACATCATATGCTCGTAGGGGGTCAGTGGTGTTCTAAGGGGTCACATAATGTTGTTAGGGGTCATGTGGGGTCCTAATTGGGCCACACATGTGTTACACCACCATATGACCCCTTAGGATATCATATGGTCCTAAGGGGACATGTGGTGTGCTAAGGGTTCATATGGTGTCTTTAGGGGTCTTGTGGGGTCCTAATGGGGCCACACATGTGTTAGAACACCATATGACCCCTTAGGACACCATACCACCCTTAGGACATCATATGGTCCTATGGGGTCATGTGGTATGCTAAGGGGTTGCATGGTGTCATTATGGGTCTTCAGGGTTCTAATCTGGCCACACATGTGTTAGAACACCATATGACCCCTTAGGACACCATACAACCCCTCAAGACATCATATGGTCCTAAGGGGCATGTGGTGTACTAAGGGGTCATATGGTGTCATTAAGGGTCTTGTGGGGTCCTAATGGAGCAACACATGTGTTAGAATACCATATGACCCCTTAGGACACCATATGACCCCTTAGGACATCATATGGTCCTAAGGGGTCATCTGGTGTGCTAAGGGGTCATATGGTGTCGTTAGGGGTCATGTGGAGTTCTAATGGTGCTGTAGACACCTAAAAATGGTCAACGCTTGCGGAGTCATACTTTAACATCTGCACATTGCCTCATTTTAGGTTTTTGCGTCACATTAACATTTTCTCCTATGTCACGCACTTGGTTTTTATCATTTGTGAGCATCAAGTCATTCTTCTACATTCTTTATTCATCTCGCTCTCGAATTTGGTCTTGTCGACAATACTATCCAATCATGATTTTGATTAATTTTATCCTGTCGCATCAATGTGCGTACTCATTTGTCATCATTTTGGACATCGTCAATCCTAATTAGGGTTTTGTCCTCCTATCAATCTTGCGATTGATTTGTCATCGATCGTTGTCCTCTTATCAATCTTGTCATCTGGCGATCGATTTATCATCAATCCTTATCATTTTCAATCTTGTCGTTTAACGATCGATTTGTCATCGGTCGTTGTCATGTTCAATCTTGTCATTTTGCGATCGATTTGTCATTGATCGTGGTCAGTTTCAATCTTGTCATCTTGCAATCTATTTTGTCATCAATCCTTGTCCTCTTGTCAATTTTGTCATTTTGCGATCATTTCGCTATCGATCATTGTCTGTCTCAATTATGTCAATTTGGATCAATTTGTCATTGTTCCTCGTCAATTGGCGCATTTATCAATCAAATCATTTGTCACATTGGTCCTTTGTTAAATCCAAAATCAAATCGAATTGAGTCAATTATCTTTCATCAAGACCTAATTCATCTTCTAGGGTTTCGTGATTTAATCATTTAACCTTGTGTGTGTCATTTCTTTCTTTAGGATTAATAAATTGTTTATTTATCCTAAGTCTTCTCATTGCAATTAAATGTTTAATTTAATTGGCTAATTATTCCTCTTTTGTGAATTAATTAATAAATGACACATTATTAATTAATTCACTAAATTCCTAATTTCTCATTTTCTAATTTCCTAATTTCTAGTTTTCATTATTTCCTAATTTCTAATTTCCACCTATGTTCTAATTTCCTAATTGTAATTTCCACCTAATTAACTTGTCTCTAGTTCTCCCTATTTTTGTGCTTCATGCATCATACTCTTGACATAGCAAGATGTCATAAGGTTCTAGTTCTCTAAGCTTTGCATTGGCAATATGTCATAATTCATGACATAGAAGGTGTCATAACCTTCTTATTTTCACTAAATTTTGCCATTTTGAAATTAATTGCTTCTAATATCCATTTCATGCTAATTTTTTCATCTCTCCAATTCTTCTATAAATTGGATGATCTTCATCAATCAAGGCTAATTGGTAATTGGTAATTGATAATCAGGCTATCGAATCTAAGCTTCTAGTACTCTTGATCAAAAACCCCGTCTACTTGCTTTCAATTGTGTGTGCACTTGTAGGTGAGATCCACAACCATTTGAAGAGGAAAGAAGAACAATGGAGCCGCATGGAAGGAGCATTCAAATCGTCATCTGGTTTGCACAATCATTAGTTTTGTATGCTTTGTTTTCATGTCTCTATTGAGTGTTGTTTAGGATAGATTCATTGCAATGAATGCTTTTGTGATTGAGCTATTATGTTTATCTTATCTTGTGATGATTTCTTATTTCCTAACGTACATTAATTGGTGAACCCGATGTGAAAAACTAACCTTCTAACCTCTTTATGGTGTTTTGAGTGCTCTCAAGTTGATTTGCAGGCCAAAAAAACCAAAAACAGGGTCGTGTAGGGTATTCTAGAGACTCCTGCGCCTGTGTGAAGCAACCTGCGCCTATGTTGAGCATTCTGCACTTGTGTAGGTGACATTCTATGCTTGTGTCCTGCATTCTGCGTCTGTGTCATGGGTTCTGCGCCTGTGTAAAGTCCAGAACAGAGGTAAAAAATGCAGTGTTTACTTGAAATTTGTTGTGTTTTTGCATTCTGTTTTCTGTGCTTTGGATTTTGGTACTAATTATCTATGCAAAATCTTGGCATACACATGGAAAAGACAATAAATCAAACTGCTAACACGCTTTGTGCAGATTTGAAAGTCAAAGAATAAGCATATCAAACTCCTAACTTGGATTTTTGCAGGTTGCCTTGGAGAAACAATCAAACTCTGTGTTTGCATTTAATTTTTAGGCACCTAGTGGTTTCTAAATAGGGTGGAATGAACATTTGTTTGCTTTGATTGTTGAGTATGACATTGGAGTAGGAGAGTATGCTCTCATCCTTCTTAGGGTGATCAGAAATCCAGATCTTCGATACCATGCTTGTATTGTTGATTGTGTGTCACCTTTAGAGGGCCTGCCTTCCCGACCACTTCGCTTTTGCAAGCAAGTGATAATCGTGAGAAGGGAACGACCCAAAGTGAGTATGGCTAGAATTCCTTGGCATTCTAACTCACTATAAACAAATACCCGATGAGCGAAAGCTTTTAAGGAAGTGTTACGTGGGAATTGCAGTTACTTGGGAAGTGATGACCCTTGGACTCTTTCTCATATCAACATCTAAGTAGGGCCTCTTGGTCTAAATCGTGCTTGCGCGACTACATTTGTTTGGTATCTTGATGGGCTTAATGTCTCAATCACGCTTGCGTGACATCAAGGAGTAATGCTTAACAGAAATCCTTACTAAACACCTTGTTATTAGAGGCCAAAAACCCTTCTAGTTGCTTGAGAAGGACAAATTCGGATACTTGGAAGAGATACTAAGTTCGCCATGGGGAGATTTCCATGGGGACTGATGCTTGGCTGCCCTGAGAAGTGAGTGCCATGGAGGGGAGCCTGTGGGGTCAAGCATCTATGTATTCTCCTTGAATCTCATAATGAGTCTACCTCTCAAGTACCTAATGTCTTTGCCTACCATAAGAAATGTGGAAATGAGCATGATTGTTTTGAGTCTAAGTTGTAATATCTTGTATTCTTTGCTTGTCAAAAGTTGAATTGCATCCCATTTCAAAAAGCAAGGCAAATTGATCCAACATAAGATTAAACACAAGAGACATTCATCCAACAAAAAGTTCAACAAGGTTCAAAACACATCTTCCAATATGATGATCAAACATTGCTCCAAATCTTGTCTTAACATTCATGTTACTTACATTTAGGTTCATCCAAGGTTGCATTTTGCAAAAGTCATTGTCAAGTACCAAGGTTAGGTTTCACCTAAGTCATATTCCTTTGCATATCAATAAGAGTCATCCACTTGCATATGTCCTCTTGCATTAAAGTCATACTATTGTCATACATTCATATTTGCATACCCTAAGTCTCTTCATTAAGCTTAAGTCATTATCATATCATAGTAATTGTCCTTTTGCATATAGTGCCAAAATTAGGTTTTGTCATACTTGAGTAATCCTAATCTTTGAAAAACCCTAAGTCATTGTTAAGAAGTCTAGACCTTATCAAATCTTTTGTCCTTTTGTCATCAATATCATTTGGTCAAACCTAGCTTAGTATCCAAGCATATAGGGGAGACTTTGTCATTTGTCCTTTTGTCACTTACGTCCTTTTGTCCTTTAAGGTCTAGATATCATTCCAATTTCCTAAGGGTCCCTCTCTTAGATTTGCATTTCAAAAGTTTGTCAAAATCTTCGAAAATAACCAAAAACATAGATTGCATTTTCATCTATTTAGTTTGCATTTAGTTGCATATCATACATTATCCTTGAAAAATTCCAAAAACATTGCATTTGCATAAGTGACATGCCTGTTGAGACAAGGTCAAAATCTAAAAAGATGGGCGAACCAATGTATCAACCCATGGATGACATAGCAAATTTGCAGTTTCAAACCAGTGAAACAGTACAAATTGAAGGTTCCTCAAACACATCTCTACCACCATATGGAACGGTTCAACTTGGGCCACCTCCATTATATGAACCAGTATTTGTACCTATGAAACCAGGACATGGGAGTATTCCACCAACTCCAAGAGGAAGTGCACCTTTCAATTTCAATCAACCACACCTGCAACATGACATTCAAAATCAAACATTATATGAAGAACCAACCCTCTCACAAGGATTTGGTTCAGATCAAGGCTTTCACCAAGAAACGAATCCAAATGTCCAACCAGATTCCTCATCCGATTCCGATACCTCTGACGATGTTGACATGTTCCTTCAAGATCTGAAGATAACAAAAAAGATGGATAAGTTCTTGAACAAAGTCTTTAAGATGTTTCCACAAAAGTATCTTAACATGATGAGTAATGTGACATCTTCAAGTGACCAAATCAATGTGCAAGAACAACAAGGTGGTGAGTTGTTAAGTTTTTCCCTGCATCCAAATGAAGAAGGTGCACAACAAGCAACTCAACCTACCTTGATGAGTAAATGTGCTTCAAAGGCATTGACAGTGACTATTCCCCAAAAGTCACCATTTGAAATGATAAATAATCCACTATTCAACACAACACCTGTGACGCAAGATCAAATGAAGAGCATGCAAGTATTCACAGTTGTCCCTCAACAAGAAGTGGTTCCTTACATGCATAAAGTGGGATCAAAATCTAAGATGCAGGAAAGCTTCACAACTGGAATGCCTAATGTCACCAATGTCCAAAATAATTCCACGATGCAACAAAGTTCGTATGTCCCATTAAGTTCAATATCTTTGCCGAATACTATTGTGACAAATCCTTCAATAATGGCAACACAAAGAGCTACAGATAGTGGTTTGCACTAACAACAATTGTTGCAACAATTGAGCAATATACAAAAGATACAATTGAATGTGCAAACAAGCAATGTGCAACAACAACAATTTCACGTTCGACAACAAATAGCAGCGCCTTCGGCACCATTACAAGTTAATGCAAACTTGCAACCATCACAATGGATTGGACAAGCAACACAGCAAGTTAATGCAAGTGCTATACCCCATCCTAAGGAGAAGCAACGAAAAGCGCCTAAACAAAGTTTTTTACAAATGATGGGATATACACCACGATGACAATTGGCACAAAGTCAACAAGTTCCGATCTGTCAGCCTCAACACCAACATGTACCACAATATGTGCCAAGACAAGCAAGCCATCCTACTTTACAACCGCAATCGGCACCTGTGCAATATCAACAACCTAATCAATTGCAATATCAACCTAGGCTCCAAGAAGCACAACAACAAGGTCAATATCAAGGCATAGCACAACCGCAGCAACAAGCGATGTATCAAGAACGTTATATGCCGGAAACACCACAAACGGCCATTCCAGAGTATCAACAACCGATCGGAAATGCGATGTATCGACAAAGGATACCAACTGGGATTAATGATGGACCTCTAAATTCTGATACAATTGCGCAACAACTTGAGAAGTTGCAACGAAAAGTTGACGCATTAGAAACTAAAGGAACAAATAAGTTGTATACAGATCAAGATTTATGTCCTAATCCATTTGACAAGAGTGTATACATGCCTCCATTCCCTAAGCATTTTGAGGCACCTAATTTTGAGAAATATAAAGGAAATGGCAATCCAAAAGATCACATTCGAGCATTTTTTGCGGCATGTACGGAAGTGAGCTATGAGGAGACATATTTAATGTGATTATTTGCACGAAGTCTCACGGGACAAGCTATGGATTGGTATTCACATTTGCCAGGAAATATAAAGACTTGGTCTGAATTGGCTCAAAAGTTTTTATCTCATTTTGCGTTCAACATCGACAGTGATGTGACCATGTCAGATTTATGCAACACCAAGCAAAAACAAGGTGAATCATTAGTGACTTTCTTGCAATGATGGCGAAGCTTGTATAGTCATTCTTCTCTTGATATACCCGAAGAACAACAAGTGAATCTGTTTATCCAGAATTTGGTCCTAGAAATGATGTATGAGCTAAAGTTGAAAAGTCCCAGTACTATAGAGAAACTTATTAAGAAGGGAATGAGCATTGAAACAGCTCTGGTAGCTAAAGGAATTATCAAGCTCAATAAAGACAATGACAATACCAATTATTCAGGGGATAGAAACAGATTTTGGTATAAGAACAAGAATGTCACTAATGATGGTGTTGTTGATGCGATAGCGGTGAATGCAAATCAACCCCCATTCACAATCAAGAAATTGAGTGTTCCTAACATGTCAACTATGGAACAAAATCAAGCACCAATGAGCAATGTTACTCAACAGTCGCAATATCAACAACATGCTCAACAGCCGCAATATCAACAACATGCTCAACAACAGCATACTCAACAATATAATCAACAACAAGGCCAACAACAAAATCAACAACGCAAACCCTTCTGATCACGGGATGGGCCCCCTCGACAGTTTACGCCATTAGGAGAGCCTATCGAATCAGTAATGAAGCAATTAATACAAGCGAAATTTATCAAGCTACCAGATATTAAGGCAGAACCAGCGGTAAAGCCGCATTGCTAGAATGATAATGCATATTGTGAGTATCATCGGTCCAAAGGACATAAAACTGCTTCGTGTTTCCAATTGAAACATATGATTCAAGATTTATTAGAGCAAGGAGTAATTAAGGTAGATCCACCCCATCTGACCTCCAACACTGATCATACCATTTTCAAAACTCCTTTGCTTGACCATGACAAGGGTAAAGCGTCTTCTTCCACCTCTACTCAAATGGCCAATTATTCAAATACCGGTTATCACAATGTTATTAATTGTTTTCATGCGTCAAATGAGTATGTATCCACATTGAGAATAAAAGGACAAGATCCTTCTTGTGCGGTCACCACTCGTCGATCCAAAATAGTCTTGAAAGGAGCTCCTGCAGCTCCTCCCAAACCAACTCCTGCAAGTCAGTATAATCTTTTGGATCATCTAGGAAAAACACCTACACAAATATCCATTCTAGAGTTGTTGAAAATGTCTCCCATGCATCGTGCAGTCCTAGATAAAGCCTTAGTTGAGTCCACTATTCCAATAGATATTGATGTTGACCAGTTTCAAGCCCGGATTGGACATTTAGCCATTTCCCAAAATGTCACATTTTCTGACAATGATATCTCACCCGACAAGCTCCCTCACAATGATCCTTTACACCTTGAAGTCTTTGTTCATAACTGCAAAATCCGACGAGTCTTGGTAGATGGCAGAGCAGGTCCTAATATTTGTACTTTGAGAGTGGTTATTGGCCTTGGGTATATAGAAAATGACATTGATGCTTCTAAAAGAATAACAATCAAAGCATATGATGATGCTGAGCGCCCATCCAAAGGGATAATTACATTACCTATCAGAGTTGGTCCAGTGATAGAAAACACTTTCCTGCAAGTCCTCGACCTTGATCTCCCTTATAATATGATCCTTGGCCATCCATGGATTCATGCAATGAAAGCAGTTCCATCCACCTATCATCAATGTCTAAAATATCCTTACAATGGAACTGAGATAACAATTCCTAGAGATCCTAATCCATTCCAATTTTGTGCTACTCTAAAGGATACCCCTCGGTGGTAGGTCCCAGTCAACAGAGAGGACAAATCACATAGCTATGTGGATCCCAATCAATTGTTAGAGGCTGTCAAAGGAAAATTGAAGATACAAGACCAAGGATGTGGAGAATATTCAATGGATCAGACATTCCTCATTGGGAATTTGCCAATATCTCCAAAATCATATGGCAAACCGCATTTATTGCAAAAAGAACCTAAGGTCATTATTCAATATCAGCCTCCTACTACATTTACCAAATGGGGAGAACTTGACAAGGAAACTGTAGATGACAATGTCATAGATTGGATTTATAAAGATCCAATTGAGACCCCCCCTGTCAGATTGCCAGTGGAACGATATGGCAAAGGATTTACCATGCTGCAAAAGAAAGGATATGATGGTTGCAGTGGCTTAGGCCTGAACAATAATGGAAGGCTAGAACCTATCATACCCAAGAGATGACCCCCAACTTTAGGGTTATGTCTTGTACCGTTACGAATTGGATCCACATCTACCAAAATGTCCATGTGTCGAAAAGGGTGTGATTCTGACGATGAAATAACACCTGAGGATACCCGACCCGAGACTGATTCTAATGAATGGGAGTGGAGTTCTTTTTCTTCTAGCTCCTATGCCCTTGACAATATCTTTATTGACCCTGATAATTTGCCTATGGAAGACAAATATGAAATAACCCCTCTTCCTAAAACATGTCCTCATGCTTGGATAGAGTCATTTTGGGATCCAAGCTTCGAATCCGATACAAGTAGTTCGGATAGTGACACCACAGATGTTCACATTTTTACCATATCAGCCCTCTCTATCCTTACAATTGATGATGACATGCCCCTCATTTATCCCCAACTTATCCAACATGACCAACAAGAACCGCTCACATTGGATTGTTTTCAAAATGACGAAGCAATTGCAGAATTCCTGGGACTACGGGAAGGCATACCACAAGGTGATCATAAGGCAGGCTTTGCTATGGACCTAGATTCCACAGCATATTTTGGGGAGTCAGCTCGCTCTTCCAGTCATAAAAAAGAAAAAGAAAAAGAAAAAAATCAAAAGAATAGATCTTTGAGTGAAAACCGTAAGGCACTCTCTGATCATACAAAAGTAAAAATAAAAGACGTACCTGTGGGTGAAAACCTTTCTGAGGGGTCCAAAGGTGGAAGAGTGGACGCACCCCTATCAATTTAGGATAAATCAACACTGCTTGTGGAGATGACTGAGGAAATCAATTTGGGTACACCTGACAGCCCTAAGGTCATTCATTTTGCTATTTCTCTATCAAAACAAGAAAAGATAGATTTTGTCAATTTCTTTCTAGAGAAGAAGATCAGCTTTGCATGGTCCTATGCAGATATGCCTGGCCTTGATCCAGAATTGGTTCTTCATCATTTGCCATTAAAAGTGGATGCCAAGCCTGTCAAACAGAAACTTAGAAAGATGCATCCTCAGGTGGCTCTTCTGGTCAAAGTGGAATTAAAAAAATTGCTAGATGTGGGCTTCATCAGACCCATTGATTATGCAGACTGGATTTCAAATTTAGTGCCAGTTAGCAAAGTAACTGGGGGCATCAGAATCTGCACAGATTTTAGGGATCTCAATAAAGCATGCCCTAAAGATGATTTTCCACTGCCAAACATAGACATCATAGTGGACATGACGGCTGGATATGAGATGCTTTCATTAATGGATGGTTTCTCCGGCTATAACTAAATTCGCATTGCTCCTGAAGATCAACATAAGACCGCATTCACCTGTGCTTGGGGCACCTATTGCTGGAATGTGATGCCCTTCGGTCTCAAAAATGCAGGTGCAACATATCAAAGAGCAATGACGACAATTTTTCATGATTTCATGCATACTTTGATGGAGGATTATGTTGATGACTTGTTATGTAAATCTGTTACCAGAGATAGTCATCTAGCCATCTTGGGCCCAATCTTTGACAAAATGGAGACCTAGAAACTCAGGCTCAATCCAAAAAAGTGTGTCTTTGGTGTTACAGCTGGCAAATTACTCAGATACATTGTTTCTCACCGAGGCATTGAGGTCGACCCCGCCAAGGTCAAAGCAATAATGGATATGCCTCCACCTTCAAATCTCTGGCAATTAAGAAGTCTGCAAGGAAAGCTCCAGTCAATTCGTCGCTTCATAGCTCAGTTGGCCGACAAATGTCATCCATTCCAACATCTACTGCACAAAGGTGTTGCTTTTAAATGGATTGAGCAATGTCAATCAGCTTTTCAAGCTCTCAAAGACTATTTGCTATCACTGCCTATTCTAATGCCTCCTATAGAAGGAAAGCCCTTTTTATTGTATATCTCTGCAACTGAAATAGCATTAGGAGTTCTCTTGGCTCAACAAGATGAGAATGGCAAAGAAAGAGCTATTTACTATATCAGTCGGACACTGGTTGGTTATGAATTAAATTATTCAACTATTGAGAGGGCATGCTTAGCAGTGGTATTTGCAACACAAAAGCTTCGGCATTATATGCTAAGCCACCAAACATTATTGGTTGCAAAAATTGACCCCTTAAAATATTTGCTTAGCCGAGCAGCTTTGACGGGTCGCCTAGCAAAATGGGTCATGATTCTCAGTGAATTTGACATTGAGTATATGGAGCGAAAGGCCATAAAAGGACAAGTCATAGCAGATCAACTTGCAGAGGCTCCTATTTCTGATGATCATCCCATGTTGACCGATTTTCCAGATGAATCCGTCTTTGCTTTCACATCATCTACTGAATGGAAGTTATACTTTGATGGGTCCCATACCAAGTTCGGGTCCGGAGCAGGCATCTTGTTTGTCACCCCTCAAGGTGATGCTATTCCAAAGTCTTACAGAATAACTTTCCCCTGCACCAATAACATTGCAGAGTATGAAGCACTGGTTACAGGACTCCGAGTAGCAGTCCACTGGAATGTCAAGCATTTGCAAGTCTATGGGGATTCTCAATTAGTCATCCAATAAGTGAATGATGACTACGAAACAAAAGATGAAAAGCTTATTCCCTATAAGCACATGGTAGATTTCTTCAAGACAAAATTCATAGCTATCCATTTCAGTCAAGTGCCAAGAATGCAAAACAAGTCGGCAGATGCAATGGCTACAATCGCTTCCATGTTGAATATGCCTCATAATATGGACAAGTGTGAATTCTTGGTCGAACAATTGTTGGTCCCCTCTTTTGATATTCCGACAGTTGATGTGATGTGCATTCTTGTTGGTCCCAAATCCCCATGGTACAATGACGTATATCAATATTTGAAATCCCAGACCTTACCACCTAACCTTTCCGCGAACCAACACCGAGCCTTTATCCAACAGACAGCCAAGTATGTCATCATTGCTGACACCCTTTACCGCCGTTCCTTTGACCATACCCTCCTTAGGTGTTTGGATTCTGACGAAGCACAAATGGCTTTACACGAGGTTCACGATGGTATATGTGGGGGCCATTTCAATGGTCTTAGCTTAGCCAAAAAGTTGATTCGTGCTGGGTATTATTGGCCCACTTTGGAAAAAGATGTTCATGATTTTGTTAAAAAGTGTTACAAGTGCCAGATCCATGGAAATTATATTCATGCACCAGCCTAAGAGCTTCATTCTGTCATATCTCCATGGCCCTTTTCTCAGTGGGGATTGGATCTTATCGGCAAGATTCACCCAACATCTGCAAATGGACACAAGTTCATTATTACAGCTACAGAATATTTTACCAAATGGATCGAGGCTATCCCCATGACTTATATCACTGGTGTCCAAATTTCAAAATTCTTGCTGAACTATATCATATGCAGATATGGGGTACCCCTTGCCATAGTCACAGATAATGGTCGGCCTTTTAAGAATAAAGATGTCAAAGAACTCTGTGACAAGTTTCATATTCAACATCGTTTTTCCAGTCCATATTATCCACAAGGTAATGGGCAAGCTGAAGCATCAAATAAAACCATTATCAAGATCCTGAAGAAAGTTGTCAATGATGCTGGTCGAGATTGGCACGTACAGTTAAATCCAGCACTATGGGCCTATCGCACTTCTATCTGCACACCTACTGGCGCAACACCTTATTCCTTGGTGTATGGTGTGGAAGCTATTTTACCTTTGGAAGTCGAGATTCCTTCCTTGCGGGTTTCCTTGCAACACCTGATTGATGATGAGACACACAGAGTCTCTCAGCTGCATCAGCTTGAGATGTTAGATGAAAAGCGTCAGACAACTCTGACACATTTGCATGCATATCAAAACTGTCTCCGTCGCTCTTATAATAAGAAATTTAAAGGGCGACACTTCAAAGTGGGAGACCTGGTTTTAAAGGCAAACCCTAAGAATGCACAGTCTACTGACATCATCAAAGGTAAATTTGAACCTAATTGGGTTGGTCCTTTCATAGTAACTGCAGCATATGGCTCGGGGGCATATTAGCTTGCTATCCCGGAAGGTGAACCTCTGTCTGATCCTATCAATAGCATGCATCTTCGCAAGTACTGGGCATAATTCTCTATTAGTACTTATTCAAATATGATCCTGAAAAAATACAAAAAAATGAAAAAAATGAAAAATACAAAAAAATGAAAAATGAGAAAAAAGAAACAAGAGCAAAAAAATAAGTAAAGAGAAAAAAATGATTCGCCCTCTAGTGAAAACCTGGCAAACAGGAGCTTTGGGCAAGTACCATGGTGAAAACCTAGCAATCAGGCGCCATGAGTAATGAGATCATTGCTCCGTCATCTATCATGACTTTTAGCTATACTTTCTCTCGGCCGATTTATCATGCCTATTTTTGTCTCGACCCAATGTTCAGTTCCAGGCCTGTTATTGGTCAACATCACTGTCTTGCCTACTCCAGTTTCTCGTACATATGTTTTGGTCCCAGGTCTATGTGTCTTTCAGCTACGCATTGGGTGCCTTCCCCTTGTCATGATCAATCACTGGAAATTTTGAATCCAATAATGTCCTGAAATAATTCACAAAAAAAAAATTGGAAAATGTCCTGAAGAAAGATCATAAAAATTGGAAAATGTCCTGAAATAATTCACAAAAAAAATTGAAAAATGTCCTGAAGAAAGATCATAAAAATTGAATAAAGTCCTGAAAAAAGAATCTAAAAATTGAAAAAATGAAAAGCCCTAAAAATCATAAAAAGTCCTGAAAAAATGAACACAAAAACATTTCAAAAACATTAAAATCCAAAAACACGCATTTTGCAATAAATGATCCCTCTATGCATAAACAGATCACTGAGCATCTCTCCAACGACACACAATCCAACATTGTGCTTTAATGAAATCACGCTTAAACAGATGCACTTTTTATTCAAACCAGACATCCAAACTGATCCGAGTTGTCATATCAATCAACCTCAATATCGTTCGTCCTTGGCACATTATCATGGGTCTTATAGAGGGTGTGGTATACTCGAAACCAGACTGTGTCCTATCTTAGATAGGGTACCACATTCCTTGAAACCAGATAGCATGATTGTCCTATCAGCACTTTCAACTTTTGACAATGAAGATCAAGATGTTTGTTTGATTTGTTGGACTTTGTGCATCTTATGTTTTTATTGATTTATCTTTGGCTTCAGTCATGTTCCTATGTTGCTCGATGATGTCACTGAGTGATTTAGAGTGACCGGGATGGCTCATGGTCTTTTTCTTTTTTGATTGTGATTGTCGTTTGTCTGTGATGTGTCTATCTTTTGGAAAAAGGGTTGCATTTCAGCTCTGGCCTTCAATGCCATGATGCTACGCATCCATTTTGCTACATAAAAATAAAGGTTCTCACCTACAAAGTGCATTATTGAAAGCAAGTTTTTCTTCGTCTCTAACTCTTCCCTGTCTCATTTCTTCTTACTAACATTTCTTCTGTCAGTCCGGATAGTCAGTTCGGTCTAGTACTCTGATTTCCCCAAACATATGCTGCATCCTGCATCCATTTGGTTAGTACATTTGCATTACATCAAGCATATTACATCAAGCATTTTATCCATTTCATTTCATAAATACATCAAAAATACATAAAAATACATCCATACATGTTCATAAACAATACATACGTCATCCATACATAGAAAAATAACTACAACTCATAACACATTGCATCCCATCATATCGATGCATTTCATGTCACATATCATAATAATATCGGAGTACAAAATCGGACTATCTGTCCTAAGTATGGCCCGCAAGCTGACTACAACATGTCAAACTACATAATGTCCACTGTCTGTCATAAGGAGCACGTGCCTCTATCACTGGGTGCTCCCTCTATCCTCCTCATCCCTGCCATGTCTCACGGATGATGTCCCTCCTGGTCCTGGCTGTGGTGGTCTCATAGGTCTACTCACCCCCATGCTACTCAATGACCTCCGAGAGCGTGACCTCCTCTCTGTCCTCGATCGTGCCCGGTATGAAGGTGCTCTCCACTCTGGTGGAACTGCACTCTCATATAGTGTCCTCCAATACAGTCTCTCCTCTCTGGTCTCTACCAGCATCTGTGCCATCTCCCGTGCACTGGCATCCCTAATCAACCCAATGAACTCAGTGACTCTCTGTCCCTCTCACTGTGCCTGAGCTATTGCTGCATCTCGTTCTGTCCTCAAGCTGGCATTCTGTCTCTCCAATGTTGCAATATAGTCTTGTTGACTCGCTATGGTAGCCCTGAATATCTCCATCTCCTCTGTCCTAGCTGTCTCTGGCTCTATGGGTATGTCCTGTAGTGCCTCATGCTCGCCTGAATCTGGCTCATCCTCCTGTTCCTCATCATCCTCGTCCTCGCCTTCCTCATCTCTATCCTCATCCTCGTCTCCATCCTCATCCTTGTTCTCATCCTCCTCGTCCTCATCATCTCCCTCCTCTCCTGTGAGTGGGAAGTCTTCCTGTCGCCTCGGTACTGGAATGTTCGGATCTATCAATGGCATTGGCCGTCGTCATGCAAACCATCTATCATACTCATCTATCGTCTCGGCGTCTGCCACATCTGACCTCCAATCCCACTGTCTCTGCTGTAGCACTGCAAAGTCGGCATATGCTATGTGTGGCTGAATCATACTCCCCCACTGACTCGTCTCTCTGTGAGATCGGGCAAAGCATGCAGTCCTCCTAGGTACGTCCTGCGTCTCTCCAAACTGTCGTCTAACTCTCTCTGGCAGGTACATCTCAATCACTCTCTAGTGATTCACTGGTCACCCAATCAGGTATCTCTCCTGTCTACAATAGGGTAGCTCATCACTATCATCTGACCATCCCGGACAATCACGATATGGCCTCCATATGAACTCTCTCAGTTTGTCTAGCTCATGTCGCCAGTATAATATGTATCCAAATGGACCCTGTCTCAGTGCTCCACCATAGCAATACACATATGGTCGGTGTGGTACAACTTGTCTCTCTGTAATCGGTCGACATATGGCTATGTGCTCAAATGCCCATACCTGTAGTAGTGTAACTCCACAGCTCAATGTCTGCACTCCCTGATATGCTATCTGATGCAGCTGAAAATACAGCATAGCCAGTACACATGGTCCCCATGCGTACACTGTCCCCTCTATCGCCATCCGCTCTAGCACTCTTCCCCATCCAATAGGGAATCCATGTCCTCGTCTGTCTCTTGCCAGTAGACATGCTATCACCATGGCTATCACCACGTATCGTCGATCATACTCTGATGCCATAGTCTCCCAGCCAATCTCCCTCTCGACGATATCCAACTCATCTGCGTCGCACTCAAACAATCTGCACAATGCCTCTCTCCCTGTCACTGGGTCATACTCTATCATCTCTCCATGAATCGGAATGCGGATGATACGCCATACATCCTCCAGTGTCACCGTCGCCTCTCCGGTCGCTAGATGGAATGAGGAGGTCTCTGAATGCCATCGCTCTACCAATGCGGTAAGCAGTCCTGTGTTTGCCCTAATCTCAGGCATGAATTTGACATAGTATATCCCTAGTCCTGCTAAGGTATCTCTCTTTGTGCTCCTAAGTCTATGTCGTAGCATGAAGCAATCCGGTTGGTTCTCCCGTGTGATCAACAGATACTGTCGACTCTGCATCACAATTGGGGCAAATTTTGTCAGTTTTAGGGTTTGCTCCTACGGGTTGCATTTCCTCATTTTCATGTCCACATCAGGGTGTTTTTCATCTATTCTGACATATCCTACCCTTATCCCCCCTTTTCGGATCATTCGCTTGTCGTTTTGGACCAAAATTGAGTTCCCAATGCACAACTGCGCCTGTGTCCAGGAACCTGCGCCTGTGTCAGGTAACCTGCACCTGTGTCTCCCTACTCAATCGCAGAAGACCCTACACAAGCGCAGGAGTCAGTTTCTGCGTCCCCTGTGGGCCCCGCAATGTCCCGCAAGCAATCAAAATTCATGAAATTGAAAACATGGGTATTTAAGATCCATACCGCTGCTCCTGCATCGTCCGATCGTCTGAATGTGCGTACATGTTCTCCAAGGTGATCCGCCATTGGAATGTTCGCCATCTCTCTGCAAGTGTCCTTGTCCAGAGCGACAAATCCTCCTCTTTAGCTAGTGCAAATGAGCAATTTTCCACCTCTTGGTATCATTTATAGCTCTTTGTCATTGCATGGATGGACGTGCATCTTCTCCATCTTATGTTGGTCACAGTCTTTTGCATCTTCAAGTGCTTGTCCTTCATGCATCCGATCTCCGATTGTCAGTCCGTTCGATCCTATCATTTTTATTGATCAATTGGCCTCTTTTCTGCATGTTTCCGGCCAATTCCTCGAGGGGGCATGCATATATCATTGTTATTGTCTGGGGCATTTTCATATGTCATTGTCAGCGTCTGGGGAATTTTCATTATTGTTCTTTGAAACAACGCTTAAAATCGCATTGTCTCAAAGAGGGGCAAAATGTAGACACCTAAAAATGGTCAACGCTTGCGGTGTCATACTTTAACATCTGCGCATTGCCTCATTTTAGGTTTTTGCGTCGCATTAACATTTTCTCCTATGTCACGCACTTGGTTTTTATCATTTGTGAGCATCGAGTCATTCTTCTACATTCTTTATTCATCTCGCTCTCGAATTTGGTCTTGTTGACAATACTATCCAATCATGATTTTGATTAATTTTATCCTGTCGCATCAATGTACGTACTCATTTGTCATCATTTTGGACATCGTCAATCCTAATTAGGGTTTTGTCCTCCTGTCAATCTTGCGATTGATTTGTCATCGATCGTTGTCCTCTTATCAATCTTGTCATCTGGCGATCGATTTATCATCAATCCTTATCATTTTCAATCTTGTCGTTTAACGATCGATTTGTCATCGGTCATTGTCATGTTCGATCTTGTCATTTTGCGATCGATTTGTCATTGATCGTGGTCAGTTTCAATCTTGTCATCTTGCAATCTATTTTGTCATCAATCCTTGTCCTCTTGTCAATTTTGTCATTTTGTGATCATTTCGCTATCGATCATTGTCTGTCTCAATTATGTCAATTTGGATCAATTTGTCATTGTTCCTCGTCAATTGGCGCATTTATCAATCAAATCATTTGTCACATTGGTCCTTTGTTAAATCCATAATCAAATCGAATTGAGTCAATTATCTTTCATCAAGACCTAATTCATCTTCTAGGGTTTCGTGATTTAATCATTTAACCTTGTGTGTGTCATTTCTTCCTTTAGGATTAATAAATTGTTTATTTATCCTAAGTCTTCTCATTGCAATTAAATGTTTAATTTAATTGGCTAATTATTCCTCTTTTGTGAATTAATTAATAAATGACACATTATTAATTAATTCATTAAATTCCTAATTTCTCATTTTCTAATTTCCTAATTTCTAGTTTTCATTATTTCCTAATTTCTAATTTCCACCTATGTTCTAATTTCCTAATTGTAATTTCCACCTAATTAACTTGTCTCTAGTTCTCCCTATTTTTGTGCTTCATGCGTCATACTCTTGACATAGCAAGATGTCATAAGGTTCTAGTTCTCTAAGCTTTGCATTGGCAATATGTCATAATTCATGACATAGAAGGTGTCATAGCCTTCTTATTTTCACTAAATTTTGCCATTTTGAAATTAAGTGCTTCTAATATCCATTTCATGCTAATTTGTTCATCTCTCCAATTCTTCTATAAATTGGATGATCTTCATCAATCAAGGCTAATTGGTAATTGGTAATTGATAATCAGGCTATCGAATCTAAGCTTCTAGTACTCTTGATCAAAAACCCCGTCTACTTGCTTTCAATTGTGTGTGCACTTGTAGGTGAGATCCACAACCATTTGAAGAGGAAAGAAGAACAATGGAGCCGCATGGAAGGAGCATTCAAATCGTCATCTGGTTTGCACAATCATTAGTTTTGTATGCTTTGTTTTCATGTCTCTATTGAGTGTTGTTTAGGATAGATTCATTGCAATGAATGCTTTTGTGATTGAGCTATTATGTTTATCTTATCTTGTGATGATTTCCTATTTCCTAACGTACAGGTGCCACACATGTGTTACAACACCACATGACCCATTAGGACACCATATGACCCCTTAGGACATCATATTCTCCTAAGGGGTCTTGTGGTGTGCTAAGGGGTCAGATGATGTCGTTAGGGGTCACGTGGGGTCCTAATTGGGCCACGAATGTGTTATAACACCATATGACCCCTTAGGACACCATATGACCCCTTAGGATATCATACATGGTCCTAAGAGGTCATATGGTGTCATTGGGGGTCATGTGGGGTCCTAATGGGCCCACACATGTGTTAGAACATCATACGACCCCTTAGGACATCATATGGTATTAATGGGTCATATGGTGTGCTAAGGGACCTTATATGATGTCATTAGGGGTTATGTGGGGTCTTAAGGGGGAGAGAGAGGGAGAGAGAGATTTAAAGAGGGTGGGAATACAATGTGCTAAGATATTGAGAGAATATATATGCATATGTTTTACATACATATATGTATACATACACATACACATATTATATACATATACATACATATTATATATACATATTATACATACATATTATATATATATACATACATATTATATATATACGTATATACATACATATATAAACATATTATACATATACATATATGTATACATACACATACACATATTATATACATACATATGTATTTCTATATATTAGAATGTTTTTATGTTAACATAACTCGTACGGGTTTTGTTCTCTCTAAAATGTGTACGAGATTTTTCTTTTTATAACCTCGTATGCGCTATTAGTTTAAAAAACCCATACGCGTTTAGCGTGTTTAGGCTTGGATGACAAGGCTGGCGGTTGGGAGTTTGATTTCCCTCCATTTCCCTCCTTTTTGATGTGTTTTGTTTTATCAAATTGGTTTCTTGACTTTGTCATTATCAGGTTTACACCTCATTAACTGAGTATTTCTAAAATTACCACCATATATTCACCCATTTTTTGAGCTTTCTAGCATTTTTTTTTTTAAATTTGAACAACAATAACATATTAATCTTGGATTTCTTTTACCAGTCTCTCCATAGTTCTTAGAGACATATGTAAACCATTTTTTTAATAACTTTTGATATACTTATCCAAATTTTTAAAAAATTATATATTATTGTAGCGAACTTTATTATTAACACTTTAAAAAAAAAATGTATTTTCGATTATTTTGGTGCAAGTTACGCTTTGTGCACGAATAGGTACCTTATTTTCAAGATGTGCTCGATTCAAAAAGTCATAAAAAAATTACTCAACAAAAAATTATAAAAAAATACACAACTTCTAGTGCTCACTCTTAACTATCTTTTAATCAAAGGATTTGTTAAAATACTAAATCTAACTATGACTTTTTTGATGCCCACTTGAGACACTATGTTATGTTTTTCAGAAAAAATCAGGATCTATTTTTTCATTCGCGAAGGATTTGACCCCCTTAATATTAGCCAATTTTGAAAAAATTTAGTAGTTTAGAAACTAGATTCAGAGTACTAAAATATTTGTTCTTTGAGTATCTTCATATTTTGAGTGGATGACTCTCAAATTTCTCCTCCAAGTTCAGGTTTAGCTGATTTTAGCTTATACCCCCCTTTTTGCACACCATCTTGGTGCACTTACCTAGGAGAATAACCACATAATCCTTTGCATACTTAAACATGAATATAACATAAACAACACTTATAACATAATAGGTTCATTTTAATACACCAATTCCATATGTTCCTAAGCTAATATTTCTAACTACTAGTTATTCACACAACTCTATAACATAGTCTAAATCATTTCTAAATAGAAGAAATCACATAATCCCTTACTACATTATGAATTCACCCCATTCAAGGTGATCATTTCAAATATACATTATCTGCTTCAATAAAAGATCTTAATTTACTAACTACATGAATAACATCTAAGTTACATAATTATAATGATATCTCTCATCATATAGAATAAATCATAATTGCTCCAAGAATTCCATAGAACAATCTTTAAAAAGATGTAAAATCCGCAATCATGCACATGAACATCCAATGAAGAGAATCCCAATGGAAGAAGGCATCAGAGCACCCGACCATGTGGAACCAAAAATGTCCACCCCCATGCCCTGAAGACTAATATAAGGTCCCACACACACACTAGACCTAGGTCAACACCTAAACAACCAAATGAATATAAACACACACAAGGAATAGACACAAGAACCAAACACAACAAGGCATAGGCTCAATCACAAAATACAAACTCATTAGAGGATTCCATAAAAATACAAATACTGAGGTACAATAGCACATATATAGGGAAGAGTGTCATCAAATGACACCAACAAGGGTTATCCTGGAAGTCTGATCTTATTGAAACTCCAGACCCTAGCACCCATTTGATGCACATGTGGAATTGACTCAACCTTTCATGAGAACAAGAGAGTACATCCATGCCAACAAGGCCTTCCCAATCTCATCCTAAGCCTATACTAGCACTCTAGGCCATGAGTGGGGCACCAAAATTATCTTTTTTTAATGTAAAAGAAACTACCCAGCCCTCCTAGATTAATTTATTAAGGTTATCACTTGATTACAAAAACTTCCAATGAGATATCCTGGTAGCCACTTGGGGGCCTCAATAGCCACTTGGAAGCCACTCCCCCTATCATGTTCCTAAAACCTAGGGTAGAAACATAAATATAAAGAATCTCATGATAAACAAATAATGCAACATTGCAAAGGATCCATATCAAAATAAAAATTCTCAATAACTTCTGATCATTAACCTAACTACTTTTGATCCTTTAAACTATACTCCAAATAATCCATCGCAACAATGAAGAACACAAATCTATTAATACAATTATACAAATAAACAATAAATTTGTCTAGATGCAAATATCTAAAACTGAGAAGGGCATCACAGAATGACACAAAAACTCAAAAATAAGCCTTTAGTTTGATTTGACATGACACAGACTACAAAACCAATATGAAAAGTCAAAACAGAGAAGCAACACTTTTATAGAATCTTTTGGTGCATTTTCTCATTCATCTGGTGCCTTTACATAATATTCTGGTGCTTTTATGACCTAAAATATAACACATATACAACATAAAATGGTGCATATAAAACATACAATGACACATATAATACACAAAATAACACATTCATCAAATAGTCTAGCATTTACATTAACTAGATTATAACACATAGCATATAGATTAGTGCATACAACTTCTGATTTAGTGCATATATGACAGAAGCAAAACTCAACTCAAAAAGACGTATAATTTTGACTAACTCAAAAAATATTCAAAAATGGTTTTTGACCCAGACTAAATGCAAACAAAAGTGTTTTGCAACCATCACATCGCTCAACATATAAAACATAATTTTACAAAGTCTTAATACAAATATCAATAGATTGAAAACCAACCAATACATAGAATATACAGAATACACAGAGTATATAGAAGTCACCTCCAAACACACAATATCCAAATAAAATAATAACAAACATAAGTCTTCTATCGAATTACAAGTCATAAAGAAGAAAACACACAGAATGACCAGAATAAACAGTAGACATTTTCCAAAACACACACAACATACATTCTTTTCAAAATCACAATGAATAAATAAAATTAGATCCAGAACTACCGACTTGGAATACAAAGAATGAAAAGTCAAGTTTGAAGAAGAAGATGAACAATAAGTCTGAAAATGCATTCCGACAAGCTCCTTCCAACAAAATCACAACAAAAATGCATATTTGAAAAGTAACTTCAATGTAGAAATCATCTTCCAAAACCAAGATCCAAATCCAAAGTTCTCCTAGAAAACTTCACGACAAAAACCCAATTCCAGCAAAATTGCATAATAATAATGAATACCATCCCATAGTCACAATAATAATAATAATAATAATTATAACAACCATTCTCAAAATTTGAAAAAATAAAATAAATTAAAAACCACCAATAAACAATAATAAAATGGAGTAATTAAATAAATGAGTAAACAAATAGATGAATAAATAAACAAATAAATACATAAATAAATAAATAAATAGACCAATAAACTAATAATTAAAAAAATAAATGAACAATTAAACATAATGCACAAACAATATAATTCCACCCAAATAATCATAAATTAATTATAAACTCCCAATAAATAAATATATTTATATATATTCATACCTACCATCATTATTTATTAATTTTATATAAATAAATCCTAAATAAATACATTTATATATATTCATACCTACCATCATTATTTATTAATTTTATATAAATAAATCCTAAATAATTGTTGTCACAAAGGATTGTGTCATGATGCTAAGTATGAAACCTAGCAATCCTGTGAAACATGGGAATACTTTCAGGCCTATGGGAATGCCTATCATGAAAGTAGACCTCTGGAGATCAGGTCGGCTTCCTGTTTGATGAATCTCCTACAAATAAATTTCTCTAGGGAAAAAGGATAGAAGGAATACTAAAAGTGAACCTATCCTACGAGGTGATACACCAAATGTTGCTTCTGAAATCTGCAACTGCTTAACCCACAAAATCTTCAACAAATAACTTTGAAAGCTTCTACAACTCAACTAAACATGTGAATACATAAATATTTCATAGAAAGGGCCTGATTAGAAAGCTTTCTCGAAGGAAAATAAACTATCTTCACAACTAAAAACCCATCAAAATCAGATAACACAAACTATAACCTGCATTAACCATGTATCCTCCTGAAATAATATTGCTTGAAAGAGACAATATTAAAGGATTCGAAGAATAAATCACAAAAAAATCATGAGTATCTTTCATTCAACATTAGACAAAAGTATCGAGAAGGAATCTGCTGCTATTTTATTGAAAATAAAGGAATTGTTGTTGTTACAAACTAAAAAATACGAGTTATAATCTTGTCCTTGAGCATGAATGGGTCTGAAAATAGTCCACAATCATGCTGAGGAAAGAAAAAGAACCCCTAATAATGAAGAGAGAAAGGAGTATATAGAAGAGAAGCTGAACAAAATCTACATCCTGAAACCCTAGGCGAATTTGCCTAAAATAGTGCACAGAAGGCATGCAAAAATATGTTAAAATCTGTCCCCGCTACTAGAAATAGCTCTCCAACTCCAACTGTATGAAAAGGAAACCTTATGCCTGATATAGAACTATCACTCTGCCTAAAATAGTCCCAACAAACATCCTCTAAAAATCTGCATGATGTTGATTGCTAAATATAACTCTGAAAAAAGAAAACCCCCTCTGCTGATAATCTTGCATGTCCTATGATGCCAAGTATAGCTCTAAAAAAGAAAATCTCCTCTTTTCCTGATTTTTTGCATGATGAGCTATATATATTTCTGCTTTTGCTTTAATAATTTTAAATAATTTTACTTTAATATTTATTAAAACAATTTGTTTTAATAAATATAAAAATAAAATTATTTATTATTAATTTTAATGATATTCACTTTGATATTTTAATATAATTTTATAAAGATTTTGATAGAATAAATCTTTTAATAAAATTATATTAAAATATGAACAACCTCAATCCTTTATTTAGGGTTCTTTACAGAACTTCAGTCAATGACTTAGATGTCATGACCATGATATGTAATACATGTATTATTTATTTTATGAAAAATAAATAAAAATTTCATCAAGCCCGAATTAGGGCATATCAAACCCTAGAAACATGGCATTTCCCCACTTTTCCTTTTTTGCATCTTTTGAGAAGACTTGCTCTGCTACCATTATGAACGCCTATTGGATTTCAAACAAGGTCCTTTGACTCTTCAACTAGGACTTTGAAATTGATTTGAAGGCATGGTTGGACTCAAACTTCTTGCATGGTGAGTTCTCTTACGCCTCCTTCTACTTTATGTCGTCTATGCTTTTGGGAAAAAGCAGGAACTTGTTTTGAAGGATCCATATATTTAGAGTTCTGAATTAAAAAAGCCTCTTCATGCATGCTTTCTCATTACATGGGCTACATCAATATGTTTGATGTTGATGTTGTCTATGTCTTTTATTGGTCATAATGATTTTGCTTTCATTTGATGCTAAGACCTGCCATTGCTCTGTCATAGGCAACTATGAAGACTGCTTCTTTCTCTATTTTAGGACTATTAATAAGGTTTTAATCCATAATTTCTATGAATACCATTTGGTATTGAAAAGGAGTAAGTGTTGCATTTTGAAAGTGAGAAGGATTACAAGGACTGTTTTGCGCTCATTTGTTGTCACTGTACTGGGGTTGCTTAGAACTGTGCATACCTCTTCTAATTACTTGCAACAAACTTGTCACATAACTTATTACTTATTCTTTTATCTATATAATGATGCCCTAGCTGTGCATTCCATGTGACTTATCATTTGATGCTCTGAAAGAATCATATATTATTGGTTCTTTTATTTGTGATTGAGTCTGCACTTAGACTTATGAATGGCCGATCTCTATTTGCATCTTTCAACTTTGCACTTGGTCTGATAGATCTTCAATGTGGCACTAAACTTAGACTGATATTTATATCATTTAGTTAAGACCCCTTTCCAACATTTCAAGACTATCTTTGTGTGCTCTTTATATGCATAAATGGTCTTGGTCTTTGACTACTAATATTCTCATTGATCACTCTTTAATGCTTCTAGACTGATTTAATACCGTCACAATATTCTTCACTATTTATTTTGTTCATTACTTTACTACCCTCACCTTTGGTACTCTTATTGTCTTTTTGATCCTTATGTACATGGCTTATATTTACAGTTTGATCATCTTTAACACCATTGATTCTTCAATATTCAAATTCTTGCTATGACAGTCATGTGAGCTGGTAATGGTAATTGTATTATGATATTTTGTGACTAATCCTAATATGACTACTTCATTGTGATAATCCTTTCGAGGTTTTTGATCTTACTGTGTGAGGAGGCCTAAAAAACTCAATGTCAAAACTGATATTTGATTATTTTTTGAATTCAATAATGCTGCTAGTCTGATCTGGGATTGTGATTTTTGAAGTCCTAAGGTGCTGCTACAATAACTGTGGGTATTGATTTGACTGTCACTTGAACCTCTGGTAACATGAACCATTGTTGCTCTGAGTCTAAAATACTGCTACAGGTCTTTATATGCTTGGTCTTAATGGAGTAGTTTTGACTGTCCTAAATGTTGATCTGACTGTTATAATGATCTTATGACTGTCATAAGATTTCTTTACCATGGCTCATGATTTACATAACCTTAGTTTTTCCTCTATCTCTGTAGATTGTAAGGAAGGCCCATTTTCTATAGACATTTTCTTCCTGCTTTATATGACTATTTATACATTTTGATAGCATTATGATTTGATATTGGATATCAAACTATGTCCTCATGACTGATAACCAGGCTATTGCTCTTTACTCCGAGATAGAAGATATCATGGTTTTTGGCTGCAACTTTAGCTGGTAACTATTCACTATATAATCTTTTCCTTTTTTCATATGGGAGTTAAGTTGTTAATGTTTGCACCTTAAAAGGTCGATGTCCTAATATAAGGTTTATGACTAAGATCTTTTGAAATCTTGTTCTGTATGAGTGGCATGCTGTCATTAGATTCTAGGAACCTTGATGCTTTGTATAGAATACTGATCTCAACCTTTTCACTGTCCCAATGATGAATCTCTGTCATCAACTGATCTATGTCATTAATCTATCCTTTCACATGGTCATTTGATATTTATGAGGTGACCTCCTGTGAAGCCATCTATCATTATTTTTTCATGTGTAGTTATATGACCTTTCTATGCTCAATGGTGAAATTAAGCTTTTATGGTTGCTTATGAGGTGTTGATGAACCCTTTTTTAGGGCCACTGATGGCTGGGTTTGTCCTCTTAAGTATTGTATCCTTTTGTTCTGGTAGTGACTAAAAGACATTATATTCTCTAGTCCGAACACATACTGCTCCAAGTTAACAACTCATTGAGACATTAATGATAGCCAAGTAAAGAATTAACATACAAATCTTTTACTCCGATCTTTGATGAGGAAGCTACTTCTCAGGGGGAGTAGTCGGTATATTGAATTGATTGGTATTTTGTATATGAACTTAGTTTTGTTGCAAATTTGGCATTTGATGTCAAAGGGGGAGAGATATCTATGGAAAAATACATTATCTTTCGAGGAGAGATTGGTACTAAAAAACACATGTTGCTCCTAGGGGAAGAGATTGTTGTTTGGGAAAGACTATTACTCTCTATATGTATTTTGATTTCTGGTTATATATTTGGCATTTCTATCTTGGCACTTTGATTGTTTTTCCATCTTACGTTGCCATCAATGCCAAAGGGGGAGATTGTTGGTGTTTTGGTATGGTTTTGTCATTGATGTCAACACCTACTAAAACACTAGCACTTTGCAGATCCAGCAACATTCACCAGCAAGCAAGTAACTATTGTACAGTTACTGGTATATAGTTCACCGACAGGATTTAATGATCACCAGCACTCAGAATTATGTGGAAGACACTTGGTGATGTCAAAGACATTGTTTGGACATCTTGTCCTAGAGTTTTTCTCATTGGTATATTCATATTTGCATATTTGCTTTTACCAACAAATAGGTCCAGGGTTACACTGGCATGTTTATCTTTTCCAGATCAGGATGGCGCGCTATGGAGATGATTAATTATTGTTGTAAATGCATTAAGCCAACATGTTTAATCAGTTATTGCATCAGATATTATATTGTTTGTAAAATGTTTTTATTGTAATATCTTATAGAGCCGACCTACTAAAATTGGTCTTAGGTTATGGTATAAATGTAAGATATTATTTGTAAGATCGAATGTTGAATGCGAAAAAGTATTGTGTGAACGTATATGCGAGATTAAGAAGAGCTATACATGAAGACATCATTTGAAGGTGAAGCTAGGTTTTTGTGAAAGCATATCAGCATTACACTGGTACTGAATCTAGCATATGAAGATGCTATTTTGTGCAATACATTCTTATTGGATTTAACCATCCAACTGTAGTCAGTGTGACTCCCATTTTGTGATTGAGCAGTGAGATCTAGGTTGTTGGCCTTTCTGCATGTGCAGACCCCATTTATGTACACTTACAATCTGCAGTAATATCATCTAATTGTGGGTAAGGTTTCCCACCATGGTTTTTCCCCTTACAGGGTTTCCACATACAAATATTGGTGTTATGTGTTGTGGATGACTTTGTGTTTATGTTTCATGCACTAATCTTTACCGGTATAGAAATTAACTATTAACACTATCTACCGACATACTTAACTCATTTACCATTATTAAGCATTAAGTTGGTTAAGTTGTTTTTGGTTTGAATTTAGTTGACAAATGATTCACCCCCCCCTCTTAGTTGTCTCCAGGACCTAACAATTGGTATCAGAGCTTAGTCCTCTTTCACAGAAGTTTAGCAACTTGAGGAGATCCAATGTCTACTAATTATTTCAGGAAGGACAGTCCTCAACTTGATGGAACCAACTATGGCATATGGAAGATCAGAATGGAGACACATCTGAATAGCATTGGTAAAGACGTCTAGGAAGTTACAAAGAAAGGTTATACTGCTGATGTACCTGGTCAGCCCAATCCAACTACCTTGACTAAAGATGAAGAAAATGATTGCAAAGCAAGAGAAGCACATTTGAGCACTTTATCAGATCAACAAATCATGGGATTATTAGATAGGTCTACTGCTAAAGCTATTCGAGATCATTTGGAAACACTGAATGAAGGAGATTCCATAGTCAAAATTGCAAAAATTGAAAGCTTCCGAGTCAGGTATGAACATCTGAAAATGGAAGAAGATGAAAGGATTTCTGCTTTTATGGAAAGAGTAAATGAAATTGTTTTGGGTATTAAATGTTGTGGAGGAACGTTAAGTGAAGATGAAATTGTTTCAAAATTTTTAAGAGGATTGTCGCCAACATACAAAATGAAGGTTACTGCTATAAATGAGTTGAGAACAATGCCTAATACATTAGTAACTAGGGATACATTGATTGGAAAACTTTCAAATTTTGAAATTGAGGAATTTGGTCCTGTTGCTATTATAAAGACAGATTTGGCCTTTAAAGCATCAACATCATCTGCTCCATCATTTGACAAATCAGATTGGAAAGCCTTTTATGCAAGAGAACTTGAAGAAACTAGGAAGGAGGATGAAGAACTTGAAGAACTTGAAGCACTATTTGCAAGGAAAATGCCTAAAGGTCCATTTGGAAGTAAGTATGAAGGTAAATCACCCTTTAAATGTTTTAACTGCAATAAGATTGGTCATATGGCTTTGAGATGCCCTGATAGACATGCTAGACTAAGAGAAGAAGCTAGAAAAACATACAAGCCTAATCCTTAATATCTGAGATACATATTTAAGAGGAATAGAGACAAATCTTGTTACATTGTTGATGAAGGTGTGACTGATGATTCTGCTGAGGATCCAACAGACAATGGATGGGTTTTTGTTGCTATAACAGA
The DNA here is from genome assembly GCF_030272615.1 of Cryptomeria japonica. NCBI lineage: Eukaryota > Viridiplantae > Streptophyta > Pinopsida > Cupressales > Cupressaceae > Cryptomeria > Cryptomeria japonica. The sequence continues at coordinate 609,930,662 of NC_081414.1, read as the reverse complement.
AGATCAACCGGCACCTACTACTCAACCAGTAGAACAAGCCCTAGCAGCTAAAGTTGAAGTAAAGGATGAATGGATCATTGACTTGGGATGCTCACATCATATGACAGGAGACAAAGGTAAATTCTTGAACTTTCAAGAATACAATGGAGGTTTAGTAAGATTTGGAGATGACAAAGCTCGTTCAATCAATTGTAAGGGTACAATATCTCTTGATGGTAAGCATAACACTGACAATGTCTACTATGTTGAAGGATTAAAGCATAATCTTTGAGTGTTGGTCAATTGGTTGAGAAAGGATTTCAGCTACAATTTAAGAATGGAAAATGGAAAATCATGAATAGAACTGGTTTAGAAATTGCAACCGGTAATCAAACTAGAGGTAATATCTTTCATTTGAATAACAATGAAAAGACATGCTTGATTGCACATGTAGATAAAAGTTGGTTATGGCATAAGAGACCCTGTCATGTAAACTTTGATTGCGTGGTAAAGATCAGTACTTATAAGGTAGTTAGAGATCTACCTAAAATTGTCAAACCTCAGAATACAATATGTAAGGAATGTCAATTTGGAAAACAAGTTAGAGCTAGTTTCAAAAGTATTTTAGAAATATCCAATAATGCTCTTGATTTCATTCACACTGATTTATGTGGTCCAACTAGAACTAAAAGCTTACAAGGTGATAGATATTTCATGCTAATTATTGATGATTATTCTAGAATGTGCTGGGTTACCTTTCTTAGAGAAAAATTAGAAGCACTTGGAAAGTTTGAACTGTTCAAAGCAATGGTTGAAAATGAAACCGGTAAGAAAATCAAATGTTTAAGATCAGATCAAGGAGGTGAATTCACATCTAAGGACTTTAATACATTCTTTGAAGTGAATGGAATCAGAAGACAACTATTAGTACCTCGTACACCACAGCAGAATGGAGTTGTTGAAAGGAAAAATAGAACTATCTTGGATGCAACAAGAAGTATGTTATCTGAAGCAAACCTACCACATGTATATTGGAGAGAAGTAGTCAGCACAATGGTCTATACATTCAACAAAGTTCACATCAAAGGTGAAACCAGTAAGACCCCTCATGAACTATGGTTTCGTAATACTCCTACTCTTAAGTATTTCAGAATTTTTGGAAGTAAATTTTATATCAAAAGAGATGAGTATATTGGCAAATTTGATCCTAGAAGTGATGAAGGAATATTTCCTGGTTATTCATCTAAGAGCAAGGCATATAGATGTTTTAACAAGAGATTGCAGAAAATTGTTGAGAGTACAAATGTAAAGATTGATGAACAATTCAAAGGAACTTCAAGGTATATAGACTCTGAACCGGCAGCAAAAAATGTGACAAATGAACCTACACTAAATCCACCAGTACAAAATGAAGATCCAGTTACCCCAGTACCATTTGAGGATTCCATAGTAATTGAAGAACAACAATAAACTAAGACACCCCGGTATGTAAGATTGAATCATTCTGAAGACCAGATAATTGGAAAAAAATTTAAGGTAGTTATGACAAGAGGAAGATTGGAAAATGAAGAGGTATGTCTTATTTCTCAAATTGAACCATCATCTATTAATGAGGCATGTGAAGATAAATTTTGGATTAAAGCTATGGAAGAAGAATTAGAAGAAATTGAGAAAAATAACACTTGGACATTAGTTTCCTGGCCTAAAGATAAAAATGTAATTGGAACCAAATGGGTATTTAGAAACAAACTTAATGAAGATGGTAAGGTTGTCAGAAATAAAGCAAGACTAGTGTGTAAGGGATATTCTCAGAAAAAGGAGTTGATTACAATGAAACCTTTGCACCGGTAGCTAGAGTTGAGGCAGTCAGATTATTCTTGGCTTTTGCAGCTCACAAGAACTACAAAGTTTATCAAATGGATATTAAATGTGCATTTTTGAATGGAGATCTTGAAGAGGATGTCTATATTAAACAACTTGATGAATTTTCTTTGACAGATGACAATGATATGGTTTGCAGGTTGAGAAAAACTCTGTATGGACTGAAACAAGCCCCAAGAGCTTGGTATGCAAGATTGGATAAGTATCTTTTAAAGATTGGTTTTACTAAAGGAAATGCAGACAACAATTTATGCTACAAAATAATTAATGATGACATCTTGATTATAGAAGTATTCATTGATGATATAATCTTTGGAGGAGAAGATGGATTATGTAAAGAATTTTCTATTAAAATGCAGCAAGAATTTGAAATGTCTATGATTGGAGAAATAAAATTCTTTTTAGGATTGTAGATTTCACAGACTGACAAAGGTATATTCTTGAGTCAGTCCAAATACTTAAAAGAGTTACTAAAGAAATTTGGGATGGAGAAATCTAAACCGGTAAGCACACCTATGACTACAAATGCCAAATTATCTCAAAGGGATGAATCTACACCTGCAAATCCGACTAGATACAAATCTATGATAGGAGGTTTACTTTATTTTACACAAACTAGACCTGATATTAAGAATGCAGTATGTATTGTTTCTAGATTTCAAATTAATCCTAGAGAAAATCATGAATCAGCAGTAAAAAGGATTTTCGGGTACTTACAAGGCAGTATAAATCTTGGATTATGGTATCCTAGAGATGAAAACTTTGAATTATGTGCATACACAGATGCAAATTGGGCAGGAGATGTGGATGATAGAAAAAGCACCACCGGAAGAGAATTATTTCTTGGAAAAAGATTAGTTTCTTTGTTGAGTAAGAAACAGAGTTGTACATCTTTATCAACAGCAGAATCAAAATATGTTGCAGTAGCAACTAACTATACACAGGTACTATGGCTTAAGAAAATGTTGAAAGACATAAAGGTAAAATGGAAGGAACCTATTACTATATATTGTGATAACACTGCAGAAATTGATATATCTAAGAATCTGGTATTACATTCTAAAACAGAACATGTTTCTATCAAACTAAATTTTCTAAGGGAAAAAATTGAAGAAAAGGAGATAAAACTGGTTTATGTGAATACTAAAGAACAACTTGCAGATATTTTCACAAAACCTTTGCCTAAGGAGACTTTTGAATATCTCAGAAATCAACTTGGAGTGGTGGTCATACCACCACCGGTAGAGACTTAGACAGTTGATGATTGTCATCAACGGGCATAATTAACAGACAAATCTTTTACTCCAGTCTTTGATGAGGAAGTTTCTCAGGGGGAGTAGTTGGTATATTGAATTGATTGGTATTTTGTATATGAATTTAGTTTTGTTGCAAATTTGGCATTTTATGTCAAAGGGGGAGAGATATCTATGGAAAAATACATTATCTTTCGAGGAGAGATTGGTATTGAAAAACACATGTTGCTCCCAAGGGGAGAGATTGTTGTTTGGGAAAGACTATTACTCTCTATATGTATTTTGATTTCTGGTTATATATTTGGCATTTCTGTCTTGGCACTTTGATGGTTTTTTCATCTTGTGTTTCCATGAATGCCAAAGGGGGAGATTGTTGGTATTTTGGTATGGTTTTGTCATTGATGTCAACACCTACTAAAACACTAGCACTTTGGAGATCCAGCAGCATTCACCGGCAAGCGAGTAACTATTGCACAGTTACTGGTATATAGTTTACCAACAAGATTTAATGATCATCGACACTCAAAATTATGTGGAAGACACTTGGCGATGTCGAAGACATCATTTGGACATCTTGTCTTGGAGTTTTGTTCATTGGTATATTCATATTTGCATATTTGCTTTTATCGGCAAATAGGTCCAGGGTTACCTAGGGTTACTAAAATTGGTCTTAGGTTATGGTATAAATGTAAGATCTTATTTGTAAGATCGAATGTGGAATGCGAAAAAATAATTGTGTGAAGGTATATGCAAGATTAAGCAGAGCTATACACGAAGACATCATTTGAAGGTGAAGCTAGGTTTTTGTGAAAGCATATCAGCATTACACTGGTACTGAATCCAATATATGAAGATGCTATTTTGTGCAATACATTCTTATTAGATTTAACCATCCAACTATAGTCAGTGTGACTTCCATTTATGTACACTTACTATCTGCAGTAGTATCATCTGATTGTGGGTAAGGTTTCCCACCATGGTTTTTGCTCTTATAAGGTTTCCACGTACAAATATTGGTGTTTTGTGTTGTGGATGACTTTTTGTTTATGTTTCATGCATTAATCTTTACCGGTATAGCAATTAACTATTAACACTATCTACCGACATACTTAACTAGTTTACCGGTATTAAGCATTAAGTTGGTTAAGTTTTTTTTGGTTTGAATTTAGTTGACAACTGATTCACCCCCCCCTCTCAGTTGTCTCCGAGACCTAACAAGGATAACCAGTGGCCAACTGAGAGGGGGGGGTGAATCAGTTGTCAATATATTATAAAAATTTAAGGACACAAAACCTTTTACTAGAATGTATAAACCAAATACTAGAATAACAAATATAAAAATTAAGCACAAACATAAATCACTGAACAATTACCAACCATCCATAACACATAATACCATGATTTGTATGTGGAAAACCCGGTAAAGGGAAAAACCATGGTGGGAAGCCTACCCACAATCAGATAATAGTTTTGCAACAAGTATGTGATTGCAATAAGAGGGGTCTACACATACAGGAAGGCCAACAACCTAGAGCACACTACTCATCACAAAAGGAGCCACACTGACTACAAAATAAATCCAGACTACAATCAAGAAAGATGAATGAACTGCAAGAATAGCATCTCCTATCCTTGACTATAGTTCATGTTAAGCTCAATATCAGAGGTCTTAAACCTCTTTTACAAACCCAATTCGATCACCTATGATCTACCAAAAATTCTGCATATGATTACAACTTTATTCACACATAGATAATCCCATAACCTTTACCTACCACGTCATATGATCTACAAAGGGATCTTACATCATATTTATACCAACCTGGGACCTAAACAATTAGGTCGGCCACCTAAAATATAATACAATAAATTTGTTACATAATCCCACAAACCAATGATAAACCAAGTTGGCCTAAGACCGAAACAAGATAAACCTAACAATAAATCCAACCACAGACGCATCGAAAGCATAAAACAACACATTACATAAATCGGGCCATAACCTAACAGAATAACACCAAACCCATAATAGGTCGCCATAAGCCAAATAAAACACCACAAATAACTAGAACATGAACATAATAACCATCAACATCCTGATAACCTTCTAGAATCCGCACCAACAACACTTATCGTATTCATCAAAAGATCTTCATCAAAGTGCTACCGGTAAAACCCTTACCTGTAACCAAAAGGCTTACTAGAACAAATCATAGCATCCAAATCATCAAATCCTGAACCAAGTGAATGCGATACACATTAGGAACACATGAATAACTAATCCAAACCAAAACCGGAGCCGAATCTCCAAATCAACATGATAAACCAACCACTGTACCAGAAGTTAGTAGACAACAAAATAACTAGTGTTGACATCAATGACAAACATCAATGCAACACATAATCAATTCCTCAAAATTTCTAACAATCTCCCCCTTTGTCATTGATGGCAACATGGGATGTGAAAAACATCCAACTGCCAAGAAGTGCCAAACAAGTCTCTCCGAATGGAAGATGTCCAACAATCTCCCTAAAATGATATGATAAAGAATTTCTTAACCAACAGACCAAACTCCCCTCATGAATGATATCCCTATTAAGATTTATTTTTCACATAAATATCTCTCACCCTTTGACATCAATGCTAGAAATCTGACATAAACATCAAAGAAAAGTCATAAAACCTATAAGCCACACAGTTGACTACTCCCCCTAAGTAGTAGCACCAACTCATCATCCAGAATGGATGATAGTTTTGATAATACATGTTGGACTGATGCCAATCAACATCACTCTCTACGAGAGGGGCAGAAACTCCCAATTTGTCTCTGAAGTACTCAAATGATTCCTTAGCCAAAGTTTTAGTGAAGATATCTACAATCTTCTCTTTAGTGTTCACATAAACAAGCCTAACTTCATTTGCTTCCACCTTCTCCTTCAAAAAATTATACTTGATAGAAATGTGCTTTGTCTTAGAATGAAATATCAGATTCTTTGATATGTCAATAGCATCAGAGTTATCACAGTGAATAACTACTGATTCATTGCAATCCACCCTGATGTCCTTCAACATTTTCTTCATCCATAGAACTTGTATACAATTAGTAGCAGCAACAACATATTCAACTTCAGAAGTAGATAAAGAAGTGCATGATTGTTTCTTGCTGATCCGTGAAACAAGTTTCTTTCCAAGAAGGAAAGCTCCACTGGATGTGCTCTTTTGGTCATCAATATCTCTAGTCGAGTCAACATCTATATATGTACATAGTGTAAAGTCATCTTTTTTAGGATACCACAAACCATACTCAGTTGTTCCTTGCAAATACCTGAAAATCCTTTTCACCGTACTCTCATGATTCTCTCTAGGATCACTCTGATATCTTGATACAATACAAATTGCATTTATTATATCCGATCTAGTCCGAGTCAGATATAACAAATCTCCAATCATATATTTATACCTTGTAGGATTTATCAGAGCTGATGCATCATTCTTTGTCAATTTCTCACTTGTAACCATAGGTGTACCAACCGGTTTGTAATTTTCCATACCAAATTTCTTCAACAACTCACTAGCATACTTAGTTTGACAGATGAAAATACCTTTATCATTATGAGTAATCTACAAACCTAAGAAAATTTTCATTTCTCCAATCATAGATATCTCAAATTAATTCTTCATATTTTTAGAGAATTCCATACATAACTTGTCCTCACCTCCAAATATGATATCATCAACAAAGACTTCAACAATCAATATGTCATCATCAGTGATCTTATAATATAAGTTACTATCAACATTACCTTTAGTGAAACCGAGCTTCAAAATATATTTGTCCAATCTAGCATACCAAGCTCTAGGGGCTTGTTTCAATCCATATAAAGCTTTCCTTAACCTGCACACAATGTTTATGTCATCTGAAAGTGTAAAACCATTAGGTTTCTCAATGTAAACTTCCTTTTCAAGATCTCCATTAAAAAATGCACACTTGACATGCATCTGATAAAACCTTGTATTTCTTATGGGTAGCATAAGAAAGAAATAACCTCACAACTTCAATCATAGCTATCGGAGCAAAAGTCCCATCATAATCAATTCCTTCCTTCTGAGAATATCCTTTACATACCAATCTAGCCTTATTCCTGACAACTTGTCCATGCTCATTTAATTTATTCCTAAAAACCCACATCATTCTAGATTAGTCATCAATGATTAGCATGAAATATCTATCACCCTGAAAACTCTTTATTCTAGCAGGACCACACAAATCAATATGAATAGGATCAAGAACATCATTAGATTTGTCTTGTATACTTTTAAAAGAAGTTTTGACTTTCTTTTCCATTTGACATTCCTTACATACTAGATTATAGGGCTTCACAATCTTAGGTATATCTCTAACAGCCTTAGTTGAACTGATCTTTACAATGCAATCAAAATTCACATAACACAACCTCTTATGCGATAACTAACTATCATCAACTTGTGCAATTAAACATGTCTTCTCACTAGAGTTCAGATGAAAGATGTCACCTTTAGTCTATGTACCGGTAGCAATCTCAAAACTAGATTTGTTAATGATCTTGCATTTTCCATCCTTGAACTATAATTGAATTCCCTTATCCACCAACTGTCCTACACTCAAAAGACTACGCCTTAAACCTTCAACATAATAAACATTATCAGTGTTGTGCTTACCATCCAATGATATAGTTCCTCTTTCTCTGATCATACAAGCTTTGTCATCTCCAAATCTAACCAGACTGCCATCAAATTATTGCAAAGATAAAAACTTCCTTTTATCTCTAGCCATATGAGGTGAACATCCACTATCTATCACCCATTCATCCTTGTCTTCAATTTTAGCAGCAAGGGCCTTTTCCTCATTTTGAATAACAAGTGCCAAAGCATCTTCATTAATAGCTAAAAATAGCCATTCCTTTCCACTGCCGGATCCACTAGCTGAATCTTGTGTCGGTTCATCATTAGAATCAATCACACCTTCGTCATCCACATCATAACATGATTTGTCTTTGTTTCTCTTATACTTATGCTTGTTTTGATAATCATGGTTAGGCCTAAAATATCTTCTATCTTTCTCTTCAAATATTGAATTCCTCTTAGGACATCTAGATGCAAAATGACCTATTGTATTACATGCAAAACATTTAAAAGGTGATTTTGCTTCATACTTACTTCCTGCTGGACCTTTAGGTAGTCTTCTAGAAAATAGGGCTTCAAGTTGCTCAAACTCATCATCTTCTTTTCTCATTTCCTCCAGTTCTTTCGCATATAAAGCATTCCAATCACTCTTGTCAGTTGATGATGTAGATGTGTTAAAAGCAGATTCAGTCTTTGCAGCTCCTTTAGGACCAAATTCTTCAAGATCAAAAGTAGATAATTTTCTAACCAAAGTATCCCTATTAACAGAAGTGATAGCCATTGTTCTTAGCTCATTAATTGCAATAGCCTTCATCTTGTAAGCTGGTAGAAAAGCTCTTAGTACTTTAGAAATAATCTCATCTTTGCTCAGAGATCCACTACAACACTGAATTCCCATAACAATTTCATTAACTCTTTCCATAAAAGCAGCAATCCTTTCATTTTCTGCCATCTTCAAATTCTCATATCTCACCTGGTAACCATCAAGTTTAACAATTTTAATAGTAGGGCCACATTCATTCAAATCGTCCTAATTATCCCATATAGCCTTCATAGATGATTGGTCAGTTAATCCCATAATTTGCTAATCAAAAAGTGCACTTAAGAGTGCTTCTCTAGCTCTATAATCATTCTCAATGTTCTTATCCAAGGTTACCAGAGGAGGATTTCCAGATGTCGGATTATGAGGAGTATAGCCTTTCTCTGTGAAGTCCCAAATCTCTTTCCCAATACATCTCAAATGAGTCTCCATCTGAATCTTCCATACCCTATAATTTGTTGAATCAAGCTTAGGGGTTTCTCTCCGGAAAACAGATGTAGTTGAACTATTAGTTGTCATAGGATCTTCCTCAAGCGGTTAAGATTCTACATAGAGGACCAAGATCTAATACCAACTGTTAGGATAACCGGTGGGAAACTGGGGGGGGGGGGTGAATCAATTGTCAACATATTATAAAAATTTAAGCACACAAAACCTTTTACTGGAATGCATAAACCAAATACCGGAATAACATATATAACAATTAAGCACAAACATAAATTGTAGAAAAATTACCAACCATCCATAACACATAACACCATGATTTGTACGTGGAAAACCTGACAAAGGGAAAAACCATGATGGGAAGCCTACCCACAATCAGATAATACTTTTGCATCAGGTATGTGATTACAATAAGAGGGGCTTGCACATGCAGGAAGGGCAACAACCTAGAGAGCACTTCTCATCACAAAAGGATCCTCATTGACTACAAAATAAATCCAGACTACAATCCGAAAAGATGAATGAATGACAAGAATAACATCTCCTATGCCTGAGTATAGTTCCAGTTAAGCTCAATACCAAAGATCTTAAATCTCTTTTACAAACCCAATTTGATCACCTATGATCAACCAAAACTTCTGCATATGATTATAACTTTATTCGCACACAGATAATCCCATAACCTTGACCTACCACATCACATGATCTACAAAGAGATCTTACATCATATTTATACCAACCCAGGACCTAAACAATTAGTTCAGCCACCTAAAAGATAATACAATAGATCCGTTACATAATCTTGCAAACCAATGATAAACCAAGTCAGCCTAAGACCGAAACAACATAAAGTACCAAACAATAAATCCAACTGGAGGCACATCAGGACCATCAACCAACACATTACATAAAGTGGTCCATAACCTAACAAAATAACACCAGCCCCATAATAGGTCACCATAAGCCAAATAAAACACCACAAACAATTGGAACACGAACATGATAATAACCTTCTAGAAGCCACACCAACACCACTTATTAGATTCATCAAAAGATCTTCATCAAAGCATTGCCGGTAAAACCCTTCCTGATAACCAAAAGGCTTACTAGAACAAATTATAGCATCTGTATCATCAAATCTCGAACCAACTGAATGTGATACACAAAAGAAATAGATGAATAACCAATCCAAACCAATTCTAACAGCCGAACCAAAATTGGACCCGAATCTCTAGATCAACATGATAAACCAACCACTCTATCGGAAGCCGATAGACAACAAAACAACTACATCATGAACACAGGAATAACCAATCCAAACTAATTCCAATAGCCAGACCAAAATTGGAGCTAAATCTACAGATCAACATGATAGACCAACCACTCTACTGGAAGTCGGTAGACAACCAAACAACTACTGTTGAGATCAATGACAAACATCAATGCAACGCATAATCAATTTCTCCAAATTGCCAACAGTACCTGCATCCTTCATAATACCTAACATCTATATATGGAATATACACACATATATATAACATAAAGTAATCAAACAAGTGAAAGAGAATCACGACATCACACCCTACTCATAAATGAGTGGTCTAACATCATCCTTGTACATGCATAATAATAATGCAATCATGACAAAACATAACATCATCTATAACATCATCATATCTAATATAAGAATGAAGTAGGGTTAGCACATATCACAATATCACCATAAATAAATATAGATCACATAATTCATATAAATAAGCAAACATGTATCCCAATGTTATAATAGTCCTAAGAATATCATCATCCACACAAAAACATAATGTATCAACTGTCAACATGAAGTATCTAGCATCAAAGTAGAATCATTAGAAACATAAATAAAGCCATAAGTATCTATCAAGAGTATCATTAAAGAGTGTGTCAAGGAAGGGGACTACATCCTCCCCCCTAGGCCTAGGCTTACTCCTGGAAGCCTTAGAAAAAATAAGGAAAGAGTACTCTCATCCACATTGCATCTTCCCATGTCAATGAAGACTCATCATTTAGGTCCCATTGGACACTTACCTACTCTATATTGCAACCCTAGAGGGTTAGCCCTTGATGCTTCAAAATGTGCATGGGCTCCAAAGAAAGTTTGCCATCCTCTAGCTATAAAGCATTCCAATCCAAAGCATGGATCACATCAAGAAAATAAGGCCTCAAAATTGAAACATGGAACACATCACGGATGTGTGAAAATATTGGTGACAAGGCAAGGCGATAAGCTATAGGACTGATCCTTTCAAAGCGAGGTGCCAACTTAGAGCCTTTTCCATAACGGATGGGACTATTTTGCAGGTGAACTCTCAAACACACCTTATCTCCCATAGAGAACTGTCGATCCACACAGTGAGCATCTTCATACTTCTTCTGCCTATCCTGTGATGCCACTAAATGCTTAGGAATATGAGTCACCTATTGCTCCATCTCCTGAAGCATCTTTGTCCCCATGAGGACTCTATCCTCTAAACAATCCCAACTTAAAGGCGTATGACAAGGTTGACCATACAAAGCCTAAATAAGAGACATACCAATAGAACTATGGTATCTATTATTGTAAACAAAATCCACCAAATATAGGTAATCCTCCCATCGTGGCTACTAATCCAAGACATACATCCAAAGAATATCCTCAAGAACCTGATTAACTCTCTCTGCCTACCCATCTATCTCTAGCTGATATGCTGAATTGAAGTTCAACTTGGCTCCTAATGCATGTTGAAGAGACATTTGTAACACTGAAGTGAATACATGATCTGTTGGGCTAATATAATCTGAGGGGAAATCCCATGCAACCTCACTATGTCTTCCATGAAAACTCAAGCCACTGTCACTGGTGTGTAGGAAGAATCAATCAAAGAAAAGTGTGCCACCTTGGTCAACCTGTCAACGGTGACCATGATAGCATCATGTCGGCATGAAGAGATCGACAACCCAATGATGAAGTCCATCAAAATGATATCCTATTTCCACTCTGGAACCAAATTCGATTGCAACAACTTGATGGGATGTTGATGCTCGACCTTCACTCTCTGGCATTCCAAATATTAGGATACAAAATCTGCTATATCTTGCGTCATACTGGACCAATGGTACAACTGTTAAAGATCCACGTGCATCTTCTTGACACTTGGATGTGCCGAGTAAGGTGCACTATGTGCCTCTATCAAGATCAAAGTGTTAAGCCCCTCTGATGGTGGGACATAAATACAACCTAAATGGTTAAGAAGACCATCTGACTCCAATGATTAGCCTACAAATCTCCCCTCTAGAAGGGAAAAAGCATGGAGTTGTGTCACACTTCAGGCTAACTAAGGGTAGTCTGATTAGACTGAGTTCAACCAGACTACTCCCGAGCCATGTGGCACTGTGTGGCACTTGTGTGGCGTCAAAATGGCATCGATAGTCTAGTCAGACTATCGGTTATATAAACCATTTTTTTGGTGAGCGACCCTAATTTGCAACCCGAGGAGCTTTGGGAGTTTGGCCAAACTACAAAAGGAGCTTAGTGCCAACCCTTTTTTTTTCCAGGTATGTACATTTTTTTCCCAGGTATGTACATTTTTTTCCTATTTTTTGGTTTTGTTTTTGTAGATTAAAAAAATATATATTTAATGTTATTTTTTTTATAATTCTTTAGTTTATCAATTTTGGAGTCCAAGAACACTGAGAGTGGGGGGGTGAATCAGTGATCTGCTGGAATGACCAGTTTTTAACTTTCTAGACCAAGCATATATATATATATATCGGTAAATAAATAAGCATATAACCATCCACATAAATGAACACCATAACACAGAGTTTATACGTGGAAAACCTTAATGAGGAGAAACTACGGTGGGATTTGTGAGCCACAATATCAGTTCACTGGCCATATGAAAAGATATTACATATAATAGGGGCTTGCACTTGCAAGAAGGCACACTACCTAGAGCATACTACTCATCACTAAAGAGCCTCACTTACTACAAGATTTTTGCCAAAGTAAATTATTGAAAATAAACTCAAGAATGCATCTGTTATGCCAAATAGAGTTTCGGTTCTGGTTCTGCTCTATATCGGTTCATAAACTCTGAACTACTACCGGTATCTCTTGTCCTCTAGGAATTCTTTCCAAGATATCTATAGATCATTGCATGATATAGCATTCGCATACAAAATTATCTCCATACATATATTTCACATCATACAGTTCTTCTATATTCTCCTATATCCACATATTTCATCTCTTTCATTACTTACAAAAATAACCTAGTAGACTGACCTATATACCTATTACAAATGATATGCCTCATGTCGAATTACAATATATTTAGAAAAGATATTCAATGTTGGCCTTGAAAATATTAATTACAAAATGATTCAAGTAAATCCTCCTTGATGTCGGCTTCCAAAGAAGTATTGATGTTGGTGCCCGTGTCAGTGCCGGTGTAGCCTTGAATGCTCCAAAGCCGGTATCTGACGGTATATGCTTCCAAGTGCTGGTTTATGACTTCCATCATATCTTGTTGCCATCAATGACAAAAAATGAATCCAACGAGTGTCAATTGCCAACAATCTCCCCCTTTGGCATTGATGGCAACACTCATGTGAAAAATGGATTCCCTGTCGATATGCTCCCCCTGAGAAATACACTCCATCTAAAATGTGTTTCCCTGATATTTTTCACATACGAACATACTCCCCCTTTGACATTAATGCCAAAGACTAGTGGAAGAATTGAAAGAATAAAAAATACTGTTAGTTTCACTGGAGTTTAGTCATCTTTAGGATTTTCGGGTATGCCTTCTGCAATAACTAAACATATGTATCCCAGCCGGATTTGAAAGTATTAGAAATAGATGCAAGTCCACTTAGTAAGTTGGCAAGTATTTCTTTCTCTTGGATATCTGTCGGTGTGGGTTTAGCTATCATATCCATGCACTCTTTCTTGTGAACACCCAATGAATCTAGTCTAGGACTTACCAATCCTCTTAGATTTCTTTCTCTTCTCATGATTTTATCTCTCTCCTTCTCAAAAGAAAAAATTTGGTTCTCCAAGGACAAAATTTGTCCATCAATAGATGTGGTTAGTGTAGTCAATCCATCAAAAGAGTTAGCAATTTTAGCCATCTTATCATATAACTCCTTCAATCTGCTATCTACATTAGTTGTAAGGCATTCTATGTTACAACACACTCTGTAGATATTTGTACATTATTTTAAACAAACCTCAATAGGAATAAGTTTGTCCTCAATTTTCTTCTTCCCTATTCCTATAAGCTGATCAAAAGCTATTCTTTTTGCTTCTGTGAAATTGTCCAAAGCCCGTCGGTCTGCAATCTACCTCAGAGATTGAAAAATGTTGGATATGTGCTCTGTTAGATTCTTGAGCTTACTGAAAGGGCTTTCTCCATCTTCAATCTGATAGTCAGGTAATAATCTTTGCAACATAGAGACTGATTGATCAATTAATCCTTTATCTAAAGTACCTTCCTTCAGTATCTTCTATGTAGCCATCATCATTAATTTAGTTGGACTCAACTCAGAGACTGATTTCTTCTCAACCTGATAAGTGTCAATTGCTAAAACCTTTGCCGAGGAATCAGTTTTACCTTCCGGTATGGACTCAGTGGCTTTTACCTTATCCATCTCAACCTCTATTGCATCGGTGGCTTCACCACTTGGTGCAGTGTTGGTTACTACCGGTGGAGTATTATCCACAGACTTTTTAGTGTCTTATACATTGGCCTTGCTAAAAAATGGTCTGTGTCGGTACAGACTATACACTCTCCTTAGCTTCTGGTTGTGTTTGAGTATTTATAGTTACTGCTGGTTTTTTCAAAAATAGAGTTGAACTACCCAAAATACCTTTCCCTTTTGATTTGTTAGGAATGGTGGAAGTTGTTGCCCTTACAAATTCTTCTTGAGATGTGAGAAAGTTTGGGTTTTTTTGAAAGAATTTGGTCCATCCCTTACTTGTCTCATTTACCACCTCATTTACTCTCCCCATCATAAGGATTATCTGTTAGGATTTACTACTGAAGATTATCCTATTTGCAGTGTCTATACATCTTTTCGTTTCCTCATTATTTATAGTACCGCATAATTCCAAAAGTACAACTTATTTGATCTCCCTATCTCTCTTGACATTGTGAAGTCTCCTAGCCTCAAGTTTATTATACAGGGATAAAGGTATCTCCTTCAAAATTTTAATTAAGGCTTTCTTATAGATGTCTATATATAACAAAATAGCCTCTTCTAATTCACTTTGCTCATTCTCTTCTGAATCTTCATAATACTTTGATATATTTTTCAATATTCAATGTTTTGTAATTTCATCAATAAGCTCAACACAGGTCATTATGGTCTTACAGGTTCCAGTATCATCACCCTTCTACTTTTTGCTTGTGGTTGTTAGTGTGACTGGTTTTCCTCTTCTGCATAGGCTTCTTTGTCGGTAGTGAAGGTGCAGTAGGATTAGTTGCCTTTCTAATAAGTCTCCCCTAGGCTCTACCTTCTTTTTCTCTACCGATGGGTTTACCACATTCTTCCTTTATACCCTTCTAAAAGCCAGAGGTTTATTATCCTCAAGATCAGAGTTTGAAGTGATAAGGGAAATGTGAACTTGTGGCTTCTTCACTTCTATAGTACCAACCTCTGCTAGTTTAGCAGCCTGTTTTGATTTGGAACCCAGTTGAGTGTCTATCTTATAAAGAACATCTTGTACATACATAGACATCTTTTCTATTTTCTTTTCTCTTCTCTTCCTATTAAAACTGGTTTTCACTTTAAGAGCCTTCTCTCCTACTGTACCAAAATGTTTGGTCTTATCATCTGATGGAGAATCTAACAAAATCTTAGCATAGAGTTCAAAAATGCTATCATCCACCTCATATCCAAGCTTAGTAATCCAGATTTGCCTAGGTTCAACTGCTTCCATAAGAGTTTCATCAGTTTTTACTATGAAACAGATATAGTGGAATGCTTCTCCACAATGTTCTTTGAAATTGTCTCCCTTTTCCTCATGTTTTCTTGAAAAGTCTTAAAATACCCCCAAAGTTTCTCATCTCTACCAGTACCAAGACTGGTGATAGCTTCCTTGATCTGCATACCTACTGGTATGTCATGATCCTAATGCTTCTTCCCTAGACCGGGTAGCTCATTTAGGAAGTAAAGCATTAAACAAACAATCAAGTTTCCATATCTAATGGTGCCTTTCTTGATTCCTTTGATCTTTCCAAGGTTTAACATCAACTCACTCCTCATCCACTCACATAAATCATACTTCACATTATTCCTCAGCATCTAATATGCAACATGAATGCACGAACTAGCAACAAAATTCAATTGGTTGGTTGGAGTTACCTTGTAACCTAGGATCATGCTTGCAAACTTTATATCCGTGTCGATGATTTTGCTTATCCTCATTATTCTGCTATCAGGTGTAGCACTAGTGAGTTTTTCAACCTCTATGTTGGGAATTTTCTTGCCAGGTTCTTGTCCAACCCTGGGCAAGTCGGTGATGGCTTGAATTGCCTCCTTCGTGATCATGTAAGGCCTATCTAACCAAATAAATTCATTGTGAACCCTGCTTAGAATGTATCTGATTAGCTCATCTTTGAATTATGGTATGTACAAAATACTGGTTAACCCTAGATCCTCAATTACTTTGAATTCCGGTTTGATGGTTCCGGAGTCTCCTAGTATCACAGATTGATACATGCTTTTGATGTCTTCAGTGCCCAAATCCTCAAGGGTGCAGTGAATGTATGCCCTCACATCTTCAACATACATTACGCCATCAGGAACCCTAGAAAATGCTCTCGCAAAGTCTTCCTTTTTAGAAATTTCAGGAACCTCCTTAAATACTAGCCTTAACCTATCCTTGACTTCGACAATGGTAGGATTTGCAATAAAGGTAGGAGTTGAAGATCCAGATGCCATGTCAAAAAATACCTAAAAGTAAATGCCAGTGAAAGATTGATAACTATTCAAAAGATTTTCACAATGCTTCTGCTTGCTCTTGACTTGCCTCTACTTTGCTTTGAATGCTTGAATTCTTGGTGAGTGAAGATGAATTCACTTACCCTCTTTTATCAGTGAATAAAACCCCAATTTTCTATTATAAATGCTTCACCAACAACCGTACAGATGTTAGTTTCACAGTTATGTGTCTGGTGAACCTTCATCGATGATGAACACAATTCTCCAGATCTCTTTCTAGATCTCCTTAGATCTCTTCTGAGGTAATATGCAAAATTTAGCAATGACTTTGCCAACCCCTAAGGCTTATGCCTCAGTTACCAGTGGAATTTCCTGCCAGTGGAGGAATACTCTATTCTACCAGTGGAGTTACTAGTATAGATCCATCTCCACTTGGTTCTTCAGATTTTCTAACCCATTTCTTGGTGTGATCTTGTTGTATTTCATCTACCTTCTTCTTTCCTTTCTCATTGTCTTTATCATCATTAACTGGTTGAGTCTTGCTTCTACAATACTTAGCAATATGACCTATTTTGTTGTATGCATAACATGTAACATTATTCTTCTGAATTTCTTTGACATATCCGATATCATTTCTTAACCTATAATGATTAGCAAAATGTCCAAACTTTCCACATGCATGACATTTAACATTCATTCTGCAATCTTCTAATCCATGACCATATTTCTTGCAGTTTGTGCATTGGCCGGGAACAGAATTGTAGTTTTGATTTGTCTTATTTCTACATTGTTTAGCCATATACCCAAATTTATTGCAAACAAAACATCTACTATTGAATTTATAAGCATTAGACTGCCTTACCGGTTTCCTCCGTTCTGATGAGTTCTGCATACCAGTTTTCTGATCTTCATTACAGTATCGGAGCTTTCACCTTGTACAAATCCAAGTCCTCTAGAATCATCAATCTGTCTTTGTCTTTTCAATAAGTCATCCAACTATGCAACATTGACCCTAAATTTTTCTTTATACTCACTTGCAGCAGTCAGATCATATCTCAGAGTGGTTACTTGTCTTTCAAGCTCTTGTTCATTGTTCTGGGAGTGTGTCAAATCAATTCTCAATAGATTATTATCATGATTCAATCTGCCACATTCATCAAATTTGTTCTTCAGAGTTATATCAAGATTATCTTCCTTCTTCTTTCGATCCTCAATATCTTTTGATAACCTCATAGTCAGATCTTGCATTTCATTCTTCATGAGCACGTTTGCTTGACTTAGTTTTTGACATTGTTCCTTAAGAGCATTCTTCTCGTCATCATCCGATTTCTGGAAAAGTTCTTTTCTCTTGGCTTTAGCAGATGATAACCTTTCTTGTAGGATAAGAATGAATTCATTTGCAAAATTCAATTCTTCTTGCAATTTCAAGTTCTTCATTCTTTCAGCATCATTATCCTCAAGACCCATCTCAAGTTGATTCTCCATAGCCATGTTCAAATATTCCAGTTTCAAGATCTTCCTCAAGTTGTTAAACTTCTTCTGAGGTACCAAGCTCTGATACCAATTGTTGGGGTCCACGAACACTGAGAGGGGGGGTGAATCAATGTTCTGCTAGAATGACCAATTTTTAACTTTCTAGACCATGCATATATATACCGATAAAAAAATAAGCATATAACAAGAAGTAAAAAAACCATCCACATAAATGAACAACATAACACATAGATTTTATATGTGGAAAACCTCAATGAGGAAAAACCACGGTGGGATTTGTGATCCACAATATCAGTTCACTGGCCATATGAAAAGATATTACATATAATAGGGGCCTGCACTTGTAGGAAGGCACACTACCTAGAGCATACTCCTCATCACTAAAAAGCCTCACTAACTACAAGCTTTCTTCCAAAGTAAATTACTAAAAATGAACTCAAGAATGCATCTGCTATGCCAAATAGAGTTCTGGTTCTGGTTCTTCTCTGTACCAGTTCATAAACTTTGAATTGCTAACGGTATCTCTTCTCCTCCAGAAATTCTTTCCAATCTCTCTACAGATCATTGCATGATATAGCATTCGCGTAAAAAATGATCTCCATACATATATTTCACATCATATAGTTCTGCTATATTCTCCTATATCCACATATTTCATCTTTTTCATTACTTACAAAAATAACCTAGCAAACTAACCTATATACTTATTACGAATGATATGCCTTATGTCGGCTAACAATACATTTACAAAAGATATTCAATGTCAACCTTGACAATATTAATTACAAAATGATTTAAGTAAATCCTCCTTGATGTCAGCTTCCAAATAAGTATTGATGTCGGTGCTGGTGTAGGTAGCGGTCTGAAGGAAGCACACCGAGTATCTGAATCCTCGAATCCATGCTGAGAGTCATCGCTGCTAACTCATGTCTCCTGTGACTCAATGCATCCACCATGACATTCTCCTTACCTCGAATATACTTAACCTCAAAATCATACTCATAAAGGAACTCCATCCATCATCATTGCTTGGCATTCAAGGTCAGCTACATAAAAATATATTGTAACTCTGATGATCTCTATGCAACTCCAACTGATGCCCAAGAATAAAATGTCTCCATCTCACCAAAGCATGAACCACTACTACTAACTCCAAATTGTGAGTGGGATAATTCAATTCATGATCCTTGATTTTGCGAGACTAGTGGGAAATCACACGTTTGCCCTGCATAAGGATGACTCCCAAACCTTCCAAAGAAGCATCAATACACACAACAAAGTCTCCTGCTAGATTTGGCACTGCTAAGATAGGTGCACTAGTCAGACACTCCTTAATATTAGAGAAAGGTATCTTGCACTTCTCCATCCATACAAACTTCTTTCTTTTCCTTTGAAGAGAAGTAATGGGATGAGATAGCTACAAAAACCCCTAAACAAACTGATGGTAATATCCTGCAAGGTCCATAAAATTGTGAACCTTGATGACATTAGTAGGTGTTGGCCAATCCACAATCACTTGAATCTTAGAGGGTTCCACTATGATACCCTCTTTGTAAATAACATGGCCTAAATACTTCACCTCAATCTGAAAGAGCTCTCACTTAGCCAAATTGTCGTACAATTGATTATCTCGAAGATAGTGCAAAACCTATCTCAAATGCTCCTCATGCTCCTCCATAGTCTTTGAATAAATAAATATGTCATCTAGGAACAAAAGGACAAATCTATCAAGGTAGGTCCTAAATACCCCATTCATCAAACTCATGACAATTGAGGACACATTGGTAAGTCCAAATGGAACCATTGTAAACTCATAATGCCCATAGTGATTGTGGAAGGTTGTTTGATGGATATCTAGCTCATGAATCCGAAGCTAATAACACCTAGACTTATAGTCTATCTTAGAAAATACCTTTGCATCCTTAATTAGATAGAAAAGATCATTGATCCTTGATAATGGATAATGGTTGTTCACCGTCACCTTATTCAAATGTCAGTACTCTATACAGAAGCAAAGAGATCCATCCTTCTTCTTGACAAATAGGATTGGTGCTCCCCACAGAGAAACATTCGGGCAAATGAATCCCTTAGCTAATAAATCCTCTAGCTACAACCCTAACTCATTCAATTCTTGAATGGTCATCTGATAAGGTGCTCTAGATATTGGCTTTGTTGTAGTAAATAGGTCTATCCAAAAATCAATGTCACGCTTAGGTGGCATTCCTAGAATCCCGCTAGGAAAGATATCCAAAAACTCCTAAAGAATAGGATGACGATGAAGGAGATCATCTAGATTATCTCCCTCATCCAAGTCATTCACTGCCACTGCAAATAGGTGACACCCTTGAGACACACACTGCTTCAATTGCATAGCAGAGATCATGCAAATAGAAATAAGTCGCTACACTCCCACAATCTCCATTCTCTCTCTATGATCACCAAGACATTGTACCATCTTGCAATGGAAATCTATTCTAGCTTGATGTGCCTCAAGATAATCCATTCCCAACACAACATTGTAAGACCTCAATGAAAGAACACAAAGGTCCATAGTGGTAGTGCAAACTCCTAAATCCAACACACATCCACAAACAAGAGAATCAACTGCAACCTTAGAACCCCAAGATAACTCAACCTACCACTTATCAGCTTGCTTTGCCATTCAAAGCCAGCATCGGTCTGCTTAAAAATAGAGAAATAAAAGAATCTGAAGCTCCAAAATCAAACAACATAGAGAAAGAAATACCACCTATCCCACCTAAAGTTTCCACAAACGTTCCTTGGTGCTCAGCCTGATGATTATCAACCACCACAAAGACTTGGTGAGATCTCCTGACATCTCCCATAATAGGCTCTGAAGTCGTTGGTCTTTGGCTAGACACCTATACTAAATTCAGAGGTCAACGTATTGCAATATAACCTTGTTGTCCACAAGTAAAGTAACCTCCCCTATTGAAAATTTTTCCTACCAAAGGTGCACTGAATTGTTGGAAGCTGCCTCTACAAGAATTTTGTTGAACACTATATGTTGGTTGAGTATGTGAAAGTGCTTGGTGCATTGTTGGTTATGATCCTTCCCAGACTAGAAACCGCCACGAGCATGATTTTAACCTTGAAAAATCTTCCTTTGCTGATGTTTTCCACCCTTGGATGATGGAGGGTGATTCCTAGCAGATCCTGCTACCTATGACTGAGTACTCCTCAAAACAAAACCTAGAGCTGGAGCACTACCAATGTGCACTCGTGTATGTCCACCCATAGCCATAACTAAGTTCTCCTCAACCAATCATGCCTTCTCCATGGCTACCTCCATAGTCTCAAGTTTAAAGACTCGAACTCCTTTGCTAATACGAGCATTAAGGCCCCTAAAAAATTGTTGCACAAGCATAGACTCATCATCTGCTATCCTAACATATTTCTTGTTTGTAGAAATTATGCTCATATTGCTCAACTGAGCTAGCCATCTATCTTGGGTCATGGAACTCATCTGCCTTCCTCTATCTCTATTGATCTAATAGGAAATAAGCACAAAACCTCTCAAAAATAATCTCCGATGATATTGACACAATATCCAAATGAAGTTGCTACTCCTCTAGACGCCACCAAGTGGAAGCGAACCTATAAAGATACATGATAACACACCTAGCTTTGATGTTACTTCTATACAGATGTATAGCAAAACACCTACCCAAATCCACAAGCCAATTATTTGCCTTTATCCCACTGCTAGATCCATCAAAAGTACGCTGTTGAGACTTGAGAATATCCCTCATACGACCTATTGAAATCACATCCTAGTCTAGAATGGGAATATCTCTCCTCCAAAGTGATCTCTCTCTCTCTCACTCTCTCTCCTAATGCTAAACCTTATCATAATAATCAGAATGATGGGAATCTCCCTCTAATTGTCCTCTTGCCTTGGCCCCAAATGAGCAAGAATCTCCTAAAGAACATTAATCAACCAAGGGACTCTATCAACACCCTTTTTGTTCTCACCTTGGGCCTCCTTCTTTTGATGGTCATGTTGCTATTCCTCCTGACAAGCCTCTTTAGAAACCTCAGGTTGAGGATTCCATCAAGTACCCATATGACCACCTTTCCCATAGCCTCTACCCCTAACATGCATCTTATCTAGACAAGGTATGAAACAACTATAAGATAAAATCTAGGGCAACTCTTACAAGGGTAAATAAACTAGGAAGATTAACTTAAAGGTTGAATCCAAATTGCTCTACTAATACCCACAATGGGCTCAATATGAAACAAGAGTACCTAGTGTATGAACACAAGCTCTGATACCAGATTTAATGCTCGCCAAGAATACCCTAGAGAAACTAACCAACTAACTAGAAAATAGAGATTTTTTTTTTTAAAGATACATTATTATAAGAAACTAAAGAAATATATTCAATTAATAAACATGATCCCATAAACTTAAATGCAAATGAAAATATTACAATATCTAAATTACATTCCCTAGCATAACTCAATGTTATTACTTAACATATTATGAAGATATGAACATCGTTAACTAATATTGATACATGATTTTTCTCTACTAATACAAAGCTAATGTTCCTAAGCTAATATTTCTAACAACTATGTATTCACACAACTCTATAACATAGTCTAAATCATTTCTAAATAGAACAAATCACATAAGCCCTTATTATATTACAAATTCATCCCATTCAAGGTGATCATTTAAAATATACATTATCTACTTCAATAAAATATCTTAATTTACTAACTACATGAATAACATCTAAGTTACATAATTACAATGATATCTCTCATCATATAGAATAAATTATATTTGCTCCAAGAATTCCATAGCACAAGCATTGAAGAGATGTAGAATCCTCAATAGTGCACATGAATATCCAATGAAGAGATTCCCAATGGAAGAAGGCATTAAACCACCCAACCATGAGGAACCTAAAAGGTCCACCCCCCATGCTTTAGAGAATGACATAAGGTACCACACATGTGCTATACCTAGGCCAACACCTAAACAACCAAAAGAATACAAATATATACAAGGAATAGACACAAATAAGAACCAAACACAACAATGCATAGGTTTAATCACAAAATACAAACTCACCAGAGGCTTCCATAAAGATACAAAGACTAGGGTAATATGACACATATAGGGAAGAGTGTCATCACATGACACCAACAAGGGTTATCCTGGTAGTTCCACCTCTCCAAACTCCAAACCCCAATGCCCATTTGATGCATGTGCATAATTGACTCAACCTTTCATGAGGACAAGGGAGTATAGTCATGCCAACAAGGCCTTCCCAATCTCATATTGAGCCCATACTAGAAATCTAGTCCATGAGTCGGGCACCAAAATATATATTTTTAATTTGAAAGAAACTACCTAGGCCTTCTAAATTAATTTATTAAGGCTCTCACTTGATTACAAAAACTTCCAATGATATATCCACACAGCCACTTTGGGGCCCCAACACCCACTTGGAAGCCACTCCCTCTATCATGTTCCTAATACCTAGGGTAGAAATATAAATATAAAGAATCTCCTGATAAACGTGTAATGCAACATTCCAAAGGATCCATATCAAAATCTAATTTCTCAATTATTTTTGATCCTTTAAACCATACTCCAAATAATCCATCATAGCAATCAAGACATAAATCCATTAATAAAATTATTAAAATAAGCAATAAATTCCTCAAGATGAAAATATATCCAAAACTGAAAAAGACATCATAGAGAGACACCAAGACCTAAAAATAAGCCTTTGGTTTGACTCAACTCAACAGTTAATGCAAAATCAATCTCAAAAGTCAAAACAGAGAAACAACGCTTTTACATAATGTGTTGGCATGTTTGCTCATTCCTTTGGCACCTTTACATAATATTTTGACACTTTTACGACCCAAAACATCGTATATACAACATAAATTGACACATATAAAACATACAATGACACATATAATACACAGTATAACACATTCATCAAATAGTCTAGTGCTTTCATTAACCAAATTAGCGAATATAACATATAGATTAATGCATACAACTTCTGATTTAGCGCATATATGACAGAAGCAAAAATGGACTTAGAAAGACATATAATTTTGACTAACTCAGAAAACATTCAAAAATGGTTTCTGACCTAGGATAAATGCAAACATAAGAGTTTTGCGACCCTCACATGACTCAACACACAAAACATAATATTACAAAACCCCAATACAAATATCAACAGATTGAAAACCAACCAATACATAGAATATATAGAATACACAAAGTATACAAAAGTCACCTCCAAACACACACAATATCCAAAGAAAATAATAAGCAGCATAAGTCTTTTATCCAATTAGCAATGATAAAGAAAAAAAACAGAGAATGACTAGAATAAACAATAGACATTTTCTAAAGCACACACAACATACACTCTTTTCGAAATCACGATGCATAAATAAAATTAGATCCAGAACCACCGACCAAGAATACGAAGAATGAAAAATGAAGTTTGAAGAAGAAGATGAACAATAAGTCTAAAAATGCAGCCCAACAAGCTCCTTCCAATGAAATCACAACAAAAATATAGATTTGAAAAACAACTTCAATGCAACAATCATCTTCCAAAACCAAGATCCAAATCCAAAGGTTCCCTAGAAAACTTCATAGCAAAAACGAAATTCTAGCAAACTTACATAATAATAATGAATATCATCCCCATGATAATAATAATAATAATAACGACCAATAACCAATAATAAAATGGAGTAAGTAAATAAATGAATAAACAAATAGATAAATAAATAAATAAATTAATTAATCAATCAATCAATAAATAGACCAATAAATAAATAATTAAATAAATAAATGCATAATTAAACACAATGCACAAACAATATAATTCCACCCAAATATTCATAAATTAATTATTATCTCCCAATAAATAAATATATTTATATATATTCATACCTACCATCATTATTTATTAATTTTACACAAATAAACCATATATAATTAATTAATTACCACAACTCCAAAATCAACCCAACATAAATAAAATAAAATAACACATAACACTTAACAAGACGATTCTAACCAAAACACTAGAACTGACAAGACACCAACTATGCCTAGAGTGTGATAAGACCTTATGCCATCTCCGGTCAACTTGCGATTGGGATTAGAGACACGCCCAGACCTGTGAAACCAGGTGGAGTCGATGTCTAGTACTTTCATCCTACATAACACCAAACATCTATATAGGGACACACACACACACACACACACACACATACATACATACATACATACATACATATATATATATATATATATATATATAATATAAAGTAATTGAACATGTGAAAGAGAATCGTGACATCACACACTACTCATAAATGAGTGGCGTAACATTGTCTCTTTCACGTCCACATTAATAATGCAATCATGGCAAAACATAGCATCATCGATAACATCATCATATCTAATATAAGAATGAAGTAGGGATAACACATGGAACAACATCACAATAAATAAATATAGATCATATCATGCATATAAATAACCAAACATATATCCCAATGTCATAATAGTCCCAAGCATATCATCATCCACATAGAAACATAATGTATCAACTGTCAATATGAAGTATCTAACATCAAACTAGAAGCATCAGAAACATAAATGAAGCCAAAAGTATCTATCATGAGTATCATAAAAGAGTGTGTCAAGGAAGGGCACTACAGAAAGTATCAATTTCACAATTTCTTTAAACATCTATGATATAGATGTACAAATGGTAATAACTACCTTAATTATTTTTCTTCTAGATTGATGGACTATTAAAAAAATTCTTTTGGATGATATTATACCAAATAAACACATGTTGGAAAAAGACACATCAATAATATGCAACATACAACTAATATTTCTTCTTGTGTATGTTTTTTATTTTTAAAGGTGGTAAAAATTTAATAACCAAAAAAGATCATTACAAGGCAACATGAGCCGATAGGCTCACTAGCAGGACCACAATACAAATAAAACCAACAAATCAAGGAAATCTTGAGACCTTCTTGCAATCTCTCCTATCATTAAAAATAGACCTTCTAAAAATCTAGATTACTCCATGGCTAAATGTTCCCACTCTTCCACATTTTATATACCCATCTGATTAGATCAAGTCTATTTTTCCAAACAAACTACTACCATATTCCATTCTTGAGGAATGTGACAAAAGGTAACAAAATCCATAGAACAACAAAGATGTGAAATCTACTTTACCACCAAGGCTAGTTATCAGTTCACTCCCTACACCTACCTTTGAATTCAACATATCAACCACAATATGTGAATCCGATTCATAAATAACTTTTCTGTAGCCAAGAGCACAACTCTTGTCCAACACATAAAGGATAGCCAGAGCTTCCATAAAGTTGTTAGTATGTTTTCATTTTTAAACAAAAAAGAAAAAGATTACAACTCTCAAGATATCTCTATCAACCACATGTTAACCTCAGCATGTCCCAAATTACCTCCAGAAGAGCCATCAATATTTATCTTCAAGATGCCCAAAGGAGGAGGCAACCAACATTTGTCAAACTAGATCTTGCTCTTGCCCTACGAGCCCTGAAAGAGGGTATCCTCCTACTAATACCAACCAAACCCAACCTCTAAATCATAGCACCATCATTATAATCCATACAAGCAAACAAATCACATTTTGTAAATAAGGTATCCTGAAAAAGTATTTATAATTTTCATCCGGAGTTGACGAATCATCATTTTCTTATCTTGAAAAATCCTCCTATTCCTCTCTAGATGGATCTACCAAATAATAAGGACTTGGACCTCTATTCCAAGCAACATGGAGAAAGGGAGCCTTGGCAGGAGAGTTTCCCAAAAGACCTGGTAACTCAACCAAAGAAGAAACATGAATACTTGTCTTATTTCAAACTCCCCACTAGCAATGCCAAATTTCCCTAAAGAAGGGACATAAGAAAAATATATGTAAAGAGCATTCTCCATTGAGATTGGACAATACATACCTATAAGAAGATTGGAAGTATCTCAATATCAAGTTCCCCCAAGAGAGACATCTACCATGCACAACTAGCCACATGAAGAAATTGCATTTAGGCCAAGAGAACAAACTGCACACCTTCTTCCACTAGAGAACCTTGTTATTTCATGAGTCATCCTCTCTAGCTCCTGATAACGCAAAGCCACTATGAATTTTCTTTTTGGATCCAAGCCTCAACCAAGAGAGTCTCTCCCTTCCAAATAATTATAGGTTCTACTAGATAATAGCTTTCCAAGCTCCTATTGATCCCCCTCAAAGCTCCTATGAGGCCACTCATGAGGTTCCTTCCACCTAAACAGTTTATCTTTTCCTAAAGCCTAAGGAATCTTATAATACTCCACCTTACTCCAACATACCTCAATTAAATCATTGCACAAGGATCTTAAATGTGAAAAATTTGTTATGATAGGAGGATTCCCATCCCAAGAATTAAACCAAAACAAAGCCTTAACACCTCTATTGAAAATCCAAAACAGCCCTTGCTTAATTAAACTAGCACCCCATTTGAGAGTATTATAGATCATAAAGCCTTTTCCTCAAGGCTACATTGGGGCACATATATACCCTTCTCTCCTCCTAGGTACTTTTAAGTGACAATTTTTTCCCAATCCTAGTCCTAATGACAACACCATCTCTAGTAAAGATTAGTCACCAAAACCTAGCTATTAAGACTAGTTTGTCGAAGACCAAGGCCCCATTCCTATTTTAGTTTATAGACAAGGTCCCACTTCACTAGACTCCACTTCCTTGTGTACAAACTAACCTCCCACAAGAGATTTGAAAGAGCTTCAAACTCCTAAGTGAAACCCAAGGGAGCTACCAAAATAAAACACTTGTAAATGGGGAGAGCTTTGATCATTCACTTAAGAAGATTCACTCTGTCAATAGTAGAGAGCCATCTGTTTGTCCAATGGGAAACTTTCCTATAGAACTTATCAAGAATCTCTTGCCAAATATACTAGGAAAAAGACCCTTAGCAATGGTAATTCTAAGGTACACAAAAGGAAGTGTACCAATTTAAAACTAGAGAATTCAAGCAATCCTAGATTGTATAAGCTTGGGTGTATTGAAAAAAAAGATGAAAAACTTATCTTCATTAATATTTTGTCCAGAAATTGCCAAGTAAATGTCCAAAGCCCTTCTAAAATTGGTTGCCTCATTAACTCTCACAAGTCCCATCAATGTTGTATCATCCACAAGCTATAAATGTGAATGGGTGAGTGATCTATTCTCCCAAGTTCATTCTTGAATTAGTCCTTGACTAAAAAAAGATGATTAATCTCCCTAAGCCTTCAACCAATAAAATGAATAAGGAGATAAAGGGTCCCCTTGGTGAAGACCCCAATATGCTCCAAAGAATTCAGAAGGTTCTCTATTGATGAGCATAGAGAAAAAGGAAAAGTGACACAGCTCATAACCCAGCTAGTCCATTCTTGGTCAATCCAAAAAGCTTCAAAAACCTTCTGTAGAAAAACCCATCTGAAGCTATCATAAGCCTTAGACATGTTATTCTTGTTAAACATTTCCTTCTCTTTAGATAATGCTATGGAATGAACAACCACTGTAGCAACAATAATGTTGGAAACTTGAGTTGTGTTGCTTGTGTTGTCATTGATTTCAACATGTTTGGTGTTGTCATTGATGTCACATGATGTGTAAGTTGCAATTCTTCTATCGTGAGGATGTTGTAGATGGTCCAAAAATGAATGTTTAGATAGTGTGATGTTTTTTGGTGGTGATATTGAGTAAGTATGAGATGTTTAGAGAGGGATACTATAGTGGAAGTTACTATATGTAGGAAAGAGTATTTAAAAGTCTTTATGGAAGAATGCCCTGTATTCCTTCAGTTCTTGATGATGTTGGCCTGAAGTTATAGATATAATGTCTACATTCTATTGATGTTGCAATATCATGTTTTTAGGTCCTTAGTTGCTAAGATGATGTAGTTGGTTGTGGTGGTTTGCTAATAGTAAGGTTATTTATCGGGTTTGGTCTGAAGAATGCTCTGCATTGCTCTATTGTGTTGATTCAAGTTTTGTGGCTTAGAGGACATGTATATATGGTTCATTCAATGTTCATGTTAAAAATTTTAGTGTTGGTTTTATCAGCAAGTGAATTTATGTTGTTCAATGCTCAATATTATTAGTTGTGTTGGTCTCTGGCTAACTCAGGTGGTTTATCTTACTTGGACCTTGCTCTTTTGGTTCGAATATGCTTTGGATGATGATTTATAATTTTGATATGGGTCTTACCATGGCATGTGTAGATCTACATTGAGTATTTTGCATGGGGTGATATTTTTGGGCTGACTAGTTAATGTGCTTCATTGTTTTTCTACATGTTATGATTAATGTTGAATTTTGAGGAAGTGTTAGAGTGTGCAGTTTGTTGGAACTAGCTTAGAAAAATGGGTTGTGATGTATTTGGGTTCCCTTTATCACCTAGAGTGGACTGGATTGTGTGTTTTTAGTTTGGTTGTTTGACTTTATGTAATTCATGTGTATTCTCTCTATGGCTAACCTAGTTGAGGGTTTCAATGTATAACCTTGTGTAAATGGAATTACAGATGTGTGAATTAGTGTTTTGATTGTTGTGAATTGAATGTGAATGATGTGCAAGTAGTAGAAGTGTGAATTTTAGTTTGTGAGATTTGGTGATCATATCTTAGTGCAATAGTATGTTGAGACAATGGATGAAATTAGAGATGTTTGACATGATATAGTTTTCTTGACATAGTGGTTCAATGATGAATTTCATGATAAGGAGATCTTCATTACAATTCATTATTTCCCTATACCTGATGAAATATAGTGAGTCATTTGGCAGCTTGTGTAGTTCTTTATATCTTGCCCTGAGATTGTGCGTCTTAGTATTGCAAGTCCCTTGTATCTTTTCCTAATGTTGTGTGCCTTAGTTTTGCAAGTCCAATAAGGTGTAGTGAGCTCGTTGGACTTGAGCCTAAAAATTTGTAATCAATTATTCATATTGAGAGAGTGATTGTCACTATCATTTTTCCCTCCTTGTGTTTTTGACATAAATATGGTGTTCTTGTGTGTGTTTCTCTTTGTGCTTTCATATTTTATAATTGCATAGATAATTCAATCTAGGTTTGAAGATTAAAGGATTATAAGTAAGGTGTTTTAAGGTTTAGATTGATTCACCCCCTTACCCTCTTCATCAAGTTGTGTGTTTAAAAAGTAACTCCATCTAGAATCTGTCTACCAACAACAAAACCCACTTGCTCCTCTAAGATCAGAGAGCTAAGAAATGGATTAAATCTCTTTGCAATCAATTTAGTAATGAGTTTATAGACTACATTACACAGAGGTATAGGTCTAAAAGGATATAGAAAGTTTGCTTCTTCTTTTTTGGAATAAGAGCAAGGAACATGGCATTCATGGATCTAAGAATCTATTTATTCCTTTGGGATTCCAAGACCACCTCTAAAAGGTATAGTTTGATTATATCCTAAAAATCTTGGTAAAAATATATTGGCAACCCATTAGGTCCAAGAGCTTTCCCTTTCTTTATCTTGAAAATAATTCCCTCTAATTCCTCCATAGTGACAAGTTTGATCAAAGAAGCATGAATTTATTAGACACTAGTGAAGGAATGCTCCCCAAAAAGAGGTCCTCTTCCTCCCTTGCCAAAGGGGAATCTTCAATGTGTTAATGTGAGGATCCAGTTATTATTGAGAGGGGTGGTGAATCAATAATAAAAATAAACTGAAATAATTCACCAATCTGAAAATACTTCTCTAAAATAGTTCATAACCTGGACCGGTAACTGCTCAATCAATCACTTAAAGAAAATTTACTAAACTACTCATTCATGCGTTCATCAATATGTAAGCAATGTAAATATATCAAATGAATAACTCAATAATCCATCTACAAAATGAACACAAAGATTTTTCATGTGGAAACCCAAATGGGAAAAACCATAGTGAGAATTGGTACCCACAAAAATTGCACTCTTTTGGAATGTGCCCTGTTAAAGCCCTAGCTCGGTTAGGAGATTTACAATAATGCCTAGTTAAGAGCAGACCCTGTTAGGAGTCACTCGATGAAGGGATTTTCACCTCTGCTCTGTTAGGAGCTCTACCCTATTAGGAGTAACCTTTCTAAAGGATTTAAACCCAAATTAATGAGCCACCCAGTAAACGGATTTACAAGATCAGGCCTGTTTGGACCTACCTGGTTAAGGGATTTTAATATTGCTGCAACTACTAGGAAACAACATGTAAATGATCTAGTCAATGCACTCTTTTCTTGCTATTATAGATCTATTTCAGCTCCAATTTGCTTCACACATGCAGACATCTCAATCTAGTTCGACACACTAAACCTTCTCAAACTTGACCTAAATACATTTTACAATTAGGTCAATTACAAAACCCTAACCAAATTCAAAATAAATTAAATTTACATCATAGATCATATTAGATCACACATCATTACAATAAATTTTAAGACAATTACAACCGTTGAATGATAATAACACATCATCGCACATTGATCTGATAAGCTGTCAAACCCTTTAACACATTCTGATAAGCACTTCATTGTTTCCTAAGAAATTTGCTCCTTGTATGTGCTTAAATGCAATCTTATCATCACACACATTTTCTGACACATCACCACTAAGTAATGAACATGATAAGATTTACTGCCAAACCATAAAACATCACTAGTTAAAGATCTCGACACCGGTTCTCAAAACTTGCATTGAATAAACAATAGTCAATTACAAACATGACTTCTGGTTCTCCAAACATGATGTGGTTCCAGCCATAGACTCATTATAATGTCATAATCATCCATTCCAAATTACAACACTTAACTCAACATGGATCTCTACCGCAATCATCTCCTTCACTGTTCCTCCTTACCGGTTCACTGTCAACTTAACAAACATTCCATTACCGGTTAGGCTTAGATAACTTAGATAACTTAGATGATCTACCAAACATAAACAAACATGGTTGCCATCAATGACACCACAAATAACTGATCATAGAGCATCATATCATAATTATATCATCACCAATAATCCATCAATATATCATCACCAATAGTACTTTAATATCGGTCAATATATCATCCTTTACTGGTACATCATCATCTCTACCAGTTATACCAATATGCCAACATTCTCCCCCTTTGGCATTGATGGGAACACTAAAAGAATACAACACCAAGATAATCAACTAATGACAAATACTAGGAACTCATCATGCCATGTTGTATTAATTTGTGCTTCACTTCATCTTCTCCTCCTTTGCATTATTTCTCACTGTCATTGTTCTTCTCCCCCTTTGACATCAATTCCAAAGGTGCAAAGGCATCTTCTATCTTCATCTCTGTTGCTTCATCTCTGTTTCTCCCCCTGAGGTGTATCCCTCTTCTCATCAATCCTTAGTGAAAGATATTCAATAAATCCACTGGATTGATGCTTCCACATATTCTTAGTTGAATTTTGTAATGCCCCGCCAGGAAACCCCGAAGGGGTAAAGCTAAAACACACTCCAGGAGTACAATTTTTTTTTTTTTAATTTATCTATTTATTTTATTTTATAATAAAGCACAACATTAAGATACATTGGAGTTATCTAAAGCTTCGATAACGCAATGGAAGACCTAAACAAACCTAAAGGGTTTCCCAATGTGATTACGTAACTTAACACCTAACTCAATTCGCGACATTAGATCCAATTAAGCAGGTTATCTTAATTACATATTGTTATTTAAAACATGGATATAATTTGTTCAGTAAATTAACATTATAGATAGTAGGACGTTCTCATCCATTATGGTTGAAGATGAGTCTAACATGAGGATATTTACCCATAGAAGTTAAAACATAGGTAACATATGAATTCATCCCTTAAGGTTAAAATATAGTTAACTTGATGAGTCCATCCATTTTAGATACCAAAATAGCTAATATGATGAAGTTCATTTATTAAGGTTAAAATGTAAATAACCCATTAAGTTCATCCATTATAGTTAAAAGATAGCTAATAAGATGAAGTTCATTTATTAAGGTTAAAATGTAGATAACCAATTGAGTTCATCCATTATAGTTAAAATACAGCTAATAAGATGAAGTTCATTTATTAAGGTTAAAATGTAGATAACCAATTGAGTTCATCCATTATAGTTAAAATACAACTAATAAGATGAAGTTCATTTATTAAGGTTAAAATGTAGATAACCAATTGAGTTCATCCATTATAGTTAAAATATAGCTAATAAGATGAAGTTCATTTATTAAGGTTAAAATGTAGCTAACTAATTGAGTTCATCCATTATAGTCACAAATTAGGTAATATGACAAGTTCATCCAACAATGGTTATCCAATCATTTTGTTCAAACTTTTCCTTAACCATATACCATGCATTTAATTTCATTACATGCTTTAATTTCTTCATAACCTAGTGAGCTCTTTCCATGCATACTTAATTGATTAATCGCATTATCAATAACTGAAATTGATTACATTCTATTATTCAAATCTACATCCTTTCATGATCCAATTTATTGCATTTAAGAGACAACTGCATACATGCATTACGATAAATCTCATCCAATCCACTTATACATTCTATCAAAGTGCCATCCATACATGCTAGCACTAACCATAAAACATAAGAACAAAAACATCACATAACACCAAAATGATCTCGGAGTTCACCCCTAGAGGGCTACATCTCCAGGTCTGACCAACTGCAAGACCCCTTTGATAATTAAATAAGTTAAGGATACATAAGGTTCACATTTTTTACAATCGTTCCATCAAGGCAAACATAACCAATATACAAATGACCACTTTGGTCAATAAATACCTAAATGATCCCTACATAGAAATGGATCCAACTAAACATATTAAAAGAAAATACAAAGGTCCCTTGCCTGAAGGTACTCTAACTAGGGACTTGACCATCTATGACCAACCACACATCAACCAGATGATAGGGTCCCAACAAACATATCAAGTCTTGTTGTTACTTAAGCAAAGGCGAGTATAGAAATTAAACTTGCATAGGCATTAATCGGTAGGGGCAATCCTTTTTCCTATTGGTTTAAACAATAAAGGTCGTTCAAGTTTTCTAAAAGATCTAAGCTTTTCAAAAATACATTAATAGAAAAAAATCACAATTACAAGGTGAATAAAATGCCACAATTGCAATATTACCATTTGTCTAATTACCATTACAGAGGAAAAGTATAACTAAACCATTTATTTCACTAAATGATAATATCAATAACTTACCAACTCTCAATTCGACACATT
Organism: Cryptomeria japonica; assembly: GCF_030272615.1. Taxonomy (NCBI): domain Eukaryota; kingdom Viridiplantae; phylum Streptophyta; class Pinopsida; order Cupressales; family Cupressaceae; genus Cryptomeria; species Cryptomeria japonica. The sequence goes on along the minus strand of NC_081414.1, from coordinate 609,895,783 downwards.
ATTAAAGTTCCAATAATTCTAATAGCATATCATTGAAGTCTTCAAAATGTCCAATGATAAGTATTTCATTTCTAAAATTCCTAGATCACCTATAACATTCAAATCCAATAATAATACATCCTTGAATAACATATTATATAGAAAATTACCAAGATATATTTTATTTCAAGAAATTTTCCAATTAAAATCATATTTGGTCTTTTTCCAAAAAGATAATTCCTCATTAAGACGGATACCCAATTTAAGTATTAACTATTATATATTTATTAACCCCAGGAAATAAAATATAACTATTAATACTTTAATAATAATACCTAGTTTCAAATTAAATATATATATATATATATATATATAATATATATATTATTCCTCATTAATAAAACATATATATATTAATAATAATTTAATATTTCACAAATAAATATTAATTAATATATAAGTATTAATCTTCATTAATACACATATATTAATAATATTTAATTTTTTTATTAAAAACTAAAAAAAAGAAACTTTAAATTTACTATGTTTATCTTTTTTGTTTTAAACTATCCTGCCACATAGTGGCCCCCACACTGTGGTTACCATAGCCATGGTTTCCATGGACTGTGGTCTCCACAACCGTGGAGAACCACAGAATGGGGTTTCCACAGTCGTGGCCTCCATGGTCTGTGGTTTCCACAGCCGTGGAGAACCACGGACTGTGGTTTCCACAGTGTGGAACCATAGCCGTGGCCTCCACGATGTGGAGCCACAGACGTGGACTCCACGGTCTGGGGTTTCCACAATGTGGAACCACCGCCATGGATTTACACAGGGTTGTGGGTAGAGCGAAATCTCCCCATGCCCAAAATCAGATTTAAACAAATCTTTTTTTATAATAGCTCCAAATATATATATATATATAAACAAACCCCCAAATCTGTAGTCTCAGACTTGGAATTTTCTCAGAGTAAATTTCGTTTTCAATCTTTAGACATGTATATGTTTGTTTTTTTTGATAATCCCAAACAAAACTCCCAAATGAAATAAAAGTAAACTAAAACAATAATAAACTAAAACCCCCAATTTCTTTCATTCACAGTCCCATATATTTTTCAGAATGTTCAAAAACAACAATATGGGAAATTTTCTCAGCAAGTTCATGATCTTCCAAACACACAATAATTTTCAAAGCAAGATTTGCTCAACCACAAAACCATATTTGACTACCTAAGATGGATTTACTCCATTTAAATAATCTTGACCCAAAAACAACCAATATTCTCAAAACTAAAACTTAAATTTTAAGAACATTCATGGATTTTTTTAAACCAGCATTTCATGAAGAACAACCAAACCCAATTTTTGATTTAACAATGAAATAGAAAGGTAAACAAGAATCCTACCTCTCTTCCCATTCTTGGCAAGATCCGATGGAGAGCCCAACCTGCAACTCAAGAAAAATCTCTATTTCCTCCAAAATCCCCAATTTCTCCATCCAAAAATAATTTTCCCCCCAAAAAATCAACCACCCTAAAAATATTTTTCAACTTAGGTTAAATGGAATAAAATTTGACCTAGTCTCTTAATTTCGAATTTAAACACTTTTTAAATAAAAAAGAAAAAAAATCATTCTTTTCAACTATTCAAATCATTTAGCTTGTTTTTCTAATTAAAATTAAAATGCCTCTTTCTCATTTAATTTTAGTTCTCTCAATATTAACAAAGCTAACATTTATATTTCACAATATTGATGAGGGTAAAATATTTTAATTAAATTAAACTCCCAAAATCAATCTTTCACACTATATCAAATATATATATAAATTAAACTTGCTTTCTAATAAAAATTGATTTTTTAAAATAATTAAAATTAACCTTTTTATTCCAAAAAGCAAAAAGGGATTAAATTATTTTTATTTCGAATAACTTTAAATCTTCCCTTTTCAAAATGCATAAACTAAATAAATTCATGATTTTAAATTAACCATTAAATTAAACTTGCTACAAACATAAATAGAGCAATTTTTTTAATTAATGATTAATCACGTAAAAGAAACCTATTTATTCTAACTTCCTTAATTTTTAATGCGTAAATGAACACATTAAATCAAATTAAATACTTAGGATAAAATACTCAATCTTTATCACATGAAAGGCACGCAACCCAAGAAAGATAACCAAATACACGACCTGCAAACCCAAACGAAAAGGGAAACTGATGGACCATAGGTGACACTCACTTGAGCATGACTAGGGTAACATGAGGGTTTTACGACCACCTAACCCAAATTCTAAGGACGAAAGAGGTATACTCAACCCTACAAATCCCGATGAAGATGAACCTCGCACTTAGGCGGTACTGTTTCTGCAATCTCCTGCAGCCATGAGTCACACAAGCATACATACATACATACATACATATATATATATATAATGAAAGTGTTAGCTCGAGATTAATAACAAGGACTAGGAGAACAATTAAACTTACATAAGAATCGATGTGAAAGAACATTAACAGGTATGCACAGTAATCACAATATCTGACTACAAAATTACATCACAATAAATAAACCATTCAAGAATGCCACATAAAAATTCAACCAAGGTCAAATCGGTTTTACAAATTTGACTAGGGTAGGGGCACTACAACTTTCGGTAGGGGTATAGTCCCTAACTTACCTCTGAGATATTCAAAGGTAGCCTCAGGAAATGGCTAGTGAATATATCTACCAACTTCTCTTTACTTGACACATGCTCCAGTCTCACTTTCTTTTCCTGCACCCTTTCTCTCAGAAAGTGATACTTCAATTCAATATATTTAGTCCTAGCATGTAGTATCGGGTTCTTTGAAATGTTTATAGAACTAGTGTTATCACAATGTATAATCACCGGTTTTGTCATATTCTTCTTGAATCCTTCCAAGACATGTCTCATCCATATAGCTTGTGTACAATTCATGGATGCAGCTACATACTCTGCTTCTACTATAGATTGGGAAATACAAGTCTATTTCTTACTGGTCCAAGATACCAGTCTACCACCTAGAAAGAATGCACCACTGGTTGTGCTCTTCCAGTCATCCACGTTACCTGCCCAATCAACATTAGTGAATACCTACAAAGAAAATTTTCTTTTGTATGGATACCATAATCCATAGTCAACTGTCCTTCTAAGATATTTGAATATTCTCTTTACTGTTGTCATATGTGTCTCCTTAGGGCTCTTCTGAAATCTTACTACTAAACTAGCCGTATGGGCAATATCCGATCTACTATGACCAAGATAATGAAGTTTCCTAAACATATATCTATATTGCTTCTCATCCTCTAAGGGTGAATCATCTTCTTTTGACAATCTACAACCTGTAACCATAGGTGTTCCAACCAGTTTAGAGTCTTCCATTCCAAATGTATTTGACACTTCCTTCACATACTTGTATTGACTAATAAAGATACCACCTTTCAACAGTTGTACCTGCAAACCAATGAATTTTTTTATCTCACCTATTAGAGAAATATCAAACTCTTCCTTCATCTCATCTGTAAAAGTCATACTCATATCATCATTTCCTCCAAATATGATTTCATCAACAAATACTTCTGCAATCAACATCTTGTCTCCTTCAGTCTTCAAATAAATATTGTTGTCCTCATTGGTTCTCTGAAATCCTATCTTTATCAGATGTGCATGAAGTCTCTCAAACCATGCCCTTGGTGCTTTCTTTAATCCATATAATGCTTTATGCAATTTGCATACCATATCCTTATCTTTTGACAATGCAAACCCATCCGGTTGTTCAATATACACCTCTTCTTCAAGAATACCATTTGGTAAACTTTAGAACCTTTAAAGGCTGTAAATGCAAGTAGCATTCTAACACCTTCAAGCCTAGCAACCGGTGCAAAGGTCTCTCCATAATCTTCACCTTCTTCTTGTGCATACCCTTTGCAAACTAGTCTTGCCTTGTTTCTAACCACTTCACCATCTTCATTCAGCTTGTTCCTAAATACCCACTTTGTACCAATCACATTTTTATCATCAGGTCTAGGAACAAGTGACCAAGTGTTGTTTTTCTCAATTTTATCAAGCTCTTCATTAATTTCCCTTTATCCAATCATCATCCTTAAGAGCTTCTCTCACTATCTTCGGTTCAACTTTGGAAATTAGACATGCACTTTCTTTGATTTTTCTTCTAGTTTGCACTCCAGCATTCTTGTCACCTATTATCTAGTCTTCAGAATGATTTAACCTTACATACCTAGGTATAACCTATTCCAGTGCAATAACCCCTTCTTGTTCTTCATCTTCTTCATCTACTAGTTGAGCATATTCCTCTACACTGTTCTTCTCAACATCTTTCTGCACTTCTAGTTCAATGATCACAAGTTTTTGTTCAACATCTGTTGGATCAGATTTGCTGGTATCATCAGGTTTATCAGAGAACTCATCAACTTTTACATTCACACTCTCCACAATCTTCTTTGTCCTTTTGTTAAAATTCTTGAAATCTTTTCTCTTAGTAGATTATCGAAGAACTGTTCCTTCATCACTTTTAGGATCAAATTTACTAGTATAATCATCTCTTTTTATAAAACACCTATTGCCAAAAACTTTGAAGTAACTAATTTTAGGAGTTCTACCATAACATAAATCATAGGGTGTCTTGTCATTACCTTTCTTCACCAGTACCTGGTTCAATGTGTATATTGCAATGCTAACTGCTTCTCTCCAAAACATCTTAAATACATCTCCCTGTATCAGCATAGTCCTTGCTACTTTAATAATGGTTTTGAAACTGCTTTCTGCAATTCCATTATGTTGTGGTGTGCTTGGAGTAGATAACTGCCTCTTTATTCCATTTTCATCACAATATCTCACAAACTCATATGATATAAACTCTCCACCCCAATCAGATCTCAGGCACTTAAGATTCTTGTTGGTTTCCTTTTCTACTAAGGCCTTGAATGCCTTGAACTTGTTGAAAGCTTCTAACTTTTCCTTCAGAAAATTAACCCACATCATTCTTGAAAAATCATCAGTAAATGTCATGAAATACTTGTCACCATAAAAACTTCTAGTCCTCATAGGACCACATAAATTAGTGTGTGCACCAAATCTAGAATATGCCGAGAAGAAAAATATTTACTCTTAAAAGAAGATGTAGTCATCTTACCCAACTCACATTCTTTACACATCACATTGTCTGGTTTAACAAGCTGTGGAATACCTCTCACCATATTTGATTTGTTGACCTTAACCACATTATCAAAGTTCATATGACAAAACCTTCTATGCCATAACCAATTATCTTCAACCTTAGAAACCAAACAACTATTTACACTAGCATTCAGATGGAATAAGTTACCTTTAGTTTGTTTAGCAGTAGCAATTAATTCTCCTTTGCATCTTAAGATCCTGCACACTCCATTCTTAAACTCAAGATGATAACCTTTGTCATTCAATTGACCAACACTCAACAAGTTATGTTTCAAACCTTCAACCCAATATACATCATCAACACTACTTTTACCATTCAAAGAGATAGAACCTTTACCTTTTACCATACAAGGTGAATTGTTCCCAAATCTTACTATACTGCCATCAAATTCTTCAAGAGAAATAAACTTTTTCTTATCATCGGTCATGTGGTGTGAGAAACCAATGTCAATAATCCATTCATCACTGCTATCAATGTGAGATACTAAAGCTTTCTTATTAGACAAATCTTCCTTAACAACAACAAAAACAATCTCCTCATTGTCTTCATCCTGAGATTCCTCATCAGTAGCACCTTCCTCAACTGCAACATAACATTGTTTCTTTCCTTTTCCCATATATTTTCTAAACTTTTCCTTTTGATCACCATTAGGACAATTTGCAGCTATATGTCCTATCTTGTAACAGGAGAAACACTTAAGAGGTAGCTTGCCTTTGTACTTACCAGTGCCTCTAGGAAGTCTTTTTGCTAATAGAGCTTCAAACTCCATCAAATTATCTTCATCATCCACATAATCTTTTCTACCTCCATGATGACTTGACTTGCATTTATTACTATGACAAACATCTTTCCCTTTTCTCACCCCTACACTAGATACAGATGCTTTGAAAGAAGATTCTATCTTAGGCACACTGTTATCAAAACTATTCAACTCAAAAGAAGTGAGCTTACCAATCGAAGAACAAATAGTAACCTTATCATTATTGACCGACCTTAACTCTTGAATAGTAGACACTCTAATGACATAGGAAGGCAATAGGGTTCTAAGCATTTTACTCACCACAATGTCTTCTTCTATAGTACCACCAACACTTTTGATTCCACCGACAACTTATTTTATCCTCTGTCCACACTGAGTGATATTTTCTCCTTCCATCATTCTCATATCATCAAACTTTCCTCTAAGGATTTCTTCTTTAGCCTTTTGAACATGCTTATCACCATCATACATTAACTCTAACTTCTTCCAAACTTCAAAACTAGTTTCTAAACCATGGACATGAATATATTCATTATCATAAAGTGTCCTTACAATGGCTTCCAATACTTGAATGCTTTCCTATTGCTCCTTAAGTTGATCTGCTATTAGAGGACTAGTAGGAGGTACATACTTAGTAATAACATGCTGCCAGAACTAAGAACCCATACCTTTGATGTAAATATTCATTATATCACTCCATATTTTGTAGTTGTCCTTAGTGAATTTGGGACCCTCCTTCTTCATCATCTTCAGATCTTTACCTCAAGCGGTTAAGCCTCTACACAAAGAGGACCTAATACTCTGATACCAATTGTTATTGTGAGGACCTGGTTGTTACTGAGAGGGGGGGGGGGAGGTTGAATCAGTAATAACAATAAACTGAAATCATTCACCAATTTGAAAACACTTCTCTAAAACAATTCATAACTAGTACCGGTAACTGCTCAATCAACCACTTAAAGAAGATTTACCAAACTACTCATTCATGTGTTCATCAACATGTACACAATGTAAAGATATCAAATGAATAACTCAACAATCCATCCACAACATGAACACAAAGATTTTTCACATGGAAACCCAAATGAGAAAAACCATAGTGGGAATTGATACCCACAAAAATTGCACTCTTTCAGAATGTGCCCTATTAAAGGCCTAGCCCGATTAGGAGTTTTACAATTATGCCTAGTTAAGAGAAGAACCTGTTAGGAGTCACTCGGTGAAGGGATTTTAACCTCAACTTTGTTAGGATCTCTATCCTGTTACGAGTAACCTTGCTAAAGGATTTAAACCCAAATTAATGAGCCACCCGGTGAAGGGATTTACAAGATCAGGCCTGTTCAAACCTACTCAATTAAGATATTTTAATACTATTGCAACTGTTAGGAAACAATGGGTAAATGATTTGATCAATGCACTCTCTTCTTGCTAGTACAAATCTATTTGAGCTCCAATCTGCTTCACACATGCAAACATCTCAATCTGGTTCAGCACACTCTCCTTCTCTAGTCACTGACACACTAAACCTTCTCAAAGTTGACCTAAATACATTTTACAATTAGGTCGGTTACAAAACCCTAACCAAATTCAAAATATATTGAATTTACATTATAGATCATATCAAATCATTACAAATCATTTACGGATCATCATACAGATCATTACAATAAATTTCAAGACAATTAAAGCCATTGAATGATCATAACACATCACCACACATCGATCTGATAAGTTGTCAAACCCTTTAACATATTATGCTAAGCACTTCATTGTTTCCCAATAAATTCATTCCTTGTACACACTTAAATGCAACCTTATCATCACACATGGTTTCTGACACGTCACCATTAAGTAATGAATATGATAAGATTTACCGCCAAACGATAAAACATCAATAGTTAAAGATCTTGGCACCAGTTCTCAAACCTTGCACTGAATAAACAATAGTCAATTAAAAACATGATTTCTGGTTCTCCAAACATGATGCGGTTCTAGTCATAGAATCATTATAATGTCATAATCATCCATTCCAAATTGTAACACCTAACTCAACATGGATCTCTATCGCAATCATCTCCTTCACTGTTCCTGCTTACCGGTTCACTATCAACATAGCAAACATTCCATTACCGGTTAGGCTTAGATAACTTGGATAACTTAGATGATCTACCAAACATAAATAAACATGGTTGCCATCAATGACAACACAAATAACTGATCATAGAGCATCATATCATAATTATATCATCACTAACAGCCCATCAATATATCATCACCAATAATACTTTAATATCCATCAATATATCATCCTTTACCTGTACATCATCATCTCTATCAATTATGCCAATATGCCAACACAGTGAACATATAGGAGTATTGAGAAACCTCCAGATAAATCATCCTAAAGGAAGAAAATTGTCTCCCTTCAAAGGACTTGAAAGAAGTAATTAAGTTCTCTTATCTTTTGTCCTTAACAGAATTATGAAAAAAGGAAGTGTTTCTATCTCCCTCTTATAACCAATCTATTTGGGACTTCTATTTTTAGAAAATATCCTCACAAAATTCCCATTCCTCCAAGTCTTTTATACCTGCTACTTCTAGTCAAAATGACTTCTGTATTAATTCATGATCTCTGATTTGTTGAGTAATGTCATCTATTAATCATGTGGGATAGTACAAGTGCAATCAATATTTATAAGAGCCCAATATTGCATTTGTAATTCCCACCAAAATACCCTAAAGAAAATAGCTAATTTAACTACAAACATATAAAAAAAAAACAAAAAAACATTTACTAATGCAACACATTTAACTTCCATTACTCATATGCATTAATCATATCATAACATGAATGCATAAAATTTTTAAACCTAACCATGTTCTCATCAACATACTATGCAATTAGAGTAACATTACACAATTATCAATTCCCTAGGGTATCTCAACGCCATTACTCACTAACATTAACAAATGAACACATCCATATATCATGATACCATTAATATTCGTTACATTAATTACATTTATTTCCCAATTAATCACTACCTTTCTTATCAAGAGTATCATTAACTATCAATGCATATCCTAACATACTCGCATTAACTTCTTCAGTTCATTTTAAAGCACCAATTGAATGTTCATAGATCCCTTCATAATCCACCTAACATGATAATATCATCTTTCCACATAAAGCATCACCTAATGCAAATCTAGTTCATTTCCTTTAAGAATAATCATACATGCCTACTAGCTACTCATGCTTATCCATTTTCTATAGATAACCAACATTAAGGAATAACATCTTTTCAATTTAGTGCTTTCACTCATAGACATTACACAATCATTTAACCTTTCCACTACTATCCATAGATATACACAAGATATTCCAATTACATTTCTTAATTATTTAATTCCTTTCCAATCTAGAATTACATACATAATGAGCATCCAATTACAACAATCATAATATTTTTAAAATTCATCATGAATCTCAATCTGCTACAAGACCTATGGTCTCAAGATACAAGATACATAGCTTCTACTACTTTTACATCTTCCTCATGATACAAAATACCTGATTAAAATCTCAAATACATGAAATATGCTCCAAAGATCCATCCACGTGAATAAGAGATACAAATCCAAATCTACATCCACGCAAGATGCAACCAATGAAGATCATCCCAATGGAAGAAGGCATCAAACCACTTGACCATGTGGAACTAAATGAGCCAACCCCCATGCTAGGAGATGACACAAAGTCCCACACACACTCTAGACCTAGACTAGCACCTAACAAACAAAGAGACTCAACAAATCCAAAGCCACAACAAGAAGAAATACAAAATCATAAGACAATCTCATCTCAAGGCTAATCATAAAATATAGAAACTCCCTGAGGCATATCGACAGTCATGGCATAAGGAGCAAGGACCAAGGACACATATAGGAGTGGAGTGTCATCACATCCTATCCTCAGATAGAAGGGAAACCACCCTAATAGACATGTATCTGCATGTTATCCTCACAAAGAAGGGCATCATCCTAATAGTCATGTGGATCCATATCAACCTATGAGAGAACACGAGAGATTGACTTGCCATCTCAATGACCTTCCCAAGCTTATCCTTAAACACCCTCCCTAGGGCTAGGTCTTGGGGCTCACATACATTATTATCTTGATTAGATGAATTTGTTGTCACAAAAGTTTGCACCCTTGATGACCCAAGAAATATTGATCATCAACCTTGTGAAACATTGAATCAACCTCTCAAGTGTGGGACCTTGCTAAATGTGAGGTTGAATCTCCGGAGAAGGCTGACTTCCTATTCAATTTGAGTGCAAGCATTGGACCAACCCAAAACTAATAAATCTAATCTATGTTCTAACAAAGAAAAGGGATAGAGAGAAGGGATGCATGAAAGAAGGGAAATAAGGATCTACCCCCACCTATAATTGCATAGAACATCAATAAAACTGCCCAAAAGATACACAAATTTCTATCTAAGTCTATCTTTCTAAGACTTAGTCAAGATTGGGATTCTTAACAATGTCAGAGGAATAGACAATGTTCTCAAATGCCACTCTAAGAGGAGTCAACACTATTACAGGTACTGAGAAAGCAAGAAAAGATTCATTCACAAAATAGGTAAAAGAGACACAAATTTTCATAAACTAAAACTAGGTAAGGCAAGCAAATTTTATTAATGCAGAGACAAGGTGATTTTACAGTTGCAAAAACCATAGATTAATGTAAGAGAAAAAGAGGGAAGAAGATCTGAACCAATTTTTTACAAAATTACCCTTATAGTTTAGGCATAAATAAGATGATCATATTCTAGAAAACCCTAACCCCAGTTGGGTTAGGTTAAAAAATATCAGAGAGGGGAGAAGATTAGATTGACTGATCTGATAACATGCTGAAACAACTCTAAGAGCATCCTTTATCTCTGGAAGAGCAAAAAAAATTGCAAATCAGGGAAAACCGTACATCAGAATGTGCCTCTCTATCCCTGTAGAGACCAAAAGTCTCTGAACTGTATTGAAGAGGGCATGGGTGGTGTTTGAAATTGGTTTGCAGGGTCCAATTTGGAGTAAAGGCAAGAAAATCTGGTGGTTGGAGTGAGATTGGGTGCAAAATTGGGCACTGATTGAGAAACGAACGTCCTCGATTATCCGATCAACAACCACCCTACATAGAGCATTCAAAACTCAACAACCACTGCAAAATAAAAATCCACTATCGATCTAAGAGATTTGCACAAAGATGGACATGTGTGATCTTTCCACAACTCTCCACATAAGCATCCAACTGCCCCAATAGAATATTAAAAGATGGCCATCAGATCAGGCCTTTATGAAGATCCAAGGACCTCGATTGGCTAATGTGGCACCCCGGGTCCACGTTTCACTGGTTGTATTTGACCGCTAAATGACCCCGTATACCGCATAGGATAAGGGGAAACAATCATCCCCTTTGGATTTACTTTGTCTTCTTATCCTGAGGGTCCCTTTGCACTTCATGTTTACCTCATGGGATAAGCCTTCTTTGTTTCTGGCTTGCTTTCTTATCCCATGGGCCCTATTGAGCCTTTGGTTTACCTTGCAGGATAAGCCCCCTTGAGTTTTCCTTTATCAGCCTTTATCATCTCTTATCTTGCAAGCTCATTCTTATCCCCTTTTATCCTCGTGGGATAAGCATCCCTTGTTTTTGTCTTCTTTGTTTTCTTATCCCGCAACATCTTTCCTCACCGACCTTCACCTCGTGAGATAAGCATTTCTTTGATTTACCCTTATTTCCTTATCATGTGAGGCCTTTGATGCCTTTGTTTTACCTCGCAAGATAAAAGAGGCTAACCCTCTTCTTACTTGGATCTTATCCTGTGAGGCCTTCTTGTTGACCTTTGATATACTGGTGGTCTAGATCATCATTGCTATGCGGGATATTCCTTTTGGCTTATTTTCTTCTATCCTTTTTATCATGTGGCCCTATCTTGTTTCCCCTTTCATGTCATGGGATAAGGGGAAACACACATCCTTCTTTATCTTCCTTATCCTGTGACATCATTTGTGCCCTCGCTTTACCCCGCGGGATAAGGTTTTCTTCTTTTATTTGGACAATTCCTTATCTCGCATGCAACCATTTTTGCCTTCTTAACTATATGGGACAAGGGGGAAACCTACTTGCCTTTGTTATTTTCTTATCCCCCGAGACCACCTTTGTCTCCATTTTACCCCATGGGATAAGAGAAAATGCATCATCTCATCACAAAACACTTATCCTACGAGATGTTGTTGTTGGCTTCTTCACCCCGCGGGATAAGCAAAATGCCCCTTGCTTTACCCCCCAGGCCTTATACCGTGGGACTTTATCTGAATCCGCCAAACACCTAGCCAACTAGGGCCCGCCGGTGACTTTTCTTATCCCGCTGGACCACCTTTGTCTCCACTTATCTCCATAGGATAAGCGTTCTTTGTATCCTTTATTTTCTTATCCCACAGGAACACGTGGGATAAGAAAATCGTTTGTTTTCTCTTTGTTCTCTTATCCTATGTGACCTTATTCCCGTGAGACCTTTTTGCTACCTATTAAGGTAGACACAAAAATTGCCAACATTTCTGGTGACTCAGAGGGGGTGACAAGTCTTCTTGGCACATTGATCAGTAGCCTTATGAAGTCCATCGGGTGCAGAGTCATGGCTTGAAGAAAAAGATAATCTTTGCCCCTGCAAAATGTCAAAACTTCACCATTATGGAGAATATCCTGTGCACACGCACTTCTTGGAAAGCTGAAAAAAATAAAAAGAACCTAAACTAATTATGTACACTGCCTCACAATGAAAGGGCTAAAGAAAGCCATTGACTAGCTTGTCAAAGTAGCTACCTTTTCTGACCAATGTCTAACACTCTTCATTCCTGTGGAAAACCAGCTAGGAAAAGAAAATTGAAAAGCATCCGATAGATTGTTGGAATGACTCCCAAAACTTGAGAGCAAAGAAACTCACCCATGTCTGAATATTATCCATCTAGGGTGGATGGGTGAAATTAAATTACTCCTCTTCATGATGCTCAACTTCATGCTCATAAGTAAGCATCACAAGGGGTGAATTGTAGGTTTGAGACAAATGTCTAATAGGGCATTCCCTTGAAGGAGATAGACTTAGACCATCACTACTGACCTGCCCTTTTCTTTGTTGATTTGGTGACAAAACATGCACCTCTGAGATATGCCTTTGCTCTTCAAAATTTATCGCCTCTGCTGTAAATGTAAGATCTTCCTCTTGCTCCTCTTGATTCAACTGACTAGAAGCTGTCAGGTAAGTGTCAAAACTTGAGCAAAAGCCCTCTAGATCATTCGAAAAAGAATCATCCTCCAACTCCTCAACCCCTGGCTCAGTCTCATGCTGCTGCTCAGATGTAGGCACATCCCTCTCCTCAAAAAAGGAAGGGAGCTAATCCTAAACTAAGAAAATAGATTCCTCCTCACTATTATCCTTTTTGTTAGCCATAGGGACACTATCTGATTAGACAACACCATAAAAATATACCACCCACTAGTTTAAAAAAACAAAATCTCTCTACACTACTAAGGCCTGAGAGGCATCCTCATTTTTGCAAGCAACCATATTAACATGATTAGACCACACAAGAGCAAATTCTCTTGAGATGCTTGCAATTGCAGGATTTAGGCTATCTAAAGGAATAGGGCCCATCCATTTGTTTTGCCATTAAAAACTAGATATCTGTCGATGATAGCCTTGAATATGTGGTTGATACAACCTGCTGCCTTAGGATTTGTGAATCTTTATGGATGGTGGAGGAGTAGCAGGTGTGAGAAATCGGCCTGTAGATGTCACTAGTATAGGCGCCAAATTAGGTTGTTGTGTAGGAACACCTGGGAATAAGGGCATTGAAAGTCTTGAACCTAAACTTTCTAGTCTGTATTAAGCACCTTTCTGCCTTGATGACAATCTCATAAGCTTTTGGAATGTTATCCCCTCCCAATGACTATATCATCATAGTTGTCTCATTGTTTAAATTCTGAAGAAAATATAGAAAAGCATGATTTGATGAAGGCTTTACCAATGATGGGATCCTATCCAATTTCTTTTGGAATCTACAATTAAAATCACCCACGAACTCTTGAGGTGCTCTTTTGATTATAGTCAGTTTCTCAATCGGTGACAAGGGGTCACTCCTATCTTCAAAACTCTTGCATAATCTTTCCCCTAATTCATCCTAGCTATGGTTTTAATCAGAGGGCAGACCCCTAAACCACTGTAGGGATTTTCCCTTGAATGAAGAGGCACGAAGCCTCACTACTACGTTATCTTCTGTGATGTAAAAAATAGAGCAGATACTTGCTACGTCTTGAATATTCTCAGTTGGGGTGACAGAGCTTTCCCCAGTAAAAAAAAGTACAGCCTTAAAGGCTACAACTGGGATGATTCTCCTTTGAGCTAGGACTAAGGGACTACAACCATTAAAGGTGACAAAAGAATGCATTTTAGGGATAGCCATTATTTTTTGCTACTCCCTCTTCTTCTAGAATTTGAAAGTTTATACTATCAAAGAAAAATACCTCTAGAAGATGGTCATGTTGAAACTTGATAAGAAATGATAGCTGGTCCTAAACAAGGGCCTACATTTGATCCTCAGAGTCACTAAGTGTTGAATGTGACTGCCCCCCAAGGATGGATACTGAAGAGCACACTAGATCTTTAGCTGATTAGAGCATTGGACTACTTTTTGTTGGCAAATGCACACTCCAATGAGACATTGCAGGTGATTGAAGGTTTTGTCATTGATGGAAACCTTGCAATCCTATGACACTGGCAAGACAATTTTCCGGCACCAGCAAAGATAGACTCTACACCGGCATAGAGACCACCAGCAGTGAAAGGAAGTATACCGGCACCCAAGCTGACAAGAGTTTTGTTTGTAATATATTTTGTAATTTGTTGTAAAATCATTGTAAGCCGACTTGCCAAGTTGTAAAATGACTAATATATGTATGAGATCATTATAGAACATTTGTAAGGAAGAAGATAGGTGAATTAAGGCAGACCTATTATGCAAATTATAGGTTAAGGGTTTATGTATGAAGCAGAGCTAAAATCGGTACTGGAACTTGCATAGTAGATGTTATTATGAAGCAGTACAAGACATTGGATTTACATAATCCATTTTGTAGGTCAGTGAGACTTCCCATTTTGTAATTGAGCAGTGAGCTCTAGGCACTTGGCCTTCCTGCATGTGCAGGCCCCTATTGTAAGAGTAATATTCACTTATTGGCTAGTAAGTGAATATTGTGGGTCACAAATCCCACCGAGGTTTTTCCCACACCGGGTTTCCTCGTTAAACTATTGTGTTATGGTATGTTTTCTTGTGGATGTTGTTATTCTTGTTTATTTCTTTATTTCTAGTTTACCGGTACACAGTAGTGATATGGTTTTCATGTTTTAAGAGTAAAAACTTCTATAACCAGTTAGATACTGATTCACCCCCCACTCTCAATATCTTTGGGAATCCTAACAATTGGTATCAGAGCTTGGTCCTCTATTTTCAGAAGCCTAATAGCTTGAGGAAGATCTTGACACTGGTAGAGATGGAAAACTTGATGAAGCAATTAGAAGGAGCTCTCTCAGACTATGATGCATAAAAGTTGAAAAATATCAAACTTGAAGATGATCTAAAAACTACACAGGATATTATTCAAGCACTTCAAGAAAATCTTACCATTGCAAGAAACAAGAGAAGAAAACTTTGTGAAAAAATGCAAAATGAGAATGATGAAAAGGAAACTCTTAGTGATCTGATGAATAAGATGAAACAAGAAAACATGACAACAAAGAATGAGATGCAGGATATGACTATGAGATTTTGTAAAGAAATTGAAGATAGAAAGAAGAATGAAGAAGACCTGAGTAGAAGACTGAATGATGTTGTAAATGAAAATACAAGACTTAGTTATGAAAATGATATGTTGAAGACAAATCTGATGCATGCACAAAATGAGTCAAATGAACTCATGAGACAGAAAGGTATCTTGGAAAGAGAACTAGCTACTGCAAATCAACATAAAGAAAAATTTAAGAAAAGCTTAGAAGAACTTGGTGACTAGCTAAAGAATCAGAAACCAAATGGTGACACTAATGGCCTTGGCTTTGAAGTTGGTGAAAGCTCTGGTACTGCAAACACACATGATCATAGCAAACCGGAAAGACAACCAAATGTTTACAAATTTAATGGCAAATGCTTTAACTATAACAAGTATGGTCATAAAGAAAATCAGTGTAGATCTAGAAATTATCAAAGCACTAATACACCCACCGGTCAATGTTCCAAATGCAACAAAATTGGTCATAATTTAAAGAATTGCAGAATGAATGTAAGATGTTATGTTTGTGGAAGATTTGGACACTTATCTAATTAGTGTAGAACACAAACCGGCATAGGATATGGGAAAGCTATTCAAAAAAACAATGTGACCTGTTATGCTTGTAACAAGATTGGATATATTGCAAAATTTTGCAGAAGTAAGGCATCACCAGCAAGTAACAATGGTGCTAGTTTGAAGGGTAAAGAGAAGGTTGAAGAGGTAAAGCAAGAATTCTCAAAAAAATGGATCAGAAAGTCAAATCTAAATGGTGATAGGAATACTCCTCCACTGACAGAACAGAGTAATATTCCACCAGTAGGAGACTATTCATCTAACTGAAGAAAATTCCTTTGGGGGTTTGGCAATCAAATGTGAAACATGCTATTATTCCCTTGGTTGATGGTGAGAAGTTGAAATTACTTCTATACCGGTAGATAAGTTAAGTCATTACTTAACCGACAAGCATTAAATGTGGTGGTTGGTGAATTTGACATTATAAAACAAGTGTTTAAGCTCCATTTTCATTTCACTGAGCATTCAAATCTTCGAGAGCGCAAAAATTCATGAGCGAAGACATTCCAAGCAAAGAAGAGAAGAAATTCATCAAGCAATCATTCCTAAGGAAGATAAAGGTATTTATATCCATGGCTTCTTCATTTGTTCCCAAATTCATTGCAAATCCCACTGTTGTCGAAGTAATCAAATGCCCTAGACCCATATTCAAGTTAGTTCCTGAGATTGCCAAGAAAGATGATAATATTGGTGCATTTTCTGAAATCCCCAAGGGAGTAGTTTTTGCTAAAGACCCTAGAATGTATATACACTTTCATATAGAAGAATTAGGTGATGAGGAAGTCAAGAGTATGTATAAAACTATAATTTGTGATGAAACCGGCAATATCAAACCTGAACACAAGATAGTGGAAACCCTAGGTTTCATTGAAATTCTCAGTATCCCAGATTTTCCCAAGGATGTTATAAGGATAGTACTAAGCAAGGTTCATGGTGCATTCTTCTGGTTGGACTCAGTTCACAAAATCACAAAAGAAGTAGTAAAGGCTGTGACGGGGTTACCCTCCACTGGTAACAGACCTGATAAAGCAAAGAAAGTCTCAAATGACCTAGTCATTAACCTAACCGGTGCAACATCTAACAAGAGATCTTTAAGGGTAAATGATGTAACTGATATCAATGTCAGATTCATTAATATGATCTTAGGTTACAAAACCACACATGCAAATAGGTTAAACTTAGTCTCTAGCCTATGCATAAAGAGTGCCTATGACATGGTTAATAATAATGCAAAAATAGATGTGTGCGAATGGCTTAAAGATGAACTAATTGAAAATTTGGGAAAGATAAAGAAAGACAAAAAGGGGACATTCAGATTTGGAAACCTACTTGTTTGTCTAATGCTGCACATAACCAAACAGGTACTCGTTATTGGTAATAGAAATCTTGGTTTTGATATACCGGTAGGCAAACAGTTGTCAGATTTACTAAACAACATGGGAGAAAACAGAGAAAAGAACATAAATGAGTACTTTTAGGCATTAAAAGCTCAGATGAAGACCAGAGTTAGATTGTCACAAGCAATTGTGAACAAGTATAAGGATGAAATCTGTTTTTTTATAAAGAAGGATGAAATTTGGATGGAGGCAATTATCCGAAGAACCATCTGGGTCACTGGAATGGGATATGAAACTAATGACCATATAATAGAAAAATATGCAAAAGCCCTCCTAGAAGCACCTAAGGAACCTAAAGAAGAGGTATTTGGCAGTGTTGAGACTATTGAAAACAAATCCAATCAAAGAAAAATGTTAAAAAGGTTGAAGCAACAGTAAGAAAAGGATCCAAGCAAGCTAAAGCTATAAAGGAAGATGTACTTAAAAGAACTGGTATTACAGAAGATGAGTTAGAAACAGTTCAACCAGAAACTCACCTTTCACTAGTTGGAACTTCCCTAGAAAGTGATATACCAGTTGAATTCAAAAGAGTTGTGAGAAAAAGGAAACCTTCACCAGTATCTACACCTTCTCCTAGAAGAACCAGACAAAAACAATAGGGAGTAAGGCTCCCAGCTAAGAAGAAGTTAACCCCTAAGAAGAAGGCTCAACAAACCATTGCTCCAATTGACAAACTTCTAAATGAAATTACAGAGGATGGAAAGCTAAAAAACATTAACAGATTATATGACAGTTTATTGGCTGATGACAAGGAGAAAGTTGAAAATGGTGTAATCCTACACTTGGATATTTACAAGAAATTTTTGATGCAAGTTGTTGATGAAATACCGACAAAACTGTACAAAAGACTTGAAGCTAGAAGACAAGCTATCATTGAGCTTGACAAGAAAATAAAAATTGAAAAACTACTTGCTGTAGACCCTGTAAACTCACCTAAAGAGATAGATGAACTGATCTCTAAGGCTAACTGGTCAGTATTTTCAACTGCACACTGACATGTATCACTTATGATAGGTAGAGTAAATGAGGTAGCAGAAGAAACTGCTAATGCATGGGACATATTCCTTGTAGAAAAAGAAAAGCAAGAAGAATATAGAAGCCCTAAACCCATCAAGGTATATCAGAAGGATAAGGGAAAAGGTAATGTTGGTGGACCACCCAACATAAAGATAATAGATAACTTATCCCCACCACCTCTTGATACTCCACCAGTAGTTACCACAAACAATTAACTAGCTAGTGAGAGTATGGACACACAACATGAGGACACAAATCCTAATTCTGAGGTGTTATACACAGTGAATATTGACACTCAGAAAGTCAATATTATGGTAGATAAGGATTCAACAAGAAAAGTAGATGTGGCAAATGAGCCCCTGGTAACAGATAGCTCAGAAGGTAAACCGACAGGTGACAACACTGAGAAACAGGTAGAGCAACAGGCTCCCTCACAAGAATAGGCTCATACAGAGACAGTGCCACTGGCAACAACTGAGAAACCCAAACCTTTGCTTAAAGAAATGCAAACACAAACTGACCTACCAGAGATCACTACAAGAAAAGAAGTTACTCCCACTGACGGTATACAAATTGTTGGTTCTTCCACTGCAGATTTCAAATCAACAAATGTGACAGAAGTTCTTTTGGATTCTATCAAGGAGATAACAGAGTGTAGCTCACAAGCATACAAAACAATTGATGACTCAATTTCAATTTTGAAAATGATAGCACCTAAGTGTAATATAGATAATAAAGATTCTTTGAATCAACTTGACACATTGTCTAAGTATATTACTGACAACATTGTAATAGTTGAACAAATAGATGAGGAAGCATTCAAGGAGAAACTAGAGAAGGAAAAACACAAATTCTTTAAGAGGAAATAAAGAAGTGTATGAGACAATTTGACACTCTTTTACCAGAACTATGCAGTACACTAAAATAATTTAAAACTTTGTACAGGGATACATGTAAAACTAACCTTTTGACAGTAGATATAGACAAGAAAATCGGCAAGGTACAGGAGGAAATAAATCAACTAGCTGATAATCTCATCAACTCATCTGAACCATCATCAGTTTTTGAGAAGAAAATAATAGGTTTTGGGGAGGAACTCCTAAAATTGGAAAGAGAAAAGGAAATAATAACAGGAAAAGTGAAAGACCTAAAATGGAGACTTAGTCCAAGATTGGACTACCTCGCCTACTTAATAAAAGAGATATCTAAGGCTTTAATTCAAGGATAGAAAACACCGGTAGAGCAAATGATACACCTCACCAATACAATTTAGAGGACAGAGGCTACATTTAAAGATAGCAAACGGTTCACTAAGAGCCTGAATCTGGTATTGGTAGACCTCTTTTAGATTGTAACCAACAGGTTACAAGGATGAAGATGGAAACCACACTCAATTGACACTTTGACAACCTTTGTCATTGATGCCAAAGGGGGAGTAGTGGTATGAGAAAAATAATTAGAAAATAGCTCATCAGCTCAGGGGGAGCACATATTCTTTTGCTACACAATTTTTGGTAAGACAATTCTGGTAGAAACTCTTTGGATGATAGTTTTGGGATTTTTCTCATGAGTGTTTCCATCAATGCCAAATGGGGAGATTGTTGGCAAATGCACACTCCAATAAGACATTGTAGGTGATTGAAGGTTTTGTCATTGATGGAAAGCTTTCAATCCTATGACACCGGCAAGACAATTTACCGACACCAGCAAAGACAGACTCTACACCGACACAGAGACCACCGACAGTGAAAGGAAGTATACCGACAGCCACCTTGATAGGAATTTTGTTTTTAATATATTTTGTAATTTGTTGTAAAATCATTATAAGCCGACTTGGCAAGTTGTAAAATGACTCATATATGTATGAGATCATTATAGAATATTTTTGAGGAAGAAGGTAGGTGAATTAAGGCAGACCTATTATGCGAATTATGGTTTAAGGGTTTATGTATGAAGAAGAGCTAAAACCGGTACTGGATCTGGCATAGTAGATGCTATTCTGAAGCAGTACAAGACATTGGATTTACAAAATCCATTTTGTAAGTCAGTGAGACTTCCCATTTTGTAATTGAGCAGTGAGCTCTAGGCACTTGGCCTTCCTGCATGTGCAGGCCCCTATTGTAAGAGTAATATTCACTTATTGGTGAGTAAGCGAATATTGTGGGTCACAAATCCCACCGAGGTTTTTCCCACACTGGGTTTCCTTGTTAAACTACTGTGTTATGGTGTGTTTTCTTATGGATGTTGTTATTCTTATTTATTGCTTTATTTCTGGTTTACTAGTACACAGTATTGATATGGTTTTCATGTTTTAAGAGTAAAAAATTCTATAACCGGTTAGATACTGATTCAGCCCCCCCTCTCAGTATCTTTGGGAATCATAACACTTTTACCAGTAGATATGTTGTAGAGAGTCTCCATGTATGTGATTTTCTACCTCCAAAGGCTGAGTTAGTGATCCACACAACAATATCAACAAAGATATGATTGGTGACTAAGAGTTTGTACCCCAAATGGTTATTTATGAGTTAAAAGTTCAATAGTTCCACCGAGCATGCCAAAAACTGTAGTCACAAAAGTTTGCACCCTTGATGACCCAAGAAACCTTGATCATCAACCTTGTGAAACATTAAATCAACCTCCCAAGTATGGGACCTTCCTAAATATGAGGTTGAATCACTAGATAAGGCCAACTTCCTATTCAATCTAAGTACATGTGTTGGACAAACCCAACACTAATAAAACTAATCTTTGTTCTGATATGGAAAAGGGAGAGAGAGAAGGGTTGCATGAAAGAAGGGAAATAAGGGTTGCACCTATACTAAAAGTTGACGTACCCCCACCTATAATTGCATAGAACATCAATAAAACTGCCCAAAAGATACACAAATTTCTATCTAAGTCTAGCTTTCTAAGACTGGGTCAAGGTTGGAATTATTAACAATGGTAGAGGAACGAACAATGTTCTCAAATGCCACTCTAAGAGGAGTCAACACTATCATAGATACTAAGAAAGCAAGAAAAAATGCATTCACACAAACAGGTAAAAGAGATACACAAATTTGCATAAACTGAAACTAGGTAAGGAAATAAAAATCTATTAATGTAGAGACAAGGTGATTTTACAGTTGCAAAAATCATAGATTATTGTAAGAGAAAAAGAGGGAAGAAGATCCAAACAATATGTTACAAAATTACCTTTATAGTTTAGGCATAACTAAGATGATCGTATTCTAGAAAACCCTAACCCTACCCAGGTTATGTTACAAAAATATCAGAGAGGGGAGAAGATTAGATCGATGGATCTGATAACATGTTGAAGCAACTCTCAGAGCATCCTTTTCTTATGGAAGAGCAAAAATCCCCACAAATTAGGGAAAACCCTACATCTAAATGTGCCTCTGTGTACTTGCAAAGCCCAAAAGTCTTTGAACTGTATTGAATAGGGCATGAGTTGTGTCTAAAATTGGCCTGTAGGGTCTGATCTAGAGTAAAGGTGAGCAAATTCGGTGGTTGAAGTGAGATCGGGTCCAAAATGAGGTGCTGATTGAGAAAAGAATGTCCTTGACCATCGAGTCAACAACCACTCTGCACAGAGCATTCAAAACTCAACGACCACCGCAAAATCAAAATTCTAACGCCAATCTGGGAGATTCGCGCGAAGATGGACATGCGAGATCTCTCCACATAAGAATCCAATGGACCTGATAGAAGATTAAAGCATGGCTGTCAAATCAAGCCTTTATGAAGATCCAATGGCTACAATTGGATGATGTGGCACCTTGGGTCCACATTCCACTGGTTGTGTTCGACCACTAAACGACCTTTCATACCACGTGGGATAAGTGGGATTAACCATCCCCTTTGGATTTTCTTTACCTTCTTATCCTGCGGGTCCCTTTGCACTTCCTATTTACCTCGTGGGATAAACCTTCTTTGTTTTTGCCTTGCTTTCTTATCCCACAGTTCTTAATTCTTAAATAAATTGGTTAATCAAGGGGGCTTATCCCGCGAGGTAAAACAAAGGTTCAATTGTTAAATAAATTCAAACCAAAACAATTTAACCAACTTAATTCTTAATACCGGTAAACCAATTAAGTATGCCGGTAGATAGTTTTAATAGTTAATTGCGATACCGGTAAAGATTAATGCATGAAACATAAACACAAAGTCATCCACAACACATGACACCAATATTTGTACGTGGAAACCCTGTAAGGGGAAAAACCATGGTGGGAAACCTTACCCACAATCAAATGATACTACTATAGATAGTAAGTGTACATAAATGGGGTCTACAGATGCAGAAAAGACAACAGCCTAGAGCTCACTGCTCAATCACAAAATGGGAGTCACACTGACTACAGTTGGATGGTTAAATCCAATAAGAATGTACTGCACAAAATAGCATCTTCATATGCTGGATTTAGTACTAGTGTAATGCTGATATGATTTCACAAAAACCTAGCTTCACCTTCAAATGATGTCTGCATGTATTGCACTACTTAATCTCACATATACCTTCACACAATTCTTTTTCGCATTCCACATTTGATCTTACAAATAAGATCTTACATTTATACCATAACCTAAGACCAATTTTAGTAGGTCGGCTCTACAAGATATTATAATAAAAACATTTTACAAACAATACAATATCCGATGCAATAATTGATTGAACATGTCAGCTTAATGCATTTACAACAATAATTAATCATTTCCATAGCGTGCCATGCTGATCTGGAAAAGATAAACCTACCAATGTAACCCTAGGTAACCCTGGACCTATTTGTCGGTAAAAACAAATATGCAAATATGAATGTACCAATGATTAATTCATTAAGATAAGATGTCCACATGATGTCTTCAATATTACCAAGTGTCTTCCATATCATTTCAAGTGCCAGTGATCATTATATCCTGTTGGTGAACCATATACCAGTAACTGTGCAATAGTTACTTGCTTGCCGATGAATACTATGGGATCTCCAAAGTGCTAGTGTTTTAGTAGGTGTTGACATCAATGACAAAACCATACCAAAATACCAACAATCTCCCCCTTTGGCATTGATGGCAATAGAAGATGGAAAAACCATCAAAGTGCCAAAACAAAAATGCCAAAAACCAACAATCTTCAAAAAGATCATAACCAAAATACAGAGAGTAATAGTCTCTCCCAAACAACAATCTCTCCCCCTGGGAGCAACATGTGTTATTCAAAGTTCCTCAAAAGATAATGTGTTTTTCCATAGATATCTCTCCCCCTTTGACATAAAATGCCAAAGTTATAATAAAACCAAGTTCATACACAAAATACCAATCAATTAAATATACCAACTACTCCCCTTGAGAAGTAGCTTCCTCATCAAAGACCAGAGTAAAAGATTTGTCTGTTAATTTTGTCGGTTGATGACAATCATCAACTGTCTAAGTTTCTATCGGTGGTGGTATGACTCCAAGCTGATCTCTGAGATATTCAAAAGACTCCTTAGGCAAAGGTTTTGTAAAGATATCTGTAAGCTGTTCTTTAGTATTCACATAAACCAGTTTTATCTCCTTTTCTTCAACTTTTTCCCTTAGAAAATTCAGTTTGATAGAAACATGTTGTGTTTTAGAATGTAGTACTGGATTCTTAGATATATCAATTGCTGCAGTGTTATCACAATATATAGTAATAGGTTCCTTGCATTTTACCTTTATGTCTTTCAACATTTGCTTAAGCCATAGTACCTGTGTATAGTTAGTTGTTGCTGCAACATATTCTGATTCTGCTGTTGATAAAGATGTTAAAACTCTGTTTCTTACTCAACCAAGAAACTAGTCTATTTCCAAGAAATAATGCTCTACCGATGGTGCTTTTCCTATCATCCACATCTCCTACCCAATTTGCATCTGTGGAAGCATATAATTCAAAGTTTTCATCTCTAAGATACCATAATCCAAGATTTATAGTGCCTTGTAAGTACCGAAAAATCCTTTTTACTATTGATTCATGATTTTCTCTAGGATTACTTTGATATCTTGAAATAATACATACTGCATTCATAATATTTGGTCTAGTTTGTGTCAAATACAGTAAACCTCCTATCATAGATTTGTATCTAGTTGGATTAACAGGTGTAGATTCATCCCTTTGAGATAATTTGTCATTTGTAGTCATAGGTGTGCTTACCGGTTTAGAGTTCTCCATCCCAAATTTCTTTAGTAACTCTTTCAAGTATTTGGATTGACTCAAGAATATACCTTTATCAGTCTGTGAAATCTGCAATCCTAAAAAGAATTTTGTTTTTCCAATCATAGACATTTCAAATTCTTGCTACATTTTAGTAGAAAATTCCTGACATAATCCATCTTCTCCTCCAAAGATTATATCATCAACAAATACTTCTATAATCAAGATGTCATCATTAGTTATTTTGTAATATAAATTGTTGTCTGCATTTCCTTTAGTAAAACCAATCTTTAAAAGATACTTATCGAATCTTGCATACCAAGCTCTTGGGGCTTGTTTTAGTCCATACAAAGCTTTTCTTAACCTGCAAACCATATCATTGTCATCTGTCAAAGAAAATCAATTAGGTTGTTCAATATAGACTTCCTCTTCAAGATCTCCATTCAAAAATGCACATTTAATATCCATTTGATAAACTTTGTAGTTCTTGTGTGCTGCAAAAGCCAAGAATAATCTGACTGCCTCAATTCTAGCTACTGGTGCAAAGGTTTAATTCTAGTCAACTCCTTCTTTTTGAGAATATCCCTTACACACTAGTCTTGCTTTATTTCTGACAACCTTACCATCTTCATTAAGTTTGTTTCTGAATACCCATTTGGTTCCAATTACATTTTTATCTTTAGGCCCGGGAACTAATGTCGAAGTGTTATTTTTCTGAATTTGTTCTAATTCTTCTTCCATAGCTTTAATCCAAAATTTATCTTCACATGCCTCATTAACAGATGATGGTTCAATTTGAGAAATAAGACATACCTCCTCATTTTCCAATCTTCCTCTTGTCATAACTCCTTTAAATTTGTTTCCAATTATTTGGTCTTCAGAATGATTCAATCTTACATACCGAGGTGTCTTAGTTTGATGTTGTTCTTCAATTACTGTGGAATCCTCAAATGGTACCGGGGTAATTGGATCTTCATTCTGTAGCAATGGATTTAGTGTAAGTGCATTTATCAAACTTTCTATTGCCGGTTCAGAGTCTATATACCTTGAAGTTCCTCTAAATTGTTCATCAATCTTTACATTTGTACTCTCAGCAATTTTCTGCAATCTCTTGTTAAAACATCTATATGCCTTGCTCTTAGATGAATAACCAAGAAATATTGCTTCATCACTTCTAGGATCAAATTTTCCAATATACTCATCTCTTCTGATATAATATTTACTTCCAAAAATTCTGAAATACTTAAGAGTAGGAGTATTACCAAACCATAGTTCATGAGGGGTCTTACCAGTTTCACCTTTGATGTGAACTTTGTTGAATGTATAGACCGCTATGATGACTGCTTCTCTCTAGTACACATGTGGTAAATTTGCTTCTAATAACATACTTCTCATTGCATCCAAGATAGTTCTATTTTTCCTTTCAACAACTCCATTCTGCTGTGGTGTCCGAGGTGCTGATAGTTGTCTTCTGATTCCATTCACTTCAAAGTCCTTAGATGTGAATTCTCCTCCTTGATCTAATCTTAAGCATTTGATTTTCTTACTGGTTTCATTTTCAACCATTGCTTTGAATAGTTTGAACTTTCCAAGTGCTTATGATTTTTCTCTGAGAAAAGTAACCCAACACATTCTAGAATAGTCATCAATGATGAGCATGAAATATCTATTACCTTGTAAGCTTTTAGTTCTAGCTCTAACTTGCTTTCCAAATTGACATTCCTTACATATTATATTATGAGGTTTGACAATTTTAGGTAGATCTCTATCTACCTTAGAAGTACTGATCTTCACCATGCAATCAAAGTTTACATGACATAGTCTCTTATGCCATAACCAACTTTCATCTATATGTGCAATCAAGCATGTGTTTTCACTATTATTCAAATGAAAGATACTACCTCTAGTCTGATTACCGGTTGCAATTTCTAAACCAGTTCTATTCATGATTTTGCACTTTCCATTCTTAAATTGTAACTGAAATCCTTTCTCAACTAATTGACCAACACTTAAAAGATTATGCTTTAATCCTTCAACATAGTAGATATTGTTAGTGTTATGCTTACCATCAAGAGATATTGTACCCTTACCTTTGATTGAACAGGCTTTGTCATCTCCAAATCTCACTAAACCTCCATTGTATTCTTGAAAGTTCAAGAATTTACCTTTGTCACATGTCATATGATTTGAGCATCCTGAATCAATGATCCATTCATCCTTTACTTCAACTTTAGCTGCTAGGGCTTGTTCTACCGATTGATCAGTAGGTGCCGGTTTATCTTCTATTATAGCAACAAAAACCCATCCATTGTCTGTTGGATCCACATCAGAATCTTCAATCACACCTTCATCAGCAATGTAACAAGATTTGTCTTTGTCCTTATTAAATCTGTTTCTCTGATATTCAGGATTAGGCTTGTATGTTCTTCTAGCTTCTTCTCTTAGTCTAGCATGTCTATCAGGGCATCTTGAAGCCATATTACCAATCTTATTGCAGTTAAAACATTTAAAGGGTGCTTTACCTTCATACTTACTTCCAACTGGGCCTTTAGGCATTTTTCTTGCAAATAGTGCTTCAAGTTCTTCAAGTTCTTCATTCTCCTTCCTACTTTCTTCAAGTTCTCTTGCATAAAAGGATTTCCAATTAGATTTGTCAAATGATGGAGCAGATGATGTTGATGCTTTAAAGGCCAAATTTGTCTTTATAGTAGCAACAGGACCAAATTCTTCAATTTCAAAAGCTGAAAGTTTCCCAATCAATGTATCCCTAGTTACTGATGTATTAGGCATTGTTCTCAACTCATTTATAGTAGTAACCTTCATTTTGTATGCCAGTGGCAATCTTCTTAAAAATTTTGAAACAATTTCATCCTCACTTAACGTTCCTCCACAACATTTAATACCCAAAACAATTTCATTTACTCTTTCCATAAAAATAGAAATCCTTTCATCTTCTTCCATTTTCAGATGTTCATACCTGACTCGGAAGCTTTCAAGTTTTGCAATTTTGACTGTGGAATCTCCTTCATTCAGTGTTTCTAAATGATTCCAAATAGCTTTAGCAGTAGACCTATCTGATAATCCCATGATTTGTTGATCTGATAATGCGCTCAAAAGTGTTTCTCTTGCTTTGCAATCATTTTCTTCATCTTTAGTCAAGGTAGTTGGACTGGGCTAACCAGGTACAAGAGTAGTATAACCCTTCTTTGTAACTTCCTGGATGTCTTTACCAATGCAATTTAGATGTGTCTCCATTCTGATCTTCCATATGCCATAGTTGGTTCCATCAAGCTTAGGACCGTCCTTCCTGAAATAATTAGTAGACATTGGATCTCCTCAAGCTATTAAACTTCTACAAAAAGAGGACTAAGCTCTAATACCAATTGTTAGGTCCCGGAGACAACTGAGGGGGGGGGGGCTGAATCAGTTGTCAAATAAATTCAAACCAAAACAACTTAACCAACTTAATGCTTAATACTGGTAAACCAGTTAAGTATGTCGGTAGACAGTTTTAACAGTTAATTGCTATACCAGTAAAGATTAATGCATGAAACATAAACACAATGTTATCCACAACACATGACACCAATATTTGTATGTGGAAACCCTGTAAGGGGAAAAACCATGGTGGAAAACCTTACCCACAATCAGATGATACTACTGCAGATAGTAAGTGTACATAAATGGGGTCTACACATGTAGAAAGGCCAACAACCTAGAGCTCATTGCTCAATCACAAAATAGGAGTCACACTGACTATAGTTGGATGGTTAAATCTAATAAGAATGTACTGCACAAAATAACATCTTCATATGCCGGATTCAGTACCTGTGTAATGCTGATATGCTTTCACAAAAACCTAGCTTCACCTTCAAATTATGTCTACGTGTATTGCACTACTTAATCTCGTATATACCTTCACACAATTCTTTTTTGCATTCCACATTTGATCTTACAAATAAGATGTTACATTTATACCATAACCTAAGACCAATTTTAGTAGGTCGGCTCTACAAGATATTATAATAAAAACATTTTACAAACAATACAATATCCGATGCAATAACTGATTGAACATGTCATCTTAATGCATTTACAACAATAATTAATCATTTCCATAGTGTGCCATGCTGATCTGGAAAAGATAAACCTATTGGTGTAACCCTAGGTAACCCTGGACCTATTTGCCAGTAAAAGCAAATATGCAAATATGAATGTACCAATGATTAATTCATTAAGATAAGATGTCTGCACGATGTCTTTGATATTACCAAGTGTCTTCCATATCATTTCAAGTGTCGGTGATCATTATATCCTGCCGATGAACCATATACCAGTAATTGTGCAATAGTTACTTGCTTGCTGATGAATACTGCGGGATCTCCAAAGTGCTAGTGTTTTAGTAGGTGTTGACATCAATGACAAAACCATACCAAAATACCAATATAAGCATCCCTTTTTTTTGTCTTCTTTGCTTGCTTATCTTGGGACATCTTTCCTCACCCGACTTCACCTCACAAGATAAGCATTTCTTTGATTTACCCTTATTTCTTTATCTCACAGGGCCTTTGATGCCTCTGGTTTACCTTGTGGGATAAGAGAGCATGACCCTCTTCTTACTTGGATCTTATCCCATGAGGCCTTCTTGTTGACTTTTGATATACTAGCGGTCTAGATCATCGTTGCTACATGGGATAAGTGTTTTGGCTTATTTTCTTCTATCCTCTTTATCCCGTGGCCCTTTCTTGCTGCCTCTTTCACCATGTGGGATAAGGGGAAATACACATCCATGTTTATCTTCCTTATCCCATGACATCATTTGTGGCCTCGCTTTACCCTACGGGATAAGGTTTTCTTCTTTTCTTTGAATAATTCCTTATCCTGCGCACCATCGTTGTTGCCTTCTTAACTCCGCGGGATATAGGGAAAGCCTACTCGCCTTTGTTATTTTTTTATCCTACGAGACCACCTTTGTCTCCATTTTACCTCGTGGGATAAGAGAAAACACATCATCTCGTCACAAACTTTTATCCCATGAGATGTCATTGTTGCCTTCTTCACCTCGTAGGATAAGTAAAATTCCCCTTGCTTATTTGAACCCACCAAACACCTAGCCGATTGGGGCCCACCTTTAAATTTTCTTATACTGTGAGACCACCTTTGTCTCCACTTATCTCCATGGGATAAGAATTCTTTGTATCCTTTATTTTTTTATCCCACAGGAACGTACGAGATAAGAAAATCTTTAGTTTTCTCTTTGTTCTCTTATCCCTTGTGACCTTATCCTGCAAGACCTTTTTGCTCCTTATTAAGTTTGGTACAAAAATTACCAACAAAATCCTAATTACCCAACTCATCTGATTAATTATTAATGATATCACTTATTTACACAAGGAAAACTTTCAGTGTGCCTAGGTGGTCTAGACTCTAAACATCCTTACTAGGAACCTCCTAACAACCTATCTCTCATGATCTCGGCCATCACATGAAAGCCTACTCCCGCTAACTATTTTCCAAGACCTTAACAACAAATCACAAAGAGATTCAATGCAATACCAAACATGAATCTGTATGATAGAAGCAATAAGCAATGCAATCCAATTGCCAAAGTGTCAACAATGCCGACATAAAACCAAGAGCCTCAACTTGAACCAAATACCAAGTAACCAATATAGAGCATACATCCATCCAAATCAATCATATATAACAATAGATTTCTCGACAGCAAGTCTCATCAACTTGCTGGAGAAAAGCATGAACAGAACCTCAACAAGGCATGTCAACTTGTTGGAGTAGCATAAACAACCTCTACGACAAGGCCCAATCAACTTGCCAGAGTACAAATACATTAAAAAATAATTAAATTTGAACATAATACCATGCTGGGAGATTCGAACATATTGAAATAAACCTCTAGTACAAAACAATACTGAAGAACATGACTCAAAAATACCAAAACCATCAAATACAAGACTCAAAGACGGGCGCTTATCACCGTATCACGTGATAGTAGAATAGTCACTGGATGAAGCTTTGTTCTAGTTTGTAGAGAAATCTCAATAGGACCGACCACGTGATATATCAAGAATCGCGGTGTCATTGGAAAATGGAACTACATGTCGGGAGTTCTAAAGTTCGAGGAACCCCTGATACCCCCGACATTGGCTTATCGAGAGTTCTGGAGTTCTTAAAACCTCTGATACCCCCATATCCCAACATTGTCTTATATGGAAGGCAGCTAATAAAATAAAAGCGGGAATCCTAAGTTTGAAAGAAGAGGGGAAATTAACAATAAATTGAGACACAAAGCAATTAAAAAGCCACGAATCTAAGCAAAACACCAAGATGAAATCAAAACATGAGATCAGTCAAAAATCTTAGATAGCGACTCCTAGAAAAAATGAAGAAACAATCAACTTATAGAGAGTGGTAACAGAGCTCTCCTAATCTCGTGAGTAATAGATATAGCTCAATCAATACAATACAGTACAAAATCCATTCTCACAAAAGCTAAGCAGTCAAAAACACTAAAGATACACATGACACATAGAGAACAAGGCCAAAAGACATACACAGATAACACACACACACACACACATATATATCCAATCCATATGTTAAACCTTATAAAAATATCAAAATTTATTTTCCCCTACAAATAATATCATACATGGAGCACACATTCTTTTTTGAAACAAATTGCAGAGAAAGAGTGAAAATCCACCAACCTAGATAATTGGAAGTGATGGCAAGCAATTTGAAGAAGAGTCAAACCCAATCCAAAAACCAACAAGCTAAAACAAAGCAAACCCCCAAACCAACCAAGATCTCCAATACGCAGAGAAATAATTTCAAAAGTTGAAGAAGTATAATCCACAAATCCAATCCAAGCCAAATGAAATTCAAATCTCCAGCCAAGAAATCAAAATGCAGAAAGAACTCCAGAAAATGCTAACCCGACAAAATGCACAGGTGGCCCAATAAATAAAAATTGCATTCAAGCTATAGCCAAGACCTAGCCAATAGAAATATTCCAATAAACTATATTCCATACCAACCCCCTTCCAAAATCGAGGTAAGAATATAAAATAATATTATTTACTTACCCCTAACCTCAACCAATAAAATAATAGGGTAGGTATAAATGTAATATTTAATTACTCAATTAGTAACAAGAGAATGTAATAATATAATAACTAATAATAATAAATCAAAGCTCAATAAAAGAAATCAAAGAAAATATAATAAATGCTCCAATTAAATATAAAACCACAAATAATATAAATAAATAAACAGACAATTAAATAATAATATCCTCACAATCACAACTCCCAAGAGGGCAAATCATAACAAGGGGTAGAATAAATAATAAAAACAATAAATAACTCAAGAATAAATAAATAAATAAGTGTACAGACAAGCATAAATACTCAACTAGTAATTAAACAATAAGTAAATAGATAATAATCCAATATATCAAAAGATCAAATACTAAATATTCAATTAAACATTAGACTATAAAATAATAATAATATAGAATCATCAATAAATAATAAATCTCCAATAATAATAATTCACACATTAATATCAAATATTAATGTCATCTATTAATTTAATTTAATACTAAATAAACTATATAAATCGATTAATTATTAATTAATAATTAATCGCAAAGAGTAAAAGCACAATGTTGTGTCACACTTTTATAAAAGCACTCGCCAATAGAACTAAAACTATTTAACTTCGATTGTAGAAAAGTGAAATTTCTAAATTGAATTTTGAATGATGTAAACTTACCAAATGTAGAAATATTAATGAAATTTATGTTTGTTATTTTTAAAATTTTTTAGGAAAAAAATTGACATTTTTTATAATTTCAAAGATAGATTTTTTATTGCTGAAAATCAGGGGTTCTAGTTGGCGCCACACAAGAAAATGAAAATGGAATTTTTTTTTCTGGATTCTTTTTTCCAAGTACAGAATATATATATTTAGTGTTAAATAATTTTTTTTTAAATTTTGATGTATGCTTTTCTTGCTATAATATTTTGAAGTCCAACATAGCTAAATTTGACAGTTTTTGGTCGGCGCCACCTCTTGACTAGTAAATTTATCATGAACCAAAAAAAAAAAAACCCTTTTCGAGAAGATTCTCTCATCTAGTGAAAAAAATATTTTTTTAATTTTATTTAATATTTTTTTTTAATTTCGAATCAGCCTCTTTTTTACTTTAAAAAGCTACTCCCAATGTTTAATTAATAAAAAATATTCAAAATTATCAAAATAGTAAAAAAATTATATGACCGGATTTGCGACTGACAGATCTTCAAAAAGGTTTTTTTTTTTTTGAAAAAAAAAATTCAAATTGATGAAAAATTAGCTAGAAAATGAATCTGGCAAAAATGCACAAAAAGTGGCCTTTTTGGTGCCACATGGCAAGCCACATAGTATAGTTCGACCGAACTACCCTTAGTTTCAACATTGCAAAAAAAATGATTTTATTTTTATGGTGGAACTACCCTTAGTGAATTGCCTCATCCCTCTCCCTCTCTAATTGATCTCTATCAACAACTATTCGATCCCTTGCCGCAGTCAAATCCTCCATTGCTTGTCGATACTAATCCCTATCCTCCATCTGCTGCTGCTGCAAAGTAGCAACTAAGTTCTCTAAATTCCTAACCTGATCTCTCAATCTCTCCTCATCTCCTTTGTTCACACCTACAAACTCTGTAGCCTGGGGCATCTCAACATCATTACCATCATCCCCGCCCTCATTTCCATTGCTTCTCGATGGCCCTGATCTTGACTCATCACTATCATCGGAACTGCTCATGGATGTAGTCCCTCCACCAATATCCACATCCTCCATATCACTATCCACCTACCCTACAACCGCTGCTATCAGATCTATACCTCCCTAGAGATCTGCAAAAAGGTATTTTTTGTTTTTTGAAAAAAAAAAATTCAAATTGATGAAAAATTAGCCAAAAGTTGAATCTGGCAAAAATGCACAAAAAGTGGCCTTTTTGGTGCCACATGGCAGGCCACATAGGATAGTTCGGCCGAACTACCCTTAGTTTCAACATTTCAAAAACATCCTCCCTATCACTTTTCAACTAAGGGAGCTCCATTAGCCCAAAGTGTGACACAACTCCATGATTTTTCCTGATACTCACAAGGCAACCTGACACAAGGGTCAAACAACACACTACAAAGCAACACATGACAATGTAAACCACAACACAAGATACTAACACAATGAATCATGCTAAGACATATAAACTAACAAGGATGACAACTTAAGCCTAGAGTGTGTAGAGGGAACTCATGCAATCTCTAACAACTTGTCATTGTGATAAAGAAACACTTAGACATTGGACGCTAGGTGGAGTCAAGTTCTAGTACCTGCAATCCTGCAACCATCACTAACCATGATGCAACATATAAAACAATATATCATAAATGAACAGGCAAGTGATAGAGAATCACAATGCCATATCATGCTCACAATGAGTGGTACATCATTGTCCCTATCATGAAGGCACTAGAAGATAGTCACAATCATCATAATCATGGAATTGAGTTAGCATAATCAATATGTCATCAGAACCTCATAAGAGATATAATCCATACATGACTAATGAGTTTATCTAGATTACCAAAGATAAGTCCATCCACTATAAATCATAAAGTATCATTTGTCAATATGAGATTGTTGGCATTTCAATGAAGATTGCATTAATGATTTACTATGTTCTCATTGATGTCAATTAAACTGATAATGTTATTGTGATAATGTTGTTTGGTAACCGGTAGGAAGAGCTAAGTGAAAGGAACTATCACTGGTAGGTAAGTCTGAGGAGTGAACCGATATTACTACGTATTGGAGAGTTGAACCGGTAAACTCTACCTATTGTTTTGATAAACCCTAACTGATTAAGTTTGGTGAATTGGTTATATTGGTTTATGATCTGATGATGAGCGGTAATGATTATGACATGTATGCATATTGTATGAGAAGAGTTTCAAAGAGTTTTTTGGCATGCTGAGTTAATGTTTTTGTCTTAGGAATGAGCAAGTATATTGCATGTAATGCAAAGTGCATGATGAGTTACTAAGTTCGATGAAGCAGTGATCAAGGAGCGGTTGAGGCTTTCTTGAATGATGTGCAGAGATTGTTATGTAATCCAACGGTCATACCTAAACCAACTTCTTTGTAATCTCTATGAGAGAATTAGGTTTTTGTTGTGTTACTGACCTAATTGATTTGTTTATAAGGTCGATGAGTTGTTTTATTTTAAGAGTTGGCAAAGTTGAATTGAGTGTGTGGTTGTCGAATCGGATGATGTATCTGCAGTTTGAGTAAAGGCAGATACGAGCATGAAAAGGATATGAACAAGCAAGTGAAGTGCTATTCTAATAGATCTGCAAACTCCTTTTGTTTTCTAACAATTACAATAGTAAAATCCCCTAACCGGGTAAGCTCTAACAAGTTTTGTGTTATTCAAATCCTCTAACCTAGTGATCCATTAGCTTGGATTCTAAATCCTTTACAAAGGTTACTCCTCCTAGGGTATTTCTTCTAGCAAAGCATTATAGTAAATCCTTTAACTGAGTGGTCCCTAACAGGATCTGTTCTTAACAGGACTTTTTGTAAGAGCTTTAACAGGCTTGGCTCTTAACAGGGCAAACTTCAGAAGAGTTCAGAGAGTTATCTTGTGAGTCTCATCTCATCGTGTTTTTTCCCATTTGGGTTTCCATGTCAAAAATATTGTGTCAAGTGGTGAATATTTTTGTGGTTATGTTTCTATGGTTGAATTGGTTAACTACTTATTTCACTTTAATAAGTTATGATTAATTAATAACAATCTGAAATAAGGTTTTACTTATGTCAAGTAAAAGTATATGGATGATTGTGAGTTTCAAGTTGTTTACTGTTATCTGTTGTAACAGTCAACCGATTTATCTTGATAGTTTTATTCTGACAGAGATATTGCATTTATAGTTCTACGTTTACTTGAGAGGTTATTTCTGAGAAAGGTGAAAGTTTATCAATTTTTCTATCTACTGATTCACCCCCCCCCTCTCAGTAGTTGACCGGATCCTTATTCTTTAATCATACCATCAGATATGTCTGAGATAAATCATTATAGGAAATAAACATGAACTAATTTAAAAGTGTTTATCTCAAAGGATGAATTAGGGAGGGGCACTACAACATTATAGAACAAAGCATATTTCTATTTGGTATCATTTCTTGAGAGAAAAAGCATTGGACAGTGAAGTAAAACTTGAATATGTGTAGTGCCCAAACTTCTCAGAAAAAACACAACAATAATTTTTATTTTAAAGGCTTAATTACTTGTGTTTACGTAATGTTAAGAGGAGGCTGATCACTTAGTTTTACAAATCCAATTACATAAGTGTCAACTTATAAAGATCTACAATGAATTGGGTTTCAATGTTTTATTGAATCAAATCTAGAGGGGTAACATGAGCGCAAGTTAAACTAAGCGGGTAAATTCAACCCCTAAGTCATTTCGCGAAAATCCACTTAATAGGGATTAGATCTTTAAAATTAATTAAAGATACCACCCCTAGTCTTGACAATGATACTATATTTACGATTAAATTAAGTTATTTATTAAATTACATCTAAGTGCCTGAAATAGTTCCATTCACTTAGAATATAATTTTTTTTAAAGGATTATAATTCAATCCCTTGAAATAATTGTTTAATTCCATTTTTACTTATGGTGGACTAAAATAAATCCAATAATGCCATTAAAACATTATTAACAATCAAATTCTTTAATTGCAACTTTTCGAGTCCCAACATTTTAATATTAATATAAACCCCTTTATATTAATATTAATTTAATAATCAAATATATTTATTTGCGGAAATGATCATGGTATTATTTATTTAATAATACAACAAATTTTACTATTTTATTATTAATATAATTCCACTTGTATTAATATTAATTAATAATCTATAACCCCCATATATAATTGTTTTATTGGAAATAAATATATATGCATATATGTACTTGCATATATATGCATATACATATATTTACACAATCAAAAGATGAATACAATTCATCCCCTTGTTATTCTTTTAATATTCTATACACATATATTTATACTTATATATGTTTTTATTTATAACCACTTACCTATAATTTAAACACCCCCCATTTAAACTTTGGGGCTTTTCCCCACTTCTTATGAAAAGGCCCTAACATATCAAAATGTTAGGGCATCATCTCTTTTTATTTTCTTCCTATCATTTTTACCCTAATCGAAGTTAGGGTTTTGTTTGTTTGCAAGGTATCGCATTAGCAATGGCCGCCATCTTTTTTTTTTTTGGCAAGCCGTGGCGAGGTGGGCGATGATGAGTTCAGACATTATCATATTTTTATCCTTAGAACTCTTGAGTTTTTGTTATATTTTGATTTACATAGTAGTAATGATGTTTCATAAGTTTACTATATGTATTTTAGATGTTAGTCTGAACCTATTAAAAGCATGTTTTGTCTTTGCCAGTTTATTCCTGCAGCTATGTCATTTATTCCTATTGCCATGCAGATTGTTTAGGGCAATATCATATGTGAAATTAATAGATGTCCTAATTAAATAAAATACGTATGTATGTTCTTGTATGTTATTTCTTTTTGAAAAGCAAGGAATAAATGATGTTGCGGTGGAAGCTAGCCTATCATGCTAGTTGTAGGAAGAGATACTCAAGAAGATGACTGAAAGATCAAACAACAGAAATGCTGAGAAGCATAAGGAACGGAATAAGAGGAGAAATCAAGCAATACTACCGATGTCTAACTTAGGTGGACATTGAAGTTGTAAATATTGCCACAGTATGTTATGACTGTGGTTCGGTTTAAGATCCGCATTTCCTGTAGCATAACTCCAGCTATCTCCTTTCTCAATCAATTATCTGCCTCTTCTTTTCAACGTGATTTGTGTTGTCTGTTGTAGATGATTGCTTTTTAATAATAAGCTCTTTATCTTCTCTGAGGTTGGATAGAAGGAGGAGAGAAAAAGAAGCAGAGTAGAGGATTTTTCATAAGTGTTTTTGAGTTTCTTTTCATATTGAATCATGTAATGACTTCCAAAGAATGATGAATAAAAATATGTTATTCTGAGCATTTAGAGTTGTTTTTGGGAAGCCTGGAATCACTCACCCAAGGGGGCCCACTTGGTGAGTGTTCCTATGTAGTTGTTAAGATTAGTTTTCTTTTCCTAGCTGCAGTAAATGTTCTTGCATGGACTATTCCTGCAGCCACTAGAAACAGATCCACTGACTGTTCCTGCAGCCAAACCAAAATAGAGTAATTCTTGTTTATCAATATTGAACTTAGCCAGTATTGTTATATGAATTTATGTAGAAGTTTTCCTGTGGCCTTTCATTAGTTTCAATTCTTTCTTATCTTTTTTGCATAATGTTAGTTGTTGCAGTAATGCAGAATAATTGTTGCAAGAACTTAGTGCATATATAGTGTAGACCCATTTCAAGTATTATGTCCCTAGGTTGACAATCAAATGAAAACTAGCTATAGAAATAGTGACTTTACCAAGTGAATGTCCAAACTTTGGTTGAGACTTCAACTAGATTTATTATTCTTATTGTTGGGTTGAACATTTTTGGCGCCATTGTTGGGGATGGTGTCAAACTAAGAACCTGTTATGGTTATTGTTTTTCTGGCATTCCTGATTGTTCAAAAAATTTCATGAATCTGCATACAGAGGTGAAGAAGAGATGTTCTAGGTATATTTTTGCCTAGTCATCCTAATCATGCAAGAATTAATTCTTCAGATCTAAATCCTTTTGCTGAACTTTATCAAACCCTAGAAAATTTGAACCACCCTAAATCTGAATTTCCACAAGGTAGTCTTCACTTCCTCTTTGGACCCCCATAAGAAGAATTTCATATAGTAACTCCCCACACAATTCCAATGCAAGGAAACCCACCTCTTGGTGGAAATAATCCACCACCACCTTTGGACCCAACATTTGAGTTCCCCATATTTGATCAGCATGATAATGCTAATCTCAAGAATATTCCAGCTTCTTCCCTCCCTAAATTCTATGGATTAGTGATAGAGGATCCAGACACATTTATGTTTGAATTTGATGTTCTATGTAGGAGTTTTGATTATACTACAGATGCCCATAGGCTCAAAATATTTCTTGCCACTTTGAAGGAATCATCTCTAAGATGGTTCATGAGCTTGGGTAGTAGCACAATCAATACATGGGATGAGATGAAATGATTATTTCTTGCAAAATATAAAGAGTATTGTAGAGGCACTGATCATCACAGGGATGATATCTTTAGAATGACACAGAAAGAAGATGAAAGCCTTGAAGATTATCTGGAGAGGTTTCTATTTAGTGTCAAAAAGTCCAACCACAATACTCTAAATCAAGATTCCCTCAAGTTGATATTTTTGAGGGGAATCAATGATGAATTCACTAATTCTTTAGATCTTATGGGAGGAGGTGACATTACATAGCCCACGTGGATTGAAATAGGACAAATTTGTAAGAAGTATTCCAGATCTTCTTCTAAAAAGAACAAACATTTCAAGCCAGGAGCACCTTCATCAGCATCTAGTACTAAATTTTCTCAAATTGAACTTAGTCATTTGTTGAAAGACTTTAAGGAGGACATTATAAACAATATGGCTACTCAATTGGATACACTTTTAGCTAAGAAGAAACATGAAGAAGTTGATGTGTTTCTTGCAGAATTTTGTCCTCATTGTAGATAGTGGAAAAGGACTGCAGATGTAAAATGGTTGAAAATGTTGAGGTTCTTGACTTCAAGCCAATATAGGGTGAGGATGAGAAAGTTTTCTATGTCGCTCAAAGAAGGCCAAATTTCCAAAGACAAGGTATGCCTCCGGATCCACTTACTTTTTTTGGTTATAGTGGAAATTCTTATGTACCAAATAATCAATGGCAATCACCATATGCTCAAATTTTGGTAATTATCAAAACTAGTATGGTTCTCAAGGCCAAGGACAACATTTTGCTAATCAAATGCCATAGTGGCAACAGCCACAAAGAAATTGGTATCCACCTCAAGGCCAAGGGAGCTAGTTTCAAGGGAACTGGCAACCTACTCCTAAGTGGAGGGGGAGTCAGCCATGGACTACTCAATCCACTGGTTATCAACAGTCTATTCAGTAGCCACAACAACCTGCAATAATGCCTCCTCCTGTAGCCACTATTGTTGCACCTAAACCAACGCAATTGCCCACTCAACCAATGCCAAATCCTAATATTAAATTTCAGCAGCAACAACAAGCTTATTCAACTAATCTTAATCAATACCCAACCTATTCTTTATCCATAAGTGATATTCACCTTCGATCTGGGACAACTCTACCTAATCCATCTCCTCCAGTTCTTACTGAGGTACAAGAAGAGCAAGAAATTTCTAATCCAATAGACACAATGCCTTAGAAGCAAAGATTACCACCATTTACCTAGAGATTGCAAGAAAAGGAAGTTCTCACAGAATAAGAGCAAGGTTTTGATATTATAGATCAATTGAAACATGTTTGTGTTAAAATTCCATTGTTGCAAGCAATAAAAGATGTTTGTATATACAGTAAGGCACTTAGAGAAGCATGTCTAAAAAACCCTGGCAGGAAGAAGAAGGATCCACAAACAGTGCATGTTATGGGTCAACTAGCAGATATTATGTTAGGCAAAGTTTCAATTCCAAAATATTCTAATCCAGGTAGTCTTGTTGGAAGTATAGTCATTAATGGCAGCCAGATAAGGAATGTTTTAATTGATTTAGGGGTAGCCATTAATGTGATGACAAGAGAAGTAATGAAACATCTTGAAATCAATAGTTAAGGCCTACACCCACGGTTCTACAGCTTGCTAATAGCTCTACAGTGAGACCTGATGGTATGATTGAAGATGTAGTGGTTATTTTGGATTCTTGTGAATACCCTGCAAACTTTATGATTCTATCTCCAAAGGCAATGCTGGGAGGATATCCGGTGATTTTGGGAAGACCTTGGCTTGCCATGGCTGATGCATATATTGGATGTTGATAAGGAGATATGACTATTTGAGATGGGAACTCTAAAAAAACATTAGCTTTGTATTCTCCTGCACAGCCCCAGTTTGATCAACAACAAGTCATTTGGCCTACTTTGGGAGAAGAATCTGAGGGAGTTGACTCTATTAATCACCTTATGATGATTAACCGAGGGCTGTTCATGCAATTACATGATGAAGATTCAATTCTTTATAAAATTCTGACAAATTAGTTGATACAAGAACATCAATTGTAGGAGTTGGTACCAAATGTTGTAATTATAGTCTTTCCTACAGCCATTGATATTTTGCATACTCTATTGCCACAGGAAGTCTGTACTTCTCATTTTTCTGATATATCCTAGATTGATGTTACTATTAAAATAGAAGTTGATTTGAATAAATGTTTGAATATCAATAGTGATCTTTTAGATACTCAAAAGGAGGCACTTGTGGACTTGCTTAAATGTCATAAAAATTCCTTTGCATGGGATTACAAGGATATGCATGGAATAGATCCAACGGTTTGCACTCACCATATCTACATAAAAGAGGAAAGTTACCCACTCCGACAACCATAAAGAAGAATTAATCCTGCATTAAAAGAAATAGTAAAAGAAGAATTGCAAAAGTTATTAAAGGTTGGATTTATCTATCCTATCTTTGATAGACAATGGGTATCACCTTTGGTGATAGTTCCTAAGAAAGGAGGAAAATGGAGGGTATGTGTTGATTATAGAGCTTTTAATTTAGCAACAAGAAAATATCATTTTTCATTACCATTTGTGGATCAAGTATTGGACTCTTTGGCTGAGAAAAGATATTTTTCATTTCTTGATGGATTCAATGGTTACAATTAGATTCAGATAGCCCCAGAGGACC
Organism: Cryptomeria japonica; assembly: GCF_030272615.1. Lineage (NCBI taxonomy): Eukaryota > Viridiplantae > Streptophyta > Pinopsida > Cupressales > Cupressaceae > Cryptomeria > Cryptomeria japonica. The sequence continues at coordinate 609,853,818 of NC_081414.1, read as the reverse complement.
AAGAAAAGACAACATTTACTTGTCCTTGGGGCACATATGCATATTATATTATTCCTTTTGGATTGTGTAATGCTCCAGCCACTTTTGAAAGAGCAGTAATTAGTATCTTTTTAGATATTTCTTAGGACATTATGGAAATCTATATGGATGACTTTACAACTTATGGCTTTGAATTTGAACAAGCATTGGGGAACCTGAAAAAAGTTTTGCAGTGATGTGAGGACTATAGTTTGTTATTAAATAGTGAGAAATGATTCATCATGATGCAAGAAGAAATAGTCCTTGGTCATCATATTTCTATAGAAGGAATACAAGTTGACCCAACAAAGATTGAAGTCATTCAGCATATCAATGCACCGGTGAAGCAAAAAGATGTAATAAGTTTCCTTGGTCATGTTGGATACTATAAAAGGTTTACTAAAGATTTCAGCAAAATTGCAAGTCCCTTATATTCACTACTTACCAAGGATAAGGAATTTAAATGAACCTCTTCATGCAATGAAGCTTTCTTGAAGCTTAAGCATTCTTTGACCCAAGCACCAGTTCTTAAAGGTCCAAATTGGTCTTTACCATTTAAAATTCATACAGATGCATCTGATTATGCAATAGGAGTAGTATTGGGATAGAAGATTGATAGCTTGGAAAGTGCAATATATTATATAAGCAAGAACTTGTAGGGGCCTGAGTTGAATTACACAGTCACTGAAAAGGAAATGTTAGTTGTTATATATGCACTCAACAAATTTAGGCACTATATTATATGATACCCCATATTTGTGCATACTGATCATACTGCAATCAGATATCTCATGAATAAGCCTTCAATTACTTGTAGATTAGCTCGTCGGTTATTGTTGATGTAGGAATTTGATATTACAGTTGTAGATAAACCAGGGAAGTGCAATGTGGTTGCAGATTATCTTTCAAGACTTCAGTTATAGGAGGATTATATAGCAATAGATGATGCTTTTCCAGATGAACATCTATTCCTTATACAAGCCCACACTCCTTGGTATGCTGATATTGCCAACTATTTAGCTACTACTAAAATGCCACTTCATTTCTCTCCTAAATAAAGAAGGTTGTTGGTAGAAAAAAGTTTTAACTTCTCATGGATTGTTGACTGTTTCTTTTATACTGGGCCTGACCAAGTCATGAGAAGATGTGTAAGAGAAGATGAAACATATGATATCCTGCATGCATGTCATGATGAGCCATGTGGAGGACATTTTGCTGCTAAAAGAACAACACTCAAAATTCTAAATACAGGATATTATTGGCCCACACTATATAAGGATGCAACATAGTATACAAGAAAGTGTGACAAATGCCAGTGCATGGGGAGACATACTAAATCTGATGAGATGCCATTATATCCACAAATATTGGTTGCACCGTTTGATAAGTGGGGATTAGATTTTGTTGGCCCAATTGATCCTCCTTCTAATGGAAAATCCTACATTTTGGTATGTACAGATTATGTAACAAAATGGTTTGAAGCTCATGCCATGACTCATGCAAGAGATAATAAGGTAGCTAAGTTTCTTTATGAGAAGATATTTACAAGATATGGAGTACCAAGGGAAATTGTATCAGACCAAGGCCCACAATTTACTTCAACATTGATTACAACCTTGGTTAATGAATACAATATAAGACACATAAAATCTACTCCATGTCATCCACAAGCTAATGGACAAGTAGAGGTTACAAATAGAGAGCTTGAGGATATTCTTACCAAAATAGTATCTATTCATAAAAAAGACTGGTCTCATAGGCTTTCAAAACCAATCTGGGCATACAGAACAACTTGGAAAACACCAATTGGCTTTACACCTTTTGAGATGGTTTATGGAAAAGCAACAATGATGCCTATTGAATTTGAGCATAAAACTCTGAGGACAACTTTGCAATTAAATATGACACTTTCTGAAGCACAAAAGGAACACATTCAACAATTGAATGCTTTGGATGAAATGAGAAAAGTGGCTATCCAACAGACAAAACTGATACACAATCAAAGAGCAAAGTGGCATGATAAATATATCAAAGAGAAAAAGTTCAAAGCTGGTGACTAGGCACTATTGTATGACTCCAGATATAAAGATAGTATGGGAAAGCTGCAAACCAGATGGTTAGGTCCATATGAGATTGAGGAAGTTTTCAATAATGGAGATGTTTGTTTGACTACAATTGACCCAGTTCGGTTTAAGCTTTTGGTGAATTGTCACCGATTGTGTCTTTATCATAAGTCGGCCAATAAAGAACAATTCCTGTAGCAATTTGCTAAGAAGGATCAAACACAGGTTCCTATAGCAACTGATCAGGTTCCTATAGCCACTGATCTAGTTCCTTCAGCAATTGATCAAAGTAATGGAGGTAAGGTTCCTGCAGCCACTGCAACGAACATGCTTGCTGCTTCATAATTCTTCTCGCATCATTTCACAAAAATATTTCCATGTCTTATGGAAATATTCTTCTTCATAAATAAAATTTCCATCCATGTCATCCCATCTCATTTTCTTATCTTTCATTTCATTTCATTTTTCCTTCTTTTCATATGATTGTAGGTATGTACATATTGTATTTTATTTTAATTACGCATTTATGATTCCATTATGATTATTGCCTTTCCTAAATCCGTGTACACTCCCCTTAATCTTGTAATCTTGTGTGGACTCGTGCTAAGTTAAGTTGGGGGGAGTGTTTTATGGTTCAGTTTCCAAAATTGGTAATTATTCATCCTTTTCGGTACCTTGAATTGATTGCTTGCCATCATTGTTTTAACAAGATATTCTTTCACAGAAGGGAGTAATAAACTCTGCCACCAAATTTGGAGATATGTATGGAATTTTCAATTTTTCAATCTGTTGGATTTTTTGGTTCTCCATTTCTCAGCTGCAGAGTGTGTTATACTAACAGAGTAAGGAATGGGTGGAGATCCAATCTGCCATGAACCAATAGTCCATGATGCTCTTTGTGAGCATTATTTTAGGCAGTATAGATGCATTGTTTACTTTCTAAAAATCAGGGATTATAATGAAGAAATTGCCACAGAGTTTATGCATTCATTCAACGAAGGAGAGGCTGTTGTTAAAGGATTAAGGGTCATTTCTATGGAGTAGCAGATAGCTGAAGTTATAGGGTTGCCACAGGAAAGAGAATTGTTTCTAGAATCAAAAGATGCCAGAAGTTCTAGAGCAGAGTTTACACTTCCTGCATATGGACCTCTAATGGTGGACAAGCATGGAACCATGAGGGTTTCACTACCATCAGAGTGGCCCCAGGTGGCTTTATATGTAATGAACACATTACTTGTGAAGCGAGGTATTCAAACCTACATTCACCATATTTTAAATTACTTAGTCGTCTATGGCATGGCTAGAGAGTGAATGTCCCTAATTTTCTATACCACCTCATTTCCATAAGTGCCAAAGAAATACGGAAAAATGGAAATCATTCTATCAGCCATCACAGTTTGATTAAATTGCTTGTAGAACATTCTGTTAGAGATGTTTCACAGATGGAATGGGGGGTATTTGAAGACATATTGCAGTTTAGGGTTGAAAATGCTCCTGTTGCAGATAATCCACTAGTTGAAGAAGAAATTATCGAAGAGCCCTCTTCTCCTATAGTGTTTGCAGAGAATGAATTTCTCATCGCTGAAGGAGTTGTGCCTATTAGGGAAGAAGATATGGTTGAGGCAAATGTGGAGCAACCCTCCACTTCTCTTCAAAGAGAATCACCATCTTCTAAAAGGAAAAGGAAGGAATTGGAAATAATTGATGTAGACAAAGAACCTATGGTTCAGTTGCATGCAACTCAAGTTTCTCCTTCGGCCAAGAAGTGTAGGTCAAAAAGAAAAACTTCTGTAGCAAAGCCACATGTAGAAACCATTCCTGCAACCACTCTAAAGGTTTATGTGAGAAGAACTCGGAGTAGGACCCAGAAGGCTCGTCCAATAGGTGATCCAACAGAGGTTATTTCAGTGGAAACATCAGAAAAAGGGAGCCCTACAGATGTTGAAATCAAGAAGGAAGATGATGTAGATAGACTATCAATTCCTGCATATGCGGTAGAGCAGCTTGAGGAGCCTATTGAAGAAATTCCATGGCCTAAGGTAACACCTATTAGACCTCTATCATCCCTAAGCAGTTTATCCATTGCGATAACATTTCATAGACAATGGGAAATATAGAGGGCTAGGTTGCAAGGGGTTATTGACAAACACCAAAGAGAAATTGAAAAGAGGGATAACAAAATTGAAGAATTAGAGGCTAAAATTGATACAATCACTGGTATGGTCCTCGAATTGATGCAATGTAGAGAACCACCAAGGGTTTATGCTATGCATTTAAGGGAGTGATATTTGAACTTCAAATTGAACTGCATTATTAGGGACCTTAGCCCCTCCTTAGAAACCCCTGAGGAATTTTATGATGCTTACCTAACTTCTCCAGCAGCTGTGAAAAATTTGTTATGTGAATTTTATTTACATAACTATGTTGTAGCTTCAGATAGTGAGTGGAATCCTTTACTATATAATGGTGATATCCATATAAAAGCTTTAATGTCATGGATTCAAAATGAGATCACCATGGGGGAACAAGCCAAAGCATACAAGGATTTTGAATTTGATTGTCCATTGCCATTGAGGAAGGAAGCAAAAGAGCCAAGAGTTCTTTATTATGAAGGACATAAATTACTGGTAAGAAATGATGTTAGGAATCTAGTACTGCCAATGAGGGAAGAAATATACCAGGCATATGAGCATTTAGTTTAGACTGACAGTGCAACTACAATGGATGGTTTAACTCAGCACTGGAATAACTTGCCTAAAGAATTGAAGCAGGGAGAGCCTCATTCACTGCCAAATTTCCAAGCAGCTATGCAAAGAGCCCCCAAATATATACAACTGGGCAAAGAGAAGACCAATAACTAGTTACCATTGATCTTTCAACCTCCTGTTCTTATGTGGCCACTATTGGGATGTAAGACTACAGATAAGCCCTATGTAGCAGTTATTGAATAAGCTAGATGGTCCAGATTGGAAAAGATGAAAGGATTTTACTGGAATTTAGCTTCAGGAGGAATAGGTCAAGGAACCATTGGCAACCTAAGAGTTAGTGCAAGAATCAAAATTTTTCCTCTTGTTGGATGATCAGCAAGATCTTAAAGTTGGGGGGCATGATGAGTTGAGACATTGTCATATTTTTATCCTTAGAACTCTTGAGTTTTTGTCGTATTTTGATTTACATAGTAGTAATCATGTTTCACAAGTTTACTATATGTATTTCAGATGTTAGTCTGAACCTATTAAAAGCATGTTTTGTCTTTGCCAGTTTATTCCTGCAACCATGTCATTTATTCATGTTTTCATGCGGATTGTTTAGGGAAATATCATATGTGAAATTAATAGATGTCCTAATTAAATAAAATACTTATGTATGTTCTTGTATGTTATTTATTTTTGAAATGCAGGAATAAATGATGGTGTGGTGGAAGCTAGCCTATCACGCTAGTTGCAGGAAGAGATACTCAAGAAGATGACTGAAAGATCAAACAACATAAATGCTGAGAAGTGTAAGGAATGGCATAAGAGGAGCAATAAAGAGATACTACCGATGTCTAACTTAAGTGGACATTGAAGTTATAAATACTACCATAGTATGTTATGAATGTGGTTCGGTTTAAGATCCGCATTTCCTGTAGCATAACTCTAGCTATCTCCTTTCTCGATCAATTATCTGCATCTTCTTTTCAGCATGATTTGTGTTGTCTACTGTAGATGATTTCTTTTTAATAATAAGCTCTTTATCTTCTCTGAGGTTGGATAGAAGGAGGAGAGAAAAAGAAGCAGAGTAGAAGATTTTTCATAAGTGTTTTTGAGTTTCTTTTCATATTGAATCATGTAATGACTTCCAAAGAACAATGAATAAAAATATGTTATTCTGAGCATTTAGAGTTGTTTTTGGGAAGCCTGGAATCAATCACCCAAGGGGGCCACTTGGTGAGTGTTCCTGTGCAGTTGTTAAGATTAGTTTTCTTTTCCTAGTTGTAGTAAACGTTCTTGCATTGATTGTTCCTACAGCCACTAGAAACAGATCCACTGACTGTTCTTGCAGTCAAACCAAAATAGAGTAATTCCTGTTTATCAGCATTGAACTTAGCCAGTATTGTTTTATGAATTTATGCATAATTTTTCATGTAGCCTTTCATTAGTTTCAATTCTTGCTTATCTTTTCTGCATAATGTTAGTTGCTGGAGTAATGCAGAATAACTGTTGCAGGAACTTAGTGCATATATAGTGCAGACCCATTTCAAGTATTATGTCTGTGGTTTGACAATTAAATGAATAGTAGCTATGGAAATAGTGACTTTACCAAGTGAATGTCCAAACTTTAGGTTGAGACTTCAACTAGAGTTATTATTCTTATTGTTGGGTTGAACAGGCGATAGACTCTATGTGAGATGTCTGGCATATGGAGAGTAGGGGCAGTGCCACTATATGTGTTGCAGCCCACACAGTGTGTGTCACGGCCCACATAGTGGGGTCATGACCTACTCGTTGCCTCTGTGGTTATTTTTGAAATCAAAATAAGCTTTATATTAAATATGTACACACACACACACACACACACACACACACACACACACACACACACACACACACACACACACACACACACACACACACACACACACACATATTACATATTAAACATAACTAATCTTGTTGTTAAAGGAAACAGATCTGAGAAAGCACTGTTAATATTCAGTGAGTATATATATATATATATATAAATTATATATGTATGTATATATACATATTTAATATAAAGTTTATTTTGATTTCAAAAATACCCAGCAGGGTATTTTAAATACAAAATGCAGGTATACATGATGATATATATATATGTCATCATGTATATATATATATGTATATATATATATATATGTATATGTATATATATATATATGTATATATATATATATATATATATATATGCACAAGTATATGTTTTAAAAAATAAGATATTAATTTTTGTTTATTAGATATAGATTCACTAGGTTTTTTTTTTGTTTAATGTTGACTCAATGTGGGTTTAAATAAAGAGTTATAAAAGGGGAAAAAGAGAAAGAGTGGAGGACTCCCATCCATGGAGATCCTACCTCCTTTCTAACCCCCAACAATAACTAGGGCTTGATTAAATCAGCCCCTAAATTAATCTTCTATTCTGTCTTAATTAAAGTTGTTCCTCTAAGTTTGCTTAAAGATACTAACTCTCTCTTATTATAGTTTACTAATTCAATGTTTTAGAAAGAAAAGTAGAAATGTAGTATCTCTTTTTCTTAATGTTGTAAGTAGATTTCTCTAATGGTAGCATAAATTTGAAACTAATATTTCATTTCAAAATAATCTACCTTATTGCAATCTATTTAAATATAAACGGGAAATGAAAGAAAACTCTTTCTTTTACTTTGATAGAATAACTTTTTGACAACCTAAAATGTAAATTAATACTTGATTCAAAATAAGATTTAAACAAGGATAAATTTCATGCTATCACTCACTTAGACTTTAATGGAATCTGCAAGTTCAGGAGCATTTCTTTTTCTTTTTCTAGATTGTACTTGAAATACTCATCATGATTAAATTTACACGTGGAGTTGTAATAGGAAATAAATAATACAAATTCTAGATTAGGAACTACATAGATTTACTATTTCTCATATTAACTATAATCTGAAAATAGCCACTCAACTCCATATAAAAAGCAAATATTTTTTTTCCATCTTTACTTTCCTTTCAAATAAACATTACAACAGAATTAAAATACATTTCTTATCTCTTTTTTTTGCTACTAAGTGAATAAACTTAATTGAACGAATACATTCTTTTTTTTAACTCAATAGTAGGAAAATAAAATACATATATCTCTTTCCTCTTTACAATCCTTTTTTTTCCAGATTCCACTAATCTCATAAAAGAAGCCTAATATGAAACAACATGTAGATACAACTTGCACACATTCTTCAATATGCCACATAGATAACTTTGTTTTTCTTCATCTTCAACTACCAATTTGGAGACCTACTTAAAACTTTTGGTTGTGACCATGGAGGCTCACCTCCCAACCTAGGCCTACAAGAGGCCACCCCTGAGCTTGGGAGAACTAGATACCAAATAGGTTACACACATACTCAAATTCCAACACAAATTCACAGGAGAAGCATACTACATAAAACTCCCAACCCAAGCTTTCACATAGACAACAAGTGACATTTAAATTAGGGGTGAAGGTGGACCAAGTATCAAAGGGGAGAACTGTAATAATATAATAAATACCAAATGCCTTCACAAGGCTAACGCATCCTTCAAACTTGGTCTCTCACATGACCACCAAATTCTATTATGACCCTCAAAGGCTTTGAAGCCGAAAAAATCCCTTTATGTCCCTCAAATATACAAAATAAAAGAAACAAGGATCCCAGATCCTTATTTTTCCCTCTCTTCCTAGAAGAGAGACTCTACACCCTAAGATTGTCACAATTCCTTCACCCTAAGGCTAGTATGCCCTCCCAAGGGTGAGTTTGGTCTTGACTCCCAAACACAATATTCAAATGAAAGATACATAAAACAACTAGCAATTCAACCAAAATCATAAATAAAAGATTCAAAAGAATACACTCATACACATAAATTTTCAACCAGAGTTTTACACAAAGACAAACAAGAGTGTTGGCATTAACAAAACCGGTCAATCTAGAGAACTAGTATATGTGTTGAGATTTGTCATTGATGTCTAACACTGACTGGTGGAGTAGTACCGATGAAATTGGTGCATCTCAGTAGCAAAGGTGATGACTTGTAAACACATGGAAACATCATTATAAATAGATGACCAAAGTTCAATCAGCTCAAGGGAAGACAGACTATGCTAACTAGTCTGTCACTCAAGAAGATCGGTGTTGAGATCAGATCTCCAGGTTGGTCATTTTGATGATGATGAAGTCACAAAAGGTGACTTAGGCAAGAAGGCTTGAGGTTGTATGCAAACTAGAACCTCATTGGAAAATAGGGAAAGATACTTGATGCTAGCACAACAAACCAACAATCAAAGGATAAATTGGTAATATAGAGCACAATGGTATACTGGTACACTAGTAAGGGAGAAGGAAGATATGTGATCACCATAAATTTTGGAGCGGTGATCAGTTATTTAGTTGCGATGGAAAAAGGTGAGTTGGTGAGCTTGTGTCTACGCCAAACTAAGAGTTGGTGAAGTCAATTTCGGTCATTTTTTGGTTCACATTTATATGACTGAACCCAACCCAGGAGTCACTATTTTTGGGGGATGCAATGGCAGAATTGGTTGAGCAGTTGGCAGAATTGTTGCATGGCATGTAGAGAAAGAGTGGGAAGATTTGAATTCTAAATCTATCAAAAAAATGTGATTGCATTGATTGAGGAAACACCCGAAGGTGATGACAAATAATGTATAAAGTATTTTGAGTTCATTCAAAATATTCTTGATTGTAAAATTTGCAAAGTACAGATCATGTGCAAGGCGATCTAAAAAGTGCAAAGTAGAGTGTGAGGAAGTGCTAAAATATTTAGTAGAGCAGTGAGTGTATGAGGTAGACCGAAAGAGTGCAAAGCTAAGGATAAGTAGATCGATAGAGTGCAGAGACGAGGATAAGAGGACCGACAAAGTGCAAACTAGAGGATAAGAGCACTGACCGAGTGCAGAGCCAAGGGTAAGAGGACCGATAGAGTGTAGAGCCAAAGGTACAAGTAGAAAACTGGTGTAATGCAGAGAAGACACAACCTGTTTGGATAGAATTTGATTTACATTGTGATTTGATCAAGCTATTAGTAGCTACTTCAGCAGATCATCTTTTTGTTTCTTTCTAACCATTGCAACTTAAATCCCTTAACCGGGTGGAATTTAATAGGTCCCTTTGTAAAATCCCTTAACCAGGTGACAACTTGATTAATGTTTTTAAGACCTTTAACCAATCTACTTTTAACAGGGTAAAGGCACTAATAGGTCTTAAACAAAATCCCTTAACTAGGTGGCACCTAACAGTGTCTTTGTAATCTCATAACAAGGATGGCTCCTCACCAAGCGTACTCCAGAAGAGTACAAATTTTGTGATTTCCTACTTACACTGTGGTTTTCTCCCATTTGGATTTCCTCGAGATAAATCTTGGTGTCATTGTATATCTTTTCATGCAGGCATATTCTTCTACAATAATTATGTATATTGATGAATATTAAGTTAGTGCAGATTTGAGTTAAAAGTTTTAATTGTGAAAATTTGATAAAGTGTTGATTCAACCCTCCCCTCCCAACACTGGTTGGGACCAACAATTGGTATCAGAGCACATGTCCTTAGATTTAGAAGAAACTTAATAGCTTAAGGATAGATCCAAGATGATGCGAAAAGAGGGTCCTAAGTTCTGTAAGGATAATTACACCTTATGGTGTGGCAGAATAAAGATTTACCTAAGATCCCTAGGAGAACATTAATAGAATCTTGTAATCATAGAGTATAATGAACCTTCAGGGGTTCTCACTCCAGATCAGATCAAGGAAAGACAAGACAATATTGCTGCAATGGATTTGATTGTTAGCACTCTTTATGATAATGAATATGCTAAGGTTCAAGATTTAAAAAAAAAATTCATATGTGGAATAAACTGAAGACAGTTTATGGAGGAGATCCTCATGTTCAAAAGGCTAAAGTAGACAGCTTGAGAGGAAAATATGATCAGATGAGGATGCAGGAAGGAGAAAATATAGAGCAGTGTAGCAAAAGAATAAGGGATGTAGTAAACTCCATTAAAAGTGTTGGAGGAAAGCTTGAAGAGGATGATGTGGTCAAAAAAATCCTAAGAACCTTGCTACCACAATATGCCATAAGGGTTTTTGCAATCTAGGAACTTGGATCCTTGGGAATAGTTAATGTATTGCTTGACTCACTGATCGGTAAGTTTACTAGTTTTGAATTGAGCAACTATGATAAAAGTGTACCAAAGATTGATGTTGCTTTCAAAGCTTCCATGATGCATGCACCAACAAGGAGAAGAAAAGAAACCAGAAGTAGTTCTACTACAAGAAACAACCACTCTCATGAAAGTGACAATCTGTTATTTGAAGAACATGAACAAGATGAGATTGTAGCTCTATTAGCAAGAAGATTGCCAAGAGGAAAATGAAACTATAAAGGTAAATTACCCTTAAAGTTCTTCTCCTATAATAAGATAGGTCATATTGCTTCCAGATGTTCTGATAATGCTAGAGATAAAATGGATAATTTCAGAAGCTACAAGGACAAGAGTAAGAAGGAGTGTTATCTTACAAAAGAAGGAGTCGTTGATGAAGAATCAAAAGGATCTGACGGAGATGGAATTACATTTGTGGTAGTTAAGGAAGATAACACAAAGGAAGGTGATATGGCACTGATTTATAGTTCAAACTGGTGTAGAGATTGGGTAATTAATAGTGGTTGCACTCACCACATGACCAGTGACAGAAACAAATTCCTCAGCATGGAGGATTGTAATGGAGGAACTGTGAGATTCAAAAATGATACTCCTTATGTAGTAAAAGGTGTGGGATCTATAGCCCTAAATGATAAAAAAAATTGTGAAGATGTTTATTTGGTAGAAGGGATAAAATATAGTCTTTTAAGTGTTTCACAACTTAACAATAAGTGTTACCGGTTATAATTCAATGAAGGAATATGCAAAATAAATGACAAATCAGGAAGTTTGATTGCTACCGATAAACAGTCTAGAGGCAATCTATATTACCTAGACACCACCATAGGTAGTTGTCTAATGGAAAAGGTAGAAGATAGTTGGTTGTGGCACAAAAGACAGTGTCACGTTAACTTTGATAGCATAGCAAAAATCAGTAAGATGAAGTCTGTTAGAGGTATGCCTAATATAATGAAACCTGAAAATACTATTTGTAAAGAGTGTCAACTAGGAGAGTTGACCGGGTCTAGTTTCAGTGCACAAATATTTTTCATCTGAAAATGTGTTAGACTTAGTTCATACAGACCTATGCGGTCCTATGAGAACCAAGAGTTTTCATAGAGATCGGTATTTTATGTTGTTTGTGGTTGACTTCTGAAGAATGATGTGGGTTGTATTCTTGAAGAAAAAATCAGAAGCCTTTCACATGTTTAAAGTCTTTAAGTCTCGAGTAGAGAGAGGAACTGGTAAGGATCTGAGATGTCTAAGATCAGATAGAGGAGGAGAGTTCACCTCTCAAGAGTTCATGAATTACTATGAAGAACAGGGGATTACGAGACAAATGTCTGCACCCAGAACACCTCAGCAGAATGGGGTTGTTGAAAGAAGAAACAAAACTCTTATTTATTGTGCGAGGCCTCTGATGATACAGAAGGATATTCCACACATTTTTTGGAGAGAAGCAGTGAGAACTATTGTGTACACCTTGAACAAAACACAGGTAAAGAAAGGGACAAATAAAACTCCCTATGAATTATGGTGTGGATACTCACCTAATGTCTGTTATTTGAAAGTATTTGGAAGTAGGTGCTATATCAAGAGGGATGAGTACTCTGGAAAATTTGATCCCAACAGTGATGAAGGAACCTTCTTAGGTTACTCCACAAAGAGTAAGGCATATTGGTGTTTGAACAAAAGGACCGGTAAGATTGTGGAGAGTGCAAATGTCAGAGTAGATGAGTACTCTGAGAAAAATGAATAGGATAGAAAGAGTGAACCAGAGGACTATAAAGGGTTCGAGTACACTATACTGGTGGAACTAGCTAAAGAGGATCCTATTGAAGTGGAAAATGAAGAAGCTTGTGAAGTAGAACTTGCACAACCGGTAGAAGAAGCTCCAAGAAATGAACCGGTATTAGCAAAGTATGTCAGAAACAATCACTTTGCTGAAAATATCATTGGTGACAAAGATGCAGGAGTACTAACTAGAAGAAGAGGAAGAGAGAATGCCCGTCGCCTCTCCATAATTGAGCCCAAAATAGAAAAGGACGCTCTACAAGATGATGACTGGATCAAAGCCATGGAAGAAGAATTGGAGAAACCTTCTGCAATAATTATGTATACTGATGAATATTAAGTTAGTGCAAATTTGAGTTAAAAGTTTTAATTGTGAAAAATTGATAAAGTGTTGATTCAACCCTCCCCTCTCAACACCAGTTGGGACCAACAATTGGTATCAGAGCACATGTCCTTAGATTAAGAAGAAACTTAACAGCTTAAGGAAAGATCCAAGATGATGCTAAAAGAGGATCCTAAGTTCTCTAAGGATAATTACACCTTAGGGTGTGGCAGAATAAAGATTTACCTAAGATCCTTAGTAGAACATTACTGGAATCTTGTAATCACAGAGTATAATGAACCTTTAGGGGTTCTCACTCCAGATCAGATCAAGGAAAGGCAAGACAATATTGCTGCTATGGATTTGATAGTTAGCACTCTTTCTGATAATGAATATGCTAAGGTTCAAGATTTGAAAAAAAAATTCATATTTGGAATAAACTGAAGACAATTTATGGAGGAGATCCTCATGTTCAAAAGGCTAAAGCAAAAAGCTTGAGAGGAAAATATGATGAAATGAGGATGCAGGAAGGAGAAAATATAGAGCAGTATAGCAAAATAATAAGGTATGTAGTAAACTCCATTAAAAGTGTTGGAGGGAAGCTTGAAGAGGATGATGTGGTAAAAAAAATCCTAAGAACCTTGCTACCACAATATGCCATAAGGGTTTCTGCAATCCAGGAACTTGGATCCTTGGGAACAGTTAATGTATTGCTTGACTCACTGGTCGGTAAGTTTACTGGTTTTTAATTGAGCAACTATGATAAAAGTGTACCAAAGATTGATGTTGCTTTCAAAGCTTCCATAATGCATGCACCAACAAGGAGAAGAAAAGAAACCGGAAGTAGTTCTACTACAAGAAACAACCACTCTCATGAAAGTGACAATCTGTTATCTGAAGAATATGAAAAAGATTAGATTGAAGCTCTATTGGCAAGAAGATTGCCAAGAGGAAAATGAAACTATAAAGGTAAATTACCCTTAAAGTGCTTCTCTTATAATAAGATAGGCCATATTGCTTCCAGATGTTTTGATAATGATAGAGATAAGATGGATAATTTCAGAAGCTACAAGGACAAGAGTAAGAAAGAGTGTTATCTTACAAAAGAAGGAGTCGTTGATGAAGAATCAGAAGGATCTGATTGAGATGGAATTACATTTGTGGTAGTTAAGGAAGATAACACAAAGGAAGGTGATATGGCACTGATTTATAGTTCAAACTGGTGTAGAGATTGGGTAATTAATAGTGGTTGCACTCACCACATGACTGGTGACAGAAACAAATTCCTCGGCATGGAGGATTGTAATGGAGGAACTATGAGATTCAAAAATGATACTCCTTATGCAGTAAAAGGTGTGGGATCTATAGCCCTAAATGATAAAAAAAATTGTGAAGATGTTTATTTGGTAGAAGGGATAAAATATAGTCTTTTAAGTGTTTCACAACTTAACAATAAGGGTTACCAGTTATAATTCAATGAAGGAATATGCAAAATAAATGACAAATCAGGAATTCTGATTGCTACCGGTAAATAGTCTAGAGGCAATTTGTTTCACCTAGACACCACCATAGGTAGTTGTCTAATGGAAAAGGTAGAAGATAGTTGGTTGTGGCACAAAAGACAGTGTCATGTTAACTTTGATAGCATAGCAAAAATCAGTAAGACGAAGTCTGTCAGAGGTGTGCCTAATATAATGAATCCTGAATATGCTATGTGTAAAGAGTGTCAACTAGGAGAGTTGACCAGGTCTAGTTCAGTGCACAAATATTTTTCATCTGAAAACGTGTTAGACTTAGTTCATATAGACCTATGCGGTCCTATGAGAGCCAAGAGTTTTCATAGAGATCGGTATTTTATGTTGTTTGTGGTTGACTTCTGAAGAATGATGTGTGTTGTATTCTTGAAGGAAAAATCTGAAGCCTTTCACATGTTTAAAGTCTTTAAGTCTCGAGTAGAGAGAGGAACTGGTAGGAATCTAAAATGTCTGAGATCAGTTAGAGGAGGAGAGTTCACCTCTCAAGTGTTCATGAATTACTGTGAAGAATAGGGGATTATGAGACAAATGTCTGCACCCAGAACACCTCAGCAGAATGTGGTTGTTGAAAGAAGAAACAAAACTCTTATTGATTGTGCGAGGCCTCTGATGATACAGAAGGATATTCCACACATTTTTTGGAGAGAAGTAGTGAGAACTATTGTGTACACCTTGAACAAAACATAGGTAAAGAAAGGGTCAAATAAAACTCCCTATGAATTATGGTGTGGATACTCACCTAATGTCTGTTATTTCAAAGTATTTGGAATTAGGTGCTATATCAAGAGGGATGAGTACTCTGGAAAATTTGATCCCAAGAGTGATGAAGGAACCTTCTTAGGTTACTCCACAAAGAGTAAGGCATATTGGTGTTTGAACAAAAGGATAGGTAAGATTGTGGAGAGTGCAAATGTAAGAGTAGAGGAGTACTCTAAGAAAAATGAACAGGATAGCAAGAGTGAACCAGAGGACTATAAAGGGTTTGAGTACACTGTACTGGTGGAACTAGCTGAAGAGGATCCTATTTAAGTGGCAAATGAAGAAGCTTGTGAAGTAGAACCTGCACAACTGGTAGAAGAAGCTCCAAGAAATGAACCGGTATTAGCAAAGTATGTTAGAAACAATCACTCTGCTGAAAATATCATTGGTGACAAAGATGCAGGAGTACCAACTAGAAGAAGAGAAAGAGAGAATGCCTGTCACCTCTCCATAATTGAGCCCAAAATAGAAAAGGAGGCTCTAAAAGATGATGACTGGATCAAAGCCATGGAAGAAGAACTAGAGAAACCTTCTGCAATAATTATGTATACTGATGAATATTAAGTTAGTGCAAATTTGAGTTAAAAGTTTTAATTGTGAAAAATTGATAAAGTGTTGATTCAACCCTCCCCTCTTAGCACCGGTTGGGACCAACAATTGGTATTAGAGCACATGTCCTTAGATTTAGAAGAAACTTAATAGCTTAAGGAAAGATCCAAGATGATGCGAAAAGAGGGTCCTAAGTTCTCTAAGGATAATGACACCTTATGGTGTGGCAAAATGAAGATTTACCTAAGATCCCTAGGAGAACATTACTAGAATCTTGTAATCATAGATTATATTGAACCTTCAGGGGTTCTCACTCCAGATCAGATCAAGGAAAGGCAAGACAATATTGCTGCTATGGATTTGATTGTTAGCACTCTTTCTGATAATGAATATGCTAAGGTTCAAGATTTGAAAAAAAAATTCATATGTGGAATGAACAGAAGACAGTTTATGGAGGAGATCCTCATGTTCAAAAGGCTAAAGTAGACAGCTTGAGAGGAAAATATGATAAGATGAGGATGTAGGAAGGAGAAAATATAGAGCAGTATAGCAAAAGAATAAGGGATGTAGTAAACTCCATTAAAAGTGTTGGAGGAAAGCTTTAAGAGGATGATGTGGTCAAAAAAATCCTAAGAATCTTGCTACCACAATATGCCATAAGGGTTTCTGCAATCCAGGAACTTGGATCCTTGGGAACAGTTAATGTATTGCTTGACTCACTGATTAGTAAGTTTACTTTTTTTGAATTGAGAAACTATGATAAAAGTGTACCAAAGATTGATGTTGCTTTCAAAGCTTCCATGATGCATGCACCAACAAGGAGAAGAAAAGAAACCGGAAGTAGTTCTACTACAAGAAACAACCACTCTCATGAAAGTGACAATCTGTTATTTGAAGAACATGAACAAGATGAGATTGAAGCTCTATTGGCAAGAAGATTGCCAAGAGGAAAATGAAACTATAAAGGTAAATTACCCTTAAAGTGCTTCTCCTATAATAAGATAGGTCATATTGCTTCCAGATGTTCTGATAATTATAGAGATAAGATGGATAATTTCAGAAGCTACAAGGACAAGAGTAAGAAGGAGTGTTATCTTACAAAAGAAGGAGTCGCTGATGAAGAAACAGAAGGATCTGATGGAGATGGAATTACATTTGTGGTAGTTAAGGAAGATAACACAAAGGAAGGTGATATGGCACTGATTTATAGTTCAAACTGGTGTAGATATTGGGTAATTAATAGTGGTTGCACTCACCACATGACTGGTGATAGAAACAATTTCCTCAGCATGGAGGATTGTAATGGAGGAACTGTGAGATTCAAAAATGATACTCCTTATGCAGTAAAAGGTGTGGGATCTATAGCCCTAAATGATAAAAAAAATTGTGAAGATGTTTATTTGGTAGAAGGGATAAAATATAGTCTTTTAAGTGTTTCACAACTTAACAATAAGGGTTACCAATTATAATTCAATGAAGGAATATGCAAAATAAATGACAAATCAGGAAGTCTGATTGCTACCGGTAAATAGTCTAGAGGCAATCTATTTTACCTAGACACCACCATAGGTAGTTGTCTAATGGAAAAGGTAGAAGATAGTTGGTTGTGGCACAAAAGACAGTGTCATGTTGACTTTGATAGCTTAGCAAAAATCAGTAAGATGAAGTTTGTCAGAGGTGTGCCTAATATAATGAAACCTGAAAATGCTATGTGTAAAGAGTGTCAACTAGGAGAATTGACTGGGTCTAGTTTTAGTGCACAAATATTTTTCATCTAAAAACATGTTAGACTTAGTTCATACAGACCTATGCGGTCCTATGAGAACCAAGAGTTTTCATAGAGATCGGTATTTTATGTTGTTTGTGGTTGACTTCTGAAGAATGATGTGGGTTATATTCTTGAAGGAAAAATCTAAAGCCTTTCACATGTTTAAAGTCTTTAAGTCTCGAGTAGAGAGAGGAACTGGTAAGAATCTGAAATGTTTGAGATCAAATAGAGGAGGAGAGTTCACCTCTCAAGAGTTCATGAATTACTGGGAAGAACAGGGGATTATGAGACAAATGTTTGGACCTAGAACATGTCAGCAGAATGGGGTTGTTGAAAGAAGAAACAAAACTCTTATTGATTGTGCGAGGCCTCTGATGATACAAAAGGATATTCTACACATTTTTTGGAGAGAAGTAGTGAGAACTATTGTGTACACCTTGAACAAAACATAGGTAAAGAAAGGGACAAATAAAACTCCCTATGAATTATGGTGTGCATACTCACCTAATGTCTGTTATTTCAAAGTATTTGGAAGTAGGTGCTATATCAAGAGGGATGAGTACTCTGGAAAATTTGATCCCAAGAGTGATGAAGGAACCTTCTTAGGTTACTCCACAAAGAGTAAGGCATATTGGTGTTTGAACAAAAGGACTGGTAAGATTATGGAGAGTGCAAATGTCAAAGTAGATGAGTACTCTGAGAAAAATGAACAGGATAGCTATAGTGAACCAGAGGACTATAAAGGGTTCGAGTACACTGTACCGGTGGAACTAGCTGAAGAGGATCCTATTGAAGTGGCAAATGAAGAAGCTTGTGAAGTAGAACCTGCACAACCGGTAGAAGAAGCTCCAAGAAATGAACCGGTATTAGCAAAGTACGTCAGAAACAATCACTCTGCTAAAAATATCATTGGTGACAAAGTTACAGGAGTACTAACTAGAAGAAGAGAAAGAGAGAATGCCTATCACCTCTCCATATTTGAGCCCAAAATAGAAAAGGAGGCTCTAAAAGATGATGACTGGATCAAAGCCATGGAAGAAGAACTGGAGAAACCTTCACACTGGTGGCCAGGTTGGAAGGGGTCAAAGTTTTGCTGGCCTATGTTGCTTACAAAATTTTCAAAGTTTACTAAATGGATGTCAAATCGGCATTCTTGAACGGTGTGCTAGAGGAAGAAGTATGCATAGAGCAACCAGAAGGGTTTGCATCTGTAGATGGAAGAAATATTGTATGTAGGTTGCAGAAGGCTCTATATGGACAAAAAATAGCAACAAAAGTTTGGTATGAGAGGTTGCACTCATATCTATTAAGCATAGGGTTCAAGAGAACCAGTGATAACAATAACTTGTATCTAAAGATTGGAGAAGAAAGAAAACATCTAATTGCTGAATTCTTTGTAGATGACATCATCTTTGGAGGAGATGATGAGATGAGAAAAGGTTTTGCAGAACAAATGAAGGAATAATTTGAGATGTCCATGATCAGTGAGATAAAAAAATTCATCAACCTGCAAGTCTCACAGCTAAAGAATGGTATATTCATCAGCCAGATCAAGTACATAAGGGAAATTTTGAAAACTTTTGGAATGGAAGATCGCAAACCTGTAGGAACACCAATGGTTACATGTTGAAAGCTCTCTAAAGATGATGAGGCTCATGAAGTGCATGAGAAACTTTACCGGCCCATGATCGGTAATCGGTAAGTTGCAATATGCAGTACACAAAAGACCAGACATAGCACAAGATGTTAGCTTGGTTGCCAGATTTTCTACAAATCCAAAAGAGACTAATATGGTGTCAGTCAAGAGAATATTTTGTTGGCGTTTCACACTCCAATGAGAATTGTAGGTGATTTAAGATATTGTCATTGATGGAAACCTTGCAATCCTATGGCACTGGAAAGCACTGACACCGACAGATAGTTTACCAGCAATGACAAAGATTATTACCGACACCCCAGCCAACAAGATTTTGATTATTGTATTTTGTATTTAATTGTAATATATTTTTGTAAGCCGATAAGGCATATTGTAATAAGACTCATATATAAGTATGAGATCTTGTAGATCAATTAAGGTGCGAACATGGTTAGATTATTGCAGAAGTAATATGCGAATATTAAGGTAGATTTTGGAGTAAGGTTTATGGTTATTGTATGAGCTTAAACTGGTACTGAACCTGACATAGTAGATGCTGAACTAAAGCAATACATTATATTGGATTTGCATAATCTATTTTGTAAGTCAGTGAGACTTCCTTTTGTAATTAAGCAATGAGCTTTAGGCAGTTGGCCTTCTTGCATGTGAAGGCCCCTATTGTAAGTAATATCCATTCATTGGCCAGTGAGTGAATATTGTGGGTCACAAATCCCACTGAGAATTTTCTCATGCTGGGTTTCCTCATTAAAAATCTTGTGTTATGGTGTTCTTTCTATGTTGTGTTTATTGTTCATATTTATTGCATTAATTCTTGTTTACCAACACACTATTTTGGAATGCAATTTATTTAATAAGGTCAGAAAATCTGTTAACTAGCAAGATACTGATTCACCCCCCCTCTCAGTATCTTTGGGAATCCTAACAATTGGTATCAGAGCCTGGTCCTCTATTCTCAAAAGCCTAACATCTTGAGGGAGATTCTGACACCAGTACAGATGGATAACTTGAGAAAGCAATTGGAAACAACTCTTGTAGATTATGATGTAGAAAAGTTGAAGAATATCAAACTTGAAGATGATCTGAAGGCTGCACAGGAAATCATTCAAGGACTTCAGGAGAATATCACTATTGCTAGAAACAAAAGAAGAGAACTTCATGAGAAGATACAAAATGATGATGATGATGAAAAGGAAACCCTTAATAATCTTGTAAGCAAGATGAAGCAAGAAAACATGACCTTGAGGAATGAGCTGCAACATATGACTATGAGGTTTTGTAAAGACATTGAAGACAGAAAGAAGAATGAAGATGACTTGACTAGAAGACTCAATGATGTTGGAACTAAAAATCTAAGACTCAGTCATGAAAATGATATGTTGAAGACAGATCCAATTCACTTGGAACATGATAAAACTGAACTCATGAGACAAAAGGATTTCTTGGAAAATGAGTTGGCTACTGCAAATCAACACAAAGTGAAATTCAATAAAAATTTAGAAGAACTTGATGACATGCTGAAAAATCAGAAACCTAATGAAGACACTAATGGTCTTGGATTTGAAGTTCGTGAAAGCTCTAGTACCGCAAACAATCATGATCACAGTAAACTGGTAAGACAACCTAACACCTACAAATTTAATGGGAAATGCTTTAACTATAACAAGTATGGTCATAGAGAAAATCAGTGTAGATCTAGAAACTATTAGAACAGTAATGCACCCACCGGTCAATGTTCTAAATCCAATAAAATTGGTCATAATTCAGAAAACTACATAATGAATGTAAGATGTTATGTTTGTGGAAGATTTGAACACTTATCTAATCAATGAAAAACCCATACCAACATAGGATATGGAAAAGCTATTCAGAAAATAAATGTGACTGTTGGCATTTCAATAAGTTTGTTGGTATAAGGATATTGAGAAGGTTGTTGGAGATTATTGATATAACTAATAAAGGATAATTACTGTCTTAATGATATTAATTCATCATTGATGTCAAGAAATTGATTTTCTGATTCAGTATGATGTTGCCATATCTTGAGAAGTATGTTTTGATGAGTATAAAGATGTCGGTAAGTGACACATAATGAATGTGAAAATGAAGGGGAATAATAAGCTATTCAAATGGGCAACTATTACCGAGTTAGACAGTGATGAGATTCCGTTGTTTTGATTGTTTTGATATCCTATATATGTGTATTCAAAGACTGAACAAGAAGAAGAAAAGATTTCATGCAATAAAATGAATATAGGTTTAATATTGTTCTATGTTACCGAGCAAGGAGCTAGTCGGTAAACATTAAGGTTATCGATATCGGTTAAAGAAGGCAGAATGTCTACTGAGTGAAGTTCAGTATTAACCGAGTAACAACCGAGTAGTAAAAAAATGCATTGGATGAATAAAAGCATTATTAAATAAAGGATGCCAATGAGCTGGAGATGTATAGATGATTGGTATGTCATGCAAGAAGTTTGTTTAGGATCTACGACAATGAAAATACAAGAGTCAGATCTACAGTGTAGATTGAACAGTCATAACCTAGCACAAGTACCAAGGAAGCAATACAAGTTCCAAGGCGAGGTAAAACATTTTTCAGATCGAAGGATTCAATGAACCTAGTCAAGTATGATAATCCAATGGCTAAGATTGATCATGGGAAATGTGATCAAGGAGATTAAGCAGTTAGGAATCGTTTATAAATAAGGAATTGTTGATGAACAATGAATGCAGGCAAATAGAAGAACAGTGATGCTGTTGTAGTGATCACCGAGCATAGAAGATTGAAGATTTGATTGATGAACAGATTGAGAAGCCAAACAAGGAGAAAGATAAGTCATATGACAAGATTATCTTGAGTACATTGAGCACATAGAATCTGCTTTAGCATTTCAGATGTGAAGTTGCAGATATATTTTATTACTGTTATTTATTCTGTAAGTGACAGGAAATCTCTTAACCGAGTGGACCTAATAGTCTAGATCTGAGGGAAATCCCTTAACCGGGTCACATCTAGCAATGTGTTTATGTAATCTGTAACAGGATTGTCTTTTAACCGAGCATACTCTAGAAGGGTATATTTCTTAGTGGGTCCGAAATCCCATAGTGGTTTTTCCCTATTTGGGTTTCCACATTAAATCTGGTGTCAAATGTGTTGTGGTGTTTTAAGTTTGTTATTTTATGAGTTTGAATGATTTACAGTCTAGGTTGCATATTGAAGTAAAGGCTACCGAGGTTGAATCTGATGAATGTATTGAATTGTGAGTTTAATTGTGAGTTTATATGATTCACCCTCCCCCCCTCTCATCTTACTAACAATTAGTATCAGAGCTTTGGACTCTGGAAGAAAAGTTTGAAGGAACTTGAGGCAAGATCCGAAGATGTATAAGAGGGATGCCCCAAAGCTGAACAAGTCAAGTTTCTCCACATGGCAGAAAAGGATGAAGCTGCACTTATCAGGAATTGGAGAATATGCAACATATTATCTGGAGAATGATTACAGTGCACCTAGCACCTACTCGATGACAATGGAAGAGATAAAGGAAAAGCAAGAACATATTCAAGCAATGATTGAAATAACATCAGCATTGACCGACTCAGAGTTTAATGATCTGGAATGTTGTAATGATGCCAAAGCTATGTGGAATAAGCTCATATATGTGTATGGTGGTGATGAACATGTTCAAAGAGCAAAAGTAGATAGTCTAAGAGGTCAACTTGAATCCATGAGAATGAATGAAGGTGAGAACATTGTCCAATACAGTACAAGGTTAAAGGAAACTATCAATCGAATCAAAGAAGTAGGAGGAACTATTGAAGAAAAGGATGTAACAAGTAAGTTGCTTAGAACACTTCTACCTACTTATGCCATTCAAGTCTCTGCAATTAATGAATTAAGGTCTGTACCAAACATGCCAGTCTCCTTGGATACTACTATCGGTAAGCTACATGCATTTGAGTTAAGTAATTTTGATAATAGTGGGTCTTCGGTAAATAAAGTTGAATCTGCATTCAATTATTTTCATCTTGATGAATCTGATGATTACAATGATAGAATGTATAAGTATACTAAAGGAAATCATAGTGGAGAAAGTGAAAGATTTTGCAAAAACATGGAAGAAGTACACAAGCTATATGAGAAAATCAAAAAGCAAGAAGAGTTTGAAGCATTATTAGCCAGAGGGTTACCGAGAGGTAAAGGTAAGTATAAAGGAAAGTTACCTTTGAAATGTTTTAACTATGATAAAATAGGACATATGGCTTCTAACTGTCCTAACAAAGGATCTAGTGAAAAGAGAGAATATCAAGATGATAGACAGAAAGACAATCATTACAAAGGGCACTGAGACTTCAGAAGGAGAGATAGAAAGACATGCCTAGTAGCTGATGAGGAATCCAACGATGATAAATCTGATGAAAATGAGACAGAGGAAGTTGGTTATGTGGCTATCAAAGATGGATCAGATGAAGAAAGGTATGAAGAAAAAGCCTTAATATCTCACATAAATAATAATGATTCTTGGATCATAGATAGTGGATGCTCACATCACATGACAGGTGATAAACACAAGTTTGTTAAATTAGAAGACTATGATGGAGGCTATGTAAGATTTGGTAATGATGCACCATGTCCAATGAAAGGTAAAGGATCTATCACACTTCTTGACAATTCTAAATGTGATGATGTATGTTGGGTTGAAGGTTTGAAATACAATTTGTTGAGTGTAGCACAGCTAAACAATATAGGATACCGAATAGAATTTCAGAAAGGAATTGTCAAAGTTCATGACGAATATGGAAAGTTAGCTACTACTAGGACTCAAACAAGAGGTAATACATTTCATCTTGACTCAACTCGGAACAATTGTCTATATGCAAAAATAGAAGATACCCGGTTATGGCATAAAAGATTTTGTCATGTAAATTTTGATAATCTAATCAAAATAAGTAAGAAGCACCGAGTAAGAGGACTACCAAGCTTGGAAAAACTTGAGAATGCAATGTGTCGAGGATGCCAGATGAGTAAGATGAAAAGATCAAGATTTAGAAGTAAATCCTACACTTCTAAAGGAATTCTAGACCTTGTGCACACTGATCTTTGTGGTCCTATGAAAGTTCAAAGTTATTATGGTGATAAATACTTCATATTATTTGTGGATGATTACTCAAGGATGATGTCAGTTATGTTTTTAAAAGAAAAATCAGAAGCCTTTCAAATGTTCAAAATGGTATAAGGCAAGAGTTGAAAATGAAACAGGAGGACAGCTGAAATGTCTAAGATCTGATAGAGGAGGAGAGTTCATTTATGATGAATTTAACCTATTTTGCAATGATCATGGTATAAAAAGACAAGTGTCTGCACCAAGAATACCACAGCAAAATGGAATAGCTAAAAGAAGAAACAGATCTATTGTAGATTGTGCCAGAACCCTGATGATAGAAAAGAGGGTACCTCAAACATTTTGGAGAGAAGCAATAAGCATTGCAGTCTACACCTTGAATCGTGTACAACTGAAAAAAGGAACTTTGAAGACACCGTATGAAATCTAGTATGACAAGAAACCTAATGTGAGTTATTTTAAAATATTTGGGAGTAGATGTTATGTTCACAAACATTACAGAAATGGAAAGTTTGATTAGAAAAGTGAAGAAGGAACATTTCTTGGTTATTCTTCTAGAAGTAAAGTATTTAAATGTTTGATCAAATCATCTAAAAAAATAGTGGAAAGTGCAAATGTGAAAATTGATGAATTTGGAGAAAGAAATGATGAAGGAAATTCCAAAGAATCAGAAGATTGTGAAGAGTTTGTATATGTTCAACCGAGAAGTCCTACCAAGAAAGTTGATGAAGAAAATGAAGAAAATACCCAGTTACCGAGTGATGAAGATCATAAAGACCCTACCGAGCCTATATTAGCCAAATATGTTAGAAATAATCATGCATCAAGTCAGATTATAGGAGATAAGGATGATCTAGTGATGACAAGGAACAAACTGAGATAGAACACATGTCTGATATCTAAATTTGAAACGAGGATGGTAAAAGAGGCATTTAGCAATGAAGATTGGGTAAATGCTATGACAGAAGAGATTGAACAAATCAAGAAAAATGAAACATGGACACTGGTCCTAAGACCAAAAGAGAAAAATGTAATCATTACAAAGTCGATTTTTAGAAACAAGCTAAATTAAAAAGGTGAGGTTATTCGGAATAAAGCAAGGCTAGTTTGCAAAGGTTATGCTCAAGAAGAAGGAATAGAGTATGGTGAGACTTTTGTACCTGTGGCAAGACTTGAAGGTGTAAGTACATTGTTGGCATATGTTGCTTACAAAAATTTCAAGGTATATCAAATGGATGTTAAATCTACATTTTTGAATGGTATACTAGAAGAAGAAGTTTATATTGAACAACCTGAAGGATTTGTTGAAGAGAAGAATAAAGATCATGTATGTAAGTTGAACAAAGCTTTATATGGCCTAAAGTAAGCACCTAGAGCATGGTATGAAAGGTTGCACTCTTATCTAATCAAAATTGGTTTTATGAGGACAAGTGAAAACAACAACATGTATATGAAGAATGATGAAGAAAATGGAATACTGATTTCAGCCATATTTGTTGATGATATTATTTTTTGTGGAAATGATTGTTTATGCAAGAACTTTGGAAATGAAATGTGCAAATAATTTGAGATGTCATTAATCAGTGAAATAAAGTATTTTATAGGTTTACAGGTACTGCAAATGAAAGATGAGATTTTCATTACTCAATCCAAGTATATAAAGGAAATCTTGAAGAAATTTGGAATGGAGGATTCTAAACCTGTAAGTACTCCTATGACTACCAATTGTAAACTATTAAAGAATGATGAATCTGCATCTATTGATGAGACACTTTACCGATCTATGATTGGAAAGTTGCAATATGTAGTTCACAGTAGGCCTGATATAGCACATGCAGTAGGTATAGTTGCAAGATTTTCTACAAATCCCAAAGAAACCCATATGACAGCAATCAAGAGAATTTTCAGATACTTGAGAGGCAATGAAGATTATGGTTTAGTATATAAAAAGAGGAATGATTTTGATTTAAAAGTCTATACTAATGCTGATTGGGTAGGAAACATTGACGATAGAAAAAGCGCAAGTGGTGGAGCTTTCTTCTTAGGTGAAAGACTAGTAAGTTGGCTTAGCAAGAAACAAGGATGCATTTCACAGTCAACAACTGAAGCTGAATATGTCATTGCAGCATTGAATTGCACCAATATAGCATGGATCAAACAAATGTTGGAAGGTATGAATGAGAAAGTTATCGAGCCAGTAACTATATTCTGTGATAATATTAGTGTTATTAATATTTCAAAGAATCCGGTAATGCACTCTAAGACAAAGCATATCTCTATAAAGTATCATTATCTCAGAGAAGAAGTTCAAGAAAAGAAAGTTGTGCTAGAATATATTAGTTCAAAGGAACAAATAGCAGACATCTTGACAAAGCACTGCCTAGGGACACTTTTGAGTATCTCAGAAGCAAGTTAGGGGTCCTACCCCTATCTTCTACTTACTGACTGAGTTCGGTGAAAGCATCAATTCTATGACTCTACAGAATACTATTTATGAGTTGATGCTGATTTACACACTTTATGAGGCTGCCTAAAGTTGTGCAGGAACTAGTGATTGAAGACAAGATGCTCTGATTGAGACTGAGATGATATATTTGTATATGTTTTAACTACAAGGAAATTACCTCACAGGGGAAGGAATCATGAATTAGTCTTACTTTTTAGCATTGTTGTCAAAGGGGGAGAAGACGAATAGGAGAAGATAGGAGAAGACTAATGACTGGGGGAGAGAATTTCAGGAGAAATCAAGGATAATAGCAGATAGTTTTACAACAATCTGAATCCGAATCAATTGAAATGAATTAAAGTTGGTATTGTCATCAATGCCAAATGGGAGATTGTTGGAATTTCAATAAGTTTGTTGGTATAACGATATTGAGAAGGTTGTTGGAGATTATTGATATAACTGATAAAGGATAATTACTATCTTAATAATATTATTTTGTCATTGATGTCAAGAAATTGATTTTCTGATTCAGTATGATGTTGCCATATCTTAAGAAGTATGTTTTGATGAGTATAAAGATGTCGGTAAGTGATGCAGAATGAATGTGAAAATGAAGGGGAATAATAAGTTATTCAAATGGGCAACTATTATCGAGTTAGACAGTGATGAGATTCTATTGTTTTGATTGTTTTGATATCCTATATATGTGTATTCAAAGACTGAACAAGAAGAAGAAAAGATTTCATGCAATAAAATTAATATAGGTTTAATACTGTTCTATGTTACCGAGGAAGGAGCTAGTCGGTAAACACTAAGGTTATCGATATCGGTTAAAGAAGGCAAAATGTCTACCGAGTGAAGTTCAGTATTAACTGAGTAACAATTGAGTGGTAATAGAACATATTGGATGAATAAAAGCATTATTAAATGAAGGATGCCAATGAGTTGGAGATGTATAGATGATTGGTATGTCATGCAAGAAGTTTGTTGAGGATCTACGACAATGAAAATACATCAGTTAGATCTACAACGCAGATTGAACAGTCATAACCTAGCACAAGTACCAAGGAAGGAATACAAGTTTCAAGGTGAGGTAAAACATTTTTCAGATCGAAAGATTCAATGAACCTAGTCAAGTATGATAATCTGATGGCTAAGATTGATCATGGGAAATATGATCAAGGAGATTAAGCAGTTAGGAATTGTTTATAAATAAGGAATTGTTGATGAACAATGATGCTGCTGTAGTGATCACCGAGCACATAAGATTGAAGACCTGATTGATGAATAGATTGAGAAGCCAAGCAAGGAGAAAGATAAGTCGTATGACAAGATTATCTTGAGTACATTGAGCACATAGAATCTGCTTTAGCATTTCAGATGTGAAGTTGTAGATATATTTTATTACTGTTATTTATTCTGTAAGTGACAAGAAATCTCTTAACCGAGTGGACCTAACAGTCTTATTTATAAATCCTCTAGCAAGGTAACATTCTGAATGAGTGTTTGAAATCCTTTGACAAGGTCACTTCTAACAAAGTGCAAGATTCTAACAGATCCGAGGGAAATCCCTTAACTGGGTCACATCTAGCAACGTGTTTATGTAATCTGTAACAGGATTGGCTTTTAATCGAGCATACTCTAGAAGGGTATATTTCTTAGTGGGTCCGAAATCCCACAGTGGTTTTTCCCTATTTGGGTTTTCACATTAAATCTGGTGTCAAATGTGTTGTGATGTTTTAAGTTTGTCAGTTTATGAGTTTGAATGATTTACAGTCTAGGTTGCATATTGAAGTAAAGGCTACCGAGGTTGAATCTGATGAATGTATTGAATTGTGAGTTTAATTGTGAGTTTATATGATTCACCCCCCCTCTCATCTTACTAACAGTGACTTGTTATTCTTGTAACAAGATTGAACATACTGCAAAATTTTGTAGAAGTAAGGCATCACCGGCAAATAATAAAGGACCCAGTTTGAAAGGTAAAGAGAAGGTTGAAGAGGTAAAGCAAGAATTTTCAAAAACAATGGATTGGAAAGAGAGAACAAAATGTTGATGAGACTATTCCTTCACCGGTAGAACATAGTATCACTCCACTAGCAGGAGATTCTTCATCTAACTGAAAAGAAACCTTTTTGGGGTATGACAACTAATTGAAAATCATGCTAGTTTACCCTCGGTTGATGGTAAGAAGATGAATTGCTTCTTTACCAGCAGATGAGTTAAGTTTCACTTAACTGACAAGTATTTATTGTGGTAGTTGAAGGAAATGACATTATAAAGCAATTGTTTTCTACTCTTTTTCACTCACCAAGCATTCAAATTTCCTAGAGCGCGAAAAAACCAAGCGAAGGCATTTACAGCGAGAAGTGAAGAAAAATATTTCAAGCATCCAAACATAAAGGCAGATTAAGGTATTTATCAATGGCTTCCTCCTCTGCACCTAAATTCATTGCAAACCCTATTGTTATTGAAGTGGTTAAACGCCATAGGCCCATATTTAAAATCATACCCGAAGTAGCGAAGCAGGATGATACCCTAGGTGCATTCTCCAAAATTCCTAAAGGAGTTGCATATGCAAAAGACCCTAGGATATACATACATTGTCATATTGAGGAACTAGGTGCTGATGAAATTATGAACATGTATAGGACTATCATTTGTGATGAGAATGGTATTGTGAAACCAGAACATAAGATCATAGAAACCCTAGGTTTTGTGGAAATACTTGATATTCCAGATTTTCCTAAGGAAGTTGTGAGAATTATACTCAGTAGAGTTCATGGGGAATTATTTTGGCTTGATTCCATCCATAAGATCACTAGAGAAGCAGTAAAGGCAGTGACTGGCTTACCTTCCACTGGTAGCAGGCCTAACAAATCTAAGAAAGTTCCAAACAACACTGTGATGACACTAACTGGTGCAACCCATGACAACAGATCCTTGAGAGTCAATGATGTGAAAGATATAAATGTAAGATTCATTAGCATGATACTAGGATACAAAACTACACATGCCAATAGATTAAACTATGTTTCTAATTTATGTATCAAGAGTGCTTATGACATGGTGAACAGTAACACTAAGATTGACATATGTGAATGGCTAAAGGATGAATTAATTGACAATCTGAAGAAATTTAAAGGTGATAAGAAAGGTACTTTCAGATTTGGTAATCTACTTGTGTGCCTAATGCTATACATTACTAAGGAAGTTCTCTATATAGGCAGGAAAGAATTTGGTTTTAACATACCGGTACGTAAACAACTTTTGGATATCCTTACCGGCATGGGAGATGATATGGAAAATGACATAATTGAATACTTCCAAGCATTTAAGGCTAGAATGAAAACAAGGGAAAGGTTATCTCAAAGCATAGTTGACAAATCTCAAAAGGAAATATGTTTTGTTATTAAGAAATATGAAATCTGGATGGAGGCAGTGGTTCCTAGAACTGTTTGGGTGACAAAAATGGGTTATGAGATGGATGTAAACATAATTGAGACATATGCTAAAGCCCTACTTGAAGCCCCTAGAGAACCTGAAGAGGAAATATTTATAAATTCTGAAACCATTGAGAGCAAAGTACAAACCCTTAAACGAAGGAAGAAAAGAGAGCAAACTATCAGAAAAGAAACAAAACAGGCCAAAGAGATCAAGGAAAACATATTGAATATCACCGGTATTAAGGAAAGTGGCTTGGAAGGGTTACAACTGGAAGCTCGTCTCTTGCCAGTTGGAACTTCATTTGACAGTGAAATCCCATCTGAATTTATGAGAGTAGAAAGGAAAAGAAAACCTTCATCGACACCCTCTCCTACACAAAAGAGAACAAGAAGGAAACAACAAGCAGTAAGGCCCCCAGTAAGAAAATGACACCAAGGAAGAAGAAGGAAAAACAAATTATTCCTCCTTTAGATAATATTTTAAATGAAATAACATATGAAGAAAACTTGTCTAATGTCAGTGAATTGTATGATACTTTTACTAATGAAGAAAAGGAAAGTATAGAAAACAGTATCATTCTACACTTAGACATTTACAATAAATTTTTGATAGAAGTTGTAGATGATTTACCGAGTGACTTGTATAGGAGATTTGATGCAAAGAGACTAGCTATTATGGAATTGGATAAGAAAATAAAGATAGAAAAATTGCTTGTAGTTCATCCTGTTAAATCAGCAAATGAATTTGATGAATTAATAAGTGAGGCAAATAGGACAGTATTTTCCAGTGGTCACCGACATGGAGGTTTAAGGACTGGAAGAGTGAATGAAATCTCTGAAGAGACAATGAATAAATGGGATATCTTCTTTGTGGAGAAAGAAAAGCAAGAAGAGCTCAAACAACCCAAAAATTTTAAGGTATATCAAAAGGATAAGGATAAGGATAAAGGTGAAGACAAGGTAGGTGGACCTCCAAGCATAAAAGTGACCGACAACTTGCCCCCAGCTCCTTCTGATACTCCACCGGTTGAGACTGTTGATGTTGGCATTATGTGAACCGGTATGAGGAAATGATGACATTGTATGTTGTCATTGATGTCAATATGTTGAAGAAGAGAGAACCGATATGTTACCAAGAACCAGTATATGTGAGAACCAGTATAACATTGTGAACCGGTATATGTGCCAAAGTGAAATGGTGTGTTTGTTCAAGGTGAACTGACATGTTGATATGGGAACTGGTACATGGAAGCTTTGTATGACTACTAGTTGGTAGTCTCAACTTCAGGGTTTCTAATTGAAGTGCTTCAAGCCTGTGTGACTCAACCGGTGACTTTGTGTGATGAGTTAGCATTGTAACAAAGAACAGATCATGTTGCCACATCAACCTTGTGTGCATGAAGGATCTTGCATGAAGGAGAATGTTCCTATCTACCTCAGGAATGTGCAAAGTCCATAAATAATGAAAATGCGTGATGGGTTATCAGCCGCCATGAAAGCAGTGGAAAATGAATGATGGAGAACATCTTGAGATCCATTCAAGACTATTGCATTTGATACAATGTGCTCAACGGTCAGGATTGAACTATTTGAATTGCTTAACCTAATAGGTTTAGGGTCTAGGGTTTATGCTACCAACCTATATGTTTCCTATAAGGTTGATGTTGTGTTTCTTTTAAAGGTTGTTGGCAAAAGTTGTGTGTGTGTATCCAAGAGAAGAGATACGTGATTCTTGCCAATCCAGAGGAGAGAAGTGATACCTACAGAGTGTAAGTGTAGAAGGTGAAGAGGAGCTAAAGTGGATCTGCATTGGCATTGAGTGTTGTTACCAGATCTTTGTAATACCTGTTGATCTCTAACCACTTCAACAGTTGGGAAATCCATTAATAGGGTAGCTTTAACTAGTTTACTGTAAATCCTTTAACAGGGTGACTCAAAACCATTGAGTTATTGAAATCCTCTAACAAGGTAACCTTTAACAGGGTTTAACCCTTAACCGGGTATTCTATCCATCCCTTAATCGGTTATTCTAGCCATCCCTTAACCGGGTGATCCCTAACAGGATCAGTTCCTAACAGAACCTATTGTATCAATCTTTAACTAGACAAGGTTCCTAACAGAGCAGACATCTAAAGAGTTCAAAAATAGCTTGTGGGTATTCATCCCCACCATGGTTTTTTCTAGTTGTGTTTCCACGTGAAAAATCTATGTGTCATGTGTGGTGTTATTCATGTGATGGTTTAAGTTATTTGTGTCTGAAGGTAAATCATGTTGATCTAGCTGTTTATATATTTTTGATGATAGATTAGCTATTCATGCACTAGGGTAAAATGGAAATGAAGTATTAGATTGTATGAAAAGATAAGTGTCAACCAATTTATGCTTGTCTCAGTTATTCTGGGTTTTTGCTGGTTGTACTTTGTTTAAGACTGGTGTTACTGTTTGTCTGCCAAAGCACAGTGTCTGCTGACAAACCGGTTTTAGGAATGTGTTATTGTTTGTACTGATTCACCCACCCCCTCTCAGTACCAGTTTAGTACTATCCATTCATCATTTAGTTATCAATTGGTATCAGAGCATCCTCCAGGTCCTCTGTGTTATAAGCTTAACCGCTTAAGGAAAAGATCCTAGTCTAATGATGAAGAGGGAAGGTCCAAAGTTCAACAGAGATAATTTCAATATATGGAAAGACAGAATGGAGATATACATTAGAAGCATGCATGCTCAACACTGGAGCTATGTTGAGAATTCTCATGTTGCCCCTACTGGTACTCTCACCGGTGACCAAAAGAGAGAAATGCAGGAGAATGGGCAAGTCATGGAAGCCCTAATTAGTAGTTTATCTGACATTGAGTTTATTGATGTCCAAGATAAAGTAAATCCCAAAGAAGTATAAGATACTCTTGAAAATATCTATGGTAGTGATGAGCATGTAAAACAAGCTAAGGAAGAAAGCCTTAGAGGGAAGTTTGGAGACATGCGGATGGTTGAAGGTGAGACCATTCAATAGTATAGAATAAGAATCAAAACTGCTGTCGGAGATATCAAGAGTGCAGGTGGTAAAATGGAAGATTCCACTGTGGTAAGCAAAGTTCTGAGATCCTTATTACCGGTCTATGCAATAAGAGTTGCTGATATTTAGGAGTTGAGATCAATAGACAAGACTAAGGTTTCCCTAGACTCCATCATTGCAAAGTTGACAACCTATGAGCTAAATAGTTTTGATGGCAGTGTTCAAAAGACTAAATCAGCTTTTAAAGCTTCTATTGTACCATCTAGAAAAGGAAAAGAAGCAAGCACCAGTGGTGAACCAATACAGAGCAGAGAAATGGATGATGAGGAGATTATGATGGAATTTGAAGCTCTTCTTGCTAGGAAACTTCCTAAAGGAACCGGTAAATACAGAGGTAAGCTCCCTTTGAAATACCTTTATTGTAACCAGATAGGACATATTGCTATAAACTGTCATAATGGTGACAACAAGGACAAACCGGAAAGGTTCAATAAATTTAGAGGAAACCGGAGAAACTATTTTGTGGTAGTTGATGAAGGTGTCACAGATGAGGAATCAGAAGATGAAGAAAATGAAGATATTGTGTTTGTTGCTGTCAAGGAAGATGTGTCAAACAAGAAGGCTCTTGTCTCCCACTTTGATAATTCCAATGAGTGGATTATTGACAGTGGCTATTCTCACCATATGACTAGTGATCGGAGCAAGTTTCTATCCTTGAAAGAGTATGATGGTGGTGTGGTTCACTTTGGTAATGATGCACCATGTATGGTCAAAGGAAGAGGGTCCATCTCTCTGAATGGAAAGAAGTGCTGACAATGTGTATTGGGTTGATGGTCTCAGACACAAACTTCTGAGTGTTGCCCAGCTAAATTATAGTGGTCTCACTCTAGAATTCAAGAATGGAGTGTGCAGAATCAAAGGAAAGAATGGTGAATTGGTGGCCACCGGCATGCAGACCAAAGGTAACCTATTTCAACTGAATGCAAATATAAGTACATGTCTTATGGCCAAGCTCAATGACAGCTGGATATGGCATAGGAGACTCTGCCATGTAAACTTTGATAACATTGTGAAGGCCAGTAAGATCAAGGTAGTCAGAGGGTTGCCGATGCTGAGCAAATTGGAAAATATCTTGTGCAGAGAGTGTCAATTGAGGAAAATGTCTTCCTCAACCTTTAAAGGTAAACCTTTCACTGTTGACAATTTACTTGATCTTGTGCATACTAATTTGTGTGGTCCTATGAAAACTAGGAGTGTGCAGGGTGATAGGTACTTCATGATTCTCACTGATGACTACTCGAGAATGATGTGGGTCACATTCTTGAAAGATAAGTCTGAAGCTTTTGGAAAGTTCAAAGCTTTCAGAGCATTAGTGGAGAAGGAAAGCGGTAAAAGAATCAAGTGCCTTATAACTGATCAAGGAGAGGAATTCACTTCTGGTGAATTCAACAAGTACTGTGAAGAACATGGCATCAAGAGGCACCTGTCTGCCCCCTGAACTCCACAACAGAATGGCCTAGAAGAGAGAAATAACCAGACTGTGGTTGAAGCAGCAAGAATAATGTTGATTCAAGGAAAGGTTGCTCACACCTTTTGGAGAGAAGCGGAGAGCACTGCAGTCTACACAATGAACCGAGTACTCATCAAGAAAGGTAAGGATAAAACTCCTTATGAGTATTGGACCGGTAAGACACCTATGGTTAGCTACTTTAGAGTGTTTGGTAGCAAATGCTACATCAAGAGGAGTGAACACCAGAGAAAATTTGATGCGAAATGTGATGAGGGAATATTCCTAGGGTATTCTACCAAGAGCAAAGCTCTTGAGTGTTTCAATAATAGGACTCGGAGAATTATGGAAAGCATCAATGTGAGAGTTGATGAAACCTCTGAGAAAACTGAGGAAACTAGAAGTGAGCTAGTGGTAAATGAACCAGTTGTAACCTTTTGGGAACCGGTTGCCAGTCAACCAAGTACCAGTAACAGTGTTCCTACATCAGTAGATGTAGATGCTGATACTAATGGAGATGAGGATGAAGAAGAAAAGCAAGAGGAATCTGTTAAGACCATTCCTTAGTATGTCAAGCTGAATCATGATCCTAAGTAGATCATAGGAGATAAGGATGCAGGAATCCTTACAAGAAGAAAGGTCAGAGAAAACTCATGTATGATCTCTGAATTTGAGCCTAAATCATTCAAAGAGGCACATAAAGATGAAGACTAGATCAAGACAACGGAAGAGGAACTTGACCAGATAGAGAGAAATGGTACATGGTCTTTGGTACCTAGACCAAAGCATAAAAATATCATCAGTACCAAATGTGTTTTCAGAAATAAGCTGAATGAGGATGGCACAGTGATTAGAAACAAAGTCAGACTGGTGTGTAAAGGATATGCCCAAGAAGAAGGAGAAGACTATGGAGAAACCTTTGCTGTTGTAGCCAGATTGGAAGGAGTTCGTATGCTTCTTGCATATGCAGCTTTTAAAGGATTCAAAGTATATCAAATGGATGTAAAAATTGCAATCCTAAATGGTGTACTTGAAGATGAGGTGTATATAGAGAAACTGGATGGGTTTTCCCTATCTGAAGATAGTGACATGGTGTGTAGGCTACATAAAGCAGGCACCTAGAGCATGGTATGAATGCCTGCACTCCCATCTTGTGAAGATTAGATTTGAGAGAACAAGAGAAGATAGCAATATCTACTTGAAATATGAAGGAGATCAGATCCTGATCTGTGAGGTATTTGTTGATGACATTATCTTTAGTGGAGATGACAAGATGAATCATGAGTTTGCAGATGAGATGAAGAAAGAGTTTGAGATGTCACTCATAGGGGAGATTAAGTTCTTCATTGGACTATAGATTCAATAGATGAATGATGGAATCTTTATCACTCAATCCAAGTATGTCAAAGAGGTGTTGAATACCTTTGGCATGGAAGATAGCAAACTAGCTGGTACACCGATGGTGACTAGTTGTAAACTATCCAAAGAGGATGACTCAGCATTGGTTAATGAGAAGGGATACCGATCAATGATTGGTAAGTTGCATTATGTAGTGCATAGCAGACCAGATATTGCACATGCAGTTGGCATTACTGCAAGGTTCTAGAAAAGTCCAAGAGAATCCCACTTGGTTGTAGTCAAGTGGATTCTTAGGTATTTGAAGGGAACTATTGATTATGGATTGTGGTATCCATATAGCAAGGATTTCAACTTGAAAGTATTCATGGGTGCTGATTGGGTAGGTAATGTGGACGATCGGAAGAGAACAACTGGTGGTGCATACTTGCTCAGTGGTAGACTAGTCTCATGGATGAGTAAGAAGTAGAGTTGTATCTCTCAGTCTATAGAGGAAGCAGAGTATGTTGTAGCTTTCATGAATTGCACTCAGACAATTTGGATGAAGCATGTATTAAATGGCTTCAAATTTCCTGTCTCTGAACTGGTAAGTATATTTTGTGACAATACTAGTGCAATTAACATCTCCAAGAATCCAGTTTTACATTCTAGAACCAAACACTTTGAGCTTAAGTATCATTTCTTGAGGGAAAAGGTTCAGAACAAAGAGATTGCATTGGAACATGTTTCTTGTAAGGAGCAGTTAGCAGACATATTCACCAAGCCTCTCCCAAAGGCTACATTTATGTACTTAAGAGGTGAATTAGGGGTGCTACCCCTTTAGGAGGTAAGCTAAAGGGGGAGCAGCATAATGGAATAGGGAAGCTTGTACCTCCACTTTGGCATTGTTGTCAAAGGGGGAGAAGATGTTTTGCGGAGAAGATATCTGCAGAAATTGGGGGAGAAGATGTGAAGTGGAGAGATATCTTTGTATATTGCCATCAATGCCAAAGGGGGAGATTGTTGGCATTATGTGAACCGATATGAGGACATGATGACATTGTATGTTATCATTGATGTCAATATGCTAAAGAAGAGAGAACCGGTATGTTACCAAGAACCAATATATGTGAGAACAGTATAACATTATGAATTGGTATATGTGCCAAAGTGAAGCGATGTGTTTGTTCAAGGTGAACTGGCATGTTGATATGGGAACCGGTACATGGAAGCTTTGTATGACTACTGGTTGGTAGTCTCAACTTCAGGGTTTCTGGTTGAAGTGCTTCAAGCTTGTGTGACTCAACCGGTGACTTTGTGTGATGAGTTAGCATTGTAACAAAGAACGGATCGTGTTGCCACGTCAGCCTTGTTCACGTGAAGGATCTTGCATGAAGGAGATTGTTCCTATCTACCTTGGGAATGTGCGAAGTTTGTAAATGGTGAAAATGCATGATGAGTTATCAGCCACCATGAAAGCGGTGGAAAATGAACAATGGAGAATGTCTTGAGATCAGTTCAAGACTGTTGCATTTGATGCAATGTGCTCAATGGTCAGGATTGAACCGTTTGAATTTCTTAACCTAATAGGTTTAGGGTCTAGGGTTTATGCTACCGACATATATGTTTCCTATAAGGTTGATGTTGTGTTTCTTTTAGAGGTTGTTGACAAAAGTTGTGTGTGTGTATCCAAGTGAAGAGATACGTGATTCTTACCAAACCAGAGGAGAGAAGTGATACCTATAGAGTGTAAGTGCAGAAGGTGAAGAGGAGCTAAAGTGGATCTGCATTGGCATTGAGTGTTGTTACCAGATCTTTGTAATACCTGTTGATCTCTAACCACTTCAATAGTTGGGAAATCCATTAATAGGGTAGCTTTAACTGGTTTACTATAAATCCTTTAACAGGGTGACTCAAAACCATTGAGTTATTGAAATCCTCTAACAAGGTAACCTTTAACAGGGTTTAACCCTTAACCGGGTATTCTAGCCATCCCTTAACTAGGTGATCCCTAACAGGATCAGTTCCTAATAGAACCTATTGTATCAGTCTTTAACCAGACAAGGTTCCTAATAGAGTGGACTTCTAAAGAGTTCAAAAATAGCTTGTGGGTATTCATCCCCATCGTGGTTTTTTCTAGTTGTGTTTCCACGTGAAAAATCTGTGTGTCATGTGTGGTGTTATTCATGTGATGGTTTAAGTGATTTGTGTCTGAAGGTAAATCATGTTGATCTAGCTGTTTATATATTTTTGATGATAGATTACCTGTTCATGCACTAGGGTAAAATGGATTTAAATGAAGTATTAGATTGTTTGAAAAGATAAGTGTCAACCGGTTTGTGCTTGTCTCAGTTATTCTG
The DNA here is from genome assembly GCF_030272615.1 of Cryptomeria japonica. Lineage (NCBI taxonomy): Eukaryota > Viridiplantae > Streptophyta > Pinopsida > Cupressales > Cupressaceae > Cryptomeria > Cryptomeria japonica. The sequence goes on along the minus strand of NC_081414.1, from coordinate 609,815,214 downwards.
GGTTTTTGCTGGTTGTACTCTGTTTAAGACTGGTGTTATTGTTTGTCTGCCAAAGCATAGTCTCTGCTGACAAACTGGTTTTAGGAATGTGTTTTTGTCTGTACTGATTCACCCCCGCCCTCTCAGTACCAGTTTAGTACTATTCATTCATCATTAAGTTCTCAGTTGATACACCATTGGTAACTAATAATGTTGAGATGGAATCAACACATGAGGACACCAATCCTGATTCAGAAGTTTTAGATACCATGAATATTGATACACAAGAGGTAAATATTGTGGTTGATAAGGAAACCACTGGTAAAAAGAAAGATGTGGCTACTGAGTCACCGATTGAGAATATTGCAGTGGAAACATGTGGAGAGCATACAATTGAAAATGTTGAAATTGGGATTGAGACACAAATTGAACAATCAGTTGATCCCCTGGCTTCTAGAATGGTGACTGATACCATTGGTGCATACATTGAAAAACCCACTGAGTTAGTGAAACTAGACGATAACACAAAGAAACTAGTTTAGATACCGATAGTGGATAGTACAAAGGTGCATACTGAGAAACTAGCAGTGAATACTGAGACAACATCAGAGAAACCAGCAATAGAAAGCACAAAGAAAAAAACTGAGGTACACACTGAGAAACAGGAAGAGAAAAAGGTTGAGGTGCAGGTTCAAACTGAGACAGTGCCACTGGCAACAACTGAGAAACCCAAGCCTTTGCTAGTTGAGATGCAGACACAAACTGACCTATTAGAGGTCAACACAAGCAAAGAGGTTACTCACACCAGCAGAATGCAAATTGGTAAGGTAGTTGTACAATCATCTGGTTCTTCCATGATAGATTTCAGACCTACTAATATAACAGAGGTATTATTGGATTCAATTAAGAAAATCACAGAGTGTAATGCACTAGCATATAAGGCTATTTATGATGCCATACCTATTCTGAAATTGATTGCACCTAAGTGCAATGTGGAAAATAAAGACTCTTTAAGTCAATTAGACACATTGTCTAAGTATATCACTGGTAACATATTGAAAGTTGAACAGATAAATGAGGAGACATTTAGAGAGAAAATGCATAAAGAAAAAGAGAAATTCTTTGATGAGACAATAAAGAAGTGCACAGAACACATTGACACCCTCCTACCGGCACTAAACAAAACAATAATGGAATTTAAGGAGTTGTACAGAGACACATGTAAGACTGATATTTTGATAGTGGATATAGACAAGAAGATTAGTAAAGAATAGAAATAAATAAATGATATTGCTGACAATCTCATTAGTTCATCAGAACCCATATCGGTTATAGAGCAAGAAATAGCAGGTTTTGAGGAGAAAATTGAATTTTTTGAAAAAGAAAAAGAAAATGAAATTCAAGGCTAAAGAGCTTAAGTGCAGACTTGGTCCGAAACTTGACAGCCTCATCTGTTTGAGAAAAGAGATCTCAGAGGCAATTGTTCTAGGACTAAAGACATAGGAAGAGAAAATGCACATCCTCACCAGTACAATTCAAAGGATTGAAGCAACATTGAAGGATAGTGAAAGGTTAACTCAGAGCCTAAATTTTGCATTGGCAGATCTATTTCTAATTGTAACCAACTGGTTACAGGGTTCAGTTGACATTTTTGACAACCTTCATCATTGATGTCAAAGGGGGAGTGGTAGAGATGAGAAAAATGATGGACAGAAGAGATCATCTACTCAGGGAGAGCACACAGTTTTGGCACAGTTTTTGGTATGATTTTTGGACTTCAATTTTTGGATACAATTTTGAATTTTTCTCATGGGTGTTGCCATCAATGCGAAAGGGGGAGATTGTTGGCATTGCACACTCCAATGAGAATTGTAGGTGATTGAAGGTATTGTCATTGATGGCAACCTTGCAATCCTATGGCACCGGCAATCACCAACACCGACAGATAGTTTACCGATAGTGACAAAGATGATTACTGGCACCCAAGCCGACAAAATTTTGATTATTGTATTTTGTATTTAATTGTAATATCTTTTTGTAAGCCGAAAAGGCATATTTTAATAAGACTCATATATAAGCATGAGATCTTGTAGATCAATTAAGTCACGAACATGGTTAGATTATTGCAGAAGTAATATGTGAATATTAAAGCAGATTTTGGAGTAAGGTTTATGGTTATTGTATGAGCTTAAACCAGTACTGAACCTAACATAGTAGATGCTGAACTAAAGTAGTACATTATATTGGATTTGCATAATCTATTTTGTAAGTTAGTGAGACTTCCTTTTGTAATTAAGCAGTGAGCTTTAGGTAGTTGGCCTTCCTACATGTGCAGGCCCCTATTGTAAGTAATATCCATTCATTGGCCAGTGAGTGAATATTGTGGGTCACAAATCCCACCGAGGTTTTTCCCACACCAGGTTTCCTCATTAAAAATCTTGTGTTATGGTGTGCTTTCTATGTTGTGTATATTGTTCATATTTACTGCATTAATTCTTGTTTACCGACACACTATTTTGGAATGTAATTTATTTAATAAGGTCAGAAAATCTGTTAATCGGCAAGATATTGATTCACCCCCCCCCCCCTCTCAGTATCTTTGGGAATCCTAACATATTTAGATACCTAAAGGGGACTGATGAGTATGGTCTTTGGTACCCACATAAGGGATACTTCAACTTAAGTCTCTTCACTGGTTCAAATTGTGCAGGGAACATTGATGATAGAAAGAGCACTAGTGGAGGTGCATTCTTTCTTGGAGATAGGATTGTGTCTTGGACAAGCATGAAACAAAATTGCATATCTCAATCTAGATTTGAGGTCAAATATGTGGCTATTGTAATCAACTACACATAGATAGTTTGGATCAAGCGATTATTGGAAGGTTGCCAAGAAAAGCTGACTGGACTAGTAGTGATTCATTGTGACAACACTAGTGCGATCGACATATCGAAGAATCCATTGATGCATTCCAAGACATCATATAGCTATCAAATATCACTATCTGAGGGAATACATTCAAGAAAAGGAAGTGATGCTGGAGTATATACCAACAAAAGAGCAGGTGGCTGATATCTTCACCAAGCCACTACAAAAGGATACCATTGAATATCTCAAAGGTAAGTTAGGGGTGATGCCTCTACCTGCAGTAAAGTAAGAAAACAAAGGGCTCTATATCATTTTGGTATGATTTCTTTGAAAAAAAATCTCTAAGACTAGATTGATAAGTGTGGACTACTCTGGTTAGGGGGAGAGGTCTTTTAAGTGTACTAAAATGCATCTTTGGTATTGTTGTCAAAGGGGGAGATATGATTATAGTGTTTGAGCATTGGTAAGTAGTGATTGAGCTGAAGTTTTTGAAACAAAGTATTACCAGTGTTAGGGGGAGATATTCATTTCTCAGAGAAGAAGTAATGACTGAGTATAGAAATGAAGAAAGTACATGCAACTGATAAGTCCGACTCTGAAGTGTTGCCACCAATACCAAAGGGGGATATTGTTGGCATTGACAAAACTGGTTAATCTAGAGAACTGGTATATGTGCTGAGATTTGTCATTGATGTCTAACACTAACTGGTGGAGTGGTATCGGTCGAAGTGGTTGATCTCAGTAGAAAAGGAGATGAATTGTAAACACATGGAACTAGCATTAGAAATAGATGACCAAAGTTCAATTAGCTCAAGGGAAGACAGAGTAAGCTAACCAGTTTGTCACTCAAGAAGATCGGTGTTGAGATTGGATCTTCAGGTTGGTCATTCTGATGATGATGAAGTCACAAATGGTGACTTAGGAAAGAAGGCTTGAGGTTGTATGCAAATCAGAACCTCATTGGCAAATAGGGAAAGATACTTGATGCTAGCACAACAAACCGACAATCAAAGGATAAACTGGTAATATAGAGCGTAGTGGTATATCGATACACTGATAAGGGAGAAGGATGATAGGTGATTACCATAAATATTGGAGCAGTGATCAGTTATTTAGTTGTTGTGGCAAAAGGTGAGTTGGTGAGCTTGTGTCTATGCCAAACTAAGAGTTGGTGAAGTCAACTTCAGTCATCATGCAATTAAGCCATGATTACTTGCGGATTTTCTGGATTGCATTTATATGACTGAACCCAACCCAGGAGTCACTATTTTTGGGGGATGCGGTGGCAGAATTGGTTGAGAAGTTGGTGGAATTGTTGCATGGCATGCAGAGAAAGAATGGGAAGATTTAAATTCTAAATCTACCAAAAATCTGTGATTGCATGGATTGAGGAAACACCTGAAGGTGATGACAAAGAATGTATAAATTATTTTGAGTTCATTCAAAATATTCTTGATCGTAAAATTTGCAAAGTACAGATCATGTGCAAGGCGATCCAAAAAGTGTAGAGTAGAGTGTGAGGAAGTGCTAAAAGATTTAGCAGAGCAGTGAGTGTATGAGGTAGATCGGTAGAATGCAGAGCCAAGGATAAGTAGATTGATAGAGTGCAGAGCCAAGGATAAGAGGATTGACAAAGTGCAGAGCCAAGGATAAGAGGACCGACAGAGTGCAGAGTAGAGGGTAAGAGGACCGATGAAGTGTAGAGTCGAAGGTACAAGCAGAAAACCGGTGTTGTGCAGAGGAGACACAATTGGTGTGGATAGAATTTGATTTACATTGTGATCTAATCAAGTTATCAGTAGCTACTTCAACAATTCATATTTCTATTGCTTTCTAACTATTGCAATTTAAATCCCTCAACTGGGTGGACTTTAACAGGCTCCTTTGTAAAATCCCTTAATCGGGTGACATCTTGATTGATGTTCTTAAGACCTTTAACCAGGATACCTTTAACAAGGTAAATGCACTAACATGCCTTGAACAAAATCCCCTAATTGGGTGACACCTAACAGGAATGGCTCCTCACCAGGCGTACTCAAAGAGAGTACAAATTTTGTGATTTCCTAGTTACATCGTGGTTTTCTCCCATTTGACTTTCCACGAGATAAATCTTGGTGTCACTATATATCTTTTCATGCATGCATATTCTTCTATAGTAATTATGTATATTGATGAATATTAAGTTAGTGCAAATTTGAGTTAAAAGTTTTAATTGTGAAAAATTGATAAAGTGTTGATTCACCCCTCCCCTCTCAGCACCGGTTGGGACCAACAAAGAGAATACAACTAAAAATATAAGGGTGACAATGTACCAACCTTCAACTCCTGCTATGGATTGTGTGTTGAAGAAGAGCTTCCAATTCCCCAAACCAAGCCCAAAAGCATGCAGCAACAAGTCTCTTCACTTAAGACAATTTTTTCTTCTCTCAATGTAAAATTCCTACACAATTCTTAGTCCCCAAGATTGGAGAGTGGGTGATGAAATTATAAGTCTAAATTATTTTCTCCTAAGTAATTGATCTCTTCTCACACTTTCCAAATTCCTTGGAAGAGGATGGCGAGAGCTCATAAGTTGGTCTTCCCAACCTTCTTACAAGGTTTCTAAAAGAGGAAACTAAAAAAGGAGGTGTAAGGTGGGGAAGTACATCAAACACAAGAATGGAATGTTATCTAACCAAGACTCAATCTTCCAAAATCTGATTTTCGTCCATCAAGAAAATGTCACTTTTGAAGTGACTTGGAAATCACATGTGAGTAGGTCTATTCTCAAAAAGGTCCCTTATCCATTGGTATATCAAATGGGCCTTGAAAGATGACTTAACCACAACTATAGGAGTTATTTTGACCCCCCAAAAACCCGCCTAAAGTTCATCTATGGGTCAAACTTGATTTGACCATTCCAAGGGCTCCCTAACCAAGTTGTCTTTTGGGAACACTAAATGGGATTTGAAAATGCATTGGTTTTCACATTTCCCTCTCAAAGACATGTCACATGACAACTCACAACACATTACAAGTTTCAAATGACACCATAGAATACAACACATCAACATACACTTGGACATGTCTTTTCAAGGTGAATTTAAACTAAAATTAAAAAAATTGAACACAAACACATGCATTCACTTATACAAAATAAACACTTTATAAATGAGGTATTGTCTCTCCAAATAGACAAAACCTGATGACTCAATGATGAACAATAAGTACCAAACCTATACTGAGCGAGGGGGGGGTGAATTAGTATAGTCACAAAAACTTTTCCCGAATTGGTTTGACTACAAACACTGCTAATGTCTGACAGAGTAACACCGGTCTAAAACATAGTGCAACCGGTAAAGCTAAGAATGAATATGACAAGCATTAACCAGTTAATCACTTAGCTTTCCACTTAACTTAATACTAAACTTCCATTTCACCCTTATTCATGAATGGGTAATCTATCATCAAAAATATAATAACAGCTAGCTCAACATGATTTACCTTCAAACACAAATCACTTAAATCATCACATGAAAAATACTAAACATGACACACAGATTTTTTCATGTGGAAACCCAACTCGGAAAAACCACGGTGGGGATGAATACCCACAAGCTGCTTTTGAACTCTTTAGAAGTTCGCTCTGTTAGGAGCCTAGTCCGGTTAAAGACTGCTACAATAGGCTCTGCTAGGAATCGATCTTGTCAGAGATCACCCGGTTAAGGGATGGCTAAATACTCGGTTAACGGTTAAACCCTGTTAGAGGTTACCTTGTTAAAGGATTTCAAGAACTCAATGAGTTTGAGTCACCCTATTAAAGGATTTATAGTAAGCTGGTTAAAGCTACCCGGTTAAGGGATTTTCCAACTGTTGAAGTGGTTAAAGATCAACCGGTATTACAATGATCTGATAATAGCTCTCAATTCCTAATGCAGATCCGCTTAAGTTCCTTCCTTATGCACACAGACTATGCAGGAATCAATCCTCTTATCTCATCTGGTCTGGCAAAAATCATGTATCTCTGCACTTAGATACACACACACAATTTGCCAACAACCTCAATATGAAAGACATAGACCTTATAGGAAATAGGTAGGTCAGTAGCATAAACCCTAAATCCTAAACATTTGGGTTAAGCAATTTAGGCGGTTCAATCCTAGCCATTGAACACTTTGCATTTGAATACAACGGTCTTGAACAGATATCAATATATTCTCCATCGTTTGTTCTTCACCATTTCATGGAGGCGATAACCCATCACACGTTCTCCACCATTTATAGGGACTTCACACATTCTTGAGGCAGATAGGATCAATCTCCTTCATGCAAGATCCTTCACACGCACAAGGCTAACATGGCAACATGATCTGATCTTGATTACAATGCTAGCTCACCACATAATGCCATCGGTTGAATCACACGGGCTTGGAACACTTCAACCGAAAACCCTTAAGCTAAGACTACCAACTAGTATTCATACCATATTAAGCTTTAATAGAAAACATTCCATATGCCAGTTCACATTCCATCATACCGGTTCACTTGGATAAACATTCTGCTTCACCTATTGCTCATATACTGGTTTATACCTCTATACCGGTTCTCTTTGCTAGCTGCTTAGCTTCAATATACCTATACACTCCTTTGCACATATACTAGTTCACTTTTCAGCATATTGCTGGTTCACTCTCTTGTATATTGACATCAATGACAACATAGTATCATCATGTCAACATACTCTGCACAAATGCCAACAATCTCCCCCTTTGGCATTTATGGCAATATACAAAGATATTACCTAGCATCACATCTGTTGTTGTAGAAATCTTCTTTGCTACACATCTTCTCCCCCTTTGACAACAATGCCAAAGTGGAGGCACAAGTTTTCCTGTTCCACTATGCTGCTCCCCCTGAGGAGTAAAATTCTTCAACACATCAATCCTGAAAAATATTGGACACTGCAATACCTGACTGATGTGGAGCACATTCTTTCAGTTCACCTCTTGAAGGGGCAACACCCCTAATTCACCTCTCAAATAGGTAAATATAGCCTTTGGTAGAGGCTTGGTGAATATGTCTGCTAACTGCTCCTTACTCGAAATATGTTCCAACACAACCTCCTTGTTCCTCAAGAAATGATACTTGAGCTCAAAGTACTTGGTTCTAGCATGCAAAACTAGATTCTTGGAAATGTTAATTACACTTGTATTGTCACAAAATATGCTTACTGGCTCAGATACAGGAACTTTGAAGCCATTTAATACATGCTTCATCCAAATGGTCTAGGTGCAGTTCATAAAAGCTGCAACATACTCTGCTTCTGCTGTAGACTGAAAGATACAACTATGCTTTTTACTCATCCATGAGACCAGTCTAACACCAAGAATGAATACCCCACCGGTTGTGCTCTTTTGGTCATCTACATTGCCAGCCCAATCACAATCTGTGAACACTTTCAGGTTGAAATCATTATTGTATAGATACCATAACCCATAGTCAATTGTTCCCTTCAGATATCTAAGAATCTGCTTGACTGCTACCAAGTTGGATTCTCTTGGGCTTTGCTAAAATTGAGCGGTAATACCCACTGCATGTGCAATGTCCGGTCTGCTATGCACTACATAATGCAACTTACCAATCATTGATTAGTAATCCTTCTCATTTACCAATGCTGAGTCATCCTCTTTTGATAATTTACATCCAGTCACCATTGGTGTACCAACCAGTTTACTGTCTTCCATGCCAAAGGTCTTCAGCACCTCTTTGACATACTTGGACTAAGTAATAAAGATTCCTTCTTTCATTTGCTGAATCTAAAGTCCAATGAAGAACTTAATTTCCCCTATGAGCGACATCTCAAACTCCTTTTTCATCTCATCTGCAAAATCATGACTCATCTTGTCATCTCCTCAAAAGATGATGTCATCAACAAATACTTCACAGATTAGAATCTGATCCCCTTCTAATTTGAAATAGATATTGCTATCTTCACTTGTTCTTTCAAATCCAATCTTCACAAGATTGGAGTGCAAGCATTCATACCATGCTCTAGGTGCTTGCTTTAGTCCATACAAGGCTTTATGTAGCCTACACACCATGTCACTGTCTTCTAATAGGGCAAACCCATCTGGTTGTTCTATGTACACCTCCTCTTCAAGTATTCCATTTAGGAATGTAGATTTTACATCCATTTGATATACCTTGAATCCTTTAAAAGCTGCATATGCAAGAAGCATATGCACTCCTTCCAATCTTGCTACTGGAGCAAAGGTTTCTCCATAGTCTTCTCTTTCTTCTTGGGCATATCCTTTACACACTAGTCTAGCTTTGTTCCTTACCACTGTGCCATCCTCATTTAGCTTGTTTCTGAAAACCCATTTGGTTCCAATGACATTTTTATGCTCCAGTCTGGGTACCAAAGACCATGTACCATTCTTCTCTATCTGATCAAGTTCCTCCTCCATTGCCTTGATCCAGTCTTCATCTTTATGTGCCTCTTTGAATGATTTAGGCTCAAATTCAGAGATCATAAATGAGCTTTCTCTGGCCTTTCTTCTTGTAAGAATTCCTGCATCTTTGTCTCCTATGATCTGCTTTGGATTATGATTGAGTTCGACATACTTAGGTATGTTCTTAACAAATTCTTCTTGCTTTTCTTCTTCATCCTCATCTTTGTCAGCATCAGCATTCACCGGTGTAGGAACACAATTACTGGTACTGGGCTGATTTGTAATTGGTTCCCAGAAGCTTACTATCGGTTCATCTCCTACTTGCTCACTGCCGGTTTCCTCAAGTTTCCCAGAGTTTTCATCAACCCTAACATTGATTCTTTCAACAATTCTTTGAGTCCTATTGTTGAAACATTTGAGAGCTTTACTCTTGGTGGAATATCCTAGGAATATTCCTTCATCACATTTTGCATCAAACTTGCTCTGATGTTCACTCCTATTGATATAGCATTTGCTACCATACATTCTAAAGTAGCTTACCACTAGTGTCTTACTGGTCTATTACTCATAAGGAGTCTTATCCTTTCCCTTTTTGATGAGTACCCGGTTCATTGTATAGACTGCAGTGCTCACCGCTTCTCTCTAAAAGGTGTGAGCAACTTTTCCTTGGATCAACATCGTTCTAACCACTTCAACCATAGTCCGGTTGTTTCTCTCTGCTAAGCCATTCTGCTGTGGAGTCCGGGGGGTAGACAGTTGCCTCTTGATGCCATTCTCTTCACAGTATTTGTTGAATTCATGGGAAGTGAATTCCCCTCCTTGATTAGTTCTAAGGCATTTGATTCTTCTACCACTTTCCTTTTCTACCAGTGCTCTGAAAGCTTTGAACTTTCCAAAGGCTTCAAAATTGTCCTTCAAGAATGTGACCCACATCATTCTTGAGCATTCATTTGTAAGAATCATAAAATACCTATCTCCCTGCACACTCCTAGTTTTCATAGGACCACACAAATTAGTATGCACAAGATCAAGTAAGTTGTTAGCTATGAAAGATTTACCTTTGAAGGTTGAGGAAGACATTTTCCCCAGTTGACATTCTCTGCACAAAGGATTTTTCGGTTTGGTCAGCATCGGCAGTCCTCTAACTACCTTGATCTTACTGGCCTTCACAATGTTATCAAAGTTTACATGGCAGAGTCTCCTATGCCATATCCAACTATCATCAAACTTGGCCATAAGACATGTACTTATATTTGCATTTAGCTGAAATAAGTTACCTTTGGTCTGCATACCGGTGGCCATCAAACCACCATTCTTTCATTTGATTTTGCACACTCCATTTTTGAATTCCAGAGTGAGTCCATTGTCATTCAGCTGGGCAACACTCAATAGATTGTGTCTAAGACCTTCCACCCAATACACATTGTAAGCATTGCTCTTTCCATTCAGAGAGATGGACCCTCTTCCTCTGACCATACATGGTGCATCATTACCAAAGCGAACCACACCACCATCATATTCTTCCAAAGATAGAAACTTGCTCTAGTCGCCAGTCATATGATGAGAACAACCACTGTCAATAATCCACTCATTTGAATTATCAAAGCGGGAGACAAGAGCCTTCTTTTCTGAGACATCTTCCTTTACTGCAACAAACACAATGTCTTCATTCTCTTCATCTTTTGATTCCTCATCTGTGACACCTTCATCAACTGCAACAAAACAGTTTCTCCAGTTTCCTCCTTTGAATTCCTTGAGCCTTTCTGGTTTTTCCTTGTTGTCACCATTACGACAGTTTATAGAAATATGTCCTATCTGGTTACAAGAAAAGAATTTCAAAGGGAGCTTACCTCTGTATTTATCGGTTCCTTTAGGAAGTTTCCTGGCAAGAAGAGCTTCAAATTCCATCAGGATCTCCTCATCATCCATTTCTCTACTCTATCTTGGTTCACCACTGGTGCTTGCTTCTTTTCCTTTTCTGGATGGTACAACAGAAGCTCTAAAAGCTGATTCAGCCTTTTCAACACTGCCATCAAAATAATTTAGCTCATGGGCTGTCAACTTTGTAATGATGGAGTCTAGTGATACCTTAGTCTTGTCTATTGATCTCAACTCCTGAATAGCAGCAACCCTTATTTCATAGACCGGTAATAAGGATCTGAAAACTTTGCTTACCACAGTGGAATCTTCCATTTTACCACCTGCACTCTTGATATCTCCAACAATAGTTTCGATTCTTATTCCATACTGTTGAATGGTCTCACCTTCAACCATACGCATGTCTTCAAACTTCCCTCTAAGGCTTTCTTCCTTAGCTTGTTTTACATGCTCATCACCGCCATAGATATTCTCAAGAGTGTCCCATACTTCTTTGGGATTATCTTTATCCTGGACATCAATAAACTCACTGTCAGATAAGCTGTTGATTAGGGCTTCCATGACTTGCCCATTCTCCTATATTTCTCTCTTTTGATCATCGGTGAGAGTACCGGTAGGAATAATGAAAGCATGCTCAACATAGCTCCAGTGTTGAGCACCCATGCTTCTGATGTAAATATTCATTCTGTCCTTCCATATTTTGAAGTTATCTCTCTTGAACTTTGGACCTTCCCTCTTCATCATTACAATAGGATATTTCCCTCAATCGGTTGAGCTTACAACATAGAGGACCTAGAGGATTCTCTGATACCAATTGATAACTCAATGATGAACAATAAGTACCAAACCGGTACTGAGAGGGGGGGGGGGTGAATCAGTACAGTCACAAAAATTTTCCTGAACCGGTTTGACTACAAACACTGCAAATGTCTAACAAACAGTAACACCGGTCTGAAACAGAGTGCAACTAGTAAAGCTAAGAATGACTGTGACAAGCATTAACCGGTTAATCACTTAGCTTTCCACTCAACTTAATACTACACTTCCATTTCACCCTTATATGTGAATAGGTAATCTATTGTCAGAAATACAATAACAGCTAGCTCAACATGATTTACCTTCAGACACAAATCACTTAAATCATCAAATGAAAAATACTACACATGACACATAGATTTTTCACATGGAAACCCAATTGGGAAAAACCACGGTGGAGATGAATACCCACAAGCTGCTTTTGAACTCTTTAGAAGTCCACTTTGTTAGGAGCCTAGTCTGGTTAAAGACTGTTACAATAGGTTCTGCTAGGAACTGATCCTGTTAGAGATCACCTTGTTAAGGGATGGCTAAATACCCGGTTAAGGGTTAAACCCTGTTAGAGGATTTCAAGAACTCAATGAGTTTGAGTCACCCTATTAAAGGATTTACAACAAGATGGTTAAAGCTACCCAATTAAGGGATTTTCCAACTGTTGAAGTGGTTAAAGATCAACAGGTATTACAATGATATGATAATAGCACTCAATGCCTAATGCAGATCCGCTTAAGTTCATTCCTTCTGCACACACACTATGTAGGAATCAATCTTCTTATCTCATTTGGTCTGGCAAGAATCATGTATCTTTGCACTTAGATACACACACACCATTTGCCAACAACCTCAACATGAAACACAACATCGACCTTATAGAACACAGATAGGTTGGCAGCATAAACCCTAAACCCTAAACACTTAGGTTGAGCAATTGATCGGTTCAATCCTAACCATTGAACACTTTTCATTTGAATACAACGATCTTGAATATATCTCAAGATATTCTCCATCGTTTTTTCTTCACCATTTCATGGAGGCGATAACCCATCACTCATTCTGCACCGTTTATAGGGACTTCACACATTCTTGAGGTAGATAGGATCAATCTCCTTCATGCAAGATCCCTCATACGCACAAGGCTGATGTGGCAATATGATCTGATGTTGATTGCAATGCTAGCTCATCACACAATGTCATCGATTGAATCACACAGGCTTGGAACACTTCAACCGGAAACCCTTAAGCTAAGACTACCAACCGGTAGTCATACCATATTAAGCTTTACAAGAAAACATTCCATATGTCGGTTCACATTCCATCATACCGATTCACTTGGACAAACATTCTGCTTCACCTATTGCTCATATACCAGTTTATACCACTATATCTGTTCTCTTTGCCAACTGCTTAGCTTCAATATACCTGTACACTCCTTTGCACATATACCGGTTCACCACATTATACCGGTTCACTTTTCAGCAAATTGCTAGTTCACTCTCTCGTATATTGACATCAATGACAACATAATATCATCATGCCAACATACTCTGCACAAATGCGTCTCTCCAAATAGACAAACCTTGGCTTCACAATCGCACATAGGTTTGGCTCTAGTTCTCCTGTTTATTTCCATGGTCACATGGATTAATATTCTGCACAACTGAATCCACACATCAGTAGGTCCAAAACAATATGCATACATATATGAAAGAAAACACTTTAAAGCATATAGCATCCAATTTCACATCATACCATGGTTTGATATCTTAATCAAGAATAATAAGGATAGAATCAAATTTTCTTTCCTACAAATCCATGTGTAACCATTTACTAAATTGCAAAATCATTGAATTCATATAAAGAAATCATAAACTAGGCATGCATACATGATTCCTCATAACATCAATATAAGTACTGAAATTAAACATAATATGAGATATATCATATCTAATGTTATCAAATCATCTATCAAATAGTCTCAAAATCCATAGTGCATCAAAGTAATTTATCGAATGATAAGTCCATAGTGAAAAATAAAGAAATGCTATGACGGGCTCGGGGTAGGGCCTCACAATATGTACGTACAAAAGAGCAAGTTGCAGATATCTTTGTGAAGGCTTTGTGCAAAGATACTTTGAGTATCTTTGACAGCTGTTGGGGGTCATGCCCCTTTCTAGTTTGAACTAAGTGCATAATTTGGCAGTGCATTAGTCCAAGATATTTCATGCATATTTCAGTTTGGACTAATGTTCGGGGCTTCCTCTTAGGGGGATCAGTGTGATTTCTACTTTGGAGATTTTTTGGTGAGTTGTTAGAGAAATTTTTTGTTGTTGATGAATATTACCATCAATGACAAAGGGGGAAATTGTTGAAAATGTGAATTTTCTTGGTGTATTGTATGGTTGTCATTGATGTCAACGTACTAAACCTATATTTCAGTATTTTGGTTTTGCTCTGTATTTTTGATTTGTTGCAATTATTCTCATGATGTGGTGACATGTTGTTAGATATTGCCTTGAGATTCTACTCTCATATTTTGATGGTTCAAAAGTTGTTCTCCGAAAGGCTATGCAATGATAATGATGATTGTATGGAAGAGTTTGCAGAGCTCCACATTGTAAATTGCATTCCTGGTTCTCCTATTGTGTTTTTGGATTTATGATAGTCATGCATGTATCTTTGTTATTTTAATTTGGCATGTGTTGGTGTTCTCCAAAAATGTGTTTTTGGCTATGTTCTTTCTTGGTACGATTAACCTTGGATGATTTATCTTTTGGTCCAATGATTGTAGTGTTTGGATAATGTGTTGTTGCATTGTGGAATGGTCTACTTCTCATTCATTTCCACTATGGGAATTCTTAGTGAAGACCTATTTTGAATTGTGTTTCATTTTCTCTTTGTCTGACTTGAAAAATCTATTTCAGAGATCTATATATAAAGAATGGTTGTCATGAAATAAAAACATTGAAAGATTCATAGAAGGAAGTTGATTGTTAAAGGAATATCTATCTTTGTTGATGTGAAGTGATTGATTAGTATGGTTGTATGCTAATGTTATTTGGTACCCGTAGCAATGAGCTTAAGGTTTCTTCTCGCATTGCAACAGTGTAGTAGTTGTGCCTTTTGATTGATTGTTTCTTTCTTCCTTCGGGCAGTGAGCCCTCCTTCTTTTTCTGGTGATTTTAGTTGGGCGTTGATCCCACCTACAATGAGCATTCTAGCAGTGAGCCACCTTTGTAAAAGTCACCTTAACTGATGCCACCCTAACAAGTGTTTTTCATATTGAGAACTAACATTCTCTATGGTTTTTCTCTTCTTAGGTTTTCCATATCATATCTGGTGTTTCATGTGTGTGTTCTTTCATGTTCATATCTATTTATGGTTAAGTATTATGAGTTTTTAATTTTCCGGATCTGTTTCTGTGGGAAAAGTAATTTTTTTTTATATATAACTGATTCACCCCCCTCTTAGTTGTCCAGAATATTCAATGCTATATAAAATAGTTGATTATCTTTTTGACTCTTCCATGTTATTATCACATATGCAATACACTTCTGTAGAACTACACAATGGAATCATTGACCATTTTCTAAATTATCTAGAAAATAATGATCTTGAAGCTTTCTTTTTGTATAGATATGACCTTGACCCCCAAATATTGTATGAATTATATTGATTGAATAATGTTGATACGTATCTATGTACGTGATTGTTGATAGTTTTGAAGCCACAATATAATGATTATGGCCTTTGGGGAACTTATTTTGTATTAAGTGGCTAGCCAAATAGATGTCCATTTGGGCTAGGGTTCAGGTAGGCAACCTTGATGAGAGTTACACTCATAACCTTTTTGCTGATGATACACTATTGTCTGGTCAATCATCGATTAAAGAATCTCGAGCTATCAAAGGTATACTTGAGGATTATTCTATATCCTTGGGTTAGTTGGTTAATCCACAAAAGTCAAAAATCTTTTTTATTAATGTCCCTACATTGGTTCAGCAGCATTTGGTCCACTTTTGGGGGTTCACAATTGGCTCTTTTCCTTGTAAGTACTTGGGTATTCCCTTTTACATGGGTTCTGAGAAGCATTGTTTTTGGGACAAGATTATTACTTCTATTTCAAATAGAATATTGGCATGGAAGCATAAATGGTTGACATTATCTGAAAAAGTTTGATGATTAAATTTGTCCTTAATGCGGTTCCCATTTATCTTATGCCGGTTTTGGGTATACCTAGGAAATTGGCTCATGAGTTGTAATATGTTCTTAGGGATTTCTTATGGGCTAAAAATGTCACACAAAAGAAAAAAGTTCCTCTCTTGTCTTGGGAAACATTCTGTCTTCCTAAGGAACATAAAGGTGTTGGGATCAGAAATCTCAATCTGCAAAATAAAGCATTAAGTACTAAACTCCTCTGGAGATTGTATCAGAATCCAAACTCTAAATGGGATAGGCTTATGTATTCAAATTACTTGGATTCCCCCTTAAGAGAGAGACTTTTTACTACTAATCGCCTAATTAATGGATCAAAATTTTGGAACTTCATATCTTCTTGTAGGGATCACCTTCTTCCGCATTTGTCATGGTTAATCCATAATGGTTCAAAGACAAATTTTTGGGAGGATTCATGGAATGACCATCCTCCTTTGACTCAAGTTAGGGATTGGTCTCCTTTGGAGGCATCTCTAAAGGTTGAATGGGGAGTTTATGTTTGCAATTATTTTGTTGTGGATATTTCTTGCTATCCCTCTACAACCTCTTGGAAAGATTTTGCCTCTCTCCCTTTTTCTCAAGATGTAAAGAATGATTTCATGGTTGAAATGTCCAAAAGGGTCATAATATACTCATCTCAGGATGACAAGCTTATCTGGACTAAATCCATATCAGGTCAATATTCTGTTGAAAATAGGTATGAGGCATCTATTGACCTTGACCATATGGATGTGTTTCCTTCTCAGCTTCTTTGGGGGTCTGCATGTCTTCCTAAGGCTGGTGCTTTTTCCTAGCTTGCTATACAAGATAGAGTTCTTACTAGTATGAGGCTTGATAGATTGGGAATCACGACAATTTTTCCTTGTTCTTTTTGTGGTTATTTTCTGGAATCCTCTAATCACTTGTTCTTACATTGCCCCTTCACTATGGATTGTTGGTATTGGATTTTCGCTAAATTGGGTTGAATTTTTGTGGTTGGGCCTGATCTCTTGTCCTTCTTCAAAAGTTGGCCGCTGCTTTATAAATCTTCCTTTTTTACTACTATGTGGGAGCTCGGCCCATCTATTCTTATTTGGAACGTCTGGCTAGAATGAAATAAGAGGATTTTCAAAAATGAATTCTCATCTCTTTTAGAAGTTATTTATAGAATTGAACAATCTATTTCTGAGGTTACCATGAACTTTATTTACAAAAACATAAATAATTTAAAGACTCTCACCACTTGGAATAATTTTGTCTCTAGTAATTGGGAAATGATTAAATCTATTCCATCTCATGGTTACTCCTCTCATATGACTAAAACTGCAATGCAAGCACAAGCTAGATGGTCTTCTCCCCAAATGGGTTTTTATAAACTTAATTTTGATGGGGCTTCTAGAGGAAACCCAGGGTTATCTGGCATTGGTGTTGTTATCAAGGATAGTTTTGGAAAAATTATTAGGGTTGTATGTAAGAAAATCCCTATGGGAACTAATAATGTTGCGGAAATCGAAGCATTAAGTTTGGGTATTCATACTGCATTATCTATGAAGATTGATAAACTTATCATAGAAGGGGATTCTATGGTCATTTTTCATGCAATAAAAAATAAGAAGACAAATTGTTGGATCCTTCAATATCATCTAGATAAAAAAATTCTTCTATTACAAATATTTTTCTATTACAAAATTAAGCATTGCTACAGGGAAGCCAATACGATTGCAGATTTCTTGGCTAATAAAGCTATTGATGATGCCTCCCCTTATCAGGAGATATCAGAGGTTTGTCTTTCTTCTTTCCTTTAAGATATTGTCTCCTATCTCTTCATCGGCTATCTTATCATTGGTAGGAGAGATTTATTTTCGTATGTCTAGTCATTCTTTTTAGTCTGCTAAAGTCTTCCTAGTTTAGCTACAAACCAGCTGGGTTTTCTCTCATCCTTGATTGTCTGATCTGATTGTACATAGATTCTCTTTATTTCCTTTCTTATCATTTTCAGGTGTCCCCTTAGTTTTTCTTATCTTAAGGTTGGTCATATTACTCAGCCTAATAAAGAATCCCAAGTTTGCAAGAAGGATGTATTTATTTCTGTACTCTTTGAGGTATTTTAAGGATGCTTTTTATTTTCCAAATTGTCACAAAGTTACTATTTCTAGATCACTTTGACGTAGGTTTGATGAAATTATTGTTACATTCTCATAAATTTGAGTATGGCTACTTTCCTATTGCTAGTTTTATGGTCTTTCTATCTTTTTGGCTAACAATTCCTTTCGAGATGTCTTGGTTGTTGTTGTAAATGTTGTGCAGGCTAAGGATCTGTCTTTTATGTCTGGTTGAGACTCTCAATTTGGTTCTTGATGCCGCTTCTTCTTCTTCCTCATGGCTTCATTCACTAGTTGTTCAGTTGGTTCTTCAGGATGCTTGATTGCTTTTTTTTAGTATTTTGTACATATTGTATGGGTGGCTTTGCACGTTATACTATGTTGTGCATCCATTTGTTCCTCATGGACTTCTGCTCAATATTTTTGTATTTGGGTTCGGCATATTTTTGTTTCTAGGTATGATAATGTGTTGTTTTGATGTAATCATGTTTAGTTTTTTAGGTTATTTATCTGAGCTACAATCAGAAGTTTTTTTCCTGGCTCTTTCCTACCGGTATGCTTTGTTGAACCAGGTCTATAGTAAACTTCTTATTATTAATAAATAAATAGTTTAGTGGCTTGCCACTTTTACCAAAAAAAAAAAAAGAAAAAAGAAAAGAAAAGTACCTACAATTATTCAACATCAATTCAAAAAATAATACATATTCTATATTGTTCCATTATCAAAATCCTATTCATGAACATTTTGAACAACTTATTAATAAAAATAGTCCTACACAAACCATAGATTCGCCAAGATAAAATATTATAAAACAACTTCTATTTCAAAAACTAATTTTACAAAAGACAAGTCAATAGGCGTAATGCATTATTTATGTAAAAATTCATTGTCAATACTAGACTATGTTGATAGCCTTTTCAATACAATTTCTACTTTAACAAAAAATGAATATGAGCCAATGTCTTAGACGTTTAATCTCTCAATCCTTTTGCAATGCAATGCAATGCTTTATGGAGACAAATTAACAATGTTTTCCCTTGAAACATGTATCAAATGTGATCTAATCCTTAGTTGTGGCATCACAATATGGGAAAAATTTATTGCAAATATTGGAGATCCATATGAAAAAGGTAAAATTGAAGGATCTAATATTTTTTGAATGAGTATCCTCTATTTTGCAAGTAAAGATGAAAGTTTGGCCAAGAAACAATGACATGTGTATATAAGGATATTATAAATTAATAAGGCCAACAAAATTATACAATATCATGTGTTACAAACTCAATGAAATTCATACACACTGTAAGCCATGTGGAGTAGAGATTACAATGGAAAATGATATTAATAATAAACAGTCACAAGGAATGACATTGGTTTAAGGAAAACAAAAAATTAGAATCCACAAATTGAAACAATCCTTTTGAAACATGGAACATGTACAAATTAATACCCCTACATAAAATATAAATACCTTTAATAGAATTTCCCTTGACTCACATTACAAAATAAAACAACAAATATGCAAATACTAAATTCGTAACATATACAAATCAACAAAGAAAACAAATATGCCAATAGAATCTTATGTGGAAAAACATAAGACACGTCGAAACACATGTGTACAATTTTTGCACAACTAAATTTAAATAAAACATAAGAAATCTCAAAAAAAAAAAGAGCCACATATCAACTACTATTGTCAAAGAAACAAGACTTGTTTGGTAACAAAATATGAAAGCTTTATAACCACCACTTGCAACAAAATAAAAAAACCATTATATGTAACACCAAAATAGATCAAAATATTCAAGCCATTACAACACCAAGGTACAATTTCAAAACTTGGAGAGAGACTACTATCCCTTCAAATTGTGTTTTTACAAAAAATTAGCAACTAGGACACAAGAGATCTCAAATTGGACTAAATGGAACTATAGTCAGTGTGTATATGGACATCAACATTGTACAATCAGTATTTCTATGGTCACCCAATAAAATATTGATAGTTGTTATTACATTAAAGAGACAATGACAATACACAAATGCATACTATTAAGGAAGAGTGTGATTGAATTATTATGAATTCTCTTAATGAGTTGTGCAAAACACAACTAGAAAATTGAATCAAAATTGGCATCAGAATTTGTATCCTTTACAAGAACACATTGCTAGAACTAACTCTTTATCAAGTGATGGTGATAATGAAATTGGGAATGCCATGGATATTGAAACAAACAACTTCATACATGGATTTACTAAATCAAGAACTATACATGTTTTACTCAACAAAAAATAATAGAAATTGAATCAATAAAAGGGAAAAACCTCTAGGAATGTTCCAAGATAAATATGCAAAGGAGATACAATTTCCAAAACTATTTTTTGGGGAACCACACAATGAAGAAGGTGCAAAAATATTTCATATAAAAAATTACACATTAGGAATTACAAAATTCAAATCGAGCATTTTCTTATCATACCACTAACTTATTTTTCAAAACCATCAAAATAGTAATTGGCCCCATTGTTTCTACCACATGGATAAGAATTTGCAAGGGAAAACTAAAAGGTAAAACATTAGTTGAAATATATGTCAACTACAAACCAAACCTTGAAGAATATTGCAAACCAATATTGGAAATAAAAATTTTAAAAATAAGAAATTTTGTAGACATTTGCAACATCTTAAGAAGAGTTTTTTTTGGCAATGATATGACAATTAGGTTCATTGAATTTTTTCATAAGATTCATTGGTGAAGAGAAAAATTGGGACCCGTTAACACGGGGGCTTCACTTAGTGAACCTGGATTATAGCACGTGCGTTCACGACATACTAAAGAATCCCCCTATTTTCAAAAAATATTGCCCTAAAGTCCCTTTTTGTCACCCCCTCCCAATACACATTTTGAATTAAAAGCCCCCTTATTTTCACCAAATATTATATTTTTTCTTAACCAGAATTAAAAACCCCACTAATTTCACCAATAGGCAACATATTGCACCCTCATTTTTGGGATATTAAACCCCCTAATATGAATGCACGTGATATAATATTGCCTAGCCAATGAAGCCCTTGTGCCCATTAAAAAACATTGAATGAATTGTACATATCACATTATACAAAGTCAAAACAAAGCCAACCTCAACTACTTTTTGAGATTCACATTTTCTCTTTGATAAAAAGGGATCCAACAACTTGTACTTACTATCACAAACATACAATTACTATGTTTAGATGAAACATTCTTTGGAGAGGTATTGGACTATTTTTTAGTTATAGAGTTTCAAATGAGGAAATGAAGATGACCATTTCATGCTATGGGTTAAAGATGCATCGATCAATAAAAAATATAGCAATACTAGCATTGAACACTTCGTGGACAAATCTATAACTTGTAGAACTCCTAGCCTTGTGAATTTTGTCAGGGTTGAAGACCTTTGTTTGTTACCAATGTAGTGTCTACAAGGATTTTGTAAGGTTATGGTGTTTTGTTGTGTCAATGTCCTCCACCTGTGTGATGTCACGTGATGATAGTAATGTCGTGATTAGTTGTATTGTGCACATTTGCACTATAGCATTGTAAATGTTGTGCATTGTTTTAGTATATATATATATATATATATATATATAATGTGTATTTTTTTAGCTAATGTCCCATGGAATCCTCGACAGGGCATTTGACACTTAATTAGACCTGTAATAGACCACATTTCTAGCCCCAAGAAGAAAAATAAAGATGATTTAAGTAAGTAAAAAATGGTGCCTCTAGGATGATGCCATGAGTAAACAATGCACATTAGATTCTCCTTTAAGCTATTTTGACCAAGATATTATTTTCACATTCTAGTGCTTCTTTGGTATTCTAAAAAGAAACGAACAAATGCCATTAAATGCTACAACATGATACAAAAGTCAACATAAACTTGTGTTAGGTTAGCTCATACCAACTAATATGAATAACTTGACAAGATTTGTTTTTGGATTTAAATTTTAGAAGTTTAGAGTTTAAATCTACATGGTTATAAAAATAACTTAGACCAAATCTCTACTTAAAAACTATTTCTAGAATGATGAATAATCAATTTAAAAACTATTAAAAAACTATGACTTCAGAATATACATTTGATCGTATATATTTATTAATCAAAATACAAAATATATTTTATTGTCAATTAATTAATAAACGCTGTCAAATATGGCTGGCGTATGAGTAGACGTTGCCCTAAAAAGTTGAGTCAAGATAACGATATCACTTGCTTGGTCTTCCAACGGAACCCTAAAAATCTTCTCAAAAAATGACTTAAATTCTTCAAATTTGCTGAGGGCCATTGAATCATTCAGACCATTAATTTCCCTACAATATAATACTTCAATGTGAATGTGCAGAATCTTGCACAAATAAATTATTTTGAAAAAAAATAAATCATATTTTAAGGTCACTGGTAAAAATATATTTTTTTCCTTTCCAAACACGGTTTCGACTCAGTCGAGTGAAAGTGACAAAACCATTTTTTTTGAATTGTACGTGAGAACGGAGCAACCTTAGAAAATTTATGGGCCCTCACAAGCTTATAATTTAAAGAACAATTGATAGATTATGATTGATGTGAGTGATGCTTGGATTTTGCCATCAATTTGTTTTTAATGCCAAGGGGATTTGCAAAGAGTTATATCTTCAGATTATTGATGATCTAAAGAAAATTAGATTTATGGAGATTTGGTTCTTTACTTACATTATTATAATGTTTAAGGAATTGTATTTATAATACAATAAATTTTCTTTAAAAACTAAAATCATAATAAAATAGAAATATTATATACAATCAAAATAATAGTATTGATAAATTCTTTCAAAAATATGGTAGATAATGATGGTTACTTTAGAAATAAAATGTTTGACTAGTTAAAAATAATAGTCTTACCGATATATCAGTAGGCACAATATCATATTCACTAGTTGAACCTTTCTTTCAATTATCCACATCGTAAATATAAATAAGGAGATCTCTATAACATGAAAGATGAGAGTCAATTACTTTGTATTCATTATGTCAGAGTTATGAGGAGATATTGATAAGCTAACAACGGATTTATTAAATCAAATTTATCTACTCTTAAATTCAAATGCATTGGCTTTTATTATACTATGCCAAAGCAATAGATTGTCATATGGTTATTTGATATGCTTATAGTTGTAAAGAGTAATGACCATTAACTCACATGAAATCAAATTTTACTTTCATCTTAATACCCTCTTTATTCACTTTATCAACATCCTTTGATAGAATTTTTTTGATGATACATTATTCAATTTATAATATTTGAGTCTAATCTTTGTTGGGATTAAGGTGTCTCAAACTTGACAAATCCTAACATTGCTTATTATATTTAATTAGTATTTTTAATTAATTAATTGCCTGCAAATGTCTAGTCATCTAGTGGGACCCATAGGCTAGGTGTCATCCTACTTGGTGGTGATTGTATGACACATGTGTTGCACATGTGGAAGTAGGCATCTCACTTTGAGGATTTTGATAGGTGTCATGTTATGACAACCTATGACAAATTGGACAAGCGGTGAGAGATATATTTTGCATGGAAAATGTAGGTGCCCAATTTGGGTTATGACAAGTTGTAAGAGAATCAACTAATAATAGTCAGTTATGACAAATTCTTTTATAGTTGTAACTATTGTAAGTTGTGAAAATATTTATGACAATTGTAAGATGTGTAAGAGCACCTATCATACCTCAAGATAGTAAATTTGAGTGCCCAACTTAGGAGGTTTGAATGGGGAGTCATTTTGAGGTGTACATGTGTCATTCACATGCTTTTAGGTGGCTCAAAAATAGTGCCAAATATTCTTTTCGACCCCATCTTGAATCTTCATCTAGAAGTTACCTCTTGAGTATTATTTCTCTATATAAGGTAGCCTTGGATAGTATTAGTCATTATATGTTTTCTAGGTGAGGTGTTATGTTGCCAAAATCGATTCATAGTGTTGTTGGATCGATTATTGAAGAAGTAGTAAACTGTTATTGTATTGTAACTATTGTTTTAGTAACTTGTGTTTTTGGACTGTGGGATTTTTATCCCGAAAGGATTTTTCCCACTATATATCTTGTGTTATATGGTATAATATTTATGCATGTTTAATGTTTCTGTCTAAACGTGTTTATGATTCTGTAATAGTTGAGATTTGTCAAGAAATTTTTGCCTATCTCCCCCACTAGATTAGTG
The DNA here is from genome assembly GCF_030272615.1 of Cryptomeria japonica. Taxonomy (NCBI): domain Eukaryota; kingdom Viridiplantae; phylum Streptophyta; class Pinopsida; order Cupressales; family Cupressaceae; genus Cryptomeria; species Cryptomeria japonica. Next base: position 609,790,707 of record NC_081414.1, on the reverse strand, counting down.
TTAGGAAGTATTTTCTACACCTTAGCTTCCTTTCAGTTGGTATTAGAGTCTGGCCAATTTTGGTTCTATTTGGCTAGCAAGTTTTTTGTACTAATATTAGTTTGAGTGGGAGCTTTTATAGAGCATTTTTAAAATCTCAATTTGAGAAGTTTAATGGCAGTAACTTCAAACTGTAGAAGTTAAAAATGGAATATATGCTTGTAGACCGATATTTGTGGGCTACAATATTTGGAAAAAAAAACCTTAGCCCACAATACAAGATGTTTGAGATATGACGGATCAAAAAGCTAAGGGCCTCATAAGGCTCTGTTAGCAAACTCTGTTCTACTAAATGTCCATGAAGAGAAGACTGTGAAAGATATTTTAAAGAATCTTGGAGATGTTTATCAGGATAAATACTTGGTAAACAAGCTTTTTGTGAGAAACATATATTCTCTGAAGATGGAAGATGGATGATTCCTTGCTGATCACCTTAATGAATTCAATGTGATTGTTTCTCAGTTGGGTTCAATTTGTGAAAGATTGAGGAGGAGGATCATTGCATGCTTCTATTGTGTTTTTTGCCTAACTCATAGGACCACCTTGTTATGGCTATTAGGAGTACAACCACCAAGTTCAATAATGATGAGGTGGTAGCATCATTACTTTTAGAAGAGATGCAAAGGAAAAATATTGTCATTTATGCAAGCTCTTGCAGTTCATGGTAGATTGATAGTGAAATGCAAGAATAAGGACAAGAAAGATGAAAGAGGCAAAGACAAATATCATTAGAGATCTAAGTCTCTTGGAAATTCCAAAGAAAAATGTTAGAACTATGGCAAATTTAGTCACTTCCAAAAAGAAAGTAAGAAGGAGAAAAAGAAAAAAAAAGAGACCCTCTAATTCAGATTCAGATAAATCCTCTTAGGATTATGGTGAAGCATTTATCACAACCTTGGGAACACATGCATGCAAATATGTGTGGTTGATAGATTCGGGTGCATCTTTTTACATGAGTTCACATCGAGGTTGGTTTTCAAGGTATGAATGATATGAAGGTGAGAAGGTATATCTTGGTGATGACTCTGATTTGAAGGTAGTTGGTCATGGAAGGGTCAAGATTAGATTCCTTAATGTAGAGTGAAGGGGATCCATGGTGTTATGCACATCCCAGGTTTGGCACAAAATCTACTTTCTAAAAGTAAGTTAGGTGACGTGGGTGTGCAGGTTGTGTTGCAAGTGTGGTTGTCGTTGCACCAAAAGATCAACCTGTTAATGCTTGATAAAACCACTAGACTTATATAATCCATATGAGGCGGTTAAGCCATGTCACAAATCCGAGAGCTACACTACACAACAAAAGGAGACCAAGGGCGCACACCTTGCAACAAACCCCCCCAGCACCAGCGAGGGGTTTGAACCTGTGACCAAGCTCCAATACTACTTGTTGCAAGTGTTGTTGTCTTTGAACCAAAAGATTGACCTATTAATGCCCGATACAACCACTAGAGATATAATCCATAGGAGGTGGTTAAGCCATGTCACACACCCGAGTGCTACCCTACACAACACAAGGAGACCAAGGGTGCACACCTTGCAACAGGTTGTTTTCTCACAAGGTGGATACAAGATGACTAGAGGATACATGGTGCTTGCTAAGGGTGTTCAAATATGCACCTTGTATAAGATGGATGCATGCATAGTTCAATGCAATAGTTCTTATGTGGAGTCTAAGAAGAAGGCTCTATATTCTTCATCCTTATCGTTAGATCGAGTTGTGAAGAGGGCCATTGCTTCTATATTTGATGGTTATGATTTTAGGGTACCTAAGGGTGCTACTGCTTCGGAGATGAAACTCTCTACATAGAAGAAAATGTTATGGCACCAAGGACTTGGTCACATTGGTGAGAAGGGTCTCAAATTTAAAAAATAAATGCCTCATTGAGGGGCTTGATGATTGTAATCTTGAGTTCATTTTTGGTGAACATTGCATTTATGGTAAAATAAAACATATTCAATTTTACTCTAGTTCTCACAAATATTTTGGGTTGTTGGATTTGATACATTCTAGTTTATTTGGTCATGTTAATCTTCGTTTGTTTTCAAAATCTATGTACTGTGTATCATTTATTGATGACTACATTGTATGGATCCAAGAAAATTGAGAGGGGGGGGGGGCGGTGAATCAGTGTTTTACCAGTGAGATATGATTTTACCCTTTTATAGCATACACATATAAACTGGTAAATGAAGAAATATATAACTTGAAGAAAATAAACCATCCACATAAATGAACACCATAACACACATAATTTATACGTGGAAAACCTCAAAGTGGAAAAACCATGGTGGGATTTGTGACCCACAATATCAGTTCACTGGCCATATGAAAGATATTACATAAAATGGGGGCCTACACATGCAGGAAGGCACACGACCTAGAGCACACTGCTCATCACAAAAGAGTCTCATTGACTACAAGCTTCTGCTGAAATAAAATAGTAATAATGAACTCACAAAATGCATCTGCTATGCCAAAAAGAGTTTTGGTTAGAGTTTTGCTCTGTACTGGTTCATAAACCCTGAACACTTCTACTGATATCTCCTCTCCTCCAAGAATGCTTTCCAAACTATCTACAGATCATTTCATGATATAACATTCACATAGAAATGATCTACATACATATACTTTGCATTACACAGTCTCCTATATCCTTATTACAATCTATCACATCACTTTTTATAAAGACCTTAACAAATTGACCTATATACCCTTCACAAACAATATGCCTTATGTCGGCTTACAATGCATTACAAAAGATATACAATGTCGGCCTTATACAATAATTACAAAATGATTTTACAAATAAAATTTCCTTCAGGTCCAATAATGATGTCGGCTTCACGAAATTGTTGGATGTCGGGGTCGGTGTCGGTGCCAGTGCCAGTGTAACCCTAGATACTCAAATTCTAGTGTCTGTCGGTGAATGCCTCCTAATGTTGGTGTATGTCGGTGTATGCTTCCTTATGAATCTTGTTGCCAAGTTACCATGTTGCCATGTTGCCATCAATGACAACATATAAACCCAATGAGTGTCAATTGCCAACAATCTCCTCCTTTGGCATTGATGGCAACACTCATGTGAAGAATGGATTCCCTGTTGGTTTAACCTAAAGTATGCTCCCCCTGAGAAATACACTCCTTTGTGATATCCTTCCCATATTTTTCTATCTAATATTTTTCACATTATATACACTCCCTCTTTGGCATCAATGTCAAAGATCGGTGAAAGAATTGAAAGAATTTGGTGTAGAAAAAGAAAGAATAAATATAGATTACTTTACCAGTGTTAGGGTTCCCATAGATACTGAGAGGGGGGAGTGAATCAGTATCTAACCAATAATTGAAATTTCTTAAGTTAAAACATGCAGAAAATAATATAATAGTGTACCGGTATACAAGAAATAATGCAATAAACAGAATCAAAAACATCCACATGAAAAGTACACCATAACACAAGATGTTAACGAGGAAACTCGGTGTGGGAAAAACCTCAGTGGGATTTGTGACCCACAATATTCACTCACTAGCCAATAAGAGAATATTACTTACAATAGGGGCCTACACATGCAGGAAGGCCAACTGCCTAGAGCTCACTGCTCAATGGGAAGTCACACTGACTTACAATAAGGATTATACTAATCCAATAACTTGTACTGCTTTACAATAACATCTTCAATGCCAGATTTAGTACCGGTTCCTGCTCTGTTCTTTGCATATACCCTTGACCTATATTTCGCACATTAGGTCTGCCTAATATTTTCCTTAATGCATCTCCTACTCTTATTTTTAAATGTCTACAATGATCTCCTTTATATATAAGAGTCATTTTACAATTTTCCAAGTCAGCTTACAATAATAAACAAGATATTATATAACAAAAATCATGTTGGCCTCTGTGCCGGTATACTTCTTTTCTTCTGTGCCGGTGCTGGTGTAGAGTGTGATCTGCTGATGTCAGTGCACTATCTTGCTGATGTAATGCTTTGCCGATATAATGTCTTGCCGGTGCCATAGGATTGCAAGGTCGCCATCAATGACAAAACCTTCAGTCACATACAATGTCTCATTGGAGTGTGCATATGCCAACAATCTCCCCCTTTGGCATTGATGGCAACACTCATGAGAAATTTCAAAAAGGTATCCAAAAATGTTACCAAAAATGTGAGAGCTCCCCCTGAGCATATGATTCCTATGTTTTGAATTTTCTCATCCCCACTACTCCCCCTTTGGCATCAATGACAAAGGTTGTCAAGATGTCAGTAGAGTTTGTAGTTTCATCTATCCATAACCTCAACCTTGTAGCTGGGTAGTTATAATCTGAAAAAGATCTCCCAAAATCAAGTTTATACTATCCATAAACTTCTTACTATCCTTTATTGTTGTCTCAGTTCTCTTTATTGTACCGGTGAGATGCTGCAAATGCTCTATTGGTGTTTTGCTTCCCTGTGTTAATGCCTCAGAAATTTCCTTCCGCAAAGATGCTAAATAGTCCAATCCTGGACTAAGTTTAGATCTCAAATGTTTTGCCTTGTTTATTATTCTTTCTTTCTCTCTTTCCAATTTGAGTAGTTCTCCCTCAAAATTTGCTATCTTCTCTTCAAAAATTGATAGTGAATCAGGTGAGTTGACAAAGCTATCTACAAGTTTATTTATCTCATCCTGTGCCTTGCTCATTTTCTTATCAATATCTACAGTCAAAAATTTTGTTTTACATGTATCTTTATACAGATTTTTTTATTCTTTCAACAAATTACATAGTTCTGGTAGAAGTGTGTCAAAATCTTTATTACACTTCTTTATTTCCTCATCAAAGAATTTATATTTTTCTTTTTCTACCTTATCCTTCACTGACTCTTCCTTTATTTTCTCAATGTTTTCTGAGATATATTTACACAATGTATCCAATTGTCCTAAAGAATCTTTATTATCTATATTGCAGTTGGGGCTATTACCTTCAAAATTGGTATGGAATCATCAATTGCTTTGTAAGCCTGTGAACTGCAGTCAGTTATTTTCTTGATAGAATCAAGTAATACCTCAGTCATATTTATTGATTTGAATGCTGATGATGATCCAACAATCTGAGTACTGGTGGAAGTAACCAAGCTTGTATTGACCTCTGGTAGGTCAGTTTGTGTCTGTATTTCTTTAAGCATTGGTTTTCCTACTTCACTAGTTACCGGTGGCCCTGTTTCCTTATGTACCTATTCTGGTTGATGTTGTTCTAGAGCCTTTAGCTCTGTTGGTTTCTCTGTATGTCATGTTGTCTCAGTCTGTGACTCAGTCTCTACCTTTTTTTCTGTATCTTCTGCCGGTTTCTCTATTTCCCCTGCTACCGGAGGCTTATTAGCCATGTCTGACTTGTCAGTTGTATCTTTGTCTACTATTATGTTGATCTTCTGATTATCAACATTCACAGTATATAGGAATTTAGAATTAGGATTATTATCCTCTACATCCATACTTTCAGTTGCCGGTTGATCTTCAGTAGTTGTTATTTTCACTAGTGGGGGTAGGTTGTCTTTAACTTTGATGCTTGGTGGTCTACCAACTTTACCTTTCCCCTTGTCTCTATCTTTCTGATGTACCTTTATAGGTTTGGGATTCCTGTACTCTTCTTGTTTTTCTTTTTCAACCAGGAATATATCCCATCCATCTTTTGTTTCCTCTGTCACTTCATTAACTCTTCCTACCATTAGTGAAATATGTCGGTGTGCAGTAGAGAATACTGACCGGTTTGCTTGAGCAATCAAATCATCAATTTCTTTTGGAGAGTTTACCGGATATAAGGCAAAGTAGCTTCTCAATTTTTATTTTCTTATCTAATTCTATCACTGCTTACCTTCTTGCCTCAAGTCTTTTGAATAATTCATCAGGAATTTCATTTATTACTTCCATCAAAAATTTCTTGTACATGTCCATATGCAATATAACACTGTTCTCAACTTGCTCTTTCTCATCAACTGTTAGAGTGTCATAGATTTTCTCTATGTTTTTTAGTTTACCTTCCTCTATGATTTCATTTAGTAGTATATCAAGAGGGGCCAAATCTCTGTTTGTCCTTTTCTTCTTCTTAGGTGTCAGTTTCTTCTTTGGTGTGGCCTTTCTAACCGGGGATCTCACTGCTTGTTGCTTTTGCCTTTTTCTCCTAGGTGAGGGTGTGGTTGTTGGTGAGGGATCTCTTTTTATTACAACTCTTTTAAAAGTTGCTGGCATGTCACCTTCCAAAGAAGTACCTACCGGTGATAGGTGAGTTTTAGGTTGTGGAGCTGCCAACTCATCCTTTGTTATGTCGGTTTTCTTCAATACATCTTCCTTAATGGCTTTTGCTTGTCTGGACCCTTTCCTTACAAATGCCTCAACCTTCTTTACTCTTTTCTTTGATTGTATTTGGCTTTCTATAGTCTCAGCACTACCAAATACTTCTTCCTTAGGTTCATTGGGGGCTTCCAGAAGTGCTTTAGCCTATGTTTCAACTATGTGATCATCTATTTCATAGCCCATCTCGGTTACCCAAATTGTCCTTGGGATGACCGATTCCATCCATATTTCATCTTTCTTAATGACAAAGCATATATCATCTTTGTATTTGTCTACTATTTTCTTAGATAACCTTACTCTTTTCTTCATTTTGGTCTTTAATGCTTGGAAAAATTCATGAATATTGTTTTCCTTGTTCTCACCCATGTTATTGAATAGTTCAGTCAATTGTTTTCCTACCGGTATGTCATATCCAAGTTCTTTGTAACCTATACTGGGAACCTGTTTTGTTATGTGTAGCATTAGGCATACTAATAGATTTCCAAATTTGAAAGTTCCTTTCTTGTTCTTCTTGATCTTACCAAGGTTGTCAATTAGTTCATCCTTTAACCACTCACATATGTCAATTTTTGCATTGTCTGTGACCATGTCATAAGCACTCTTAATGCATAAACTTGAAACTAAATTAAGTCTATTAGCATGAGTAGCTTTATAACCTAATATCATACTGATGAATCTCACATTGATATCTTTTACATCATTAACCCTTAGAGACCTCTTGTCGAATGTTGCACTAGTTAGGTTTATAACTAGGTCATTGGGAACCTTCTTGGTTTTATCTGGTCTCTTACCGGTGGTCGGTAACCCTGTGACACCTTTCACAGCTTCCTTGGTAATCTTATGGACTGCATCTAACCAGAAAAATTCTGCATGTACTCTGCTTAAAACTATCCTAATCACATCCTTTGGAAATTCATGAATGCTAAGGATTTCTGTAAAGCCTAGGGTCTCAATGATCTTGTGTTCATCTTTAACATTACTAGTATTATCACATATCACAGTTTTATACATGGTTTTAATTTCCTCATCTCCTAACTCTTCAATGTTGTAGTGGATGTACATTCTGGGGTCTTCAGCATATACAACTCCCTTAGGAATTTGAGAAAAAGCACCTAAGGTATCATCCTTCTTTGCTATCTCAGAAACTAACTGAAATACGGGCCTAGGTCTTTTTATTACTTCAACAGCAGTAGGGTTTGCTATGTATTCAATTGCAAAGGTGGATGCCATGATTAAATACCTTTTACTGCCTTGGATGGATGATTGCTTGGAGTGTGCTTGCTTCTTGCTCAAAATGCCTTAGCTCAGAATCTTCGCGCTCTCTAAAAATTGAAATCACGGTGAAATGAAATGGGGCCAAAACCTTACTTTTATAATGTATTTTCACCATCTACCACATTAATTGCATGCCGGTTAAGTATTCACTTAACATTGTTTGCCGGTAATAGATAATTTTCAACTTCTTATCTCTAACTGAGGGAATAATTAGCACATGTATCAATAGATTGCCAAACCCTCAAGGAAATTTTCTTCAATTAGATGAAGAACTTCCTGCCAGTGGAGCACTGCTCTGTCCTTCTAGTGAAGCATCACTCTGTCCTGTCGGTGAAGCATTGGTTTATTCTACCAGTGGAGGAGTATTCCCAATATTTAGATCAGCTTTTCTAATCCATTGTTTTGGGAATTCTTGCTTAACTTCTTCAACTTTTTCTTTACCTTTCAAGCTATCACTTTTGTTGTCTATCGGTGTTCCTTTACTTCTACAAAATTTAGCAATATGCCCAATCTTGTTACATGCATAACAAGTTACATTATTCTTCTGAATAGCTTTCCCATAACCTATGCCGGTTTGTGTTTTGCATTGATTTGATAAGTGTCCAAATCTTCCACAAACATAACATCTCACTTTCATTCTGCATTTTTCAGAGTTGTGACCAACTTTGTTGCATTTTGAGCATTGACCAGTGGGTGTGTTGATATTCTGATAATTCCTAGATCTACATTCATTTGCTCTATGACCATACTTATTACAGTTAAAGCATTTTCCATTGAATTTATAAGCATTAGGTTGTCTTACCAGTTTGCTGTGATCTTGAGTATTTGCAGTACCAGAGCTTTCACCAACTTCAAAGCCAATTCCAGAAGTGTCACCTTTAGGTTTTTGATTTTTCAGCAAGGTACCAAGTTCCTTTGAACTTTTCTTGAATTTTTCTTTGTGTTGATTTGTAGTTTCCAGTTCTCTTTCCAAGATTTCTTTTTGTCTCATCAGTTCATTTGAGTCATTCTGAGTATGCATCAGATCTGTCTTCAACATGTCATTTTCATAGCTAAGTCTGGTGTTCTCATTTGCTGCATCACTTAGTCTTCTGGTCAATTCTTCTTCATTCTTCTTCCTGTCCTCAATCTCTTTGCAAAATCTCATAGTCATATCCTGCATTTCATTTTTTGTTGTCATGATCTCTTGTTTCAACTTGCTTATCATATCATTAAGTGATTCCTTTTCATCATTCTCATTTTGCAATTTTTCACAAAGTTCTCTTCTCTTATTTCTTGCAACAGTAAAATTTTCTTGAAGTGCCTGAATGATATCCTGAGTTGCCCGTAAATCATCTTCTAATTTGATATTTTTTAATTTCTCTGCATCATAGCCTGTAAGAGCTCCTTCAAGTTGCTTCATCAGATTTTCCATCTTTACCGGTGTCAAGATCTTCCTCGAGCTGTTAGGCTTTTGAAAATAGAGGACCAAGCTCTAATACCAATTGTTAGGGTTCCCACAGATACTAAGAGGGGGGGGGGTGAATCAGTATCTAATCGGTAGTAGAAATTTCTTAAGTTAAAACATGTAGAACATAATATAACAATGTACCTGTATGCAACAAATAATACAATAAATAGAATAAAAAACATCCACATGAAAAGTACACCATAACACAAGATGTTAACGAGGAAACCCGGTGTGGGAAAAACCTCGGTGGGATTTGTGACCCACAATATTCACTCACTGGCCAATAAGAGAATATTAATTACAATAGGGCCTGCACATGCAGGAAGGCCAACTGCCTAGAGCTCACTGCTCAATGGGAAGTCACACTGACTTACAATAAGGATTATACTAATCCAATAACTTGTACTGCTTTACAATAGCATCTTTAATGCCAGATTCAGTATTGGTTCCTGCTCTGTTCTTTGCATATACCCTTGACCTATATTTTGCACATTAGGTCTACCTAATATTTTCCTTAATGCATCTCCTACTCTTATTTTTAAATGTCTACAATGATCTCCTTTATATATAAGATTCATTTTACAATTTGCCAAGTCGGCTTACAATAATAAACAAGATATTATATAACAAAAATCTTGTCGACCTCTGCCGGTATACTTCTTTTCTTCTATGCCAATGTCGATGTCCTGAGTGCCAGTGTAGAGTGTGATCTGCTGATGTCAGTGCACTATCTTGCCGATGTAATGCTTTGCCGATATAATGTCTTGTTGGTGCCATAGGATTGCAAGGTTGTCATCAATGACAAAACCTTTAATCACATACAATGTCTCATTGGAGTCTGCATATGCCAACAACTGGAGCTTGACCAATTTCAAAATTTCTGGGTAAGCCTTGTCTAGCAACTGTAAATATGTAACCCAAGTCGACTCAATAAGTGTGCAAGTGTTTCCTTCTCTTTGACTTCTGCCAGTGTGGGCTTAGCAATAATATCCATACATTCTCTCTTATGTACACCGAGTGAATCCAATCTTGGGCTCACCAACCTTGTAAGACTCCTTACTCTCCGAATGATCTTGTCTCTTTCCTTTTCAAAAGCAAAAAATTGGTTCTCCAAAGACAAAAATTGTCCATCAATAGATGTTGTTAGTGAGGTTAATCCATCAAAAGAATTTGCAATATTAGCAACCATATCATGTAATTCCTTTAATCTGCTATCTACATTTGCTGTAAGAATTTCTATGTAATAATAGACCCTATAGATATTTGTACACTATTTCAAACAATTCTCAATAAGAATCATATTTCCTTCAATTTTCTTCTCTGTTTCAATAATCTGATCAAAAGCAGCTATCTTAGCCATAGTAAATATTTCAAGTGCCTATCAGTCTGAATTTTTCTTCAAAGATTGAAAGTTGTTAGATATATGCTCAGTTAATGCCTTAAGCTTGCCGGAAGGGCTTTCTTCATTTTCAATCTTACAATTAGGAATTTGTCTGTGCAAAATTGTGATTGAGTGATCTATTATTCCTTTTTTTGTCAATCCCTCCTTTATTAGTTTATGAGTAGCCATCATCATTATCTCAATGGGACTCATCTTAGTGATTGATTTCTTCTCAACTTGAGAAGTGTCAATTGCCAAAACCTTTGTTGGGGAATCAATATTAATTGTCGGTATAGTCTTAGTTACCTTTACCTTATCCTCCTTAGCATCGATGGCTTCGCCACTTGGTGCAGTATCAATTACTGTCGGTGGAGTATTATCCACAATATTGTTAGTACCTTGTACATTGCCTTGTTCAAAAGTTTTCTCTATCGATATTAACTATACACTCTCCTTTACTGTCGTTGGTGTCTGTATACTTATAGTTACTATCGGTTTATTCAAAATTGGAGTTGAACTACCCAAATTACCTTTCCCTTTAGATCTGTCCAGGATGGTGGAATTTTTCGCTTTTACAAATTCTTCTTCGGAGGTGAGAAAATCAGGATTCTTTTGGAAGAATTTGGTCCAACCATCTCTGGTCTCATTTACTACCTCATTTACCCTGCCCATCATTAGGCTTATTTGCCAGGGTTTGCTACTAAAAACTGTTCTGATTGCAACATCAATGCATTGTTTCATTTCCTCATTGTTTATTGAACCACACATACTCAAAATTTCTACTTCCTTAATTTCTCTATCCCTCTTGACAGCATCAAGTCTTTTAGCATCTAATTTATTGTATAGTGATAGAGGAATTTCCTTCAAAATTTCTGCTAAGTCTTTCTTACATATATATCTATGTGTAACAAAATTGCCTCTTCAATCTCATTCTACTCATTATCCTCTAAATCTTCATAATAAATGGTTACATTCTTCAAAATTCCATCTTTGGTTATTTCATCGATCAATTCATCATAGGTCATTGTAGCCTTAATAGATTCAAGTAGCACCATCACTCTTCTTCTTCTTGTTGGGGGTTGTCGAAGTGGATGTGACTGGTTTCCTCTTTTGAATAGGTTTCCTTGCCGTAGGTGGGGGTGTAGTAGGTTTTGTTACTTTTCTCACAAGCTTTTTCCTTGGCTCCACCTTCTCCTCTATCGGAGGTTGGTCAACTTTCTTTCTTTGTATTCTTCTAAATGCTATAGGTTCATTATCCTCTGGATCAGAGTCAAAAGTGACAGAAGAAATGAAAGTTTCAGGCATCTTTGTCTCAGGAGCACTAACCATTGTTGGTTCCTTTGTCGGTTTGGATCCAGAACCCAGTTCAGTGTCTATCATATGGATTACATTCTCTACAAATGCATACATCTTATCAATTTTCTTCTCTCTTCTTTTATGTCAAACCCGATCTTGACTTCAAGAGCCTTTTCCTCAGCACTACCAAAGTATTTTGTCTTATCATCCAATGGAGCTTCAAGTAACATTTTTGAATAAAGCTCAAAAATTCTATCATCCACTTCATATCCAAGCTCAGTGACCCATATGGTCTTAGGTTCTACTGCCTCCATAAGATTTTCATTAGTCTTCACCATAAAATAGATATCAGTGGAGTACTTCTCCACAATGTGCTTTGATATTCTTTCCCTCTGTCTCATATTTTCCAGAAATGTTTTGAAATATCCCCAAAGCTTTTCATCCCTGTCGGTACCAAGACCGGTGATTGCTTCCTTGATTTGCATACCTACTAGTATGTCATGATCCCAACACTTCTTCCCTAGACCGTGTAGCTCATTTACGAAGTAAAACATTAAACAAATAATGAGATTTCCAAACCTAAAAGTTCCTTTCTTAACACTCTTAATCTTTCCAAGATTCAACATTAGTTCACTTCTTAGCCATTCACATAAGTCATATTTTCCATTATTCTTTAGCATTTGGTGTGCAACATGAATGTAGGAACTGGCAATAGAGTTCAATTGACTAGACTAAGTTACCTTATAACCAATGATTATGCTGAAAAACTTCACATCTATGTCCTTGATTGTGCTGATCCTCATTGATCTTTCGTCATGGGTTGCACCGGTGAGCTTCTCAACCTCTGTGTTGGAAATTTTCTTGCCAGGTTCTCGTTCTACTTTGGGTAAGTCGGTGACTACTTGAATTGCTTCCTTTGTGATCATGTAGGGCCGATCCAGCCAGATTAACTCATTTTGAACATTGCTCAAAACATATTTGATCATCTCATCTTTGAATTCCAGTGTGTATAGGATACCAGTTAACCCTAGATCCTCGATGATCTTATATTCCAACTTGATTGTTCCAGAGCTTCCTAGTATCACAGATTGATACATGCCCTTTATCTCTTCTATACCTAGATCCTCCAAGGTGTAGTGAATGTATGCCCTTACATCTTCAACATACATCACGTCATCGGGAACCCTAGAGAATGCGCTTGCAAAGTCTTCTTTCTTAGCTATTTGGGGAACTTCCTTGAAAACGGGTCTCAGCCTATGCTTAACTTCAAAAATGGCAGGATTTGCAATGGAATTAGGAGCAGATGGTCTGGATGCCATTTTGAAGAAATACCTGAAAAATGATCGGTGGTATGAAGATTTGGTTGCTTCTCAGATGATTGTTGGAAATCCTTTCAGAATGCCTTTGCTTGCTCTTAATCTTCTGAGATTCACCTTTGCTTCACTCTGGATTTATTGAATGCTAGGTGAGTGAAAATAAATTCACTTTCCCTTTTTATCAGTGAGTGAACCCTAATCCTTCACTTTCATAAATGCTTCGTGATGTACACTACCGGATGCCAGTTTCACAGTCTTATGTCGGGTAAACCTTCATCAATGATTAAGACAACTCTCTATATCTCTCTCACACTCCTCTAGGGAATATGCAAGATTTTCAATAGATTTTCCAACCCCTAAGGTGTATGCCTCAGTTACCGGTGGAATTTCCTGCCAGTGCAGGAATGCTCTATTCTACCGGTGGAGTTACCAATTGTCGTGCCCAAACTTTAGGGCACAAAAACGGAACAACAAATTATTTTTTTGATGTCATGAACTCGCTATAAATCCTAATACATAACGACTGTACTTAAAGTTTTGTCTTATCTAGGATGTAATTAACTTACTAAGGTTAAGTTAAATAACCAACTCGAGCGAGTGACTTGATTGGTGAAGATTAATTTGCATTGCCGATTAGTTAGCTAGCTCAATTACCTAAGACAAGTTGTCGCTAATTAAATCAAGGAATAATTGGTTACCTTAAGGTATTAAATCATTCCCAATCCATATAAGGATAATGCTATTGATTAATTGATACACCTGCGAAATTATTATATACATCCAACTGATGAGGGTTCGAATTACTACAATGTCGTTTGCCCACTAAAAATGACAATAAGCTAAGGCCAATTCTAATTTTCCCTAACTTCTTAATTTGTCGATTAAATTAAATTTGGCCCAAGCTTACCCCCAAGGGTTTATGGTCCATCAAATTGGTTCTACAAATTCCCCTTTTAAATTTTCCTAATACCCCAAATATAATGAGGGAAGTCTATTGATTAATTAATTAAATTAATCGAGTTAATGTATGGTGTTTCCAATTTTGATAACCCCTTCATTCTTAAATCCCTTTTTAAAATTTTACTATTTTAAAATTTCAAATCTCCTAAGGAGTAAATGGACGTATAATAATTCTGTCATTAATTAACCCCATTTCATATATTAAAACCAAGTTTAAAACTCCAATCTAAATGGTCATAAAAAAAAAATCCCATTATTGAATTGACCCCAAATATATATATATTAAAATCAATGTTTAAAAATCCCCATTTAAATTCCTTATATATATATATATATATTTTTAAATACTAACCCTCATTATAATTTAAAAATCAATTATAATGCTCTAATTTAATTCTCTTACTTATATATATATATATAATTCTTATAATGCTAACCCTAACCCGAAATTGGGTTAGGGTTGCATTTTTATAATTTACACTTGACCTATTTTATTTTTCATCCTTTTATACCCTAACCCGAAATGGGTTAGGGTTTATTAAACGTCTATATTTTATTGAGTGTCCCCTTTTTTTTTTTTTTGTGGTTTTGGAGGTTGCAGGTACGGCAAAGCTAGGGCACGGCGGAGGGTTTCGCAGAGAGGAGGCGGCGCGGGGCTCTCCCGGTCGCCACTGTGTTTATACATAGTGACGGCGGTTGCCGTCCACTATGTATAAGCACAGTGGCGGCCGCGGACCGTCCACTGTGCTTACACACAGTGGCGGCACCCTCCGTGCCATCCACTGTGGGTAAGCACAGTGGCGCGGCCCGAGCACCGCCCACTGTGTTTACACACAGTGGCTCGGCTGCCGTGCCGTCCACTGTGGGTAAACACAGTGGTGCGGCCCGTGAGCCGTCCACTGTGTTTACACACAGTGGTTCGGCCGGCATTATTATTACTATATTTTTTTGTTTTTCATTTAAACATTTCGTGGGGCATAGCTTATGTGATGTGTTTATTTTTGAATATCAATGTGTATTTTATATATATATATATATATAAATATATATATATATATATAAATATATATATATATATAAATATATATATATATATATGCACAATATAAGTTATGAATATGAAGATATTTTCTTCTACAGGCACCCACAGAGCATGACTTTAGATTGCAGAATATATATATATATATATATATATATATACATAGGATAAAAGGGTTTATTCTGCATTATATTTTATATGATTTGTAACAGAGATGCACAGGATTCAGAATACATGTTTTTGTTTCTTTTTAATTTCATTGTTACAGAGGTATACATATACAGGAAATCTTATATATATATATTTTCTATATATATAGGTATATATTTTCAATATATATACTTATATACATATAGAAATATATATATGACTAAATGTTGAAGTAATAGGGTTAAAAAAACCCTTATATCGTTTTGAGATTTTAAACATCTACATTCTGTTTTTTTTTTTTTGTTTTCTAACAGCATTTAGAATAGATCTATTTTCTTCTTCTTCCTTTTATTTAAAATTTTCTACAGAAATAAAACAAATTCTGTTTACCCCCTTTTTTTTTTTCAGTCATAAAATAACAGAAATCTAAATTGTGCAAATTAATAGTGAGAATTAAAAACAATACTAGTTCTCTCTTTTCTTTTTAAAACAGTCATAAAATTACAGAATTTACACTATGCAAGTAAATAATAACCCTACTGCATTTCTTTTTCTTTTCCTTACTAATGCAGTAAATAAACTAGTGAATAGTAATTAAGGAATTCTAGTGCATTTTTCTTTTTCTGTTTCTTTCCTTTAATATTGCAGTAAATAACAAGAGAATAGACTAGATTTAAAATGTAGACTACAGCAAACACTATAGACATCAAAACATAAAATGAAATTTACATTGTTTTCCCAGAATGATAGTTACAATAACCCAAATAAGAAAATGGGTAGGAAATCTAAACAGTCATCTTTCTCTAATTTTTACACAGAAAATAAAAATTACATTTATTTAAATAGAAACAGAATCATTTTAAGCCCTATATCTACATATGCACTTTCTCTTCTTTTTCTTTTGCTACAAAGCATAAGGTTACATTTCTTTCTTCTTTTCTGCATTTAAATAAAAATCAGAAATCTGAAATAGAAGTCTGCAACACAAATCTGCAACTCCTAGTCTTTTTCCCCAAGCCACCTGCAAGTAAAGTTTTAGGACTGTGACCATGGGATGCTCACCTCCCAGCCTAGGCTTACCAGAAGCCACCCCCGAGCTAGGAGAACCAAGACCTAGACGGGTTACAATCAGGCAATACAACACAACAATAGGGAAAACACACAACACATACACTTTCCCATCCCAAGCTGCATTATCACCACATTTGTGGAGATCAATCTATGGGTGGAAGTGGACCAAGTACCATTGGGGAGACTGCAGCCAAAAAAAAATATCACAAGCCACCTCATGGCAACACAAAATACTCAATCAGAATTCATCCCAACCACCTTATGCCCCCCAAAGGCTCAAAGCCATTTCTCTCCCCTTATGACCCCCAAATGCATACACAAGGCTATGCAGCAAGGGTCACAAAGGACACCCTTGAGATCACTCTCCTTAAGGAGAGCCTCTCACCCAAGGCTGTCATGCTTCTTCCACCCCAAGATCATCCTACTCTCCCAAGAGTAGGAGATCTTGGACACTCCCAAAACAAAAACACAAAACAGAAAAACATAGAAATAAAACTACACATTATTTTCTTCAACAACAATTTACATACACACTTTCTTTACAAGCAAATCTTTCCTTCAACAAACAACATAACTAACATAAACAACATAGACAAGAGGAGATAACAACCAACCTTATTCTGCCAATAGGTATGCTAAATTTAGTTGGAGATGAGCTGCCCAATCCACACAACTTCCTGCAATCCTTGGCCCCCAAATTCCTCTAATTCCTAAAACTGGTTTTTTTTTTTTTCCTTCCAAGTTTTTCCAAAAATCTCCAAGAATGGAGAGTGGGTGATTAGCTCACTAAGCTTCCATTCTTAGCCTAAGAAGGCCTCTCTCACTCCTTCCAACCTCTTGGATAGTGTGAGAGATCTCCCATTGGGTTGGTCTTCCCTAGGTCTTACACACTCCCTAACCTAGGTGTCTAGAGAAGGGAAATGGAATGGGGAAGAGGGGTTACTATCTCCAAGAAGGTTATCCTACCAAGGAGGGCACTCCTATAGATGGAATTCGTCCATCTTGGGAAAACCACTTTTTTGGGTGGTTAAACAAGTCCTAAGGGAAAGACACATGGCCAATTTTGGCCTTCACCCATAGGTACCCAATGAGGCCTAATAGAAAAGCTCTAAAATTGACTCTAGGAGTTGATTTGACCTTCAGAAAGTCCACCTGAAGTTAACCTACGGGTCAACTCTGAGTTGACCTTCCTTGTGGCTCTCTAACCTAGATTTCTTGGTTCCTTCAAGGATAATTAGGGGATATAACTATTAACAAAAATAAAACTTTCAAAAAGGTGACATGACAAATTGCCAACACAACATACTACATAGGTGTCAAGTGACACTACAACATAATTCCACATCACAATAAACACATGGCAATTGTCCCTTAAACAATTTAAATAATCCAATAAATACAAATTACACTCATGCAACATTTTACATTTACGAATAAAATACAGTACATACGGGGTGTTGTCTCTCCAAATAGACAACCCCTGGTTTTACTAACGCACATTGGCCTAGGCTTGATTCTCCATAATATTTCCATGGTCACATGGATGATTTCCTGCACATCTCAATTTAAACATTAGTACTTTCCAAATAACCTCATATGATATATATTACATAATCAGAATACAATACATTCATTTTGCCAAGACTTGACATTATGAAATATGATTTGTCACAATTCAAGCAATCTCCTCATAATCCTCAAAATTTGATCCATCTACAAGATATGCAAACATTTTCCTAACATTATATCAAATCCTGAAATTCAGATAATAACCTGCCTCATCACAATATTACCCTAATCTAGAATCACATAATATTCTATAATCCACAAGGCATAGAAATGAAGCATCCATATATATCAATGTTACCAAAAATCGTGGGACCATGCAAAGTTCTATATCCATAGTGTGTCAAAACTAGCATCCAAAATAGTTCCAAAATGAAAATAACTGAAGAGATAGGATGGGTCGGGGTAGGGCCTCACACCAATGTAGATCCATCTCCACTTGGTTCTTTAGACTTTATAACCCATCTCTTGGTGTGATCTTGTTGTATTTCATCTACCTTCTACTTTCCTTTCTCATTTTCTTTATTATTGCTAACCGGTTGAGTCTTTCTTCTGCAGTACTTAGCAATATGACCTATTTTGTTGTGTGCATAACATGTAACATTGTTCTTTTAAATTGATTTAACATATCCGGTGTCATTCCTTGACCTACATTGATTAGCCAAATGATCAAACTTTCCACATGCATGACATTTTACATTCATTATGCAATCTTCTAATTTATGACCATATTTCTTGCAATTTGTGCATTGACTGCGAACAGAATTGTAGTTTTGATTTGCTCTATTTTTACATTGTTTAGCCATATGCCCAAATTTATTACAAACAAAGCATCTACAATTGAATTTATAAGAATTATATTGCCTTACCATTTTCCTCTGGTCTAATGAGTTCTGCATATCGGTTGCCTGATCTTCATTTGTAGTATCAAAGCTTTCACCTTGTACAAATCCAAGTCCTCAAGAATCATCATTCTGCCTTTGTCTTTTCAATAAGTCATCCAACTGTGCAACACTAATCCTAAATTTTTCTTTATATTCACTTGCAGCAGTCAGATCATCTCTCAAAGTATTTATTTTTCTTTCAAGCTCTTGTTCATTATTCCAAGAGTGTACCAAATCAGTTCTCAACAGATTATTCTCATGAGTCAATCCGCCACATTCATCAAATTTGTTCTTCAGAGATATAACAAGATTTTATTCCTTCTTCTTTCTGTCCTCAATATCTTTTTATAACCTTATAGTCAGGTTTTACATTTCATTCTACATGAGCATGTTTTCTTGACTCCATTTTTGACATTGTTCCTTAAGTGCATCTTTCTCTTCATCATCCTGGTTTTGCAAAAGTTCCTTTCTCTTAGCTTGAGCTGATGATAAACTTCTTGTAGGACAAGAATGAATTCATTAGAAGAATTCAATTCATCTTACAATTTTAAATTCTTCATCCTTTCAGCATCATAATCCTCAAGAGCCATCTCAAGTTGTTTTTCCATAGCCATATTCAATGATTCTGGTTTTAGGATCTTCCTCAAGCTGTTAAACTTCTTTCGAGGAACCAGGCTCTAATACCAATTGTTGGGATCTAAGAACGCTACAAGGGGGGGTGAATCAGTGTTCTGCTAGTAAGATATGATTTTACTCTTTTATAACACACATATAAATCGATAAATGAAGAAACATATAAATTGAAGCAAATAAACCATCCACATAAATGAACACCATAACACGCATAATTTGTACATGGAAAACCTCAAAGAGGAAAAACCATGGTGGGATTTGTGACCCACAATATCAGTTCACTGGCCATATGAAAGATATTACGTAAAATGGGGTCCTGCACATGCAGGAAGGCACATTGCCTAGAGCACACTACTCATAACAAAAGAGTCTCACTGACTACAAGCTTCTGCTGAAATAAAACAGTAATAATGAACTCACAAAATGCATCTTCTATGCCAAAAAGAGTTCTGGTTATAGTTCTGCTCTGTACTGGTTCATAAACCCTGAATACTTCTACCAGTATCTCCTCTCCTCCAAGAATGCTTTCCAAACTATCTACAAATCATTGCATGATATAACATTCACATGAAAATGATCTACATACATATACTTCACATTACACAGTCTCCTATATCATTATTACAATCTGTCACATCACTTTTTATAGTGACCCTAACAAATTGACCTATATACCCTTCACAAACAATATACCTTATGTTGGCTCACAATGCATTACAAAAGATATACAATGTCGGCCTTATATAATAATTAAAAAATGATTTTACAAATTAAACTTCCTTCAGGTCCAAGACTGATGTCGGCTTCACTAAACTACTGGATGTCAGTGCTGGTGTAACCTTGGATACTCCAATGCCAGTGTCTGCTGGTGAATTCCTCCTAATGTTGGTGTATGTCGGTGTATGCTTCCTTATGAATCTTGTTGCCATGTTGCCATCAATGACAACATATGAATCCAATGAGTGTCAATTTCCAACATACATTAGAAGGACATGTTTTTATTTTCTTAGAAGTAAATATGAAGTCTTTAGCTAGTTTAAGGAGTTTAAGGCTCTTGTTGAGAATCAAACTAGTAGAAAGATTAAGTGTTTGAGGACTGACAATGGTGGTGAGTTTTTCTTAGTAGATTTCAATAGGTTTTGTAAGGACCATGGGATTGAGATGCATAAGACAAACCCATACATCCCTTAATAGAATGGAGTTATAGAGAGGATGAACATGTTGTTGATGGATAGGGCTAGGAGTATCCTTAGGGGTGTTATCCTTGAGAATTTTTTTTGGACTGAATCTATAGCCACTACTTGCTATCTGGTACATAGATCTCCTACACAGGCACTTGTTGACAAACATCGATGAAGGTGTGGTTTGTAAATAATCTTTCAGTTAGACATCTTAGAGTATTTGGGTGCAAAACTTATAGTCATGTTTTGAGTGAGAAAAGATCTAAGCTGGAGAACAAGGTTGTTACTTGTGTGTCTTTATCGACTATGGTGTTAGTGTAAAAGGGTACAAGTTTTGGGATCTAGTTTAGATTCCTTCTATCCATGAGAAAGAAGAACTATGGGCTCCTAGTGGACCTAATGATGAGGAGAGCTCTAGTAGCTCTGGAATTTCATAAGAAGATGAACCTCAACCCTAGCCTTTGAGGAGGCCTACTCATGATAGGTAAAAACCTAAAAGATATGGATATTCACCAAAAAGGTTTGGATATTAATTATTAGATTCTATAGACGCCCAAATATGCCCACTTAATTAAATGAATACTTAGCATTTATTTGTTTATTTAACTATCGATCAACAATTAATTAAATTAATATTTAATCAATTCACCCTAACCCTCTTCTCCTATTAATTAAATAAATTATTCAATTTATTTGATTTAACTCATTTAAAGTATATTATGACTTTTAATTAAATAAATCATATTTATTTGATTAAATCCCCTTTTCACATGTAATTAAATCTACATTTAATTAAATGCCCTCTTCACATTTAAATATCTATCTAAATGTAAGTTGCACCAATAATTTAAATAAATAAATTTTATTTTAGTTAAAATCCTAAAAATCCTTCCCACTTGCATTTTCCTACAAAATCCATTTGCACACTAACCCACCTTCTAGATTCTTCTAATCCCTTCTAATTAGCCTAATCCCCTCCTAAACATTTGCACATTCCTTAAGAAGGGGTCAATTCTCAAAAACATACAATATCTTCAATAACCATTAAACACTTTATTCCTTCTACAAGATAACCTCCAAAGTCTTCTCAAACCATTAATTGTTAACCCACTTGTAACCCTTGGTTAGAGACTTTCTCTCTAACTTAACCATCCATTTAACTCATGGGTCTCTTCATGCATTCATTTCTTTGACCATGGTTATCCTTTAACTCTTGCACATTCTTTTATCCTTTGGATAAAAGGATTATCCATTAACTCAACCTTAACCAAACCCCCTAGGGCAACCCTCATGTCCCCTCAGGCATTTAATGCCTCTTCTCTCTCCTCTCAAGCCTTCTTAAGTTAACACTTGTCAACATAGGATTGGTTTGAAAGTGTCACATGGATTAAGGAACATTCAATCCTAGCCCTTGTTAAGATAAATCCATCTTAACCCTTCATTTGCCCATTTCCTCTATAAATCGGGCTCATTCCTTCATTATTAAGGAGTTACACACACACATAGGAGTTATCTGTGCATTATCATTGTTACTTAGAATTTGAGTGTTTTGTAGGAATCCCTTCATATTATGCTTTAGTCTTTCCACTAGTTGGAATTACTATTTAGCCTCTAATACTTCATTTGCATCCTCATTTAACACTTGCCACAATCAGCCATCTCCCATCCTCCATTTGGCATCCCATTGTTCTAGTGCTCAAACTGAGGGCATACATCCAATAGCAGTAGGATCTTGGAGAGGAGGACAAGAAAGAACCATGGCATAGGGAGCATCATGGGGAAGTTCATTTTGTTTTGTTCATTTCCTAGCTAGCTTCTTGTTTAACTAATCTTTCTTGATATGTTTTGAAATGGTTTGAGTTCATTATGTTTATGGTTGAGCATGTTATTTAGATGAACTCATATTGGTTTTCCACTAATCCCTTTTTCATCACATCAAATTCTAATTGTATTTTTCTTTGATTTCTAATATTGATGAGCCTAGGACTAATATAGAGGCTATGGGTATGAGTGATACATATTCTTGGATGGAAGCCATGAATGATGAGATGACATATTTGGAGAAGAACAATACTTTGGATTTGTTACATTTTATTGAAGGACGTAAGCCTGTGGTACGCAAATGGGTGTTCAAGAAAAAAATGGTTCCTAATGGCTCTTCTAGATTTTTTTTTATTTTTCTTTCCTTGTGCCCTTATGTTTTTAATAGTGCTTGTTTTGGTTGGGGATATTCCTTTCTTTGATTTTTGGTGTTATTGGTTGTGAAAGTTTTTCTTCATATATGTTCTTATTTGTAGCAGTTGTGCTTTGAGGGAGGTTTTTGTATAATTCTTGAAGTTTGAACTTGTAACTTATAAGTGTTGTGGGGTTGCTTCTACTAGTTTTTGGTGTTTTTGTTTAAGCTTTTTTGTTATTTTTCTTCAAGATATTCCTCTTCCTTATTCTATGCTATCTTTGGAAGTTATTGTGGAAAAAGTATATGTTCCTTCTTCTGAAGAGATATTGGCTATTAGAGCAATCAAGCGACTTGAGGATTTTGTGGTTTTCATCCTCAGGGGACCGAGAAAGCAAAGCAATAGTAAGGGGGATTTTACTGCCCAACCCTATTTTTCCTTTTGAGGTGGAGAGTGCTTTTGAAGGTTGTTATAAGATTTTTTATGTTGGATAAAGCTACAAGGAGACTATTGAAACAATTAATTATGATCTCTTTCCTCTTTTCTCCTATTGAGGTGTAGATTAATTTTGTTAAGGGATCTTGTATTCCCAAGGTTTTAGGCTTCAAGGATTTCTTGGCAGTTTCATCTTCAAGGCCTTAGAGTAGCTGCAAGGGATATTTCTGCTCCCTTTTTCTCTTTTTTGTTCCTACAACTCTTATTGAAGTGGAGCTTGTGGACAACAAATGAATTTTACATTTTCATCAAGATGGGATATTTCTTTTTTATCTAGATGGGAGCAGTTGCAAGGGGGTTAATGCCACCTCTTTTCCAATTTTTGGTTGTAAGGGGCTATTGTTACCCTTATTCCAGTTTTCTTTCCTTTCTCTCCTATTAAGGTGGAGACTAAGGAAGGTATTGGGAGCTTATTACTATGTCATGTGAAGGTTATGAGAACCTTTCAAAACCCATTGATAATGCCTTTCTAAGTTGTTTTTCTTGATGGCTTAGATTGTTTGCTATAATAACATAGACCCTCATGATTTGTTGTTGTTTAACTATTATTTGGTTATTTTCTACATGTGTTCTGTAGACACCTTAAAATGTCTCATTAATCTGTACTAATTATTCATCCTATTAATTAAATAATTCTTTAACTTTTTAATTAAACTAATTAAATTATTCCAAAATAATTTTAATCATCACACCTCAACATTACTAATTATTCTATTTCTATCTTATTAATAGATTAATCATTTAACCCTTTCTATATATAATTCATTAAATATTTATTATTTAATTAATTGTGGTTTAATCCTTTAATTAAATAATCTTTATTATTTAATTAAATTAAATTTCAAATAATTATATAATTTCTTTAAATTATTTAATTAACTAATATATTCTTCAAATCCAAATTTCAAATCTAAAAATCCCCAAATTTCAATTTCATCAAATTTCAATTAAATACATGTGCATTTTACTTTTCGAAAATCCAATTTTAAATCAAATGAAAATCCTACAACACATGTTGAAAATCTAACTCCCACTGATTTTCAATCTCACTAAGAAATCAATTTAGCCAACTAAGCAATCAAATCATTTAACTCCTGAGTTAACTCCCCAATCACCTCTTTCAACTCTCAATCAACTTTTTGGAACAGATCAATCAATTTAGTCGACTCATCAATCAAATGAGTTAAACTCGAGCTATCAATTTTGTCTCAAGCAATCTCCATCGTTGATGAATTCTATTCTAGAATGAATCTCAACCATCCATTCTCATCCTCAAGAATCTATAAATTCAACCCATTTCTCCTCAATTTTCATGAACCGCTATCTTCAAAATTATTGTGCCATCTTTATGCAGGAATCTCAGTGCGACACTGAGAGCCACACAACACAATATTGTAGAAGAGAAACAAAAGCCATGGACGAAGTCAATTGAGGGAGTTTTAATTTAGTTTCCATGTTTCGTTAATTTTTGTCTTACATTCTATTATCATTTATGGGTTTATCTAGTTAGATTCAAGTTTTGGTGGTTAACTTGGTTAATCTAGCTTATTTATGCCTACATTTTTCTATAAAAACACTGAT
Organism: Cryptomeria japonica; assembly: GCF_030272615.1. Taxonomy (NCBI): domain Eukaryota; kingdom Viridiplantae; phylum Streptophyta; class Pinopsida; order Cupressales; family Cupressaceae; genus Cryptomeria; species Cryptomeria japonica. The sequence continues at coordinate 609,765,891 of NC_081414.1, read as the reverse complement.
GAACCCGACTTGAAATAATATTTTTACCTATTTTGGTATTTTTTATAGGTTCTATGTATGGATTCTCATAGGCCTCCATAATGTTTCACATTCATTGATACACTATGTCGCATTTGTATTCTTAATATCTTGCATCCATTATTCTAATATCTCGCATTCATTGATTGAAGATTTGGCATACGTTCAGAATGAAAACACAGACCGATGATTAAGTTGTTTTTTGTTCACAATCAATCTTCATCTCTAATCTTAATCAATTCTTTAAATTTTGGAAAATTTGTATTTTTTTTTTTACTTTCATGCATTTGTCTAACACGAATCAAACCCATGACATGTAGAGGAAATTCAAGATTTCAAGATCTAGGAGGAGCACATAATAGAGAAGACAACAATGATATTATCAAAGACTTTTGCAAGTAGAAAGAAAATTCAATGAACCTAAGCTTCAAATATATTATCTTAAATACCGAAGATGAGTCTATGTCTACATAGAAAAATATGGCTTGATAGAAGGAATGGGATTGGGATTATAGAACAAAAATTGTCAAATTTGAAATTTCCAACTCTCTATTTGTAGTCTTTAATTTATGTGTTTTGAGTCAGTATTGGTTTCACATTCGTTGTGACATAAATTTGCAAGAGTTCTATTAGAATTTTGCATTTGTAGTTACTATGTTTTTTATTAGTTTAAATAGAATTTGGCATTCATCTTTTTATCATTTCAGATTCATCTACTAAAATAGATCATTTGCTCATTTCGTAGGGTGGACCCATAGTTGCATGAAGTACCTCTCCACCTGCCTTCAGGGTCTTAGGAGATAGGGAAGAGTGACAATGACACCCAATTTTTATTTATTAGTGAGGGGTATATTTGAATGGGGATTTCATCACCCCACAAAGGTATCTTGATTTGGGACACATTGGGGATATTGAATCTCCCAATGTAATCTTAAGCAGGTTTTCTGAGCCACTATATAAATATGGTGGTCAAGCAGCTAGAGCATTGAGCGATTTTGACATACGTGGAGGCCCCCTCTGTACCGATAAGCTCAGTTAAAGCCTTAAGTGTCTTGCTTCGAGAATCTGTCGTTGGATTGGTGATCCCTCAGAACTTTACTACGAGCCAATTATTTTAGTTAACCCAAAATCCCAGATTTTATGGTTCAAGGAGTGTAGATCATACCCCATAGATACCTCTCATTTTCCCATCTTTATGAGTTAGGAATCTCATAGTCATAAGATCTCCAGATCTTTGGGGTAAGATAATCTGTTATGCCTAAGAAGTATTTGCCATGGAGTGGAGCTAGTGCTACTAGAATCTCTTTCTGTCCATCTTGTATGATGTATTTTATTGTAGAGGCCTCATTGAATGGTTTCCCATATCCATCCTAGGTTTTAAATGCTTTTCTCATGTATCTAATTTATTTGATGTTTTAAAATAGTAAGGGTTAGTCCTTTTTGGGCCAATCTAGGCTCTTTTTCTCATGTAACTCTGATTTTCAGAGGTGTCAAAAACAAGTCTAGTTGACCATATTGTCTTTTCTATTTGTATGCAGTGTTTTCAAGGTCTCTCTCAAAAAATATTTGTGTTCAAACAAGGTCATAGAAATAACCAACTCAATCAAAAAAAAAACTGCCAAACAAGGTTCTTAATTAAAAAAAAAACCCATCTTATTCACATCTTTTGCAATCATAGGTTTGTCCAAAGTCCTTAGTACTTATCTTGTATCTAATCCAAAATCAGAAGAAATGAACCCTCAAATAAATCAAGATCAAGAAAAAACCCTTTCGTCTAATCCAATTTATGATCAAGATCCCACCTATCAAGAGTCTTGTGTTGATCCCCTAATCTTTTTGTATTCCATCCATGATGATCCCCTTCCATCTCGAGAGAAAAGTGTCCTTTTAAGTCCAATTCAACACCCACCTCCTAAGTAAGATCTTGATATCTCTTCTATCCCCTCCAATGATTCAATTCAAAATCAAGAGCGAAGCACAAACTCCGATGATCCTATTCCAAGTAAAGATCAAAGTATCCCTTCTTCTAAATCCAATCATACATAGTCCCTATCCTCAAAATCCATTTTAGGTCATTTTATTCCAAAGTCAAAGATTTCCTCCATTCCATCCATATTAGGACCCTATGTCATCCACTATTTATATGATCCCTAGTTCACAATTCATTTATTCTATCTTTAATCAAGACCAGCAAAGGCACACATCTTTGAGAATCTTAAAATCATCTATTTACATCAACCCATCCAAAAGACCTCCATATCATTCCTATTCATCCATGAATCCCATTCCCTTTGGAAGAAATTTGGATGTCAAGAATAAAATCCACAAGTCCAAAAATTCACATACATCCATAGATCAACATGTCCAATCTAAAAGACATGTCAAATGCAAGAAAAATTTGATCCAAAAGCAAAAAGAAAAATCCAAAAGGCTACAAAGGCCCATTATGAGAAAAGAAAAATAAAAAACCATGCGGGTTCCTGAATTTCTCATAGAAGCATGTGTTCCAAAGAACCAAAAGGAAAAGAAAAATCAAAATGAATGCTCATAGAAGAAATGTGTTTCAAACAACCAGAAGGAAAAAAAAAATCAATGCTCATAGAAGTAATATGTTCCAAAGAACCAGAAGGAAAAGAAAAATCAAAATCAATATGGATTCCCATAAGAACATTATGTCCCAAAGGAAAATCAAAACTGGCATCTAGACTTGCTATTCCAAATGCTTCCCTCAATCATCTATCTACACATCTCCCACTTTCCAAATCTATTCTTCCATCATTTCCTTCATCTATTTTGGGTCCTTATATCTTGAAATTCCACATCCACTCCTCCATCAAAACATCAAAAGCCAAAATCCACTTTTACTTTATCACTCCACCACCCCTGAAGGTGTATGACAACATTGATCTTGAAAACATTTCTATCCACCTAACCATAAATCTTCCAATATCTTATCTACTATAAAACACCTATTTTTCATCCTTGCATCCCTCCCATTCAATCCTTTGCATAAATCCTTCATCTATGAAATAGGCATCTGTATCATTTTGTCACACGCTCACCCATGCTCAATATTATGTTCGATCCATTTCCTAGATATATATTCATAAAATTCTTCAGAATTTGAGGTCGTTCCTCTTTAACACTATCTTTTGGTTGGGATGTGTACACAATCTAGTAAAGAATCACTTATTGTATCTTGATATTGACATCTTTTGATTATTATATCTCATGCACTTAATCAGTTGCGCTAAGTCATTATGGTTTCTTAGGTGAAGACATGGCTAGTGAAAAATCTAAAATCCTACTTCAACGCCACTATAATTCTCTAACCAACGCGAGCTGCATTTCTTACGAGCCAATGCAAAAAATAATAAGTGACAAGAGAAAAAACAATATCAAAATATCAAAACAAAATCATGAGAAAGAAAATAAATACCGAGAAAAGAAAAGAAAAAATGCATGACATGCAGTATCAAAATGTTTCACTTTGGGAACATGTGAATAACTCCATCGGGGCTATGGACGCCTATCTAGAAATGGAGAAATATTCGTGAGATTACAATGATAACCTCATCAGAGCTATGGACACTTGCTAGCAGTGAGGCTCTATCCAGGATACTTTTAAAGTCAAGATAACTCACGCATCTTGTCATGCTGGATTCTAAAGATTACAATCATCATATGAAGTAGAATAAACTCACTTGCACACACATAGGTAATCAAAGACTAAGTACCTTGATCCATTTCAAGATTCTTCTTCCCTTTTTAGTATGTTTCCTAGTCAATAGATATGTTCAGTTGAATTTTTCAAAGGTTCTAAGTGTGGGTTGGGTCTCTATCTTTCAAATGTTCAAGAACACTTATTCAGGTGGTGCTACATGTTCTACAGATTTCACACATCGACCTTTTACAAATGGATACCTCTATACCTAGGGGAAATTTTCATCCACTCTATTCTTCCTACCACATCTCCCATTATCCTTCCTCCAATGTCCATTATGCTATCTACATCCATATTGTTTTTCCATCTTTGATCTTAACAAAGCTAGGGATCTTCATAAGCATCAGACATCCTTTTTTTCTTCACCTTATCCCCACCCTCTTGTCCATATCCCTTATCATATCAATTATCTCCTTCCATCATCCATTAATACCTATGATCTTTCTTCTCTTATTCATATCCTATCTCTATCCATATCCTTTTTTCCATCCTTGATCTTTGATCAAAATTAAGGACAAAAATAATGCAAAAACATGGTTTCAAAAATCTCTTGACATGTCCCTTCAATAGACCACGCCATTGACTTACACTATCAAATCTCTTAGCTTGGAAACATGTTATCTCATCACGAGATTGTCCTTGGGAAGCAACTCACTCTGATTCATAATAAGCTAGACATTGGGGCAAATACATACATCTTGCTTGTAATCCAAAAACATCTCCAAAATCCAAAAAAGAAGAGAACATAAAAAGTCTTGAAAAAAGTCATAAAAATCACAAAGACAAAAAAATGAGAATCAAAGCAATAAATTATCTTTTGCAAATTGAATACCCATGTGGATACAAAGAAAGCATGGACCATCCATAAAATCAAATCAGCAACAAGAAAAATCTTAAAGTATACATTCAAACTAATCACATGTCTTGTTAACCAATCCATTGATCAAAATCAATCAATCAATCAACATGTCTTATACAGGGAATGGTACACTAGAAACCAAACAGATTGGACTTAAATAGTGTACTCACTCTTTGAAACCAGACATTCCTATCAATCATCAAGAAATCAAAACAATGACATGTATCAGTATGGTTGTTCGATTTTTTCCCAGTTAGTCTTATCTTTATCAATTAATGTCAGGTCATGTTTCATCTTTTAAAATCGAAAAAAACATTCGAAATCCAAAAAAATTATTAAATGTCCTAGAAAAATCCATAAAAAAATCATATAATATTTTGAAAAAATCCCAAAAACATCAAATAATCCTAGAAAAACCCTAAAAATAATAAAAATAATAAAAAATACTAAAACAATCCATCAATCACAATTCACAATAAATTATCCTTTACAAACGACAAGCATTTCAACATACACAAAATGCAAAATAGATCAAAATATTGAGCTTAACAAATCATGTATCAATAGACAAAGTACCAAGCTATTCTACAACCTAATCGATCAAATGCCTATCAATTTTCAACATCCTTATCAAACAACATTCATTTATGGAGTTAGAGCAAAGAAGCAGGGTCTCATCCTCAAGCTTGATCTCTCCAAAGCCTATGACAGGGTTGACTGGCCTTTTCTAGTGAAGGTTCTTATGGCTTTTGGTTTCTCCACTAGAGTTATTGACCTCCTCAGCCAGTTTATCACCTCTGCCTCTTTTGTTGTTCTTGTCAATGGTTCCCCATCCCCCTTCTTCCAAGCTTCTAGAGGACTAAGGCAAGGGGATCCCATATCCCCCATCCTCTTTATCATCATGGCAGAATGTTTTGGAAGGTCAATGGAAAATATGGTTTTGCAAGGCTCCTTTAAGGGACTCCAACCTTCTTCTGCTGACCTCATTTGTTCCCACCAATAGGTTTTCGATGATACTATTATCATGGGGGAATCTAGTATCTCTAAAGCTAAAATCTTGAAGAGTACTCTTTGTAAGTTTGCCTCAGCTTCTGGTCATCTTATTAACTAGGTCAAAAGAGAAGTTTTTTTCATTAATACTCCTGATAGAAGACAACAAAGAATCAACAGAATCCTGGATTGTTGGATTGCTAATCTTCCTGCGACATATCTTGACCTCCTCATGGGCACTGCACCTCCTGATCTTTTTTGGAGTTCTCTAGTGGATAAATTTCATAAAAAAGTAGTTGGCTAGAAAGGAGCCCTTTTAAGTCAAGTTGGAAAGCTCCAACTACTTAAAGCCTCCCTTCAAAGTATACCGATCTATGCTATAAGTCTCTTCAGAATTCCAGTCAAGTATGTTGACACTATCGAGAAAATTCAAAGAAAATTCCTATGGTTTGGGGTTGAGGACAAGAAAAGAATGTCTCTGGTGGCTTTGGACCAGGTTTGTAGACCGAAAAGAAAAGGTGGTCTGGGCCTGAGGAGAATCCAAACCTTAAATGAATCTCTTCCATCCAAATAGGTCTGGAGAATGTTCCATTCAGACACTGAATGGTGTAAAATCTAGCAAAGTAAATACTCTCTTCTGTCCTCCTGTCTTTCTTCTTTTATAAATTTGGATCTCAGTATTAATGGATCCCATATATGGAATCATGCCTCTAAGTGTAAAGAAAGCATTGCTAAAGGAGTGATCTGGAAAGTAGGAAATGGCAAGAAAGTTAAATTATGGGAGGACCCTCAGCTTTTTGATAAACCCTTGATTGAATTCAATGAATGGGCCCCCCTTGCTCCCTCCTGTATTAAAACTTTTGGCTCCTCAGTTGCTAAGTACTGGTCTGGTAACAAATGGCAAAACATTGAAAGTATCCACCCTAGCCTTTCTAAGCTCAAGATTCATCTGTCTTCGGTCTGGTTGAATAAAGAGGATGACTCTCTTATTTGGAAACATGAACCCAAAGGTTCTTTAACCATTTCTTATATGTATTATGTCCTTTCCTCCATCCCTCATGATAATACTTATTGGTCTAAAGCCTGGACTAAGGGTCTTACCCCCAAAACCAATTTTTTCTACTGGACTATCCTTCAAAATAAGATCTTGACCCTAGAAAACCTCAAGAGCAGAGGCTTTGCCTTCCCTAATAGATGTGCTCTGTGTCTCCAAGAGGAAGAGTTTGTGGACCACCTGGCTATTCACTGTTCCTATTCTGCCTCAATTTGGGAAAGATTTCTTAAGAGTTTTAGCATTGATTGGGTATTTCCTAACACTATCAGTGAATTGTTTTCCTCCTAGAATTTTAATTGGACTAACTCCTTCTTGAGATCTCTATGGCAGTTATCTCTCCCTCACATCCTGTGGGGACTATGGAAAGAAAGAAACAATCGTATCTTTAGGGACCTATCCCTCAATCAAGACATTGTGTTCCAAAAAATAAAATGGGTGATCGTGGAAAATATTGGTATCATTGAGGGTCCCTATTTCTCAAACAACCCACTAGAATCAAATATTTTAAGTTCATGGAATTTGAAGATTGCTGACAGTTCTGACCCCAATCAAAATAAAAGACTTGAAGCTATATGGAAAACCCCCCCTTATGGTTGGTTCAAAGTTAATTTTGATGGTGCTGCAAAAGGTAACCCGGGCCCTGCAGGTTGTGGAGCTATTCTTAGAGATGATAAAGGAATTTGCAAGGAAGTGGTTGTTGTCCCTATTGGAAGCCAAACAAACCATAAAGCTAAAGCTATGGCAGCTCTCCAAGGTTTAATCCTTGCTAAAAAATGGAATTGCCCTTACTTATGGCTTGAAGGGGACTCAGATAATATAATTAAATATCTTAAGGGGACCTCAAAGCCCTCATGGTCGATCAACAATATCATTGAAGCTGCTAAAGACCTTATCAACACTTTTAAAAAATGTTACATATCCCATATCTACCGTGAGGCCAATGGCTCTGCTGACTGGGTTGCTAACATGGTGGTTAACAAGGATGAAATGATTACGTGGACAGGAGAACAAGTACTCCCCGAAAATGTCAAACTAATCATTTTCAAGGACCGATATAGAAGCACTCCAAAGATTTTTGATGGATAGAATAATAATTAAAGGGTTTTATTGGAGTACTTCGAGTTATTATAATAATGAGAGCCTCATTTATAATAATACTCTTTTCATCAATTCCCACGCTTTATGGGTTAATTTGATAGTTTCGATAAGCTTTCTGGCTAAATCGTTCTGCAAGTTTCAAAATTCGACTCTTAATAGTGAAAACATGAGTTGTAACAGGACGTGATATGAACCAAGTAGCTACAAAGAATGGAAACAAAAGGAGGAGGTCTGGAGTATCCTATAGAAGGGTGGTTTCTCAAAATTCATGGAGAGACTCCATGGACGGGATGGAACGGTTACCAGCTTTTTTTGCAAAAACTGGAGAAAGGGTATGCTGAAAATGGGAGACCAGACTGTTGAAATCGATGAGGACCTTATTGCCCAAGCCATGGGCCTCAAAAGGGAAGGATGCAACTTCTATAGAGACAGGAAAGTCAGTAAGGAGGCCATCAACAGATATCTAGAAATCGAGAAGGAGAAAAAATGCCTAGTGAAGTTAAGTAAAACTTACTACCCACCTAGGGCTTTTGTTAAACCTTGATGGGATGTCCTTTTTGTTTTAATGCACTACATTACATTAGATGGTAGGTTTACAAAAGTTTATGGTTACCACTTCATCTTGCTGAATCATTTTAGGCATGATGAGAAGGTTAATTTTCCTTATTTTGTTCTCTACTCGATGAATGCCACTATTAAGGCCTACAAAGAGAACCCTATGGGGGACACTGCTATGCACCAAGGCTTAATGGTCCTTATTTATGACCATCTCAAGGCCAATCAAATTGCCCGCATGCAACCCTCTGTAGGGTCTGAGGAGGATGGCTCTAACTCTGCCTTTTTAATGGATGAGGAGACTGACAGTGAATCATCGAGTGATTCTGAGGAAAGCATTGATGTTTTGGATTATGAAACTGGAAAGAAGATGAAACACATTAAAACAAGACCTTCTTCCTCTAAGGGAAAGAAACCTAAAGGCAGAATCCTCTAGATTAGCCTTTCCTCGGAGGAGGTCTCTGAAGACTCAAAGAAGGAGAACCCTCAAGGGTCGCTGAAAAAGAAATCTAAAGTTCACACCCAAACCAAAAATAAGTACAACGGGAAGGAGGAGAATGTTAAGGAGCTGGACGTTTATAAGCAGGAAAGGACCTTGGAAGCTGAACAGAACCTAGAGAAGGTGACCACAGACTAGGCTCTTAGGGTTGAAGACACAACTACTATTTGGGACACCCCAAAAAAGGAACAGGACACCCTTGGTAAGGTTGATTCTCCCCATAACCCTCCCTAGAGGGTATGCAAGGTTTCATGGATAATATGGAGTGGCTTATAACTGGTTACAAGAAAGTTGTGGACGACAACAAAAAACTTAGTAACAAAATACAGATTTTGGAAACCATCAACACTGGGGAAGGGAAGACCATGGTGGATAACATTGAGGACCTGAAAAACACCATCACAAAAGCTGAAAACATAATAGATTCCTTCAACCCCAAATTTGAGAAAATAGAGAAAGATCTGCTGGAAAGGAAAAATCTTGCTAACGCTAATGAACAAATAATCTCGGACACTGCCAGTAAAGTTGGCAAAATTGAGGAGTACCTGAAGAGTATTACTGAATAGAGTTTAAGCATCCTGAAGATATATGCTAGTAACACTAATTGTTAGGTCCTAGAGACAACTGAGAGCGGGGGGGTGAATCAGTTGTCAAATAAATTCAAACCAAAAACTACTTAACCAACTTAATGCTTAATACTAGTAAACCAGTCCAATATGCCGGTAGACAGTTTTAACAGTTAATTACTATACCAGTAAGGATTAATGAATGAAACATAAAGACAAAGTCATCCACAACACATAACACCAATATTTGTACGTGGAAACCTTGTAAGGAGAAAAGCCACGGTGGGAAACCTTACCCACAATCAGATGATACTACTACAGATAGTAAGTGTATACAAATGGGGTCTGCACATGCAGAAAGGCCAAGCGCCTAGAGCTCACTGTTCAATCACAAAATGGGAGTCACACTGACTACAATTGGATGGTTAAATCCAATAAGAATATACTGCTAAAAATAGCATCTTCATATGTTGGATTCAGTATTGGTGTAGTTCTGATTGTCTTCTAAAAAACCCTCCTTCAATCTTCAAATGATGTCTATGTGTATAGCTCTGCTTATTCTCACATATACCTTCACACAATCCTTTTTCGCATTCCACACTTGATCTTACAAATAAGATCTTACATTTATACCATAACCTAAGACCAATTTAAGTAGGTCGGCTCTACAAGATATTACAATAAAATTAATTTACATATCAATTAATACCCGATGCAATAACAAATTTAATATGTCGGCTTAATGCATTTACAACAATAATAAGTCATCTCCATAGCGTGCCATGCTGATCTGGAAAAGATAATCCTATCAGTGTAACCTAGACCTATTTACTGGTAACAACAAATATGCAAATGCTAATGTACTAATAAATAAAACTCCAAGACAAAGTGTCCACACGGTGTCTTCGACATAACCAAGTGTTTTCCATATCATTCCAAGTGTCGATGATCATTATATCTTGCCGGTGTGCCAGATACCAGTGACTGTGCATGAGTCACTTGCTTGCCAGTGAATGTTGTTGATTCTCCAAAGTGCCAGAGTTGATAAGTGTTTAGTAGGTGTTGACATCAATTACAAAACCATACCAAAATACCAACAATCTCCCCCTTTGGCATTGATGGCAACACAAGATGGAAAAACCATCAAAGTGCCAAAACAGAAATGCCAAATACCAAAAACCAACAATCTCCAAATAGAGATTATAACCAGAAATCAAAATATAGATACAAAGAGTAATAATCTCTCCCAAACAACAATCTCTCCCCTTGGGAGCAACATGTGTTTTCCTTGTGTTTTTCCATACCAATCTCTCCCCCTTTGACATCAAATGCCAAAGTTATTTCCAAGCCAAGTTCCTATACAAAATACCAATCAATTTAGTATACCAACTACTCCCCCTGAGAAGTAGCTTCCCATCAAAGTCAGAATAAAAGATTTCTCTATTAATTCTATCAGTTGATGACAATCATCAACTTCCTAAGTCTCTACTGGTGGGGGTATGACCCCAAGTTGATCTCTGAGATATTCAAAAGTCTCCTTAGGCAGAGGTTTAGTAAAAATATCTGCTATCTGCTCTTTTGTATTCACATAAACTAGTTTTATTTCCTTTGCTTCAACATTTTCCCTTAGAAAATTCAGTTTGATAGAAACATGTTTGGTTTTAGAATGTAATACCGGGTTCTTAGATATATCAATTGTTGTAGTGTTGTCACAATAGATAGTAATAGGTTCCTTGCATTTTACCTTTATGTCTTTCAGCATTTGCTTAAGCCATAGTACCTGTGTACAGTTAGTTGCTGCTGCAACATATTCTGATTCTGTTGTTGATAAAGATGTACAACTTTGTTTCTTACTTAACGAAGAAATTAGTCTGTTTCCAAGAAAGAATGCTCTGTCGGTGGTGCTTTTTCTGTCATCCACATCTCCTGGCCAATTTGCATCTGTGTATGCACATAATTCAAAGTTTTCATCTCTAGGATACCATAATCCAAGATTTATAGTGCCTTGTAAGTACCGAAAAATCCTTTTTACTGCTGATTCATGATTTTCTCTAGGATTACTCTAAAATCTTGAAACAATACATATTGCATTCATAATATCAGTTTTGGTTTGTGTCAAATACAGTAAACCTCCTATCATAGATTTGTATCTAGTTGGATTAATAGGTGTAGATTCATCCCTTAGTGATAGTTTGTCATTTGTAGTCATAGGTGTGCTTACCGGTTTAGAGTACTCCATCCCAGATTTCTTTAGAAACTCTTTTAAGTACTTGGATTGACTCAAGAATATACCTTTATCAGTCTGTGAAATCTGCAATCCTAAAAAGAATTTTATTTCTCCAATCATAGACATTTCAAATTCTTGTTGCATTTTAATAGAAAATTCTTTACATAATCCATCTTCTCCTCCAAAGATTATATCATCAACAAATACTTCTATAACCAAGATGTCATCATTAGTCACTTTACAATATAGATTGTTGTCTGCATTACCTTTAGAAAAACCAGTCTTGCATACCAAGCTCTTAGAGCTTGCTTCAATCCATAAAAATCTCTTCTTAACCTGCAAACCATATCTTTGTTATCTGTCAATGAAAATCCATCACGTTGTTCAATGTAAACTTCTTCTTCAAGATCTCCATTCAGAAATGCACATTTAATATACATTTGATATACTTTGTAGTTCTTATGTGCCACAAAAACCAAAAATAATCTGACTGTCTCAATTCTAGCTACTGGTGCAAAGGTTTCATTGTAATCAATTCCTTCTTTTTGAGAATATCCCTTACACACTAGTCTTGCTTTATTTCTAATAACCTTACCATCTTCATTAAGTTTTTTTCTGAATACCCATTTGGTTCCAATTACATTTTTATCTTTAGGCCAGGGAATTAATGTCCAAGTGTTATTCTTCTCAATTTGTTCTAATTCTTCTTCCATAGCTTTAATCCCAAATTTATCTTCACATGCCTCATTAACTGATGATGGTTCAATTTGAGAAATAAGACATACCTCTTCATTTGCCAATCTTCCTCTTGTCATAACTCCTTTAAACTTGTTTCCAATTATCTGATCTTCAGAGTGATTCGGTCTTACATACCGGGGTGTCTTTGATTGTTGTTGTTCCTCAGTTACTGTGGAATTTTTAGATGATACCAGGGTAACTGGATCTTCATTCTATACTGGTGGATTCAGAGAAGGTTCATTTGTCAAAATTTCTATTTTTGGTTCAGAGTCTATATACCTTGAAGTTCCTCTGAATTGTTCATCAATCTTTACATTTGTACTTTCAACAATTTTCTGCAATCTTTTGTTAAAACATCTATATGCCTTGCTCTTAGATGAATAACCAAGAAATATTCCCTCATCACTTCTAGGATCAAATTTGCCAATATACTCATCTCTTCTGATATAACACTTACTTCCAAAAACTCTAAAATATTAAGAGTAGGAGTAATACCAAACCATAGTTCATGAGGGGTCTTACCGATTTCACCTTTGATGTGAACTTTGTTGAATATATAGACCGCTGTACTGACTACCTCTCTCCAATATACATGTGGTAGGTTTTCTTCTAATAACGTACTTCTTGCTGCATCCAAGATAGTTCTATTTTTCCTTTCAACAACCCCATTCTGTTGTGGTGTCTGAGGTGCTTATAGCTATCTTTTGATTCCATTTATTTCACAGAATGTATTAAATTCCTTAGATGTAAATTCTCCTCCTTGATCTGATCTTAGACATTTGATTTTCTTACCGGTTTCATTTTCTACCATTGCTTTGAACAATTTGAACTTTCCAAGTGCTTCTGATTTTTCTCTAAGAAAAGTAACCCAACACATTCTAGAATAGTCATCAATGATTAGCATGAAATATCTATCACCTTGTAAGCTTTTAGTTCTAACTGGACCACATAAATCGGTATGAATTAAATTAAGAGCATTATTGGATTTCTCTGGAATACTTTTGAAGCTAGCTCTAACTTGTTTTCCGAATTGACATTCCTTACATACTGTATTGTGAGGTTTGACAATTTTAGGTAAATCTCTAACTGCCTTAATAGTGCTGATTTTCACCAAGCAATCAAAGTTTACATGACAGTGTCTCTTATGCCATAGCCAACTTTCATCAATATGTGCAATTAATCATGTCTTTTCACTGTTATTCAAATGAAAGATATTACCTCTAGTCTGATTACTGGTTGTAATTTCCAAACCAGTTCTATTCATGATTTTGCATTTTCCATTTTTGAATTGTAACTAAAATCCTTTCTCAACTAATTGACCAACACTCAAAAGATTATTCTTTAATCCTTCAACATAGTAAACATTGCCAGTATTATGCTTACCATCAAGAGATATTGTACCCTTACCTTTGATCAAACAAGATTTGTCATCTCTAAATCTCACTAAGCCTTCATTGTATTCTTGAAAGTTCAAGAATTTACCTTTGTCTCCTGTCATATGATGTGAGCATCCTAAATCAATGATCCACTCATCCTTTACTTCAACTTTAGTAGCCAAGGCCTGTTCTACCGATGGCGCAGTAGGTGCCAGTTGATCTTCTGTTATAACAACAAAAACCCATCCATTGTCTGTCAGATCCTCATCAGAATCATCAGTCACTCCTTCATCAGCAATGTAACAAGATTTATCTTTATTCTTCTTAAATTTGTATCTCTGATATTCAAGGTTAGGCTTGTATATTCTTCTAGCTTCTTCTCTTAGTCTAGCATGTCTATCAGGGAATCTTGAAGCCATATGACCAATCTTATTGCAGTTAAAACATTTAAAGGGTGCTTTCCCTTCATACTTACTTCCAACTAGACCTTTAGGCATTTTCCTTGCAAATAGTGCTTCAAGTTCTTCAAGTTCTTCATTTTCTTTCCTACTTTCTTCTAGTTCTCTTGCATAAAAGGCTTTCCAATCATATTTGTCAAATGATGGAGCAGATGATGTTGATGCTTTAAAGGCTAAATTTGTCTTTATAGTAGCAACATAACCAAATTCTTCAATTTCAAAAGCTGAAAGTTTTCCAATCAATGTATCCCTAGTTACTGATGTATTAGGCATTGTTCTTAACTCATTTATAGCAGTGACTTTCATTTTATATGTCGGTGGAAATCCTCTTAAAACTTTTGAAACAATTTAATCCTCACTCAAGGTTCCTCCACAACATTTAATACCCAAAACAATCTCATTTACTCTTTCCATAAAAGAAGAAATCCTTTCATCTTCTTCCATTTTTAGATGTTCATACCTGACCTGGAAGCTTTCAAGTTTTGTAATTTTGACTGTGGAATCACCTTCATTTAGTGTTTCCAAATGATCCCAAATAGCTTTAGTAGTAGACCTATTTGATAGTCCCATAATTTGTTGATCAGATAATGTGCTCAAAAGTGTTTCTCTTGCTTTGCAATCATTTTCCTCATCTTCAGTCAAGTTGGGTGGATTGGGCTGACTTTGAGTAGGAGCAGTATAACCATTGTTTGTAACATCCCAGATGTCCTTTCCAATGCAATTTAGATGTGTCTCCATCCTGATCTTCTATATGCCATAGTTGGTTCCATCAAGTTTAGGACTATCCTTCCTAAAATAGTTAGTAGACATTGGATCTCCTCAAGTTGTTAAACTTCTGCAAAAGAGGACTAGGCTCTGATACCAATTGTTAGGTCTTGGAGACAACTGAGAGCGCGGTGGGGGGGTGAATCAGTTGTCAAATAAATTCAAACCAAAAACTACTTAACCAACTTAATGCTTAATACCGGTAAACCAGTCCAATATGTCGATAGATAGTTTTAACAGTTAATTGCTATACAAGTAAGGATTAATGCATGAAACATAAAGACAAAGTCATCCACAACACATAACACCAATATTTGAATGTGGAAACCTTGTAAGGGGAAAAACCACAGTGGGAAACCTTACCCACAATCAGATGATACTACTACAGATAGTAAGTTTATACAAATGGGGTTTGCACATGCAGAAAGGCTAAGCACCTAGAGCTCACTGCGCAATCACAAAATGGGAGTCACACTGACTACAATTGGATGGTAAAATCCAATAAGAATGTACTGCTCAAAATAGTATCTTCATATGCTAGATTTAGTACTGGTGTAGTTATGATTGTCTTCTAAAAAACCCTCCTTCAATCTTCAAATGACGTCTGTGTGTATAGCTCTTCTTATTCTTGCATATACCTTCACACAATCCTTTTTTGCATTCCACACTTGATCTTACAAATAAGATCTTACATTTATACCATAACCTAAGACCAATTTTAGTAGGTCGGCTCTACAAGATATTACAATAAAATTAATTTACATATCAATTAATACCCGATGCAATAACCAATTTAATATGTCGGCTTAATGCATTTACAACAATAATAACTCATCTCCATAACATGCCATGCTGATCTGGAAAAGATAATCCTATCGGTGTAACTTGTACCTATTTACTAGTAACAACAAATATGCAAATGCTAATGTACTAATAAACAAAACTCCAAGACAAAGTGTCCACATGATGTCTTCGACATAACCAAGTGTTTTCCATATCATTCCAAGTGTCAGTGATCTTTATATGTTGCTGGTGTACCAGATACCGGTGACTGCGCATGAGTCACTTGCTTGCCGGTGAATGTTGTTGATTCTCCAAAGTGCCAGAGTTGATAAGTGTTTAGTAGGTGTTGACATCAATGAAAAAACCATACCAAAAAACCAAAACTAACACCCTCATCAACAAACTGGATGAAGAGAAGGAGATCTTAGAAATTGATCAGGACACTGAAGGTACAACAGAAGCTCAAGGACCCAGAACCCAAACCAGAGGAAAAAAGAAAGAAAAGAAACCCAACAAGGACCTAGAAGATCTCAAAGCTGTTGGGGCCACCTATGATAAGCTAGTGAAGAAGGCAGAGGATTTGATGAGGACTATAGCTATGTAGCGCTTTCCTTGTTTCTTTGTTGTTGTTTTCTTTGCTTTATTTTTGGTTAGCTGGCCTTTTTTCCAGTCGTTTTGTAAGAGGTTCTTAAGCTCTAGACTTTTTATGTCTTATCTTACTCTCTTTTGTTAAAGGTTTTGGGTCCTTAAAACCTATTTTTCTTAATTAATCAGAACATTCCTTTATGGATACATCATTCTTAAAATAGGCACCCTATCAGATCTCATGTCCTAATGGATACATCTTTCCTACAATGGACATCCTATCAATTAATCATCCTATAAAGAAACACATATCCTTGGCAAGAAGATTAGTATGGTTGTTGACTCATTTGGTCAAGTTAGTCTTATCTTTTAGATGATTTATCTTTATTATTTTATGATGGATCATATTCCTATGCTACTCAAGGATGTCCATAAGTGATTAGAGGAGCCAAGATGGTCATGATCTTTTTTCTTTTTTTTTTGTTTGTGGTGTGAACCGATGAAGCTCTGGGGCAATGGTACCTTGGGCGTCTGTGTTGGTACATTCATTCGGCAAGTATCCTATGCAAAAATGAAGTCAAGGATAGCTATGCTTGTGACTATCGCACATACCTTGACCCTTGGCACTACACCCATAATGGAGGGGTTCACTTCTTGTCTGCTAAGTGTTTGTTTTTGCAATGCGATGTCTTTACACCTTGGTTCCTTATACCCTGGTGTACAAAGCTCCATTGATACATAATAAGTCTCAATGATGATTATGTTGTGCCAAAAACATAAAGCACAAGAAGTCATGGTTATATCTTTTCCAATCTCTTTAACTCATCTTCTCATTTCTCCTAACTCCATCTCAAAAAATTTCCTCACATCAACTATTCTATCCATCAATCAATTCTATTTCCTAACATTTTTCACTTCTTACTAACTATTCTCTGAAGAACACAAATGGACACTGAGAGGGGGGGTGAATTAGTGTATTATAAAATTTTAAACTACGTGTGAAAATACGAAATCTACAAATCAATTAAGAACACACACAGACAAATCAAACCACAACACCAGGTTTACGAGGAAAACCCAATATGGGAAAAACCTCGGTGAGAATAGTTGCTAGAGTCTACTGCTCCAATCTAGCCTCATAATAAAGTCACTATTTTACAAAATGTTTTGGGTACCAACCCTTGATGATTCTGAGAACCAACTCAAGGAGAACCAACCCCTAATTTTAGAGAACCTACTCAAGGAGCACCTACCCCTGCTCTGAGCACCCACTCAGAGAAATGCAATGATATCAAGTTTTACAATACAATGATAAGACCTTGTTACAAATGTATTTTGTAACACTTACAAATTTGTCACACGTGATAATGGATTTTTCTACCTGTTGATGTTCTTCCTCTTTTTCCTTTGTCTCATTGTCTTCTTCTCTCTATCTCACCTTCACCTTTCTCAATATTCTCTCTTCTCGATTCTATCTTTATGCTTCTGTAGCTTCTACTTCATCTTTTGGCGACCACTCACACTTCATACACTCGCATCACGGTAGACTCAAGGTGGAAATTTTATTTCCACCTCTATCTCTATCTCGACAACCATACCTACCATTGTCAAATCTCATCAAATCTGCTACATGATTTGATTTGCCCTGTACACCTAAGATTTTCCCTCCAAAGCATAAAACAGTTATGTTGTCTTGTAAATTTTTTACTATAGGAGATTTTATTCTTTGTCCTAAATACGTTCCTAGATTTGTTTCCTATATTAATTGTATCCTTTCCATCTTTATATCATTCTCTATACTTAGATTACTAAGTTTAGTAATCTTCCTCTACCTAAAGAGATTTTGTATGCTTCCTCGAGCCACATAAACAACTTGCAACACAGTCACCATTAATGCATTCTCCATCCTCTTGTTCTGATCAATTCGATCACAACTACCTCCATTAAAGAAATCTTCAGTTAGTAGTCGACAACAACCTCTGGCAACAAATGAATTGGATTTTCATTCCCTTGCATGCATTCATCGAGCACCACATCATCAAAATGACATTCAAATTAGTCGGTGAAACCTTGATCTCAACTACCACATTGATTGTCATCTTTACCGACATACAAATTGTGTGTCACAAACTTCACATTCGGTGTTCAAGTTGCTTGGTCAGCATTGGTCAATCGCAGTCAACCTGTCATGAGGACTATCGGGTTGCAAAAAATCATTGAACTCCATACTGTGATGAACTTTTGTGTTATGCGCATCGCAGATATGTTTGTAGGATGGCAGGAGCCAGTAACTTGTTTCTATTCATTAGCCTACATCATCATTCTCAAACCCCTTTTACTCATGCAGGCTGGTGGGATGCACCATTTTCAATTTGTCTTGCCCCGCAAGAGTTCCATCCTATGGTCATTAGCATCGCGGGATAGTGGGGGATGTGTCTCCTTCACCTTGTGTTATCTTGTAAGGTCATCTTCAAGTCCATTTTACTCATTTAGGCTGGTAGGATGTATCAACCATCCTACTTCTTGATGCCCCACAGACTCCCTTTTGTCTACGCTTCCCAGCCACAGGATATCTCATACACCTTCCTTCTTGGTATCCCACAAGACTATAGTGCACCCATCTTTCTCGATGTGGGATAGCGGGGACACTGTTTCTATGTTGCCCCGCAAGATCATTCTTTGATTGCCTACTAGGTTGTGGGATGGTGGGAGACTCCACCCATCTCATCGTCTCATTGCCTCGCGTAACTATTTTTCTTGGTCATATAGCACCATGGGATAGCAGGATATGCTTTTGGCTTCATATTTTGTTTCCCTACAAGGTCTTTCTTTCTTCACATTCCTTGATGCAGGATAGGAGGTGATGTTGTACTCTACCTACAGTTACCTTGCATGGTTATTCAACCTTGATTTTCTATAGTGCAGGATGATGGGGAGCCTTGAGCTCCTTCATTTTCTTACCCCGCAAGGTAATTTCTCTTCATCATCTTATTACGCAAGATAGTGGGGGCCACTTCTATTCTCTTCATTATCCTTATCCCACAAGACCAATTTTCATTGGTCATCAGCAGTGTAGGATGGTGGGATGTTGTGTCTATTTAAACATTATCCTACATTGTCATTTGTCTACCTTCCAACATATTCTAGGGTAGTGGGATGGCACCACCGCCAAGACACATAAATCACACGAACACGTCACAACCTGGGTGGACGAATCAGCAACCACCAAGTCACCAAGTCATGTTGACCATTATACTGAGGACAAACTTTGTCAGTATAATAGTGAAGCCCGATGAAGCAAGAAGATGGTCTTTCCAATCCACCATCATACATCGAAATGCAGACAACTTTGCTGAGATGGAATCCTTGTCTCATTGAAAAAACTACCATCGAAGGGATTTTTCAGCTCTGCAACCTACATCATTTGTATGGCATAATACGATGTGTTATGTACGCTGCATAACTTGTGAGTTATGCGCTTCTCCTATCTTCATGTTATGCACACCTGCTACCATCTTCTCTGAAACCTCTTGACATCACTGCTACTCTTGTTGACATCAATGACAATAATGCCAACATTCTCCACTTTCATAATATCTTCATCGTTCATCCAACTTTCATCAATCATTTGTCTTATACATGATGTGTCCTTCTTGAAACCAGACACGATCATCTATCTTCGTCTTATACAAGATGTATCCTTCCTGAAACTAGAAATTTTGATCATATTTGTCTTATATAAGATGTGTCTTTCTTGAAATCAGACTTGATCTTTATCTTATGAATCTTATCAATTCAATCAATCCAATCAATCTGATCAATTCGATCAATCCAATCAATCTGATCACTCCTACCATATGTTATACCTTAGCAAACTCATTCCTGTCATCAACTAGCCATTCTTCTCTCTATATAACATTCTTCTTCTTTTGAGAGATCATTCATGCCTTTAATGCACAAACAATCTCTTGAGGGATCATTACACCCTACTATCACAGGGGCATACTGGGGTAGAATTTTTTTCATTTTCTTTGAAAAAATGTCATTTTGACATTGTCTCAAAGAGGGGCAAATGAAGACACCTAAAAAATGTCTCATTAATCTCCACTAATTATTTATCCCATTAATTAAATAGTTTTTTAATTATTTAATTAATAATTAAATTCTTCTAATTTAATTTTAATTATCGCACCTCAACATTACTAATTATTCTATTTCTATCTTATTAATCGATTAATCATTTAACCCTTTCTATATATAATTAATTAAATATTTATTATTTAATTAATTGTGATTTAATCTTTTAATTAAATTATCTTTATTATTTAATTAATTTAATTTCAAATAATTAAATTATTTCTTTAAATTATTTTATTAACTAATTTATTCTTCAAATCCAAATTTCAAATCCAAAAATCCCCAAATTCCAATTTCATCAAATTTCAATTAATTACATACATTGCAATTCACTTTTCAAAAATCTAAATTTAAATCAAATGAAAATGAAATTTGAATTTCAAATCAAAATCCTACAACACATGTTGTAAATTTAACTCCCACTGACTTTTAGTCTGACTAAGCAATCAAATCATTTAACTCCTCGGTTAACTCAGTTAACTCCCCAATCACCTCTTTCAATTCTCAATCATCTTTTTGGAACATATCAATCAATTTAGTTAACAAATCAATCAACTCAGTCATCTGATCAATCTAATCAGTTCACTGATCAATCAATTTAGTTGACTCATTAATCAAATGAGTTAAACTCTCAATCAGTTTTGTTTCAAGCAATCTCCATCATTGATCGATTCTATTTCAAAATGAATCAACTATCTATTCTCATCCTCTAGAATCTATAAGTTCAGCCCATTTCTCCTCAATTTTCTTGAACCACTATCTTCAAAATTATTGTGCCATCTTTATGTAAGAATCCCAATGTGACACTAAGAGCCACACAACACAATATTGGAGAAGAGCAATAGAAGCCATGGACGAAGTCAATTGAGGGAGTTTTAATTTAGTTTCCATGTTTCATTGATTTTTTTCTTACATTCTATTGTCATTTATGGATTTAGCTAGTTAAATTCAAGTTTTGGTGGTTAACTTGGTTAATCTAGCTTATTCATGCCTAATTTTTTTGATAAAAACATGTTCTATCTTTTGTAATGTCATGTAAGTGGGTTTTGGATCATAGCAAAATTTGTTTGACCCTTAATAAAAAACAATATGAAATTATTAATAATTTGTTAATAAATGAAAATTGAATACTCTTTAATAAATAAATTCAGAAAAAATGAATAAAAATGATTTTAAAAGGAATATTAAAAAACAATAGTACATTAATTTATTATTTGAAAAATGAAACTACATGTATCATGATTTAGTGATAGAAATATAAAATATCATCAATGGAAATTTGATGTTTGGAATATGATTCATGAAATACAATAATAATCGTAAATACTTGGTAACTGCTAAATATCTTCCATTGTCAAATTATCTCCTCACTGCCATTAGGGGATTGTGAGTCATCTTTATTTGGTCTTTTTTTTGCTTTGCATATGTATGCCTAATTGCATCTCATCACTACCAACACATGCTATTTATGGTGGAATTGTATTTCAATTGCCATTATGGTTTGAAGTGTTGCATAACCTCTTCTTTCACATATGGACTTTTAAATTAAGGAAAATATTGGATACCATACCTAGTTTATTACATTCTCAAGAAATTTTCTAAATTTTTGTTTATATTGTTTCTTATCTTTAACTTTAGGAACCCCAATGCACTGAAAAACTCTCTCATCCTTTATAGACCCAAATATCATAGTTTGATATAAGTCAACACGTTTAAAATATTATACTATTGAATCACACAATATTTTTCTTTGACTTAAGGTTTCCCAAAGATTTTTTATTGGTCCATTATGGAAGGTACTCTCGATGAGTTTAAATTGTTCAATCCTTGATGTTGTAAAATAATGGAATTTATCACTAAACTTACATGTATTTATAAGTTCATTTATTTAATGTTTATTGAATTCTAAACTTTTGGAAAAACGATTGACCAAGGCCTTTAACTTTCTACTAAATTCATGAAGTTGACACCTGGCCCAATAATTAGGATACACAATAAACATGGTTGCAAGAAGTTGGTCACAAGTGAATTGATCTCTAATTTCTAAGGACATATATCTTGAAATATTCTTTAAATTATTACTTACAAAATTTTAATGTCATTAAAAGCTCCCCATATAATAAACTTTATTTTATTGATAGTTACATACCCTAGATATTAGTAACATAGTGCATTGGTATCTAATATCCCTGTACAATAGCACATAGCTCCCCACTTGTATTAAACTATAAAATTTAGTAAGATTATTTACATTTCTTGTGAAGTTATAGCTACTAAATTTTGGACTTATAAATTCTTTAATACATAGATTGTTGAGGGTCAAGCATACTATTTTATGTAGTTTGGTATATTTTAAAATTTACATAGTTCTTTCTTGATATTTTTACACAAGAATGTTCTTTTTTTTTCAGCATGGAAAGAATACTAGTTAAAGCTAACAATGTCTCTATGTCACTTAACCTATGGGTTGAACCCAAGGCAGGATTGAGACGGGGGATGAATCAATCCAAATAGAAATTAATGTAGCGCATAAACAATTAATCAACAACACATCCAACAATTAAACCCAAACAAGGAAAACAATGGTGAGCACTTGCCCACAAAAATATCCACTATGTATATCAAATTATAATAAAAAGAGCTCACTACTCCAGACTTGCAAACCAAGGATAACTACTCTTGGGGCAAGATACAAAAGAGGACTTGCAAAACCTGAAGCTAATTGTAATAGGTCAAGATACAAAAATGATCTAAAAAGAAGGATCTCTTGATCATTAAGCTTTCCTTGAACTCTGTATCAAGTGAATAACATCAACACACACAACTCAAACCTCAAATATCAACACTCTATCTCATATCTTTGCCATAGTCTCAACATAGCTTTCATATCATTTGAACACAACTCTTCTTCTCTACTCATCACTAAATTTTGCATACTTCCTTTCACATTCTTTACACAACTCTTACCACTCTCATAGTTCTACTCATCTCCCACACTCAACTCAATCATATACATATTCCTTATATACTAGATAGATAATTAAATCTTGAACCAAGGTGGAATGAAACAAAATATACCTTCTGGACCAAAAACACACACATTGATCCACTCTAGGAGAAAGAGGGGACCAAAACACATCATCCAAAGATCAATTCACTGATCCACAATCATTGAAACATAATAAATATCATATCAACACACTACACATCAATGAAAGCAATTAACAATTAAAACATATCCTCCAATGCAAATAACTCAAATCCAAATCTCCACATGCTACGGTGAGATCCATAACACATCAAACAATCCTTTGCAAATCATATTCGGACCCAAGGATAGGTCTAGCATAGAATATCACAACTAGTTATGAACAATGCCACAACATTTAGAAAACACAACAATATTTTTCAACCACAAAACTATCATATCCATGATACCAAAACTACATCCAAAGAAGATAACAATAACAAACAACATTAGAAACACTTCCTAGACATGAAAACTTCCAGAACAACCAATAGAACATCTACAATACCAACAAAGCAAGATACCTCTACACCATTGACTTTCTAGACCAACACCAATTTAGAACAACAAGTTTGACATAAATGACAAGCACAACAACACATACTTCCAACAATCTCCCCCTTTGTCATTGATGGTAACACTTGATAACACTAAACTCAACCTGCAACCAAATCTTGATCAATCCAGAAAATAATATTGCTCAATATCTCTCCAGAACTGAATCTCTCCACTACTCAATCTCCCCCTATCAGAAGTATCTCGAAATTACTTAGTCTCTCCCTCATAACTAATTAATCTCTCCCCCTTTTCCATCAAGGACAAAGGCCATAGCAACACTACACACACCATTGCTCCCATTGAGAGTAGTCACAACATCAATCTAGGAAAAGAAATAGGCATGAAAGCTCCCCCTAGAAAGATGCATCTCCATAATGCACCTAGCTAGAAGAAGGAGGGGCAATAATGCCAAATTTCCCCTGAAGAAACTCTAATGTATCTTTTTCCAATGCCTTAGTGAAAATATATACAAACCTACTCTTTTATAGAAATGTACTTCAATTGAACTTCCTTCTCAACAACTTTCTCTCATAAGTAATGATATCTAATTGAAATGTGTTTTTTTCTTGAATGCATAGCAAGATTCTTTGAAATGTTTATTGCACTTGTCTTGTCACACATAATAGGAATTTGCTTCATCATATGATACCTTGGTATCTTTAAGAGTCTATCTCATCCACATTACCTAAGTACAACAAGATGTCATTGCAATATACTCTACTTCAGATAGGGAAACTAAATCTTGTTTCTTACTAAACGAAGAGACCAATCTATCCCCCAAAGAGAAAGCACCATGCCACTATTACTCTTTTGGTCATCAACACTTCCAGCCTAATCTGCATCAGTATAAACTTTCAACAAGAAATATCCACCTTTTTAGTACTTAAGTCCAAAGTCCACAATACCTTTCAAATATCTGAAAAACAATTTCACAGCTTTCTCATGTGTCACCTTCAGATTTGTCTGAAATATAGCCACAAAACAAACACCCTTCATGAAATATAGTGTAGATATATAGTCAAATACAAAAATTCACCAGTCATCAAAGTGTAATTATTTTGTTCAACCTCACGAGACTCATCATCTTTTCTCAACTTACACCTGATGGTTAAAGGAGTTGTAACTGATTTGCAATAATCAAAACCAATTTTCTTCAACATCTCTTTCACATACATGCTTTATGAGATAAAAATTCCATTTCAAGATTGAATAACTTGCAACCCAAGAAAGAAAGACAACTCACCAATCATTGACTTTTTAAATTATTTCTATATTTCTTTAGCAAACTCTCTACATAAACTATCATTTTCTTTCAAAATGGTATCATCGTCATAAACTATAACAACATATCTATAGAAATTATGAAATAAAGATTACTATCTCTTGTACCTTTCCTAAAATTTTGTTAAAAAAAATACCTGTCTAATCTTGCATACCAAGCTCTAAGTTCCTACATGAGTCCATGCAATGTTTTCCTCAATCTGTAGACCATATCCAGATCTTCTATCAGTTTAAATCCTTTTGGTATCTCAATGTAAACTTATTCTATATTTCCATTCAAAAATGTTTATTTGACATCCATCTGATAAAATTTAAAGTTCTTGTAAATAGAAAATGCAAGAAACATATGAATATCTTCCATCCTTGCTACCAGAGAAAAGTTTCTTCAAAGTCTATGTAGTTCCCCTCCCTAGTTCATATTTTCTTTTATGCATTGATAGACTTTATGGACTTATCTTAGACTTTAAATGGTGCTTTTGATGGATGATTATGGATCTATTTATATTTTGGATGCTTATAGTTGATGCTTGACATTTCATATTGACAATGGACATAAGCTGGTTTATTATGGATGATTATATAATCAAGACTATTATAATGATGAACATACTATTTGTTGCTATATTTCTAATTCTAGATTTTGCAAGTTATCTAAAGAAAAGAGTCATGTTTTTATGTTTTTGAGTCTTTTTTGTTTGTGGTTTGTATGAGATTACAACACATTGCACTAGCATCCTTGACCGAGACGCTTAGAATTGGACCAGAGACTATATCCTTAAGGACTACCCCTTATCGAGGGACATTGGAAAATTAACCTAGGGGTGGGTTTTACCCTGCTTGGTTAACGTACGCTCATGATGCCCCTCACTTTTAATTCATTTAATCTAATTACCATTTGGGATTAGTTCAATCTAGTTAACATTTGTGTTTCACCTAGTGAAACTTAGTGAACAAGTATATCTCAACTTTACGTAATCAATTGATATTATGCCTTCTAGAAAAAAACTTGTTGCTTTTTTGCCCAAAATGTTTGGGCATCACATTTTGGTATCAGAGTGGGGTCATACACTGGAGAACATGGTATACATTCATAACTTAGTCAATCTGAACTGTGACTTCGTAATCTAACACCTAGGTGAAAACCTGCAAAATATTGAAGTGAGACAAAAGTGAAATTCATATTAACCAAAGGATCAACATATATCAATTCAGGGGGTTCCAAGGGTCACCAAAAGCCTTGAAAATTTGAAAGTCAATAGTCATAATGGTTATGACATAAGAAGAATCCAAAGACTATGATAATTTTAATATATATATATATATGAAAGTATTCTTGATATTTCATAACTGAATTTAGGTCACTAGTACATATGAGGTTGCTATTAAATTGAAACCTAATTGCAACAGTTGTACCTAGACAAATCGAGTATGGGGAATTAATTCTACAATAGAATACTAGTAATAATAACTAAGGCAATACCATCAGTTGGGGTATGTTCTTGATGTGGCAAGTCAAGATAGATATGAGATGAAGGCACAATAGACAAGTCAAATGAGATGAAGCTGGTTCTAGTTAACATTCAAAACTATGCGAAATTGTGGTGGTTTGAAAACCATGATTGCCATATGAGGCACCAATGAAGAGAGAGTTAAGAGGTACCTTTATAAATCTTGGGCATAAGCATTATCCTATCCTAATGGATAGGTGCCTTAAGCATGTGACCGCACTAGGTTACTCTTATTGAGATCATCTGATTAGGGAATTCTTTTATCAATGCAAATAAGCTAGTGGTGGATAACTTTGAGGATGAGGGCTAAAATGGTGAATGACAATCTCCTTGATAAATGAACCCTAGTAATACTATAGATAAATTAAAATGAGAAGCAAGGAGACGTGAACCTCTTTGGATTAAATCATGTAATTGCAAATGAATCCTAAGTCCTTTCATAGTTATGTCCAATAATTGGATATAAAATAAAGTAAAGTCACAATTAGTTCCTTTATGGGAAAATAATCTTGAGAAGACTAAGTAGATGGTCAAGAGAGTAGAGAAGCTTTGGGAATCATGCAGAATCCCTACTAAAGTACAAGGAGTGTAGATAAATCATGATCATATAATTAGGAAATGAGTAACTTATATGCATTCAGAACCTAAAGAGAAAGTGCAACCCAATCATGACTAGTAACTAGATATAGGTCAGTTTGGAACATTATTACTACTTTGGCATAAGTGAAGGAGGTTTGCAAAATAATGGCACTTGAGTGTGAAAGTTTGAGGAAGATTAGGTATGGACGAGTCAACATACAAATTGGATAAGGCATATGGAAGGATAGTATAATAGTATAATTAGTACCAACGTTTTAATGGGAATTAGTTGGAATTGTAATATGTTGTTCAAATGCAAGAATTTATGAGTACAATTCTAAGGAGCCAATTTATGTGGTTAGCTAAGGAAGAACTTGAAAATTATGGGAGTCTTAATACATTGGTAATTATGGCACACCTTTATGTTATGCGGCAATAGGATAACTTGATATTATAATAATAAGGTGATTTTATTGGATTGAAGGTAATTGAAAGTTGTGATATGTCGTGGTCGTCTAGCAAGTAAATATAAAATAAGCAATATAGAAAATGATCATTTCTTTTAGTCAAAATTTAATTAAAAGGAGGGTGTTGATTTCTATGCTTGTCACTTCTTGAGTGCACACCCCCTTGTTCTCATGGTTGCATAAGTGGAGTAGGTGAGAATAAGTCAAATTTCCATGTCACTAAAGAAGGAACATGGTATGTGTGATGGTAGGAATTAGTTGTCAAGTGTTAATGATTGTACTTGGCGATTATTCCACCCTTGGTTTGTTGTTAACCATGATTGTCAGTAATTTGGCATCAAGCTCCTATTGATGGGAACAAATTGATGATTAGATATGAAGATACAATGAGCTATCAAAAGGTGCTAAGAAAATAAATGATGTCCCTAGTGAAATTATATGATTGCATTATACAAATCCTAAGTGGTTCGACGTATACAAGTATTGAGTTTGTACTCAACTAGCTACCACATTAGTAAGAGAAGCATATTCATGCACGAGTTACTGTGTAATATTGAACAAATAAATTATCATATTTTTTTAGTTAATGGAAGTCCAATAAGAATGGACAAAGGATGGTATAATTAGTGCATCCATCCATTAGAATATAACTATGGTTGTTGATAATCCTAAGTGGATAGTGGTTTACATTGGAAAATGTTGCTTGTAATAGTAATAACGTGGATGTAAATGGAACATGATCTATATAATGATTGTAATCTCTTGTGTATAAGATATTTCATGATAATAAATAAATGTAAATAATCTAATAGCCTTAAGAGTCTAATAATCAGTCCCTAATTCACTCAGGACGTGTGATCTTTGGTGATGTACAGTAGTTACTCCCAATAGTGTGGCAAAAATGGTCACCTTGTTTTGAGTTTTGATTTTGACAGTGTTTTGACTATCTTTTGAATATTGTTATGTGACCTAGGGGCTTCTACTTTCTTTGATATTTATTATGATGGAAGGACCACTAAATTTCCATTTCTTTTCATTTTAGCTTTGACACTTGCCATGTTGCTAATTTTAATGTTTTTTTATTGTCGACATTTTTCTTATTTCATATTGGGCTTGGCAAATTTAATTTTTACTTCTATCTTTTAAGGTGTCAAGTGGTCATTCTGAATCCTGATTTAGCTATCCCTAGTTATGTGATTAGTGTAATGTCTATCATGTACATTGGACCTCTGATAGCATGTCAAGGGAGGACACTGCAAGGAGTAAAACTAGGCATATGAAATAAATAAAAAGTATCATATCAAATTAAGATAACATAAAGTGTACCCTATATGATGGAACTCTCTTGCGATTAATCAAAGCAAAAATTATTAGAAAAATGGTGAGCTAGACCTAGTGAATTGTAAAATTGTTGTGTTGACACATGCATTAAGATGTTTACATGGACGCTTTCTTAATTGAGAGTAATTATTTTCACACCTCCCTTAGAATGGGATAGTGGCATACCTGAATATTTGAAGTTGCGAATGATGTGACCTATGTAACTTGAACCCTTGTGCCAAGATTTCTAGTTGTTGTAAGCCCTAAGAGATAGTAAACTACCCCAATTATGGACAGATTTGAAGAACTTAAACTTGAATATACCTTGTTGCCCGGTGATGTGGGAAGAAATCATGCACAAAGGGTGGTTTAACAAATATGTAATTAGCACCCTTATAAGGCACCCTGATGTAAAATAAGCAAATTAATACTTGGATAAAGTAAGTTATGATGTTAATTCTTAGTTACACATGCAATGGATGAGAACTTCAGTATAATAATCATGTTTTTAATAAATCCTTAATGAAAATATGACTCCTAGAAATTGAATAAGTGAACTAGTATGTGTAACCTAGATATTGGAAGATGATGTGTTGTATTGATATTATTTTGATAGTGCATTAACTTAAAGTAATTAAGGAATGTGTAAAGTAGAACTTGTAAACACCTACTTGAGTTAGAAGGAAAATGTAATAAAAATGCTAAGATAAGTGTCATATGGAGGTAATAGTTGTTACGATAGTAAGTTGATTTTAGTATTGCATTTTCCTAGTAGAAAAGACATGATTTAAAGTAATTTAGTGAAATTATGAGAAATGTTATGTCCCTATTTTTGTATCCTAGTCATGTGACTTTCAGGAGTAAGACAAACCCTAGGGGGGAGGATGTAGTACCTCTCCCCAATCAAGCTCTAGTTAACCTAGTTTGACCATGGTTAACCTAGTTTGACCATGGTTAACCTTATTAACAGTTTGCATGGAGGGTTGGAACACTATGTAAAGATGCTTTGATTCAATATAAAAGACTATGTTAGATGGATAAATTAGTGAATGTTGATCCCTTGGGGATAATTAGACGTAATTTTCTTGTGTATCATATATATGTTAGGAGTTTGGGGTCCTATCCCGAACCCATCATAAGAATATCTTTCATTTCTATTATGGACTTATCCTTCAAGATAGAACCTTGATCCATCATGGTCATGAGACCCTTTTGGTATAGGATCCTCATGAAACTAGTGGTAAGATGTAATTCCACATTATGATTGATTTCAGTACTTAGATTGATGATGTTGTGATTCATTATGCATCTGTAATTGGTGATTATTTTGTATGATTTCATTGGTGTTCCAAATGAGTATATGGCCGCATGAGAATTATTGGTAAAAGTAATTGAGCCATGTTATGGAATCATTTTACCTTGCAGTGCACATTTTGAAGCTATGTGTTTTACATGTAATTCCTTGTGTGTATACATAAGCGTAATGTTCTGGACCTACTGATGTGTGAATTGAGTTGTGCAGGATATTAATCCATGTGACCATAGAATCACAGGAGAACTAGGGCCAAACCTCTATGCTATATTGAAGCCAAGGTTTGTCTATTTGGAGAGACAATACCTCATTTGTAATGTGTTTATTTCATATAAGTAAATGCTTGTGTGTATGTCCAATTGTCAATTGTTAATTTATTCTTCCTAAAAGGACATTTCCAAGTGTAAAATTGTGATGTGTTATATTTTATGGTGTCACTTGACACTTGTGATGTGTTGCGAGTTGGCATATGACATGTCCTTGGGAGGGAATTGTGAAAGCCTATGCATTTTTCAAATCTCATGTAGTTTTCCCAAAAGACCCCTCAGTTAGGGAGCCCTTGGAATGGTCAAATCAATTTTGACCCGTAGGTAAACTTTAGGTGGGTTTTGGGGGGGTCAAACTAACTCCTATTGTTGAGGTTAGGTCACTTTTAAAGGACCAGTTGATATACCTATGGGTAAGGGACATTTTTTACCCTTTTAACCACCCATGTGTGATTGCCAAGTCACTTAAAAAGTGGGTTTTTCAAAATGGACGAAAATTCATCTTTTTGAAGATTGACCCTTGGTAAGACAACCTTCCATTTCAGTGAGTGATGCTCTTCCCCACCTTACACTTACCTTTTCAGTTTCCTCTTTTAGGAACCTTGTAAGAAGGTTGGGAAGACCAACCTATGAGATCTCACATCCTTTCCAAGGAAGTTGGGAGAAGTGAGGAGAGTCTACTTAGGTGAAGAAATTAAAACTTAGTTTTTCATCACCCACTCTCCAATTTTGGAGACCAAGAATTGTTGAAGGATTTTGCATTGTGAGAAGAAAATTTTAGCTAAGGAGGCTTGTTGTTGGTTTCATTTTGGGCTAGGTTGGGATTGGAAGCTCCTCATCAAAACACAATCCATTGCAGCAATTGAGGTTGGTGCATTGACACCCATAGGATTAAGATGCATGTGCTTAATTATGTCTTAGATTTTTTATGTTATTATGAATCAAGTTGATTTGGTGTTTATTTTTGT
Organism: Cryptomeria japonica; assembly: GCF_030272615.1. Taxonomy (NCBI): domain Eukaryota; kingdom Viridiplantae; phylum Streptophyta; class Pinopsida; order Cupressales; family Cupressaceae; genus Cryptomeria; species Cryptomeria japonica. The sequence goes on along the minus strand of NC_081414.1, from coordinate 609,734,172 downwards.
ATGGCTTTCATTTGAATTGTTGTTTATGGGAGTCAAGACCAAACTCACCCTTGGGAGGGCAGAGTAGTCTTGGGGTAAAGGGAGTATGACAGTCATAGGGTGTAGAGTATCTCTTCTAGGAAGAGAGGGAAAACAAGGATAAGGGGTCCTTGATGTAATTTATTTTCTTTGTAAATTTTGGGGGTCATAAGGGGAGGATTTGGCATGTTGCCTTTGTGGTGCAGGGGGCACCTAGGACTTAGGCTTATAGTTTTTTCTCAATTTTGGCTTGTACTAACCTTAGCCAAGTTAGGTATTGAGTAAGGACTCTAGGAGGGTCCAAGAGTGAGTGTTTTGAGTCAAATGTAGGCCTAGTAGAGTTAGTTTCTTCCTAGGTTTGCATTTTGTGCATAAGTAGTGGTTTGAGTAGGTGATTGACCTTCTTGATGGTCAAAAGTGTCAAAACTTGGTATAAGCATTAGGGAGGGTTAAAATAGTCTTAGAAATTCTTTAAAAGTCATGATTAATGATTGAGAATAGGTTTCATAGGTTGAAAAGGCAAAAAGTGCAAAAAGTGCAAAATTGCAAAAAGTTGTCATGACAACTTTTGAAAGTTGTCATGACAATTTTTGTCCTAATATGCTTAGCGATGGAGTTAGTGATATCCCAATGCCATAGAATGCATACACATGTGGGGAATAATATAAAAACCTTCTCTTGCACAGTTACAAAGGTTGGAGTTTTGTTTTTGTAAGATCAACAATATGAAACTACTCATTTTCGGACTGTTTAACATCATTTTGGCTTATTTTGCTCATTTTGGGAATACAAATTGATTAAATCCATTGATCTAGAATTGGATTGAGTTTATTTGGTGTGTTTCATAGTTTTTAGTTTCATTTCAATATTTGAAGTTAGGTTGTATTAGTGTTTTCATTGCTTTGTTTGTAAACAACCAGTTTTGGTGTAAATAGCTCTTTTGTGTAAAATGGTTGTCCCATGAATTCCCTCCATGCTACCATCATGGCCTATTGGGACATGGAAGGAAACCACTTGTAAATTTTACATATGAAGGGACAAGTCCTAGAGATGAAGTTTGATATGACTATCACCTTGTTCTAGGTGAGTCTAGGAGCAACCTGGCTAGAAGAGACAGGGTGAATTTGGAGTGTAAAGTGTAGGGGTGGATGCAAGACCACAAATTAACATTTTGGAGGGGTACATGAAGTTAATACAGAGTTTCTTATGCAAGGATAAGCCTTGAAAAGACTATTTGATTCCCAAACACAAACTTGACTAGTCAATGCCGGTTCGAAGGCCTAGAAACCCTTCAAAACCCTCATTTTTGGTTAGGTCATTGTACGGTGGGTTGAGAAACCAAAACCACCTAAATATCTTGGGGATAGGTGAACCATTTAAGAATATCAAACCTTGTTGCATGGTCTTTTGGATAGTTTTCCTCCAAGCCCTAGAAAACCGGATTTTGGAGGCCTAAATGGGGCTTATTCCTTGTAGCCCTTTCCTAGGCAAAATGGTGAAATCAGTGAGAAAGAAAATGAAGGAAAACCTAAATTAGACCCAGAAGGAATTCAAAACATGTTAGAAGCTACCTCCACACCTGTGCATCAACTCATAACAATAGGAGGTCAAATTGACAAGTTGAAGCCAAGACAACCATAATGAGCACATGGGAAACATTGTAAATTGGTAGGGTTCCTAGTTAAACACTTGAAGAAAAGACCTTGAAATTGACAAGAAGAAAGAACTAGAAGAGATTGAGAAGGACTTGGAGGTATTAGGACATAGCTAGGCCTAGAGAGTTGGTGGAATTGAGCAACACCAGCTAGGTGAACCCCATCAAATTGGTATCAGAGCCTATAAGACTTGGGCTAGGTGAGTAGATTTCCTTAGTAGAATATGTAGGAGAAAGCAACATGGTTACCAATGCAAAATTGGAAAATAAAGTGGATGATCAGGAGGAAGAGAATAGACCCATAAAGGAGAAGTTGATTGAATTGGAGAGTAAGCTTGGTGAGATTGAAACCAAGGCAGATGAAGTGTTGGTAAAGGTTGAAGGAGCAAAAGGGAAGGGTAAAGAAGTGTCAGAGATAGAAAAGGTGCCTGAACCTGATCCTATCCTAGAACAAGAACCTTTCTTGAAGGAATTGAAGGCCTTAAGTGGTAAATCACTAGAAGGATTTCCGTTGTTCACTAGTAAGATGGAGGCAAAAGTGGTCCTAGAATGGATAGAAGGCATGGAGAACCATTTTGAATGTGAAGGCAAAAATGAAGCCCAAAGAGTCAAAGTAGCCAAGTCAAGGATGAGAGGAGATTCTCTCACATGGTGGAATTTGTGCAAGATGAGAGGAAGAAAATGGGCAAAGCACCCATCTCTTCTTGGAAAGGGATGTTAGTCAAAATCAAAGAAGTCTATCTCCTTGATGACTATGAAGTGCAAATTCATAGGAAGAGACAAAACTTAAGACAAAAAGACCTTGATGTTAGTAGTTATACAGAGGAGTTCCATAAACTTAGCCTTAGATCTCATGCGGTGGAAGAAGAGAGTTTCAAGGTTGCTAGGTACCTAAGTGGTCTACAGTGGAACATCCAAAGAGAAATCAATCTAACGAGCCCAAAGACAGTTCATCAAACCTATCAACTAGCCCTTAAGGTGGAAGAAAAACTGAAAAAGAAGGCATGATTCAAGCAGCAATTGGAGCAGAGGTAGAGGAAAAGATAATAGAGGCCATAGGGGAGGCTTTCGAGGAAGAAGTTCTGAATAAAGAACACAAGGTGAGTCTTAACTCATTGAGTAGCAAGAGAGTGGTAATAGTAGAGGAGGATTCAATATAGGAAGGGGGTCAAATAGTGGTTTTAGAGGAAGATCTAGTGGACAAGGTAGTGGTTCCTCATATTTTGCAACAATGAAGTGTTACTATTGCAACCAACTTGGTCATCCAGCATATAGGTGTCCAGAGAAGGGAACGTCATCACAAGGTAGTGAAAGAAGAGTGAATTATCTTCAAGAAGAGTCTTCAAGAAGCAAGACTTCAGAGGTTGCCTTAGAATCAGAGGTAGGTGACAACTTGATGATAAGAAGAACTTTGATTAAAGAACCGGTTAGAGAAGAGCCAAGACAAAGAAGGTCCTTATTTAGGATCAAATGCAAGATTATAGAAAAAGTTTGCAAAGTGATCATTGATTCAAGGTCAATATACAACATTGTGTCAGAAGAGGCAGTGAGTAAGCTCAAATTGCAAAGGATACCTCACAACAACCCATATAGAGTCACTTGGTTAAACAAAGGCCAACATGTCCTAGTCAATGAGCAAGCATGGGTGGATTTTACCATTAGGAGGTATAAGGACAAGGTGTTATGTGATTTCCTACCCATGGATGCATGCCATCTTCTATTAGGAAGACCATGGAAATTTGATAGACAAGCTATTCATGATGGAGCCAAGAATGCATACTCATTCAAGAAAGATGGAGTCACATTCAAGATTCAGTCTATCCTTGAAGAAGGTGAAAAGAGGCCAACAGGTCCTAATGTTATTTTGGTGAGTGAAAAACAATTCTTGAAGACACTAGAGGAAGGTGAAGGTATAGGGTTTGCATTAGTAATGATGCCTAAAGAGGAAGACAAGAAAAACCAACCAAATTTGCCAATAGAGGTTCAAGACTTGTTGAAGAAGTTCAAAGGCATAGTGAGTGATGGACAACCAACCACCTTACCTCCTAAAAGAACCATAAGCCATCAAATAGACTTCATTCCGAAAGCATCCTTACCTAATAAGGCATCTTATAAAATGACTCCCCAACAAAATGTTGAGATTGCCAAGCAAATGCAAGAGCTCTTAGACCAAGGCCTAATTAGGAAAAGCATTAGCCCTTGTGATGTCCCTATCGTGTTAGCCCTAAAGAAAGGTAGTACTTGGAGGTTGTGTAATAATTCTAGAGCTATAAATAGGATCACCATTAGATATAGGTTTCCAATTCCTAGAATAGAATAAATAATGGATTATTTAGGGGAAGCCAAGTACTTTACCAAAATTGACCTTAAAAGTGGATACCACCAAATTAGGATTAAGGAGGGTGATGAGTGGAAAACTGCATTTAAGACTACAGAGGGAATGGCTTGTAATTCCATTTGGCTTATCCAATGCTCCAAGAACCTTCATGAGACTCATGAATGAGGTGATGAAGGAATTCATAGGTAAATTTGTGGTGGTATATCTAGATGATATTCTCATTTTCAGTAAGGATAGGGCAGATCATATTAATCATTTTCAAGATGTAATACAAAGATTGTATGATGAAAAGCTAACCATGAATTTGGACAAGTGTGAATTTGTTAAGTAGGAGTTAGTTTACCTTGGGTTTGTGTTGTCTCAAGGAAACCTCAAGATGGATCCCAACAAGGTTTAAGCCATAGTAAATTGGCCTACTCCTAAGTCAGCAACAGAGGTGAGAAGCTTCCATGGACTAGCTCAGTACTATAGGAAGTTCATTAGGCAATTCAGTGCTATATGTGTACCAATGTTAGAAACCATTAGAGGTGGAATGAAGGCAAAGTTTCAGTGGAGTGAACCAGCAAACAGGGGTTTTGAAACCTTGAAGGAGAAGATAGCTACTCAAACGGTGTTAGTATTGCCTAGTTTTCAGAAACTTTTCATAGTGGAATGTGATGCAAGCAATGTTGCAGTAGGTGTTGTCCTAAGCCAAGAAGAAAGACCAGTAGATTTCCATAGTGAGAAGCTAAGTGATACAAAGAGGAAGTACTCTTGTTATTACTTGGAACTATATGCTTTAGTGCAGGCTTTGAGGAATGGAGACACTATCTCCTTCCTAAGGAATTTGTAGTCTATACGGACAATCAAGCATTTATCTTTCTAAACTCACAAGACAAACTCAATCATAAACACATGAAATGGGTGGAGTATATGCAAGCCTAGACATTCACAATCAAACACAAGAAAGGATAGTTGAACCGGGTTGCTAATGCATTAAGCAGAAGACTTTTGACAGTCCAAGAAATCCAATTGAGGAGCATAGGAGTTGACAGCTTTAGAGACCTATACTCAGAGGATGAAGACTTATCAAATGCCTATAAGGTGTGTAAGGAGTATCAAAATCACTTCCATAGTGATTATTCTGAATTTACTTTGCAAAATGGACTATTGTTTAGAGGTGGGCAACTTTGTGTGCCTAGAGGTTCAATGAGAGAAAACCTCATTCAAGAGAAGCATAATGGCGGCCTTAGTGGTCATTTTGGAGTCAATAAGACTCAAGAGTTGGTTCAGAGGTACTACTATTGGCCAAGGATGAATCAAGATGTGAAAAAGTATGTGGAGACTTGCATAGTTTGCCAAAAGGCCAAGGGTACTTCTTCAAATGCCGGTTTATACCAACCTCTTCCCATACCAAATAGACCTTGGGAGTGCATTAGTATGGACTTTGTAGTAGGTTTACCAAGGAAAAAGCAGGGATTTGACAACATTTATGTCATTGTGGATAGATTTAGTAAGATGGCCCACTTTGTACCTTGTAAGACTACTCATGATGCATGCCAAATAGCTCATTTGTTCTTAAAAGAAGTAGTAAGGATACATGGTTTACCCATGAGAATTGTTTCAGATAGAGACTCAAAGTTCATGAGTCATTTTTGGAAGACACTTTGGCAAAATCTTGGCACCAACCTATCTTTTGGATTAGCCTACCATCCTCAAATAGATGGATAGACCGAAGTGGTGAATAGAAGCTTAGGGAACTTATTGAGGTGCCTTAGCAAAGAGTATGGTCAGACATGGGATCAAGTACTTTCACAAGCTTAATATGCTTACAATGACACAATGAATAGGACCACCGGCAAGAGCCCTTTTGAAGTGGTCTATGGTATTCACCCAAGGGGTATTTTGGAATTAAGAGACTTAGGTAGTGCAACAGCAAGAAGTGGATATGTAGAAGACTTTTCTCAGTCAATGAAGGAGGTACATTAATCAATCAAGCAAGCCTTGATGGAGAACACAAGAAAAATCAAACAAAAATTTGATGAAATAAGGAAGGATATCCAATTTCAAGTGGGAGATCTTTTCATGGTGCACCTAAACAAAGCAAGGCTACAACAAGGAGTTCCTAACAAGTTGCATTTGAGAAGGTTGGGTCCATGTGCCATTCTAGTGAAGTATGGAGAAAATGCATACAAGGTGGACCTACCTAGTGACATAGGATTGTCACCGGTTTTCAACATAGAAGACTTAGCTGCCTACAAAGGACCAATCCAAGGTTCAAATTGTAGTCACTCAAAGGTATCAAATGATGTGAACAACCTTCAACTACCAGCCAAACCAAATCCAAAGGCCGATAAGGTGTTGAGTTCAAGGATCACCAAGAAGACAAGGCATAAAATTTATTGGGAGCACCTAATAAAGTGGTAGGGTATGGATGATGCTAAAGATACATGGGTGCTTGGGATATAATTTAAGAATCTATTAATTGATCATAATCTGATTCCCAAGGAGGTGACATGATTTTCTTTTGTTTGGGAGAATGGTGCAGGAGCCCCTAGGACTTAGCCTTAGGGGTTTTTCTCAATTTTGTTTTGTACTGACCTTATCCAAGTTAGGTATTGAATAAGGACTCTAGGAGGGTCCAAGAGTGAGTGTTTTGAGTCAAATGTAGGCCTAGCAAAGTTAGTTTCTTCCTAGGTTTGCATTTTGTGCATAAGTAGTGGTTTGAGTAGGTGATTGACCTTCTTGATGGTCAGAAGTGTCAAAAATTGGTATAAGCATTAGGGAGAGTTAAAAAATTCTTAGAAATGATTTAAAAGTCATGAGTAATGACTGAGAATAGGTTTCATAGGTTGAAAAGGCAAAAAGTGCAAAAAGTGCAAAGTTGCAAAAAGTTGTCATGACAACTTTTGAAAGTTGTCATGACAATTTTTGTCCTAATAAGCTTAGCGATGGACTTAGGGATATCCCAACACCCTAGAAGGCCTCCACACATGTGGAAGACTATAAAAACATTCTCTTGCATCGTTACCAATGTTGGAGTTTTGTTTTTGTAAGATCAACAATCTGAAACTACTCATTTTCAGATTGTTTGACATCATTTTGGCTTATTTTGCTCATTTTGGGAATACAAATGGATTGAATCCATTGATACAGAAATTGATTGATTTTCTTTGGTATGTTTTAGAGTTTTTAGTTTCAGTTCAAGCTTTGAAGTTAGGTTGTATTAGTGTTTTCATTGCTTTATTTGTAAATAGCTAGTTTTGGCTTGTAAATAGCTCTTTTGTGTAAAATGGTTGCCCCATGAATTCACTCTATGCTACCATCACGGCCTATTGGGACATGGAAGGAAACCACTTGTACATTGTACATATGAAGGGATGAGTTTTGGAGATGAAGTTTGATATGACTGTCACCTTGTTCTAGGCGAGTCAAGGAGCAACCCAGCTAGAGGAGACAGGGTGAATTTGGAGTGTAAAGTGCAGGGGTGGATGCAAGACCACAAAATAACCTTTTGGAGAGGTCCATGAAGTTCATACAGAGTTTCCTATGAAAGGATAAGCATTGACAATACCATTTGATGCCCAAACACAAACTTGACCAGTCACTGCCGGTTAGAAGGCCTAGAAACCGTTCAAAACCCTCATTTTTGGGTTAGGGAATTGTACGGTGGGTTGAGAAACCAAAAAAACCTAAATATCTTGGGGATAGTTGTACCATTGAAGAATATCAAACCTTGTTGTAGGGTCTTTTGGACCATTTTCCTCCAATCCCTAGAAAACCGGATTTTGGAGGCCTAATTGGGGCTCATTCCTTGTAGCCCTTTCCTAGGCAAAATGGTGAAATGAGTAAGAAAGGAAATGAAGGAAAACCTCAATTGGACCCAAAAGGAATTAAAAACATGTTAGAAGCCACCTCCACACCTCTGCATCAACTCACAACAGTAGGAGGTCAAATTGACAAGTTGAAGCCAAGACTGACATAATGAGCACATGGGAAACATTGCAAATTGGTAGGGTTCCTAGTTAAACACTTGAAGCAAACACCTTGAAATTGACAAGAAGAAATCCCTAGAAGAGATTGAGAAGGACTTGGAGGTCTTATGACATAACTAGGCCTAGAGAGTTGGTGGAATTGAGCAACACCAGCTAGGTGAACCCCATCACTTTGGGGGTCATAAGGGTTTTGTGTTGGATCATGAGAGACAAAGTGAGAGAGAAAAATAAGAGAGAAAGAAAGAAAATTGTTGTTTATGATGAAATTTGTTGGATAATGTTATGAGAGCATTTGTTAGCTAAATTCTATGGCAGATCTCCCCTTGATATTTGGTCCACCTTCACCCCTAATGCAAAAATGTCACTTTGATGACTATGTGTTAAGCTTGGGTTGGGAATTTTTTGTTGAATGCTTTCCCCATGAAATCTGGAAAATGAATGTGTGTTTGCATGTGTGTGTAAACTGTTTGGTATCTAGTTCTCCCAAGCTTGGGAGGTGAGCCTCCATGGTCATATTCCAAGCTTTATTTGCAGGTTTCTTGTTGTAAGTAGGAGAAGAAAGAAAGGATGTTATCCTTGTGGTAGACTTGAAGACATGTATTCTACATGTGTAATGTTGATTGAGTATCATTTGTGTATCTTGAAAAATTATGAAAAGAAGAGTTGTAATAGGGCCAATATTCTTGTCTTTATTGTGTACAAAAAGAAAGGACTTCGAAGCTTGTTCTTCTATTATTCGTTGTTGTAAAATGAAAGTTAAAAAAAAAAAGAAAAAGAAAAGTGTATTACTTTCCTTAGTTAGTTTATTCAATAACTTGTAAAAATAGCCAAGGATGTATTTTTGTTTTTATGTTGAAGGAAGGAAATAAAATATTCAAAGATTTCTTTTATCAAAAGAAAGAGAAGCATTCAAGTTCCATTTTCTATTTTGCTAATGTGAAGTTCTGTTGTGATTGTTGGATTATTTGTTAATCTGAAATTAGTTGTAGATTTATTCTTGCAAAAAGAAAGGGAAAAAGGAAAAGGGTTTAGATCAAATATACTTCTATTAATAAGATTTTAGTTTCTGATATTAGTTTCAGCTTTAGAAAAATTAGTAATTTCAATACTACTACATGTTTTGCTTCCAGCTAGTATGAGAAGAAAATAAATATTTGTTGAACTTTATAATTTATTTGAAATCTTAGTGATTTTCATATCAGCATTAAAGTATTAGTTTATTTCTTCACTAGAAAGTTAAAGAAAGTTAGATTTCCACAGTTGGGCTATAACAATTTTAAAAAAAAGAAAGGGGAGAATATTTATATTTAAATACCTTCCTGGTCACCACATTTTACTTGATGTTTCCATTTATGAAATAAAACACAAAAAATAACTTCATTCTATAAATCATTTATTGTGTAGAAGAATATATATATATATAGATACAAATCTACATGTAAATAAAATGACATCATTTAACCCTGCATTAGGACATCTAATACATGTTGATATTGAAAGTCCTATTAAAACTTCATATAATAAACATGTATTTATTACCTGCATATATGTTTAAATAAATCAATGCTGTTGTAGCATACAAATTTAGAAATATACTATTTAAATGTATAATGTTACACACACACACACACACACACACACACACACACACACACACACACACACACACACACACACACACACACACACACACACACACACACACACACACACACATATATATATCATTTTAACAGTAAATAAAACTGTTTTAAAAAAAGTTTAAATTTTTTTTTTTGTAGGAGCAGCGGTGTGGGGAGCCACGACCCCCTCATTTGCTGCCAAGGGTATTGCCGCCCTGCGGTCATCGCAATGAGTGGGAAACCACTCACTATGAGTCATCCATAGTGGGTGGGGTAAAACTCACCACTGTGGATGACCCGCAGTGAGCAGGCAACTGCTCACTATGAGCTGTCCATAGTGGGTAGGGTAAAACCCGCAATGGGCGAAGGCTGCCACTATGGGTAGCCATAGTGGGGCTCAACCTTTCCCTCCATCACCACCCTTATTCATCACCACCACCTACTAACTCCTTCGCTACTTCCCTCCATCAACCTGCCACCATGCTCTCGGCCATGTCTATTGGCCTTGCAACAATAAGAAAATATTAAACCCTAACTTAGTTAGGGATTAAAAAAAAAGGAAATACCAAAGAGAAATCAAAAGAAAATGAGCAAACCCTAACCCAAAATTAGGGTTAGGAGAGATTTAGAGAGAAAAAAAAAAAAGAACAATGAGGAGAAAAACCTCATATTAAAAGATGGAGAAAACCCTACTTAGGGTTTAGAAAGATGTTTTAAAATAATAAGATGTTAGGGTTTTATTTCATATAAGGAATAAAATAATATGTATGGATTTAAATTTTAAAATATAGTTAAATGGGGAAAATCCCCATATTTTTAAAAGGGGAGTTTTTATTTAATTCAAAAAAGGAGATTTTATTTAATTTAAAAAGGGAGTTTTATTTAATTACAAAGGGGTGCTTATATTACTAAATGGGGGTATTATTGGTGAATGATTATTTAAATCCCTAAAGGGGTAATTTTATTGTATATGATTATTTAAAATCTTTAAGGGGGAATTAGTTTCCAGTAATGTAAGATATATTTTTAATGAATTGATTAATATAATGATGTCTGGAACTTAAGTGGATCTGCATTAGGCATCGAGTGCTATTATCAAATCACTATAATACCTATTGATATTTAACCACTTCAACAATTAGAAAATCCCTTAACTGGGTAGCTTTAATCAGCTTGCTGTAAATCCTTTAATAGGGTGACTCAAACTAATTGAGTTCTTGAAATCCTCTAACAGGGTTTAACTCTTAACTGGGTATTTAGCAATTCCAGACATCATTATATTAATCAATTCATTAAAAATATATCTTACATTACTAGAAACTAATTCCCCCTTAAAGATTTTAAATAATCATATACAATAAAATTACCCCTTTAGGGATTTAAATAATCATTCACCAATAATACCCCCATTTAGTAATATAAGCACCCCTTTGTAATTAAATAAAACTCCCTTTTTAAATTAAATAAAATCTCCTTTTTTGAATTAAATAAAAACTCCCCTTTTAAAAATATGGGGATTTTCCCCATTTAACTGTATTTTAAAATTTAAATCCATACATATTATTTTATTCCTTATATGAAATAAAACCCTAACATCTTATTATTTTAAAACATCTTTCTAAACCCTAAGTAGGGTTTTCTCCATCTTTTAATATGAGGTTTTCTCCTCATTGTTCTTTTTTTTTTTCTCTCTAAATCTCTCCTAACCCTAATTTTGGGTTAGGGTTTGCTCATTTGCTTTTGATTTCTTTTTGGTATTTCCTTTTTTTTAATCCCCCCTTTCAGTCATTCAATACACCCCTTAAAAACAAGGACAATTTCTACTCTTTCCCCTTCTTCTAAATTTTTTTTGGGGGCATTGCCTTGAACCCCATTCCATGCCATCAATTTTTAAATGATACGTTGGCCTTCAGATGACTCATTTATTCATTTCTTCTTTAAATTAATTAACTCTTTTCAAAATGTATTTATTCAAATTACTAATGATATTCCTTTTCATGCATGTGATGGTGACTTGGCTTTTCCTATGCCACTCTATGTCTTTGATCCCTCTTGTAAAAATTAATCTATCTCAAAAGATATTTGTTGCAAGAGGATGAAATAATTGATACCTTTCTTAATGTTACTCTACCATCTCTTCATTCCAATGCAAACTCTTCTAGAGTTGATGCATTAGTGATTGATGAATCTTATCTCACATCTGATCTCCCACACGTTGATGTTAAGAAATTTCCATCAACTAATTTTTATACAAGTTGTACTGAGTCTGTAAATGTTATTATTGTTTATGTTGCCCCTATCAGACCTAAGACACCAATCATTTTTGTGACTGCAACTAGTCCTTCTCCAAAGAAGGCAATTTCTATTTCGTAATGTTCCTTTTAAAAGTGACTCACCAGATATTTTTACGAGATACAAACACTCTAAGGCTCCTTCTTAAAGAATGATAGCCTACACTTATAACACTTTTAGAAATAAGCAAAATGTTGATCACTCAAATACTTCTTTACCACCTTCTCAAGTAGATCTTCCTCAATCACCTAAGCCTTCAGTTAAGCAACCTTGTGATTACAATATTATTGAGAAACATCGTGTTACTCTGGCTAATATCTCACTTTGGGATTTTCTTCAGACTACTCTAGTTTATCAAGGTATTCTTTAGTAAGCTCTTCATACAGTGTATCTCCTTGATTCATCTTTTTTTTATGCATCGATAGACTTATCTAGACTTTTATGTGAGGTTGTGTTTGATACTTATGACTTTATCTATATCTTAGATGTTTATTGATGATGCTAGACATTTCATATGGAAATTGATATATGGTGATTTTCATTTGATGATTGATATGCACTCATTGTTCATGGATGGATTATATTTCTTATAAGGTTATGATGGCATCATGAATACGCTAATCCCATTTCATGATTATAGTGGATGAGATGATGCTATGATGATTGTGATTGTCTTACTACTCTATTCCTGATAGAGATGATGCCATATCACTCATTGCAATTCTCTCTCACTTGTCTAATCATTTATGATATATATTATTGTATATGTTGTATCGAGGTTATGGTGGCTGCAGGATTGAATGTACTAGACATCGACTCTACTTGGTCTCATAGGTCTGAGTGTGTCTTTATCCCAATGGCAAGTTGATTGGAGATGGCATGGGTTCCTATTTTATGCCTAAAATTATCATGGAAATCAAGCCAATTAGAGTAAAAGAAAAATATCGATTTATTTAACTAATAAACCAATCCTAAACATAAATAAATGCAAATTGAATAATTAAACTACTAAGAAAAACTGCCTATTTTCATCATGGCTTCCATTGTCCTTCTTGAATATTGTGCTGTGTGTGGCTCTCAGATATTTCACTGGGATTCCTACATAGGTTAGACACAAATATTTTTTGAAGATCGTGAATTATTGAAATGGAGAAATGATGTTGCTTTTATAGACTTTTGGGATAGATTGGGTGAGAAATGGAACTCAAGTGCTAATTGACAATTAAACTAATTTGATTGATCAATTAACTTCTTTGATTGATTTTTTAAGTGGATAGATTGGAGAGTTAACTGATTAGATTGGATAGTTAACTGGATAGATTGGATATATCACTTAATAGAATGGATAGTTAGCTGAATAGATTGGAGATATGACTAAATAGATTATCTTGTTAGAAAATGGTGATTGTAAGTTAAAAGTGGAGATTGAAGAGTTAACTGGTTAGTTAATGTTGGTATTAAGGATGTATTGAATTGGTTTTGTCATTGATGTCAACACTTGAGAACACTTGGAGATCTTTGGTTATGTTCATCGACATGTTCAGTGACTTATGCACAGTCATCGGTATCTGGTTCACCGATAGGTTATATTATTCACCGGCACTGAGGATGACCTGTTATCATCTAGAGATTACTTGCTTATGTCAAAGACATTGTTTGGACACTTGGTTTTGATGATTTGGTCATTAATCTAATCGGGTTTGCATATTTGTTGTTACCGGCAAATAGGTCTAGGTTATGGACCAGCACGCATTATCTATTCTAGATCAGAAAGATACGTTATGGAGATGATTTGTTATTGCTGTAAATGCATTGAGCCGACATCATGCATCACATATTGATTCATTTTTAATTGATTTAATTATCATATCTTAGTAAGCCAACCTACACATTTGGTCTTAGGTTTTGGTATATATGTAAGATCTCATTTGTGAGATTAAGTAGAAGTAGAGGAGTGTGAAAAAGGATTGTAATAAGGTATATGCGAATATAAACGGAGCTATGCATGCAGACATCATTTGAAGATTCAAGGAGGCTTTTGAAGAAGACAATCAGAGCTTAACCGGTACTGAATCCAGCATATGAAGATGCTATTTTGAGCAGTACATTATCATTAGATTTAACCATCCAATTGTAGTCAGTGTGACTCCCATTTTGTGATTGAGCAATGAGCTCTAGGCAATTGGCCTTTCTGCATGTGCAGACTCCATTTGTACACACATACTATCTGCAGTAGTATCATCTGATTGTGGGTAAGCTTTCCCATCGTGGTTTTTCCCCTTATAGGGTTTCCACATACAAATAACTGTGTTATGTGTTGTGTATGTTATTTGTCTTTCTATTTCATGCATTAATCTTTACCAGTACTATTATTAACTGTTGAATTGTCTACCAGCATTAAAGTTTGGTTAAGTTAGTTTTGGTTTGAAATTAATAGACAATTGATTCACCCCCCCCTCTCAGTTGCCTCCGAGACCTAACCGTTAACTGATTTGATTAATTAGTTATGATTTTCAAAATGTGTTGTAGGACTTTTAAAATGAAATTCATTTCCATCTTTATTTGAATTTGAATTTTGATTTTCGAATGATGAATTTGAAATGCACATTAACTTGAAATTTGACGAAATTGGAATTTGGTGAAATGTGAATTTTTGAAGATGAAATTAATTGAAATAAGAATTTGGGGATTTGGAGAATTAATTAATTAATTGAATAATTTAAAATACAATTATTCAATCACTAAAAATGGAATTAATTAAATAATTAATGTTTGAGAAAGGGTCAAATGATGAAAGGATGGAAATTGAATAATTAGTAATTTGAAGAATAATGATAAGGGTGTAATTTAGGAAAAATTAATTAGTTTAATTAAATAATTATTTAATTAATAAGATGAATTATTAGTATGTTATAAATGAGACATTTTTAGGTGTCTACATTTGCCCCTCTTTGAGACAATGTTGGAATGATGTTGTTTCAAAGAAAAAGAAAAACTTTTGCTCCAGTATGCCTCGATGATGCTTACAGTGTAAATATGCTCCCTCAAAAAATTGGTCAAAAAATTATGGAACTAAGACCAATTTAACGATATAGTACTAGTGTAGATAGTCAAAGGATTATAGAGTTACACCTCTCTACAAGAGTACTTAGATAGTTCAAAGAGGTACATGGTGTCCCTGATGTTACTGCTTATTTTTCTCGGGTTGCATGGGAGGTCTTTGATTGGGGGGGCCTGTATCTAGCCACATGGTGCCTTTGCTGAGTTTGATTCTTTACATGGAGTACAGTGGGGATGGGGGGTTGGGGTTTCAAATCTAGGCATTACACCTCAGTATGACACATGGTGGGTGAGTCATAGGCCTATTCCTCTTACTAATCCAACTGTTCCTATCTCTCGACAACAAATTTGACGTCAGAGACGAGGTAAAAGCATAAAACCGTGTCACATTTTTATTGGCATTTGCATTAAGATTGCATTAATGATTTATTATACTATCATTGATGTCAATTAACTGGTAATGATGTTTTTGTAAAGTTATTTTGTAACCGGTAGGAAGAGCTAGTGAAAGGAAACTCTAACTGGTAGGTTAGTTTGTGGAGTGAACCGGTATTGTTAAGTATTGGAAATTTGAACCGGTAAACCCTACCCATTGTTTTTAATAAACCCTAACTGATTAAGTTTGGTGAATTGGTTATATTGGTTTATGATCTGATGATGAGTGGTAATGATTATGACACGTATGCATTTTGTATGAAGAGAGTTTCAAAGTGATTTTGGCACATTGAGGTAACATTTTTTTTTTCTTGGGAATGAGAAAGTATACTGCATAAAATGCAAAGTGAATGATGAGTTACTGAGTTCGATGAAATAGTGATCAAGGAGTAGTCGAGGATTTCTTGAATGATGTGTAGAGATTGTTATGTAATCCAACAGTCATACTTGAACGGACTTGTTTGTAATCTCTATGAGTATTAGGTTTTTGTTGTGTTATTGACCTAATTGATTTGTTTATAAGGTCGATGAGTTGTTTAGTTGTAGTGTGTTGGCAAATTTGAATTGAGTGTGTGGTTACAAAACCAGATGATGTATCTGGAGTTTGAGTAAAGGCAGATAGGAGCATGAAAAGGATCTAAACAAGCAAGTAAAGTGCTATTCAAACATATCAGCAAACTCATGTTGTTTTCTAACAATTATAGAAGTTAAATCCTCTAACCGGGTAAGCTTTAACATGGTGATCCATTACCTTGGATTCTAAATCCTTTACAAAGGTTACTCCTCATAGGGTATTGCTTCTAAAAAGCCATTATAGTAAATCCCTTAACTAGGTGATTCCTAACAGGATCAGTTCTTAACAAGAATTTTTGCAAAAGCTTTAACAGGCTTGGCTCCTAATAGGGCGAACTTTAGAAGAGTTTAGTTAGTTATCTTGTGAGTCGCATCTCACTATGGTTTTTCCCATTTGGGTTTCCATGTCAAAAATATTGTGTCAAGTGGTGAATGTTTTTGTGGTTATGTTTTATTATGGTTGATTTTCTTAACTACTTATTCCACTTTGATAAGTCATGATAATCGACAACAATATAATATGAAGTTTTACTTATATTAGTAAAAGTATTTGGATGTTTGTGAGTTACAAGTGATTACTATTATCTATTGTAACAATCAACTAGTTTAGTTTGACAATTTTTATCTTGACATAGATATTGCATTGATAGTTCTAAGTTTACTTTGAGAGATTGATTTTGAGATTGGTGAACTTTTATCAATTTTTCTATCTACTGATTCACCCCCCCTCTCAATAGTTGACCCGATCCTTGTTCTTTCATCATACCATCCATTGGTATCAGAGCTTCTCAGGTCCTCTAAGGTCTAAGCCTAACAGTTTGAGGTATGATAACTCAATGATGAACAATAAGTACCAAACCGGTACTAAGAGGGGGGGTGAATCAGTATAGTCACAAAATCTTTTCCCGAACCGGTTTGACTGCAAACACTACAAATGTTTGATAGACAGTAGCACTGGTTTGAAATAGAATGCAACTGGTAAGGCTAGGAATGACTGAGACAAGCGTTAACTAGTTAATCACTTAGTTTTCCACTCAACTTAATACTACACTTCCATTTCACCTTTATGCATGAATATGTAATCTATCATCAGAAATATAATAACAGCTAGCTCAACATGTTTTACCTTCAGACACAAATCACTTAAATCATCACATGAAAAATACTACACATGACACACAGATTTTTCAGGTGGAAACCCAACTAGGAAAAACCATGGTGGGGATGAATACCCACAAGCTTCTTTTGAACTCTTTAGAAGTCTGCTCTGTTAGGAGCCTAGTCCAGTTAAAGACTGTTACAACAGGTTCTGCTAGGAACCGATCCTATTAGAGATCACCGGTTAAGGGATGGCTAAATACTTGGTTAAGGGTTAAACCCTGTTAGAGGTTACCTTGTTAGAGGATTTCAAGAACTCAATTAGTTTGAGTCACCCTGTTAAAGGATTTACAGCAAGCTGATTAAAGCTACCCAGTTAAGGGATTTTCTAATTGTTGAAGTGGTTAAATATCAATAGGTATTACAATGATTTGATAATAGCACTCGATGCCTAATGCAGATCCACTTAAGTTCCTTCCTTCTGCACACACACAATATGGGAATCAATCCTCTTATGTCATCTAGTCTAGCAAGAATCATGTATCTCTTCACTTAGATACACACACACCATTTGCCAACAACCTCAGCATGAAACACAACATCGACCTTATAGGAAACAGATAGGTCAGTAGCATAAACTCTAAAACCTAAACATTTGGGTTAAGAAATTCAGGCAGTTCAATCCTGGCCATTGAACACTTTGCATTTGAATACAATAGTCTTGAATAGATCTCGATACATTCTCCATCACTCGTTCTTCACCGCTTTATGGAAGCGATAACCCATCACGTGTTCTCCACCGTTTATAGGGACTTCACACATTCTTGAGGTAGATAGGATCAATCTCCTTCATGCAAGATCCTTTACGCGCACAAGGATGACATGGCATCATGATCTGATCTTCATTACAATTCTAACTCATCATACGATGTCATCGGTTGAATCACACAGGCTTGGAACACTTCAACCAGAAACCCTTAAGCTAAGACTACCAACTAGTATTCATATCATGTTAAGTATTCATAGAGAACATACCATATGCTGGTTCAGATTTCATCATACCGGTCCTCTTGGACAAAAATACCACTTCACCTATTGCTCAATATACCGGTTTATACCACTATACCAGTTCACTTTGCCAACTATTTAGCTTCAATATACCTGTTCACTTCTTTGGACATATACCGGTTCACATTTCAACATATTGCCGGTTCACTCTCCAACATATTGACATCAATGATAACATAATATCATCATGTCAACATACTCAACACAAATGTCAACAATCTCCCCCTTTGGAATTGATGGCGATATACAAAGATCTCTCTTTCTGTATCACATCTTCTCCCCGTTGTTGTAGATATCTTCTCTGCTTCACATCTTCTCCCCCTTTGACAAAAATGCCAAAGTGGAGGCACAAGCTTTCTTGTTCCACTATGCTGCTCCCCCTGAGGAGTAGCATCCTTCAACACATTAATCTGGAAAAATTTGGACACTGCAATACCTGACTGATGTGGAGTACATACTTTCAGTTCACCTCTTGAAGGGGTAGCACCCCTAATTCACCTCTTAAATAGGTAAATGAAGCCTTTGTTAGAGGCTTGGTGAATATATCTGCTAATTGCTCCTTACTGGAAACATGTTCCAGTAGAACCTCCTTATTCTGAACCTTTTAACTCAAGAAATGATACTTGAGCTCAAAGTGCTTGGTTCTAGCATGCAAAACTGGATTCTTGGAAATGTTAATTGCACTTGTATTGTCACAAAATATGCTTACCAGTTCAGATATAGGAACTTTGAAGCCATTCAATACATGCTTCATCCAAATGGTCTAGGTGCAGTTCATAAAAGCTGCAACATACTCCGCTTTTGCTGTAGACTGAGAGATACAACTCTGCTTTTTACTCATCCATGAGACCAGTCTACCACTGAGAAAGAATGCACCACCAGTTGTGCTCTTCTGGTCATCTACATTACCAGCCCAATCAACATCTATCAACACTTTCATGTTGAAATCATTATTGTATGGATACCATAACCCATAGTCAATAGTTCCCTTTAGATATCTACGAATCCGCTTGACTGCTACCAAGTGGGATTCTCTAGGGCTTTGCTGAAATTGAGCGGTAATACCCACTGCATGTACAATGTTCGGTCTGCTATGCACTACATAATGCAACTTACCAATAATTGATTGGTAATCCTTCTCATTTACCACCACTGAGTCATCTTCTTTTGATAGCTTACAACCGGTCACCATTGGTGTACCAACCGGTTTACTATCTTCCATGCCAAAGTTCTTCAACACCTCTTTGACATACTTGGACTAAGTAATAAAGATTCCATCTTTCATTTGTTGAATCTGTAGTCCAATGAAGAACTTAATCTTTCAAACTCCTTTTCCATCTTTCAAACTCCTTTTTCATCTCATCAGCAATTTCATGGCTCATCTTGTCATCACCTCCAAAGATGATGTCATCAACAAATACTTCACATATCAGAATTTGATCTCCTTCTGATTTCAAGTAGATATTGCTATCTTCACTTGTTCTTTCAAATCCAATCTTCACAAGATGGGAGTGCAAGCGTTCATACCATGCTCTAGGTGCCTGCTTCAGTCCATACAAGGCTTTATGTAGCCTACACACCATGTCACTCTCTTCTGATAGGGAAAACCCATCTGGTTGTTCTATGTACACCTCCTCTTCAAGTATTGCATTTAGGAATGCAGATTTTACATCCATTTGATATACCTTGAATCCTTTAAAAGCTGCATATGCAAGAAGCATACACACTCCTTCCAATCTTTCTACTAGAGCAAAGGCTTCTCCATAGTCTTCTCCTTCTTCTTAGGCGTATCCTTTACACACTAGTTTGGCTTTGTTCCTTACCACCGTGCCATCCTCATTCAACTTGTTTCTGAAAACCCATTTGGTACCAATGACATTTTTATGCTCCGGTCTGGGTACCAAAGACCATGTACCATTCTTCTCTATCTCGTCAAGTTCCTCCTCCATTGCCTTGATCCAATCTTCATCTTTATGTGCCTCTTTGAATGATTTAGGCTCAAATTCAGAGATCATACAAGAATTCTCTCTGACCTTTCTTCTCATAAGGATTCCTACATCCTTATCTCCTATGATCTGCTTTGGATCATGATTCAGTTTGACATATCGAGGAATTCTCTTAACTAATTCCTCCTTCTTTTCTTCTCCATTCTCATCTTCATCAGCATCAGCATCAGCATCTACCGGTGTAGGAACACTATTACTAGTACTTGGTTGATTAGAAACCAGTTCCCATAAGGTTACTATTGGTTCATCTCTTACTTTCTTACTATTGGTTTCCTCAGGTTTTCCAAAATTTTCATCAACTCTAACAATGATGCTTTCAACAATTCTCTGAGTCCTATTGTTGAAACATTTGAGAGCTTTGCTCTTGGTGGAATATCCTAGGAATATTCCTTCATCACATTTTGCATCGAACTTGCTCTGATGTTCACTTCTCTTGATATAACATTTGCTACCAAACATTCTAAAGTAGCTTACAACTGGTGTTTTACCAGTCCAATACTCATAAGGAGTCTTATCCTTTCCTTTCTTGATGAGTACCTGGTTCATTGTGTATACTACAGTGCTCACCGCTTCTCTCCAAAAGGTGTGAGCAACTTTTCCTTGGATCAATATAGTTCTAGCTGCTTCAACCACACTCCAGTTTTTTCTCTCTGCTAAGCCATTCTGCTATGGAGTCCAGGGGACAGACAGTTGCCTCTTGATACCATTCTCTTCACAATTTTTGTTGAATTGACTAGAAGTGAATTCCCCTCCTTGATCAGTTCTAAGGCATTTGATTCTTCTACCACTTTCCTTTTTTACCAGTGCTCTGAAAGCTTTGAACTTTCCAAAAGCTTCAGACTTATCTTTCAAGAATGTGACCCACATCATTCTTGAGAAAATCATCAGTCAGAATCATGAAATACCTATCTTCCTGCACACTCCTAGTTTTCATAGGACCACACAAATCAATATGCACAAGATCAAGTAAATTGTCTGTTGTGAAAGATTTACCTTTGAAAGTTGAGGAAGACATTTTCCCCAATTGACATTCTCTGCATAAAGGATTTTTTGGTTTGCTCAGCACCAACAATCCTCTGACTGCCTTGGTCTTACTGGCCTTCACAATGTTATCAAAGTTTACATGGCAAAGTCTCATATGCCATATCCAACTATCATCAAATTTAGCCATAAGACATGTACTTACATTTGCATTCAGCAGAAATAAGTTACCTTTGGTCTGCATACCGGTGGCCATCAATTCACCATTCTTTCCTTTGATTTTGCACACACCATTTTTGAATTCCAGAATGAGTCCACTATCATTCAGGTGGGCAACACTCAATAGATTGTGTCTGAGACCTTCCACCCAATACACATTGTCAGCACTTCTCTTTCCATTCAGAGAGATGGACCCTCTTCCTTTAACCATACATGGTGCATCATTACCAAAGCGAACCACACCACCATCACATTCTTCCAAAGATAGAATCTTGCTCCGATCACTAGTCATATGATGAGAACAACCACTGTCAATAATCCACTCATTGAAATTATCAAAGTGGGAGAAAAGAGCCTTCTTGTCTGACACATCTTCCTTTATTGCAACAAACACAATATCTTCATTCTCTTCATCTTTTGATTCCTCATCTGTGACACCTTCATCAACTACAACAAAACAATTTCTCCGGTTTCCTCCTTTGAATTTCTTAAACCTCTCCGGTTTGTCCTTGTTGTCACCATTAGGATAGTTTATAGCAATATGTCCTATCCGATTACAAGAAAAGTATTTCAAAGGAAGCTTACCTTTGTATTTACCAGTTCCTTTAGGAAGTTTCCTGGCAAGAAGACCTTCAAATTCCATTAGGATCTCCTCATCATCCATTTCTCTGCCCTATCTTGGTTCACCACTAGTGCTTGCTTCTTTTCCTTTTCTGGATGGTACAATAGAAGCTCTAAAAGTTGATTTAGTCTTTTGAACACTGCCATCAAAATTATTTAGCTCATAGGCTGTCAAATTTGCAATGATGGAGTCTAGGGATAAATTAGTCTTGTCTATTGATCTCAACTCTTGAATAGTAGAACCCTTATTGCATAGATCGGTAATAAGGATCTCAGAACTTTGCTTACCATAGTGGAATCTTCCATTTTACCACTTGCACTCTTGATATCTCCAACAACAGTTTTGATTCTTATTCCATACTGTTGAATGGTCTCACCTTCAACCATCTGCATGTCTTCAAACTTCCCTCTAAGGCTTTCTTCCTTAGCTTGTTTTACATGCTTATCACCGCCATAGATATTCTCAAGAGTGTCCCATACTTCTTTGGGATTATCTTTATCCTGGACATCAATAAACTCAATGTCAGATAAGTTGCTGATTAGGGCTTCCATGACTTGCCCATTCTCCTATATTTCTCTCTTTTGATCATTGGTGAGAGTACTAGTAGGAATAAAAAAAACATTCTCAATATAGCTCCAGTGTTGAGCACCCATGCTTTTGATGTAAATCTTCATTTTTTCCTTCCAAATTTTGAAGTTATCTCTGTTGAACTTTGGACCTTCTTTCTTCATCATTACAATAGGATCTTTCCCTCAAGCGGTTAAGCATACAACACAGAGGACCTGGAGGACGCTCTGATACCAATTGATAACTCAATGATGAACAATAAGTACCAAACCGGTACTAAGAGGGGGGGGGTGAATCAATATAGTCACAAAACCTTTTCCCAAACTGGTTTGACTGCAAACACTACAAATGTCTGACAGACAGTAACACCAATCTAAAATAGAATGCAACCAGTAAGGCTAGGAATGACTGAGACAAGCATTAACCGGTTAATCACTTAGTTTTCCACTCAAATTAATACTACACTTCCATTTCACCTTTATGCATGAATATGTAATCTATCATCAGAAATATAATAACAGCTAGCTCAACATGTTTTACCTTCAGACACAAATCACTTAAATCATCACATGAAAAATACTACACATGACACATAGATTTTTCATGTGAAAACCCAATTGGGAAAAACCACGGTGGGGATGAATACCCACAAGCTACTTTTGAACTCTTTAGAAGTCCGCTCTGTTAGGAGCCTAGTCCAGTTAAAGACTGTTACAACAGGTTTTGCTAGGAACCGATCCTGTTAGAGATCACCGGTTAAGGGATGGCTAAATACTTGGTTAAGGGTTAAACCCTGTTAGAGGTTACCTTGTTAGAGGATTTCAAGAAATCAATTAGTTTGAGTCACCCTGTTAAAGGATTTATAGCAAGCTGATTAAAGCTACCCGGTTAAGGGATTTTCCAACTGCTGAAGTGGTTAAAGATCATCAGTTATTACAATGATATGATAATATCACAATGCCTAATGTAGATCCCCTTAAGTTCCTTCCTTCTGCACACACACAATGCAGGAATCAATCCTCTTATCTAATCTAGTCTGGCAAGAATCATGTATCTCTTCACTTGGATACACACACACCATTTGCCAACAACCTCAGCATGAAACACAACATCGACCTTATAGGAAATAGATAGGTCAGTAGCATAAACCCTAAACCCTAAACATTTAGGTTAAGCAATTCAGGTGGTTCAATCCTGGCCATTGAACACTTTGCATTTGAATACAATGGTCTTGAATAGATCTCAAGACATTCTCCATCGTTCGTTCTTCACCGCTTTATGGAAGTGATAACCCATCACGCGTTCTCCACTGTTTACAGGGACTTTGCACATTCCTGAGGTAGATAGGATCAATCTCCTTCATGCAAGATCCTTTACGCACACAAGGCTAACATGGCACCATGATCTGATCTTCATTACAATTCTAACTCATCATACGATGTCATCGGTTGAAGCACATAGGCTTGGAACACTTCAAGCAGAAACCCTTAAGCTAAGACTACCAACTGGTAGTCATATCATGTTAAGTCTTCATAGAGAACATACCATATGCCGGTTCACATTTCATCATACTAGTTCTCTTGGACAAACATACCACTTCACCTATTGCTCAATATACCGATTTATACCACTATACCAGTTCACTTTGCCAACTGTTTAGCTTCAATATACCTGTTCACTTCTTTGCACATATACCGGTTCACCACATTGTACCGGTTCACATTTCAGCATATTGTCAGTTCACTCTCCAACATATGAAATCAATGACAACATAATATCATCATGTCAACATACTCAACACAAATGCTAACAAGGTAAAGTCTTGTAGATCATGATGAAGAAGGAAGGTCCAAAGTTTAATAGAGAGAACTATAGGATATGGAGTGACAGAATGAAAATTTATATCAAGAGTCTTGGAAATCAATATTCGAAACATGTTAATACTCAATATGTTTCAGCTACTAGGATTATGACTGATGATCAAAAGAAAGAGCAACAAGGAAACAATCAAACACTGGAGGTTATTATCAGTTCTTTATCTAATGCTGAATATGTTGATGTTCATGGTCTGGAGACTGCACATGAGGTATGGAATAAAATTGAAGAGATTTATAGAAATGATGAACATGTGAAGATTGCCAAGGAAGAGAGTCTAAGAGGGAAGTTTTATGACATCGAGATGGCTGAAGGTGAGAATATCCAAATAGTATGGTCAGAGGATAAAAGAGATAGTTGGTGAGATTAGGAGTGTTGGTGGTAAAATGGATGATGCCATAGTAGTTAGTAAGGTATTGATAACCCTACTACTGGTCTACGCTATTCGAGTTGCAACCATTTAGGAGTTGAAATCTATTGACAAAACCAAGGTAACCCTTGACTCCATCATTGGTAAACTTACTGCTTTTGAATTAAATGGTTATGATGGTAGTATTCAGAAATCTGAATCAGCATTTAGAGCTTTTGTTTCTAACCCATCTATGAGAAAAATTAGAGATGCCAGTCACAATTATGAATCTAGATCCAGCAGATAAGATGATGATGAAGACAATTTAGTTGAGCTTGAAGCATTATTGGCCAAGCGATTTCCCAGAGGAACCGACAAATATAGAGGTAAATTACCTTTGAAATGTTTTTCTTGCAATAAGAGTGGACACATAGCTACTAATTGTCCTAATGGTGATAATGAGAACAAGCGAGACAAGTTCAATAAGTACAAGGGAAAAGGAAAAAGAGATTGTCTTATTGCAGTTGATGGTGGTATCACTGATGAGGAATCTAATGGTGATGCTAATGAAGACATTGTGTTTGTAGCTATTAAAGAAGAAACATATGATAAAAAATATTTAGTTTCACGAATGGATAACTATGATGATTGGATCATTGATAGTGTTTGTTCACATCACATGACCGGTGACCGGAGCAAATTTCTTTCTTTGAAGGAATTTGATGGCGGAGTTATAAGATTTGGTAATGATTCACCCTACATGATTAAATGTAAGGGAACTATTTCTCTTAATGGAAAGAGAAGTGCAGATGATGTCTACTGGGTTGAAGGTCTAAAGAACAATATGTTGAGTGTTTCCCAACTCAATGATAGAGGATATCCATTGGAGTTTAAAAATGGCATGTGCAAAATCTATGGGAGCAAAGGTGAACTGATTGCAACTAGAAAGCACACTAAAGGTAACCTATTTCACATGAATCCTAAAGTCAACAACTACTTAATTGCTAAAATAGATGAAAGTTGGCTTTGGCATAGGAGATTTTGTCATTTGAATTTTGATAACATTTTTAAAGTAAGTAAGTCAAAGACAGTGAGAGGTTTGCCTCAATTGGAAAAATCGGTTAATGCTCTTTGTAAGGAATGTCAATTGGGAAAGATGACATCCTCAACTTTAAAGAGCAAGTCTTTTTCAGCAGAGCATCTATTAGATTTGGTTCATACAGACCTATGTGGACCAATAAGGACTAAAAGTATTCAAGGTGATGGATATTTTATGATCTTCATTGATGATTACTCAAGGATGATGTGGGTCACATTCTTGAAAGATAAAATAGAGGCATTTGGTAAGCTCAAAGCATTAGGGCCTTAGCTGAAAGGGAGAGTGGAAAGAAGATAAAGTGTCTGAGGACAGATCAAGGCGAATAATTCACTTCAGAAGAATTCACTAGATATTGTGAAGAAAATGGTATCAAGCGATAGCTTTCTGCACCAAGGACACCACAACAGAATGATATTGCAGATAGAAACAACCGGTCAGTTGTTGAAGCTGCTAGGATGATGTTGATACAAGGAGGTGTAGTGAAAACTTTTTGGAGGGAAGCTGTTAGCACAACTATCTACACAATGAATAGGATTTTGGTAAAAAGAGGTAAGGACAAGACTCCTTATGAATAATGGTATGGTAGATCACCTAATATTGGTTATTTCAAGATATTTGGTAGCAAATATTTTATTAAGAGAGGTAACTATGTTAGCAAATTTGAGGCTAAAAGTGATGAAGGTATATTTCTTGGTTATTCCACCAAGATTAAGGCCTACAAATGTTTTAACAACTGGACACATAGAACCATAGATAGTGTTGATGTTTGATTGGATGAGTATCCTGAAGTCTCAGGGGAAACCAGTATGGAGAAAAAGGAAGAAGATCCTTGCATTTTGTTT
This sequence comes from Cryptomeria japonica, assembly GCF_030272615.1. Lineage (NCBI taxonomy): Eukaryota > Viridiplantae > Streptophyta > Pinopsida > Cupressales > Cupressaceae > Cryptomeria > Cryptomeria japonica. The sequence continues at coordinate 609,707,480 of NC_081414.1, read as the reverse complement.
TTGGAACCAGAACCGGTAAAGCAAATACTGATGTATCTTTAGGTTCATCTTCATTATCATCATCTTCTTTTGAATCTACCTGTTTTGGTTAAACTGGTCAATCACAATCCTGAATAGATTATTGGAGATAAGGATGTTGGAGTGCTAACCAAAAGAAGAATCAGAGAGCATTCTTGCATGATCTCCACTATTGAGCCTAGAACTGCTAAGGAAGCATTTGGTGATGATCATTGGGTTAAAGCTACAGAGGATGAGCTTGAACAAATTGAGAAGAACAACACTTGGACTCTAGTACCCCGACCGGTAAATAAAAATGTGATAGGTACTAAGTGGGTTTTTAGGAACAAATTGAATGAAGATGGTGTTGTAGTTCATAACAAAGCTAGATTGGTTTGCAAAGGTTATGCACAAGAATAAGGAGAAGATTATGGTGAGACTTTTGTACCAGTGGCCAGCCTAGAAGGTATCAGAACCTTACTGGCTTTTGCAGCTCATAAAGGATTCAAAGTATATCAGATGGATGTAAAATCTACATTTTTGAATGGAATACTGGAAGAAGAAGTATACATTGAGCAACCAGATGGTTATGCTTTAACTGACAAGAAGGACATGGTATGTAAGTTTCACAAGGCACTATATGGATTAAAGCAAGTACCAAGAGAATGGTATGAAAGGCTTCATTCACACCTAATGAAGATAGGATTTCAGAGAACCAGTGAAGAAAGTAACATATATCTCAAATCTAAAGGAGATAAAATACTAGTTAGTGAAGTGTTTGTAGATGATATCATATTTGGAGGAAATGATGACATGAGCAATGACTTTGCAAATGAAATGAAAATTGAGTTTTAAATGTCTCTAGTGGGAGAGATAAAATATTTCATAGGTTTGCAAATACAACAAATGAAGAGTGGTATTTTTATCACATAGTCTAAGTATGTGAAGGAGGTATTAAAGACATTTGGTATGAGTGATTGTAAAGCATTTGGGACACCAATGGTTACAGGTTGTAAGTTGTCCAATGAAGATGAGGCCACATATGTTGATGATAAAGAGTACAGGTCAATGATTGGAAAATTGCACTATGTTGTTCACAACAGTCTGGATATAGCTCATGTAGTTGGTCTAGTTGCAAGATTTCAGAAGAATCTGAAGGAAACACATTTGATAGCAACCAAGAGTATTTTCAGATATTTGAAAGGTACTGTTGACTATGAATTATGGTATCCATATGAAGGAAAATTTGATTTGAAGGTGTACACAGATGTAGATTGGGCAAGTAATGTTGATGACGGAAAAAGCACAACCAGTGGATCATTATTTCTAGGAGGAAGACTCATTTCATGGACTAGCAAGAAGCAAAGTTGTATTTCACAGTCTACTACTGAAGCTGAGTATGTTGCAGCTTATATGAATTTTACCTAGGCTATCTAGATGAGACACATTTTGGAAGGTTTTAAGATGAAGTTTACAGAACCTATAAAGATCTTATGTGACAATACCAGTGCCATAAATATTTCAAAGAACCCTATCTTGCACACATGAACCAAACACATTGAATTGAAGTATCATTTCTTGAGGGAAAAAGTGCAGAGTAAAGATGTAATCTTAGAGCATGTTTCTACCAAGGAGCAGCTTGCAGATATCTTTACTAAACCTCTGTCTAAGACTACTTTTGAGTATCTTAGAAGTCAGCTAGGGGTTGTACCCCTTCATGAGGTAAATTGAGCATGATGTATATTACATCAGTCGTGGAGCTACTTGCAACATTTTACAGCATGAATTGGTGTAGAAGTGGAGTTATTCCACAGGAGGAGCATCAAGTTGTAGGTTGTTGATGTTGCACAGTGAAGTTTTACATTGCATGTTTTACTTTCTATTTGGCATTGTTGTCAAAGGGGGAGAACTATCTATGTGATTATTGAATGGTGTACAACCATCTAGTAAATGAAGACAAGTTGAAGATAAGGAGAGTACATGGTAAAATATAAACCAAGATTCCTATTCACAATCACAACAATCAATGGTATTGATATTTGTATTGCCATTAATGCCAAAGGGGGAGATTGTTGGCATTTGCATGAAGATTGCATTAATGATTTGTTATATTGTCATTGATGTCAATTAACCGGTAATGATGTTATTGTAAAGTTGTTTTGTAATCGATAGGAAGAGCTAGTGAAAGGAAAGTTGAACCGGTAAACCCTACCTTTTGTTTTTTATAAACCCTAACTGATTAAGTTTGGTGAATTGGTTATATTGGTTTATGATCTATTGATGAGTGGTAATGATTATGACGCGTATGCATATTGTATGAAGAGAGTTTCAAAGTGATTTTGGCATGTTGATGTAACGTTTATTTTGTCTTGGGAATGAGTAAGTATACTATATATAATGCAAAGCACGTGATGAGTTACTGAGTTCGATGAAGCGGTGATCAAGGAGCGATCGAGGCTTTCTTGAATGATGTGTAGAGATTGTTATGTAATCCAACGGTCATACTTGAACCGACTTGTTTGTAATCTCTATGAGTATTAGGTATTTGTTGTGTTACCAACCTAATTGATTTGTTTATAAGGTTAATGAGTTGTTTAGTTGTAGTGTGTTGGCAAAGTTGAATTGAGTGTGTGGTTGCCAAACTGGATGATGTATTTGCAGTTTGAGTAAAGGTAGATAGGAGCATGAAAAGAATCTGAACAAGCAAGTAAAGTTCTATTCAAACAGATCAGCAAACTCCTACTATTTTCTAACAATTACTGCAGTTAAATCTCCTAACCGGGTAAGCTCTAACAAGCTTGGAGTTATTCAAATCCTCTAACAAGGTGATCCATTAGCCTGGATTCTAAATCCTTTACAAAGGTTACTCCTCATAGGGTATTGCTTCTAAAAAGGCATTATACTCAATCCCTTAACCCGGTGATTCCCAACATGATTAGTTCTTAATATGACTTTTTGTAAAAGCTTTAACAGGCTTGGTTCCTAACATGGAAAACTTCAGAAGAGTTTAGATAGTTATCTTGTGAGTCGCATCTCATCGTGGTTTTTCCCATTTGGGTTTCCATGTCAAAAATATTGTGTCAAGTGGTGAATGTTTTTGTGGTTATGTTTTATTATGGTTGATTTTCTTAACTACTTATTCCACTTTGATAAGTCATGATAACCGACAAGAATATGATATGAAGTTTTACTTATATCAATAAGAGCATTTGGATGTTTGTGAGTTACAAGTGATTACTGTTATATATTGTAATAGTCAACCGATTTAGTTTGATAGTTTTTATTTTGACAAAGATATTGCATTGATAGTTCTAAGTTTACTTTGAGAGATTGATTTTGAGATTGGTGAACTTTTACTATTTTTTCTACCTACTGATTCACACCCGCCCCCCTCCCCACCCCCCTCTCAGTAGTTGACTGGATCCTTGTTCTTTCATCATACCATCAGTTTTAGGCCAGCTTATTAGCACAAGTGAATTTAAATAATTATAAGTAAAAATTAATTTTAGTCAAACATGTAGTCTATATAGATTCATTATAGCTAAGTTATATATGGGCCACAAGTTTTACAATTGAAAATGTATACTAAATGTATATTTTATACCACTTTGGGTCTAATTACTAACAAAAAAAATGATGTTTTAACAACTCCTACTCTTATAAATAATATTTTTTTTTTGAAATGTAAAAATACCCTTTTATAGATATATAAGTGAATTTTTCAAAATATATATCTTTTAATATTTTTAGTTTTTATATTTTATTTTTATTGAAAGTAGGTCATCAGAACTAAAATATAAGGTTGATTATCTTGTCAAGGAAAAATACTAAAATTTATTTAAAATTTTTGAAAAAATATGATGTAGTAGAGAAAAGAGTCTATGTCAAGATGATATAATTCTTTTCTAATTTGGGTGAATAATTAAGAAAAAAGGTGGTGGCAATTGGAAAGAGTTATATTTTAGCACACACAACTTTTCAAATTTATTAAAAAATATATATTTATAAAAAATAGTAAAAATATATCCATGCACTAAAATTTCAAGTTATCAATATACACAAAAAAAATTGAAGAAAAAAGGGTAAATTTACCAAGTAAAGTGTCGCGGCTTGTGTAACTTCAAATTCAACATTTTATCGACAACTAAATTATAGTGAACTTACTTTATAAAAAAATACATTCAAATGATTTTTAAATTTTTTGTTAAAATTACTAACATAAATTAGACAAAATAATATAAATTTTATTAGTTTACATCATTTCAAAATTCAAACGATATATTTCACTTTCTATTGATTTAATTTAAAAACTTGAATCAGCATTAATCATTTTCTTTATAAAGTGTGACACAACTTTTTCCTTTTACTCAATGGCAGGGAGGGGATGATGGTAGGGATGATGATGGGGATGGTGGTTGATGCAAGAGCATCCCTAGTTCTTGGCAATCTTGCATCAAACAAAAATATTTCTTTTTTGTTTGTTTTGTATTTTTGCAGTTTCAACATTTCATTCTGCATTTTCTTACATTGGCTCACCGGATCTTGTGGAGTTGGATTTTTCTTTAGGACATGATCATATTCCTTATTCCTAAACCATAGAGCATTTGGATCACTTTCTATCAAGTTATCGATTCTGGTTTTCAAGACAATTTTCTAGCACCGGAACCGGTTGGACCTATTTGCTTTGGTGAATCTACTGGATCTCTTCTATAGCTTGCGGAGCCCTAAGCATTGATTTCGATGTTCCTTGGCATGTGGTTGATCTTCCCTTTGATCCGCACTTCATCCTTTGGATTTTCAGGAGGAATCTCTTTGGCAGAGACCGACCTTGTTGGTTTTACATGTTTGGTCTTGTTCTTCGACATCTCATCCTTTTGGGCCAACCAAATCCCCTTGGATCATATAAATAATTGTAATTGAGAATTAGAATGTAGATTAGAGGAAATATAGAGCATAGAAGCTATATCAAAAGTTTTGAGGTCCCGATTGTGACCTATTTTGTAATTGAGCATGTTGGTAGCAGGCCAATGAGCCTAATCTTGTATCTTGAATGTTACCAGTTGCTTGTAATCAGTTTTCATGATCTAATATATTCAGTTTTGCATTGCTTCCATCATAGTTTCTTGTTTCCATTGTGTTTAGTGTTGCTGATTGGTCCAGATTGATCTCTTTGAGGTCCATCCTAACTAGTGATTGTACCAAGTGGTATTAGAGTGAGATTTCATTTTGGAGATTGCGTTGTCTTGAGAATTTTGTTGTAGGGTGGTAGACTGTGAATCTGACTTGCAGCTACAAAGGACTGGCGTGAAGATGGCACAAAGAGGAAATAGGAATGGTGGAGTACGTGGGAATGCAGACCTTGCTATGATGGAAATGTTGCAAGGAATTTCAACTCAGTTGGAAGTCGTTGATACAGCCCAGAGAAGAGGCCGATGTATTAAAGATGTTAGTGAAGATGACGAAGAAGAGGCCCTAACAAAACAAGTAGCAAATCCACTGGCGATTGATCCAGATGAAGAAAGGTTCTTGAGGGTTTTGAGTAGGCCAAACACTAAACCACATTTTACCCCATCAAAGTATGATGAAAAGTTGGATTCAGATGAATTGTTGGATTGGATCTTGGAGATGGAGAAGTATTTTAATTTTGAGAACACCATAGAGGAAAGAAATGTGAAGTATGCATGTACTTGGTTGAAAGGTCATGCATCTCTTTGGTGGGAGAATTTGAAGGTTGATAGATAGAGAAGAGGTAAAGAGAATATCAAATCATTGGAGAGGATGGTTGCTAAGTTAAAATAAAAGTTTATGCTAGCTGATTATCAAGTAAATATGTTCTGGAAGTTACAAAACTTAAAGCAGAAGGAATCTAGTGTGAAGGAGTACATTGAAGCATTCTACAAGTTGATTATCAAATCTAGAAATGTCGATGATGAGGTTGAACAAGTTGCGAGATACTTGAATGGACTACAGATGTCTATACAAGTTGAACTTGGTTTGTTCAAGTTGCAGAGTGTTGAAGAAGCGTACATGTATGCCTTGAAAGCAGAAGAGAAGCTGAACAAAAGACATGAACGGAGATAGAGAGGTAGAGGTGGAAGGTTTTCTGGAGGAAGATTTCAAGGAGGAAGAGGATATACTAGAGGAAGAGGAACCTGCACAGATCAGAACAAGGATAAGGAAGTAAGAAAAGAAGGTAATTAATACCAAAAGGATGATAGAAATTTCTACCAGAGGAGAGAGCCAGATGGCTACCAAAATGAAAATTTTGGAAAGGATGATAGAAGACAAGATAAGATAGTGTCTAGAGGAACTTTCTATAAGTGTGGAGGAGTAGGACATCATTCTTTCTAATATAAGAAGACATAAAACATTGGGAGAACAACATTGGTAGAAGAAAGCCCCGTTGAATCAGTTAACAAACGGTAAGATGGAGAATTGTTGATGATGAGGAGAGCTTTGTGTCATAATGGAGAAGATGAGGAACCCTTGCAAAGTCAAAATTTGTTCAAGACCAGATGTAAGGTATTCGGTAAGTTCTGTAAAGTTGTTATTGATAGTGGTAGTTTAGATAACCTTGTTTCAGAAGAGATGGTGACTAAGTTGAATTTGGAATTATTGAAACACCTTAAGCCTTATCAAAGAGCATGGATTCAAGATGATCATAAGTTGTTAGGAAGTGAGCAATGTTTGGTAAAATTGAAAATTGAGAATTATCATGATGAAGTCTTGTGTGATATTATGCCTATGGATATTTGTCACCTTTTATTGGGTAGAACTTGGCAATTTGATAGACATGCAATACATGATGGGAGAAAGAACATATACACCATTGTAGCAAATGGGATGAAATAAACCTTGTTACCCTTGGAGGGGCCTTTGAAGAGTGAAGTCTGTACGAATTCTAGAATATGTTTAGTGGATGGAAGGAAATTCCTAGATGGAATGAGACATGAGAATGTGTATTTTGCCTTAGTTCTTAAGAAGACTGAGCATCCAAAGCATGAAGAAGAATAACTAGAAGAAATAAAGCAGTTACTGTTAGAGTATGAAGACATAATTTTAGATAATGTGCTTTATGGATTACCACCTGTGAGATGTATCAATTATTGCATGGACCTGGTTCCTGGAGCTAGTTTGCCTAACAAAGCTACACACTGGTTGACACCGACAGAGAGTGAAGAGTTGAATAGACAATTAAAGAAATTGTTGAAGAAAGTTTTGATCAGAGAAAGTCTAAGTCCTTGTGCAATACCAACAGTATTAGCATCTAAGAAGAATGGAGAATGGAGGATGTCTACCAATTCCAGAGCAATAAACAAGATCATAGTGAAACACCGGTTTCCTTTACCTATGATGGATGACATAATGGAATGTTTGAGTGGAGCCAAATACTACACAAAGATAGACTTGAAGAGTGGATATCATCAAATCAAAATCAGAGAAAGAGATGAGTGAAAGACATTGTTCAAGACAAATGAAGGATTGTATGAATGGTCGGTGATGTCTTTTGGGTTCACTAATGCATTGATTACTTTCATGAGGTTGATGAATGAGGTATTGAAGAAATTATAGGGTAAGTTTGTTATTGTATATTTGGATGACATTTTGATTTTTAGCAAAACAAAAAAGGAGCATTTGTTGCATTTAAAACAAGTTTTGTAGAGGTTGAGAGAAGAAAAGTTGCTGATAAATATTAAGAAGTGTACTTTCATGAAGGAAGAGTTAGTGTATTTGGGATTTGTAATATTTGTGGATGGTTTGAAGATGGACCTTGAGAAAGTAAAAGCAATTGTTGAATGACCTACACCAAAAAGAATTGGAGAGGTAAGATCATTTCATGGATTGGCTAGTTTCTACTGGAAGTTTATCAAAAAATTTAGTTCAGTTTGTAACCCTATGATTGAGACAATGAGGGGAGATAGGAAGGAATTCAAGTGGACAACCAGAGAAAACAAAAGTTTTGAATTGCTGAAGCAAAAAGTGACTAAGAAGCCTATGTTAGTTTTACCAGATTTCAACAGTGTTTCAAGTAAATTTTGATGCAAGTGGAAATACAATTGGAGCCGTATTGAGTCAGGAAGGGAGAGCAGTACATTATCTTAGTGAGAAGTTGAATGATGCTCGAAGGAGATATTTAGTGTGTGATCAGGAATTTTATACTGTAGTTCAAGTTGTGAAGAAATGGAGACATTACCTATTGCCTAATGAGCTTGTGTTATATACCGATCATCAAGCCTTACAGTATTTGAATAGTCAAAGTAAGTTGAATCATAGACACATGAGATGGGTAGAATTTTTGCAGAGTTACACCTTTGTGTTGAAGCATAGAAGTGGGAAATGTAACAAAGTTGCTAATGCATTGAGTAGAAGGAGGAATTTGTTGACAGAGATGAGAGTGACAGTATTAGGATTTAAGGAGTTGAAGACCTTGTATGATGATGACCCAGATTTTGCAAAACCTTGGAAAACATGTATAGAACTGGTTATGGTAGATAGAAGAAAGTGGTTGGATTACTTAATTCAGGATGGGATGTTATTTAGAGGAGTTTGATAGGGAGGATCTCACAAAAGAGTTGCACCTTGATTAGTGGGTTGGTAAAAGATCTTATAGTGGAATTCTATACTTGTTCAAACCCTTCTCATGTCTTGTAATACCCCACCAAGAACCCCAAAGGAATACCACATCTAAGGGTGAAATAATATTTTTTTTAAAGTATAAATCACATTAAGTACATTAATTATTATAATAGCACTATAATAACACAAGCGGAAGACTTACACCAGAATTCCTTAAAGGGTTACCAATGAAGAATAAAACTAAAAGTTAAATTCCACAATTACGATTAATCCAATTAACCATCAATTACTCAAGAAAATAACAAGCCATATGCAATAACAGATACACCATTAAAATATTGAAAGGATACAATATAATTTCTCTTCAATAAGCAATTATACTAACCATAAAGAAAGATGATAAATAACATCCAAAACTTAGGATTACATTAATCTTCCAAAACATGGCTCTCAATATACATATAAGGTTAACAACTTATATCAAATTACAAGGTTAAATAAATTCATTGATACAATTGACCACCCAGGTCTCCAAAGAATAAAAATCTCCAACATGCGATAGAGCATGAGTCACAAACCATAGGAACACCTATGAATCCAATCCTCACATGATGGTATGGACAAGAACATCTGATGTGAAGTGGAACTACTACCTGACCATGTAATTCAAAAAATGGAATCACCCCATCGTGCTAGGAGATAGCAGGGGAACCTCAAGCAAGACAAAGCATGACATCATCAACAAAACAATACGACTCCATGACAGTACAATACGACTCCACAATATTCCAAGTGACTCAACATCACAATACACTAGTGACTCGACATCACAATACACAAGTGACTCTACATCACAATACACAAGTGACTCGACATCACAATACACAAGTGACCCTAAAGAGAGAGTGTCATCGCATAGCTTATGATGGTTACCATGGTAGGCCTCCATAGGTCCCAACCCCAATCCTGGGTTATCCTGGTAACCTTTCCTGAACCTCCAACTCCATCTAAGTCTCATGCAGACCCTACCAACCCTTTGTGAAGATAAGGTGGTTAGTTTGTCATTCCAGGCCTTCCCACTACACCTTGAGCCTATACAAGCACTCAACCATGCACGGGGTACAATATCTTTTATAATATTATAAACTACCCATCTCCTAATCAAATTATTAGATTATCACTTATTAACTTACTTTCGAGAGGTTATCCTGCCATCCAATTTGAGCGCGACCGCCACTCAAAAGCCACTCTCTCAAAGGACACAAAACAAACATGGTCACTCCACGAGGACCCTGTGGCAAAATAGACAGCCATAACACCACTATCAAATTTAAGTGGTCTAAGAAAGGACATACTAATTCTTGGTTAACCATAAGGAAAAGACACTACATGGTTAAGACAAAGAGGTCATCATACATCACTTGATCAAAATATAAAATACACCTCAACAGGATGACTAAATCATAGACGAGAAATAACCACAAATAATACTCTTTGTAAGGAAAGCTAGTTTCACTAAGTCCACACTCAAACAATCTTGGAGAAAACAACATCAAAAACACTTGCAAATACCATTGATTGAAACTTCAATAAAAACACCCTTTATTTAATGCATCATTCAAAAACGTCATTTATTTCAATATAATTTCCAATTCAATATTTCAACAAGAATAAGATCCATATAAAATATTCAACCGAATAAAATATGAATTAATAAGAAACATTTAATCCATTTCCCAAAATACATCCAAATTTATCAATTTGAATTAAAATCCCAAGCGTTGATTTTCAATATTTAATTTTATTAAATTAATATGAAAACCAACATATAAAAATTAAATACAAACTAGAATTAAAAGTTGATATTATTACTAACTTTAAATTTCAAAGCATTGAATAAAATAAATTAATGACACATTTGAAATTGTGCCGCGAAGGGTAAAAGGCACGCGAGGGCCAAACCCAACCGTGGTAGTGTTGCTGCTAGTAGCAGTAGACACTACCCGCCGATAGTGCTTCTACCACTGGTAGTGCTGCTATCGCCTGTAGTAGCCACTACCGACCGGTAGTATTACTATCATCCGGTAGCAGTCCTACCGTCCGGTAGCGCTACTACCACATAATAGCCCTATCGACTAGTAGTGCTACTACCGTGTAGCAGCCCTACTGATCGGTAGTGCTGCTACCTGTGGGTACCAAGACAGTACCATCCCACGTGGTGGGGCTTAGCCCACCACATGGGCAAGGGTTATTCTACTTTAAAATAAATTTCCTATTTCTATTTAAAATAATTAAATCATAAAATAAAACCTCCCCTGTTCATCGTTTTCACGAGAGCACATGCACAGTGCAAAAATCTAAAAATATGAAAGGATTATTTACTAATAAGGTAAAGGGTGAATTAATAACACACAAGAGCACCAATATAAGGAGATTGGGGAATCATAGAAGAATTTGAAAGATAGGAGAAGAATTAGACCAATTTCTTCACTTCCATTTCACAGGAAGAATTCGTTGCATCTTGCAAGAGAACATAACCAATTTTTGCCAACATAAGCCCCAAATCTTCGTCAATTAGATACTAGAAAACACACAAAAAACTAAATCTAATTCTTTCTATTCCAAATAGAAGAGATAATTCAAGAACTTGATTTTCAAGAACAAATAACAAACAACAAAATAGAAAGATGAACCATTTCTTTCCCATATGAAAACATTTGATATGAATTCAACAAAATCATCAATAACGGACACACTTTCTTTCATTTCAATCATTCAACAAGAATTTACAAATAAATTTACATTTTTCAACACACAGGAAGCAACTAAAACATTCAAAATTAAATTGTAAAACAAGACGATATTATCCAACCTTCAGCAAACTAGGAAGTAAAATAATGGAAGAATCCCAATCTTGCAAACCAAATCCAATTCCAGTTTCTCTTCCAAAATGGTTTTCCAATTTTCTCCTTCAAAAATTATGCCTCTCCCCTTCCCGTGAACTCCTAGGAATATATGGGAAAAATCAATTTCAACCTAAACTTTCTAGGTTAAATTTTTTTCCAACCAATCAGATTTACCCTTTTCCAACAAAATATTAAATGCAAAAGTCAAATGGAAAGATAAAAGGGAAAACGCTTTTATTTTTATTTTCTATTTCCACATGATAATTTCTTTCAACATAATCATCCCACATTTAAATGGCAAGGCAAATACTTATTTCTTTTCACAAAATATTAATACAACTTAATCACAATAAAATAAGCCAATTTAACCATTTAATTCTAGCAATCATTAATTTAATTAAATTAATAGACTTAAGAGCATAATGATCAATTAATTACACCTGCATAAAATAGCATCATTTACTCAATTAAATAACCATTTAAATAAACAGAAACATGCAAAATGAGGAATGCTCAAACAACGACTCACAAGATGAAAGTATAAAGCACTATGACTCGCATACCGATCAAATGGAAAAGAAGATCGACTGACAACACTCACACGAGTGTAACTGCGGGTCAAGCTAGGGTCCACTATCTCCTCCACTCCCATTAGACATATAAGGCACACTCATACCTATGAAACCAAGTGGAGTCGATACCCTGTACCTACCTGATACTAGTACTTGCAATGTCCTGCACCAAAGAACCACATGTGCATATAGACAAATATATATAAACACACATGACACGCACATTGACGAAGGAAAATCATGATGTTCCATGTCTCACCGGAGTGAGTGAAGGAAAATCATCCCCTTGAATCCAATACACTTGCAAACATGCAACATATAAATAACGCATCACACATATAAGGTAAAAGTGTCAGTCCATGATAATGATCCATAAAAATAACATTAATCATAAGCACTGAGATACTGCATGAAAGTATACAACACAAATCCAGATAAAGCATGAAATAACATCGCATAAAGTATGAATCAATATACAACAATAATGTTCCACTGAATAGTCAATTGAAGTTAAACATAAATATAAAAATAGTCTGATCGAGGAGGGGTACTACATCCTCCCCCCAAAACTAGGCTTACTCCTGGAAGCCTAAAACAGATAAGAATAGAGCTCTCTCATCTTTGCTGCATTCTCACATGTTGCTAAGGTCTCATCACTTGGGTCCCATAGGACCCTTACTTGGTCGATGGTATGACCCCTGAGGGTCAAATCCCGACACTGAAGAATGCACACGGGCTCCATGGAAAGTTGCCCATCCTCGACCTGAAAAAAGTTCCAATCAAGAACATGAGTCACATCAAGATGATAAGGTCAAAGAATAGAAACATAAAAGACATCGTGGATGTGGGATAGACTTGAAGGTAAGACATGACAGTAGGCAACATGTCCTATCCTCTCAAGAATCTCAAAAGGGCCAACAAAATGAGGTGCCAACTTAGAACACTTTCCATAACGGAGCAAAATCTTCTGTGAATGCACTCTCAAGAACACACGGTCACCAACTAAAGACTAACAATCTACTCTATGAGCATCAACATACTTCTTCTGCCTATCCTGAGCAGCAACCAAATGCCCATGAATCTGCTCAACCTGCTACTCCATCTCATGAAGCATATCTGGACCTAAGCTCGCCTTATCCTCCAACTAATCCCAACTCAAAGGAGTATGGCAAGGACAACCATACAATACCTGGAAGGGAGACATGCCTATCGAACCGTGATATCCATTGGTATACGCAAACTCCGCAAGGCAAAGATATTCCTCCCAATGTGATTGCTAGTCCATAACATACATGCAAAGCATGTCCTCCAAGACCCGATTCACACGCTTAGTCTAACTGTTGGTCTCTGGGTGATAAGATGAACTGAAGTTCAACTAGGTCCCTAAAGCATGCTGAAGTGAGGTCCACAATGCTGAAGTAAAGACAGGGTCTCTATCAGAAATGATCTACCTTGGAATCCCATGCAAACTCACCACATCTTCCAAGAAGACTCGTGCCACCAATGTTGTTGTATATGAAGATTGAATAGGAACAAAATAAGCAACTTTGGTCAATCTATCCATAATGACCATGATGGAATCATGATGACATGAAGAAACAGGCAACCCCACTATGAAATCCATGGAAATGATATCCCATTTCCAATCCAGTACCAAATTAGGCTGTAAAAGCCCTACAAGGTGCTTATGCTCTGCCTTCACCCGCTGACATTCTAAATACTTTGATACAAAATCAGAAATGTCACATTTCAAACCAGCCCAATGATATAACTATCTAAGATCTGCGTGCATCTTCTTGACACCAGGGTGTGCCAAATAAGGTGCCTGATGGGCCTCAATCATGATCAAAATGCGAAGACCCTCCAAAAGAGGTACATAGATCTATCCAAGATGTCGAAGAAGACCATCTGACTCAAGTTCATATCCAGAATGTCTACCCTCTAATGGCCTTTCGGACTCTACCACGACTCTAACATCTTGATACCAGGTGTCCTGAGGTAGCACTCCAAGAATTCTCTTTCTCAATTCCACTCCAAGGGACAATGCTACAGCCTCATGTCGCCTACAACTCAAAGCATCTGCCACTATGTTCTCTTTCCCCTGAATATATCAAACCTCAAAATCATACTTGCAGAGTAATTCCATCCATATTTGCTATTGAGCATTAAAGTTTGACTGCATGAAAATATACTGCAAACTGTGGTGATCACTATGCAGCTCAAACCGATGCCCCAACAAGAAATGTTGCCATCTAACCAACGCATGCACTATAGCTACTAACTCCAAGTCATGAACTGGACAGTTCAACTTGTGGTCCTTGAGTTTGCAAGACTCATAGGAAATGACATGTCGTTCACACATAAGCATTGCACCTATACCTTCTAAAGAGGCATCTGTGCATACCATAAAATCTTTGGATGGATTAGGGACTGCCAAAATCAGAGCACTAACAAGGAGTTCCTTCAAGGTACGAAAAGCTGCTTCACACTGCTTTGACCAAAGAAACTTCTTCCCTTTCCTCTGCAAAGAAGTGATCATGTGACCTATCCAAGAAAAAACTATGAACAAAGAGATGGTAATATACGACCAACCCCATGAAAATTTGAACCTTTGAAACATTGGTCGGCACTGGCCAATCAACAATGGCTTGGATCTTAGAAGGATCCATAGATACACCTTCTCCTGAAACTATATGACCAAGATAGCTCACCTTTGACTAGAAGAAATCACACTTTGCTAGGTTGACAAAAAGTTGATTCTCATTCAAGCACATCAAATCAATATGTCATCCAAGAACACAAGGATGTGAACTCATAGTGACCATAATGAGTACGAAACGTCATCCTATGAATGTTTGCATCATGAATGCACAACTGATGATACCCAGATTTTAGATCAATCTTATAGAATACCTTGGCTCCCTTCACTTGATCAAAAAGATCATCTATCTGAGGCAATAAATATCGATTCCTGATGGTTACCATATTCAACTGTTGGTAATCAATGCATAACTGAATAGAACCATCCTTCTTCTTAACAAAGATAACAGGTGCACCCCAAGGAGAAACACTAGGACGAATGAACCCCTTGGCCAACAATTCCTCCACCTACAACTTCAACTCACTCAACTCCTAATTAGTCATCCGATATGGTGCTCTCGAAATAGGTTCTGCACCAAGAACCAAGTCAATGCGAAAGTCTATGTCTCGCTTTGGAGGCATACTAGGAATATCCAATGGAAACACATCAGCATATTCTCGAAGAATAGGGTGACCATCAAGAGAAATTTATCAACTCTCTTCCTCATCCACATCCTCAAGAGCAACTGCAAAAAACTGACACCCTTGATGCATACACCTCTTAAGTTGCATAGCAGAAAACATACGTAAGGATATCGATCGCTGAACTCCAATGATCTCCACTTTCCTCCCATCATCATCTAAACACTCTACTATCTTTAGACAACAGTCTACACGAGCATTGTGAGATGATAGCCAATCCATCCCCAATACAACTCCATAGGAACCCAAAGGAATGACTTGAAGGTCAACTGAAGTAACACAGGGTCCTAGGTCCAACTCACAACTGGGAACAAAGGCATCGAAAGACACACACCACTGGTAGCCAACTCTACTAGCCACCTATCCACCTGCTTAGCAGATGCGAGCCTGTACCCCTCCACAAAGGATGAATAAATGAAATAATCTGAAGCACCGGAGTCAAAAGGTATAGAGATAGGAATACCATACAACACACCTACAACATTAATCATTGTACCCTGATGCTCAGCCTGGTGGTCATCAACCACTGCAAATACTCTATGGGATCTACCTGCATCCCCCACTGTTGGCTCTAATGCTACTGGCCTCTAACTTCCCGTCTAGTGAGAACACTGAGGGCACTGAATGACAATGTGACCAAACTATCCACAGGTGAAGCAATCTCCTCTACCAGGTCCTCTACTCCTTGACAACCCACTGGACTGTTGAAAGCTTCCCCTACTAGGGGCTTGAGATGCACTCTAAGAGGACTGCCTTGGAAAACTCTATCTGCTCCTCTGCTAGTTCCCGCTCTTCCGATGTTGAGAGCTGCCACCCTGTTGGCCCTAAAACTGTTGCTGTTGCAGCTGACCACCCTTGACGGGTTCCTGAGGACTCCTAAAAGATGCAGCAGTCTGGGACTGATTCCCTCTCACTCTAGACCCATTGAAAGGAACACTCCCGATCTACACTCCAGACTGATCGCCATGCGCACAACCAAGATTCTGCTCCACCAGCCTAGCTTTTGCCATGGATACCTCTACTAAAGCAGGCTCAAACACTCTCACTCCTCTACTGATGCGGTCATTTAGACCCCTCAAGAAGTGTTGAATAAGCATCACCTCATTGTTGATAATACCAACACATTGTTTGAGCTCATAGAGCCTATACTCAAACTGATCTACTATCAAACCAAACTGGCGCAAAGCATAGAACTCGTCTGCTTGCGACTGCCTCCACTTGGGTGAGAGAAATCATTCCCTAAATCTCTATAGAAAGATCTCCCACGATACGGTGTTAATGCTCACACTGATCCTCTCCTCCTATAATTGCCACCAAATAGATGTGAAACCCTCAAGATGCATGATAGCGCATCTTGCCTTGGTGTTGCTACCATATGGATACATGGCGAAACACCGATCTAAATTGATGATCCAGTTCTCTGCCTCAAGACCGGTACCTTTACCAGTCAAAGAAAGGAGGATTGGACCTCATCAAGTCCCTCATGTGACCCATGGTAGCTAGGTCCTGGTCCATTGGGACCTTTCTCCTTATAGGAGACCTCTCTCTCTCTCTCTCTCTCTCTCTCTCTCTCTCTCTCTCTCTCTCCCCTCTAGAACCTGCTAATGCGACTCCTCAACCTAGGCATGGAGGGGCTAATCAACCTCTGGTCTGGGGCCTAGTCTAGCTAGAACCTCCTGAAACATGTGTCGCAACTCTTCCCTTTCAGGAACCTTCTCTCCTGCATGCTACTCATTCTGATGAACAAACTGATCCTAATCCACACTCGCATGAGTGGGTGGTGGTGAAGGACAATGGTAGTCAGAACCTTGACGTCATCCCCCACCTCTACCTCTATTGTGGCCACCAACATGGCCACTACCCTTGGATCTCCTAGCCATGACCTAACACTACACAAGAGATAAAGGTTCAGATCTACAACAAGGATAAAACAAGGAAATCACAACCACCAAGACCCAATCAAAAGGTCTAGCTGAATGAGCTCAATACAAACCTAGAGTACCCAGTGTTGAAAAATGGGCTCTGGTACCAAAAGTAATGCCCCGCCAGGAACCCCAAAGGAATACCACATCTAAGGGTGAAATAATTTTTTTTTAAAAGTATAAATCACATTAAGTACATTAATTACTACAATAGAACTATAATAACACAAGAGGAAGACTTACACCACAGTTCCTTAAAGGGTTACCAATGAAGAATAAAACTAAAAGTTAAATTCCACAATTATGATTAATCTAATTAACCATCAATTACTCAATAACATAATATGCCATATGCAATAATAGATATACCATTGAAAGATTGAAATGATACAATATAAATTCTCATCAATAAGCAATTATACTAACCATAAAGAAAGCTGATAAATAACATCCAAAACTTAGGATTACATTGATCTTCCAAAACATGGCTCTCAATATACATATAAGGTTAACAACTTACATTAAATTACAAGGTTACATAAATGCATTGATACAAATGACCACCTAGGTCTCCAAAGAATAAAAATCTCCAACATGCGATAGAGCATGAATCACGAACCATAGGAACACCTACAAAGCCAATCCTCGCATGAAGGTATGACCAAGAACATCCAATGGGAAGTGGCACTACCACCCGACCATGTAATTCCAAAAATGGAATCAGCCCACCGTGCTAGGAGATAGCACAGGACCCTCAAGCAAGCAAAAGCATGACATGGTCTATAGAACAAAAAGACTCCATGACAGTACAATATGACTCCACAATATTCCAGGTAACTCAACATCACAATACACCAATGACTCGACATCACAATACACAAGTGACTCCACATCACAATACACAAGTGACTCGACATCACAATACACAAGTAACCCTAAAGAGAGAGTGTCATCACATAGCTTATGATGGTTACCATGGTAGGCCTCCATAGGTCCAGACCCCCATAATAGGTTATCCTAGTAACATTTCTGGAACCTTCAGATCCATCTAAGTCTCATGCGGACCCTACCAGCCCTTCGTGAAGACAAGGTGGTCGGTTTGCCATTCTAGGCCTTCCCACTACACCTTGAGCCTATATGAGCACTCAACCATACATGAGGTACGATATCTTTTGTAATGTTATAAAATACCCATCTCCTAATCAAATTATTATATTATCACTTATTAACTGACTTTCGAGGGGTTATCCTACCATCCACTTCTGGCGTGACCCCCACTCAAAAGCCACTCTCTCAAAGGACACAAAACAAACATGGTCACTCTGCGAGAACCCTATGGCGAAACAGACAACCATAACACCACTATCCAAATGCAAGTGGTCTAAGCAAGGACATACTAACTCTTGGTTAACCATAAGGAAAAGACACTACATGGTTAAGACAATAAGGTCATCATACATCACTTGATCAAAATATAAAATACGCCTCAACAGGATGACTGAATCATAGACAAGAAATAACCACAAATAATACTCTTTACAAGAAAAGCTAGTTTTACTAAGTCCGCACTCTGACAATCTTTGAGAAAACAACATCATAAACACTTGCAAATACCATTGATTGAAACTTCAATAAAACACCCTTTATTTAATGTGTCATTTGAAAATGTCATTCATTTCAATATAATTTCCAATTCAATATTTCAACAAGAATAAAATCCATATTAAATATTCAACTGAAAAAGATATGAATTAATAATAAACATTTAATCTATTTCCCAGAATACATCCAAATTTATCAATTTGAATTAAAATCCCAAGCCTTGATTTTCAATATTTAATTCTATTAAATTAATATGAAAACCAACATATAAAAATTAAATACAAACTAGAATTAAAACTTGATATTATTACTAACTTAAAGTTTCAAAGCATTGAATAAAATAAATTAACGACACATTTGAAATTGTGCCACGAAGGGTAAAAGGAACATGGGGGCCAAAGCCTACCTGCGGTAGTGCTACTGTAGGTGTAGCAGACACTACCCACCGGTACCAACCACTACCGACCGGTAGTACTGCTACCGACCAGTAGAAGTCCTACTGGCAGGTAGCGCTACTACCGTGTAGCAGCCCTACTGACTGGTAGTGTTTCTACTTGTAGGTAGAAAGACACTACCGTCCCACGTGGTACGGCTTATCCCACCATGTGGGCAAGGGTTATTCTACTTGAAAATAAATTTCCTATTTCTATTTAAAAAAATTAAATCATAAAATAAAACTTCCCCTATTCATCGTTTTCATGGGAGCACATGCACAGTGCAAAAATCCAAAAATATGAAAGGATTATTTACCAATAAGGTAAATGGTGAATTAATAACACACAAGAGCCCCAATATAAGGAGATTGGGCAATAATAGAAGAATTTGAAAGATAGGAGAACAATTAGACCAATTTCTTCACTTCCATTACACAGGAAGAATTCATTGCATCTTGCAAGAGAAAATAACCAATTTTTGCTGGCATAAGCCCCAAATCTTGGGCAGTTAGATACTAGAAAACACACAAAAAACTAAATCTAATTCTTTCTATTCCAAATAGAAGAGATAATTCAAGAACAAATAACAAACAACAAAATAGAAAGATGAACCCTTTCTTTCCCATATGCAAACATTTGATATGAATTCAACAAAATCATCAATAGCAGACACTCTTTCTTTCATTTCAATCATTCAACAAGAATTTACAAAGAGATTTACATTTTTCAATACACAGGAAGCAACTAAAACATTCAAAATTAAATTGTAAAACAAGAAGATCTTATCCAACCTTCAGTAAACGAGGAAGCAAAATAATGGAAGAATCCCAATCTTGCAAACCAAATCCAATTCCAGCTCCTCTTCCAAAATGGTTTTCCAATTTTCTCCTTCGAAAATTATGCCTCTCCCCTTCCCATGAACTCCCAGGAATATATGGGAAAAATCAATTTCAACCTAAATTTTCTAGGTTAAAAGTTTTTCTAGCCAATCAGATTAAACTATTAAAAATATAAAATGCAAAAGTCCAATGGAAAGGTAAAAAGGAAAAAGCTTTTATTTTTATTTTCTATTTCCATATGATAATTTCTTTCAACATAGTCATCCCACATTTAAATGGCAAGGAAAATAATTATTTCTTTTCACAAAATATTAATACAACTTAATCACAATAAAATAAGCTAATTTAACCATTAAATTCTAGCAATCATTAATTTAATTACATCAAAAGATGTAAGAGCATAATGATCAACTAATTACGCCAGCATAAAATAACATCATTTACTCAATTAAATAACCATTTAAATAAATGGAAACATGCAAAATGAGGAATGCTCAAACGACGACTCACAAGACAAAAGCATAAAGCACTTTGACTCACATACCGGCCAAACAAAAAAGAGAATTGACTGACAACACTCACATGAGTGTAACTATGGGTCAAGATAGGGTCTAACCACTATCTCCTTCACTCCCATCAAACATATAAGGATCGCTCATACCTGTGAAACCAAGTGGAGTCGATACCCCATACCTACCCAGTACTAGTACATGCAATGTCCTGCACCAAAGAACCACACGTGCATATAGAAAAATATATATAAACGGGCACGACACACACACTGATGAAGGATAATTATGACGTTCCCTGTCTCACGGGAGTGAGTGAAGGAAAATCATCCCCTCGGATCCCATACACTTGCAAATGTGCACCATATAAATAACGCATCGCACATATAAGGTAAAAGTATCAGTCCATGATGGTGATCCATAAAAATAACATTAATCATAAGCACTGAGATACTGCATGAAAGTATACATCACAAATCCAGATAAAGCATGAAATAACATTGCATAAAGTTTGAATCAATATACAACAATAATGTTCCACTGAATAGTCAACTGAAGTCAAACATAAATACAAAAAGTGTCTGATCAAGGAGGGGTACTACATGTCTAGTATCAATTCAAACAACTAAACTCCTTTGGAATGCTCCCTATCACTTGTTTGCTCCTATTACTCAAAAGCATGGTTGGGATTCACTAAAGTAATTCCAACCATCACGTTATGAAAATCTCTAACATTCACTTGCCCCAGGGTCTAAGATGATGTTCAAAAGGTGTTTCAATTCCCTTCATGTGGTTTTGTGACTAGTGTCTCTCCATTTCCCCATAGCTTTCTCTTGTTCCTATTTTCTAGGCCTAGTAGACCTAAGAGCCCCTTTTAGCCCTTCCTTCACGGTTTTTTCCCAATTACTCAAAAATATTCCAAAGAAGCCCCTAAGATATTTTGTGATTCGAATACACTTTTGGGTACTCTTTGAGAATCAAGAGGTAAGGTTTTCTGATACAACCATACATGTACGGACCCCAAAATGGCTCCTTTTGAGGGTTTAAGGGTTTAAGAGCCTTCTCCAATAGGGTTTGTTGATTCTCACACTCTGTCACATCTCCATACTTCTACTGAGACTCTATTAGGCTTCCTTCTTCCATGCCAAACACTTGGCACAACAATATTTGATCATCCCTGCAAGCAAAAGTGCACATAACAGTCAAGTTCCCTAGTTGGGCTATTAGAGAGCTCACTTAGGACTTGATAGAAAATTATTTCAATGAAACCTCAAAGGTATCAAAATGGATATTCACATTGTGCATAGGATCCATAACTTTAATCCCAAGGGCCATTGAGAAAATGCAATGGGATTTCAAGTTGGAGCCATAGCTAGGGTCTCAATCCCTTGCTCACACCAGGAGCAGTGCAGTTGAAGAAAATTTGTAAACAAGAACTATAACTGCACTAAGAAAGAGTGAAATAACTTTCTAAATACCACAACAATATATGCTAAACTACCATGCAAGGACAGTACCAAGATCAAACCATCTGGTATGGACTGCTATAACCAAAATTACAAATCTTATGCAAAAATCTAAAAATTGCTTTCAAGTATTATTCAAAATTTACTCATGGATCTTCCAACCCATTTACAATGATTACAAAATGCATTTTATATTCCTCCTTTCTCATAACCAACCGCTGATTTGATCAATTTTTGAAAAGTTACTCCAAAAGTTGTCAAGCAACAATGACAACTTTTGCTCCAATTTGCATTTTTGAAACTTATACATCTTTACTCACTATAAACCCCCTAGGATGGTTCCCTAACATCAAACTAACATGTCCAAAATCCTAGTGAGGCCTTACAAAGAGTTTTACACTATATTGAAAAAATGATGTCATTTTTGGCTTACAAGGGTAGATTGGCCAAAAATAAGAAAAAAAGAAAACCTTGGTGACAAACACACTTCAAATAACTCCAAAAAACACTTGTGGACCTATCAATAGTCCATTATTCATTCATTGACCCTATTGAGGATCATCCATTCAAAAATTGTGAAACTTTATGAAGAAATCTAGGTGCCCCTGCACCATACTCCCCTAATGAGAAAGAAGTCAAGTGACTCTGGTAGGAAACAAAGAGAGGGAAATTCCAAGCTTGGGAAAGTTTTTTGTAGGTACCCAAGTGACCTTGGATTCTGGAAGATGTTGCACTTAACTAAATTCTCCATATAGGTGGCATGTCTAGTCTTCTTGTGGTAAAGGTAGGTCTGAAAGTAATTGAGAGACCTCTAAGACTCCATTGCATTCTTTTGGAAGTGGGCCTTTGTACGACACCAAGTCTGCAACATTAAAAATAGGAGATAAAGCCATGTCCCCGTTTAGATCAAGTTTGTAGGCATTTTGCCTATACTTAGCAAAGACCTTACAAGGTCCAATCCTCCTCATTTGAAGCTTGATAGGGACGCCTTTTTGAAGCCTCACTTTTATCAAATGCACCATTACTAAGTCACCAACAACAAATTGAACATCCCTCCTCTTTTCATCCGCTTTATCCTTGATTCTTTGAGAGTTGTCTTGTAAAGCCTACCTAACCTGCTCATGAATTTATTTCATGAACTGAACCATGTCAATAGCATGTCCACTCTTTTGGTTCATATTTCCAATGTCTCTAAGCTCCAAGATACCTCTTGGATGAAGTTCATAAACTACTAGAAAAGGATTCTTACCGGTTGATCTATTCACACTATCATTATAAGCAAATTCAGCTTGATGGATTATCTGATCCCAAGCTTGTCCATACTCCTTTGTCAAACATTTGAGAAGATTCCCACGTGTCCTATTTACCACCTCTGTTTGGCCATCCATTTGAGGATGGTAGGCTGAGCTAAAAGACAAGTTAGTACCCAATCTCTGCCATAAAGTTTTCCAAAAATGACCAATGAATTTGGTATCTCTATCTGATACTATACCAATTGGTAAGCCATGAATCCTAATGAATTTCTTGAAAAACAAATGAGAAATATGTCTGTAATCATGAGTCACCTTACATGGAATGAAATGGGCCATTTTACTAAATCTATCTACCACAACATAGATACTATCAAATCCAGTTTTGGTCTTGGGTAAACCAACAACAAAAGCCATACTTACATAGTCCCATGGCTGGTTTGGAATAGGTAAAGGCTAATAGAGTCCAACATTAGAAGAGGTTCCTTTTGGTATTTGGCAAACAACACATTTCTCCACATATTTTCTGATATCCCTTTGCATCTTTGGCCAATAGTAGAATCTTTGAACAAGTTCCAAAGTCTTCTTCAACCCAAAATGACCACTTAAGCAACCATTGTTCTTCTTTTGCATCAAGTTCTTTCTCATGGACCCTCTTGGCACACAAAGTTGTCCTCCTTTAAATAAAAGTCCATCTTGTAAGGTAAAATCTGCATATTCACCATGAAAGTGATTCCTAAACTCTTGACAAACCTTGTAGATGGCAGCAAAATATTCATCATCTTGGTATAGTCCCTTGAAACTATCAACTCCAATGCTCTTGAGCTGCACTTCTTGAACTGTTAGCAACCTTATTACATTAATCTTTCTTATGCTTAATGGTAAAAGTATAGGATTGCATATATTCTACCCATTTGATATGACTATAATTCAACTTTTCTTGGGAGTTGAGAAAACTAAGAGCTTGGTTATCAGTATAAACTACAAATTCCTTGGGTAATAAATAATGCCTCCATTTTCTAAGTGCATACAACTCCAAATCATAGGAAGAATACCTTTTATTAGCTTCATTGATCTTTTCGTTGAAAAATGCAACCGGTCCATTATCTTGACTTAGAACTGCTCCAACTGCTATATTGCTTGCATCATATTCTATGGTGAAGAGCCTGTTAAAGCTTGGAAGAAAAAGGACATGTTGAGTAGCCACCTTTGTCTTCAAGAGATCAAATCCTTTTTGTGCCACTTTTGTCCATCGAAATTTAGTCTTTACACCTCCTTTGATTGTATCAAGCATAGGTGCACATATCTCATTAAACCCTCTGATGAACTTCCTGTAAAATTGTGCCAAACCATGAAAACTCCTCACTTCACTTGTTGTTTTAGGTGTAGGCCAACTGATTATGGATTCCACCTTTGAGGTATCCATCTTCAAATCACCACTCGAGATTACAAATCCAAGATATGCCAACTCCTATTTCATGAACTCACATTTCTTCAAATTGATAGTTAGTTGCTCATCACATAATTGCTTCAATACAATCTCAATATGTTTAAGATGTTTTTCTTTAAACTTACTAAAATTGAAGATGTCATCTAAATAAAAAACAACAAATTTACCAATGTAATCCTTGAGTACTTCATTCATGAGCCTCACAAATGTGCTAGGGGCATTTGTGGTTCCAAATGGCATAACAAGCCATTCATCAAGTCCTTATGTGGTCTTGAATGTTGTCTTCCACTCATCTCCCTCCTTGATTCTGATTTGGTGGTATCCACTCTTGAGATCTATCTTGGTAAAATACTTAGTACCCCCTAAACAATCCATCAAATCTTCAATTCTTGGAATGGGAAACCTATACCTGATTGTAATCCGGTTAATGGCTCTTGAATCAGTGCAAAGTCTCCAAGTACCTCCCTTCTTTGGTGCCAAAATGGTGGGAACTGCACATGGGCTGATTCTCTTTCTTATCAGACCATTATCTAAAAGTTCTTGGATTTGTTTAGCTACTTCTTTATTCTATTCCAGTGTCATTTTGTAGGCTGCTTTATTAGGAAATGAGACTCTAGGTATGAAGTCAATTTGAGGACTTATGACACGTTGAGGAGGTAAGGTTCCAGGTGTTCCATCACTTATGATCTCCTTGAACTGTTTGAGTACTTGTTGCACTTCAATTGGGATACTAACCTTCTTATCCTTCTTTTCCTCTTTTGGTTTCACAACAAGTGCAAACCCCACTCCCTCTCCTTCCTTGAGAGTGTTTATACACTCCTTCTCACCAACTAGTAGCACATTGGAACCTTTAGATCTGCTCTCTTTTTTATCCCCTATGGACTGAATTTTATAGTAACTCCATCTTTTTGAAAGGTATAGGAGATCTTTTCCCCATGGTGTATTGCCTTCCTCTCAAATTTCCAAGGCCTTCCTAGGAGTAGGTGGCATGCATCCATTGGCAAGATATCACACAAGATCTTTTATTTGTAGCCTCCTATAGCGAACTCCACCCAATTTTGTTCATTCACCAAAACATGGTGCCCCTCATTGAGCCAAGTAACCCTATAAGGATCACTATGTAGAATTCTTTGCAGGTTGAGTTTTCTTACTACTTCTTCTGACACTATGTTATTAGTGGAACTTGAATCCACCACCACTCTACACACTTTACCCATGATCTTTTAGTTTATCCTAAACAAGGATCTTCTTTGACTAGGTTCCTCCTTAACCGGTTCTTTGATCAAAACTCTTCTTATCATGAGATTCTCTCCAACCTCAGAATCTAAACTTACTTATGATGTCTTCACATTTGCTGCATCTTCTTGAATATAACTTACTCTCCTTTCACCTCCTTGGGATAAAGAAGACTTCTTAGGACATCTATAGGTCGAGTGTCCAAGTTGATGGCAAT
Source organism: Cryptomeria japonica (assembly GCF_030272615.1). Taxonomy (NCBI): domain Eukaryota; kingdom Viridiplantae; phylum Streptophyta; class Pinopsida; order Cupressales; family Cupressaceae; genus Cryptomeria; species Cryptomeria japonica. The sequence continues at coordinate 609,681,221 of NC_081414.1, read as the reverse complement.
TGTAGCACTTCGTTGTGGAGAAATATGACCCTCTTCCTGATCCACTAACCTTCCTCTATTAGATTTTCTATATCCCCTTCCTCTATAGCTTCTCTTGCTATTGGAATCCCCACTTTTCTCTACCAACATGGATTCCCCTTGGGATATTTGGTCTACACCTCTTCCACCATAGCTACCTCTATGACCTTTTCCATCTCTTCTCTTACCTCTGCCTCTATTTCTATGCTCTTGTTTCTTTTTACTCTTCTCTTCCACCTTGAGTGCCAATTGATAGCACTTGTGGACAATATTAGGACACAACAAAATTATCTCTTCTTGCATCTTCCACCACAAACCATTCAAGTACCTGGCAACCTTGATGCTTTCATCTTCCACCACCTTGGATCTCAAACACAACTTCTGAAATTCTCCAGTGTAGCTTCTCACATCTAGTTCTCTTTGTCTCAAATTTTGTCTCATCTTATGTAATTGAATTTCATAGTCTTCAGGGATATAGGCTTCTCTCACTTTGGCTAGCATTCCTTTCCATGTTGCAATTGGGTTCTTACCCTCCTTTTGTCACTCCTCTTGGATGAAATTCCACCATTTCAAGGCTGCTCCCCTCAATCTAGATTTGGCTACCTTCACCTTTTGTTCTTCACTAATTCCATCACATTCAAAGTGATTCTCTAACCCTTCAATCCATTCCATGACCACTTATGATTCCATTTTTCCACAAAAAAGTGGCACTCCTTCTAGGGAATTTCCTCCTAAGGCTTTGATGGCTCCAAGGAAAGGTTCTCTAGGCAGAATAAGATCAGGTTCGCCATCCTCTTCTACCACCTCTTTACCCTTTTCTTTATTGATTTTGATAGTTACCTTCTCAGTCTTGTCTTCTACTTCACCTAGTTTGTTCTCCAATTGTTGTAATCTTACCCTGAGGAGTCTATTCTCTTCCTCTTGGTCTTCTACCTTTTTGGCTAACTATGCATTGCTCACAATCCTAAGGCTATTTTCACCTACTGACTTAGTCTCTAACATCAGCTGGTTTCTTCCCAAATCTTAACTTGCTCTCATACCACTTTGATAGGGAGGATCTCATAAAAGAGTTGCACCTTGATTAGTGGGTTGGTAAAAGATGTTATAATGGGCTTCTATACTTGTTCAAGCCCTTCTCATGTCTAGTATCAATTCAAACAACTAAACTCATTTGGAATGCTCCCTATCACTTGTTTGCTCCTATTACTCAAAAGCATGGTTGGGATTCACTAGAGTAATTCCAATCATCAAGTTGTCAAAATCTCCAACATTCACTTGCAAGGATATAAGATGATGTTGAGAAGGTGTTTAAATTCCCTTCATGTGGTTTTTTGACTGGTATCTCTCCATTTCCCCATCGCTTTCTCTTGTTCTTATTTTCTAGGCCTGGTAGCCCTAAGAGCCCCTTTTAGCCCTACCTTCATAGTTTTTTCCCAATTATTCAAAAATATTCCAAAAAACCCAATAAGATATTTTGTGATTTGAATACCCTTTTGGACACTCTTTGAGAATCGGGAGGTAAGGTTGTCTGATATGACCGTACAGATATGGACCCCAAAATGGCTCCTTTTGAGGGTTTAAGGGTTTAAGAGCCTTCTCCAATAGGGTTTGTTGATTCTCACACTCTTTCACACCTCCATACTTCTATTGAGACTCTGTTAGACTTACTTCTTCCATGCCAAACACTTGGCACAATAATATTTGATCATCCATGCAAGCAAAAGTGCACATAATAGTCAAATTCCCTAGTCGGGCTATGGGAGAGCTCGCCTAGGACTTGATAGAAAATTGTGTCAATGAAACCTCCAAGGTATCAAAATGGATATTCACATTTTACATAGGCTCCATAACTTTAATCCCAAATGCCATTGAGAAAACACAATGGGATTTCAAATTGGAGCCATAGATAGGCTCTTACTGCCTTGCTCAGACTGAGAGCATTGCAGTTGAAGAAAATTTGTAAACAAGCACTAAACCTACACTAAGAAAGAGTGAAATCACTTCCTCAACACCACAACAATATATTCTAAACCACCATGAAAGGACAGTACCAAGATCAAACCATCTGGTATGGACTGCTATAACCAAAATTACAAATCTTATGTAAAAATTTAAAAATTGCCTTCAATTATTATTCAAAATTTTCTCATGGATGTTCCAACCCATTTACAATGATTACAAAAGTATTTAATATTCCTCCTTTCTCATAACCAACCACCCATTGGTTTCTTAACCACCGATTTGATCAATTTTTGAAAAGTTGCTCCAATTTGCATTTTTGAAACTTATGCATCTTTACTCAACCTAAACCACCCAGGATCGTTACCTAACATCAAACTAACATTTCCAAAAGCCTGGTGAGGCCTTACAAAGAGTTTTACACTATATTGCAAAAATGATGCCATTTTTGGGTTACAAGGGCACATTGGCCAAAACTTAGAAAACAAGCAAACCATCGTGACAAACACACTTCAAATAACTCCAAAATACACTTGTGGACCTATCAAAAAACCATTATTAATTCATTGATCCTATTGAGGATCATCCATTGCAAAATTGCTAAACTTTATGGAGAAATCTAGGTGCTCCTGCACTAGTTCAGTTGTGTATACCTAAGAATTCTATATGGGATAATCTAATAAAGGAGAAACATAGTGGAGGATTAGTCGGACACTTTGGTGTTGATAATATAGTAGCATTGGTGAGTGAGCGTTACTTTTGGCCCTAGATTCATAAGGAAGTTAGGAAATATGTGCAAAGTTGTAGGATTTGTCAAGTTGCAAAAGGTATTAGTCAGAATGTGGGATTTTATATGCCTTTGTCAGTACCAGAGAGACCTTGGGAGGGAATAGGCATGGATTACATACTTGGATTGCCTAAGACACAGAGAGGGAATGATTCTATATTTGTGGTAGTGGATAGATTCTTAAAGATGGCTCATTTCATACCTTGTAAGAAGACGTCAGATGCAATGCATATAGATAACCTATTTTTCAAAGAAGTGGTGAGATTGCATGGATTACCTAAGAGCATAGTTTTAGACAAAGATACTAAGTTTGTTGGTTATTTTTGGAGAACACTTTGGAAAAAGATGAAGACAGATTTGAAATTCAGTTCTACTTTTCACCCACAGACTGATGAACAGACAGAGGTAGTAAACCAGAGCTTGGGAAATTTGTTGAGATGCTTGGTTGGAGAAAAGACCAGAAGTTGGGATTTGATTCTTGCACAAGAAGAGTTTGCCTACAATAATTCAGTGAACAGGAGTACCGAAAGAACACATTTTGAGACTGTTACTAGAGCACACCCTAGAGGTATATTAGAACTAAGAGATGTTAGTAATGAAGACAAGCAGAGTGCAAAGGAAGAAGAATTTGCAGATCACATGAAGGCCTTGCATATTCAGGTTAAGCAACATTTGGAGGACATGAACAACAAGTATAAGGAGAAAGCGGATGAGAAAAGAAAACATAAGGAATTTTAAGTTGGCGATGAAGTGATGGTGTATCTGAGAAAATAAATATTTCCAGTTGGAACCTATAGCAAGTTGCAGATGAGGAAGTTCAGTTTCTGAAATGCATATGAAGTGGAGTTACCAGATAGTTTGATTATTTCACCTATATTTAACATTGTAGATCTACATTGGTATCATGAACCAAAATCATTCAGTGAGGACAGTATTGCAGACTTGCAGAAATAGTTGCCTTGAAAGGAGCTAGATCAAATTGAAGACATTTTAGATAGTAGGCTTGGGCGTAGCACCCAAAGTAGATAGTATAAGGAGTATCTTGTAAAATGGAAGGACACACTAGTTGAAGAATCATCTTGGATTTCTCAGGCAGAGGTAGAATGCCTTTGTTTTCCTTTGACCCCGACAAAGTGAGAGACTCACTTTTTCAACAACCTCAGATGTCTGATATAGGAGCATCGCTAGTTCTTGGCAATCTTGCATCAACCAAAAATATTTCTTTCTCTTTGTTATCTATTTTTATAGTTTCAACATTTTCTTGCATTGGCTTGCCAAATCTTGTGGAGTTGGATTTTTCTTGAGGACATGATCACATTCCTCATTCCTAAACTGTGGAGCATTTGGATTATTTTCCGACAACTTATCAGTTCCAATTTTTTGAGACAGTTTTCTGGCATCGGAACTGGTTGGACCTATTTGCTTTGGTGAATCTACTAGATCCCTTTCATAGCTTATAGAGCCCTGAGCGTTGATTTCGATGTTCCTTGGCGTGTGGCCAAGCTTCCCTTTGATACACACTTCATCCTTTGGATTTTTTGGAGGAATCTCTTTGGTGGAGGCTGACCTTGTTGGTTTAACATGTTTGGTCTTGTTCTTTGGCATTTGATCTTTTTAGGCTGACCGAATCCCCTTGGATCATATAAATCATTGTAATTGAGCATTAGAATGTAGATCAAATGAAATATAGAGAATAGAAGCTAGATCAAAAGTTTTGAGGTCCCAGTTGTGACCTGTTCTGTAATTGAGTATGTTTTTAGTAGGCCAGTGAGCCTAATCTTGTATCCCAGATGTTATCGGTTGTTTGTAATCAGTTTTCATGATCTAATATATTCATTTTTGCATTGCCTCTATCCTAGTTTCTTATTTCGATTGTGTTTACTCTTTCTGCCCTTTTTGAATTGATCTCTTTGAGGACCCTCCTAACCGATGGTTGTACCAGTGGTGCAGTTATTACTGCAACAGGGGTTGATGGTGGAGAGGAGGAGGAGGGAGAGGAGGAGGTAGATGTTCACATCGGTGGTGATACCGAGTCTAGCAACAATGGAGACAATGATGATTCAACTTTAGGATCATCAAGCAATGGGGGGAGGATGAGGATGAGGGCTCTCATGATTGTGATATACCAGAGTTGGAGGATGTACCTACTGAAGAGGTAGGTGGACAGGGTGGAGGAGGATAAGAGGGGGATGATGATGATGATCTGCAAGTCCTTAGAGCACAAATCCAAAGCCTAGAGGATGCCTTATCTATAGAGAGAGAGACGCAGAGATGAATGAGATACCTTTCATCATGAGTACGCATTTGTTGTGATACTTTATGTATTATGTTATATGAGCCTCAGGGAATTTGATGTATATTCAGACACATTATTATTTTTGAGATATATATATATATATATATATATATATATATATATATATATATATATATATATGATATGCAATTTTGGCGGCAATCTATATGCTTGTGTTCTCTTTATGTGATGTGTGATTCTATGTGCTTTAAATGATGCATGTTTCTATATGCATGTGTTCTCTTTATGTGATGCATGATTCTATGTGCTTTAAATGATGTATGTTTCTATATGCTTTTATGATGATTCTTCTATGCAGTTCATGATGTATGGTATCTAAATGCTTTTATTTATAATGATGCAATGATCTCATGATACTATAACTTGAATGTAAATGAATTCACTTTAAATGACCTAATGCAATAAATCTATGGTAATACAAGATGCAATTAACAAATGCTATTACATGATAATGGCAGCTAAAATTAACAAATGAAACTACATGAGCTATATGACAATGAACCTAAATGAATATATATATGCTATTATACAAATGCAACTAAATGAATTAATGTAACTTTTTTGTTGAAAATATGTCAGAATATTGTTTTACCTCATGACCCAAGTAACCAAGAAGAATTAATAGTAAGATGAAAAAATAGAAATGCGTGACAAGAGAGACCACGTTATATGACCGAATGATTAGAAAGAATGAAAGTGGTTGATGTAAGAAATAAATGCTTGATGAAAGATTGATCTTGATATACAATCAACATGATAAGATTGATGAAAGCATATGGAATGGGGAAGTTAATATTGATTTTAATATTAAAGAACTCATTAGAAAGGATAGATTTATGGGGAAAGAAGGATCACGCGTTAATTATGGAAGTATTAATGATTAATCATCAAATTTTTAGAAAGGTAATGATAGCACGTTAGAAGGGCAGAGTCCTAAACAAGAATATTAAAATTTTGCACACTTTGTGGGTGTGCACTTTCAAAAAGCCAAGTGTCATTTGGAAGAAAGCTCAGAAGTTGTAAAAGTAGAGAAATTGTAAAACTAATTCTAAAATGGGGGGGGGGGGTCTAAGAAGAGAGGAACCTGATAATATTTCTAGATGGCGGGAGATGCCTAAGGTATGGACAAAGCTAGAGAAGGAATTCATGACGCATTACATGGAAAAATTGGTTGACTATGATAAAAGAAAAGTTAACCTAGTGGTGACCAAAGTCACAGAAAATTGGAAAAATGTCTCCTTCAAAATTCATGGAGTTAGATTAAAGGTGGACACGGACCTCATTTCCATGGTCACAGGTATGCCCCTTTCTAGTCTTAATTTCTTTAGGGACCTGAAAGTGTCTAATAATGTAGTGAAGCTTTTTCCGCATAAAGAGAAGGAGAGAGCGAAATTAGGAAAAGCTTCGGGGGGGTATTATGATGATTCTAATATCAAAAAAATCTGGGGTTGTGTGCTTAATGGAATTATGGAATATATTACTGTGGAGGGTCATTTCACCAGGGTCCACACCTACCATTTTGTGCTTCTAAATCACTTTAGACATGAGAAGAGGATTTTTTTGCCTTATTACCTTTCCAGGTCTCTATCGCGGTCTTTGAACAAGCATAGTAAGAACCCTTCTTCTCCTGTGCTTCATTACGGCCTTATTTTGCTCATTTATGAGCATTGTAAGATTTTGGCTATACATGAAAATGAAAGGTTATCGGTGTTGTCAGGAAAAGGAAAGAGGAAAATTGAGGAATGTGGGCCCAGTAAGGATGAGTTGACATAGAGAAAAAAGGTTAAAAAAGCCACTGTGGAGAAAATTCAAGAGGACATGGGTAAACAAAAGGATAGGGAGGTTGATTCTGAGGACATGGGAAAAGATGGAAGTGAGATGGAGACTGATGAGTTTGAAGGAGAGGAGAGCTAGAAAGAAGAGGAAGTAGGGGACGAGTAAGGAGGAGAAGAGGATGTTTCTGATCAAAATAGCCCTACCCACAACGTGAGTATTGGTAATGTTAACAACCAGCCTATGGAGGAGCATGATAATTAGATTCATAAGGAGGAAAGGGAAATGGAAACTAAGAAGGAGAAGGATAAGGAGGAAATGAGCAGGGAAAATGATAAAGTTGGAGATGGGATTATTCTAGATAAACTCAAAAACCAGTCTGAGGCTCGTATGGGTTTTGATAGGTGGGTATATGAAAGAATCAAGAAAATGGAAAAAATTGATAAGCAACACGAAGAGCATGGAAAGAAAGATGAAAGTAACTAGGAGCAATGGAATAAGATTATGGAGGAAAAAGTGGAGAAGCTGGAAGCTCAGATTAGTAAGTTAGAGGAAGGAAATACAACCATGAAGAACTTTTTGGTTATGATTTTGGATATCCTTACCTCTGTGACTAGGAATATGGAGGAAATTTCAAAGTTCCTTGATGGCTCCAACACCTCCAAACCTTTTGTGGACCTAGATGTTGATGAGGATGCTATTGAGGCAGGGAACATGGAAAGTGTTTCTGGTGGCATGGCAAAAAGGACTAGGGCGAGTATGAAAAAAGTTGCTTTGGCCTCTTCCAAGGAAATCCCAATGCTCAGGGATAATATCAAAGATTTGCAACGGATTAGTGGAAATTTGGCTAATGCCCTTAAAAACATTAAGTAATTTGTCTTTTGTCTTTTTTCTGTTTTGGCTGGATGTTGTTGGTTTTGTTGGGCTTTTATGCTAGTTTTTGCCTAGAATTGTGTTGGTTTTGTTGCAGAATGTCTTTTCTTGTTTCTGAATGCTATTATCTTTTAAGGATTTTTTATAAAGGGTTTTGAGATTCCTTCAAAACCTATTTTTCCCGTAATCAAAACATGATAATATTGATGATGGATATACGAACTTTTGTGTCTTTATTTATAATGCAATATATATTCATCACTAAGACTTATTATGCAACAATGAAGCATTGCACATTAGGGTATGAGGAACCAAGATGTAAAGGTATCTCATTGTAGAAACAAATACATAGTAGAGGAGTGAATCCCTCCATTATGGGTATAGCACCAAGGGTTGACGTATGTATGATAGTCATAAGAATAGCTATTATGGACTTCATTTTTGCATAGGATACTTGCCAAATGAATGTACCAACATAGACACCCACTGTAACTATTGCCCCAAAACTTCACCGGTTCACACCACAAACAACAAAATAAGAAAGAAAGATCATTCCCATCATGGCCCCTCTAGTCACTTGTGTGTTGGCATTTTGATGATGTTTGTACTTAGTTGTGATTGTCATTGATGGACACACACTTATTTGTTGTATGACTTATTCTCAACCAGTAGTATGTGATGAATTATTCAAACTGGTATTATATGCCAATATATTATTCAAACTAGTTGAAGACTATCAGTGTTTGCAGAAGGAGCTTACCGATCAAAGCATGATTGAGGACCTCAAGTGGTACGAGGAACTCAAGCAGTACGAGGACCACAAGCGACAGTCAATCTTTTTAAGATCAGAACACTATGTTCTAGTTTACCAATCTTTGTTTGTAAACTGGTAATCGGTATACATTGTTTTGTTAACCGAAAAATTTGTAAAGTGTGATGAGTTATCATCCACCAACACCGATGCGGTGATTTTGTGCCATGTTACAAATTGTGGCTATATGCACTATACCTAGGAAATTGTAATCTAATCTCATTGGACCGACATGAAATCAAATTCCTATATGAGGACATCATGTCTAGGGTTTTGAGAAGTGGTATGTAAGAAGATTAGGTATTCTGCAAAAAGTATCTTGTGACAAATATTGAACGTGCGAAGGATAGAAAACTAAAGTAATGCTGCAATGCATTAACAAAGAGCAATCAAGGATCTAACTAAGCATTTTCTGCTACTTTGTAGATCACTTACTTGTTGATTACTAATCTCTTCGACAAGTGAGAAACCCTTAACCGGGTAGGCTCAGTTAAGCCTGTTCTAAATCCTCTACCAAGGTGTTTCATAGTTGTGGATCTAAAATCCTTTAACAAGATTTATCTCCTAACAGAGATCTGGATTCCTAATAGGATCTGTTCTGGTGAAGAACATTGTAAGGCCTTAACCAGTTTGGTTGCTATTCTGCAGATAGTAGACTTGTGAGTTTTACTCACCGTGGTTTTTCCCATTTGGGTTTCCATGTCAAAATATCTTAAGTTATGGTGATTGTGTTATTGTGGGTGAATTCTTTATTTGTTATTTGGCTTGTTTGCATATTAACCGGTTTATTGTTTAAAGAGCTATATCAGTCTCCAGTAAAATTTCTTAAGTGTTTGGTAAGGTTTTTGGGTATACTAATTGACCCCTCCTCTTAGTATTCATCAATTGGTATCAAAGCCAACCTTTCTTTAAGTCTAACTACTTGAAAGGAGATATGGGGGAGTACAGCATGAGGGAACTCACTCACCGTCTGGCTGAATCTGAGAGAGCCTATGATGAACTTAAGGTCAAGTATAAAGCCTCTTTAGCCAAAAGAAGAGAACTTGTTGAGCAAATGTTGGAAATTACTGAAAATGGATCTTTTGATGAAGCAGACATGGATGCCCTAGTTGAAGAAGTGGAGAAACTGAGTGAGTCCAAAATTAACCTAAGGAGGGAGCTAGAAACACTGACCATTAGGATGATTCAGGAACTGGAAAACTGAAGAAAAGTTGAGGATCTAGTGAAGGACAAAGAGCACGAGATCTTTAAGTTGAATCAAGAAATTGGTATCATTACTGCTTATCTGCAAGAAGGTAAGGAAGAGAAAGAAGAAATGCAAGGAAAACTCAATGCAGTCATCTCTCAGAATGAAACCATAATGAAGACAAATGAAGGTCTTTTCAAAGAACTTGCTGAGATAAAGGAGATACTTGCAAAGTTCAACCTGAGCTCTACAAAACTGGACCAACAACTAGAATCAATGAAGCCATCAACGGATACCACTGGACTTGGTTTCTCTACACATGAGGAAGGTGAATCCTCTAGAACCAAGATTGATGCACCAAAAGAGAAATCGGTACCTAAGAACAACAACAAAAGCAAAGGTAAGTCAAAGTTCAAACCTATATGCTTTAATTGTCATAAGGAAGGACATACTGCCAATATATGTAGGAGCAAGACTTATAATAATTTCCCTTACATGCAAAACAATGTGTATGACCACAAGGCTAGAACTGGTATATTTAATGGTCATTGTTATGCATACAACAAGTTTGGGCATAGATCTTTTGAGTGCAAATCGGTTATGAACAACCCTAGAGGTTTTGCACTGAGATCAAAAGGAGTTGTCCAAGAACCTCTTATGAGCTGGAACCCAAACCAATATAGAACCTATGACCAATGGTCAATTGATTATGGAGTGACAAATGGTTGGCGTGCAACCTGTGCGATTTGTCGTGGTAGTGGTCACACTACTGCAACATGTAGGAGAACAATGGAAATGTGAACAATGGACCATGGAGAGCACCCGATATGGTATGCTATCATTGTCACAAACTAGGACATCTTTCCAGATCATGCAGACTGAGACAGAACCCATCAGAAGACAGACCAGTCAACACAGAAGGTAAAGGAAAGGTCGATATTGAAACCGTTCAGGCAGATATGAATAAAACTTGGAAAAAGAAATCTGAAGAGAAGCCACAAGATGTACCAGTTTCCGCACCCAGTGTGGAGACCCCTGAATCGGAAAATTGAGCTTCAAAAATATTAAGGTGGAACATATCGGTAACAATGTTTCAAACCCTCAGAGTATATTAGTAAAGTGCTTTTATCGGTATTGGTTACCAGTCATTCGACAGAAGAAACGAAGTGGTAAAAGGTAAAATTAGGGTTTGTACCCTATCGATGATGCATTTATTATGGTAGGTAGGAGCATGTATAAAGGTGACTCTTGTACTCATTTTTACCTACCTATTTTCAAAGAAGCATTTTTCTAACTTGAGCTGCACAACAAAAGTGATCAATCTTGCATTCGAAGAAATCTAGAAAGAAATCTTGTGCAAAACCCAGTAGCCATTTCAAGCTATCTTGAGTGGAGGTCAAAGTGGTAAAGCAATCTTTTGGAAAAGTGTGTTGTGCTCAACATCGACAAACCCTAGTTTGGAGTGAAAAGGTTTCTTTTTTTTTTGAATCACTCTTATCATTCAGAATTATTTAGACATGGCTTCTCCATCCAAAGTCGCTTCTAGTTCTTCTACACCTAAGGAGTCATCCAAATCTCTTAGGAAGAAGTTGAATTACAATGTCCTATCTCAAATTCCTGCCAAAGTCATTGTTGAAGGGCATGTTTTTGGAAGACCTAGAGCCTCTAGTGATTCACTCCCAGTTGAGTTTGTTCTATGGAAAAGCTAAGAAGATTAAACCGGAGTACATCATGATCAAGAAGAAGAATTTCCACAATGCAACAAATTTTCTCGAGGAATTCATAGAAGATCATATAAGAATTATTCTTAGTAGGTTCATGGTGACAAGATGTATCTTGAGAAAAACCATGATATCACACCAGAGGCAATCCATGTCGTGACCAGTTTCTGCAATATTGGAGAAGTCCCTGTTCTTCATAAGATCACAAAAGCCAAAGTGGAAGAGCTCACCGGTTCTATGAGAGACAAGCAGGCAATTACTGTCAACACCATTAGAGATGACTTGGTGAAGTATGTGTGCATGGTGATGGGGTATAGAGTATTCTATGCTAGCAAGATGAATTTTGTTCCTACAACTACGGTTTATGCCGCTTATCGAATGATCAAGGAAGATGTAGAGTACGACTTGTGTACCTGTATGGCAAAACAACTCATGGAGAATTTGAAATCCATCAAAGAGGACAAGGCACTAAGGTTCAAATTCGGTCAACTACTTGTCAGGTTGTTTTTCTACTTCAAGGGTATTTTCTAGGAGTTGGTGATGTTCAATGGTCAAGTGACCTACTGGTTACAAGACAAATCAAGGAGATTCTGCAAGTAGTGGGATCTACTTATCCAAAGTCTCTGAATAGGTATTTTGATGATTTCAGATTGAAGATGAAGCAGAGAACAAGGCTATCAGGTGACCTGGTTAAGAAGTATGAATATGATATTGTTTCATGCTCAAAGTGGATCATTGCATAATGGAAGTGGTTGAGCCAAGAAAAGAGGAAGTTGAGCCTATGGGCTATGAAGTGGTGAACGATATACTCAGTGGGTATGCCTCTACCCTACTTGCTTCGCCACTTGATCCAAAGAAGAAGAGCACCAATACCTACTTTGAGAGGGTTAATCCTGCTAAAGTACTAAAGCAGAGGAAGAATAAAGTTGTGCCATTGACATCCACACCGGTTACATCTGCTACCAGTCCAAAAGTGACCAAGAGGTCACCAACCAAGAAGAAACTAGAGGCTATTCCACCGAAGGTATTTTAGAGGAAGAGGAAAACCAAGAACGAAGCACAAGATTCAGAAGACACTGAACCGGAAGCTAAAATGAAGAAGATGAGGTAGTCGGGTAAGAAGACCAAGCTAACCAGTAATGTACTTGTAACATCTGCACTGGTAAATATACACATTTCTTCTTACAAGCCTATGACACATTATCAAAGGATTATAAAGAATATTAGAAGGAAAATTCTTGATGATCTTAACAATACTGAAAAGCAGGAGGTAGAGTAAGAACTCATTAAGTATTTATGTGATAAATGATCGATCTCCAATCGATATTAAACCTATAGTTTCTAATTCTTGTATGATTCTTTGGACAATAAATGGTGCATTGTCATTGAAAAGGAGCAACCAATTAGGGAGCAAATGTTTGCTCAATATTTCCTAGATGCTTCCAATTCTAAATTATTTGCGATTCTTGATCGGTACAAAGATATCTTTTTCATGAGAAAGACAAGACTTCAATTACTTGAAGCGAAAATCTCTAAAGTAGAAAAGGACACTCATCTGCAAGCTCAAAAAGTTGTCAAGATGCAAAAGGTATCTGAAGCAAATCTGCAGGTTGAGCAAGTGCTTGACCTATCAAAATCTAAACTGGATGAAGCCTTCAATGATCAAGGAGAAAGAGTAGCTGAGCAAAATGATCCTATCGATGTGGATGCATTAGATGCTGAAGGTATTAGAAACTAGAGGAAGCTGAGAAGGAAAAAATAGAGAAAGAGAATGCAAAGAAAGAGAAAGTGGAGAAAGAAAAAGCAGAGAAAAGAAAGCAAAGAAGGAGAAAGCGGAGAAGGAGAAAGAAGAGAAGGAGAAAGCGGAGAAGGAGAAAGCAGAGAAGGAGAAAGTGGAGAAGGAGAAAGCTGAGAAGGAAAAAGAAGAGTAGGATAAGAAGAGACAAGAGGAGATCAAAGCAAAGGAAGGAGGATAGACTTTCGAGATTCCCAAGGCAACCAAAGATAAAGTTCAATCTAAACAGGTTGATCCCACTGATCATAGTGAATTGACTCTTGCTTGTCTTACCAAATCTGTAGATGAAAATGAGCTACTTATAAGTATTCAACTTGCTCAAGAAAGATTGGAGGAACTAAGAAAGAAGAAAGAAAAAGATGTTATTTGATTTTTTGTTGATACTCTTTCAAACTTAGTCCCCGATACTGATCTTTTTGGTACCGATTCCTCGCTAGCCCAGTTGAAGCTTCTATTCACAATAGTGGGTGATCAAGTGCAATCATTGGAAGATGTTTCCCTAGCTACTATAGAGAAAAAGAATGAAAAAGCACTAAAAGTTGCATTTGTGAAGCAAATTGATGAAGACAGAGCCAAGCTGACCCATCAGAGAGATGATATAAGTCCGGCAATGGTTGAAGGTCATAAACTTTTGAGCAAAATCTCCCAGCCTGATCTATTTTGTGATGATGCTTTGAAGAAGAAAGGTAAAATCCAATTGGAATTAAAGTAGTATATGGAGACCGTCAAAGTGCCATATGATTCCTTCACAGTATATGGGTAGACTATATAGACTCACAGGCAACAGATTGCCAGAATTGATTTAGAGATCTACAAGCAGACTCAAGATCTGAAGAAGCTTCAGTTGCTTTTATTACCTAAGTTGTAGATTCTTCAGAAGTGCTTTCTAAACATGGAAGCCATTATTGTCACTTAGTAAATGAGCACTATGGATGCCATGGAGGAGTTAGCATTCCAGATGAAGACTCAGAGTGAACTTGCTACCTCACTCCTAGATACTTGGTCTACAACCATGAAGGAATTTCTAAAAAACTTCAAATTCATTTTTGAAAAGTTTTACTCATTATTGTTATAAACATATACTATTTTTTCATGTTATGCAATATGATTTTGGTAATTCTCTGCGACATGTTTGCATTACTTTGTCCTTGTTGGCAAAGGGGGAGTGGTATTGTGAAAATTTTATGCAAATGGAAGTAGTACATACTTGTAATTTTGGCAAAGGGAGTAGTGTATATGCTTAGGGGGAGTAATTTTGACTATGGCATCATTTTTGTTTTGTAAGCACTTAGATGTCAAATTTTCCTAAGTGTTGCCATCAATGCCAAAGGGGGAGATTGCTGGCATTTTGATGATGTTTGTACTTAGTTGTGATTGTCATTGATGGACACACACTTATTTGCTATATGAGTTATTCTCAACCGGTAGTATGTGATGAATTGTTCAAACCCATATATATGCCAATGTATGCATACTCTTTGTTTGTTGAAGACTATCGGTGTTTGCAGAAGGAGCTTACCGGTCAAAGCATGACCGAGGACCTCAAGCAGTACGAGGACCTCAAGCTGTACAGGGACCTCAAGCGATATGAGGACTCCAAGCGACAGTCAATCTTTTTAAGATCAGAACACTATGTTCCAGTTTACCAGTCTTTGTTTGTAAACCGGTAATCGGTATACTTTGTTTTGTTAACCAAAAAACTTGTAAAGTGTGATGAGTTATCATCCACCGACACCGATGCGGTGATTCTGTGTCATGTTATAAATTGTGTCTAGATGCACTGTACCTAGGAAATTGTAATCTAATCTCATTGGACTGACATGAAATAAGATTCCTATATGAGGACATCATGTCTAGGGTTTTGAGAAGTGGTATGTAGGAAGATTAGTTCTTTTGCAAAAAGTATCTTGCGACAGATATTGAACGTGTGAAGGATAGAAGACTGAAGTAATATTGCAATGCATTAACAAAGAACAATCAAGGATCTAACTAAGAATGTTGTACTACTTTGTAGATCACTTACTTGTTGATTACTAATCTCTTCAACAAGTCAGAAACCCTTAACCGGGTAGGCTTTGTTAAGCCTATTCTAAATCCTCTAACAAGGTGGTTCACAGTTGTGGATCTGAAATCCTTTAACAGGACTTATCTCCTAACAGAGATCTAGATTCCTAACAGGATCTGTTCTGGTGAAGAACATTGTAAGGCCTTAACCGGTCTGACCTTAACGAGTCTGGTTACTATTTTGCAGATAGTAGACTTGTGAGTTTTACTCATCGTGGTTTTTCCCATTTGGGTTTTCATGTCAAAGTATCATGTGTTATGGTGATTGTGTTATTGTGGGCGAATGCTTTATTTGCTATTTGGCTTGTTTGCATATTAATCGGTTTGTTGTTTAAAGGGCTATACCGGTCTGCAGTAAAATTGCTTAAGTGTTTGGTAAGGTTTTTGGGTATACTAATTCACCCCCCCTTCTTAGTATTCATCATTGTGGACATCCTTGGGTAGCATAGTAACATGATTTGTTCCCAAAAGATAACAGATAAAGACTAAATTGGACAAAATCAAGCAGCCATATTGATCTGTGCCTTTGTTTTGATTGCTTAATATGATAATTGATAATTTCTGGTTTCAGAGATTTGAATACCTTGTATAAGACCAATCTCTCTGGTTTCAAGTGTACCCTTCCCTATTTAAGTCAAATTGATTGATTGATAGGGTTTGTTGATGGGATTAATAAGACAGTTTGATCGGCTTGATTGCAAATTTTAATAGATTAGCTTTATCTTTTTGTTAAGTTCTTGTGAAGTGTTTACTAGATATCTACTATGGTGTTTGATTTCTTGCGAGACATTTTATTGCAAGTTTTTGATTGGTTTTTTTATTTTTATTTTTTTTTGAAAGAGCTTTTTCGATGTTTTTGGATTTTTAAGGATCATATTTAATTTTTTTGTGCATTTTTTAATAATCATATTTGTTT
Source organism: Cryptomeria japonica (assembly GCF_030272615.1). Lineage (NCBI taxonomy): Eukaryota > Viridiplantae > Streptophyta > Pinopsida > Cupressales > Cupressaceae > Cryptomeria > Cryptomeria japonica. The sequence continues at coordinate 609,665,001 of NC_081414.1, read as the reverse complement.
TTTTGTTCTTTTTTAAGACATTTTGTGTTTTTTAGGGATTTTTCAAGACATTATTTGATTTTTAGTAATTTTTCAGGACATTATTTAATTTTTAGTGATTTTCAAGGACTTTATTTGATTTTTATGGCTTTTTTCAAGACTTTTTCTAATTTTTATGGATTTTTTCAGGACATTTGATGATTTTTATGGATTTTTTCAAGACATTATTTTAATTTTTAGTGATTTTCAAGGACTTTATTTGATTTTTATGGCCTTTTTCAAGACTTTTTCTAATTTTTAGTGATTTTTTCAAAAAATTATTTTAATAATTAGTGATTTTTCATGACTTTTTCTAATGTTTAGTATTTTTTTAGGACATTTTCTATTTTTTAGTGATTTTTTTAGGAAATTATTTGATTTTTAGTGAATTTTTTAGGACATTTTCTGATTTTTTATGGATTTTTTCAGCTATGCCCCCAGTATGCAGATCTATGATGATATGATGTTCTATAGAATGCACATGGAGTTAATTAAATTTTTATTATGCAATTATGTTAATGCGGTATGAAGATGCATTTCCTATTTGAACAAGGATGATTAATGTATGCGCTTATCATTCTGTAATGCATTTATTAGACTAAAGGCACAAAATATTTCAGAGATGTGAGTTCAATTCATTCTAAGAAAACCTTTGGACCATTCAACTTAACACACTGAATAACCAAGATTTATAAATGGAGACGTAGAAAACTTCCCCACCAATTCTTGAAACTTTTGATCTTCTTTTGCCTATGTGTGTTCAATTGATTTAATCTGACTCTTGTAACCATTAAATACCCTTTGAATCCTATGTGACTAGATACGTAAGTTATTCTAAATTCAAAAGCATCTTGGATAGAGCCTCGGTGCTAGTTAAACGTCTATAGCCTCGACGAGGTTATCACTATAACTTCTCAAATATTGCTCCATTTCCAACAAGCATCCATGGCCCCGATGGAGTTATCTGCATGTTCCCATAGCGAAGTTCTTTTTGCATGATAATTCTTGTATTCTTTCATTTGCTCATTTGGCTTGATATTTTGACATGGAATTTGGCATAGCTCTTTTTTCTTTTATATTCTTGTATTGGCTTGTAAATAATGAAACCTACATGGGTGTGATAATAGCGGGGCTAAAGTAGAATTTTAGATTTTTCACTAGTCATATGACCAACTAGGTATCTATAATGAATTAGAGAAAATGATTGTGTAAGATATAGAAATTGATATACTTTGGGTAAAAAGGCTCAATAGTGAAGCTTCTACCCAACCATAGATAAAGCTCAATCACAAGGTGACACTAAATATGAATGACCTTAAACTTTCAAAAAACTCTCATGCACAAGTATCTAAGAAATGAGATGACCCTTGGTCTTTTTGAGCACCAACATGTGATTAGTGAAGAGAATCTTCTTGTTATTTATTGATGCAATTATATGCGATAACATGCAATTTTGAAAACACTCTATATGCAATGCAATCCTAGAGAAATAATATGCAGATGTAGAAAATAAAACTAACTAGCCCACCTCTTAGATGTAATATCGTTTAAGGTGCATGTTGTTCATAGGATCAGGGAGTGGATCTCCCTCCAATGTAGATAAATTATATGCTCCATTACCAATGACCCATGTTATTATGAAAGGCCCTAACTAGTTAGGCTCAAATTTCCCTAGCTTCTCACATTCTGCGAGGTTCTTATGATTTTCTGTGAGGACTAAATCTCCTACTTCAAAGTTCCTTGGCCTCACCCTTTTGTTATAGCTCCTCTTCAATTTTTTTTGATAGCCTTGCAGGTGATTTTGTGTAGTTTGTCGCTTCTCATCCAACATTTCTAGCTCTTGAAGCCAGATAACTCTATAGTCTTCCTCTGATATGATGCCTTTTAGGGAAACCCTAAAGAGATGGTAATTCTATTTCAATAGGCAAAATTGCTTCAGTACCATAGACCAACAATTATGGGGCAGTGCCTATGGTTGTGAGAATACTTGATCTGTAAGCCCAAAGTATAGGATTTAACTAAAGGTGCCAGTCGCTTCCTATTTCATTAACAAATTTCTTCATAATTTTTAATATTGTTTTGTTTGTCACCTCTTCTTGACCATTAATTTGTGTTGCAAACCAATGTTGGATGTGAAATTGATCACATAGTTCACGTACCTCCTAGTTTTTTAATGGATGCCCATTATCAGTTACAATGCACAACAAGACTCCATGTTTGCAGATAATATAATTAAGGAGGAATTTAGCTATCTTCCTTTCGGTGGTATAGGTTAGAGGGATTGCCTCTACCCACTTAGTAAAGTATTTAGTAGCTGTTAGAATGAATTTATGTCCATTAGATGATGTAGGATTTGTCTTGCCTACGAGGTTTGAGCCCCATTATGAAAATGACCAAGGTGATGTTATTGGTTGGAGATCTTGAGGAGGCACATGTACTAGGTCTCCATGTAATTGGCATTGTCTGCACTTTTGAACATATTTATAGGCATCCTTTTCAATAGTTGGCCAGTAATATCTAGTTCTCAATAATTTCTGTACCAATGCAGGACCACTGAAATGTGCCCCACAGATTCCATCATGAACTTCTTATAAAGCTAATTGTGCTTCTTCAGTATTCAAACATCGTAGAAGAGTCCCATCAAAGCTTTTTTTGTACAAGATGTTAGCAATTATGACATGTCTAGATGCCTAACGTATGAGATATTTCCTTTGATTTTTAGATAGGTTGGGAGACATGTATTGATCATGCAAATATGCATATATTTCATTGTACCATGGTGACTTTGGGCCTATTGTCATGCATACATAATCAGAAGAAGAGATCTCATATGTTGCTACCATTATCTATTCTACCATAAACTCATATTGAGTTTTATTATTTAGTATATCTAAGATGGAGCCTACAATTGCCATAACATCTATTGATTTATTTTATTATCTAGGAATTTGCTCAAACGTGATATGACTAAAGTGTTACTTGATTTCTTCAATCAATTGTTTATAGGTGCCCATCAATTTACCATCATTGACTTGATTAACGATGAGCTATGAGTCTTTGTAGACATTTAGTTCTACTATCTTCCATTGAATGACATGTTGAAGTCCTATAATGAGGGATTCACATTTATTTGTGTATGGAAATCTTATTCAATAAGATTTGTAATTGAGTCACCTTGAAGGGTGACAAATACGATACAACACATGTGTCATGATTGGTGTAAGAACTGTCAAAATATAGCTTCCAGGGTATTGAGGCTGCTATAGTGAACATAGATTCATCAGGGAAATCTCCTAGTAATGGATGGTTATCCTATATGGGAGCTTCTGCCAATTGATCTATAATTATTTGTCCTTTAATTGCCTTTCTATCTGCATATTCAATGTTAAACTCACTCAATATCATAACCCACTTGGCCAATCTTCATGTTAATGCAGCTCTGCTCAAATGGTACTTAAGAGGATCAAAGCGTGCTATGAGTTTGATTTTGTGACTCATCATGTAGTGTCTAATATTTTGGGATGCAAATACCATTGATAAACATGCCCTCTCAATAGGTGTATAATGGAGTTCATATCCCACTAGCATTAGATTGATATAATAAATGTCCCTTTCTTTCCCTTGATCATCATGTTGTGCCAATAGAGCTCCCAAAGAAGAATTAGTGGCTGATATGTACAAACATAAAGGTTTACCCAGTGTTGGTGGAACTAGTACCAATGTTGATAATAGGTAACATTTTAATGCCTAAAAGGCCTCCTGGCTTTGATCTGTCCATTTGAAAGTTACACCTTTCTTAAGAAGGTGTTGAAATGGTTGACACTTTTCTGCTAATTGTGCTATGAAGCACTTGATAGATTCCAATCTTCCTTGTAATCTTAGAAGTTGTTTCAGTGAAGATGGAAGTGCCATTTCTACTATAGCTCTAACTTTCGCAGGATCTACCTCAATTCCTTTGTTGGATACAATGAACCCCAAAAGTTTACTAGAAGTGAGACCAAACACACACTTTTTTGGGTTGAGCCAGAAATTATATTGTTCAAGCCTGTCAAAGATTTTAGCTACAACATTAAGATGATCTTCCCTAGATTTAGATTTGGCCAACAAGTTGTCTATATAATCTTCCATGATATCATGTATCATGTCATGAAATAGGGTTGTCATTTCTCTCTCATAAGTAGCGCTAGCATTGTTGAGACCAAACAACATCACATTCCAACAATATGTTCCCCAAGGGAAAGTGAAATTTGTTTTATGTCGATCTTCCAGTCCAATCCTTATTTTGTTATAGCTAGAAAAAAAATTGTCCATGAGTGAAAGAATTTCATGGCAAGCAGTTAAATCCATAATTATGTCTATGTTGGGGAGTGGAAAATCATCTTGAGGACAAGCCTTTTTTAAATATTTGAAGTCCATGCAAATTATTATGCTCCTAGTGGGTTTGATCATTGGTACTAAGTTTGAAATCCATTCTGCATAGTCTATGGGTCTATTGAAACCCACATCTAATAATTTTTGTAGCTTAACTTTGACTCACAGGGCTATTTGAGAATGCATTTTCCTGAGCTTCTATTTGTAATATTTTTCTATTGGTAGAAATGGTAAATGATATAATACCAGCTCTAGATCTAGTCCTTTCATGTTGGCATATGACCAAGCAAAATTTATTGGTCGTTGTTTGAAAAACCAGATAAATTTTTACTTTTCTTCTGGTTTAAGGGATTGAGCCAAGTGTATCCTGCGTATTGTTTCATTATTCTGAATGTTAGCCTCCTTTGTATTTTTCACAAGTAATAATAACCATTCTCAATCAATAGGGAGGTCATCTAATTTGCTAGTGCTTGACTGTTCATCTCCTTCAACTTCTGCAGAAGAGGAACTTGCCTCTTGAAAATGTGTTGTCCTATCTAGATCTATTGCAAATCCAACCTTATCATCACCATAAGGAAGTCTATCTCGAGAACCTAATAATTTTGTAATGGCCTCATTGTTTTCAAACCAATCAATATGTGGTTCCTCTTTTTACCCCTAATCTATTAGGTGAGGATATATCAGTCAAAGATCTTTGCTTTCTTCTTGAAGAGGTACTGTTGATATCGCTATCATAAACATATTTGATGGACTTTGGATTTATTAATTTGTCCTCATGCACAATGCCGTCATCAACAACTGATTGATTGTCATAGGATCTATATTTTGAACATGTACTACAACTATGAAGAGATAAGAATTCATAGTCATGGGAATCAGTTATAATTTCAATGTATGTCTCTCTTCTCGATCCTTCTTAATTTATTTCATAAACTTCGTCAATGGGAGAGATAGGATTTTCACCAGTGTTGATGAATAATGGGATAGTTTCATGACTTGTATACCCTTCCTTTGTGATAGAAGCCTTGTTTAAGGCTTGGATGAGAGATTAAGGCATTATGGTATTACCGTCTCTAGTTGGGACTATGCCTATTTCCCTTGTTATGTTGGTTGATGATGATGGTGCAAAAGTAGTACTTGATTCATCTATCGGTGCAATCCTTTTTTTTTGTCACTACATTAGCATGTGATGTTGGGACAAAGGTGATCATTTCCATGTCGGTTTAGCTTGGTGATTCAGGATCCTCATCCTCACTTGTTAGCGGCCTTGTCATTGATAAATTATGGATAATCAGAGTATCTAGTCTAGATGTTCTTCTTCTTCTTCTCAGGCCAGTGTATCCTAATCCCCAATTCTTTGGATTTACTATTGATAATATAGGTTCTATAGTGCCTTGAGCATGTGTCCCTAATCCTGTTGTGCCATCATAGCTATGTCTTTGTAACATTTTAAAGCCATTACCATATTATTCTAAAGGGAGTTTGATGTTTGAACTATCATCTTCTTCTTTATAGAGCAACCTATTTACATCTTCTTCTAAGAATTCTTCATTTAGCTCTCCCAATCTTATGAAGGAACAAGAATTTGAGTATTGAACTATTTCTTTTCTTTTATCTTTACTTCTTAGATTTGGAAAGGGTCTCCCAAAGGATCTAGGAGACAATTGGCCTATTGATAATGTTTCAGAGTAAGAATATTCACCACATCCTTCCTCCTTGATCTAGAGCAGTGGTGTTGTAGGTGCATGAGATGATGATGCTTGCATGTTTGAAATTTTTAGGGATTTTAGCTGCCTAGTTAGTGGAGCCACTTGATTGATAGGAACTTGTTTTTTTTTGCTTTCTCTCAAGTAATTACAATGTTGGAAGGGATTTGATTACCATGTATCATGATTTCAATGCTATTATAAGGGAACTTAACACATTGGTGGAAAGTTGATGGTACTACCTGCATGGCATGACCTAGTAGCATGTTATATCCCATCTCTCGATCTAGGATTTGGAATGTCACATTAGTTGTATCAAGTCATACTTGAACATGAAAGGAAACCACACCCTTTGATGGATGCTCTTCATCATCATATGCTTTTATGTTTATTCTTTTAGTAAGATCAATATGATGTTGTGAGTAGCCAAATGCTTCGAGCAGATTAAATGTGCATATGTTGAGTCCTTCTCCACCATCTATTAATACTCTTATAACCTTCCACTTATGAATAAAGACTTCTAGATGGAGAGGATCATTGTGCATGGGTCTATCTGCAAGGACATCATGTTCTATAAATGCCAGTGAGAAACAACTAGATTTCCAACCATGGTTTGGAAGGTGTTCTCATCTATGTCGTAGGTAACAATGGATTCCTCAAGAGATTTATCCAAGATCACTTTGTGACTTGGGGAGATACGAAGTAGATCAAACAACAAAATTTGTGCAAGGGTCTTCCTTAATTGATCCACCACATTATAACTAGTCATTGAGGGAGGAGGATTTGATGGTACTCCTTGCAAGGTGACCCTCGATCGGTGAGTAGCAGCTGCATAATCTTGATTCTTGGGGTTGACTATGATCCTGACTACTATTTCATCTCCTGCACTCATTTCATTGATTGTATAATCATATGCTACCTTTGTAGTGTTGTCTTGTGTTCCTGAACTGGAAATCTTTCCTTTGTCATGTTTAATAAAAGGATCCTTGAAGAGAGTATGATCCGTGTTTGCAGCTCCTTTATTATCCTCCATAGTAATGTCACTCTGATCTATGAGGTCTTGTATCAAGTTCTTGATCTTATAACAACTTGATGATTTATGGCCTTTCATGTGATGATATTCACAAAAGTCATTATCATTCCACTAGGAACATTTGAAAGGACCTAGTTCATATGGTTTGATTTTTTGTAAGGTGATCATATTGGTTTGTATCAACTTCTTGAGGGCTAAATTAATTGGTTCTCCAAGTGGCGTGTAGTTTCTTCTAGGCATTTTAACACATGGAGGTTTAGGGTTGCTAGACTGAACTGCATTTGCATTCATTGATGTTGCACTATTACCTTGGGTTTGAATCTTTCTTGGCACAAAAGACTCAACTAGCCCTTGTAATGATACCACTAGCTAGACTTTGTTAACCACATAGGCATCTACCACCCCATCATTTGTCACATTCTTATTTTTTTACTAGAACTTTGGTTTTTCATTATTTGTGTTGTTGGTTGATCCACTTTCATTGTGATTTTTCAGGACCCCTAGCTCTACAAGACCCTTCTCACACTTTAGACCCTTTTCTATGATTTCCTTAAAGATGCTAAGACATTGCATCTCAAGCGGATACTTGATCTGGGGAATGAGATTATCGACAAAGATATCAACATGTTCCACTTCCAGTAAATGACTAAGGCACACATGGTATACAGATCTCCATCTTTGTAAAAATGTAGCGAATGTATCGCCTTCCCTTTGTTTGGTTGCATATCAATCCATTAAAGTAACTGGATTATATATATTATGTGAGAAATTTGTTATAAACAACTCAGTTACCTCTCCCCATGAAGCAATCTTTGGTGGAAGGTGTGAGAACCATTCTAGTGATGTTCCTCCCAAACTTTTAGAAAATAGGCACATCAAGTATGTATATTCATGAGCCACCTCAATATATGCAGTGAAGAACTCCCTGACGTGATCTTGGGGATCACCTTTTCCTCTATATTTGTCAAACTTTGGAGTTTTAAAATGTGGTGGGAAGGATGGCATGTGCAATGTCCTATCAAAAGGATAAGGACGAAGATCCTCCATGGTTTAGCTCTTGTCATTTCCTATTTGCATAATTGTCATTTGCCTTTGGAGATTCTAGAGTTGCTGAGCTAAGATCTATGTTTGAGTCAACTATGTGTTGGCCATATATGTATTCCCCACAAAAGGATTGGTGTTTTATTATACTAGAGACTGTTGGAACATCAATTGATTATGCAATTTTGTGTTGTAACCTCCACTAGGTGTTGTGAGGTAAGAAAATTGAGTACTGATATTGGGTTGAATAGATCCATAGATCCTGATGGAGCCTTGATTCAAATCTTGGCCATTGTAAGTAGATCCCATAGAAACAGATACTTCTGGTTAAGAGCAAATTGTGGGAATAGTATTGTGTCATAATTGTTTGAGTTTGTGCCGAGCTATTCGAGGCACTTGTTGTGAAATTAGCACTTGATTGGAAAGTCTGGGTTGAAGCTACGATAGATTGAGCTATCATCGGTTGTGTGTTTTGAAGTGCACTAGGTATTTAATTTGAAGATACAACTTGTGTTTGTGTCAAGTTTAGGGTTTGATTTATATTTTGGTTCAAAGTTACCATAGGCGGCAGTATTGCCAAAATGTCAACATTAGGGGGTAATTTGGCCCCATTCTAAATTAAAAAGGGAGAGGTATCTATCCTTATTGTGATTAATAAGTGCATTAGGATCAGGAGGATGTGTGGATCTTGTTGAGCTGCCTCAAGTTCTTCTGACATAAAATTTCATTGGGTTTCTTCTATTGAAGGCATGTTTTTTGTATTTATTCGCAATGTTGTAGCTCTTTGAAATTATGTGTGTTGATAGCCTAATGTGTCCATGTTCCATGTGGGATTGACAAAAGGGTCACTATTTGGATCCATCTAATGCTTAGCCCTTTGTGATCTTGTTAATGGCATAAATGATGCCATTGATGACTTCAGAATGCAAGACCTATGACAATTATGATTAAACTAGGATGACAATACTATACTCTTGAAAGACTATGTATGCAAAATACTTTGATACTTTGCTAAAGATTGGGACAAGGGGGTTGAAGATTGGGATGAGGAGGAGGTTGTTGCTATTGCAGTCTAAGTCTTTGAAGCCTTTGCCAAATGGTTTCTCTTTTGGTTTCTCTTTGGATTTGAGCTGCATAAAAAACTTGAATCCTCTATACTGGGGGACACTTGTTCTCAACTTCCACACAAGGTTATCAAGATCATCAATGATTTCTCCCTGATCGTCGTTTGGACCGAGGTTAGGTTGTTCAAATGGTAAGAAATTGTCACCATGCAATGCCATTGCAACACATGCTATGGAGACTCACTAAATGAAATGCAAATGCAACTAAATGAACTTAACCTATTGACCATGTGAAAGACACTACTCAAAAGATGGAAAGATTTTTGTTGATGACCCAAATTGGTATTTTGGAAAATGATTCCCTATGCTAGATTGATGAACATGAAAAGACTAAGTCTTTGAAGCCTTTGCTGAGTGATTTCTCTTTCGGTTTCTCTTTGGATTCAAACTGCTTTTCTTATTTCCTAGTCTATGAAAAACTTGAATCCTCTATACTGGGGGACACTTGTTCTCAACTTCCACACAAGGTTATCAAGATCGTTAATGATTTCTCCCTAATCGTCGTTTGGACTGAGGTTAGGTTGTTCAAATGGGAAGAACCCGTCACCACACAAGGCCATAGCAATGCATGCTATGGAGACTCACTAAAGGAAATGAAAATGCAACTAAAGGAACTTAACCTATTGACCTTGTGAAAGACACTACTCAAAAGATGGAAAGAGTTTTTTTGATGACCCAAATTGGAATTTTGGAAAACAATTCCCTATGCTAGACTAATGAACATGGAAACCAAGATTGTTATGATGATTGGCTGAAAGTTGGGGTCTTTTGGACTCAATAATCTTTTGTGAGAATTATTAGACCTAATAGGGATTAAGACTATGCAAGAGCTAAGTGGAAATGACACTCAGATTTGACACTAAATGCAAAAAAGGTGGACTAGGAAAAGACTATGCATATACTGTGAGGACTTAAGCATGATATAGAGACCACAGAAAGACTAATGAAAATGCAATCTGGACAATTCAAGGACAATATGAGGACTAAGGAGAGACTATGAAAGGTGAAGACTGAAGACCTAGGATTGACCAATGATTGCAAGGGGTGCAAAGAAGCAACTTTGTTTTTGGAGATTTGGGATCTTGTTCGATTGAGATGATTGTTTGAGTGACCTTGTTTGGGAAAATTTTATGTTTTGAAAGACTTTACAAACACATCATACACAGATGAAAGATATGTTGGCATTTTTTATGATTATGTTGTGATTGTCATTAATGGACACACACTTGCTAAGAGATCACTTTTTGTATGTATGAGCTTCTCTCAACTGATATTTGTTTCAAACCAGTATTATGTTATAGTCTTTAAACTATCGGTGTGTTTACCGATCTCAAGCAGTTCGAGGATCTCAAGCGAAATGGAGAAAAGGAACTAGAAGTGGCAGTTATCATTTTCCCAGTCTTTATTTCTATCAACCGGTAATCTGCTAAACTGGTATTACTTTGAGTTACCAACCGGTAATCGGTAAAGTTGTATAAACCGGTAATACTCTGTGATGAGTTACCAACCACTATATCTTTGTGTTGAGTTACCATCCACCAACACTTTGACGGTGATTTTGTGCCATGTTACCAAATGTGTCTAGATACAATGAACCTAGGAACTTGCAATGTAATCATATTGGACTGACATGAAATCAGATTCCTTTTAAGGACATCATGTCTAGAGTTTTAATATGTGAGTAGCTGTTAGGGTTTGTAGTGGTTGATGAGTTCTTGTATGTGCGATCTTAACAGAAAAGATCAAGTCTATGTACTGTAACAAAGTGTGGATTTTATTGAAGACTGAAGTAATGCTGAAATGCATTAGCAATGAGTTATCATGGATCTAACCAAGCAGACTGTGCTATTTGCTAGATCATTCACTTGTTGATTACTCACATCTTTGACAAGTTAGAAACCCTTAACCGAGTAGGCCCAAAAAAGCCTTTGTAAATCCTCTAACAAGGTGATTCACATCTATGGATCTAAAATCCTCTCACAAGGTAGTCTTTAATCGGGCTTATCTCCTAACAGAGATTGAGATTCCTAACAGGATCTGTTCTAGTAAAGAACATTGTATGAGCTTAACCGGTCTGACCTTAACCGGTCTAGTTACTATTCTACAAATAGTTACTTGTGAGTTTCATCTCACTATGGTTTTTCCCATTTGGGTTTCCACGTAAAAATGTCTTGTGTTATGGTGATTGTGCTTTTGTGGGTAAATGCCTTACTTGCTGTTTGGTTTGCATTTGTGTTAACCGGTTTGTTAGTTAAATTGTTATACCGGTTTACTGCTAGACTGATAAAGTGCTTGAGTACAGTAATTTTTGGTATACTAATTCACCCCCCCCTCTTAGTATTCATCAAGATAGTATGTCTAATTGAGTTTTTTTCTAACAAATTTGGGTATTAGATTTATATGAGCAAAAGGGCCTAAATGGGCCCAAGAAGGACTAGCTCTTACTGGCTTAACACATAGAACATATTATAAACATAAGGAAAACATTTACAACATAGGCTAGAATGAAGAAACCATCTGATGGGGGCCCCACAACAAAATACCTCATACGATATGGATAGATAGAGATTCTAACATCATTGGCTCCACTCCATGGCACTGACTTCTCGGGCATGCCAAATTCTCTTACCCCGAAGATCTAGAGATCTTTTAACCAAGGGATTCTTGTCTCACCAAGATGGGTACATGATGGGTATCTACAGGGTACAATCCACACTCCCTGAACCATCAAATGTGGGGTTTTTGGGAAACTAAAACATTTGTTTTGTAGTAAAGTTCCAAGGGATCACCAATCCAATGACGCATTTTCAAAGAAAGCCACTTAAGGCTTTAATTGAGCTTATCGGTGCAGAGGGGGCAAAATACGTCGAATTCACTCAGCACTCCAACTGCCTAAATAACATATTTATATAGCGGCTCAGAAAAACTTCTCGAGATCACATTGGGAGAGTTGACATCCCCAATGCATCCCAATTCAAGATACCTCTGTGGGGTGATGAAATCCCTAGTCAGAAAATATCCCTCACTACTAAAATAAAAACGGGTGTCGTTGTCACTTTTCCCTATCTCCCAAGACCCCAAAGGTGGGTGGAAAGGTACTTTGTGTAACTGTGGGTCCACCATATAGAATGATAAAGCACTCCAAACATAGAATATGATAGTTCTTTAACCTTAGAAGATAACAATGTGTGTGCTACACTGAGCATAAAACAAGCTCATGTCCATTTCAAAAACCAAATCAAAGTGTGAGATCAGCATGTTCATGTCGATTTTAAACCCAAATTCAAAGATGAGTTTGTTTTGTTCAATTTTAAGCCCAGTCATCCAAAAGCGTGTTGCATGTTCTTTTTAAGCACCAAATTGAAATATCAAACCATGCATGTCCATTTTAAACCCAAATTCAAAGATTAACTAAAATCTATAAATCCTGTAAACCCACATTAGTAGTTTGATAAAATGACTCTGACTGATCGTGCCTTCTCTGTTCTTCCCACCAAAAGCTACAATTGAACATTAGTAAGACCAAAAAAACCAATAGAAAGAAGACACAAAAACAAAAAAATTAAGTTTATCCAATGATTGCACAATGGAATCAAGACGAATGCAACATAATATGCTAGTGAATGCAATTTTTTGTCACTACACATGTGAATTACTGACAACATGATTGCACATATCTTTCAGGATGAATGCAAAATGCAGACAAGATAAATGTGAAATGATAGATAGAAATTTCAAAATAAGATGCAAAAACTTGCAAAATAGAGAATTAATCCAAAAACCATTACTTCAGCTTCATTCATCATATTGTATCTCATCAGGTATTTTTGCACAAGGTTATGGTATTTAGATAAAGCAATTTCATCTTCCATTTTTTGGATCCTTCTTTCTGCCTTTAGGATTTGATGATAGGCTCTTTGTTGTCTTTTTTTGTCTGCCTTCCTTCTTGAACCTAAAATGTGAAATCTCACCTTTCTTGCCATGAGATTTGATTCATTTTAAACAACATATATAAAGTGATATTTCCTTATTTAAAAATTGATTATGGGTTAGACACCAAGATGAATTTGGTACATAAATGATAAAAAAAGTGAGTGCATAATAAAGGTAGATGGATGTGATATGATATGAATATGATTGCAAGATTTTGCATTTACACTTGCAAATTTATCTATGCGCGATTGCAAATTTCTGCCTGATCCAATGCAAAATCCTATCTGTACAATTGTGAGGCATTATGGGCGAATGCAAGATGAATTGTGTTGATCTGTACAAAATCTTCCATAACTTGCACAATCACATAAAAACATGAAAAAATATGTCAGATGTTGTTGGTTTCACATCGGGTTCAACATTTGTTTTATGACTAAAATTACCATGGAAATCAAGCCAATTAGACTAAAAGGAAAATCATGAATTCCTTAACTAATCAGGAAATCCTAAACATAAATCAATGAAATAAATACAAATTGAATAATCAAATTACTAATAAAAACTCCCTATTTGCATCATGGCTTTCATTGTCCTTCTTCAATATTGTGTGTTAGCATTTGGCATTATAACGTACAAGGAGAGATTGTTGGCATTTCAATAAGGATATTGAGAAGGTTGTTGATGATTATGGATATAACTAATTAAGGATGTTTACTATCTTAATATTATTATTGTTTTGTCATTGATGTCAAGAAATTGATTTTCTAATTCAGTATGATGTTGCCATATCTTGAGAAGTATGATTTGATGAGTATAAAGATGTCGGTAAAAGACACAGAAAGAATAAGATGGATAAGGGGAGAAATAAGTTATTCAATGGGCAAATATTACCGCGTTAGACAATCATGCGATCTTGATGATTAGATTGTTTTGATATCCTACATATGTTATTGATTGAAAGGTTAATACTATACTATGTTACTGAGCAAAGAACCTAGTCGGTAAAACCTAAGGTTATCACTATTGGTTAATGAAGGCAGAATGTCTACCGAGTGAAGTTTAGTATTTACCAAGTTGCAACCGAGTAACAACAGAATACATTAAATGATTACATGCATTATTTAATGAAGGAAGCTGATGAGTTGGCTATGATTGAATGATTGGTATGTCGTGAATGAAGTTTGTTAAAGAATCTATGGCAAAGGAAAATCGACAGGAAGATCTACAGCTTAGATTGAACCGTAATACCCTAGCACAAGTTCCAAGAAATATATGCAAGTTCCAAGGCGGGGTAAAACATTTTTAGATCGAAGGATACATTGAACCTAGACAAACTTTGAAGATCTGATGGCTATGATTGATCATGGGAAATGTGATCAAGGAGATTAAGCGATTGGCTAATTGTTTATAAATAGGGAACTATTGATAAACAATGTATGCGGGCAAGTTTATGCACAAGGATGCTGATTACCGAGCACAGAAGCTTGAAGACCTATTTTGAGTAACAGAGTATAGAGCCCAACAGATGGACAAGATTAGTTCTATGTCTATATTGTATTGAGCAAATAAGAATCTGCTTTAGCATTTTTAAATGTGAAGTTGCAGATAGATTTTTATTACTGTTATTTTGTAAAGTGACATAAAATCTCTTAACCGAGTGGACTTAACAGTCTTATTTGTAAAACCCTCTAGCAATATGACATTCTGATTGAGTGTTTGAAATCCCTTAACAAGGTCACTTCTAACAAAGTGAAGATCGTAACAAATCTGAGGGAAATCCCTTAACCGGGTCACATCTAGCAATGTGTTTGTAATCTTTAACAAGATTTTCTTTTAATCGAGCATACTCTAGAAGAGTATATTTCTTAGTGGGTTTGAAATCCCACAGTGGTTTTTCCCTATTTGGGTTTCCATGTTAAATATGGTGTTATGAGTATTATGATGTTTATATGCTTTTGAGTTTGCATGTTTAGCAGTTTTGGTTATATTACTGAAGTATATGTTACTGAGGTTGAATCTGATGTTTTTAAGGAAGATTAAGTTTGTATGATTCACCCCCCCTCTCATCTTATTATCTTGGCATTTGTACTTATCTTTAAGTATCAGAATTATCAATTGGTATCAGACCTTTGGACTTCGAAAGAAAAAGTTTAAAGGTACTTGAGGAAAAGATCCAAAGATGTATAAGAGGGATGCACTGAAGCTGAACAAGTCAAGTTTCTCTACATGGTAGAAAAGGATGAAGCTGCACATATCAAGAGTTGGAGAATAATTTCATCACACCGAGCACCTATCCATTAACAATGGAAGAGATAAAAGCAAAGCAAGAACATATCCAAGCAATGATTGAAATAACATTTGCATTGACCGATTCAGAGTTTAATGATCTAGAAGGCTGCAATGATGCAAAGTCTATGTGGGACAAGCTCATATCAGTGTATGGTGGAGATGAACATGTTCAAAGAGCAAAAGTGGATAGTCTAAGAGGACAACTTGAATCTATGAGGATGAATGAAGGTGAGAAGATAACCTAGTACAGTACAAGACTAAAGGAGATTGTCAATCAAATCAAAGGAGCAGGTGGAACTATTGAAGAAAAGGATATAACAAGTAAGTTGTTAAGAACCCTTCTACCGGCTTATGCAATCCGAGTCTCTGCAATCAATGAATTAAGGTTTGTACCTAATATGCCAATTTCTTTAGATGCTACTATTGGTAAGCTACATGCATTTGAGTTAAGTAACTTTGATAATAGTGGGTCATCGTTAAATAAAGTTGAATCTGCATTTAGTTCTTTTCATATTGGTGAATCTGATGATTACAATGATAGAATGAGTAAGTACACTAAAGGGGATCACAGTGGAGCAAGTGAAAGATTTTGCAAGAACATGGAGGAAGTACACAAACTGTATGAGGAAATTAGAAAGCAAGAAGAGTTTGAAGCACTATTAGCCAGAAGGTTACCGAGAGGCAAAGGTAAGTATAAAGGAAAACTACCTTTGAAATGTTTCAATTGTGATAAGATAGGACATATGGCTTCTAATTGTCCTGACAAAGACTCTACTAAAAAGAGAGATTACCGAGATGATAGACAGAAAGATAATCATTACAAAGGACATTGAGACTTCAGAAGAAGAGATAGAAAGTCATGCTTAATAGCCGATGAGGAATCCAATGATGATAAATCAAATGAAACTAATACAGAGGAAGTAGTTTATGTGGCTATCAAAGAAGGATCAGATGAAGAAAGGTATGAAGAAAAATCCCTAATATCTCACATAAATACTAATGATTCTTGGATCATAGATAGTGGATGTTCACATCACATGACAGGTGATAAACACAAGTTTGTTATGTTAGAAGACTATGATGGAGGCTATGTAAGATTTGGTAATGATGCACCATGTCCGGTAAGAGGTAAAGGATCCATAACACTTCTTGATAATGCAAGATGCAATGATGTTTATTGGGTTGAAGGTTTGAAATACAATTTATTGAGTGTAGCACAGCTAAATAATACAGGATACCGAATAGAATTTCATAAAGGAATTGTCAAAGTTCATGACAAGCATGGAAAGTTAGCTACTACTGGGACACAAACAAAAGGTAACACATTTCACCTTGACTCAACTCGGAATAAATGTATGTATGCAAAGATAGATGATACCTGGTTATGGCATAAAAGGTTTTGTCATGTAAATTTTGATAATCTGGTCAAAATAAGTAAGAAGCATCGAGTAAGAGGTCTACCAAGTCTTGAAAAACCTGAGAATGCTATTTGCCGAGGACGCCAGATGGGTAAAATGACAAGATCAAGCTTTACAAGTAAGTCTTACACTTCTAAGGGAATTTTAGATCTTGTGCACACTGATCTTTGTGGTCCTAGGAAAGTTCAAAGTTATTATGGTGATAAATATTTCATATTATTTGTGGATGATTACTCAAGGATGATGTTAGTAATGTTTTTAAAAGAAAAATCAGAAGCGTTTTAAATGTTTAAATGGTACAAGGCAAGAGTTGAAAATGAAACAAGAAGACAACTGAAATGTCTTAGATCAGATAGAGGAGGAGAGTTCACATCTGATGAGTTCAACTTATTCTGCAATGATCATGGTATAAAAAGACAAGTCTTTGCACCAAGAACTCCACAACAAAATAGAATTGCTGAGAGAAGAAATAGATCTATTGTGGATTGTGCCAGAACCCTGATGATTGAAAAGAAAGTGCCACAAACATTTTGGAGAGAAGCAATAAGCACAATAGTTTACACCCTAAACCAAGTACAACTAAAGAAAGGTACTTTGAGGACACCTTATGAAATTTGGTATGACAAGAAACCTAATGTAAGTTATTTTAAAGTCTTTGGAAGTAGATGCTATCTACACAAGGATGATAGAAATGACAAGTTTGATCAGAAAAGTGAAGAAGGAACATTTCTTGGTTATTCTTCTAGAAGTAAAGCATTTAAATGTCTGATCAAATCATCTAAAAAAATAGTAGAAAGTGCAAATGTGAAAATTGATGAATTTGCAGAAAGAAATGATGAAAGAAACTCCAAAGAACCAGAAGATTATGATAAATTTGTCTATGTTCAACCGACAAGTTTTATCGAGAAAATTGTTGAAGGAAATGAAGAAAATATCCAGTTACCAAGTGATGAAGAAGATCATACAGAGCCTACCAAGCCTGTATTAGCCAAGTATGTCAGAATACATCATGCACCAAGTCAGATTATAGGAGATAGGGATGATCCAGTGATGACAAGGAACAAACTGAGACAGAACACATGTCTGATATCTGAATTTGAACTGAGAATAGTGAAAGAGGCATTTAACAGTGAAGATTGGATAAATGCTATGACAGAAGAGATTGATCAAATCAATAAAAATGACACATGGACACTGGTCCCAAGACCGAAAGACAAAAATGTAATCGGTACAAAGTGGATTTTTAGAAACAAGTTGAATGAAAAAGGAGAGGTCATTCGAAATAAAGCAAGACTAGTTTGCAAAGGTTATGCCTAAGAAGAAGGAATTGATTATGGTGAGACTTTTGCACCTATAGCAAGACTTGAAGGCGTAAGAAATTTTTTGGAATATGCTACTTACAAGAATTTCAAGGTATATCAAATGGATGTCAAATCTGCATTTCTAAATGGAATATTAGAAGAAGAAGTTTTTATTGAACAACCTGAAGGATTTGCTGCAGACAATAATAAAGATCAGGTATGTAAATTGAACAAAGCTTTATATGGTATGAAACAAGCACCTAGAGCATGGTATGAAAGATTGCAATCTTATTTAATCAAGATTGGTTTTATAAGAACAAGTGAAAACAACAATATTTACATGAAGAATGATGAAAATGGAATACTGATCTCAGCCATATTTGTTGATGATATTATATTTTGTGGAAATGACTCTCTATGTAAGAACTTTGGAAATGAAATGAGTAAAGAATTTGAGATGTCATTAATTGGTGAGTATGCAGGTTTACAGATACTGCAACTGAAAGATGAGATTTTCATTACTCAATCCAAGTACATAAAGGAAATCTTGAAGAAATTTGGAATGGAGGATTCAAAACCAATAAGTACTCCTATGACTACCGACTGTAAATTATCAAAGAATGATGAACCTGAATCTGTTGATGAGACACTTTACTGATCCATGATTGGAAAGCTACAATATGTTGTTCATAGCAGGCCAGATATAGCACATGCAGTAGGTATAGTTGCAAGATTCTCTGCAGATCCTAAGGAAACACACATGACAACAATCAAAAGAATTTTTAGATACTTGAAAGGCACTGAGGATTATGGCTTAGTATATCAAAAAAGAAATGATTTTGATTTAAAAGTTTATACTAATGCTGATTGGGCAGGCAACATTGATGACAGAAAAAGAACAAGTGGAGGAGCTTTCTTTTTAGGAGAAAGACTAGTGAGTTGGCTTAGCAAGAAACAAGGATGTGTTTCACAGTCAAAAGTAGAAGCTAAATACATTGTTGCAGCATTGAATTGTACCAACATAGCATGGATCAAACAACTATTGGAAGGTATAAATGAGAAGGTTACCGAGCCTGTAACTATATTCTTTGACAATACTAGTGCCATTAACATTTCAAAGAATCTTGTTATGCACTCTAAGACAAAGCACATCTCTATCAAATATCATTATCTTAGAGAAGAAGCTCAAGAGAAGAAAGTGGTGTTGGAGTATGTTAGCACAAAGGAACAAATAGAAAATATCTTCACCAAGCCATTGCCAAGGAACACTTTTGAGTATCTCAAAAGTAAGTTAGGGGTCCTACCCCTATCTTCTACTCACTGACCAAGTTCGGTGAAAGCGTCAATTCGATGACTCTACAGAATATCTTTTTAGAAGTTGATGCTGATTTACACACTTTAGGAGGTTTTCTAAAGGTGTATAGGAAACACTACAGGGAATAGGAATTGAAGACATAAATGCTCTGACCGAGACTAAGTTGACACATAACAGCAGGAAATCACTTCATACAGGAAGAAATTATGTTTTAGTTCTTTACTTTTTGGAATTGTTGTCAAAGGGGGAGAAGATAGAAGAGAAGAGGAGAAGACTGAAGAGAAGAAAAGAAAGACTAATGTATGGGGGAGAATTCTAATGATAGAAGGAGAGCATTTCAGCATTTTAGAATCTCACAGCAATCCGAATCAATTAGGTCAAATCAATTGGTTTTGCCATCAATGCCAAAGGGGAATATTGTTAGCATTTGGCATTATAACAAACAAGGAGAGATTGTTGGCATTTCAATAAGGATATTGAGAAGGTTGTCGATGATTATGGATATAACTGATTAAGGATGTTTACTATCTTAATATTATTATTTTGTCATTGATGTCAAGAATTTGATTTTCTAATTCAGTATGATGTTGCCATATCTTGAGAAGTATGATTTGATGAGTATAAAGATGTCGGTAAAAGACACAGAAAGAATAAGATGGATAAGGGGAGAAATAAGTTATTCAATGGGCAAATATTACCGCGTTAGACAATCATGCGATCTTGATGATTAGATTGTTTTGATATCCTACATATGTTATTGATTGAAAGGTTAATACTATACTATGTTACTGAGCAAAGAACCTAGTCGGTAAAACCTAAGGTTATCACTATTGGTTAATGAAGGCAGAATGTCTACCGAGTGAAGTTTAGTATTTACCAAGTTGCAACCGAGTAACAACAGAATACATTAAATGATTACATGCATTATTTAATGAAGGAAGCTGATGAGTTGGCTATGATTGAATAATTGGTATGTCGTGAATGAAGTTTGTTAAAGAATCTATGGCAAAGGAAAATTGACAGGAAGATCTATAGCTTAGATTGAACCGCAATACCCTAGCACAAGTTCCAAGAAATATATGCAAGTTCCAAGGCGGGGTAAAACGTTTTCAGATCGAACGATACATTGAACCTGGACAAAGTTTGAAGATCTGATGGCTATGATTGATCATGGGAAATGTGATCAAGGAGATTAAGCGATTGGCTAATTGTTTATAAATAGGGAACTATTGATAAACAATGTATGTGGGCAAGTGTATGCACAAGGATGCTGATTACCGAGCACAGAAGCTTGAAGACCTATTTTGAATAACAAAGTATAGAGCCCAGCAGATGGACAAGATTAGTTCTATGTCTATATTGTATTGAGCAAATAAGAATCTGCTTTAGCATTTTTAGATGTGAAGTTGCAGATAGATTTTTATTACTGTTATTTTGTAAAGTGACAGAAAATCTCTTAACCAAGTGGACTTAATAGTCTTATTTGTAAAACCCTCTAGCAAGGTGACATTCTGATTGAGTGTTTGAAATCCTTTATCAAGGTCACTTCTAACAAAGTGAAGATCCTAACAGATCTGAGGGAAATCCCTTAACAGAGTCACATCTAGCAATGTGTTTGTAATCTTTAACAAGATTTGCTTTTAACCGAGCATACTCTAGAAGAGTATATTTCTTAGTGGGTCTAAAATCCCAAGTGGTTTTTCCCTATTTGGGTTTCCACTTTAAATCTGGTGTTATGAGTATTATGATGTTTATATGCTTTTGAGTTTGCATGTTTATCAGTTTTGGTTATATTACTAAAGTATATGTTACCGAGGTTGAATCTGATGTTTTTAAGGAAGATTAGGTTTGTATGATTCACCCCCCCCGTCTCATCTTATTAGCTTGGCATCTGTACTTATCTTTATGTATCAAAATTATCATTGTGTTGTGTGTGGCTCTCAGATACTGCACTGTGATTACTGCATAGGTTAGACACAAATATTTTTGAGGATCGTGATTCATTGAAATGGAGAAACGATGCTAATTTTATAGATTTTTGGGACAGATTGGGTTAGAAATGGAACTCAAGTGCTGATTGACAGTTAAATTGATTTGATTGACTAGTTAACTTCTTTGATTGATTTGTTAAGTGGATAGATTGGAGAGTTAATTGATTAGATTGGATAGTGAACTGGATAGATTAGATAGATGATTGAATAGATTGGATAGTTAACAGAATAGATTGGAGAGATGATTGAATAGATTAGTTTGTTAAAAAAAGGTGATTGGGAGTTAAAAGTGGAGATTGGAGAGTTAACTAAGTTAACTAGTTAGTTAACTAATTTGATTAATTAGTTATGATTTTCAACATGTGTTGTTGTACTTTTGAAATAAAATTTATTTTCATCTTTATTTAAATTTGAATTTTGATTTTCAAATGATGAAATTGAAATGCACATTAACTTGAAATTTGACGAAATTGGAATTTGGTGAAATGTGCATTTTGGAAGATGAAATTAAATGAAATTAATTGAAATCAAAATTTGTGGATTTGGAGAATTAACTAATTAATTGCATAATTTAAAATGCAATTATTCAATCAGTAGAAATGGAATTAATTAAATAATAAAGACTATTTAATTAAGGAATTGAATCACAATTAATTAAATAATTAATATTTAAGTAATGTTTGAGAAAGGGTTGAATGATGAATGATGAAGGGATTGAAATTGAATAATTAGTAATTTGAAGAATAATGATAAGGGTGTAATTTAGAAGAATTTAATTAATTCAATTAAATAATTAAATAATTATTTAATTAATAAGATGAATTATTAGTATGTTATCGATGAGACATGTTTAGGTGTCTACAGTTCCCTCTTCAAAGTCTAGGCTTAAATTGATATCCTTGTCAGTCTAGTGTATTGTCTTGAGTTGTCATGTTAGTATCTTGTGATGAGATGTTTGGCACTATGTCAAGTTGCCTTGTGGATCTTTGTGTTGGCATATGCACACTCCAATGACACATTGTAGGTGATTGAAGGTTTTGTCATTGATGGCAACCTTACAATCCTATGACACCGGCAAGGCATTCCACCAGCACTCAGATCACCGGCACCGGCAATGAAAGAAACCATACCGACAAAGAGGCCAACAGGATTTTTGTTGAAATATATTTTGTTTATTATTGTAAAATCATTGTAAGCCAACTTGGCAAGTTGTAAAATGACTCTTATATAAGAGAGATCATTGTAGAACATTTTAAGTAAGTAAGAAGAATGTAATTAGGCGAAATAAGGTAGACCTATTATTCGAATTATAGGTTAAGGGTTTATGTAAGAAGCAGAGTAGAAACTGGTACTGGATCTAGCATTATAGATGCTATTTTGAAGCAGTACAAGACACTGGATTTATATAATCCTTTTGTAAGTTAGTGAGACTTCCTATTTTGTATTTGAGCAGTGAGCTCTAGGCAATTGGCCTTCCTGCATGTGCAGGCCCCTCTTGTAGCAGTAATATTCTCTTATTGACCAGTAAGTGAATATTACGAGTCACAAATCCCACAGAGGTTTTTCCCACACCGGGTTTCCTCATTAAATCCTTGTGTTATGGTGTGGTTTTCATGTGGTTGTTTTTATCTCTGTTTATTGCATTACTTTCTGTTTACCAGTACATAGTATTAATATGCTCTACATGTTTTAAGTTAAGAAAATCTATTAATCGATTAGATACTGATTCACCCCCCCTCTCAGTACTTGTGGGAATCCTAACACTTTGCTTAATTAATAATTGATTAATATAGTTTATTAATATTTAAATTAATTTAATTTATAGTTTGATATTTAATAATTAATTGGTTTGTATAGTATTTTTATTTATTTTTTAATTATTTGATATGTGAGCCTTTTGGATTTATTATTCATTTATATAGTTTGTGGCTTTAATATTTAATTTGGTGTATTTATTTATATTGCTCTTGGTTTATTTTATTATTGGGCTTTTATATTTTATGGTGCCCATGGCTTGTTTAATTATTGGTTATTTATATTACTATTCTTTCTCTTTTTACCATTTGGGTTAATTAAATATTATATATTCTACTTACCCTATTATATTATTGGTTGTGAGAATTGGGTAAGTAAATAATATTATTTTATATTTCTTACCCCGAATTCAAGAAATGGTTGGTATGAAATATAGTATTTTCGATTATTTTGATTGGCTGGATTTTGGCTATAGTTTTTGAATGGAATATTATTTATTGAGCCTTTGAGATTTTGCTTGGGTTGGCTTTCGGGAGCAATTTTCTGCATATTGAGGATTTTTGTTTGCTTTCTTGGAGCTTCATTCGATTGGCTGGATATTTGGATTTTCTCTTCATCAATTTCATCTTTTCCATCACTTCTAACTCCAGGTTGATGTATTTTTATCTTCTGTATTTTCGATTTCCCAAAAAGATTGTTTTCATTGTGTCTTTTAGAAAGATTGTTTGTGGGTGAAAGTTGGGAATATTTATTAATATTATGTTTATAAAGGTTATATTATAAGTGGGGAATAATGCACACACACACACACACACATTATCATGAATGGCTTGTGGTTTTCTTTGTGATTGTCGTAGATTGCTATGAATCTAAAATTCATTTGTCATTTTGTTTATGTATGTGGGTTGGTTGTTACCTTGGTTGAATTCTATTATGTTTATGTTTGAGTGTTGCCTCTTTGTGTGTTTGTCGGGAGTCGTATCTGTGTTTTGGGAGCAATATGTTATGCTTTGATTTCTATTTGATAGTCCTTAAGTTCCCTTGGTTTAATATTGCCATTTTGCCCCTATTTGATTGGTTTGGCACCGTATTGAAGCCTTAGTAATTTTTTGAGTATTGTCGTGACTTTTTTTCCGTTTTCCCAAGTTTCATCTACAAATGTGCTAAACCTTATTTCGAAAGCACTATAACTATGTATGCACTAATGTACATAGCAAATGCACTATATTTCTTGTTGAATGCACTAATCCATTTAATGAATGTGTTGTAAACATTTGTATATGTGCTAATATATCTCACAAAGGCACTATAGAATTTAATGAAGGCATTGGTCTGTACCTTAAATGTGCGGATCTAATTATCAAACATGCTAAATTGGGTAACAAAGGTGCTAATATATTTTGCAAATGTGTTATTCAACATGTCTTTATGTTTTGGGTTGATTTTGGAATTTTGAGTCAACTTGTCTAGTTTGATTTTGTACTAGAGGCCGTGTTTTCCAATTCCCTATGTTTTCTAATGTCGTATATTGTCTAGATTCAATTGTATAATGAGCTTTGTCTTTGCCAAGTAGAGTTGTGCCTTGTTGTTGAGGAATGTAATAGTTTGACTCCAATAAGTTGATATGCCTTATTATAGAGGGATAATCTATTATATCTCTAGTGGGTTGATGATTGCCTCGCTATTGAGGGATGTTGGTTGGCTAAGCATGAGGTTATTTCCTTGCTCTTATTATGTGTATATCTATTATTTGAGGCTCTTGATTGTTTATATTGGCATTTTGTGTTTGCCTATATTTTTTAGATTTGTATATGTATATGTGGATATTATTGTGGTCTTTATTTGGATGGGCCTCCTTGTGTAGTTGTTATGTGAGTACCCTAATATCTTGGAACATTGTTAGGAGGAGTGGGATTTCATGTGATGGTTGGGGTCATGAGAGATAGGCTGCTACGAGGTTCCTCATAAGGATGCTTAGAGTCTAGACCACCATGGAACATTGAAAGTTTATTTTTCTTAAATAAGTGATAACCTTAATAATTAATTAGATGGGGTGGGTAATTAGGATTCATCTAGTCAAGATAATAATTTGGTTTGAGCCCCAATGCTTAGTCCTAGGGAGGATGTTTTAGGATAAGATTGGGAAGGCCCTAGTGATGACAAAACAAACTCCCTTGAATCTCTCATAGGTTGAGACGATTCCACATGTCTATCAGGATTGTTATTATCCCTTCTTTGTGAGGATAGAATACACAGACATGTCTATCAAGGTGTGTCATTTTCTCTTCTTCAAGAGGATAGCATGTAATGATACTCTTTCCCTACATGTGTCCTTGTTCCTTATACCTTTGTTGGTCATATGCCTCTGGGAGTTTTTATCTATTATGATTAAGCCTTGTGATGTGATTTAGCTTGTTGATTATGTGTTACTTCTTGTAGTGGTATTTGAGAACTATTGAGTTCCTTGGGTTATTAGGTGTCATATTAGGTCTAGAGTGTTTCCTTGACCTAGTGTCATCTCCTAGTGTGCGGGGTGGTTGTTGTTGGCATTTGTGCAGAGTATGTTGACATGATGATATTATGTTGTCATTGATGTCAATATACAGGAGAGTGAACCAGCAATATGTTGAAAACTGAACCAGTATAATATGGTGAACCGGTATATGTGCAAAGAAGTGAATAGGTATATTGAAGCTAAGCAGCTAGCAAAGAGAACCGATATAGCGGTATAAACCGGTATATGAGCAATAGGTGAAGCGGTATGTTTGTCCAAGTGAACCGATATGATGGAATGTGAACCGGCATATGGAATGTTTTTCGGTTGAAGTGTTCCAAGCCTATGTGATTCAACCGATGATATTGTGTGATGAGCTAGCATTGTAATCAAGATCAAACCGTGTTGCCACGTCAACCTTGTGCACTTGAAGGATCTTGCATGAAGGAGATTGATCCTATCTACCTCGGGAATGTGCGAAGTGTTTGCAAACAGTGGAAAACACGTGATGGGTTATCGCCTCCATGAAGCGGTGAAGAACAAATGATGGAGACTGTTTTGAGATTTGCTCAAGACCATTGTATTAAAATGCAAAGTGTTCAATGGTCAGGATTGAACCGATCAATTGCTCAACCTAAGTGTTTAGGGTTTAGGGTTTATGCTGCCAACCTATCTGTGTTCTATAAGGTCGATGTTGTGTTTCATGTTGAGGTTGTTGGCAAATGGTGTGTGTGTATCTAAGTGCAGAGATACGAGATTCTTGCCAGACCAGATGAGATAAGAAGATTGATTCCTACATAGTGTGTGTGTAGAAGGAAGGAGCTTAAGCAGATCTGCATTAGGCATTGAGTGCTATTATCATATCATTGTAATACCTGTTGATCTTTAACCACTTCAACAGTTGGAAAATCCCTTAATTGGGTAGCTTTAACCATCTTGCTATAAATCCTTTAATAGGGTGACTCAAACTCATTGAGTTCTTGAAATCCTCTAACAAGGTAACCTCTAACAAGGTTTAACCCTTAACCAGGTATTTAGCCATCCCTTAACTGGGTGATCTCTAATAGGATCGGTTCCTAACAGAACCTGTTGTAATAGTCTTTAACCAGACTAGGCTCCTAACAGAGCGGACTTCTAAAGAGTTCAAAAGCAGGTTGTGGGTATTCATCTCCACCGTGGTTTTTCCCAATTGGGTTTCCACATGAAAAATCTATGTGTCATGTGTAGTATTTTTCATGTGATGATTTAAGTGATTTGTGTCTAAAGGTAAATCATGTTGAGCTAGCTGTTATTATATTTCTGATGATAGATTACCTATTCATGTATAAGGGTGAAATGGAAGTGTAGTATTAAGTTGAGTGGAAAGCTAAGTGATTAACTGGTTAATGCTTGTCATAGTCATTCTTAGCTTTACTGGTTGCACTCTGTTTCAGACCGGTGTTACTGTTTGTCAGACATTTGCAGTGTTTGTAGTCAAACTGGTTCAGGAAAATTTTTGTGACTGTTTTAATTCACCCCCCCTCTCAGTACCAGTTTGGTACTTATTGTTCATCATTGAGTTATCAATTGGTATCAGAGCATCCTCTAGGTCCTCTATGTTGTAAGCTTAACCGATTGAGGGAAATATCCTATTGTAATGATGAAGAGGGAAGGTCCAAAGTTCAACAGAGATAACTTCAAAATATGGAAGGACGGAATGAATATTTACATCAGAAGCATGGGTGCTCAACACTAGAGCTATGTTGAGAATGCTTTTGTTATTCCTACCAGTACTCTCACCGATGATCAAAAGAGAGAAATACAGGAGAATGGGCAAGTCATGGAAGCCCTAATCAGCAGCTTATCTGACAGTGAGTTTATTGATGTCCAGGATAAAGATAATCCCAAAGAAGTATGGGACACTCTTGAGAATATCTATGGCGATGATGAGCATGTAAAACAAGCTAAGGAAGAAAGCCTTAGAGGGAAGTTTGAAGACATGCAGATGGTTGAAGGTGAGACCATTCAACAGTATGG
The DNA here is from genome assembly GCF_030272615.1 of Cryptomeria japonica. NCBI lineage: Eukaryota > Viridiplantae > Streptophyta > Pinopsida > Cupressales > Cupressaceae > Cryptomeria > Cryptomeria japonica. The sequence goes on along the minus strand of NC_081414.1, from coordinate 609,637,196 downwards.
AATAAGAATCAAAACTATTATTGGAGATATCAAGAGTGCGGGTGGTAAAATGGAAGATTCCACTATGGTAAGCAAATTTATGAGATCCTTATTACCGGTCTATGCAATAAGGGTTGCTGCCATTTAGGAGTTGAGATCAATAGACAAGAGGAAGGTATCCCTAGACTCCATCATTACAAAGTTGATAGCCTATGAACTAAATAGTTTTGATGGAAATGTTCAAAAGACTGAATCAATTTTTAGAGCTTCTACTGTATCATCCAGAAAAGGAAAAGAAGCAAGCACTAGTGGTGAACCAAGACAGAATAGAGAAATGGATGATGAGGAGATCCTGATGCAATTTGAAGCTCTTCTTGCTAGAAAAATTCCTAAAGGAACCGGTAAATATAGAGGTAAGCTCCCTTTGAAATGCTTTTCTTGTAACCAGATAGGACATATTGCTATAAATTGTCCTAATGGTGACCACAAGAATAAACTGGAGAGGTTCAAGAAATTCAAAGGAGGAAACTGAAGAAACTATTTTGTTGCAGTTGATGAAGGTGTCACAGATGAGGAATCGGAAGATGAAGAGAATGAAGATATTGTGTTTGTTGTAGTAAAGGAAGATGTGTCAGAAAAGAAGGTTCTTGTCTCCCGCTTTGATAATTCCAATGAGTGGATTATTTGTTCTCATCATATGACTGGTGACCGGAGAAAGTTTCTATCTTTGGAAGAATATGATGGTGGTGTGGTTCGCTTTGGTAATGATGCACTATGTATGGTTAGAGGAAGAGGGTCCATCTCTCCGATGGAAAGAGCAGTGCTGACAATGTGTATTGGGTTGAAGGTCTCAGACACAATCTATTGAGTGTTGCCCAGCTGAATGACAGTGGACTCAGTCTGGAATTCAAAAATGGAGTGTGCAAAATCAAAGGAAAGAATGGTGATTTGATGGCCACCGGTATGTAGACCAAAGCTAACTTATTTCAGCTAAATGCAAATATAAGTACATGTCTTATGGCTAAGTTTGATGGTAGCTGGATGTGGCATAGGAGACTCTGCCATGTAAACTTTGATAACATTGTGAAGGCCAGTAAGATCAAGGTAGTTAGAGGACTGCCGATACTGTGCAAACTGGAAAATCCTTTGTGCATAGAATGTCAACTGGGGAAAATGTCTTCCTCAACCTTCAAAGGTAAATCTTTCATAGCTGACAACTTACATGATCTTGTGCATAAATATTTGTGTGGTCCTATGAAAACTAGGAGTGTGCAGGGAGATAGGTATTTTATGATTCTTACAGATGATTTCTCAAGAATGATGTGGGTCACATTCTTGAAGGACAAGTCGGAAGCCTTTGGAAAGTTCAAAGCTTTCTGAGCATTGGTAGAAAAGGAAAGTGCTAGAAGAATCAAATGTCTTAGAACTGATCAAGGAGGGGAATTCACTTCCAATGAATTCAACAAATATTGTAAAGAGAATGACATCAAGAGGCAACTGTCTACCCCCAGACTCCATAGTAGAATGGCTTAGTAGAGAGAAACAACCAGATTGTGGTTGAAGCGGCTAGAACTATGTTGATCCAAGGAAAAGTTGCTCACACCTTTTGGAGAGAAGCAGTGAGCACTGCAATCTACACAATGAACCGGGTACTCATCAAAAAGGGAAAGGATAGGACTCCTTATGAGTACTAGACCAGTAAGACTCCAGTGGTAAGCTACTTTAGAATGTTTGGTAGCAAATGTTATATCAAGAGGAGTGAACATCAGAGCAAGTTCGATGCAAAATGTGATGAAGGGATATTCCTAGAATATTCCACCAAGAGTAAAGCTCTCAAATGTTTCAACAATAAGACTCAGAGAATTGTTGAAAGTATCAATGTTAGGGTTGATGAAAACTCTGGGAAACCTGAGGAAATTGGCAATGAGCAAGTAGGAGATGAACCGGTAGTAACCTTCTGGGAACCGGTTGCAAATCAGCCCAGTACCAGTAATTGTGTTCCTACACCAGTGGATGCTGATGCTGATGAAGATGAGGATGAAGAAGAAAAGAAAGAGGAATATTTTAAGAACATACCTAGATATGTCAAACTCAATCATGATCCAAAGCAGATCATGGGAGACAAAGATGCAAGAATTATTACAAGAAGAAAGGTCAGAGAAAGCTCATATATGATCTCTAAATTTGAGCCTAAATCATTCAAAGAGGCACACAAAGATGAAGACTGGATCAAGGCAATGGAGGAGGAACTTTACCAGATAGAGAAGAATGATTTTCAAAAACTCATTGGAACCCATACCGGAGCATAAAAATGTCATTGGAACCAAATGGGTTTTCAAAAACAAGCTAAACGAGGATGGCACAATGGTAAGGAACAAAGCCAGACTAGTGTGCAAAGGATATGCCCAAGAAGAAGGAGAAGAATATGAAGAAACCTTTGCTCTAGTAGCAATATTGGAAGGAGTGTGTATGCTTCTTGCATATGAAGCTTTTAAAGGATTCAAGGTATACCAAATGGATGTAAAATCTGCATTCCTAAATGGAATACTTGAAGAGGAGGTGTACATAGAGCAACCAAATGGGTTTGCCCTATCAGAAGATAGTGACATTGTGTGTAGGCTACATAAAGCCTTGTATGGACTAAAGCAGGCACCTAGAGTATGGTATGAATGCTTGCACTGACATCTTGTGAAGATTGGATTTGAAAGAACAAGTGAAGATATCAATATCTATTTGAAATCAGAAGGAAATCAGATTCTGATATATGAAGAATGGTCTTTGGTACCCAGACCAGAGCATAAAAATGTCATTGGAACCAAATGGGTTTTCAAAAACAAGCTAAATGAGGATGGCACAATGGTAAGGAACAAAGCCAAACTAGTGTGTAAAGGATACACCCAAGAAGAAGGAGAAGACTATGGAGAAACCTTTGCTCTAGTAGAAATATTGGAAGGAGTGCATATGCAACTTTTAAAGGATTCAAGGTATACCAAATGGATGTAAAATCTACATTCCTAAATGGAATACTTGAAGAGGAGGTGTACATAGAGAAACCAGATGGGTTTGCCCTATCAGAAGACAGTGACATTGTGTGTAGGCTACATAAAGCCTTGTATGGACTAAAGCAGGCACCTAGAGCATGGTATGAATGCTTGCACTCACATATTGTGAAGATTGGATTTGAAAGAACAAGTGAAGATAGTAATATCTATTTGAAATCAGAAGGAAATCAGATTCTGATCTGTGAAGAATGGTCTTTGGTACCCAGACTGGAGCATAAAAATGTCATTGGAACCAAATGGGTTTTCAAAAACAAGCTAAATGGGGATGACACAATGGTAAGGAACAAAGCCAAACTAGTGTGTAAAGGATATGCCCAAGAAGAAGGAGAAGACTATGGAGAAACCTTTTCTCTATTAGCAATATTGGAAGGAGTGCGTATGCTTCTTGCATATGCAGCTTTTAAAGGATTCAAGGTATACCAAATGGATGTAAAATCAGCATTCCTAAATGGAATACTTGAAGAGGACGTGTACATAGAGCAACCAAATGGGTTTTCCCTATCAGAAGATAGTGACATTGTGTGTAGGCTACATAAAGCCTTGTATGGACTAAAGCAGGCACCTAGAGCATGGTATGAATGCTTGCACTCACATCTTGTGAAGATTGGATTTGAAAGAACAAGTGAAGATAGCAATATCTATTTGAAATCAGAAGGAAATCAGATTCTAATATGTGAAGTATTTGTTGATGACATCATCTTTGGAGGAGATGAAAAGATGAGTCATGATTTTGCAGATGAGATGAAAAAGGAGTTTGAGATGTCACTCATAGGGGAAATTAAGTTCTTCATTGGACTGCAGATTCAGCAAATGAAAGAAGGAATCTTTATTACTCAGTCCAAGTATGTCAAAGAGGTGTTGAAGACCTTTGGCATGGAAGACAGTAAACCGGTTGGTACACCAATGGTGACCAGTTGTAAATTATCAAAAGAGGATGACTTGGCATTGGTAAATGAGAAGGATTGCCGATCAATGATTGGTAAGTTGCATTATGTAGTGCATAGCAGACTGGACATTGCACATGCAGTGGGTATTACCACTCAATTTCAACAAAGCCCAAGAGAATCCCACTTGGTAGTAGTCAAGCAGATTCTTAGATATCTGAAGGGAACAATTGGCTATGGGTTATGGTATCCATACAATAATGATTCAACCTAAAAGTGTTCACAGATGCTGATTGGGCTGGTAATGTAGATGACTGGAAGAGCACAACCGATGGTGCATTCTTCCTTGGTGGAAGACTGGTCTTATGGATGAGTAAAAAGTAGAGTTGTATCTCTCTGTCTATAGCAGAAGTGGAGTATGTTGCAGCTTTTATGAACTGCACCCAGACTATTTGGATGAAGCATGCATTAAATGGCTTCAAAGTTCTTGTATTTGAACCGGTAAGCATATTTTGTGACAATACAAGTGCAATTAACATTTCCAAGAATCCGATTTTGCATGCTAGAACCAAGCACTTTGAGCTCAAGTATTATTTCTTGAGGGATAAGGTTCAAAACAAGGAGGTTGTGTTGGAACATGTTTCCAGTAAGGAGCAGTTAGCAGACATATTTACCAAGCCTCTACCAAAGGCTATATTTACCTATTTGAGAGGTGAATTAGGGGTGCTGCCCCTTCAAGAGTTGAACTGAAAGTATGTGCTCCACATCGGTCGGGTATTGCAGTGTCCAATATTTTTCAAGATTGATGTGTTGAAGGATGCTACTCCTCAAGGGGAGCAGCATAGTGGAACAAGAAAACTTGTGCCTCCACTTTGGCATTATTGTCAAAGGGGGAGAAGATGTGAAGTGGAGAAGATATCTACAATAGAAGATGTGATGCTAGGTAATATCTTTGTATATTTCCATCAATGCCAAAGTGGGAGATTGTTGGAATTTGTGTAGAGTATGTTGACATGATAATATTATGTTGTCATTGATGTCAATATTTAGGAGAGTGAACCGGCAATATGCTGAAAAGTGAACCAGTATAATGTGGTTAACCGGTATATGTGCAAAGAAGTGAACAGGTGTATTGAAGCTAAGCAGCTGGCAAAGAGAACTGATATAGCGATATAAATTGATATATGAGCAATAGGTGAAGCGGTATGTTTGTCCAAGTGAACCAGTATGATGGAATGTGAACCGACATATGGAATGCTTTTTGGTTGAAGTGTTCCAAGCCTGTGTGATTCAACTGATGACATTGTGTGATGAGCTAGCATTGTAATCAAGATCAGATCATGTTGCCATGCCAGCCTTGTGCACATGAAGGAGATTGATCCTATCTACCTTGGGGATGTGCAAAGTCTTTGCAAATAGCGAAAAACATGTGATGGGTTATCGCGTCCATGAAGCAGTGAAGAACGACCGATGGAGAATGTCTTAAGATCTATTCAACACCATTGTATTCAAATGCAAAGTGTTCAATGGTCATGATTGAACCGATCAATTGCTCAACCTAAGTGTTTAGGGTTTAGGGTTGATGTTGCCAACCTATCTGTGCTCTATAAGGTTGATGTTTTGTTTCATTTTGAGATTGTTGGCAAATGGTGTGTGTGTATCTAAGTGCAAAGATACGTGATTCTTGCCAAACTAGATGAGATAAGAGGATTGATTCCTGCATAGTGTGTGTGCAGAAGGAAGGAACTTAAGCAGATCTGCATTAGGTATTGAGTGCTATTATTAGATCATTGTAATACTTGTTGATCTTTAACCACTTCAACAGTTGGAAAATCCCTTAACCGGGTAGCTTTAACCAGCTTGCTATAAATCCTTTAATAGGGTGACTCAAACTCATTGGGTTCTTGAAATCCTCTAACAAGGTAACCTCTAACTTGGTTTAACCCTTAACCGGGTATTTAACCATCCCTTAACCGAGTGATCTCTAATAGGATCAGTTCCTAGCAGAACCTGTTGTAACAATCTTTAACTGGACTAGGCTCCTAACAGAGCAGACTTCTAAAGAGTTCAAAAGCAGCTTGTGGGTATTCATCCCCACCGTGGTTTTTCCCAGTTGGGTTTCCACGTGAAAAATCTATGTGTCATGTGTAGTATTTTTCATGTGATGATTTAGGTGATTTGTGTTTGAAGGTAAATCATGCTGAGCTAGCTGTTATTATATTTATGATGATAGATTACCTATTCATGCATAAGGGTGAAATGGAAGTGTAGTATTCAGTTGAGTGGAAAGCTAAGTGATTAACTAGTTAATGCTTGTCACAGTCATTCTTAGCTTTATCGATTGCACTCTATTTCAGACTAGTGTTACTGTCTACCAGACATTTGCAGTGTTTGCAGTCAAACTGGTTCAGGAAAAGTTTTTGTGACTGTACTGATTCACCCTCCCTCTTAGTATCGGTTTGGTACTTATTGTTCATCATCGAGTTATTAGTTGCTTATGGTTCCACATGATTGAGTGGTTTGATGCCTTCTTCAATTGGGATGTTCTTTGTTGCATGTTCTTGTGCGTGGATGTGGATTCATATCTCTTCAACTTATAGATGGATTCTTGTAGAAAAATGATGTATCATGATTATTGGTAGTTATATTAGAATGAAAAGAGATTATGCATTTTGAGATAGTTGTACTTGTGGATTGAGAAATATGTATCTCTATGTAATGGATCTTGTATTAATATGGTGTTGGAAATATTGTAATAGGACAGGGATCATGACTTTTATAATAGATTGTGATGTTGTACCTTAGATGTTGCATATTAATGATAGTAGGGATTAGATTCATGGTTGATTTTATTCTTGGATGAGATAGAGTATATGATCTTGATTAGAAAAAAGGTTAATTTTGTATCATGTTTGTCTCTTGGATATATGTATAGATATTAGATAATTGATCAAACTCTTGATGGTAATGGACTAGTTATTTGGTAGGTGATGTTTAATGATGGTATTATTAAAACAGAAAATGGGGATTAGGAAGATTTGGTAATGGTGCTCTTAAAATGAACCTAAGGAATAACTTGAGAATTGATTAGCGATAGATCATATTGATGATAGTTGAAATAGTAGATATTATCTATATGATTGTAAGGAGTAAATGATGAAAGGAAATATTAGATTTTTTTGTATTGTGAAAGAAGGATTGATGTGGTTATGTTCTTATGTTGGCTAAGTAATGATATTGAGATGCCCTAGGGAATGCTAATTATTGAATTATGTTTATTTTTGCTTACATATTGAGTTTATATGATTGTTCTCTTATGACTATGTTTAAGTTGAAATGTTAATATTTAGTAAATGTTGAATTAATGTATATGTGTAGTTTAGTGATATATGATGCATTAGATTATGTGATAAAAAAAAATCTCTCTATTTACAGGTTAGTTAGCTGTATTTCTGTAGGGTATTTTGGCTGGCATTACATTTGGTATCAGAGCCCATGTTCATACATTGGGTACTCTAGTTTCATATGAGCCCATTGTGCGTAATAGCACTATAGCTTTGGTTAGCCATGTGGCTAACCCTACTAGTTGTTTTCTTTCTTTAGCTGTCCTAGATTTTATCTCATAGTTCCTTACATTTTGGTTAGACAAGATGCCTACTAGAGGTAGAGGACATGGGCATGGTGGTCACATGGGCACTCAACAAAATCATCATGCCAAGGTTTCTAAAAATTCACACCATGAGGATCAGTAGGAGGAGTCACATTATTCTAGTCATTAGGAGAGGGAGCGTTCACATTCACCTCGAAGGAGAGTTGAAGTAGTTCCAAATTGGGATGTGATTACAGTAGGTCACATAAGTTCTTAGTTCTCGTCCTCCCACTTTTGATGGTTCTAGCAGCGGTATGGAGGTAGAGACTTGGTTATTGGATATGGGTAGGTATTTTTCTATGCATTCGTATAGTAGTAACACCAAGGCTAGGTGTGCAACTATGCATCTTCGTAAATTTTCTTCTACTTGGTGGCATATGGATGAGCAGGAGCTACATTTGGACATTGTAACAATTTCATGGGAGTTGTTTCTTCAGCAATTTCATGCTCATTTCTTGTCAGACCTTTGGAGGCAAAGGAAGGCAGATGAATTTCATGATTTGAGGAAACAAAATATGATAGTCGAGCAGTATGAGTGTAAGTTCTTTGAACTTACGTAGTACACTAGGATATTGGATGAATAGGTTATGTTGATACTATTGGAGATTTATGTTAGTGTGTTGCAAATATGTGCTTTAGAGATATCTAAGAGATGTGTTGTCATTGATGTCAACATATTTCTCTGTTTGTGACAGTGTTGTAGTGAATTTCAGTGATTTGGTTTGTTCAGCATGTTGATGATCAGAGTTTTCCGATTAAAGAACTTTTAGATTGTGTATAGATGATAAAGTGCAATTTTTAGGGGTCCGCATGAAGATTTGAGTGAGTTACGGTTATTTGCATTATGATTATTTTTTCTATTGTTTAGTGGTGCTAGTGTGTCAGTATTTTGATTTGCATTGCTCCGCATTGCAATATCTTGACTTGTGGATTTGGAGGAATGTTTGGGACATTGATGTGTATCTTCAATTCAAGTGGTTCATGATTTAGAAATCCATAAGTGGTTTTTCCAAGTTGAGAGTCGTTGCAGATATTATTCTTGAAGTTTGATATAATGATGATGTGATTCTAGTAATTTGAGTTGTTACGGATGTTGTGGTGGTAATTTATGATGCATATGGATGTTTCTGTATTGTGTATCATTTGTGTTGGTGGTCTGCTTGATTGTTGTGCACGTAATTATTGACTTTCTCAGGTGTGTTAGTGTTCTTCATATTTGGGTTCGACCAGATGCTTGTAGTGTGTTGCAAATGTTCGATGCATAATTATTGGAGGTGTTTCATATTTGAGGTGTGTGATATGGGTTTGTGCTATGTCTTATCCAAAATTTCTTGGTCCACATGTGATTTTGTAGCATGTGAGATTATATTTTTGTAATTAGGTGATGAGTGTTGAGCTGACCTTATTGATCAATATCTTTGTAATTGCGTGTGTGAGTGTATGGATGAGAATTGGAAATGTATGTGAGAGAATAATGTATACATCTTTCGGAGGCAAAGAAGAAGTGTGAGAAGAATTTTTTATGTGCTCAATCGGAACTGAAACCAAGCATTAGGATATGTTATTCTATCAATTCATGATCTTTTAGATGTAATCCAAATCTATTTGTATGACAGTGAGTCTTCCTTGGATTGTAGCCCTTGTTCTTGTTAATTTTGAGCAATGAGCTCTAGGTAGTGTGCCTGAGTGCATGTGCATTCCCCATTGTAATATTTCATATACTTCTAACAGAGTATCATCATATTGTGGATAGGTTCCCACTATGGGTTTTCCCTTGATTGGGTTTTCCACATCAAAAATATTGGTGTTATGTGTGTTCTTGATGTGTTGGTGATTTATGCTTTCATGTTTAATAATCAAATCTAAGAATATGTTTAATTTGTGTGAGTTTTTGAGACAACTGATTCACCCCCCCTCTCAATTGTCTGCCCAGAATTAGGGCTATTTCATTAGAGACATCATTTTGTTAGAGGTCTTAAAGACTATATTAGTAGAGGAGTTCATGTCTTTGAGCCCAAGACTATGGAGGTAGTTGTGGAGAAGGCATGTTTGGTTGAAGAGAATTTGAATTTGGATTTAGGAGGAGCGCCAGATGTGCAGACAATTAGTGCTCTATCTTCAGGCTCAGTTGCAAGAGGGGCACAACCGTAGGCTTTGGGATTTTCTAGGAGTTATCCCTCTTCTTTTTGGAATGGAAAATGGTATCAGAAGAAGTATCCTAAGAGTCAGAGTTTTATGCAAGTTTCTAGGTCATAATATTATAGGAATTGCAACATGCAACGTGATAGATGATCTCTTCTTAGCCAACACAAAGTTATTGGTAGAACTCCAACAGAAGTAGTGTACAGTAGTCTAGTACACCTCTAGTTACCAGAGATTTTGGTAGATTTGATTGTTTCTCTTGTGGTTATCTAGGCCATATTGTGATATATTGTTCTCAGAGATCCACACAAATGTCAGGACAAAGGCCAATTGCTTCACATTAGGTGATGTAGGGAGATCGCATTGTGTAATTGCGATAGTCAATAACTGTTAGGCTAGACACTAGGATACAGTTATTGAGACCACAAGTGAGATAGGTTGTATCTCTTGCTCAGTATTATTTGATTTAGGTGCTTCAAATTCTTCCATTTCTTCATCTATAGTAGAGCGATGTAGGATTGTTGTGGAAAAGTAAGACAATAGGTAGCAGGTTGAGTTGGCTACGGGGTCCAAGTTGGTAGTGGATTCCTTTGTGCATGGTTTTGTTTTGGACTTGGGAGTTTGTACCACCTCAGTGGATCTTAAAATTCTCTCTTTGGGGTCCTATGGTGTTGTGTTGGGTATGGATTAGATTGAGTCTCATCAGACTAAGATTGATTGCCATGGTAAGAGGGTGAAATATCTTTATGATAGTGGGAAGAATGTGGAGATAGTAGGTGTTTAGTGACCTATTTCTCTTTGCATGATTTTTCTCTATTCAGATGAAGTGTTGTGTGTGCCAATGTTGCCAATTGTTTTGGATGAAGGAGGAAATCATGATGATCTATTTCATCATCATCCCATCCTCCAAGAGAATTTAGATGTGTTCCCTAGTGAGATTCTGGGTATGCTGCCTAAGCTCAACATTGAATTTCGAATATATTTGGTTCCTAGAGAAGAGAATATATCTAAGGCTCCCTATCGGATTACTACGCAAGACTTGAGTAAGTTAAGGTTATAGTTGGAGGAGTTTCTAGCTAAGAGATTAATTCGTCCAAGTGTCTCTCCTTGGGGAGAATTTGTGTAGTTTGTGAAGAAGAATAACATATGTCTTCACTTATTCATTGATTACAGGTAGCTGAATAAGGTGACGGTGAAGAATTTGTAGTGTCCCTCCTTGATTCGTCTTTTGTTTATGCATTGATAGACTTCATTATATTCTCATATGATGTTTTGATTCAAGTTTATGACTCTGTCTATATCTCAAATGCTTATAGATGATACTAGAATTTTCTTATGGACATTTGATATATGATGACTTATGTGGATGATGAAATTTATCCTTGGTTATTATAATGATGAATTTACATTCGATGATCTATATGCATTTACCAATCTAGATAGATTGTATTGTTATGAGATTATGATGACATCTTGGTTATGCTAACCCAACTTGATGATTATATTGGATGATATGATGCTATTATGCTCATGAATGCCTTATTAATATATTCATGATAAGGATGATGTCATACCACTCACTACAAGCATGATATGACATTGTGATTCTCTATCACTTGCCTGATCATTTATGATATACCATTATATATATTGTATATATGGTATCATGGTTATTAGTGGTTGCAGGATTGTAGGTACCACACATCGACTCCACCTAGTCTCATAGGTCTGAGTGTGTCTATATCCCAATGGAAAGTTGTTGGAGATGGCATGAGTTCCCTCTATAAACTTTAGGCTTGAGTTGTCATCCTTGTTAGTTTATGTGTCTTAGTGTGTGTTGTTGTGTTAGTATCTTGAGTTGTGGTCATCTTGTGGCGTTGTGAGTATTTGATCATTTATTTAATTAATATTTGATTAATATAGTGTATCAATATTAAAATTAAAATATTATATAGTTGGATATTTAATTATAATCGATGATTATTGTTGAGATTTAATATTTATTTTTATTATTTGATTATAGTTTATGAGCTTGGTTTGTTATTTATTTATTATATTTACTTTGGGATTTAATGTTTATTTGGAGTATTTATTTATTTATTGGGATTTTATATTTTATTTGGCCATAAGGTTTATTTAATTTAATTTTATTGCCTTTTTGATTTATTACTCCAATTCTACTATTTGGATTGATTAATATAATATAAAAAATATTCCTTACCTACCCTACTATTCTATTGGTTACTTTGTGGGGCTAAGTAAATAATATTTTTATATTATTTACCTTGTATTTATGCATGGTAGGTATCGAATATAATTTCTTTGAATATTTTAATTGGCTGGAATTTTTCTATAGTTTGGATGCAAATTTTATTTATTGGTTTTTCCTATGCATTTTCGGTATTGGCCTTTCTATGAATTTTTGGTATTTAGAAGATTTTGGTTTTCGATTTGGAACCTGGTTGGATTACTGAATCTTGTTGGATTTTGGATTCGGGACTTGGCTCTCCATTGATTTGGCATTATCATTACTTTTAATTCCCAATTGGTTATGTTTTCATCCTCTGTGCTTTTTGTTTGAGAAAAGATTGCTTGCTTCATGCATGTATGGAATTGTCTGAGGGGTAAATAATTATGAAATTTATTTATAAAGTTTTAACATAAGGTTTTGGATAATATATATATATATATATATAGTTTTTACACATTGTGCATATCACTAGTATCCTTGACTGCATTATCTTTGTGAGAGTTTCTTTTATTTTGTGATGAATTTGGTGAGTATCAGTTACTCGAGTGATTGGGAGAGCTCTGTTATCTCTGTTTGTGATTAGTTATTTATTCAATTCTACTGGGAGTCCTTGTTTGAGACTCTTTGATCAATTTCATGTCTATTCTATTTTTTGATGTTTTGTTAAGTTCTTTAGCTTCTATTTTCCCTTGCATCTCAGTTTGTTGTGATTTTGGCATACTGGATAGCCTTTATTATCCTCTAGTTTGTTTGTAGTTTCATTTTCTGAGTCTTTCTGTGAAGATGCGCTGATCTGGGGTATGCGCTAAAAACATTGGTCAATGTGCTACTAAAATTTGTCTATGCGCTAAAAGAATTGGTGGATGCACTAAAATACATGGTCTATGTGCTACTCTTTCCCATGGATGTGCTAAATTGCCCTGTTAGTGGTAATTATGATGGTTTTTCTTGGTCTGCCCTTGTACCAGAGGCATTTGATGATTTCCTTGTGTTTCTCAGAGTGGATTACACTTTAGTTTTGGCTATTTTATTGTTTTTTTGGCTTCGACAAGATGTATAGTGCCTTGTTGTTGAGGTTGTACTATTTGCTCTAACAAGTTGATAAACCTTGTTGTTGATGAATGGTTTCAAGGTTAGCTCCAGCAAGTTGGTTGTGCTCTACTATTGAGGATCTATTATTGTTCATGTCTGAGTAAGTGGATGTTTCCTTACTATTGTTTATTATTATGTGTATTTAGTTTCATGAGGTTCTTGATTTATATGCTGGCTTTATGGTTCTTGTATACCTGAAAGAGTGGTTAGCCAATAAATAGCATAGACAAGCAAGTATACCAATGAAACATAGAAAAATAAAGATTTAAATGATAAAGCAAGCTAAATCATCCATCTCTTAATATTTTTCCATTGTTCTCTATCTCCAAGGATCCTTTAAATTGAGGTGGCTCTCAGCTTGGATGAGCACTTGATCTCTAGGATGACTACACAAAGAATGATGGATATACGATCAATTATCTAAATGCAAAGCAACTAAGATCTTAGCATGATATTGATATGAAACTAGTTGATGATATGGTGCAAGGATGATGATATTGATATGAAGCTATATTATCATGAAAATGATATTAAGATGATATTAAGCTAGCATGGAAATGAAAGTAACATGATATATTACTAACATGATATGCAAAACATGATAAATCTATGCTATGATGTACTAAAATGAGCTAATTACTATTATCAAAGAGAGGCTAAAATCTTGATGAAATGAGACTATAAATTAGATACATGAATACTTGGATTGATGATAATGAAGAAAATGAAGCCTATTTATATAACAAATTGAGTAATCTTAACAAGGGTTAGTATTGAATGATCTTCAATCGTGATGATATTTTCAATCCAATCCTAGGCTAACAAGTGTCACCATGAGGAGGCTTGAGAGGAGATGTAAGAGACATTAAATGCCTGAGAAGACATGGTGGTTACCTTAGGAGGTAGGCTTAGGGTTAAGTTATTGGATAATCCTTTTGTCCAAAGGATAATCTCTTGTGCAAGAGTTAAAGAGATAACCATGGTTAAAGAAATGAATGCTTCAAGAGACCCATGGGTTAAATAATGGTGAAGTTAGAGGGAAAGTCTCTAACTAAGGGTTGAGTTTGAGAACCATTAATGGTTATCGAAGACTTTGAGGTTAACTTGTTGGAGACACAAAGCCTTTAATGGTTTATGAAGACTTTGAGGGTTTGAGAAGTGACTTGTTTTTGCTTAGGAATGTGACAATGTTTATGATAGGATTAGATTTAACTAAGTGGGATTTAGGAGGTTCTATAAGAATTTTTAGGATGCAAGTGGGAGAAATTAGGATTTTTAATTAAAATGAAATGTTTTATTTCAACTAAAATTGATGCAACTTGCCTTTGTAGGAAAATGCAAGCGGGGGGGGTTATAAATAAATATTGATTTATTTATATGCAAGAAAGGGTTTTAATTAAATGTAGAAAGATGATTTAATCAAATAAATTAATTTTATTCAATTAATAGAAGAAAGGGGAATTAATCAAATATTGAATTTAATTAATGGTTAGATAGAAGAAAAAGGGATATTAATCAAACCTTAGTTTTAATTAATAGATGGATAAATGATAATTATTTTATTTAATTAAGTGTGCAGATTTAGGTGTCTACATTTTGCCCCTCTTTGAAGTGATGTGTGACCAAATGTTGATTCAAAGAAAATCACTCGATATGTTGCTCAAGATTTTTGATTTTGATGTTGTTGCCAAAATGTTCAATATGGTGCCCCAGATAGTGATTTGTATGTCAATATGATGATAATGAGAAATATATGCTCAAAAAGTGTGGAATCCTGCAAATGAGAAACGAACAAATCAAACACACCAATGAAACATTATGTTAGATCAAAATCATAAAACAAGTAAATGAAACAAAACTCTAAGCACGTCCCATTGTCCTGTATCCCCAAGGATCCTTCAGATTCAAGGTGACTCTTAGCTTAGAAGAGCACTTGATCTCTAGGATGACAACCTAAAGAACAAGAGATATATGATTCTAAGATCTAAATGTATGCAACTATGATCTTAGTGATATGCTATGGATATGAAACTAGATATGCTACCAAAATGAGAAGATTAGTGTGAGATTAAGATAGCATGATCATGGTGTGAAGATGAGATTGATCTAGCATGGAAAAGAAACTAACATGATATACTAAAACATGATGAAATATATATTATAATGCAACTACAATGATCTAAAAATTCTTGAAGATGGCAATGGAGTTCCTTGATAGCTTGCACAAGACAATTTAGCTATAGCTTAGATGCAAATTACTAAGATGGGATCCTTGATATGAGAAAATGAGCTCTATTTATAGAAGAATTGGTCAAATGGATGGCCAAGATTGAATAATCTTGACAAGGGCTAGGATTGAAATTTATCAATCCATGTTAGATTTTCAACCCAATCCTAGGCTAACAAGTGTCACCATGAAGAGGCTTGAGAGGAGATGTAAGAGGTATTAAATTCCTGAGAAGACATGGTGATTACCTTAGGAGGTAAGTGTGTAGGGGGAAAAGTGAGACTAAGTATGGAAACCCTAATCCCACTCTCATACACACTCATGGAATACAAAAGAGCCTATAGAGGTAACACACTTCAGCTACTTCTTATTAGAAAGAGAGAGTCATGGATTACCTCTTAGGTAACCTAGAATGCAAGTAAGCAAGCAAACCCCAATATGAGAATGTAGATCAAAGGATAACTGATATACAACTGAAAATTACATATCAGAAGGAAAAGTTAGAGGTGCACCTATGTCTGAAATTTGAGAAGAAATGTCTAGGACCAGCGTGCCATGCCACTATCCTGATTATGGAATTCTGGAGCTACAACTGACAAGATGGATTCTAGAGCCTGCAAGACACTATTCTGCTAAATCCTACTGACAAAGGGAAGGACCATGGTGCCACACCACTATCCTGGGAAGGAACAGGGCACCACGCCCCTATCCTTAGGGTTTTTGTTGAGATCTACAGCCAAGAACTGTCCTTGTGTGCTCTTCTGATCCTGAAACTTCCAGCTATTCTCATATCCAAACCTATACCTGAAGCATAAAACTAGGATTTGGGGTGGCTATATAGGGTTTTACCTTAGTCAAATCCCTATGTTGGTGATTTCCACCTCCACAAATAGCCAATAATATACTGAAAATGTGTGTGCAAGAACCTTGTGTGTGTGCAAGAACCTTGTGTGTGTGCAAGAACCTTGTGTGTGTGCAAGATCCTTGTGTGTGTGCAAGATCCTAAAATGAAATCAAATAATCTAGAGAAACCCTAAAGAGTAAACCCTAATTGCTTATAATTGACAAAGTAAATTCTCTAAATCCACAATGCAAAGTGATCTAGAGCATGAATATCAAAAATGGTGCTTATGCAAAGACATGAAAACAACATGAAACCATAACCAACCCCAAGGGAGAGGTACAAGACAATCATCAGTAGGTGATCTCCTATTGTTCTTCTACATCTTCAAATTCCTCCAATTGATAAAATGATTCTTGATGAAAGTTGGATGGATGGATGTTGAATGTTGTTGAAGACTTCAAAGACCTACTCTTTCGCTACAAAGAAGGCTATTTTTGCTCCAAAAACCTTCTCTTAGATTCTTAGAAGAAGACCCCTTCAAATGAAGAAAGAGAGCTCTTAAGTATGAAACCCTAGATCTTAATTTCATGCTTAGGATGACCTAGGATTTGAATTTCCCGCCAATCTTTTGAGGTTAAGTACTATTATATTGTAGGATTATGCTCCTAAAATTTCGGGGAAAAATCCGAGGACCATGTGCATTCCCACCACAATCTGACCATCTTTTCACCAAATTTTTAGGGCCATTAGATATGATGATATTAGAGTGCATCCCAAAGTTACAGTTGATTTTGAGATGTTTTGATATGCGAAATCGGGCCTAAACGGTCAAAATAAGATATAATTAGGGTTTATGATTAAATGATTCATTGGAGGAATAAAATGAAAAGGGCCATGCTTAGGGTAAAGGGCCCAACTTTATAATATGTAAAGTGATGAAACATGACTTAAGATTTTATTAAATTAATTAATTAAATGCTTAAAGGGGTATTAGAAATGCAAGATGAAAGACACACTAAGCTGGGTGCTAACCTAAGTGTGAGATTGTGTCACCCTAGCAAGGGTGTACAATTAATGACATGACATTTAGCCCCCACTTTAGTGGTCATATGACACTACGTGCATATGCAAGCTAAAGTATAGAAAAGTAAACATAAGTTGTCGGATGAAGCCCCCAATGGTATCTGCAGTACACAATTAGGAACCACACCCTACAAAACCACATGTTAGATCATAAAATCACCTAATTCTTACTAAGGAAGGTGATGAAATTCATGGGTAGCTATATGGCCCCCCTTTTTCAGCTTGCATATTAGTGAGGTGAAACAGGGTATCATGTTTACCACAATGAATTATGATAAAGATTTTGATGAAGCAAGTTCGCAACAAGGATTGATTACTCATCCAAGAATATTATGGAACTAATGCAGAGAAAGAGGGCAAAATCACGATTCCAATGCCACTGATGGTGCGAGAATCAGAGCTTCTTAGCTCAAGATATGATAGATTGAAGAAAAAGTGCACAAATTAGGGTTTTAACTTAAAAACATAAAGTGAAAATTTTCATAATGCATAAATATGGAAGTGACACCTTCATTTGTCACTTTTTGACTTTTTGGCACTATTCACTACAGAGGAACCCACATATTAGCTATCATGCCTCGACACCGACCTGAGCGACCTACGAGGATGGAGATCCTATGCTAGCCCACACTTACCACCTGACCACCCGATGAGGTGAATTGACCTTCCATTGAATCTCTCTTTTTTACTTTTTCATGCTTTCACTGATGATGGGATGATGATGTCATTGCCAAGACTAGGTCCAAGCCGCTTCTTTAGGAAGCTTGGGATCCTAGGGTGCCTAGGTCCCAAGGGGGCACCCTAGTCCTCCTAGGGAACCCTGGTCCCATCTAGGTGCCCTGGTCCACTCAGGGTGCCCTAGTCCCTGTTCAGGGTGATCAATGGCGACACGGGATCAGGCGATTGAATATTAGAATAGATAGAATGAATGCATTGATTAGATGATAATGATGATGATCAATTACTAATGATAGGATACTTTTCTTTTTGTAGACACTGTCATACATTTGTGAGCATACTTCTGGGCTCACCTTCTAGAGCCTTCGGGAGAAGATCCCAATGCTGACAGCAGGGGAGAGGGATTTGTTGAATACGGTGGGCTTGTGGTATGTGATGATTATATCAGCCATCAGATTCCATTCTACGATGTTGGTGGCACTACTGGAGAGATGGGATGTAGACACCTCAACGTTCTTGTTACCTATGGGGGAGATGATGGTCACCCTCGGGGATGTATACCACATCTTGCTCCTTCCCATTAGGGAGGAGACTATGAGATATTGATCTAACCATACTGAGGAGGATTTTAGGAGAGAGAAGGTGTATGCTATGGGGAGAGTGATACTTGGTGAGACAAGGGGTCGTATCATGGTCAGTTGGCTCCTACACCCTATCGGTGAGGTTCCATTAGTGAGGTGACTCATGATCATGACCCTTGCATTATCCGTGCTCCCTAATGGGCATAACACACATATGCATGGAGGAATCATCTACAATATCTGAGCGATGGAGAGACATAGGAGGGTATACTCTTGGGGTTAGAGCATGCTTGCACATCTCTATCATGACCTTGGGGAGTATGTATCTGGGTAGGGATGGAGCCTGATGACATGCACACTACTATAGATGTGGATGTTTGAGAATCTTACCTGCACGAGGCCTATTGGAGCCCCTATAGATAGTCCTAGAGAAACTTAGGGTATTTTTGTTGGAATACAATAACATTGAGAGGGGGGGTAAATCAGTGTTATATCAGAATGATTAATTTTAGCCTTATTAAAACATGCATACACCAACCGGTATACTAGTACATACAAAATTGAAAGAAGTAAAGCAACCAATAAGCCAATCACATAAATGAGAACCATAACACATAGATTTATACGTGGAAAACCTCAAAGAGAAAAAACTACGGTGGGATTTGTGACACAATATCAATCAATTGGCCATATGAAGAGCTATTATAAAATATGAGAGGCCTACACTTGTGGGAAGGATTACAGCCTAGAGAAAACTGCTCAATCACAAAAGGAGCCTCACTGACTACATAAAATTCTAGACTACAATCCAGGGAAGTGTGAACTACTAAGATATCATCTTTTATGCTAGAATACACTTCCAGTTTAAGCTATGTATGTTCCGGTCTGAAACCCTAAATCCTTTATTGGAATAACCCTTACATGAATTTCCTCACATACATGATCTCTCTGATATATTTCTCATCATATTACATTCACATATCCATAATCCTATCTCCTTGCTATATCAAAATGGTCTATCAAACTGACCTATATACCCTATACAAATTTACATGCCTTATGTCAGCTTACAAAGATATATACAATATCAAATTACATGAGGGCCAAATAACATAAATACATAAACATTAAAATCAATTGTCAATGTCGGATCCAAGATATTTCGGCCTCCAATACCGATAACCTTTACTAAACCATGTTAGTTTGCATTGTTGGTGACCAAAGAAATCCTTCTACCCCACCAGTGTAGCATCTATGAAGTGCGTGCCAGTACACAACTAAACCAAAGTATGAAGCTAAAACATAATACCATGCTGCCATCAATGACAAAATAGTGAAACCAACCAATTGAGTGTCAATTGCCAACAATCTCCCCCTTTGGAATTGATGGAAATACTCATGTGAAAAATGGTGAAGGTTTCATTTGCCAGTTTCATCCTGTCCTGCTCCCCCTAAGCTGAATATGCAAAATACTCCACATCTCCATATCTCCATAACTCCATGACTCTCCCTAATGTATACAAATCCTTTTTTTCTTTTTCACATCTATACTACTCCCCCTTTGACATCAATGTCATAAAAAATTTCTAAAAGGAATGTCAAAGAATAAGAACTATACAATGAATATCCCAAAAATGTCTTATTGGAGCTTGACAAATTTCAAAATTTCCAGATAAGCCTTCTCCACTAAATCAATATAAGTATCCTAGCCTATTTTGAATGTGCTGGAAATAGATACAAGTCCATTCAATATATGTGCAAATGACTCTTTCTCATTTACCTCTGTTGGTGTAGGCTTTCCCACCATATCCATGCATTCTTTCTTATGTACACTAAGTGAATCCAATAGGGGGCTCACCAAGCCTCTCAGACTTCTAGCTCTTCTTATTATTTTGTATCTTTCCTTCTCAAGAAAAGAAATTTGGTTCTCCAAAATCAGAATTTGACCATCAATTGATGTAGTCAATGAAATTAACCCATCAAAAGAATTAGCTATACTTGCAATTTTCTCCTGAATTTCTTTTATCTTCTTATCCACATTAGTTGTAAGTATTTCAACGTTACAACATACCCTATATATATTTGTACAGTGTTTCAAAGAATTTTCTATTAGTATTATCTTCTCATCAATCTTTTTCTTCTTAGTTTCAATTACCTGATCAAATGCAGCTCTCTTAGCCTGAGTAAACCTCTCCAATGCTTGTCGGTCCGAGATTTTCTATAAGGATTGAAAATCCTTTGAAATATGCTCAGTGATTATCTTAAGCTTGTCGGATGGGCTTGCTTCATTTTGAATCTTACAGTCTGGGACCTGTCGGTGTAAAACAGTGATTGATTGATCTATAATCCCTTTATCTTTGGATCCCTCCTTCATTAGTTTTTGTGCTGCCATCATCATGAGTTCAGTTAGACTCATCTCTATGATGTTTTTCTTTTCAACCTATGAGGTGTCAATTGACAATAATGATGGACCAACTACCAGTTCCTTGCTAGATTCCCCTTTCTTCTCTTCTAAAGATTTATCCTTTAAAACCTCCTCACTTGCAATGGTGGCTTCGTCACTTCGTGCAGTCCATGTAACTATCGATTCCTTTGTAGGAACTGTAACCTCAACCTGTACATTTGTATTCAGAGGACAGTCATCCTCAATATTAATATCTTGTACAATATTAGCTTGTTCACTCTTTGTATTAACCGGTATCTCAAAAAAATTATGTACATTTGTATTTACCGGGGGCTCAATTTCCATTATCTTAATATTTTTCAAAAATGAGGGTGAAGCACCCATAATCCCCTTTCCTTTTCTTTCAATTGGGGTATCTATAGTGTCTGTCTCAATGGTTTCCGGTGAAGTAAAGAATCCTTTGTTTTCTTCAAGAAATTTAACCCATACTTTTTGATTCTTCTTTATTATTTTATTTACTCTTCCTAGCATCAGACTAGTTATTCTATCTTTGCTATTGAAAACTTTTATGTCTGCCACCTCAAGTGTCTTTTCCATTTCATCTAGAGCAACAGTAACACAAATAGATAATATCTCTTGAATTTTAATATATTTATCTTCTTGCATAGCTAACAGTCTTCTAACATCTGACATGTTATACAATTCAACTGGTATTTGATTTTCTATTTCTATTAAGGATTTCTTATAAATATCCAAGTATAGTGAGATTGCTTCCTCTACCTCTCTTTGTTCATCATCCTCTAAGTGCTCATAATAAAATTGAACATTCTTCAACATACCATCTTTAGTGATTTCATCTACTAATTCTGCACAAGTTTTAGGTGGTATGATAGTCTCATTACCAGATTCAATTTCTAAGTCAATGTCACTCTTCTTCTTCCTTTTTGCAGTACCAGATGCAGCTGCAGGTGTTGCCTTTGGTTCTTGCTTTTGTGCCATTATTTTTATTGTAACTTCCTAACTAGTTGCTTCTTAGCTTCTGCCTTTGTCTCTTCTTTTTTCTTTCTCACAACCCTCTTAAATGCCAATGATATATTATCCTCAGATTCTGATTCTACAGTAACAGGCTCAATATGAACTTCAGGTTTCTTCCTCTTTCTACCTTTCTCTGGGACAACATCAACTAATGCTTTAATGTCCTTTGAGACCTTCTCCACAAATTTTATTGCTTTCCCTTCCTACTTCTCTATTTTCTTCTGGTTGAACTTTGTTTCAACCTCTTGAGTTTTCTGTTGTGGAGTACCACAAGGTTTCTCTACCTCGTCAATTTGTTCATCAATCAACATTTTTTCATAGGCATCAAGAATCTCTGTATCCACCTCATAGCCCATTTATTCAATCTAAATCTTTTGAGGCTTAACTACTTCCATAAGTGTCTCATCCTTCTTTACCATGAAGCATATATCTATTGAATATTTTTCTACAATATTCTCAGGTACCCTTACCCTAGACTTCATAGATTTCTAGAATGCTTTGAAATATCCCCATACCTTATCATCTCTTTGACTTCCTAAAGCAACAATTGACTATTTCAATTGTCTCCCTACCAGGATGTCAAAATCCCATTGCCTCTTACCAAAACCAGGTGTATCATTCATGAAATA
Source organism: Cryptomeria japonica (assembly GCF_030272615.1). NCBI lineage: Eukaryota > Viridiplantae > Streptophyta > Pinopsida > Cupressales > Cupressaceae > Cryptomeria > Cryptomeria japonica. The sequence continues at coordinate 609,614,656 of NC_081414.1, read as the reverse complement.
TAACATCAGACAAACTATCAAGTTGCCATACCAGAATTTACCTTTTTTTTCACCCTTAATCTTCCCTAGATATATTAACAACTCATATAGCATCCAACTGCATAGATCTAATTTCACATTCTCTCTCATCATTTTGTATGCAGCCAAAATGCATGAACTAGAAATAGAATTTGGTCTGTTTGATTGAGTTACCTTATACCCGATGATCATGCGACCAAATTTTATATCTGTGTCAGTGATAGTGCTCACTTTCATGGGTCTTTTGTTAGATGTCACGGCGGTGATCTTTTTCATGAAATCATTTTAAACCTCCTTGTCTGGATGTTTCCCAACCGATGGTAAACCAGTGATTGCTCGGATGGCTTCCTTGGTGATTTTGTAAGGTTTGTTTAACCATATAAATTCCCCATGGACTCTTCTCAAAACATATCTGATTATCTCATTCTCAAATTCTAGAATATCTAGAATGTCGGTAAACCCTAGGTCTTCAATATGCTTGAATGTCAGTTTGATCTTTCCAGATTCTCCCATCAGCTCACTCATATAGATGCGCTTAATTTTAGAAGTTCCCAAGTCCTCAATGTGATAGTGAATATATGCCTTGACATCCTCTACATAGATAACTCCCTCTGGAATGTGAGAAAATGCTCCAACTGAATCTTCGAAGGTAGCCACATGTGGATACTGCTTGAAAATTGGCCTAGGGAAGTCCTTGACCTCTACTACAGTCGAGTTTACAACAAAAATAGGAATAGATGATGATCCCACTTCCATTTTTAAAGATAAATACCTTTTGATCGCTCTCGGTGAAAACCTCAAACAAATTCTTCCAAACGCTGGTGAAATCGCTCAAGAAAAAATCCGATTGCTCTGAATTGCCTTTGATTCTTCTTAGTCACTCTAAATCGCTTTGAATACAAGGTGATCAACAATAAAGTCAATTCAACCTTTTAACCTCCGATAAAAACCTTAATCTTCCATTGACATAAATGACTTTCTAGTGAAAGATACTAGATCTTGCTCAGAACATATCCATACTGAATAATCATCTCCAAGATCTAGAACATCTTCCAGAATCTCTTCTCGGGTCATATGAAACATCTTCATGAATTTTTCCTACCCCTAAGGCATCTTCCTTAGTTACCGAATGAGCTACCTACCAGTGCAAGAGAAACCTCCTCTACCGGATAAATAACAGGTGCATTCCCATCTGATGATGGTTCTTCAATCTTTCTAACCCATCTCTAAGTATGATCTTGCTAGATTTCACTAACCTTCTCTTTTCCTTTCTCATTTGATCCTCCATTACCAACTAGTGGATTTATGCTTCTACAAAATTTAGCAATATGTCCAACCTCATTACATGCATAACATGTAACATTGTTCCTTTGAATTGCTTTTCTAAAACCGGTGAAATTGCTTGATCTACACTGATTAGCCATATGTCCAAATTTTCCACATGCATAGCATTTAACATTCATTCTGCAATCTTTTGTTTTATGACTATACTTATTGAATTTGGAACATTTATCAAGAGCAGAATCAAGGTTCTAATTTGCTTTGTTTCTACATTGTCTAGCCATGTGACCAAATCTATTGAAAACAAAACATCTACCATTGAATTTATAAGCATTAAATTGCCTTATCGGTGCCTTATGGTTTTGATCTTCATTAGCAGTACCGAAACTTTGTCCTTGCTCAAATCCAAGTCCACTGGAATCTCCCATCTGCCTTTGACTCTTCAATAACTCATCTAGTTGTGCTGAGCTAATCTTGAATTTTTCTTTATACTCACTTGTAGTAGTTAAATCTTGTCTCAGAATTATCATTTGTCTCTCAAGATCTTGTTCATTACTCTAGGATTGTACCAAATCAATTCTCAACATATCATTCTCATGAACCAACCTACCACATTCTTCAAATTTATTATGTAGGGATGCAACAAGATTTTCTTCCTTCTTATTTATATCCTCAATCTCCTTAGACATCCTCATAGTTATAACTTGCATTTCATTTTTCATAACCATGTTCTCCTGAGTCAATTTCTGATATTGTTCCTTAAGTGCATTTTTCTCTTCATCATCCCGACTTTGCAAAAGTTCATTTCTCCTAGCTTGAATAGATGATAGCCTCTATTGTAGGAAAATAATGAATTCCTTAGCAGAATTCAATTCATCTTGTAGTTTTAAGTTCTTCAACCTTTCAGCATCATAATCTTCAAGTGCCATCTCAATTTGCTTCTCTAAAGCAATATCCATGGATTTTGGTTTAAGGATCTTCCTCAAGCTGTTAAACTTCCTCTGAGGCACAAGGCTCTGATACCAATTGTTGGAATCCAATAACATTGAGAGGGAGGGGTGAATCAGTGTTATACTGGAATGATTAATTTTAGCCTTATTAAAACATGCATACACCAACTGGTATATTGATACATACAGAATTGAAAGAAGTAAAGAAACCAATAAGCCAATCACATAAATGAGAACCATAACACACAAATTTATACATGGAAAACCTCAAAGAGGAAAAACCACGGTGGGATTTGCAACCCACAATATCAATCCACTGCCCATATGAAGATATATTACAAAATATGAGGGGCCTGCACTTATGGGAAGCCTTGTAGCCTAGAGCACACTGCTCAATCACAAAAGGAACCTCACTGACTACATAAAATTCCAGACTACAATTTGGAGAAGTGTGAATTGCTAAGATAGCATCTTTTTTTCTAGAATACAGTTCCGGTTTAAGCTCTGTTTGTTCTGGTCTGAAACCCTAAACCCTTTACTAGAATAACCCTTACATAAATTTCCTCACATACATGATCTCTCTGATACATTTCACATCATATTACATTCGCATATCGATAATCCTATCTCCTTGCTATAACAAAAGGGTCCATCAAACTGACCTATATACCCTATACAAATTTGCATGCCTTATGTCAGCTTACAAAGATGTATACAATATCAAATTACGTGACAACCAGATAACATAAATGCATAAACATTAAAATAAATTGTCAATGTCGGTGTAGTATCTGTGAAGTGTCTACCGGTACAAAATTGAACCAAAGTATGAAGCTAGAACACAATACCATGTTGCCATCAATGACAACATAGTGAAGCCAACCAATTGAGTGTCAACTGCCAACAATTTTCTTATCCACTTACCCGTGAGTGGTGATTTGGTGATCTCCTACATTGGAGGTTGATTTTAGATAGATTGACAATGGGTGAAGTAATATGGAGACCCTACCTTAGAATGTACATGTGGGAAGGGATACATAGGTAGTTGTTCAGATTCAGAGGAATTGTCTACTAGAGGGGTGGTACAACCACATAGTCATTCCCTTATACTTTGACCGAGTTCAGCGGCAATTCACATTCAAGTAGTGCATTGCTACTGATGTGCATGTTTACATCTGACACTCATGCGTGATTATGAGGCTAGGAGCCATTCCTAGGCCTACCAGTGATGAGATCAACATGACGGATTCAGACGGGTCTACTTAGGATATTGTGACAGACTATAGAGATGACTCGGGCGCACACCAACGATACATCATATGGTGGAGGAGGACATACCCTGGATTCATCCTCCCTGTAGACTTTCCTAGATGGAACCCTAGACCACGGAGATAGGTAAGCACTAGAGAGGGATCTGATACATCCAAGGAGGGCTTAGATGATCAAGCTGACGACACATGAGAGTAGGAGGCAGGCGGAGATGGAGATGATACTGACACCAGAGAGGAAGATCAAGATGGAGATGATGAGGAGGATGAAGAGGAGGAGGAGATTTAGGAGGAGGAGGAAGAGGACGAGGACGAGGAAGAGGAGGACAAGGACGAGGAGGAGAATGAGGAGGAGGATGAGTCACATACAATTCCTCATCACTCTAAGGTGGTTACTTTCCATGATCCCTGCTGGCAAGAGGGACATCCAAGTAAGGTGTCACATTATTGATTAACTTATGTATCTAACTTGTTTAGATTTGATTATAAAGAATGTTACTGATAAAAAATTCTCTTTCTTGTAGCTATTGTCCAGGAGTGGCATTCTCTTATTCAGAATGTCATGTCAAACCTCATCGTGATTGTGCACATTCCTAGTTCCTCACAGATATCACACAGATCCTAGAGGAGTCCAGGATGACATGAGGACCCTTTCTCCACTATTTGAATGGAGATAGAGGTCCTACGAGAGAGATTACAATAGATAGAGTGTGACCTAGCAGCGTCACAGACAGAGACAACCACATACCATGGGATTATGATGGAGAGGGATCACAAGAGCTCCTCACGGAGTTACTCGTGGTCCATATCGCGATACACCCCCATGGGGCCACCCCCATGGCTAGATTAGGAGGGGGTATCTAGCCACCATCCTCCAGCTAATAGTCCTAGGGATATGAGATGATTTTGATGTATTTATGTATATATTATGATACTCATGGATATGTTATTTTAATGCTTAAACAATATATGCATTTCTTAGATTAGAAGTGTTGTGCCTATGAAGTGTGATACCTACAGCTGCAACACAAACACTCAATAGATTATTACAAGCATGGTTAGCAAATAATAAGAAAATAAAGATGAACCATGACAAAGCGACCTATCGCCTCCTAAGAGATGTGAGTATGGATTTGCTCTCAGATCTAGATAAGCAATCCCAGTGACATGACTACACCTAGACGGAGGATTTGAAATGATAATGATATGCAAAGATGAGATTGATTATGCTAGATTGATCCAAGAGACTAATTAAGATAATGATATGCATGATTAAGCTATGATGATGATGCAATTAAGCTAAAAAGAGATTGATTAAACTACATGATTCAACAATTATGCTAGAAAATGATCAAATTAAACTAAATCTAAGATGCAATTGCTTATAACAACAATGCTCAAATGATATTCCTATAGTAACAATGCCTAAATCGATAATGAGATGGGATCCTTTGTGCTCCAAAATAGGGGAAATTTATAGGATTTCCAAGGCCAAGGGTGAGGTGGAAGGAATCAACGATCAAGATTGAGTCTGAAGATATTAAGGGTGAAATTGGAGGAGGTTGGAGAAGAGGCTAGATGAAGGGACACTTGTCATCTCTGTGGTGACAAGTGTCAAGAAGCCTTGCTCATAAAAGGGCAAGTGTCCAAGGGAGGAGACATGTGGCCAAAGTGTCATGTGTCTCAAGGGAAGAACATCCACACCATAGGAGGTTAGGATAAGGAGGTTAGGATGCATGTGGGTAATTTGAATTTTAAAAATTCAAATAATAGGAAAAGACTAATTAATTTTCAACAAATCATAAATTGATTTGTTTTAATTAATTAGGGGATTAGAAGAATTGATTGAATTGGGGGAGGATTAATTAATTTGAATTAATTAATCAAAGGGGACTATGAAATGAACTTAATGAATAAATCCTTAGATTTATTAATAAGTAGATGAAAGGGAGAATTTAATAAAATTTCCTAATGAATTCAATTAAATTAGGAAGGGGGATTAATTAAATAATTGCTTATTTAATTAATTATCTTTAGACCATTTTTAGGTGTATACATTTTGCCCCTCTTTGAAGTGAGGTGTGATGATGCATTGATTCAAAGAATAATCTCATTTTGATGATGATGATGATATTGATTCGATAGGATGCCCCAGCTATTGATTGATAAATTGCGGTATGATGATGCCCCCTCGGGAGATCAATTGAGATAATTGATTTTTGGATTTTTGAATTTTTGGAAAATTGATATCCCTACTAGAAATGATTTGATTTTTGCAACTGTGGTTGATGAAAGTGCGAGTTCTATGATCACAGTGATGTGGTTCTTGATTATTGATAAATCTTTATTGATTAGATTGATAAGATCGATATTCAGTCTGGTTTGAGGAATGACACCTCCTGTATAAGAAAAAGATGATCAAAGCATCTGGTTTCAGGAACAATATATCCTATATAAGACTTGATCAGAATGTCTAGTTCTAGGAAAGATACATCCTGTATAAGACATAATAGGATAGATTAGATGCGATCAAATTGATAAGGTTGATTGGATAAAGAACTGACAGTTTGTTGATATCAAGTTGTAGGAAGATTCATATATGCTGATGTTGGTTCGGTTGAGAGGGTAACATAAGATTTTTCCTGGGTCGACAATATCTAGAGAGAGATGAGTCATCAGTTTGATTGTGTATATACTCATGATGATACCTTGATGATTCCTACAATAGATTTAACCCTGGATAGAATGAGCATGCGGGATCCCATGCAAGAATGAAATGCAATCTAAATGCAAATGAAATGCAAAGCTACGACCAGACTAGTCACTGGGTTATTGCATTTTGTCATCATTGAGCCTTTTTTAAATGTGGGACGTGAGTGTAAACTTCAATGGTATAATTACACCATGATGACCTGAGTACAACTTTCCTATATTTTGATATGGCAAGTTAGCACAAGAATTAAGGTATAATTGAACCAAGATAACCTGAGTGTTGCTTGCATAAAACAAGCAGTATTAACCATTTAAATACGCAAATCGGAAATGTCTTCAATGATACTCTAATGATCATGTCTCGAGACAAATTTGCACATATTAATGATTAATTTACAGATAACAGACAAGAAAATATCATGTTCCTTCCTTGTTCCTCTAGTCAAAGACATCCTGGAGTCACTTAGAAATCATGATAGCAAAAATCAAGATAGAAAATTTCAACAACCATGCTAAAATCATTATCCAAAAGATATCATCCATTGAAAAGCATCTGATGTGCTTAGATTGACTTTGTGATAGTTTGATGGTTGACAATTTGATCTCGTGTTCAGTGTTGGATGTATCTCAATTTTCGCTTGATAAGAGTTACCCGACTATTGATCTACCTATTTGATTAAGCTCAAAATGATCAAAAATTTTGCCCCCAACTGGGTGCAGGATTTTGCCCCAAGCCTAGAAATAAAATCATTATGATATATACCAATGATCCAAACCATGGCGAGAAGGCACCCAGGATGCCTACATATGTACAAAGGCTTTATTATGGATATGAACAATGCTAACAGAAAAGAATGAATGCAAGCAAAAGGAAGCATGAACTAATAGATGGAAGAGCTAGCGGACAGATAGCGCTTGTTCGCCAGGTTTTCACCATTTGTTTTTATTGCACTTTTTCTCTTTTTTTTTTTTTTTTTTTTGATTTTTTGCTTTTTCACTTTTTTTTGGATTTTTTTGCTTTTTTACTGTTTTTGGATTTTTCTGCTTTTTCACTGTTTTTGGATTTCTTTTGCTTTTTCACTGTTTTTTGATTTTTCTTCTTTTTCACTATTTTTGGATTTTCTGCTTTTTCACTGTGTTTGGATTTTTCTGCTTTTACACTGTTTTTGGATTTTTCTTCTTTTTAAGACATAAAACTTCTTCAAATGCATGCTATTGATGGGTTCCTCGAGATGATCCTTGTCCTGTGTTGATAGCTGATATGCTCCTGACCCAAATACTATTGTGACCACAAATGGACCTAACCAATTTGGTTCAAACTTTCCTTTCTTTTCTTGATCTACCTGGTTGTGTGGATTTTCTTTTAGTACTAGTTCCCCAACTTGAAAGACTCGTAGTTTGACCCTGTGATTATAACTTTGGCAGATTCTTTGCTAATATACCTTTAAATGATCAAAGACATTTTGTCTTCATTCATGGATTAATTCTAACTCCTGCAATTGAGACACTCGTTGTTCTTCATCTGAGATAAGACCTTTTAATGATACTCGTAGAGAAGGTATCTCCACTTCTATTGGCAGTATTGCTTCTAGTCCATATACAAGAGAGAAAGGTGTGGCACCTATTGGTGTGTGGATACTAGTATGGTAGGCCCATAAAGAAGGGCTCAATTGAATATGCCAATCTCTGCCAGCATCATTCACTGTCTTTTTGAGGATTTTCAGAATAGTTTTGTTTGATGCTTCTACTTGCCCATTCCCTTGTGGATAGTAGAGTGTGGAAAATCTGTGTTGGATCTTGAATTTCTCACATAATTATTGTACATTCTGATTCTTGAACAGTCACCCATTATCAGTGATAATGGTCATGGGTATTCCATAGCGACAGATGATGTAATTCAAGATAAATGCAACAATTTGTTTTCTTGTGATATTGATGAGAGGTACTGCCTCAATCTATTTTGTGAAATATTCTGTAGCTACAAGGATGAATTTGTGACCATTAGCTAAAGAAGGATTTATCTTTCCTACTAGATCAAGACCCCATTGACAAAAAGGTCAAGATTTTGCCAAAGCATGAAGTTCTTGCATTGGTGCATGAATTAAATTCTCATGGATCTGACATTGTTTGCATTTTTTAGCTATCTGAAAAGAATCTCGTTCCATAGTTGGCCAATAATAGCCCAAGTGTATGAGTTTTTTTGAAAGGATAAGACCACTTGAATGAGTGTCACAAATGTCATTATGGACTTCATGTAAGGCCTTCTCAGATTCTTCTTGTTTGAGACATCTTAAAAGAGTACCGTCTAGACCTCGTTTAAACAGGGTATTCGCGACAAGAGTATAATGGGAGGATTGGCGAATAAATTTTATCTTTTGATTTTTTGATAAGTTAAGAGGAAGGATACTATCTTTCAAGTATGTGTAAGTTTGGCCATAGTGGGAGGAATCATACCCAACAAGGTGACAAATAGTTTGGGAATCAAGACAATTATGAGCAGGGTAAAACAACTCTTCCACCAGGAATTCATAACGTTGTTGATTTTCCTATGTCTAAAGTAGAGAAGCAAGTGTAGCCATGGCGTCTGCTGCTTTGTTGTCATTCCTTGGAATCTACTGAAAAGTTATTTCCACAAAGTATTTCTTGATATCTTCAACCATGTTTTTATAAGGCATCAAATTTTCATCCTTTGTTTGATAATCATCGTTGATTTGATTGATGACAAGTTGAGAGTCTCCAAAGACTTGAAGTAGTGTAATGTTCCATTCTATAGCCATTTTGATACCTATAACCAAAGCTTCATATTCTACTGTATTGTTGGTGCATGGAAAGCTTAATTTGTATGCTTTTGGAATTGTATGACCTTGTGGTGAGATGAATAGAATACCTACTCCTGATCCATGTTGTGTATATAAACCATCAAAGTATAATTGCCCTATTTTTTGGTGATTTTTAGGATATCAGCATTGGGAAATTCAATTTGCAAAGGACGATTATCCAGAAGCGGTGCCTCGGCTAGTTGGTCTATAATGACTTGTCTCTTTATAGCTTTTCTATCAACATACTCAATATCAAACTCACTCAGGATCGTGATCCATTTTTCTAATCGTCCTGTCAATGTTGCATTGTTGAGAAAATACTTCAATGGATTGATTTTAGCTATCAACTTGATGGAGTGAGATAGTATTTAATGTCTTAATTTTTGAGAAGCAAAAACTACCGCTAAGCATTCTTTTTGTGTTGGTGAATAGTTGATCTCGTATCCCACTAATGTTCTGTTGATGTAGTAGATGGCCCGTTCTTTTCCTTCATTATCTTGTTGTGCAAGTAGAACTCCTAATGATACTTCAATGGTCGCTACATAGAGTAATAATGGATTTCCTAGAATTGGTGAGATTAGGACATGTGGTTGCATGAGATATGCCTTGATCTTTTTGAATGCCTCCTCACATTGATGGTCCCACTTGAAATGAACATTTTTGTGCAACAGATGAGTAAATGGTTAACATTTATCTACCAATTGAGCAACAAATCTTTTGATTGACTAGAGTCTGCCTTGGAGTGATCTGAGTTGACTAATATTCCTGGGAGATGTCATTTCCATTATTGCTTTGTACCTCTTGCTGAAACAATGTATCCCAATAGCTTGCCTGAAGTGACACCAAAGGCACAATTCTTGGGATTGAGTCGTAGCTTATACTATTCTAACATGTCAAAGATCTTTTCGAGTATTCCTATATGGTCTTCTCTATTGTATGATTTTTCCAGGATGTCATCCACATAATCTTCCATGAATGTATGCGTCATGTCATGGCATATCATTGTCCTACCTCTCTGATATGTAGCACCTGCATTTTTTAGTCCAAAAGGCATGATGTTCCAGCAGAAAGTACCCCATGGGCATGTGAAAGTTGTATTTTCTTGATCTTCAGGTGCTATTTTAATCTAATTGTATCCGAAGAAACCAGCCATTAGAGAAAAGATGTAGTGTCCAACTGTTAAATCTACAATGATGTAAATGTTAGGCAAAGGAAATTCATCCTTTAGACATGCATTATTAAGATCTCTGAAGTTTGTGTATAATCTGATACTTTTGTCTGGTTTTGAAATAGGAATGATGTTTGATACCCATTGAGGATATGCTATAGGTCTGATGAATCCTACATCTAGTAATTTCTTTAGTTCTACTTTGACTAGGAGAGCGATATGTGGATGCATCTTCCTTAATTTCTATTTAATTGGTTTAGCTCCTGGACTGACATTTAAGTGGTGCATAATAAGCTTTGGATCCAATCCTGCCATGTCTGCATATGACCAAGCGAAATTGATTTGTCTTCATTTGAAGAACTCCATATATTGTTGCATCTCTTCTTCTGATAGAGAAGTTGTTGGATGTAGGATCTTTGGTTTCTCTGTTGTCCCAATGTTAACTGCCTCTATTGGTTTGATCAAAATGGATGACCTTTCTTGATAGTGTGCAGGTAAAGTGTCAAATCTCCCATCTTCCGGTGCCTCGAGGAGGTTTTCACCATTAGATGCATCCTTTCTTTTTACTTTTTCCTAATCTAATGTTGCCAAGAAATGGTTTTCAGCGTTAGACCTAATATTGTTTTCTTTATTTTCCTTTTTGCGACTACGAGATTTGGCACCCACTTGACTGGAAGATGCATTATTGAAACTCCTGGTGAAAGTTGTTGTGGGTTCGATTGCATTAAGATATACGAATATGGCATGGTCATTCAGAAAGGTATCAATGGCAGTATGTCCTTCATTTTCCCAATCAATAAGTTCAGGGTGGATTAGAGGTAGGGGGTCATTAGGTTGAGATGTTTCGAGAGTATCAAGGGTCATGATGGATGTATCAAAGTTTTTGATATGTATGTCGATGTCTTGAATGGTACTCTCATCAGAATGACCTCGCACAAGGAGCTCTTGATCATCTTCGATTAAGTCTAAGTCAGCCGAATGTGATTCTAATTCAAGTGAACTAGTTCCTAACGTTTGCCCTGCATACATGTGAACTACATAGACTCCTACATCTTCTTCAAAGAAATTTTCTTCAGTTGATTCTTCATAGTGATTAGAATCCCATTCCCATTCGTTAGAATCTGTCTCACTTGCAGCTTGCAATCTACAAATTTGTTCATATAGTATTTGATTTGTTTCTTTAGCTTTTCTTTCTATATCTTTTCTTCTTTCATATTCAACCTCTTTCGGACTGAGATTGAGTTCTGTCAACCTTGCTATGAGCTTTGTCATGCCCAAAATTTTGGAAACGAACGAGATAATTTTTTTTATAAATCATAACTTAAAACATTAAATTTACGAATATGAAATGCACTAACACGTTTGTCTTAACAATGTGAGAGTTAACTCTAATCACTAACTTAAGTAAGTGAAAAAATAAATTTAATTAAATGCGGAATATTAATTCTCCAAAGAAATTATTATTGTCTCACGATTTTTTAATCACTTTAAAATTCTCTAAAGATGTTTGGTGAAGGTATTTTTAATCTCCAGTGATCAATAAATGCTTTAAGGGACTAATTAAAATAGTCCTAGCACTTTGTTTAATAAGTGTCTATACTTTATTTACCAAAAATTAGAATGTAGTTTAAACTAAATCGACTTAAAGAGTCGATTAAATTCATAAGGAGAATTTTCCTATAAAGTTTAATCTCATCAAAATGTCTTACTCTATTTGTCATAAAATTTCTAAAGGGGATTAAACTTCATAGTACTCTAAATTTAAACATTTTATTTTCTTCTTTAATTAAATCCATATGTATATTAAAAATATAAATAAATTATATACACTAAAATAAATATTTATTCTAAAAACTGTCTTATTCTTCTATATTTACAATCTCTATATATATCTATAACTATATATTTAAATACTATAAAAGAATTTCCACATAATTATAAAAAAAACTTCATGCAAACCCTATCTAAAAAATGCATATTATAAAATATCTCTTATTTTATAATATACTAACTCTTTTCTTTACTACCCTAATTTTATTATTATAAAACTAAACCCTTCTATATTTTTTTATACTTTATTATCCTTCCATATTTTTACCCTAGCCCTAACCGGGCTAGGGTTCTATTCTCTCTTCATTTTTGTTTTGACTGTGCAGGGCGTTGGATGCCGAGCGGCGGCCATGGCAGTTTGGCGGAGTTTTATTTTATGCAAGCGGCGGCAGTGGTGGGCGTTCACGGTGCCACTCACTATGGGAAACCACAGTGGCGGTACCGACCACTGTGGTCGCCCACAATGGCGGTGCCGACACTGTGGTCGCACACAGTGGCGGCACCGCCACTGTGGTCAATGAGCGGTGGCCATGGCAGTTTGGCAGAGTTTTATTTTATGCAAGCGGTGGTGGCGGTGGGCGTTCACGGTGCCACTCACTCTGGGAAACCACAATGGCGGTACCGACCACTATGGTCGCCCACAGTGGCGGTGCCGACACTGTGGTCGCCCACAGTGGTGGTGTCGTCCACTATGGATGCCCACAGTCGCGACGCCGACACTGTGATCGTCCACAGTGCCGGCACCCCCCGACCGCGCTGACCCCTGTGAAAATCACAGTGGGTTCGGTCCTACTTTTTTTTTTTGTATAATTAATTTTTTTTTTTTTAATTTGTTTAATTAATTAATTTTTTTTTGTAAATATATATATATATATATATATATATATATATATATATATATATATATATCTGTGTGTGTGTGTGTGTGTGTGTTGCATGATTTAAATCTAGGGCAACCTCTATATGCAGAAATATGATGATAGTTTATTTTGAAACATTTTTAACAGGATAGTTAAAGTCATCGGATTAAAGTCTATGTAAATATTTTCTTTATTTTAAAATACTTGCTGCTAAAATCATAGATAGACTATTTTCTTTAAATTTATTTTCTACAAATATTTAACTGACAGATTTAAATAAACTTATCCAGCAACTATATAAATAGGTTTTTTTTTATTTAAAATAGATAGGCCATTTAACTTTAGGCTTGATTTTCAGCAAATAGATAAAATGACAGTTTCTAATAAAAAATTACACAACAACTATAGAAATATGAATTTATTTAAATCAATTAGTCCATTTTAAATTAGATTTTATTTTCTATAATTAAGTAATTTGCAGAATTCAATAAATTAAACAGCACCTATATAAATGACAAAATTCAATATTTTTAATAGCAAATAAATGTTTTATTATTTAAATATAACCTTAGAGATATGCATAGGAAATAAACTGATTCTTTTATTTTCAAAATTTACATGCAAAAATAAACTTTCATTTTCAAAACTAACATGTATACTACTAATAAATTTTTAGCACTATAGGGTACTAAATCCAAGGTAGACATTCCTTTTTATTTTGCAACCAATTAATCCTGAACAAGAATAATGCATATTCTTAGAATACATTTCAAATACATTATAACTTATCCTCACAAATGGTTGTAATACCCAACTAGTCTCTCATATTCTATTAATGAGGGCTTTAATAAAATAAATACATTTTCTTTCCAAATTAATTACAATATATAGTTTTCAAATCACACTACTGCAACTTAAAATATAAACCTATACTGTTTCTGATTCTTTTTCTGCAACACAAAAGTCCGGCACTTTCTACTTATTTTCTTTTCTTTTCTTTCTTCCAACAACCTGCAAATAAATCATAGGATATGACCATGGAGTGCTCACCTCCCAGCCTAGGCTAACTAGTAGCCACCCCCGAGCTCGGAGAACCAAGCCCTAGACAGGATTACACACATGCAAACACAAAAGACAAGGGAAAACACAATCTCAACACAATCCCACCCCATGCTACACTGTACCACAGATTTGTGATGTCCTTTCAAGGGTGGTAGTGGACCAAGTACCCTAAGGAGACTGCAAGTATGGTAAAACATATAGCCACCTCATGGCAAACCAAATACATCAAGTATAACAACCCCACATTCCTTATGCCCCCAAGGCATTCATGCCTTATTTCTCTCCTTATGACCCCCAATGCATAAATAAGCCATGCAGCAAGGGTCACATAAAATCACTTGTGATCACTCTCATAACGAGAGCCTCTCACTCGAGGTCTATCACTTCTACCACCCACAAGACCATCCTCTCTCCCAAGAGTAGGAGGTCTTGATTACTCCCAAAACACATACATCGCATAAACACAAAACACCAAATAAATTTCCAAGAAATACATGCACAAAAACTAGTCTTTTTTCATAGGCATTTTTCTTTAAAAACAACATACAATAAGAAAACATTACAAGAACAATAGAACCAACCTTAAACTACCCAAAGGTATGCTAGTTTTGTTGAGGATGAGCAGCTCAATTCCATAGTTCTTCTCTTTCTACCCTTAGCCAAATTCTCATTCCAAAATCTATCTTTTTCTTTTCAATATTTCTTTGTCTCCAAAAATGGAGAGTGGGTGATTACCCACAAAATAGACAAACCCTGGTTTTACAAACATACATAGGTCTAGGTTTGGTTCTCCATAATATTTACATGTTCACATGGATGTCTTTTCCTGTGCCACTCAAATGCACATTAGTAATTTCCAATAACCTCGTATAATATTAAACACATGAATTAGAATACACATCAAACACTTCGCATACAATTTACATTTGAACAATTCAATATATCTCATATCCAAATAAATCCACATAAGCAATTATCATAATCTCATAATTTTGATCTATACATACACATACATCCTATTTCTTTCATCATAGTAAAGTCCTGCAAATCCAATAGTGGCATATATCATCTCAAATTTATCCTAATCTAGAATCATATTGAGTTCTATATCATAAAGCATATAAATGAAGCATCAACATTCATCAACGTTATCCAAATCATGGAATCATATAAGTTCTAAATCCAGACATAGCTGACCTATGTTAGATCAAGATTATCCAATCAATGGATCTTTTAGGATTTCAAATTCATAACACATCAAATGTACACCACAAGGTGCAATAACTCTATAACTTGGTTCAATTACTTTTCTCACCAATCTATCTGTCTAACACAGTCCATTCTATTGAATTATAAAGCATTTATTAATAGGGTCAAACATGGTCAACTAAGTTAAACAAAGCTTGGTTTGGGGAAGGCCTTACATCCTCCTCCCCTAGAGTTCGACTTACTCCTGGAAGTCACATGAGTAGAATTACGAATTAGGGACATACATTTCCCACAATTTCAATAGGTTACTTTGTTTAGAATTTTTTTAAAAGCATGTTTATCCTACTGTATTCTCGTCCTAGCATGTTACTTAAGAAAAATGACATCACACGTATCTACAAAGAATCTACTTACTCTACAACTAGGCACCTCATTAGGGTGTTAATAAAATATTTGTTAAACCGTCCTAGGTACATAATTTTATCCCAACTTTCTTAGGTGACAAGGCAAAAGCAAATTTAGGTTCTTCAATTCCGCCCTTATATAGGGTAGTTTTCTACCACTAGGGTTTATAATGTTTTTTTTTTTGTTTTTTTTTTCTTTTTTTTTTTTTTATTAGGCTCCAAGGTTAAAGTTTCATAGGGTGCATTATTCGCAATTCCCATACATTAAGGTACATAACAATCCCATTCTAAGGGAGTGATAAAATTTATTAATACTTCTTTTAGATATCATCCACGCAATCATCTCCATACCCATGCTAAATTTACCAATCGACAATCATTACTTTTGTAATTCATTAGGCCTAGATCACACTATTGCTATAAAAAAAATTCTCTTTCAGATTGCCCGCAATTAATTTTACTTAGAAGGATATTCCTTCCTTTATCCTAATTTGATAAAATATATTCTTTGTTAATTCTTTGTGCCTAATTTCACTCCTTGTGGTATTCTCCCGTGACACACTATCAGTGGTTCAACGAACATGATAAACCTTTACACAAATCACATCACTAGGGCTAGTTATATCAACCATCAAAATGACCACTTTGACACTTTACAAGATTAGAATACAAGTTACTTCTGCCAAGTCCAATACAAAGAAGAAAAATGCCAGCAATTGAAAAGTATTAAAACTAGAAACATGGCAAGTGCCATAGTTCCAATAAAAGAAACATAAATTTAGTGGTCTTCTCTTCATAAAAAGAAAATAAAATAAATAAAAGAAAGTACTAGCCCCCTAGGTCACAATATACTTTTCAAAGAAAGTTGAAAATACCAACGAATTAAAACTCGAAACAAGATGACCATACTGGTCATATCCTAGGGAGTAACCACAACACATCACTCAAGATCACACATCCTGAGTGTGTTAGGAACTGATTATTAGACTCTTAAGGTTCTTAGCTTCTTTATAATCCTTTATTGATTTAAGAAATAAATTCTTATACACGAGAGAATGCATTCATTTTTTGTTTTTTGTTTTAAATCATGTTCCATTTTAACCTTCACGCGCTTACTATTTCAAGCAACACTTTCCGATCTAATCCACTATCTATTTAGGGTTATTAAAATTCTTAATTATATTCTAATTAGGTGCTTTCACTTTCTCTACCATCCTCCGTCCATTCCTCTTGCACTGAAACTTTTTGAACACTTAATTTTACGCAATCTATGCTTAACTTGAGGTTAAAGCTTAACAAGCTGATCCAACGAAACCTTAGTTTTCGATAACACTCCTAGGTGATAGGATTAAGAAAATTACTAACATAACAAATATGATAACTCTTGTTATCAAGTGGATCGAATAAACTTAATAAGAGCAATAATAATTTCACTCAAAAGTCTCTTTCATTACAGTTGCATTTAATAGTACTTAATTAGGTCATCTTTTACTAATTAGACATTTATATAGTTACTTGGTTCAATATTAATTATTTTATATATATCTAGTTTCCTCCATCATGTTAGTACATCCTTCCTTAATAACTCAATTATTATGGCTTCTATTATTTATCTTAATATGCTAAACCTTGATTCAATGTTACGTGGTAGCTCAAGTATCGACACTTTCATGTCTTACACACACGATTAATAGTTTGGTACAAAATTGACACTTGTTTACTTAGAATCTCTTAGGATTTGAATAATGTAATCTTATAATTTTACTAGGGACATCATTTGTTTTCTTAGCACCTAATGCTAGCTCCTTATGCTTTTACTTCTAACATTCACTTGCCTTCATTAGGTAGGAGCTTGTGTCAAATTACTCACACTTAAGGTTAAGAGCCATTTGGGGTGGAATTATTGTCAAGTAAGATCACTTGCCTTCATTAGGTAGGAGCTTGTGTCAAATTACTCACACTTAAGGTTAAGAGCCATTTGGGGTGGAATTATTGTCAAGTAAGATTGATAACGGTTGATAACCATTTCAGCCCACACATTTCAAGACATATTTCAAGCAACTTGGAGAGTGGACTTATTCTCTCCTACTTCACTTATGCAACCATGAAATCAAGGGGGTGTGCACTTGAAAAAGTGACCAACAACCATCCTTTTAATTAAAATTTAGTAAAGAGGGAAGTTGTCTCATTCCATATTACTTATTTATATTTACTAACTAGCCATTTCCGACATATCACAACTTACGATTTCCTTCAATCCACAAAAATAAACACCTTATCGTCATAATATTTTGTTTCCTAATTATGGTATAACTTAAGGGTGTCCAATAACTACCAATGTCTTAATACCCATGTTTTTTTTTTTCACGTTCTCCCTTGGCTAACCACATAATTTGGCTCCTTATCTATGTTCTCATAAAATATTTTATACTGCCAACCATTTCTCATTAAAGATTTGGTATTATTGTTATACTATTTTTCCCTAAGCCATTTCCATCTGCACGTTGTTTCATCCATCCTTAATGTTTTCACATACCTCCACACTTGAGTGCCATAAATTTACAAACCTACTTTGGTTGTGCCTAGTAGATAAATTGTGTTACATACTGTCTTGAACCTAGCGGCTAACCATGATTGGGTTGCACTTTTCTTCTTAGTTTCTAAATGAATATTAGTTACTCATTCCTATATTATAAGATCCTAATACTTTTACACTCCTGGCACTTCAATGGGGGTTTTTGTATGATTCCCAAATAAACTCTACTCTCTCTTTCATTATTTACTTTCTTCAAGATTATCTTCCCATAAAGGAACTAGTTGAGGTTTTACTTGCTTGTTTCCCTAATTACATAACCATGGATGAACTTAGAGTTTTTTTGTAATTACGTGTTTTAACCCAAGAAGTTCATGCCTCCTTTCTCCTTATTTAACTCATCTATAGTATTACTAGGGTTTTTTGTTCAAGGGAATTTTCATTCATCATTTGAGTTCTTATCTGCAAGATTATCCAACTCTAGCTCCACTATATTGCTACAATCATTATCTAACAAATGCTCTTAACAAGAAATTTATCATGACCACTTTCTTAAGGTACCTAGTCATTTGGATAGGTTAATGCTTTTATCTGAGATTTGCAAGAGTTCCTTTTAACTCTCCTTCATTGTTGTCTCCAATGGCGGCGTTGATCTTTTAAACCTACATAGCTTAAAATTTTATTTTGAACTATCTCGATTCTTATTTATCTTGTTTATGGTGCCTTCATCTTAGGTCTAACTATCTTGCTTGACTTGCCATGTCAAACACATATCTCGATTGATGGCATCCTGTTAGTTTACCATTTGAGGTATTTTACTGAAGAATTAACTCCTCATATTGATTTGACTAGGGAAATCATTGCGTTTAGGTTCAAATTGAATGGTAACCTCATACATACTAAAGAACTAAATTCCATTAATAATACTGAAATTACTTCATATGAATAAATAGTCGAATATTTCGCAGCCTTTAGGGGTTTTATTACGCCATAAACCTTATGACTAATAATTTCAAATTTTAGGGCTTTTAGTGCCCCTTGGAACCCCCTAGAATTGATATATGTTGATCTATTGATTCACAAGAATTTTTCACTTATGTTTCTCTTTGTTATTTCGCAAGTTTTCCACCTAGGTGTTATACTTCAAGCCATAGTTTGTTTTCAACTAAGTTATGAATGTAGCCCATGTTCACCAGTGTTTGAACCTAGGGCTCTAATACCAAAATGTCATGCCCAAAATTTTGGACACGAACGAGATAATTTTTTTTTAATAAATCATAACTTAAAACATTAAATTTATGAATATGAAATGCACTAACACGTTTGTCTTAACTATGCGAGAGTTAACTCTAATCACTAACTTAAGTAAGCGAAAATAAATAAATTTAATTAAATACAGAATATTAATTCTCCAAAGAAATTATTATTGTCTCACGATTTTTTAATCACTTTAAAATTCTCTAAAGATGTTTGGCGAAGGTATTATTAATCTTCAGTGATCAATAGATGCTTTAAGGGACTAATTAAAATAGTCCTAGCACTTTGTTTAATAAGTGTCTATACTTTATTTACCAAAAATTAGAATGTAGTTTAAACTAAATCAACTTAAAGAGTCGATTAAATTCATAAGGAGAATTTTCCTATAAAGTTTAATCTCATCAAAATGTCTTACTCTATTTGTCATAAAATTTCTAAAGGGGATTAAACTTCATAGTACTCTAAATTTAAACATTTTATTTTCTTCTTTAATTAAATCCATATGTATATTAAAAATATAAATAAATTATATACACTAAAATAAATATTTATTCTAAAAACTGTCTTATTCTTCTATATTTACAATCTCTATATATATCTATAACTATATATTTAAATACTATAAAAGAATTTCCACATAATTATAAAAAAAACTTCATGCAAACCCTATCTAAAAAATGCATATTATAAAATATCTCTTATTTTATAATATACTAACTCTTTTCTTTACTACCATAATTTTATTATTATAAAACTAAACCCTTCTATATTTTTTTATACTTTATTATCCTTCCATATTTTTACCCTAGCGCTAATCGGGATAGGGTTCTATTCTCTCTTCATTTTTGTTTTGACTGTGCAGGGCGTTGGATGTTGAGCGGCAGCCATGGCAGTTTGGCGGAGTTTTATTTTATGCAAGCGGCGGCGGCGGGCGTTCACGACACCGCTCACTGTGGGAAACCACAGTGGTGGTGCCGACCACTATGGTCGCCCACAGTGGCGGTGCCGACACTGTGGACGCCCACAGTCGCAGCGCCGACACTGTGGTCGTCCACAGTGGCGGCACCCCTCGGCCACGCCGACCCCTGTGAAAATCATAGCGGCTTCGTCCCTACATTTTTTTTTTGTATAATTAATTTTTTATTTTTTTTAAATTTGTTTAATTAAATTTATTTATATATATATATATATATATATATTTGTTGCATGATAAATATAGGGCAACCTCTATATGCAAAAATATGATGATAGTTTATTTTGAAACATTTTTAACAGGATATTTTAAGTCATCGGATTAAAGTCTATGTAAATATTTTCTTTATTTTAAAATACTTGCTGCTAAAATCATAGATAGACTATTTTCTTTAAATTTATTTCCTACAAATATTTAACTGACATATTTAAATAAACTTATCCAACAACTATATAAATAGGTTTTTTTTTTAATTTAAAATAGATAGGCCATTTAACTTTAGGCTTGATTTTCAACAAATAGATAAAATGATAGTTTCTAATCAAAAATTACACAACAACTATAGAAATATGAATTTATTTAAATCAATTAGTCCATTTAACATTAGATTTTATTTTCTGTAATCAAGTAATCTGCAGAATTCAATATTTTTAACAGCAAATAAATGTTTTATTATTTAAATATAACCTTAGAGATATGCATAGGAAATAAACTGATTCTTTTATTTTCAAAATTTACATGCAAAAATAAACTTTCATTTTCAAAACTAACATGCATACTACTAATAAATTTTTAGCACTATAGGGTACTAAATCCAAGGTAGACATTCCTTTTTATTTTGCAACCAATTAATCCTGAACAAGAATAATGCATATTCTTAGAATACATTTCAAATACATTATAACTTATCCTCACAAATGGGTGTAATACCCAACTAGTCTCTCATATTCTATTAATGAGGGTTTTAATAAAATAAATATATTTTCTTTCCGAAGTAATTACAATATATAGTTTTCAAATCACACTACTGCAACTTAAAATATAAACCTATACTATTTCTGGTTCTTTTTCTACAACACAAAAGTCCAGCACTTTCTACTTGTTTTTTTTTCTTTTCTTTCTTCCAACAACCTGCAAATAAATCATAGGATATGACCATGGAGTGCTCACCTCCCAGCCTAGGCTAACTAGTAGCCACCCCCGAGCTCGGAGAACCAAGCTCTAGACAGGATTACACACATGCAAACACAAAAGACAAGGGAAAACACAATCTCAACGCAATCCCAACCCAAGCTACACTGCACCACACATTTGTGATGTCTTTTCAAAGGTGGTAGTGGACCAAGTACCCTAAGGAGACTGCAAGTATGGTAAAACATATAGCCACCTCATGGCAAACCAAATACATCAAGTATAACAACCCCACATTCCTTATGCCCCCCAAGGCATTCTTGCCTTATTTCCCTCCTTATGACCCCTAATGCATAAACAAGCCATGTAGCAAGGGTCACATAAAATCCCTTGTGATCACTCTCATAACGAGAGCCTCTCACTCGAGGGCTGTCACTTCTACCACCCACAAGACCATCCTCTCTCCCAAGAGTAGGAGGTCTTGATTACTCCCAAAACACATACATCGCATAAACACAAAACATCAAATAAATTTCCAAGAAATACATGCACGAAAACCAGTCTTTTTTCACAGGCATTTTTCTTTAAAAACAACATACAATAAAAAAACATTACAAGAACAATAGAGCCAACCTTAAACTGCCCAAAGGTATGCTAGTTTTGTTGAGGATGAGTAGCTCAATTCCACAGTTCTTCTCTTTCTACCCTTAGCCAAATTGTCAATCCAAAATCCATCTTTTTCTTTTCAAAATTTCTTTGTCTCCAAAAATGGATAGTGGGTGATTACCCACAAAATCTCACATTCTTGCTTAAGAAGACACTAGTGAGAGTTCTCACAAGTTTCTAAAACTGACAAGGAAAGTAAGGTAAAATGGGAAAGGAAACTCTTATTCAAAAAGGAAGGTTTACAACTCAGTTGATCCTTCTAAGTTCAATTTTCGCACAACTTAGAAAAGTCACTTTTTAGGGTGTCAAAATGGTCACATGGGAGTAGAAACTTGCCTAAAATTACCCCTAACCCTTAGGTATACCTTATGGGCTTTAGGAAACCCTATTAAACTACCCCTAGGTGTCCATTTAACCCTTTTAAAACCCCTCTGAAGTTAATTTTCGGGTCAAACCTAAGTTGACTTCCCCTAAGATTCTCTTCCCAAGTCAATTATGGAGTCACATTATATTAATTGAAAAAGCTATAGTTAATTAAACAATTCCCTCCAAGAGACAAATTTAAAAATTCAAACATAAATCCACACGTGTCAAGTGACACAAAGAAAATACTTTTACAAAAATGCACATGAAATCTTGTCTCTTGTTGGATTTAAATAAATCAATTAAATAACATTTAACACACATGCATCATTTACCATTACGAATAAAATACGACACAAACGGGGTGTTGTCTCTCCAAATAGACAAACCCTGGTTTTGCAAATGTACATACGTCTAGGTTTGGTTCTCCATAATATTTCCATGGTCACATGGATGTCTTTTCCTGCACCACTCAAATGCACATTAGTAATTTCCAATAACCTCGTATAATATTAAACACATGAATTAGAATACACATCAAACACTTCGCATACAATTTACATTTGAAAAATTCAATATATCTCATATCCAAATAAATCCACATAAGCAATTATCATAATCTCATAATTTTGATTTGTACATACACATACATCCTATTTCTATCATCATAGTAAAGTCCTGCAAATCCAATAGTGGCATATATCATCTCAAATTTATCCTAATCTAGAATCATATTGAGTTCTATATCATAAAGCATATAACTGAAGCATCAACATTCATCAACGTTATCCAAATCATGGAATCATACAAGTTCTAAATCCAGACATAGCTGACCTACGTTAGATCAAGATTATCCAATCAATGGATCTTTTAGGATTTCAAATTCATAACACATCAAATGTACACCACAAGGTGCAATAACTCTATAACTTGGTTCAATTACTTTTCTCACCAATCTATCTATCTAACACAGTCCATTCTATTGAATTATAAAGCATTTATTAATAGGGTCAAACATGGTCAACTAAGTTAATCAAAGCTTGGTTTGGGGAAGGCCTTACAATCTCTCCTTGATTAGTACCAGGTTTGTGCTTGTTTTGATTGAGATTTAAGGTTGCTTGGGAGGTGCTTTTAGTTTATTTTTCTTGTTGATTTTAAGCTTTCTTCTTTTCCTATTTCATGTTTGCTTGTGCTTGTTTCTTAGCTGATGTTTCTTCTCTTTCAATTGCAAGTTGTTCTTGTTTGTTTTCATATTCCCCTTGTTCCTGGCTAAAAGATGTGTCTTCTGGTAGAGTAACTTGTCCATACCCTAAGCCTATTTTGTCTGTAGCCTGTTGAGTATGAGGTTGGATAGGTTCTAATATACCTTCTTTTCTTTTCCCTATAGGACCTATTCTAGTGTATCCCATTTTTCTGAGAATGTTAAATCCTTTTCCATACTTTTCTGTAGGTATGTAGACATTGTTGATAATTTGTTGAACTTCCTCGTCCTTGTATAGCCACTGTAGTACATCTTTGTCTTATGTTTTCTCTGATAAAGTCCCAACACTAACAAATGCTCCATCAAATATCATAAGTTGTTTTACAATTGGTTTTTATTTAGAGTTTGATGGTTTTCCAAAGGATTTAGGAGAAAGTGGTAATTGTGATATTGAATATTCTCCATTCCCTCGATCTCTTAGCTGCATTTGTTTTTCCATTTTGACAAAATTGAGGAAAATGATTTTTCTTTGGATTGTGTGTTTGAAGATGATGTCTCCCTATTATGAGGAATAATGACTTCTTGAGCTGGTTTGAGATTACTGCAATACTGAAATGGATTTGAATCTGCTGAGATCATGATTTCCTGCCCATTGTAGGGAAACTTTAGGCACTGATGGTATGTGGATGGAACAGATTGTATGTCATGTATCCAAGGTCTTCCAAAGAGTATGTTGTATGATAGGTCTAAGTCTAGAACTTGGCATGTTGTGTCTTTCTGTAAAGGTCCCACTCTAATGGGTAACATCACAATTCCTTTAGAGGAACGTTCTTCTTCATCATAGGCTTTAATGGTGATCTTTCTCCAGGGATCAACTGCATCTTTTGAATAACCTAGAGCACGGACTAGACTCAAAGAAAAAATGTTTAATCCAACTCCTCCATCTATTAGGACACGTTTAACTCGTGTCCTATGAATGATGAATTTGATATGAAAGGGATAATTATGGGGATGTTGCAAGGACATGTCATCTTCTTCGGTGAATGATAAGAAGTGAGGGGTTGTGAGGTGTCCCACCATGGTTTGGAATTGATCTATATCTAGATCTTTAGACACTATTGTATCTACTAATGCTTGTTCAAGGATTTCTTTGTGTTTAGGTGAAAGCTTTAAAAGTTCTAAGATGGATATTTGTGTGGGCATTTTCTGCAATTTCTCCACTAGATTATATTGTTTTGTAGTGGATGACATGTTGGTGGTAGGACATGGCAAAAAAAATTTAGCTTTTCTTCTTGTGATAGCATGAGCAGGTTCTTGATTTTTCTTATTTTTAACTACACTCACATTTACCACATTATCATATGTATGAGCATAGTTTACCTTCACTTTACCCTTACCATTGTTTGTTGTTGATGATTCACCCTTCTCATAGTTTGGAAGTGGGGTTTTAAAAGCTGTATGAGATTCATTTGTCATATGTCCATCCACAATTATTACTCCATTATCAATCAAATCTTGGATGACATGTTTCAACCGGTGACAATTATCTGTGTGATGTCCCTTGTTTCAATGGAAATCGTAATAATGGTTATCATTCCACCAAGGGGGTTTTACTTGAGGTTCGTAGTTCCTTTCTTTTGGCAAAGTAATCAATTTGTTTGAGAGAAGTGTCTTTAGTGTTGACCCAAGGGGTTCACCAATGTTTGTAAATTTCCTTCAAAAGAAATTTTTGATTGTTGCTTTTTGGTGATTGTTGTTTTGTTGAGTCGCTGCTGAGTGATTGGATAAATTAAAAACTAGTTGTTTTAGTTTCACATTGTTGTTATCCACTATTCCATCGTTGATGACATTACGATTTCTATTCCAAAACTTTGGCTTATCATTGTTGTTGTTGTTAGTGTTGTTAGGAGGGTGAACTCCTTCTTTGTATATTTGCAACCCACCCTTCTTTATCATAGCTTCCTCCATTCTGATTCCATTATCAATCATCTTTCCAAAATTTTGATGTCCTTGCATTTTTAGATGATAACTCATTTGATCATTTAGTTTGTTGATGAATATATCCATTTTTTCATACTCTGGCACTATACGAGGATATCGTGAAGCTAACCATCTCCATCTCTATAAAAATGTCATGAATGGTTCTCCACTCTTTTGTTTAGCATTACATAGGTCTAGCATTGTTACTTCATGTTGTATGTTGTAAGAGTATTGTGAAACAAACTTATCCACCAATTATCAGAATGATATGATTCCAGGTGGAAGTTTGGAGAGCCATTCCATAGCTAGTCTAGTTAAGATTTTCAGAAATAATCTCATCAAGTAGGTATCCTCGTGTGAAAACTCCATAATCATTGGGCAAAATTCTCATATATGATCTTGAGGGTCGGTGCTTCCATCATATTTTTCGTATCTAGGAGTTTCACAACCTATAGGAAATGGTATCATGTTTAGATTTTTGTTGAATGGATAAGGACAAATTTCTTGAAGTGAGTATCTTCTAACATTTCCTCTCTGCATATCTTGAATTCGCATTTGCAGTGTTTGTATTTGTTGTGTGAGAGCTGTGATAGGATTATCAACATGATTTATTCTTGCATAACAATGATTTTGAATTCTAGGAGGATCTTGATCTCTTCTTGTATCATCTCTACCCCTTCTTGTATCCTCATTATATTGAACATTATTTAGAATTCTACGTCATCCCTTTTGGGAATGTAAGTTTCCTCATTGGTTCTAGTGTTACTAGGAATTGACGTGTCATTAATTTTGAGACCAAAAATATCCTCATAGTGTTCGTTATTAAGGGGAGGGTCACTTCTCTTTTGTGTCAATTTGTTCACATCAAAATCTTGGGGGAGTGTAGCACCAATTCTTGCTAACATTAGGAAATATTTTTCTTTGTCTCCCTCAAATATTTTCTCCATAAATTTATCGAATTGAGGATCTTTTTTGATGTCTCTAACATGTTGTTTTGTTATTTCCTCTTCAACTTGTATTTCATCTTCGTGTTCCATGGTTCTATGATCTTCAATTATTTCCAATGTTTTGATTTCCATCTCCACAATCTTTCATCTCTGAGCCCTAGTTAAAACGAGCATACACGTGTGTTAGATATTGTGCTAGGATTTGATTGTCCAAAAGTTGTTTTGATAAGTGATCAACTGTCAATGTAAATGTGATAAAGTGATATGACACAGAAAGATGATTCAAGTGTTTAAAAGTTTGCAAGTTTTCGATCTTCGGTTTTGGAGTGCAATGATGATGATTTTGATAAAAACCAAGTCCAATAGGAATGATATATCCTACGATGTGGGACAAGGTTGTCCTGATCAAATGTTGTAGTTTCATGATAGAGGATGATAGATCTTGATGAGAAACTATGTTTTGAGTGATCAGTTTTTCAAAGATAGTGATAATGCACTTTGAGATGTTTAGATCTTGAACTTGTTGAATGTGAATACTTGAAAATCTTGAGGTGTCTATTTCTAGAGTCCGATTTGCCAGATGATAACTTGACCAAGAGAACCAAGAAGACAATCTAAGCACAAAATGATAGATAACAGGTGTTTATACTCACTGTAAACTGACCAAGCAAATATGACAGATCTAAGAAAGATATGCAAGAAGACAGTTCTGGATAGACAAAGACATAAATTCTTACGAAAGATTATACAATCTTGAACGACAATTTAGACAAGCTCATATGACAAACCAGAAATTTTGCACAACAAAAGACATAAACTTCTATGAGCTTTCTCACAGAACCAGATGACAAACGATGACACAAAATTCTCTGCTAAGATGACTTGTACGACAATTCTCATTGGGCCAGACAATGAAAGATGACATAAATTTTTTTGCTAAACTAGCTCATACGACAATTCTCACTTGGTCGTATGATAAACTAGATGCCTCGTACGGAAAAATAACAAACTCATATGACAAAGGATAAAAAAGAGACAAAAACTTTGTTTGGACAGATTTTTGATTAATGAAGTTTGATGTTTTACTTCTGTTTTCTAGTTTTTTAGATGTTTGATTTTCTGTTTTATGGACGAAGACACAACAAACACATGATATGATAAGTGACCTCAAGCACATTATGCTACCTAAGGAAGTTGGTTGAGAGAGAATACCTTTGCTTGCAAACTTAGGTACACACCCAATAGCTAATCAGAATACGATCGTTGAGTCTCCCACAATGGATTCTCAACGCCATATTATCTGACTCCAAATGCTAACGGGGGCATGATATGGAAAGTGTCTTGGGATAGTTACTATCTCTCTTGTGAAAATATTATCCCCCTTTCAGAGGTGAATCGAGTAGCTTCTAATCTTAATTGGAACTAGTAAGGGATCTATTCGGCACGTCGGGTATAAACTCAATTAAGAGGTCTCCCAGCCTTGAAAACCAAGGTTTGATATACCCAAAGGTACGAAGGAGAGATATTCCTGAGCAATTTCGTTGACTTGATTTTCATCAAATCACATTTATTTTATAGTAGGTTGGAGTACTTGGCATTAGCCATTTCCACTTGGGTTGTTCCCCTCTCACCGGCCTTAATCGCTTTGGCCTTATAGTCTCCTCGGGAGGGAAGGCTCGCTAAAGATATGCACTATTGAAAGCAAAGGATGAGTCTAGCTTTTTGATCACCTAAGAAAGGTGAGAGCATACTCGCCTATCATTAAAACACATAATACATGTTTGTTCATTTTCCTTTAGCAAAACAAGTGTGCTTAGAAAATTTAAAGAAGACATAAAGTTTGGTTGAGTCCTCCTAGGCAACCTGCAAAATAGATACATTAGTAGTCATGATGTTTGGATGAAATGAAGCTTTGACAAGCATAATCTTCGACAATCATCCTGCAAAAACTAGTTAGTATGCCAAAAAACTCACAAACAGACCAGGGTTAGCATTAGTAATAATTGAAGCATGAAAACCCTAAAATGCCTTTTGTTTTCAAAAAATAGAAACAAAATTTTGTACGACATTTCTCACCTGATCGTACGACAATTATCACCTGCTCGTACAAGGACACAAAGGAACTCGTACAAAATTTTGAATCAGACCTGGCCAGAAACCTGCTAGATTGGAATTTTGATGATGCTAAGATGCCAAAAATGAGATTTCCGACCCCATGGTGGGTGCCAAAATGTTGTGCCTGTGAAGTGTGATACCTGCAGTTGCAACACAAACACTCGATAGATCATTACAAGCATGGTTAGCAAATAATAAACAAATAAAGATGAACCATGACAAAGGGACCTATCACCTCCTAAGAGATGCGAGTATGGATTTGCTCTCAGATTTGGATAAGCAATCCTAGTGACCTGACTACACCTAGATGGAGGATTTGAAATGATAATGATATGGAAAGATGAGATTGATTATGATAGATTGATCCAAGAGACTAAGTAAGCTAGTAATATGCATGATTAAGCTATGACGATGATGCAATTAATTTAGAAAAGAGATTGATTAAGCTACATGATTCAACAATTATGCTAGAAAATGATCAAATTAAACTAAATCTAGGATGCAATTGCTTATAACAAAAATTCTCAAATGATATGCCTATAGTAACAATGCCTAAATTGATAATGAGATGGGATCCTTTGTGCTCTAAAATAGGGGATATTTATAGGATTTCCAAGGCTTGGGGTGAGGTGGCAGGAATCAATGGTCAAGATTGAGTCTAAAGATATCAAGGGTGAAATTGGAGGAGGTTGGAGAAGAGGTTGGAAGAAGGGACACTTATCATCTCTGTGGTGACAAGTGTCAAGAAGCCTTTCTCATAAAAGGGAAAGTGTCCAAGGGAGGAGACATATGGCCAAAGTGCCATGTGTCTCAAGGGAAGAATATCCACACCATAGGAGGTTAGGATAAGGAGGTTAGGATGCATGTGGGTAATTTGAATTTTAAAAATTTAAATAATAGGAAAAGACATTAATTTTCAACAACTCATAAATTGATTTGTTTTAATTAATTAGGAGATTAGGAGAATTGATTGAAATGGGGGGAGGATTAATTAATTTAAATTAATTAATCAAAGGGGACTATGGAATGAACTTAGTGAATAAATCCTTAGATTTATTAAAAAGTAGATGAAAGGGAGAATTTATTAAAATTTCCTAATGAATTCAATTAAATTAGGAAGGGGGATTAATTAAATAATTGCTTATTTAATTAATTATCTTCAGACCATTTTTAGGTGTATACAAGAAGTAACATATTTAGTGATGAATATTGTTAAGGATATAGCTTCATTTGGATTGAAGCAAGTAATATATAATGACATTGAATGAAGGGTCATGACTCTACGTGGCATAAGCCACGTAGAAGTCATGCCCCTACATGGAGATGACTCTTCATCCTTTTATTTATTGGTATCGCCACTTGTTGTGAACTAAAACCAAGAACTGTGGTAGTTTCACGAACCAGCAAGTTGTCGATATTATCGTAGAAGATTAATAGTCAGAGTTATACACACACACACACACATGAGAGGTAAAACATATTCATTGCAGTGATCTTATTGAAGTCTTTCCTCACTATATATTACCAGACTATTGTATTCTCTATCTTAGATTTAAATTCCTTAACATGGTATCAGAGCGATGTTGGTAGAGAAATAATAAAATAGTGACACCTCTTTTCTTAAAAAAATTTAGACTTGCACTCAAAATCAAAGGAAAATCAATCATGGTGAATAGTGTTAGAGTGGAGGATAGACTTGAAGGCACATCCAAATTCATCTCATGGAGAATTTGAATAACAAAAATTCTTCAAGTACTCAAACTAGATGCATACATAGAAGAAGATACTAAGATTCCTGAAGATGAGCCAGAGAAAACAACCTGGAAAAGACACAACAACAAGGCTAAGAAAATCATAATTGATGTTGTTAAAGATCACATTCTCTCAACCATCTCAAAACTAACTACAACTTATTATATGTTCAAGACCATTCAAAACTCATATGAAATAAATAATGCAAGAAGATTGCCCACTTTAAAACATCAATTAATGCATATCTACATGAACAAAGGAGAAACAATCACATCCTATTTCATGAGGATTACAGAATTAATGGACCAATTGTCAACGATTGGGAATAATATAGATGATATGGAGCTATCTCTAATAGCAGTTAAGGGATTACCATCCAGTTGGGAATCCTTTATTCAAGGCATTAGTGCTCGTCTGACACTACCAAAATTTGATCAACTCAAGAATGATTATACTCAAGAAGAATCTCGACTAATCACAAGAGGATTGGGTCCAAACAAAGGGGAGAAATTCATGCACTACATGCTAGCACAAGAAACAAAGGGAAGAAAAGGAAGTTCAAATAAAAGAGAGGAAATAATCACAAAAGCAAAGACTTCTCCAAGATTCAATGCTACAAGTGTGATAAATTTGGACACACTCACAAGTTCTACCTAGAAAGAAAGAAAGCTTAAGCAAACATAGCTGAAGTCAAGGAAGTAGAGAATCCTTTATTTTTCTTAGCCTTATCAAGCGAACTAAACTCAAACAAACATATATCGATAATCTACAGTGGAGCATCTCAACACATAACTGGTTTTAGAGATCAATTCGAAACCTTTGAAGGCCACTGAACTGAAGAAGTTACAATAGGAGAAAATTCTACATATCTAGTGAAAGGAATTGGGACCTGCTCAATTCAATTAAGAATAGGAGTTATATTACAATTCAAAGATGTTCTCTTTGTACCAGGTATCAAAAGGAATTTGGTCTCTATTTTAGGACTAGCTGATCAAGGATATCATGCCACCTTCCATGAAGATAAAGTTCTACTCTGGCCTAAAAAATCTAACATAAAGAATGTTATTCCTATAGGATCTAGAGATGGTAGTTTATACAAATTATGTAATACTAAAAAACAAGCACTAAATCATGAAGTATCAAACTCTAATGAAATTAGGCATAGAAGATTAGGACATCTTCAATTTAGTGCCCTACCTTCTATAGGAAAAATTACCACAGGATTACCCAATCTAAAATATGATCATGTTGGAACTTGTAAAGGATGTGCTCTAGGGAAGAACTCAAAAGGGTCCTTTCCCTCAAGTGAACACAAATCAAAAGTTGTACTAGAACTTGTCCACACTGATTTGTGTGGTCCAATGTCATTACCATCACTAGGGGTATTCTTGTATTATATGATATTTGTTGATGATTACTCTAGGAAAACTTGGATCTATTTCATAAAACTCAAAGAATCAAATGAAGTGTTATTAAAATTTAAAGAATTTAAGGCCCTAGTGGAAAATCAAAATGGGAAGAAAATAAAGACTCTAAGATTAGATAATGGGGGTGAATATATCTCTGAAAATTTTAAAGAAGTCTGCATTTCTGTTGGGATTAAAATGAAGTGTACTATACCTTATAATCATCAACAAAATAGAGTTGCAGAAAGAAAAAACAGAACCATCATCAAAATTGCTAAAGCCATGATGCATGATCAAAATCTACATATCTCATTTTGGGCTGAAGCCTCAAATATAGTTGTGTACATTCAAAATAGATGCCCTCATTCAATCCTAGAGAATATAACACTTGAAGAAGCCTTTACAATAAATAAACCAGATTTAAGCCATCTAAGAATATTTGCTTGCCATGTGTATATTCACGTTCCTAAAGAAAAAGAACCAAACTAGAACCCTCCAGGAAGAAAGACATATTTGTTGGCTACAGTGAAACCACTAAATGATATAGAGTCTATATTCCAGGATGAAGATCCATTGAAATAAGTAGAGATGGCAAATTTGAAGAAAATGCTACTTATAAACTATCTCTAAGTGCAGAAGATGATCTAACCACAGAATTAGATGAAAATCCTACAATTGAAAATTAGAGGGAGAATAGCATAGAAAATCGTGAACTTCAATCACCTAATTTTGAGAATGCTTAAAATCCTAACAACAAGAAAAGACCACTATGGGAAAGAAAGATGATTGAAGAAAATAATGTGGAACTCAATGAAATCTTCAAAGAGAATAAGAAAACAAGAAGTCAATCATACTATGTTTCCCTCATGACTGAACTTACAAAATCTACACCATCAAATGTTGAAGAGGCATTAACATGTCAAGATTGGAAAGATGCAATGATTGAGGAATACCAATCTATCTTAAAATATGATGTTTGGGACATTGTACCTAGACCAAAAGACAAATTAGTTGTCTCATCAAAGTGGTTATTCAAAATCAAATATGCACCAGATGGTAGTATTGAAAAACATAAATCTAGATTCATTGCTAGGGGGTTCCCTCAAAAGGCTGAAATTGACTATGAAGAGACATTTGCTCTAGTTGTCCGATATACTTCTGTAAGAACCATCATTGTCATTGCAGATTCCAAAGAGTGGAAAATACACCAAATGGACGTGAAGACCACATTTTTGAATGGTGCTATTGAGGAAGAAGTATATATAGAACAACCTGAAGGCTTTGCTACACATGATAGAAATCTCTGTGTGTAGACTAAAAAAAATATCTCTATGGCCTTAAGCAAGCTCCCAGGGCATGTGATAGGGAGGATCCTAGTTGCTTGAGTCAGCTTGACTCACTCCAAGGATTTCCTCCTAACCTAACCCAGGAATACGTCTCTCTATTCCCCTAATCCACTCTAGGTCCTCACTATCGAGGGTTGTTACTCTGCTCCTTGTGAATTCACTTTCGTAAATCCACCAACTCACTAATCCACTGAATTTAACCAGACACCTTACAGGGTTTGCTCTACCATGGATTACGCCTACAACTTCTCCTAAGTTATTTTTTTCTCATGCTAGGACCTTCTCTCCATTCGATCCCATCTTCCTCTGGTCTGAGGCCGATAGCCTAGTCTCCGGTCTATCCTGCAAGTGTTTTCCTTTTTGGTCACTGATACCTAGCCGGGATATCATCAAGCTTGCCTAGGGTCAATTTACTAAAACGCTCAACGCCATTCCCTAATCTACTACAAATGGGACTCTATTGTACATGACTGGTTCTTCTTGACAACCTCCAATGGTCGTGTGGATCCCACGATGGAGAGTCAAGACAAAGCCATGTTTACGACTTCTTGACACCAACAAAAAATAAGAAACAAATGACAACATATTTACAAAACTGAGCTTGGCGCGAACACAGAATTGGAACTCACCGAATGCAGAAAAACAACATTTACTCTAACACATGGGTATTTAAAGATTAAGCCATTATTTATAGAACTCTGAGAAGGGAAACAAAAAATGGTCTACATATTTGTAGATAGGAATCTGGAAATCATCAAAGCAAATCAATATTAATCTAGCTCAATCACGAAAGCTCAAATGCAATGATCAATCCTAAAAACACTCAATAAAGACATGAAAACAAGACATCAATTCAAGATTGAAAACTAAGCAAACCAAATGCAGACTTGGATGTCTCCTTCATGTGGCTCCATTGTCCTTCTTTCTCCTTCAAATAGATTTGTTTGTGGCTCTCACCTACTAGTGCATAAGCATGATGTGAAAACAAGTAGACAAGATTGTAGCGCAAGAATACTCGAAGCGTGATTGATTCGACCAGGTAGTAGTCTTGATTGAAGAAATTCATCCAATTTATAGACAAATTGGAGAAAAGATCAGATTAGCATGAAAGTGATTCGAATGGAAATTCAAATCAAGAATAGCAAAATTATGACAAGTGTATGACAAATTGCTATGCAAGGATTTATGACAATTTATGACAATTTATGACAAATTGCTATGCAAGGATTTATGACAAGATTTTGAAATAGAAATAGACATTTAGGAATTTAGGAGAAATTAGAAAATTAGGTTAGAAATGATGACTTGGAAATTAGGAAATTGATGAAAATTAGGTAAATTAATTAATAATTTCTAATTCATTAATTAATTTACAAAAAGAGGAGGAATTAATTAGCCAATTAAATAAACATTTAATTGTGACAAGAAGACTTAGGATAAATAAATAAATTATTTAACCTAAAGGGAGAAATGACAAACAAGATTAGATGAATAAATCATGAAACCCTAGAAGATGAATTAGAAATGCAAGGACAACAATTAGGTCTTGATGTAAAATTGATTTGATGTCGATTCGATCATGATTTTGAATTGATAAATGATTTGATTGATAAATAATTTGATTGACAAATGCGCCAATTGACGAGGAACAATGACAAATTGATCCAAATTGACACGATTGAGAAGGACGACGATCGATGACAAATTGATCGCAAAATGACAAGATTGAAAAGAGGACATCGATCGATGACAAATCAATCACAAAATGACAAGATTGATAAGAGAACAACGATTGATGACAAATTGATCGCAAAACGATGATATTGATAAGAGAACAATGATCAATGACAAATTAGCACACACATTGATGTGACAGGATAAGATTGACCAAAATCATGACTGAAGATTGTTATCGACAAGACCAAATTCAAAAGCGAGACAACTGAAGAATGCAGAAGAAGGACTCGATGCTCGCAAATGATAAAGACCAAGTGCATGACATAGGAGAAATGTTAATGCGACGTAAAAACCTAAAATAAGGCAATGTGCTAATGTTAAAATACGACTCCGCAAGCGTTGACCAGTTTTAGATGTCTACAATATTATTATTCAAAAGATGTTCATTTTGTGGAACTATCACACCCAACAATACAAAAAAAAACCAACCCCTTACAAAATGCCCATTGGGTCTTTTATATCCTCTACGACCTGTCATGAGAACATCCCTAATGGATGAGATCAAACTTGACACAATCAGTTTCCCATTGTAATTGTCTTTCAACCTCCATTGGGTCATCGGAGTAGTCGTAAAACATTTACTCCGATGTCTAATGGAATTTCGCACATTGCACACTTCCACATTGGTTTCCATCAGGTCATCAGGTTAGCATTGAGACAATCTGTTCGATGGCCGATGGTGCACTCCCCACAAAAAGCTTCCTTACCAGGTTATCAGTATAGCCCAAAACATTTTCTGCTGATAGCCGATGGTGCACTCCAAACCACATGCTTTCCCATCGGGTCATCGGGTTAGCCCAAAACATTTTCTGCTGATAGCCGATGGTGCACTCCAAACCACATGCTTTCCCATCGGGTCATCGGGTTAGCCCAAAACATGCCTTGCTGATACCCGATGGCTCCACAACGGACTCACTCCACTCCACTTGTGACCTCATCGGCCTATACAGGTAGGTAGAAAATAGTCCCGCTGATAGCCGATGGCACCTCATTGGGTTATCGAGATAGGTAAGACAATACATGAGATTTTCAAAAAAATTCAAAATGCACTCCAAGCTCCAAACAGACAACCTAATGGACAAACACCAATCCTTATGCCAAAATTGCCAAAATTTGAAAGGGTCTTTGCTCACCCTTAGGTGCTTCTGCACCATACTCCCCACACAAAAAATCAAGTCCCCCTGGGGATGACAAGACGACATCAATGCCTAGTCATTTGAAATCAGATTTTGCAACCCAAGTGGCTTCCACTTCAGGTAAGTGTCGCCACTTGACTAAGTGTTCCATGTACACGCCATGCCGCATTTTCTTCTTCACCTTGGAATCTAAAATCTATTTTGTCCCCTTCTGGATGCGGTCCATCTGCCATTGCTATGGGACCTTTAAATGGAACCAAGTCTTGCACATTAAACACATGGTACAATGCCAAATTTGCGGGCAAATCTATCTTATAGGCATTTGAGCCATACTTAGCCAAAATTTTGCAAGGACCTATTCGCTGCATCTGAAGCTTACTAGCGACTCCCTTCTTCAATATTGCCTTGTTTAGATGTACCATCACCATATCTCCAACTGCAAATTGAATGTCCTTTCTCTTCTCATCTGCTTTAGCCTTAATCCTCTGCGTAGCGTCGATCAATGTTTTTTGCACTTATTCATGCACCTCTTTCATAGATTGAGTCAAATCCTCTGCATATCCACTTCTTCCTTCCATTTTTCCTAAATCTTGAAGTTCACAAACACCGCATCGGTGGAGTCCATAAACAATCTCAAAAGGACTCTTATCGGTAGTTCTGTTGACACTATCATTATATGCAAATTCTGCCTATGGTAACACTTGATCCCACATCTGTCCATATTCTTTCCTCAGACACCTCAAAAGATTACCCAACACTCAATTAATGAGCTCAGTTTGACCATCTGTCTATGGATGATACGCAGAACCAAAAGAAAGGTTAGTTCCCAGTCTTATCCACAAAGTTTTCCAAAAGTGTCCCATAAACTTCACATCCATGTCTGAAACTATATTGAGAGGCAAGCCATGAATCCTTACCACCTCTTTGAAAAATAAATGTGCAATATAGCTAGCATCATGCATAGTCTTGCATGAAACAAAATGACTCAATTTACTAAACTGGTCAACGATGACAAAAATACTATCCAGGTCAGTCTTGGTCTTTGGTAATCCCATAATGAAATCCAAGCTGATACACTCCCACGGTCTATTGGGAATTGGTAAAGGTTGATATAGTCTAGCATTTGAACTGGCACCCTTGCCTTTTTGACACACAATACACTACTCAACATACTTCCTGATATATTTATGCATCTTCAGCCAATAATGAAATCTGTGCACCAACTCAAGTGTTTTGTTTAGGCCAAAATGTCCACTAAGACTACCATTATGTTTTTACTGTATGAGATTTTCCCTCATAGATCCTCTTGGCACACATAACTGACATCCCTTAAACAAAAGACCACTCTGCAATGTGTAATCTACATACTAGTTGTTGAAATGATTATTAAACTCATTGCATACCTTGTACACCTCACAAAAATCTTCATCTTCCTTGTAAATCTCCTTGAAACTTTCCACACCTATGCTCTGCAAAGTCACTTCTTGGATAGTGAGAAGTCTTCTACTTAAGGCATCTGCTATCTTGTTTAGTCATCCCTTTTTGTGCTTGATAGTGAAAGTGTATGCCTATAGGTATTTTATCCTTTTGATGTGTCTATTGCTCAACTTTTCTTGTGAATTAATAAAACTCAAGGCTTGGTTATTTGTAAACACCACAAATTCTTTGGGCAAAATATAATGCCTCCACTTCCTGAGAGCTTGCACTAAGGCATAAAATTCTAAGTCATAGGATGAGTATTTCTGCTTGGCTTCATTCAATTTATCACTATAGAATGCTACTAGTCTTCCCTCTTGGTTCAAAATAGCTCCTACTGCTATATGTCTAGCATCACATTTTAGGGTAAACAACTTATCAAGGCTTGGTAATATGGATGGGTTCGGTAGCTCTCCTCTTTTTGAGTTATTCAAACCCCTGGTTGGCTCCTTTAGTCCACCTAAACTTAGTTTTCAACCCACCCTTATTGTATCAAGAACAAGAGCACAAATTTCACTAAAACCTTGAATGAACTTTCTATAAAATTGGGCAAGCCCATGGAAACTTCTTACCTCAGTAGCAGTTCTCGGTGTAGGCCAACTCTGTATTGCTTCCACCTTGCTAGGATCCATTTTGAAAGTGCCTTGTGACACTACAAAACCTAGATAAATGAGGTTGTGCTTCATAAATTCACATTTTTCAAGGTTGATTACCAACTGTTCCTCATGCAGTTTCCTTAATACAATTTGCAAGTGTTCAGGATGCTCTTTCTCTGTTTTGTTGAATATGAGGATATCATCAAGGTATACCACCACAAATAGACCTATGTAGTCCTTCAACACCTCATTCATCAAGCTCATGAAGGTACTAGGGATGTTAGTACTCTTAAAAGTTGTTTTCCATTCATCCCCTTCTTTAATCCAGATCTCGTGATATCCACTCTTTAAATCCAACTTAGTAAAATGCTTTGCTTCTCCAAGACAATCCATTAAATCCTCAATTCTAGGGATAGGAAACCTGT
The DNA here is from genome assembly GCF_030272615.1 of Cryptomeria japonica. Lineage (NCBI taxonomy): Eukaryota > Viridiplantae > Streptophyta > Pinopsida > Cupressales > Cupressaceae > Cryptomeria > Cryptomeria japonica. Next base: position 609,576,035 of record NC_081414.1, on the reverse strand, counting down.
ATCTTATGGTGATTTTGTTTATTGCCCTAGAGCGAGTACATAATCTCCAGTTACCTCTTTTCTTGGTTGCTAACACCATTGGTATAGCACACGGACTTAGTCTTTTCCTGATTAGACCTTGGTCAAGCAGCTCTTGTACTTGTCTTGCCACTTCCTTTTTTTCTTCACGAGTCATCTTATATGCAGCCTTATTAGGTAGTGACGCTTTAGGTATAAATTCTATCTGGTGACTTACTATTCTAGGAGGAGGTAGAATTGCGGGTGTTCCATCACTCACAATGTCCTTAAACTGTTCTAACAACTGCTGAACCTCTTTAGGTAAACTTTCTTGTTTACTCTTTCCTTCTTGACTAGGTTTCACTAAGAGAGCATAATTTTCTCCATCTCCTTTCTTGAGATCTCTCAAAAATTCTTTTCCTCTAGCCAACAACACATTAGGTCTACTAAGCTTGGTTCCTTCATTCTCTACCAAAGATTGAATCATGTATGTCACCCCTTCTTTTGTGAATGCATAAGAGTTATTCTCTCTATCATGGATAGCTTTTCTATCAAATTGCCACGATCTGCCTAGCAACAAATGACAAGAATCCATGGGTAGAAGATCACATAAAATTCTATCAGAATACTTCCCAATTGAAAACTCAACCCATACTTGTTCATCTACTAACACATGTTGTCCTTTATTCAACCATGTGACCTTGTAAGGATGACTATGTGGCATGCTACTCAACCCAAGTCTAGTACCCCTGCCCTAATTAATTTCTAATCTTGGTTTGACCTTGGTTAGTTTATCATAATATAATGATTATAGTCAGATGTTTTGATTTTAGTGCATACCTGTTAATGTGGTTTTCACACCAATTTGTATGCAAGTTATTAATTCACCTATTTCGTGTTATTATCTCGGGCTAATGATTTCATTAAGTTTATATATGTATGCATGTATGACTCTTGGTTGTAGGAGATTTTAGGTATAGTACCGCATGGGTGAGAGGTTCGTCTCCACCTAGATTCGTAGGTTTGAGTGTACCTCTTTAATCCTTAGAATTGGATTAGGTCATCGTGAGATCCTCGTTTGACCATAGCCGTGCTCAAGTGAGCATCGCCAGTCATCATCGGTATTCCCTTTTGTTGGGTATGCAGGTTGTCTGTCTATTTGGCTTTCTTGGGTTGCGTGTTTTGTTTGTGGTTAAATTGAGTATTTAATCCTTATTATCTAGTTGGATTTAATGTGTGTTTTCGCTTTAGTATTTTGGGAACTAAATTAAATAGGTCCCTTTTTATGTGATTAATCGTTAATTGAATTGCTCAATTCAGGTTAGTAGCAAGTTCAATTAAATGGTTAATTTTAATGTTAAATTTAATATGTTTATGCTGTTGGAAATGAAAGATCGAAATTTAATTGAAATAGAATTAATTTAATCTTGTTGGCTTTTTGAAATAGAAAGGTTAATTTCATTTATTTAAGAAATTCAATTTTTAAATTGAAAAGCAAGTTAAATGTATTGATATAGTTTAAAAGAATGATTTTTGTGATTTATTTTAAATAAAAAATTTAAATCTAAAATAAAAATTTTGGTCAAACTTTCCCATTTAACCTAGATTTTTGGAAAATATGGGGGATTGATTTTTTTTGGATGGAAAAATTGGGGGTTTTGGGAGGAGAAGGAATTTCTTGAGATGGAGAATGTGGATCTTCTTCAATCTTGCCAGGATTGCTCAAACAGGTAGGCCTTTGGTTAATTTCATTGGTTTCTATGTTTTTACAAGATTGTTTTTGGTGTTTTTGTAGAAATCTGGCTGTGATTGTAAATAATCTCTTATTTTGTGGAAAATGGTAGAGTTGTAATGAAATCACAAACTCAAACCCACCTTGCTTCTTCCCCAACTCTCAGATTTTAAATTTGGTTGTTCAGATAATTTTTCTAAAAACCAAATTTTGGGGGGTTTGGCTGTTCTTGATAAACTTGGTTAAAATTTCCATTAAAGGTTCCTTGATTAAGTTTTAATTTGAAATTTAGATTGGGGTTTGGTAGATTTGTTGTTTAAATATGTGTAAATAAATCTTATTTTACCAACATGGTATTGGTTTGGAAAGATTTCCCTTCCTAAAACTGGTTATTTGAAAAATGAAAAAAAAATTAAATTTAAAGTCTCTGGGAGACTGTATTTTTTTCTTATTGTGTGTTTTCACAGTAATTATTTAAAAAAAATAATAATAAAAAATAAATAAAACAGAATACCCATGTGGCAGGGCACAAACCCCCACCACGCAGGAGGTAGCTCGCTACCAAAGGTAGCGGCTGCTACCTATTGGCAGTAGTGCTACCAATGGTAGCAGACTGCTACGAAAAGGTAGCAGCGCTACCAATGGTAGCGAACTACTACCTTTTGATAGCAGCGCTACCGTAGGTAGTGTGGGTTACCAAGGGGGATCCACGTGGATAACCCCCCCCCCCCTGTTCTTTTTAATTTTAGAAATTGTTAATTTTTTTTAATGCCAATATATATATATATATAATATTTTAATATTTTAAATAAATTTTAAGTTTTTAATTATGATTAAATTTGGCATTAATTAATAATTGATGAATAATTTGTTATTAATTAATTGTATAGTGTTAAATATACATTGATTAATATTCAAATCTCATTTTATTATTAATGCATATTTTTCTAATTAAATACTTGATTCATTAATTTCATTATTATTTATTAATTTGTTAAATTTAATTAATCGTGGATTAATAAATATATATAATAATTAATAGTTAATTTTGGTATTTTTCTATATGTTCGTAAGGAAGTAATTTTGTGGATCTGGGAAAAGCTTGCCTATTTTTTTGGTTCTTTTAAATGTATATTTCCTTAATTGAAAAGTTTAACTTGGCTCTGGAAAGATGAACTTGGGCAATTAATTTTGAACCAACATGACAATGATGTTTTATTTGTAGAGTAACATCATATTTAGTTGGTTAATGGTTATTTAATTATATTCATGTGAACTTGGTTTAAGAACTCATAATGGCGCATTTATGTATGTTTGATGCAATGAACCTTAGAGAGTTAGAAAACCAAGAACAACCTGTATCTAAATGAGGTAGATAACTGCAATCAAACTTAGATCAATTAGAAAATTGGATCGATTTTATTGTTTAAATCAATAGGAAAGAAGATTGTCTTTTCCGGGTATTGCCTATGCGAGTTTAATTTCTGTATTCGCTTTTGCTTAATTAATGGCAAGCCTTATTTTGTTTGATAGGACCCTGTCATATGGATTGATTTGGGGTACCTATTTATATCCTCAGTATCGAGTTCGACTGTTGTTTTGTGGTGGTGTTGTAATTGGTCATATCCTTTATGGGGGTGTCGAATGATGTTTAGTGGTTAACCATAGCTGGTCAGGTCTCTGGTTAGAGTACTGTTTATCAGTGCACCTCATGTGAGTCGTGTTTGACCAAATGGTTGTTCCCTCATTTTTGAACTCTGGTTGCTTGACCATGTGTATTCCTTATTTTTTGAGTTCGTTTGAGTATAGTCTAGTATCATAAGGGAAAGTGGCTTTCGATTGGGGGCCGCGCCCAAAGTGGCTATTGGGTAACCCATCAAAGGTGGGTCTAATAAGTGATAACCTAATAGTATATTAGAGTGTTGTTAATGAATCTCTAAGTAAGATAATTGTGCCTCATACATGGGATGAGTGCTAACACAGACTCGACATGCTATGAGAAGGCCTAAAATGGCAAACCATCATCCTTGTCTTCACAAAAGGATGTGTGGGTCCACATGAGGCTTGGATGGGTCGGGGGTTCGGATTAGGTTGCCAGGGTAACCCAGCGTATGGGGCCGGAACCTATGAAGACCTGCCATGGTAACCCTACCAAGTTGTGTGATGACACTTGTCCCTATGTTTGTTAGTGTGTTGTCGTGTTGTCTTGATAGGAGCACTTTTGTGGAGTCGTCCTGTTGCTTATGTCCTTGTGAGAACCTGATTTCATGCTAGACCTTGGGTTGCGATGACTTAGTTTTGTGGATGCTCCAGTGGACCTTGGTATTTGCTTCGATTATGTTCATTTGGATCATTTCATTTTCAGGGATCGTTTATGTATTTATTGATCGATGTGGTCGTTTGTATATTGGTTATGTTTCACCTTGATGGTAGGATTGTAAATAATGAGAACCTTATGTATTATGAACTTATTTAATTATCAGAGGGGTCTTGTAGTTGAGAAAACCCGGAGATGTTACCCTTTAGGGGTGAACTCCGAGATCATCTTGGTGTTATGTGATGCTTTTGTTCTTATGTATCATGTTTAGTGTTAGCATGTATGGATGATATTTTGATAGAATGTATAAGTGGTTTAGATGAAATTATTCTTAAATGCATGTATGCAGTCGTCTTTTAAATGCTGTAATTTGGATCATGAAATAATGTAGTTTTGAACAATAGAATGCATTCAGTTATTTCTAATGAAATTAAGTATGCATGGAAAGATCTCATTAGTTTATGATAAAATTCAAGTGTGTTGTTAACTAGATGCATGACTTAAATTCTAATGAAAGTATGAGCAAAAGGTATGAATAAATCTTAATGGATGAACCTTATGTTGTGAACTATATTTTCATGTATCTGAAAGAAATTATCCTTGTTTAAGAATTATCTCATTTTAAGATAATCAACTTATTGGATTTATTAGTGTGAGTTAAGTTAAATGTGTAATTAAGTAATCTCGTTGGGAAACTCTTTAGGTGTTAGTTGATGTCTTCCACTATGTAATATGAATTTTGATATCTTTTTGTATCTTAATATTGTGTTTAACTTTAAAAGAAAAATTATTGCACTCTATTCTTGTGTTTTAGCTTATCCCTTCGGGGTTTCCTGGCGAGGCATGACACCAAGTTTACTTATTGCTTCTTCGGAGATGATATTGTCAGTTGATCCTAAATCAATGATTAATTTATAGACCTTACCATGTATCTTGCACTTTATCCTGAAAAGAGATCTCCTCTGTTTTGGTTCTTCTTTAACCGGCTCCCTGATTAGCACCCTTCTAATCATCAGATTATCTCCACTCTCTGGGTCAAGGTTTACTTCAAGAGACTTCACACCACTAGAATCCTCTTGCGCGTAATTAATTCTTTATTATTTATGTGATGAGGTTTCCTTCTACGGACACCTATAGGCAGGATGACCAAACTTACTGCAATGGTAACACTTCATGTTTGCAAACTATGAACCTCCACCAGAACTTCCAGATCTACCTCTGTTGTTGTTGTTAGGACCTCTTCCTCTACCATAACTTCCTCTTCCACTAAATTCGTTGGACTGCTCAGTCAATTTCAACTCTCCTTGTGATCTTGTTTCACTTCCTCTGCCTCCATAGTTTCCTCTGAAACCTCTTTAATCTCAGCCTCTACCTCAGCCTCTACTAGTGCTTTCATTTTTCCTCTTATTCTTTTCTTCTACCTTCAGGGCCAACTAGTAACATTTATGAATGGTATTTGGACTCAACAAACTTAATTCTTCTTTTATGTTCCATCTTAGACCATTGAGGTATATTGCTACTCTAATTCTCTCATCCTCCATCACTTTTGACCTTAGACACAACTTCTGGAACACTTCAGTGTAGGTACTTACATCTAACTCCTTTTGCCTTAGGTTTTGTCTTTTCCTATGCAACTACACTTCATAATCCTCAGGAAGATAAGTCTCTCTAATTTTTCTTACACCATCCCTTTCCAAGTAGAGATGGGGTTCTTACCTTCTCTCTCTCTCTCATTTTGTATAAACTTCCACCAAGTTATGACAACACCTCTCATTCTTGACTTAGCCACCTTAACCTTCTGGGCCTCAGTCACAATGTCACACTCAAAATGGTTTTCCATTCCATTACCGACTCTGCTTCCATCTTGCCACTAAATAGTGGTACTCCTTCCAAAGGCTTTCCACTCATTGCCTTCAAAGCCTTCAGGAATGTTTCTTGATCAATAATAGGGTCTAGTCTAGGGACTTCATCCTCTATTGCCAATATTTTACCCTTCTCATCTATCTTCCCACTCACTTCTATTGTCTTGACTTCCATCACACCCAGTTTCTACTCTAACTGCTCCAACCTTTCCTTGAGAAATTGGTTTTCATCTTCTTGGTCAGCAACCTGCTTAGCCAGTTCTGCGTTGGTTACCATCTTTACTCCTTTTGATACTAGATCAGTCTTACACTCTTCACCCCAAGTCCTTAACTCACTCTGATACCAATCAGATAGGGAGGAAACTAGTTGCTCGAGTTAGCTTGACTCACTCCAAGGATTTCTTCCTATCCTAACCCGAGAATACGTCTCTCTAATCCCCTAATCCACTCTAGGTCCTCACTACCGAGGATTGTTACTATGCTTCTTGTGAATTCACTTTCGTTAATCCACCAACTCACTAATCCATTGAATTTAACTAGACGCCTTACAGAGTTTTCTCTACCATGGATTATGCCTACAACTTCTCCTAAGTTATTTTCTTCTAATTCTAGGAACTTCTCTCCATTTGATCCCATCTTCCTCTGGTCTGAGGCCGACAGCCTAGTCTCTGGTCTACCCTGCAAGTGTTTTCCTTTTTGGTCACTAATACCTTGTCGGGCCAATTTGCTGAAACGGACGACGCCATTCCATGATCTGCTACAAATGGGAGTCTATTGTACATGACTGGCTCTTCTTGACAACCTCCAATGGTCGTGTGGATCCCATGATGGAGATTCAAGGCAGAGCCATGTTTATGACTGCTTGATACCAACCAAAAACAAAAAACAAATAACTTATTTACAAAACCGAGCTTGGCATGAACATAAAATTGGAACTCACTGAATGCAGAAAAGAAACATTTACTCTAACACATAGACATTTATAGATTAAGCCATTATTTACAGAACTCTGAGAAGGGAACAAAAAATGGTCTACAAATTATTATTTAAAAGATGTTCATTTTGTGGAACTATCACACCCAACAATCCAAAAATAATCCAACCCCTTACAGAATGCCCATTGTGTCTTTTATATCCTCTGCGACCTATCATGAGAACATCCCTAACAGATGAGATCAAACTCGACACAATTTGTTTCCCGCTATAACTGTCTTTCAACCTCCATCGAGTCATCGAAGTAGTCAGAAAACACTTACTCCGATGTCCGATGTTATTTTGCACATTGCGCACTTCCACATTGGTTTCCATCAGGTCATCAGGTTAGCATCAAGATAGTCTGTCTGATGGCTGATGGTGCGCTCCCCACAAAAAGCTTCCTTATTGGGTTGTCGATATAGCCCAAAACATGTTCTGTTGATGGCTGATGGTGCACTGCAAACTACATGCTTTCCCATTGGGTCATCAGGTTAGCTCAAAATATGTCTTGCCAATACTCGATGGCTCCACAATGGACTCACTCCGCTCACTCCACTCCACTTGCCACCTCATCGGCCTATCGGGGTAGGTAGAAAATAGTCTCGCTGATAGCCGATGGCACCTCATCGGGTTTTCGCGATAGGTAAGCTGATACATGAAATTTTCAAAAGAAGTAAAAATGCACTCCAAGATCCAAACAGACAACCTAATGGACAAACATCAATCCTTATGCCAAAATTGCCAAAGTTTGAAAGGGTCTTTGCTCACCCTTAGGTGCTCCTACACTAGCATGGTATGGAAGGATAGATAGTTATCTCTCCAAACTAGGATATTCCAAAAATGAAGCAGACTCTAACATATACTTCAAAATATCGGATGGTGACATGTTAATAGTTGTTCTCTATGTTGATGACTTGTTGATAACAGGAGAAGATCACCTCATTGCAAAATGCAAACAAGATCTTGTGGCTAAATTCAATATGAAGGATCTAGGTCTACTACACTATTTTCTAGGCCTCAAAGTATGGAAAAAAGAGAATTATATTTTTCTAAATCAAGGAAAATACACCACTGATATCTTGACCAGATTTGGTATGATAGATTGTAAGCCTCTATCGAATCCAATGGAAACAAATCTTCATAAGCTCAAAAGTGAAGCAATAGATTCAAAACCTACAGATCCTACATACTATAGACAAATTATTGGATCTCTTATGTACCTAGTAAACACTCGCCTTGATATTTGTTATGCTACCAATGTGTTAATTCATTTCATGTGCAAACCTATGAAGATTCACCTAATGGCTGGTAAGCATATTCTAAGATACTTGCGTGGCACTATTGGACTTGGCCTGAAGTATAAAAATGTTGAGATACAACTCCAAGGGTATTCTGATTCCGACTGAGCAGGAAGTTCCATTGATTGTAAAAGTACAATGGGGTGTTGCTTTAGTCTTGGATCAACTATGATATCCTGGTTTATCAGAAAATAGTCAACAGTTTCTTAGAGTTCCACTGAAGCCAAATATATGGCTGCCTCCATGGGAGCACGTGAGGTAGTATGGTTAAGGAAATTTCTAGTTGGACTATTTGGGAAGCCCCTAAACCCACTGTGATTCTGTGATAATCAAAGTTGCATCAAAGTTTTTGTAAATTCAGTTTTTCATAATCGATCCAAGCATATAGAAATCCCATACCATTACATAAGAGATATGGTAGACAAAGATGTCATCAAATTGACCTACATCAGCACTGAAGAGAAAAGTGTTAACATATTCACCAAACCTCTTGCAAAGTTGAAAGTGGAGTACTTTAGAGGTAAACTTGGTATGACTAAATTATAATGAAAATTTCAGATATTAATCTTAATCATATGTAATTGATATATTCATGAATATCTTGAATGCAATATTGCATGTCTGTGTTATGTCATGGAAGGTGATGATCTTTCATGTGATGTAAGTGTAAGATCTCTATTGTAAGGTGACGATGTTCATAATAGCCTGATGTGTTATCAAGATTGACTACATTAAGTTTTTGTCCCGAAATGTGCCGAAAATCTTGATACTAAATTTTGTATGATGAGTTATTGAATTTTTATCATTAAATGATTGTTCCGAAATATGTCAGAAATTATGATAACAATCATATCATGATTGACTACATTAATTTGTTGTCCCGAAATGTGCCGAATATCATGATACTAAAATAATTTCACTTGTGATAATGAAAATGTTACAATTGTCACTAGAATCAAGGTTGTAATCTGATAAGACTTCAAGTAGTTGTTTTCCCAGAGTGCTGGATATCAAATAATCCATATCTCTTTGAGATATGAAGTATTTCACTAGTAGGTGTTACTAAGTGAATGATCATGTCAAATGAATGTGTATATCTATAATGTTGTTCCTTAAAACTTAATTATGAAATTCAATCCTCTTTTGCTAAGAGGGAGTGTTAAGGATATAGCTTCATTTGGATTGAAGCAAGTAATATATAATGACATTGAATGAAGAGTCCTGTCCCCATAGGGTCATGACTCTACGTGGCATAAGCCACATAGAATTCATGCCCCTATGTGGACATGACTCTTCATCCTTTTATTTATTGGCATCGACACTTGCTGTGAACTGAAACTAACAACTGTGGCAGTTTCACAAAACAGCAAGCTGTCGATATTATCATAGAAGATTAATAGTTAGAGATATATATATACACATCAGAGGTAAAAAATATTCATTGCAGTGATCTTATTAAAGTCCATCCTCACTACATATTACCAGACTATTGTATTCTCTGTCTCTCATCTAAATTCCCTAACAAATATGTATGTCTAATTTAATTTCCATGTTATTGATTTCTCAATGCTTCATGATTAAATTGATACACATGTGATTTAATTAAATAACTAAGTATTTAATTAAATGCTACTTTGATGATGTAAAAGAAGAATGTATTAAGCCTAAGAACTATATGACTAATATTATTTAATTAACTCTAATTAAACACAACATGATATAATTCTACTTAACACTAAGGAATGTAAATCTATTACAATTTACATAAAAGAATCCAAGACAAACAATAAAGTAATGAAACATACTTGTCAAGAGTGAAGTAATGTAGACCAAACAATATAACATCATTTAATCTTACATACTTTAATGAAGACATGCTAACATATTACTCATTTTTTAAGAAAGAAAAGATATATATATATATATATATAGAGAGAGAGAGAGAGAGAGAGAGAGAGAGAGAGAACTAGGCATAGTATCTACAAAGGTGCCTAGAATTTATGGATTCCTTGAGATGCGCACCTTCCACATTTGCTATCTTATAAGCACCTGATCTATAGACTTCGACAACAATGTATGGTCCAAGCCAATTAGGGCCAAATTTTCCATCTCCTTAGGTAAGGCATTCATGTTGCGTTGATTCTCATAAAGGACTAAATCACCTACTAAGAAGGAAAGTTGAATAACTTTATCATTGTAGCTTCATTGCAAAGTTTTATGATATTCTTAAATATGTTCGAAGTCATTTATACGTCGTTCATTGAGAATCTCAAGTTATTGATGTCTTTTCTCTCTATAGTAATCACCATCCACTATGCCCTTATGAGAAACTCTCAAAGAAGGAATTTCTAACTCCAAAGGCATAATGGCATCAACACCATAAACAAGAATATAGGGAGTACAACCCATAGAAACATGTACACCTTTGTGATAGGCCCACAAAGAATAGGTTAATTGAGTATGTCAATCCTTACCATGCTTGTTTAGAATTTTTCGAACAATTTGTTCAATTATCCTATTAGAAGACTCAAATTGACCATTTGATTGAGGATAATAAGGTATAAAAAATTTATATTGAAAATGATATTTTTTGAGAAACTTCTTCACATCCTTATTTTTGAATGACGTTCCATTATTTGAAACTAAGGCAGAAGGTATCCTGAATAGGGAAATAATGTTTTCCAAAATGAATTGACAAATTACTTCAGCAGTAGTGGATCAAAGAGCAACGACTTCCACCCACTTCATAAAGTAATCAGTGGCAGTTACAATGAAGGCGTGTCCTTGAGATGAAGGAGGAGATATTTTACCAATGAGATCCAAACCCCATGTATAAAAAGGCCAAGATGCCACTTGAGATCGTAGTTCTTGGGTAGGGGAATTGATTAAATTGCTATATTTCTGACATTGATGACATTTTTTAATAAATGCAAAGGAATCTTTTTCCATGGTTTGCCAATAATATCCCATTCAGAGAAATCTCAGAACTAAAGATCTACCCCCAAAATCACTTGAATGTGCTTCCTAAGAGAAACAGGGATCTTAGCCTTGTTTAGGCATTGAAGGAGAAGAATATTATAACCCCTCCTATAAAAAACATTAGAAATGATAATGTATCTAGCATCCAATTTGTGAATCCTAGTGATAGGGAGGAACCCACAGGAGGACCAATTAAAGCTAAGTATAATCTTCTTGTTAAGAGACTCCTTCAAATGAGAGAGGAAAGGTTTTGGTTTTCTAGATAAGGCCCACTTTCAATGTTCACAAGCTTCACTCAACCCAAAAATTCCTCCTTGAGTTATTCCCATCATTTGTTCATACACTTTCTCAACTCAAACTACCATGCTCACTTACTCAACACTTACTCAAACCCTTACTATAGGTCTACACCCCAAATGTTTAAAATGGAGTTATGAGGGCTTCACAAGGTTTCCAAGGTTGTTTTGGACTGATTACAAAAGGTTTTAAAAGGTCACCAATCCTTACTCCAATCAGATTCTTAATTTTCTTCAAAACAGGGCTACAAGGAATAAGCCCTTTTTAGCCCTCCTGAAACACTATTTTGCTCATCACTCACTCCAAACTTGGAATATTTGAAAAAGGTCAATATTTTTGAGTACCTTTTTGGTCAAAATCATGAATTAGTGCCAAGACAGGTCTTGGGAAGGTCAATTTATGACTGTCCTATTTTGTAGCCTCAAAACAAGGTTTTTTGTGAGGGTTTTGAACCACGATGCATTAGAAATCACTTCTCTATTCTGTATCAAGCTCCCAAATTGTCAATACAGCTCTGCCACACCAATTAGAACTCTCCCCTATCTCTTCCTTGCAAACATTTCAACAAACACTTGGCAAACAAACACCAAGAAAGCAAATTTTGACAACAAACTCACTATTTACTGCTACAACACTGTTAAATTTGCTCATTGAAGGAAATGTAACCTATTTTTCTTCCTTCACAATGCAAAACAACTTCATAACAGCATAATAAACCTTCAACTAGGAATATTGACAATTAAAACTCATTAAAATTTGACTGAGACCATTCACTTGCTTGCTTCTAACCGAGTTTCCATCATGCACTCGCCTAGAACTTGGTCCCATTCATCCTTTCTATCATGTCTAACAGAAAAAACTTAAAATACAATATGTACAAAGGTGAAAATTGGTCTCCAAGGTTCATTTTTACTTGGTTACCCATGGAGACCAAGTGTTTCAACCTATTTTCCTCAAAACCCCAGTTCAGGGCAGCGAACTGGCAAAAACTAAAAGATTTTTTTTAATAAACCAAAACACAGTAAAAACCCTAACATAAAGAATGAAAAACCTTCATAAAACCATGACACAAACTCCCATGAAAGAAAAATTTGGAAATAGTTCTCTGTACGGACTGTTACAACATATTAAGCTTAAAAAGCATGAAAAACAATCATATTTAATAACTTCCTCTTGCCAATACAAAGCCCAACCTATTTAAAATGTTTGAAGTGTAATTATATAGGCACACTAAAACCATTCCAACCATTATGGCATTCATAACTACCTTGTAGAGTGATTTTACAACTTTTCTCACTTTTTGTCAAAATGTTGCTTGACAACATTGGCAATTTTTGACTCTTAGTGCATTTTTTACCTACAAGACAAATATCTTCCACCTAACCATTTGAGAAGGTGTCCAATCAATAAATACACCTACTCCAAGTCCTTTCTAGGCTTGTTACAAGGTTTTGAGCATATTTTCACTATAATGCCATTTTTGGCTTACAAGGCACTATGGGCCAAAACTGGAAAGAAAACTTGAGAAAAACTATCTAAACACTCTAAGATAAACCTAAAACATAATGAAACCTAAAACACACACTTGGACTCTTAAAATAGTCCTTTATTCAAGTCATGATCCCGTCAGGATCAAACAAGCCAAAATTATGAAGGTGCTCCTGCACCACCTAGCCCTAGTGTTCTTATTCGCAGAGTCGGGAAATGTACCATCACTCAAATATCTCATGATATGCAAGTACCATTCATCAGAATATAGAATACAATAATATGCCACATCGCTAGGATTATCAAAAATAGTCGGGGTAGTGAGGTTGTGAATTGTGAATTTTAGATCTACCAAGGGGTCCTCTAGAGACATAAGAGAGGCAGCACATGTCATCACATCAGCATGTCGATTATCTTTTCAAGGAATGGGCTTTATGGTATAAAAATCAAATTTTTGCAACAAGGATATAGCTAGATCTCTATATTATGATAATTTATCTTGCTTAGCTTGATAAAATATTGTCAGTTGTCTTATGATTAGTTGACAATCTCCATAAATATGTAGATGTTTCACATTCAATGCCAAAGCTTCTTTAATTCCAGCTATATGAGCCTCATATTTAGAAATGTTGTTGGTACATAAGAAATTGAGATAATATGATAAAGGAATAGGCTTCTTTTTAGGAGAGATTATGACCACCCCTACCCCCAATCCTATACGACACTTAGAGCCATCAAAGTACAGTTCCCAAGTCTCATCAACCTAAATAGAAAAAATATATTCATCAAGAAAGGACTCTGGATTAGGTAGGGAGAAGGGTGAAGGAGAATCAACTAAGTGGTCAGTTAATTCTTGACCCTTTATTGCCTTTTGTGAGACAAATTTAAGATCAAACTCGGTCAGCATCATAACCCACTTAGCTAAGTGTCCAAAAAGGTCAGTTTTGGAGAAAAGATGTTTAAGAGGATCAAATTTAATGATAACATGGATCTCAGCATTCAAGAGATAATGCCTCAACTTTTGGGTTACAAAGACTAAACCAAGGCACTATCTTTCTATTGCAGAATATCAGACTTCATAACTAAGTAGAGTGTAGCTTATGTAATAAACTGGACATTCTCTACCATCCTTATCACATTGAGCCAATAGGGTTGCAAGAGCTTGAGGGGAAGCATTAGTGTATAGAAGGAAAGGCTTAGTAGGATTGGCCAAATAGGATTTTAGGTCTTAAAATGCTTGAAGACAATCCTCATTCCATTGGAAAGTGATATTCTTTTTAAGCAATTATGTGAAGGGAAAGGTACGATTTGCAAGTTGAGACACGAACCTACAAATAGCTTGGATCTTTCCTTGCAAAAATTTTAGTTGGGAGACATTCTTAAGAGGTGGCATGTTAATAATAGAATCTATCTTCTTTGTATCCACCTCAATTCCATGATGTGAAACTATGAATCCTAATAGTTTTCCACTATCCACACCAAAAACACATTTTTGGGGATTCAAACGCATGTTACACTTACGAATTCTCTCAAAGATTTGATGAAGGATCTTAACATGATTTGTACGAAGAACAAATCTAGCTAAGATGTCATCAATGTAATCTTCTAATTTTTTATGCATATAGTCATGGAACATAAGAGTCATAGCACGTTGATAGGTTGCACCTACGTTTTTCAATCCAAAAGGCATCACAATCCAACAAAATGTTCCCCAAGGGGTGGTAAAAGTAGTTTTATACTAATCATGAGGATTAATGAAGATTTGATTATATCTTGAGAAACCATCCATAAAGGATAATAAAGCATGCCCTACTACCAAATGCACTATCATATCGATATTCGGGAGAGGAAAGTCATCCTTAAAAGAGGCCTTGTTTAAATCACAGAAATTCATACACATCCTAATCTTATTTTCATCCTTAGCCACAACCACAACATTTGAAATACATGGGGAATAATCGATAGGACGAATGAATACAACATCCAATAGTTTTTCAATCTCAGCTTTAACAGTAATGCAACTTTAGGGTGAATCTTTCAAATCTTTTGCTTCATAGGTTTAGCATCAGGAATTAGGATAATATTATGAGTGACAATCTTAGGATCTACGCTAGGCATATCAAAATATATCCAATCAAAGATCTCAGGGAATTCATGTAACAACTCGACATACTATTTTTGTTCTTCTTTGTCAAGACATTTCCCTATCTTGATGATTTTATCTTCAACACAAGGATCCATCTTGATATCAATGGTGTCATTTATTAGGAGATTGCTTTGTTGAGTAGCGTCTTTTAATTGGGGAAATATTTAACTATCTCATCATTATTTCTTTCTTTTCCAAAGTAAGCTTCCACATTTAGACAACAAGGAGAACTACGGTTATGGTGATAATGAGGAAGGTTGTCATAAGTTCCCAAGAATTCAACTAAGGAATCATCGGTAGAAAAAACATCCAAATAAAAGACACAAGAAGGGTCATAGTCAATATATTCTGGATATTTTTGCAAGAGAGAAGTAGAAATGACATTAACACTAATAGATGGTCTCTTAGAGGATTTAGTATGCTTGAAAGGATCATAAACAAACCCAAATGTCATATCACGAAAGTTGTTTTCCAAGGGAACCTTAATCCCTTGTTCTTGAGCACCACATCCATTTCCATTATATCCACACCTAGCTAGGATGTGAAAACCAGGACCATAAAGGTTAGTCATTTCTGAAGAAGAAGGAGGATTTTCAAAAAGTGAAGAATCAAAATCCTCTAGACTAGAAACTAAGGGAGATGAAGTCTGAGAAGATGCCACAAAGTTATTACTCAATGGCCCAGACAAAGTGGATTGATTTTTAGGTTCTTCTTCTTCTTTACTCTTTTCAACCTTAGGTTCTCTGGGGGGGAATTATGTATTCCTCTACGAAAGTAGGATTGAGGTTAAGGGATCCCCAATCATCTTCTACAAGAACCTTCTCAGGAGAAAAGGTGCCCTCAGTAGTAGAGTCGAGCTAAGAAGACTCATCCTCAAGAACCTTAGGTCCACTGGAGGAAGTATTGGGAATCGATTTAGATATAGGAGATAGGTTTGATGAAGTGGTCACACTAATCGAAGTAGAAGCTTTAGAGGAATTATCTAAGATAGTTGGGGAAGAATTGGTTGAAGAGGATTTAGAACTTGATGTTTGTAAGCAAGCCTAGAATCTTGTGTCACCGAGCAAGGTATATGTTGTATTGTTGTAAATAAATTTAATTTGCCTATGCAATGTAGAGGGAACAACTTGCATGCTATGAATCCAAGATCTCCCTAGCAATAGTTTGTATGTCAATTCTCCATACATGACATGGATATGAGTGGGTTAAGTAGTAGGACCTACCTTAACAGGCAAGGTGATGATACTTAGTGAAGATTTAGAAACATTATCAAAGCCACAAATAGTGAGAGAATTAGGCTTAATAAGAGGTGTATCAACATTTATCCTATGCAACAAGTTAATGCTACAGACATTAAGGATAGAACCATTATCCACTAGTGTTTTTATAATCGCACTATCAGTTATAATAACCACAATCATTAAGGGATCATATTTTTGTTGAATTTCACTAGAGGGTAGCTCATCTTGTGTAAACACGATCTAAGCCTTGGGTGTTATAATAGAGTTAATCAAGGAAGCCATATTATTGAATGTCATTGTAGATGGGATATTCAATGTTTTCAAGGCATCTTGTAGCATTCCATGATGAGTCGAGGAATTTTGAATCAAATCCCAAAGGGATATCTTGGTAGGAGTAACTTTAAGTTGTTCAACAAGATCATATTCCTTACCAAGAGTTTGTGAAATGCGAGGTGCTGAGGAAGAATGGGCTGAGGATCAGGTAGAGAAGTTGGAACAACTAGAGGAGGATTAGTTGCCTATTGTTTCTCATATTATAGCTATGGTAAACTAAATTATAACTCTCCTTAGTTAGTTTTCTAGCATAGATATAAGGAATCTTAGTAGGATTCCTTCCTTGAACTGTAATTATAGGTTTGTTTGGAGTGATAAAGGAATCATGACTATATCCACCTTGAACCATGAAAAGAGGTTGATGAGGAAGAGGTTAAGTTGGAGAAGGACAAAAACCTTGGACAACAAAAAGTGGTTTTCTATGTTCATTCACATTGATCATATTGATTAACCTTTTAGATACATTATTCTATTTTGAAATTTTAGGCAAAGACATAAAGTCATCAAGGGCATCATCCAATAAAGCATGATCATAGTGATTGAAAAGATTATCTTTGGACTCAAAAGAAGACATAACATCATAGAGGGGATTGCGAGAGTCAACCATGTTTCTAGATATAGTGGACGAGTTGATAGGAATGTACCCATGAGAGGAATCATTCAACTTATCTTTCTCATCACCAGGAAATGGCATAGTAACAAGGTTGATTAATTTCTGGCAAAATGAGGGTTTAGAAGGCTTAGGGTTCAAAAAATCATCTAGAGATTCATCTAATTCATCCTTACTAAACTCATAATCAACAAAATTGCATACATCATCAAAAGTATGAACATCTTGCAAATAGAAATCTGACATTTTGAAATGAAAATTGCATGAAACTTAAACACACAATGCAAGAAAAATGAAAGAAATCTATCTTTTCCTTTTTTTTTTTTTTTTTATGTTTTGAAAGAAAATGAAATAAAATAGATATATATCTAACAATGAAATGCAATGAAAATGAAATTGGATTCACATCGGGTTCACCAAAGATGTGTACAGTAAAAAGTGAGACTAAGTATGGAAACCCTAATCCTACTCTCATACATACCCATGGAATACAAAAGAGCCTAGGGAGGTAATGCACTTTGGCTACTTATTATGAGAAAGAGAGAGTCATAGATTACCTCTTAGGTTTTCTATTCCTTTGTTGTATATGAGAGAGAGGAATGATGCAAAAATGCAATCTAACCTAGAATGCAAGTAAGCAAGGAAACCCTAATATGAGAATGCAGATCAAAGGATAACTGATATACTACTGAAAACTATAGATCACAAGGAAAAATCAGAGGTGCACCTATGTTTGAAATCTGAGTAGAAATATCTGAGACCACTGTGCCATGCCACTACCCTGATTTTGCAATTTTGGAGCCTGCAAGACACTGTTCTACTAAACCTTGTTGACACGGAGCAGGACCATGGCACCACACCACTGTCCTGGGTAGGACTAGGATGCCACACCCTATCCTTAGGGTTTTTCTTGAGATCTGCAACCAAGAACTATCCTTGTGTGCTCTTTGAATCCTAAAACTTCCGGCGATGCTTGGATTCAAACCTGTACCTAAAGCTGAAAAATAGGGTTTGGGGTAGCTATATAGGGTTTTGCCTTAGTCAAACCCCAATGTTGGTGATTTAAACCTCCACAAATATCTAATAATGTACTAAAAATGTGTGTGCAAGAACCTTGTGTGTGTGCAAGATCCTAAAATGAAAGCAAACAATCTAGACCAATCCTAAAGAGTAAACCCTAATTGCTTATAATTGACAAAGTAAATTATCTAAATCCATAATGAAAAATGAAACTTATGCAAAGACATAAAAACAACACGAAACCATACCCAACCCCAAGGGAGAGGTACAAGAAAATCGTCGGGCGGTGATCTCCTATTGTTCATCTACATCTTCAAAAGCCCCCAATTGATAAAATGATGCTTGATGAAATTTGCATGGATGAATGTTTAATTTTGTTGAAGACTTCAAAGATCTACTCTTTTTCTAGAAAGAAGGCTCTTTTTGCTCCAAAATCCTATTCTTAGATTCTTAGAAGAAGACCCCTTCAAATGAAGAAAGAGAGCTCTTAAGTATGAAACCCTAGATCTTAATTTCATTCTTAGGCCAACCTAGGATTTGAATTTCCCGCCAATCTTTTGGGGTTAAGCATTATTATATCATAGGATTATGCTCCTAAAATTTCGGGGAAAAATCCGAGGACCATGTACATTCCCGCCATGGTTTGACCAAATTTTCACCAAATTTTTCAGGGCCATTAGATATGATGATATTAGAGCGCATCCCAAAGTTACAGCTGATTTTGAGATGTTTTGATATGCGAAATCGGGCCTAAACGGTCAAAATAAGACATAATTAGGGTTTATGATTAAATGATTCATTGGAGGAATAAAATGAAAAGGGGCATGCCTAGGGTAAAGGGCCCAACTTTATAATATGTAAAGTGATGAAACATGACTTTAGATTTAATTAAATTAATTAATTAAATGCTTAAAGGGGAATTAGAAATGCAAGATGCAAGACACACTAAGGTGGGTGCTAACCTAAGTTTGAGATTGTATCACCCTAGCAAGGGTGTACAATTTACGACACTACAGTAAGGTTAAGGTCGAGTCATTGGATAATCCTTTTACCCAAAGGATAAACTCTTGTGCAAGAGTTAGTGGATAACTAAGGTCAAAGCAATGAATGCGTCAAGAGACCCATGGGTTAAGGAATGGTTAAGTTAGAGGGAAAGTCTCTAACCAAGGGTTGAGTTTGAGTTAACCATTAATGGGTATTGAAGACTTTGAGGTTAACTTGTTGGAGAAACAAAGCCTTTAATGGTTTATGAAGACTTTGAAGGTTTGATAAGTGACTTGTTTTTTCTTAGGAATGTGACAATGTTTAGGATAGGATTAGATTTAATTAAGTGGGATTTAGGAGGTTCTAGAAGAATTATTAGGATGGAAGTGTATCTAATAGGAGGATGCAAGTGGGATAAATTAGGATTTTTAATTAAAATAAAATGTTTTATTTCAACTAAAATGGATGCAATTTGCATTTGTAGGAAACTGCAAGTGGGGGGGGGTTATAAATAACTATTGATTTATAAATATACGCAAGAAAGGATTTTAATTAAATGTAGAAAGAGGATTTAATCAAATAATTAATTTTATTCAATTAAGAGAAGAAAGGGGAATTAATCAAATATTTAATTTAATTAATGGTTAGATAGATGAAATAGGGATATTAATCAAACCTTAGTTTAATTAATAGGTGGATAAATGATAATTAAATAGATAAAATTTATTTAATTAAGTGTGTAGATTTAGGTGTCTACAGTTCTTGCTATGTTTCAGATTTGTATATGTGCATGATTGATGTTGTTGGTGGATTTATTATTGGATATTACTGCTCCTAGGACATGTTGTCATTGAAGTCAATGTATTCCTGTGTTTTGGTGTTGCAGAGAGTTTGGTGATTGCAATGAGTTGATCTGGTTGGTTTACCTATTTGGGATGTTGAATCAACTAGAGATACTTCATTCATTATTGATCCCATGATGCTATGTTGTGATTTTGTCGTGTTATGGATTCCAGTATGGAGAGTAGTTTTTGATGTTCAATGTTGAAGTGTTTTGGTGATTGATCTGTTCTGCTCCGGTATGATCATATCTTTGGTTGCAAATTTGGGAGAGTGTTTTGGATGTTCATGTGTATCTTAATTTAAGATGGTTCATGATTTGGTGCTTAGAAAGTGATCTTTCTTGTCCGAGTTGCCACTGTTAAGTGTTCTTGACTGTTAGTGAGTTGATTGATGAAGATTTGAATAAGTGGTGTTGGTGCAACTATTGCGGATGATTCTAACATGCTTGTTGGTGTTTATCAATCATGTTCTATTTGTTTTGGTGGTTTGCATTGATCATTGTGCACATTCTTAAATATCTAATGGGTCTGGTGATACTCTTCGTGTTATGCAGTATTTTCGGTGGTGTAACATGTTGCGGTTGATCTTTGCAAGATTTTTAGTGGTGTTGCGTGTTCGGGGAGTTGATTTAGGTCCATGCTATGTCATCTATGACATTGTATTGATCCAGTGGTTGATTTATTTATCCTTTGATGTAATTTTATAATTAAGGGTTGAGGGTTTGGCCAACCTTGTAGTTCTAAAGTGGAAAATTGGGAACCTTAGCCAAATTCGCCACTTGGGAGAAAGATGAGAACTTTACTGAGGTTCAATTTTCACTTGGGAGGGACTTTACATTTAAAAGAGAGGGATGAATCTACTAGATCCAATCCCAAAGGATGCAAGTATTGAATACTAAGTAGCTTGGAATGTCGTTAACCCTCTTTTGTAAGTTGATTTATTGATTTAAGACAAAGTACTGAAAATGGAGACAAAGTATGCAAAAATAGTGAGCTACAAATTCAGGATTCAACCATGCACCTAGATCTGAGAAGTTTGAGATGATTTGGAGCTGCTCTCTAAAATCCGAGAAAACTTGCAGGGACCATGTGTCTATACAGGGGGGCCCTCCTATCAATCCTCTAAACTTTACGTGCATCGAAAAGGGTTTTTCCGTCTCTGCGAATAAAGCTTAATTCCAAAAGTACAGGTGCACACCTATTTAGTGCACATAGAAAGAAAGGGAAATGTGTTGTGAACAGGTGTTTGTCTTCAGATCAAACCCCAATTTTGGAATTAACCAAGTGGTTGAAATAATACAAATGAAAAGACTGAAAGGAGAAATTCTCTTCTTTGAGGGGATTTCGAATTGACTGAAATTGAAATGCTTATACCTCCTTGCGAATTTTTGCTTGCCTCCACATAGAATTAGGGTTTCATGAAGTAGAATGTTGATCTCCTCTTCAATGCTTGAAATCTTGTCTCTATTGCTTCTCTAAAGCTTGAAGGAAGACTAAATTCCTCTCAAATGCTTGAATTCTTGGATGCTCGAATGCTTGATTGAATTTCGTTAGATGTCAAATGAGAGGGGGAATCCCTCTTTTATACTTTCTAGTAGGTTTAATTGACTGATTCTCTCACTTGAGTTGACATAGGAGGGAATTATTGCTTCAAATTTGAGTTAGGTCCAAAGAGAGAGGATCAAGGGAGGTCCCAAATAGGGGATCCTAGGGTACCATGCCCTGGTCCCAGTGAGGACTAGGGTACCACACCCTAGTCCTTCCCTATTTTAAAGAAGGATCAAGGTGTGGGAATAACACAAAGTTGAATTGCAATGATTTTTTTATGTATATGAGCATATTCAGGTCTTAGATCAGATTAAGGGGCGCAAACACTAAGGAAAAGACCCAAATGCCGACGCAAATTGCAAGGGGTGTAATTTTAGGATGTTAAATTTTGCCCCCACTTTAGTGGGAGTATGAGCTTATGAAAATACCATGGATAAAATACAAGGAATTCAAATTGAAAGACTTTCACCACATCAAGGAGGCAAGATTCAACAAGCCCCTAGTGGAATTTAGGATCTTACGACTTCAATGATAAGGGAAGATCATGAGAGAGAGAGAACCATGACTACAACTAGTAAGGTTCTCTTACTGTGAGCCATGAAAAGAATACCAAAAATTATAAAGCAAAGACAAATTTCTCTAAGTAACTTCAAGTATCAAAAGAGAGAATTATAAAAAGAGTGTATGCCCCACATTAAAGTGATTGTGTATGCCTTATTGGGAGAAATTGGTTTAAGGTAGGATATACCCAAAGAAGACAAGCACACTATTGTAATAATTTAGCCCCCAAGAGAGGATAAAACAAAGGATAATGAACACAAAACACAAAACACAAGGTTGTTTCACCTAAATTTGGAGTCAGTATTCTTTTTATGATAACTCATGTATATGTATACATGCATAGAATCATCCTCATCTCCCAAAGAGAGGAAACCACCATGGAAGAAGGGAAAAGTTGGCAATTGACACTTATCTGATGGATTCTAGTGCATGGATAATGGATTAGGGTTGTCATTGATGAAAACTTTCCTTGGAAATTCTATCTGGTAGTTATGGATTTTGGTAACTAGTAGAGGAAGTGGTCTGGTAATCTGTCATTGGTATTTTAGGATAAGCAGAGCACTTTTGGTCCGAAATCTTTGCAATGATTGTGGTGGTCATATTTATGCATGGGATAATTGGGCCGGCATATAGAAGTCATTTTTACATCATTTGGTTGGTCCACATATGTTCTAGAGATCTAGTCTAAGTTGACACTTGTTTACATGTTAGATTGCATATTATGGTTGGCCGACCTGATGAATGTTTATTTTGTGATTACAGAGATATATAACTGATTAGGAGATATTTTTGAGATATGATATTGTTACAAGGGCAGTTGTCATTGCACCAAAAGATTGACTTGTTAATGCTCGATACAACCACTAGAATTATACAATCCACATGAGACGATTAAGCCATGTCACAAACCCAAGTGTTGTATTGCACAACACAAGGAGACCAAGGGCGCACACCTTGCAATAACTCCCCCCCCATCGTAAGTGAGGGGTTTGAACCTATGAACAAGATCTGATACCACTTGTTATAAGTGTGGCTGTCATTGCACCAAAATATCGACCTATTAATGCTCGATACAACCACTAGACTTATAGAATCCATAGGAGGTGGTTAAACCCTATCACAAACCTGAGCGTTGCACTGCACAACCCAAGGAAACCAAGGGCGCACACCTTGGAACCAATTTGAGTGAGTGGTGATTGAGAAACCTATTTGGCATAATTTCACGTGTGCATTCTTGATCTAGTCGTTGAATGAGAAGTAGAATAGAGCAGAGTTGCAAAGGTGTTGCAATCAGAATTTTTGCACTTAACTGAAACTCATCCACGCATTATTTGATGCTATTTTCAAGTTCAATCATTGTAGTTATTATTGTAAATAATCTATAAGTCAGTAAGACTTCCATATTGTAATTGAACCTTTGGTTCTAGGCAATGTGTCTGAATGCAAGTGCATTCCCCTTTTGTAGTATTTATATACTCCTGATCACAGTATATGAATATTGTGGGTTCCAATCCCACCATGTTTTTTCCCTTTCCGGGTTTCCACATAAAAATCCTAGTGTTATGATTTTGTGGTTGATTATCTTGTGTTTTACATTTTACTTTCCTGCATTTGCTTTTGGTGGCCTATAAATAAGTGTGAAAATTTATTTACCAGTAGAACATTGATTCACCCCCCCGCCCCTCTCAGTGTTCCTTAATTTCAATAATTGGTATCAAAGCCTTGTTCCTCTGAGGAAGCCTAACCACTTGAGGAAGGTCTAAGAGATTTAATCAATGGAATCTGGTTTGCAGAAATGACTTTGTGTGGCACTTGAGGATCTTGATGCAACAAGAAATGAAATAGGTTCCTTAAAGAGAAACTTGAATGTAGCTGAAGAATTCATTAATGTTTTGAAAGATCAAGTCAACACTTTAAGAGACAAGAAGAAAGAGTTGATGGACAAGCTGGAGGAGAAAGAAGAACAAATCATGGAAAATCAAGACAAAGCTGATGAATGTGATAAGCTTGCTAGAGAGAATGGTGTATTAAAGAACGAGATGCGATCCATTGTGATGAAGCTGAATAAGAATCAATAAAGTTTGACTCAATCATTGAAAGACATATTAGATGAATGCTTCAGACTTACTTATGAAAATGAATACTTGAAGCTTGAGTTGACACAATCAAGGAATAATAGTCAAGAACTTGAAAGACAAATTGTTTCCCTAAGAGATGAACTTTCTACTGCAAATGAATACAAAGACAAATTCAATGCTATCTCAGCAAGGTTGGATGAGATGTTGGATAGTCAGAGACATGCAAAAGAAATGTGAGGACTTGGATATGAGAAAGTAGAATCCTTCGGTCTTGGTAAATGTAATACAAAACCTAAGAGCAAGAATCCTCTAGTAAGACAACCTAATGCCTATAAATTAAATGGTAGATATTTTACTTGCAATAAATTTGGTCATATGGAAAATTAAAGCAGGAATAGGGTGAATAATGCAAACAATGGTCCTACCTTTACTGGTCAGTGTTTCATAGGCAATAATTTTGGTCACAAGTCAAACATGTGCAAAGCAGTAATGAACAATTTTCAGAACAAGAGATGTTATGCTTTTGGAATGTTTGGACATATCTCTAACCAATGCAGGATGAGACCAAATCGGATGAATTTCAGACCTATGCATAACAATTTTGTTTGCCATGCATGCAACAAAACTGGTCACATTGTAAAATATTGCAGAACCAAGAATATGAACAAGAATGCTTTGGTAGACAAGAACAAAGATGATGAAAAGGGAAAAGAAAAGCTAGAAGAGATTCTGAACAAGTATGAGAGACGTGGGTTAAAAAGGATGAATCCAAGTAAGCCAGTGGATCTGCACATGAATCCGGTGCAGGATATTCATCCAGTAACTAAGGAATTTGGCCTTAGGGGGTTGTATTTTCATGCAAAATCTTGTAGAACCCTCTAAAGAGATCCGTGATCGATCAAGGTTGATTGCAAATGCTTGGAGATGATTATCCAGAGTTTGTAGAAGCAAGAATAGTATGGATAATACTAATGGGTTATGAGGTTGATGTTCAAACTCTTGAAAGCTATGCTCAACATCTTTTGAGAAAACCGGTTGACCCTCATGAACCAAAATTTGGCTCATTAAAGGAAACAAAGAGAAAAGTAACAAAAATGGCAGAGGCAGTGGCTGAGAAGATGAGTTTTACCAGAGAAGCTATCAAGAAATCTAAGGAGAGGAAGGTTGTTGGTTGTTGCAGTAGTCCAGGCTCAAGCTAGTTAGGCCTTGGTTAAATCAGAGATTGAGGACAAAAAGTTTATTGAGATGTCTCTAAGTGTTTTGCAAAAGGTGGTACCAAAACTGCTATTAGATCCAAATTCTAACCCCTCTGCTGATCTGCTACAGTTAATCAACAATATCGGTACCAATTTTGATTCATTGGAAAAGGCAACCACCAAGAAAGTATTAGACATATTCAAGGAGGTGTGTATGCAAACTTTCTGGAAGATGATTGAAGATGACATAGTTATATTTAACAAAGGACTACAGACAATCTCTGAGGCATTGAGTGAAGGTGAAAATATATACAAGTCATGCCTTATACTGCCCAAATTCACATCAGATATAGACAAGCAAATCAGTTTTTTCCAGGGAGAGCTTGATAGTATATCTCAATCATTTGATTCCAATGTAGCCCTTTCCAGAAGTATAGAAGGCTAGGTGATGGCTCTACTTGATCAAATCTTGAGCCTAAACTCAGAAAGGGACAAAATACTAAGGCGGGTTGGTGAAATCCGGAACCTTGTTGCTCCCTGGATGGACACCATGTTGAGCAACAAAGTTGATTGCATGAAGATAATTGCACAACCTATTCCAATAGAATTGAAAGATGTGGAGATATATGCTTATGTCTTCAGTGCTTTCATCACAGTTTTGGACAACTTGAAGAATGGGTGGGATACCCACTTAGGATTTTTGAAGACCATTTTTGCAAATATCTTCAAGTATGTATAATATTCAGTATTGTGAGATTTTGCCAAGATCAAGAGCTCAATGAAATGTACAAAATAGAGACATAATATGGGACAAGAATAAACTATATTCTCATCAATAGAAAATGATCAATAGTCAAATTACATAGTTACATACATGTAGATGAGCCTGCTTATATAGGCAAGGCTAGGGATATGTGAGCACACAAACATGACATGTGGCTCAATAAGAAACAAGGGTAGGTAGGAAATAGGTGTGGGTAGGTAGGAGAAATAATATAATAGTCCACATGAGGTGGATCACCCACTGAATGTGGAGTGTAACAACAAGATCAACACCATAAAAGGTGGAATTTCTCCTAGACACACTATCCCAATGTGGCACAAACACCCAAGTGTCTCATACCCAAACTACTATGAAATGCATTTCCTAAGTAAACTTAAGTAAGTGTAATAATATCCATGATGAATAATTGTTTACACCAACACCCCCCCTTAAGTGCAACTTAGGGGAATGCACTTAAGTCTACAATGCAACTAAGCAATGCAAGATGGGTCCCGGCTATGAGGCCATGTTAGGTACCCATGTACAAATGCAAATGCATGCAAACCAATGCAATGAAAACTCTCACAAAGTGGGGAAAGAGAGAAAAACCCAATGGGAAAAAACCCTCCCCCAAAAGAGAGATGAAAAACATACAAGAGAACTCTCATAGAAGAATGTGAAGGACAAAACCCCATGTGAGGAAAAAGTCACCCCCACATGAGAGAAGAAGAGAAGCTAGGAAGCCCCCCCTCAATGTGGAATCTGCACTAATGATAGAAGCTCGATGTATGAAGAAACTGCTCCACGAACGTCGAACAACATTCCTCCCCTTAGGAAGAAACAAAACCAAAGGTGTATCCATGAAGTCTCCCCAATCATGAAGGGAAGATGTATGAAGAAAACTCATGATGAATGGAATCTCTGAAAACTGCTCAAGTGTCCCCATGTCGATGTTGAAAGATACCCCCTCCAAAGGTGGTAAATTGTGCCACACTGCTGAAAAAGGCACTCCAAGATCTAGTGGAGATGGATGTAGAACATGTCCCAAAGACTCACATGTCTCCTCAAAACATAAAGAGACCTCCTCCAAATGTTGTACATAATTATCCACAATCATATCAACCTCGAAAGAATGATCATGTAGAGAATGAACAAGAGGGTCAGACTGTGCCCTCGCAACAATTGAAGAAGGATCACCTTCATCAAAGAGAAAATGAATGTCATCAATGATGTCTCCCAAATCTGCAATGTAGGATTCCATAAATAAACCTGCAATGTCTGTCAAGTAATCATCCCATGAATCTGAAGCTAGAAGACAATGAATATCCTGCTGCACTGAATCACATGAAGGCAAAACTGTCACACTATCTGCATCATCAGGTGCAATAGGTGATGTGATATCAATATGAGGAGATGAAATACAAGACTCAAGAATGGGGTCACATGTGAGAATTCCCATGTTCAAGTGTCCAAAGTTCTCCTCAAAAACTGAACCATCACAAGAAGTGTGATCATCATGTGTAGAATCATCAAATGTGAAATCATCATCATCAACAAAATCTGAAAAGGAGTATAACCGAGATGCATGATCAACCACCCCAGTCGCAATGATAGCTCTAGTCTCCATGTCTCTAATGAAAACTGAGTCAGGTGTGAACTCCACAACTCTTTTAGTTGCGCCATGTGTGATTTGATAGATAGAAAGGAGATTGTTTGTCAAGTGGGGTACACACAACACATCATTGAAGGAGTTATCCCCAATGTCAATAGATCCTTTCCCAATCACATCCATGTATGTATGATTGCCCATCAAAATCTGTGGCATGGTGCAAGGCTCAAATGTAGAGAAAATAGACTGCGAAGATGCCATATGATGAGAAGCCCCTGAATCTAGAAGCCATCTCTCTAAATCATGACTGATAGTAGCACATAGAGCTTTTCCTTTTCTTGTTCGAAAAGAGTGAGTTTTTCCATTTGTAGAAGCCATGAATGCTTGCCCTTTTCCTTTTGAATGTGAGGAAGTGGAAGTTGATGAATCATCCTTCTTGTAGACTTTAGGCAAATCAATGTTATGCTTTTTGATGATATGTGCAAGCTCATCAATCTTCTTAGAATGGCAACGATGCTCCTCATGACCAATCTTTTTACAATAAGCACAAGTAGGTCTCTCTCTCTTTGGTGAATTATCTCTCTTGGAAGAGGATGAATCTCCTTGTTTTGGAGAAGATGGTGCTTTTTCTTTAGGCTTTGATTGCCATTTCTTCTTGTTTGTGTTGTCCTTTCCTCGATTTCCTTTGTTCCCTTGATTTGCCACTAATGCTTGAGACTTAGAAGCCTTAAGAATGCCCATGCTTATCAACTTAGTTTGTTCCATCATCAACATTTCATTGAAAGCATCAAATGTAGGCATTTTGTAGCTTGAACCCATTGTCATCCTATGGGTTTGGAAACTAGAAACAAATGCTGCATATTCTTGTGGAAGCTTGCCTATCAAGTTGAATATCAATTGAGTATCCTTCTTATCAATGCCACAATCTTTGAGCTGTGCCCTCAACTCATTTGCCTTAGTGACATAATCTTGTATAGTATCAAAGTTCTTGGGATCTAACATGGTGAGATCACTATCAATTTGATATCCCCTAATCTCATCAACTTGACCATACAAGTCTTGAAACTTTTGCCAAGCATCTTTGATTAGAGTACATTTCTCAATATGAAAAATGAGATCCTTTGATACATACTTTCTTAAGGTACCAATTGCCATGATATTTTTAGTGAGCCAATCTAAGTGACCAACTGGATCAGTCTTAGGATCAGCTGGAGCAACAATAGTTCCATCAATGTAATGAGTGAGTCCTTTTTCCATAAGTTTACTCCATGCATCAATTTTCCAAGTAGCATAATTATGTGGAGTTAATAGAGGAAACTTAGAAGAACCCATAGCAGCAAAAAGAAAGGAACACAAGAGCACAAAAGCACAAGAGACACCCCCCCAAATTCACTCAATCAAAGTACCCCCCCCAAAGTGATGATTTTGGCACTTTATATTTAGTGTGATTACAATGAGCCACTTGCAAAACAAGGCAAAGTGGGCTTATGATGCAAATTTTACAACTTCTCAAATGAGATACAAGAGACTTCAATCAATAGTGCAATGAACCTAACTGAGATTCAAGCAAATATACAAGTACAAAGAGAGCCAAAAATGGCCAAAATCTGAAAGTATAATTTCTACTTACAATGGCATCAATCTGATAGCATCTTGTGAAAGTAGACAAAAAAATACGCACTTTCAAAAAAAACGGCACCTGAAAAGGAGGTTGTATGACCCCAAATGAAGCCTCTGAAGTTGTAAAAACTAGAATTACTCAGGTATAGTCACCAAAAATTGTATTTTCTGAAAAATCCATACATCAAAATAAAAAAAAAATTTCACCACTGCGGAGAGCATGAAGTTCTAGCCTATTTAAAAAAAAATTGCACCCAAAAAGGAGCAAAAATGAGCAAGTTATGGCCATTTGAAGTTGAACTGCAAAATCAAAAATGCAAATGAGAGGGGCCTGCCAAATTTTTGAAAAATGCTTACGTGGTGCTGACATTAGCAAGTCACTGCGTTAAATTTGACGACCATATGACCGTCGCAAAAGCTTCGCCCTCTACTGACTGGGCGTCCGTACTGTACGGAGGGCTGACTGGGCAGATGATTAGGCAGTACGGATGATGGTGTGTCACTGTATAGACAGACTGTGTGGCACGGTGACTGTGTGTACGGAAATTTGATTGTGTAGATTTGCGTGGCAAATGACGTGGCGCCGTACCGATGTTTGCATGTATAGGCTATACCCGCGGGCCAGTGGCCGCCTGCCACGTGGCGGGCGCGGGTTCGTCGGTCTGGTTGTTCGCTGGCAACGCAGGCACTGCCGGAGAGGAGGAGTGGTGGGAGGAGCCGCTGGTCGCGCGATGCAGAGGACTGCAGCGGCGACGGTGAGAGAGGTCGGAGCCGAGGGAGCCGAGGCGCACGGGTTGCGACTGCGGGCGTGGGCGGCGAGAAGATGCAGAGCGGAGTGAGGCGGCGACAATGCGGCATTCGGAGCAGCCGGATGGGTCTCGGCGGGTACACTCCAGCTGTGCAACCTGCAGTCTGTGATACATGCGGTTCATTGCACTATTTTTTGATGCGTTTTTTTTTTTCAATTTCTTTTTTGATTTTGATTTTGTTGAAAAATATTTTCAGAAAATAATTTTTTTTTTCCGAAAAAAAAATAAAAAAATTTGAAAATTCGTACAATACTAGCAAAATTGGCGAAATTTTTTTTCTCACCAAAATAGGCCATCTTTATAACCAAAATTCATGGAAACGGCCTTCTGGACGCAATGGCGAGGTCGGATCTGGTCTAGAACACCTCCAAAAGATGCTGCTCCTTAGATCTGCCTCTTGACGTCGCAATAATGCCTCTTCAAGATGAATCAATGAAGCCCCAATGGCTTTGATACCATGTGAGATTTTGTCAAGATCAAGAGCTCAATGAAATGTACAAAATAGAGACATAATATGGGACAAGAATAAACTGTATTCTCATCAATAGAAAATGATCAATAATCAAATTACATAGTTACATACAATGTAGATGAGCCTGCTTATATAGGCAAGGCTAGGGATATGTGAGCACACAAACATGACATGTGGCTCAATAAGAAACAAGGATAGGTAGGAAATAGGTGTGGGTAGGTAGGAGAAATAATATAATAGTCCACATGAGGTGGATCACCCACTGAATGTGGAGTGTAACAACAAGATCAACACCATAAAAGGTG
Organism: Cryptomeria japonica; assembly: GCF_030272615.1. Classification (NCBI taxonomy): domain Eukaryota; kingdom Viridiplantae; phylum Streptophyta; class Pinopsida; order Cupressales; family Cupressaceae; genus Cryptomeria; species Cryptomeria japonica. Next base: position 609,544,953 of record NC_081414.1, on the reverse strand, counting down.
GAATTTCTCCTACACACACTATCCCAATGTGGCACAAACACCCAAGTGTCTCATACCCAAACTACTATGAAATGCATTTCCTAAGTAAACTTAAGTAAGTGTAATAATATCCATGATGAATAATTATTTACACCAACAAGTATATATCCTTGTATACAAGTTTTTGTGTAGCACCCCAACTTTGGCATGTTAGGAATCCCACAGATATTGAGGGGGGGGGGGGGTGAATCAGTATCTAACCGGTGAATAGAATTTCTTGAATTAAAACATGCAGAACATATTATAATAGTGTACCGGTATGAAAGAAATAATGCAATAAACAGAATTAAGAACATCCACATGAAAAGCACACCATAAAACAAGGATTTAATGAGGAAACCCGGTGTGGAAAAAACCTCGGTGGGATTTGTGACCCACAATATTCACTCAATGGCCAATAAGAGAATATTACTTACAATAGGGGTCTGCACATGCAGGAAGGCCAACTACCTAGAGCTCACTACTCAATGGGAAGTCTCACTGACTTACAATGAGGATTATACAAATCCAATATCTTGTACTGATTTACAATAGCATCTATAATGCCTGATCCAGTACCGGTTGTTGCTCTGCCTCTTACATAAACCCTTAGCCTATATTTAGCATAATAGGTCTGCCTAATATTTTTCCTTATCACTTGCTTATTCATTTCAAAATGTCTACAATGATCTCTTTTATATATAAGAGTCATTTTACAATTTGCCAAGTTGGCTTACAAAGTTTTTCAATAATAAACAAAATATAATATAACAAAATCCTATCGACCTCTGTGTCGGTGCTGGTGGCCTGAGTACCGGTGTAGAGTGTGATCTATTGATGCCGGTATAATGCCTTTGTTGGTGCCATAGGATTGCAAGGTTGCCATCAATGACAAAACCTTCAATCACATACAATGTCTCATTGGAGTGTGCATATGCCAACAATCTCCCCCTTTGGCATTGATGGCAACACTCATGAGAAATTTCAAAAGATGTATCCAAAAATGTGAAGTCCAAAAAATGTTACCAAAAATGTGTGAGCTCCCCCTGAGCATATGATTCCTGTGATTTGAATTTTCTCATCCCACTACTCCCCCTTTGGCATCAATGACAAAGGTTGTCAAGATGTCAGTAGAGTTTGTAGTTTCAACCTTGTAACTGGGTTGTTACAATTTGAAAAAATCTCCCAAAATCAAGTTTATACTGTCCATAAACTTCTTGCCATCCTTTATTGTTGTCTCTATTCTTTTCACTGTACCGGTGAGATGTTGCAAATGCTCTATTGATGTTTTCTTTCCCTGTATTAGTGCCTCAGATACTTCCTTCCATAGTGATGCTAGATAGTCCAATCTTGGACTTAGTTTTGATCTCAAATGCTTTGCCTTATTCACTATTCTTTCTTTCTCTCTTACCAATTTAAGTAATTCTTCTTCAAAATTTGTTATTTTCTCTTCAAAAACTGAGTGGATCAGGTGAGTTAACAAAATTATCTACAAGTTTATTGATCTCATCATGTACCTTACTCATTTTCTTGTCTATATCTACAGTCAAAAAGTTTATTTTACAGGTATCTCTGTACAAATTTTTGTACTCTTTCAATAAATTACACAATTCCAGTAGAAGTGTGTCAAAATCTCTATTACACTTCTTTATTTTCTCATCAAAGAATTTCTGTTTTTCAATTTCTATTTTATCCTTCAATGACTCTTCCTTTATTTTCTCAATGTTTTCTATGATATATTTACACAGTGTATCAAGTTGTCCTAAAGAATCTTTATTGTCTATATTATAGTTAGGAGCAATTACCTTCAAAATTGGTATGGTATCATCAATTGCTTTGTAAGCTTGTGAGCTGCAGTCTGTTATCTTTTTGATTGAATCTAATAGTACCTCAGTCACATTAGTTGATTTGTAGCCTGATGATGAACCAACAATCTAAGTATCAGTGGAAATAACCAAGCTTGCATTGACCTATGGTAGGTCTGTTTGTGTCTGCATTTCTTTAAGCAATGGTTTTTCTATTTCTCTAGTTGCTGGTGGCACTATTTCCTTATTTTCCTATTCCTATTGCTGTTGTTCCTATTCTGGCTCTGTTTGTTGCATTGACTCAGTCTGAGTCTCTACCTTTTGCTCTTTGTCTTCTGTCAGTTTCTCCTATGTGTTTTTAGTTTGCTCAGCTACTGGAGGCTCACTAGCCATGTCAGTCTTATTAGTTGTATCTTTATCTACCACAATGTTGATCTTTTGAGTATCAACATCCACAATATATAAGACTTCAGGATTAGGATTACCATCCTCTACATCCATACTCTCAGCTGCTAGTTGATCTTCTGTAGTTGTTGTTTTTATGGGTGGAGTAATCAAAAGAGGTGGGGGTAAGTTATCTCTAACCTTGATACTAGGTGGTCCACCAACTTTACCTTTACCCTTGTCTCTATCTTTCTGATAAACTTTTATGGGTTTGGGACTCATATATTCTTCTTGTTTTTCTTTATCAACTAGGAATATATCCCATCCATTTTTTGTCTCCTCAGTCACCTCATTAACTCTTCCGACCATTAAAGCAATGTGCTGATGTGCAGTAGAAAATACTGACCGGTTGGCTTGAGCAATTAGGTCATCAATTTCTTTGGGTGAGTTTACCGGATATACAGCAAGTAGCTTTTCAATCTTTATTTTCTTGTCTAGTTCTACTACTGCTTGTCTTCTTGCTTCCAATCTATTAAATAGTTCATCTGGAATTTAATTTACTACTTCCATCAAAAACTTCTTATACATATCCATATGCAATATAACACTATTTTCAACCTATTCTTTTTCATCAGCTATTAAAATGTCATATATTTTCTCTATATTTTTCAATTTACCTTTCTCTGTAATTTCACTCAGCAGTATATCAAGAGGGGCCAAGTCTTTGTTTGTCCTCTTCTTCTTTTTGGGTGTAATTTTCTTCTTATTTGGTGTAGCTTTTCTTATCGGAGATCTCACTGCTTGTTGTTTTTGTCTTGTCCTCCTGGGTGAGGGTGTGGTTGCCGGTGAGGGATCTCTCTTCCTTACAACTCTTTTGAAAGTTGCTGGCATGTCACTCCCTGAAGAAGTACCCACCGGTGATAGGTGAGTTTCAGGTTGTGGAGCTGCTAACTCATCCTCTGTTATACTAGTTTTCTTTAACACATCTTCTTTGATGGCCTTTGCTTGTCTGGAACCTTTCCTTACAACTACCTCAACCTTTTTCACTCTTTTCTTTGATTGTATTTGGCTTTCAATAGTTTCTGCACTACCAAATATTTCTTCCTTAGGTTCACTGGGGGCTTCTAGAAGTGCTTTAGCATATGTTTCAATTATATGATCATCTATTTCATAGCCCATCTCGGTTACCCAAACTGTCCTAGGGATGACTGCTTCCATCCAGATTTCATCCTTCTTGATTACAAAGCATATTTCATCTTTGTATTTGTCGACAATCTTTTGTGATAACCTGATTCTTTTCTTCATTTTGGCTTTTAATGCTTGAAAGAAGTCATGAATATTGTTTTCCTTGTTTTCTCCCATGTTATTGAATAGTTCTGTTAACTGTTTGCCTACCAGTATATCATATCCAAGTTCTTTGTAGCCTATATCGGGAACCTATTTGGTCATGTGTAGCATCAGACATACTAATAGATTTCCAAACCTGAAAGTTCCTTTCTTGTCCTTTTTAATCTTTCCAAGGTTGTCAATTAATTCATCTTTTAACCACTCACATATATCAATCTTTGCATTTTCTATGACCATATCATAAGCACTCTTAATGCATAAACTTGAAACTGAATTGAGTCTATTTGCATGAGTAGCTTTATACCCTAATATCATGCTGATAAATCTCACATTAATGTCTATTACATCTTTAAATCTTAGGAACCTTTTGTCCAATGTTGCACCAGTTAGGTTTGTAACTAGGTCATTAGATACTTTCTTGGTTTTATCTGGCCTTTTACCGGTGGTCGGTAACCCTGTGACAGCTTTCACAACTTCCTTAGTGATTTTGTGGACTACATCTAACCAAAAAAGTTCACCATGTACCCTGCTTATGACTATCCTAATCACATCCTTGGGGAATTCAGGGATGCTAAGGATCTTTGTAAATCCTAGGGTTTCAATGATCTTGTGTTCATCTTTTACATTGCCGGTTTTATCACATATCACAGTCTTAAACATAGTCTCAATTTCTTCATCTCCTAGTTCCTCAATGTTGTAGTGGATGTACATTCTGGGGTCTTCAGCATAGACAACTCCCTTGGGAATTTGAGAAAAACCACCTAAGGTATCATCTTTCTTAGCTACCTTGGGAACTAACTAAAATATGGGCCTAGGTCTTTTTATCACTTCAATAATAGTAGGGTTTGCTATATATTCAATTGTAGAGGTGGATGCCATGATTAAATACCTTTTACTACCTTTAGGATGGATGATTGCTTGGAGTGTTCTTGCCTCTTGCTCAAAATGCCTTAGCTCAGAATCTTCATGCTCTTCGTAGGTTTGAAATCTCGGTGAAATGAAATGGAGCCAAAACCTCAATTTTATAGTGTCTTTTTGCGATCTACCACATTAAATGCATGCTAGTTAAGTGTTCACTTAACATTGTTTGCCAGTAAGAAGTAATTCCCAACTTCTTATCTCTAATCGAGGGAATAATAGCATATGTGTCATTAGATTGTCAAACCCTCAAGGAAACTTTCTTCAATTAGATGAAGAACTTCCTACTGGTGGAGCACTGCTCTGTCCTACCGGTGAAGCATCACTTTGTCCTGCCGGTGGAGTATTGACTGGTTCTACCAGTGGAGGGGTATTCCCAATATTTAGATCAGCTTTTCTAATCCATTGTTTTGAGAATTCTTTCTTAACCTCTTGAACTTTTTCTTTACCTTTCAAGCTATAACTTTTATTGTCTACCTGCGTTCCTTTACTTCTACAGAATTTAGTAATATGCCCAATCTTTTTACATGCATAACAAGTTACATTATTCTTCTGAATAGCTTTCCCATAACCTATGTCGGTTTGTGTTCTGCATTAATTAGATAAATGTCCAAATCTTCCACAAACATAACATCTCACATTCATTATGCATTTTTCAAAGTTGTGACCAACTTTGTTGCATTTAGAACATTGACCGGTGGGTGTGTTGATATTCTAATGATTTCTAGATCTACATTCATTTGCTCTATGACCATACTTATTACAGTTAAAGAATTTTCCATTGAATTTATAAGCATTAGGTTGTCTTACCGGTTTGCTGTGATCCTGAGTATTTGTAGTACCAGAGCTTTCACCAACTTCAAAGCCAATTCCAGAAGTTTGACCTTTAGGTTTTTGATTCTTCAGCAAGGTGCCAAGTTCCTCTAAGATTTTCTTGAATTTTTCTTTGTGTTGATTTGCAGTTTCTAGTTCTCTTTCTAAGACTTCATTTTGTCTCATCAATTCATTTGAGTCATTTTGAGTATGCATCAGATCTGTCTTCAACATGTCATTTTCATAGCTAAGTCTTGTGTTCTCATTTGCTGCATCACTTAGTCTTCTAGTCAATTCTTTTTCATTATTCTTCCTATCCTCAATCTCTTTGCAAAATCTCATAGTCATATCCTGCATCTCATTCTTTATTGTCATGTTTTCTTGTTTCAACTTGCTTATCATATCATTAAGTGATTCCTTTTCATCATTCTCATTTTGCAATTTTTCACAAAGTTCTCTTCTCTTATTTCTTGCAACAGTAAAATTTTCTTGAAGTGCCTGAATGATATCCTGAGCTGCCCTTAAATCATCTTCTAGTTTGATATTTTTCAATTTCTCTGTATCATAGTCTGAAAGAGCTCCTTCCAATTGCTTCATCAGATTTTCCATCTTTACCGGTGTCAAGATCTTCCTCAAGCTATTAGGCTTCTGAAAATAGAGGACCAAGATTTGATACCAATTGTTAGGAAACCCACAGATACTGAGAGGGGGGGGTGAATCAGTATCTAATCGGTGAATAGAATTTCTTGAATTAAAACATGCAGAACATATTATAAACAGTGTACCAGTATGCAAGAAATAATGAAATAAATAGAATTAAGAACATCCACATGAAAAACACACCATAACACAAGGATTTAATGATGAAACCCAGTGTGGGAAAAACCTTGGTGGGATTTGTGACCCACAATATTCACTCACTAGCCAATAAGAGAATATTACTTACAATAGGGGCCTGCACATGCAGGAAGGCCAACTGCCTAGAGCTCACTACTCAATGGGAAGTCTCACTGACTTACAATGAGGATTATACAAATCCAATATCTTGTACTGCTTTACAATAGCATCTATAATGCCTGATCTAGTACCGGTTGCTGCTCTACCTCTTACATAAACCCTTAGCCTATATTTATCATAATAGGTCTACCTAATATTTTTCCTTATCGCTTGCTCATTCATTTCAAAATGTCTACAATGATCTCTTTTACATATAAGAGTCATTTTACAATTTGCCAAGTTGGCTTACAAAGTTTTTCAATAATAAACAAAATATAATATAACAAAATCCTGTTAGCCTCTGTGCTGGTATACTTCCTTTCTTCTATGCCAATGCCGATGTCCTGAGTTCCGGTGTAGAGTGTGATCTATTGATGCCGGTATAATGCCTTTGCCAGTGCCATAGGATTGCAAGGTTGCCATCAATGACAAAACCTTCAATCACATACAATGTCTCATTGGAGTGTGCATATGCCAACATGGCATTATTGTGAAAGGGGGAGAGGAGTGAAAAATATATAGAGAATGATACAAGTTTTTGGTTAATAAAAGTTTTGAGTTTTTGGTCTTAGGGGGAGCCTTATAATTTTGATCAGGTATATAGGTTGACACTTAGTCATTATTCATGAGTGTTGCCATCAATGCCAAAGGAAAAGATTGTTGCCAATTGACACTCATCCAATAGATTCTAGTGCATGGATAATGGATTGGGGTTGTCATTAATGACAACTCCACTTGGAAATTCTATTCAGTAGTTATGGATTTTGGTAACCGGTAGAGGAAGCAGTCCGGTAATATATCACCAGTATTTCAGGATAAGCAGAGCACTATTGGTCCAGAATCTTTGCGGTGATTATGGTGGTCATATTTTTACATGTGATAATTGGGACGACATGTAGAATTCATTTTGATATCATTTGGTTGGTCTGCATATGTTTTAGAGATCCAGTCTAAGCCGACACCCGGTTACATGTTACATTGCATATTATGGTTGGTCTACTTGATGAATGTTTATTTTGTGATTATGGATATATATGACTGATGTAGGAGATCTTTTTGAGGTATGATAGGAGAGAGTGGTGATCAAGAAACCTATTTTTTGCAATTTCACATGCACATTCTTGATCTGGTAGCTGAGTGAGAAGTAGAACAAAGCAGAGTTGCATAGGTATTACAATTAGACTTTTTGCACTTATCCAAAACTCATCCAGGAATTGTTTGATGCTATTTTGGAGCTCAATAATTGTAGTTATCATTGTAAATGATCTGTAAGTCAGTGAGAATTCCATATTGTAATTTAACCTTTGGTTCTAGGCAGTGTGCCTGAATGCAAGTACATTCCCCTTTTGTAATATTTATGTACTCCTGATCACAATATATGAATATTGTGGTTCCAATCCCATCGTGGTTTTTCCCTTTCTGGGTTTCCACATAAAAATCCTGGTGTTATTATTTTGTGGTTGATTATCTTGTGTTTCTACATTTTACTTTCATGCATTTGCTTCCGGTGGTCTATAAATAAGTTTGAAAATTTATTTACCGGTAGAACACTGATTCACCCCCCCCCCCCCCTCTTAGTGTTCCTTTATTTCAATAGGAACACATGTGTCTTTTGAGTCAACATGGGAGAAACCGAAAGAGATCTCAACACTCTGCATTGTCCTCAAGTAGACACCACTAGGGAAAACAAATAGAAGAATAGGGAAACAAATAGAAGAATGTCACAAACAAGCAAGAGATAAGAGAGAGAGAGAATCTATGATTCTAATGAAGCTAATCAAACATGTCATCCTCCCCTCGATCTTTCTGATCACTATTTCATGAAGGTGGACAATAGCCAAGAGGAGCCACATTGAGCACAGTAGATGGAACTATCACAAGTTCCAAATAAGGATCATGCTCTAATGATAAGTCACTTTATTCATTACTAGGAGCTAGGATTAATGCTTTTGAAAATTTTGCAGATAAGTCATTGTCAATGTCAACATATTCATATTCATCATCAAAAATATTAGGATCAACATTTTCATCATTAAGAACTTTTTCACCTTTTTTTCATCAAGATTAATAAGAATAGGAACTATAATAGGAATATAACTTGAACCATTATTTGTATTGGAGAATTAAGTTGAATATATTGTTTAGAAGAAAATGGAATCATGTCAATAGTTGGTGTTTTAGGAGAAGAAATGGTTTGGGAATAATCTTCATGAGCTCTAGCACAATGTCATCATTATCGTTTTCTCACACAACAGTTTTGTCTAGTCTTAGCTAGAGGTTGAGAAGGTTTAGGTTCATTAGGTATAAGCTTTGTCTCTTCTTTTAAGGAAGGATGAATGGGTTGAGGTCTTTTAGGTTGGACAATAGGAGAGTTCGATCACTTCTCTCTATAAGATGAAGGAGGAGGAAACACACCATATAAAGGAGGAATGGGAGGTGTAGGAAGGAGATCGAGTCCATCATGAGGAGGAGGAATAGGTCTACCCTTAGGAGGAATAGATTGATGTTTAGGAAGAAGAAATTTGTTATCCTTGGGAGGAGGATTGGACTTGTCTTTAGGAGAAGGAATAGATTTTTCCTTAGGAAGAAGAATATCTCTTTTCTTAGGAGAAAGGATACCCTTCTCTTTAGGAGAAAGAATAGGTGCCTCTTTGGGAAGAAGATTATTTCTTTCCTTAGGAGGAAGAACAATCTTATCCTCAAGGAGGGGTATATGATCATCAATAGGAATGCTAAGTGTTGGATTTCTAGGTTTACTCAAGGAAAAAATTATTTTATTTTTCCAATTTTGGTATGATCTAAAGAGAGCATCGCTTCTAGGTCAACATGCTTGAATTGTTCAAACCAAAAATAATCAAGACAAACATCTCCATGCCTACATGCCTCAGTGTAGGTTGAAATATGCTATGATTAATAGTTATGATTTTATCATTATGAGGAAATTTCAAACACTTGTGGACAGTAGAAGTGATCTCTTTCATGGAAGATAGCCAAGGATGTCCTAACTTCACATGAAATTGATCGGATGTAGGAATGATAGCAAATTTAACATCTAAACATTTGGTGCTAACATTGATAGGAAGTGTTATAGAACCAATAGAAGGACAAGAGAATCCATCAACAACTTTAACTATCACATCAATATCATCATATATCACTTGATGCAATTGCAAAGTATAAATAAAATATTTAGTTATCACATTAACCATGCAAGCAGGATCAATAAGGACTTCTCTAGCGGATATACCTTTGATTTTTTCACTTATGTATAATGGGCCATCGGGTGCCTTAATGGTCTCACTAGGATCAAATGTTATACACAAATCCTTAGGAGGTTCTTGTTGATCTACAAGGTTCACCACGTTATTAGTTTCAGTGGTCATGTCTTGGGAGAGAAAGCAAGATAGTCAATCTCAATCACATTAGTTAAATGGGATGGTAAAGGATTAGTGAAAATTTGAAGGTTCTGATTAGGAGGAGCTACAAATTTGTTTCCTTTATCATTCACACCTACCATAGATATAGTATTGTTATCAATCAATTCTTGAATCTTACTTCACAATGAAAAAAAATTCTCAGTATCATGACTAGGCTGACGATGATATTGACAAAAAGATTTAGCATCAAAGTAAGGGGAAGTTGTTTTAGATGGATCAATTGGTTTGATTTGGGGAAGTTTTAAGACATTGTTTTGTATTAATTGAGACATAATTCTATGCAAAGATTCATTCAAAGGAGTAAATGATTTTTGTCTTTTAAAGAATTTAGACAAAGGAGGCACATCTGTAGCACCTATGAATTGATTATTGTTGTTGTCATTGAATTTGATGAATCCTTTGTTTGGTTTAAAATTAGAAAATGGTTGTTGAGCACTATCACCCTTATCACTCAGAGCCATGGAAGGAGATGATTGTTCCAATTGACTCACAGTCAGTTGATAATTATGAAGTACTGTGCACAACTGCAAAAAGGAAGTAAACTCAGTTAAAAGAATTTTATCCCTAATTTCTTTTTGTAAATTAGCAATGAAAATATTTTGAATGCCTTGATTAGGCAGAGGCAAATAAATTTGAGAATACAAATGCCTATATCTACCAATAAAACCAATCACTTTTTCTTTAATACCTTGTTTACAATGTATTAAATCAGTCAAAGTAACTTTAGGACCAATGTTATTGTGAAATTATTGAATGAAATCATTAGCCAGTTGTTGAAAAGAGGTAATAGAATCAGGAGGCAAAGAACAATACCATTGCAAAGATATATCCCTTAATGTTCTAGTAAACAATTTTTCTAACAACCTTTGATCTTGAGAAAAGTTACTACACAAAGTTTAGAATGTTTTAACATGAGTTAAAGGATCACCTTTTTTATTATAAAGTTCCAATTGATGGACTTCTACATGTTTAGGAGGGAGCTCTAACAATGTTGTGAGATAATGGGCTTGCTACATCAAATGTGCACACATTATACTTGGATTGCTTCATAGAATCTATTTGTTATTGTAAGGAAGATATTGTTTGGGCAAGGCTATTGATTGTAGCTTTGGTGGAAGGGTTGAAATTAGACATATTGGATTGAGAGGGTGGAGTAATATTGTTGAATGAAGGAAGTGATTGAGAATAAGGAGGTGGAACACTATGATAAGTGGGTAATTGATAAGATTGGGTAGCTTGTGGAAGACTCATGGGAGGAATGAAGGAATTGTGATTGAAGGAGTTTCCCCCTTGACTAAAATTTATACGTGGTGAATGTGATTGGGTAACGAGGGGAACACTCATGGTAGGAGGAATGAAAGAAGAGGTATTTCCCCCATGACTAACATTTATAGGTATGGTATTTTGTTTAGATGTAGCCATGATGTTTGATGTGAAGGTAGGAACACTAGTCATACGAGTTGTCAAATGAATAGAATGATTAACTTGACTAGGAGGTTGGGTATAACCTAGGTTTTTGGCGCAACTCTTTATAGGAATGATATTAGAATAAACAATATGAGCAATACCACGCAAGATATCAACACCATTCTTATCACTTTGAATCATTCTTTTTAATCCTTTAATCAATGGGAGATTCACTTTCTGAGTATTCTTGACTCATCCATTGTTGAAGATTGTTAAATTGATTATCCATCTTCACCAATTGTTCAATGGATACTCTAGTTAGTGATTCTTCCTCATTGAGAGAATTATCAAGAGGATAAATGGGGATATCTGAAGGATAGGAATGTTGGAATCAAGGAACACTAAGAGGGGGGGTGAATCAGTGTTCTACCGGTAAATAGATTTCCAAACTTATTCTCAGACCACTGGAAGCAAATGCAAGAAAGTAAAATGTAGAAATACAAGATAATCAACCAAAAAATCATAACACTAGGATTTTCACATGGAAAATCGGAAAGGGAAAAACCATGATGGGATTGGAACCCACAATATTCATATACTGTGATCAAGAGTACATAAATATTACAAAAGGGGAATGCACATGCATTCAAACAAACTACCTAGAACCAAAGGTTCAATTAAAATATGGAAGTCTCACTGACTTACATATCATTTACAATGATAACTGCAATGATTGAACTCCAAAATAGCATCAAACAATTCCTAGATGAGTTCTGGTTAAGTGCAAAAAGTCTGACTGTAACACTTCTACAACTCTGCCCTGTTCTGCTTCTCAGTCAGCTATCAGATCAAGAATGCACATGTGAAGTTGTACCAAATAGGTTTCTTGATCACTACTCGCTCAAACCATACCCAAAAAGATCTTCTACATTGGTCATATATATTCACAATCACAAAATAAAACATTCATCAAGTCGACCATCCACAATATGCAATGTAATGTGTAACTGAGTGTCGACTTAAACTAGATCTCTAAAACATGTATGGATCAACCAAATGATGTAAAAATGACTTCTACATGTCATCCCTATCATCCCATGCATGAATCAAGCCACCACAATCACCACAAAGATTCCTGACAAAAAAGTGCTTTGCTACCCTGAGATACCGGTAACAGATTACCGGATCACTCCCTCTATCGATTACCAAAAACCATAACTACCAGTTAGAATTTCCATGGAGAGTTGCCATCAATGACAACCCTAATCCATTATTTATGTACTAGTATCCACCGGATGAGTGTCAATTTCCAATAATCTCCCTTTTTGGCATTGATGGCAACACTCATGAAAAATGACGAAGTGTCAACCTGTATACCAGATCAAAGTTTCTAAGGCTCTCCCTTAGACCAAAAACTTGTATCATTCTTTTTACATTGTTTACTCTACCCTCCCCCTTTGACAACAATGCCAAAGATGGGGTACTACTCAAAAACTTATATAGAAGGGTATATAGTGGATATTATACATACTTGAAGATATCTACAAAAATGGTCCACAAAAATCCTAAGTGGATATCCCACCCATTCTTCAAGTTATCCAAAACTATGATGAAAGCACTAAAAGCATAAGAATATATCTCCACATCTTTCAATTTTGGTAGAACTGGTTGTGTTATTGTCTTCATATAGTATACTTTATTGCTTAGCATGGTGTCCACGCAGGGAGCAATAAGTTTCTGGATCTCACCAACCTACCTTAGAATTATGTGCTTTGCATTTTGGCTCAATATTTGATCAATTAGAGCCATCACTTGACCTTTTATACTATTGGTATGGGTTATATTGGAATCAAATGATTGAGATATACCATCAAGATTGCCCTAGAAAATACTGATCTGCTTGTCTATATTTGATGTGAATTTGCGCAATATAAGGCATGATATATATATGTTTCCTCCTTCACTCAATTCCTTAGAGACTGTTTGCATTCCTTTTCTCAGTCTTACTCTATCATCTTCAATCATCTTCTAGAATATCTACATATGCACCTCCTTGAATCTATCTAATACTTTCTTGGTGGTTGCCTTTTCCAATGACTCAAAATCAGTACTGATATTGTTAATCAAATGTAATATCTTGTCGGAGGGGTTATAATTTGGATCTAATTGTAGTTTTAGTACCTCTTTTTACAACACATTTATAGACATATCAATCAACTTTTTGTCCTTACTCTCAGACTTAACCAAATCTTGACTAGCTTGAGCTGGAATTGTTGCAACAACCATCAACCTTTCAGCCAGAGACATTTGTCCAATGTTAAAAGGTCTATTAAAATTTATGAGGATTTGTGGTAAGGTCCTTTTCCCTTAATCCTTCGATGTGTCAATTGCCATGATCATCAGGACATCATTAATTTTCTACTTTCCCTTATCCACCTCTTTGACCTTATCTTGCACCTTGGCCTTCTCAAATACCTCTTTTCCCGCATCCTTTGCTTGGTCCAGTTCCTACTCAGTATGAGATTCTTCCTTATCCTTTTCTTTTTCTTCAACCTTTGCACTGGTGTCATCACTTGGTGCAACATCATATTTTGGTGCCCCTTTTCCTTTTTCAACTTTCCCTTCCACCATCTTTGGGTGGTCAACTAGAGGATTTTGACTGTCCTCTGCATCAAGGGTTGTATTGGCCCAATCTTTCAGATGAGAGGTATTTTCCTTCTGATCATCATATTTGGGATTGATTCGAACCCGATTTCTCTTTAAGAACTTTGTCCATAGCTATTGAGTTTCCTTTGTTACTTTCTCAACCCCACCAAACATAAGCCTGTTCACTCTATTTTTGCTGTGGAATTCCTTCCTTTTGGCTAGCTCCATGAGTCTGTCAACTTCATCCATTATGTGCTCAGTATAAAAGGTTAGGATATACTTACTTCCAATTTCCACAATTATGTAGTGAATGTATGCCCTAACATTGTCAACGTGTAGAACTTTGTATGGAACAGACAAGAAAGCATCATTGGGATCATCCTCAATAGATTTAAATGGATGTATTTTAAATTGTGGCCTTTCTCTCTCAAAAATTTCTACCACCAAAGGTGTATCAACAGAAGAAGATGCCATTTCAAGAAATTTAGGGTTCAAAGGATGAACATGCTTCAATAAACACAATTTTCTTCTGTCAGATGTACAAGAACTTCTTGTAGGATCACTTCAAGCCTGTTGATCACATAGAAATCTGGTTTGCCTCACTCTAGAGCTTCAACTCTTTGCTTGCAATGTGAGAAATGATTCACATTTTGCCCTTTTTATCTTTGCAAACCCTAACTTTAAGTTGAAATAAATACAACTGTAAAGTTCGACCAGATGTCCTGTTCAGCATAATCCAATCCACCAAATTCCAAGATCAATATGATGAATTCCGGATAATCATATCCAAGCATCTGCAATCAACCTTGATTGATCACAGATCTCTTTAGGGGGTTCTGCAAGATTTTGCATGAAAATGCCACCCCTAAGGCCAAATGCCTTAGTTACCAGATGAAGATACTGCACTGGATTTAGGTGCAGATCCACTTGTTGCCTTGGATTCATCTTTCCTAACCCACATCTTCTCATGCTTGTTCTTGATCTCTTCTACATTTGCCTTGCCCTTTTCATGAGCTTTGTTCTTGTCTACCAGAGCATTGTTCATATTCTTACTTTTGCAATACTTTGCAATGTGATCAGTTTTGTTGCATGCATAGCAAACAACATTTCTCTACATAGGTCTAAAATTCATCTGATTTGGTCTCATCCTGCATTGGTTAGAGATATGTCCAAACATCCCATAAGCATAGCATCTCTTGTTCTGAAAATTATTCATTACTTCTTTGCACATGTTTGGCTTGTGACCAAAATTATTGCATATGAAACATTGACCGGTAAAGGTAGGAAAATTGTTCACATTATTCATTCCATTATTCACCCTACTTTTTTATTGTTTTTCCATATGACCAAATTTATTGCAAGTAAAACATCTACCATTTAATTTATAGGCATTAGGTTGTCTTACCAAAGTATTTTTGCTTTTCTGATGATTAAGATTCACAGTGCTCTATCCAGAACACAAGAATTATCCTTTCTCATATCCAAGTCCTCTCATGTCTTTTACATGTCTCTGGCTATCCATCATCTCATCCAACCTTTCTGAGCTAGCATTTAATTTTTCTTTGTATTCATTTGCAGTGCAAAGTTCATCTCTTAGGGCAACAATTTGTCTTTCAAGTTATTGACCATTATTGCTTGATCGTGTCAACTAAAGCTTCAACTAATCATTTTCATAAGTAATCCTGAAGCATTCATCTAATCTGTCTTTCAATGATTGAGTCAAACTTTCTTCATTCTTCTTCTGGTCTTCAATCTCCTTAGTCAACTTCATCACAATGGATTGCATGTCATTCTTCAATACAACATTCTCTCTAGCAAGCTTATCACATTCCTCAGTTTTTCTTTGGTATTCAATGCTTTGCTCATGTTTCTCCTTCAGCTTGTCCATCAACTCTTTTCTCTTCTCTCTTGAAGTGTTGAATTGATCTTTCAAATCATTAATGAAGTCTTCAGTTGCACTCATGTTTCTCTTTAAGGAGATTATTTCATTTCTTGTTGCATCAAGATCCTCAAGTGCCACACAAAGTTGTCTTTGCAAACTGGATTCCATGGATTCCAATTTTTGGATCTTCCTCAAGCTATTAGGCTTACTCAGAGGAACTAGGCTTTGATACCAATTGTTGGAATCAAGCAACACTGAGAGGGAGGGTGAATCAGTGTTCTACCAGTAAATAAATTTTCAAAAAATTTATTCATAGACCACCAGAAGCAAATGCAAGAAAGTAAAATGCAGAAACACAAGATAAATAGCCACAAAATCATAGCACTAGGATTTTTACGTGGAAACCCAAAAAGGGAAAAACCATGGTGGGTTTGGAACCCACAATATTCATATACTGTGATCAGGAGTACATAAATATTACAAAAGGGGAATGCACATGCATTCAGGCACACTACCTAGAACCAAAGGTTCAATTATAATGTGTAAGTATCACTGACTTACATATCATTTACAATGATAACTACAATTATTGAACTCCAAAATAGCATCAAACAATGCCTAGATGAGTTTTGGTTAAGTGCAAAAAGTCTAACTATAACACCTCTGCAACTCTGCCTTGTTCTACTTCTCAGTCAGCTACCAGATCAAGAATGTGAACATGAAGCTGCACCAAATAGGTTTCTCAATCACTACTCACTCATACCGTACCCAAAAAGATCTACATTGGTCATATATATTCATAATCACAAAATAAAACATTCATCAAGTTGACCATCCATAATATGGAATGTAACGTATAACTGGGTGTCAGCTTAAACCAGATCTCTAAAACATATGCAGATCAACCAAATGATGTCAAAATGACTTCTACATGTTGGCCCTATCATCCCATGCATGAATCAAACCACCACAATCATCACAAATATTTTAGACAAAAAAGTGCTTTGCTACCTTGAGATACTGGTAACAGATTACCAGTTCACTCCCTCTGCCGGTTACCAAAAACCATAATTGTCAGATAGAATTTCCATGAAGATTTGCCATCAATGACAACCCTAATCCATTATTCATGCATTAGTATCCACTGAATGAGTGTCAACAACTTCTTCTAACGACGATACTATAGGTAGGACTAATAGTAGTAAAACTCATGCCCTAGGAAAAGAAATTGAAAAGAATAATACAATCTCCTAGGAATTTGAAATTTAAAATTAGGGCTTTGCTAAAATAACATCTCAATTTAAATTTGAAATTAACCCCTAGAAGATAGAAATTTGAATTTAAAATTAGGGTTGAAAATGACCTCTTAATTTTAAAAGAAGGGAAAATCAAAATTAAAAGTAGGGTTGTCCAAATTTAACCTCTTAATTGAAATCTTGGAATTTTGGAATGTTGAAATATTGAAGAAACCAATTTAATTTTAAAAATTAGGGTATATGTAGTGAACCACTTAATTTTAAAATTCAATTTGACAATGGAAATATTGAAATTCAAATTTGTTTTCGACCTTAGGGTGACCAAAAATCAATTTGTTAGGATAACTGGTGAACAACTGAGAGGGGGGGTGAATCAATTGTTAACAGATTATAACTTTTAATCCACTTAATAACCTTTAAATAGATCAAGTACCGGTAAAGCACATACAGATGCCAGTAGGAATAGATATCGGTAAACAATACAGCTTAATAATTAAACAGATAATCAATGCAAAGAAACCATACCATATAACACCATGATTTGTACGTGGAAAACCTGGAAAGGGAAAAACCACAGTGGGAAGCCTACCCACATTTAGATGATACTTTTTTAGAAAGTATGTGTTACAATGAGGGGCCTCCACATGAAGGAAGACACACTTCCTAGAGCGTACTGCTCATTACAAAAGAGTCTCACTGACTACAGAGAGGCTACAACCATCTCAAGATAAATGGACAACAATCCAATAGAGTGAACTATCAGAAATGGCATCTACCATGCTTGATTATAGTCCCGGTTAAGCTCAATACTGAAGGCCTTTGACTTCTTCCCTAATCCCAATTTGATCACCTATGATCGACCAAATATCCTTTGCATATGATATTGTATTCCAAGACCATAAAGACTTATTCCATTACCATTCCATACATGCCACGATCTACAATGAGATCTTACATCATTTTATGCAAACCCTAAGGCCTAAACCAATTAGGTCAGTCACCTAAAAGATATTACAATAAGATCATTACATAAATCCATATTACAATGATATTCCATGTCGGCTTAAGACCAAAATAACAATAACAAATCCATAAATCATCTCGAAACATCCTGGTAATGTATACAGTACACTTTGTCATGATACTGGTCCATAACCTAGATAGGTATAGAACCTATTCTAGGTCCACCATACCAAAGCAATGTCTTTAAGCAGTTGAAGCATGATCAAAGAACATCTTCATCATCCAGAAATCCATCTAGAAGCTGCACCAACACCAATTATGTATCCTGCCAAGATTCCTCAATGAAAGCTTTGTCGGTAAAGCATTAAACCAATGTCAGTAAGGGTTTACTAGAATGTATGCTAGCATTTGATTACCAAGTGAATACCAACTAACAAAAACATGCTCTAGGAGCATGTACCACATGTAACCAAACATATTTCATAGATCCAAACATGCCATAAGTGTCCAACAAATAGTCTCTTATGTCGGTAACACTAGATCTTCTACTGGTAACCAAAACCTGTCTGTTGGTAACCAACCATAACAACTAGTGTTGACATCAATGACAAAACATCAATGTAACACTTAATCAATTCATCAATAATGCCAACAATCTCCCCCTTTGGCATTGATGGCAACACTAGATGTGAAAAACATCTATGTACCAAAAAAATGCCAAACAAGTCTCCCATTATGGAAGACAACCAATAATCTCCTAAATATCAATAAATCTCCCCTTGTGAATGATATCTTTGTAAATTTCTGCATTTATTTTTTTCACATCACTATCTCTCCGCCTTTGCATCAATGCCATAAATCTGACAAACATATCAAAGAAAGAATATAAACCTCTGAATCTCAAAGTTGACTACTCCCCCTGAGTAGGAGCACCACTCATCAGTGCCAGAATGAATAATGTATCTGGTAATGCATGCCATACTGATGAAAAACTTCATTAATCAAGTCTCTGCCAGAGGAGCAAAAACCCCTAACTTGTCTCTCAAATACTCAAATGATTCATTAGACAGTGATTTAGTGAATATATCTGCAATCTATTCTTTAGTGTTTACATAAAGCAATTTGACTTCCTTTGCCTCTACCTTGTTCTTCAGATAGTTATACTTTATTGATATATGCTTAGTCTTAGAGTAAAATACCGGATTCTTAGACATGTCAATAGCTACAAAGTTATCACGGTAGATAACTACTGGTTCACTACAATTTACCTTGATATCCTTCAACATTTGCTTCATCCACAAGACTTGAGTGCAATTAGTTGTTGCTGCAGCAAACACATGACTATTTTTTGTTGATCCATGAAACCAGTTTCTTTCCAAGAAAGAAATCTCCACTAGAAGTGCTCTTCCTGTCATCAGTATTTCTTGCCCAATCTAAGTCAATATATGCACATAAAGTGAAATCATCATTTTTAGAATACCATAAACCATACTCTGTTGTTCCTTGCAAATACCGAAATATCCTCTTTACTGCACATTCATGATTTTCTTTAGGATTACTTTGATATCTTGAAACAATACTTATTGCATTCATAATATCTGGTCTAGTCTGAGTTAGATATAACAGACCACCAATCATAGACTCATACCTTGTCAGATTTACTGATGTAGAAGTATCCTTGATAGATAATTTCTCACTTGTCATCATAGGAGTACTTACTAGTTTGGAATTATCCATACCAAACTTCTTCAACAATTCCCTCATATACTTAGTTTGATAGATAAAAATGCCTTTGTTAGTTTGAGTAATTTGCAAACCTAAGAAAAATCTCATCTCACCAATCATGGACATTTCAAATTCATTCTTCATATTGTTAGCAAATTCCATGCACAATTTATCTTCTCCTCCAAAAATGATATCATCAAAAAATACTTCAATAATCAAAATATCATTATCAGTGATCTTGTAATATAAATTACTATTAGTACTACCTTTAGTAAAACCAAGCTTCAAAAGATATTTATCCATTCTTTCATACCAAGCTCTAGGAGCCTGTTTCAATCCATATAAAGCTTTCTTCAATCTACAAACCATATCTTTATCATCTATCAGTGAAAATCCATTAGATTGCTCAATGTATACTTCTTCTTCAATTTTACCATTCCAAAATGCACATTTAACATCCATTTGATAAACCTTATAGTTCTTATAAGCTGCATAGGCAAGAAATAGTATAACAACTTCAATTCTAGCTATAGGTGCAAATGTCTCACCATAATCAATTCCTTTCATTTGAGAATATGCTTTACAAACAAATCTAGCCTTGTTTCTTACAACTTGACCATCCCCTTTCAGTTTATTCCTATAAACCCATTTAGTTCCAATAACATTCTTATTTTTAGGCCGGGGAACTAAAGACCAAGTCTCATTTTTCTCTATCTGATCTAATTCATCTTCCATGGCCTTTAACCAATGTTTATCCTTACAAGATTCAATAGCAGTTGTTGGTTCAACTTGAGAAATAAGACATACCTCTTCATTTGCCAATATTCTTCTTGTCATAACTCCCTTGTTCCTATCTCCAATAGTTTGATCTTCAGAATGATTTATTCTTACATACCTTGGTGTCTTCTGAAATTCAAGTTCGCTGCTCTGATCATCAGTCATAGTTGAATTTTCTGATTATGCCGGTGTAACTGTCTCAATTTCTTGTATTGGTTGAGGCATTTTCAGTTCAATTATGATCATTTCCACTGCCAGTTCCCTGTCATATGATATAGAATGATTTTTGTACTGTTCATCCACTTTCACATTAGCACTTTCCACAATTTTCTGCATTCTTTTGTTATAACATCTATATGCTTTTCTTTCAATTGAATAACCAAGAAATATCCCTTTATCACATCTAGGATCAAACTTTCCAATTGAATTGTCTCTTTTGATATAGCATTTACTTCCAAAAATTCTGAAATATTTAACAGTAGGTGTATGTCCAAACCATAATTCATAAGGAGTCTTACCGGTTCACCTTTAATGTAAACTCTGTTGAATGTGTAGATTGTTGTACTCACTACTTTTCTCTAGTAGATATGAGGTAATTTGGCTTCCATCATCATAGATTTTGTTGCATCCAAAATGGTTATGTTCTTTCTTTCCAGTACTCCATTCTACTAAGGAGTTCGAGGTGCAGATAATTGTCTCCTGATTCCATTTCTCTCACAATAACTATTAAATTCATGAGAAGTGAACTCACCACCATGATCTGATCTTAGACATTTGATTTTCAATCTAGTTTCTATTTCAACCTTTGCTCTAAAGATCTTTAATTTCTCAAAAGCTTTAGACTTCTCCTTAACAAAAGTCACCCACATCATCCTAGAATAGTCATCAATAATCAACATGAAATACCTATCACCATGATTGTTGGACCACATAAGTTAGTGTGAATCAAATCAAGTACATCATTATATTTATCATGTATTCTCTTAAAAGAACTTCTAACTTGCTTTCCCAATTGACATTCCTTACATACTGGATTATGAGGCTTCATAATCTTAGGTATATCTCTAACTACCTTAGTTGAACTAATCTTATCAATACATTCAAAATTAACATGACACAACCTCTTATACCATAACCAACTGTCATCAATATGAGCAATCAAACATGTCTTATTACTAGTATTTAGGTGAAAGATATTACCTCCAGTCTGAATACCGGTTGCAATCTCCAAACCAGTCTTGTTAATGATTTTGCATTTTCTATCTTTAAACTGAAGTTGGAAACCCTTGTCAACCAATTGACCAACACTCAAAATATTATGCTTTAAACCTTCTACATAATAGACATTATCAGTATTATGCTTACCATCCAAAGAAATAATACCTCTACCTCTGATCATACATGCTTTGTCATCTCCAAATCTGACTTGACCACCATTGTACTCTTACAGGGATAGAAATTCCCTTTATCTCCAATCATATGATGTGAGCATCCACTATCAATTACCCATTCATCCTTATCTTCAACTTTTTCTGCTAGGGCCTTTTCTTCATTTTTGATAGCCGGTTTTGGTTCATCAAGTCCTTTAAAGCATAGAACACCCATTCCTTTCCATTGCTGGATCCACTAGCAAAGTCTTCTATGGTTCATCTCCAGAGTCATTAGTTACTCTTTCCTCATCCACTATGTAGCATTTTAAACTTTTCTTGAATCTATATCTATTCTGGTTAGGCTTAAATGATTTCTTAACTCTTTCCTCAAACCTTACATTTCTTTTAGGACATCTAGATGCAAAATCACCAATCTTATTACATGAAAAACATTTAAAAGGTGCTTTTTCTTCATACTTACTTCCTAATGGACCTTTAGGTACTCTTCTAGCAAATAAGGCTTCAAGTTGCTCAAATTATTCATCTTCTTTCCTCATGTCTTCCAATTCTTTTGCATATAAAACTTTCCAATCAGTTTTGTTGGTAGATGATGATGATGATGTATGAAAAGAAGGTTCAGACTTTACAGCTCCAGAAGATCCAAATTATTTAGGCTCAAAAGCAGATAATTTCCCAATTAGAATGTCTCTGTTAACTGAAGAGTTAGCCATTGTTCTCAACTCATTAATTGCAGTTTCCTTCATCTTGTAAGCCAGTGGAAGGGCTCTCAAGACTTTACAAACTATTTCATCTTTACTTAGAAATCCTCCACAACATTGAATTCCCATAACTATCTCATTTACTCTTTCCATAAACACAACAATTCTTTCATTATCTTCCATCTTCAAGTTTTCATATCTTACTCGTAACCATCAAGTTTAGCAATTTTGATAGTAGGATCACCTTCATTCAGAGTTTTCAATTTATCCCACATGACCTTAGCTGATGATTTATTAGTTAATCCCATGATCTACCAATCAGTAAGTGCACACAAGAGGGATTCTCTAGCTCTACAATCATTCTCAATATTGTTATCCAAGTTTGCAGGAGCAGGATTGCCGAATGCCAGATCATAAGGTGTATATCCTTTCTCAGTGATCTCCCAAATATCCTTTCCAAGGCATCTAAGATGAGTCTCCATCCAAATTTTGCATATCCCATAATTTGTTCCATCAAGCTTAGGGATTTCTCTTCTGAATATAGTTGTCGGTGGATTAGAAGTGGTAGCTACCATAGGATATACCTCAAGTGGTTAAGCTTCTACAAAAGAGGACCAAAGCTCTGCTACCAATTGTTAGGATAATCGATGAACAACTGAGAGGGGGGGGGGCGTGAATCAGTTGTTAATAGATTATAAATTTTATTACACTTAATAACCTTTAAACAGATCAAGTATTGGTAAAACACATACAGATGCTGGTAAGAACAGATACCAGTGAACAATACAACTTAATAATTAAACAGATATTTAATGAAAAGCAACCATACTGCATAACACCATTATTTGTACGTGGAAAACCCGAAAAGGGAAAAACCATAGTAGGAAGCCTACCCATAGTCAGATGATACTTCTACAGAAAGTATGTGTTACAATGAGGGGCCTGCACATGCAGGAAGGCACACTGCCTAGAGCATACTGCTCATTACAAAAGAGTCTCACTAACTATAGAGAGGCTACAACCATTTCAAGATAAATGGACAACAATCGAATAGAGTGAACTACCCGAAATAGAATCTACCATGCCTGATTACAGTCCGGTTTAAGCTCAATACCAGAGGGCTTTGACCTCTTCCTTAATCCTAACTCAATTAGCTATGATCAACCAAATCTCCTTCACATATGATATTGCATTCCAAGACCACGAACACTTATTCTATTATCATTCCATACATGCCACGATCTACAATGAGATCTTACATCAGTTTATACAAACCCTAAGGCCTAAACCAATTAGGTCGGCCACCTAAAAGATATTACAATAAGATCATTAAATAAATCCATATTACAATGATATGCCATGTCGTCTTAAGACCAAAACAACAATAACAAATCCATAAATCATCTCAAAACATCCTAGTAATGTGTAGAGTACACGTTATCATGATACTAGTCCATAACCTAGATAGGTACTAGACCTATTCTGGGTCCACCACGACAAAGCAATGTCTTCAAGAAGTTGAAGCATAGTCAAAGAATATCTTCAGCATCCTAAAATCCATCTAGAAGCTGCACCAACACCAATTATGCATCCTGTCAAGATTCCTCAATGAAACCTCCATCGATAAAGCTTTAAACTAATGTCGGTAAGGGTTTACCAAAATGTATCATAGCATCTGATTACCAAGTCAATACCAACTGACCAAAACATGCTCTAGGAGAATGTACCACATGTAACCAAACATATTCCATAGATCCAAAGATGCCGAAAGTGTCCAATAGATAGTCTCTTCTATTGATAGCACTAGATCTTCTACCGGTAACCAAAACTTGTCTGCTGGTAACCAGCCATAACAACTAGTGTTGACATCAATGAAAAAACATCAATGCAACACATAATAAATTCATCAATAATGCCAACACAATTAAATTTCACAAGTCTCTGGAATTGTACAGTAAATACAGTCAAAACAAGCTCCCAAAATTTGAGTAGAAAAAGTTGTGACCAAGTAGGTAGCGACTTGGTCCGAACACACGATCTGACCAAATTTTTTCCAAATTTTTGGGGAAGCAAGATAATATGATTTTAATGTGAATTCTAGAAGGATATAAAAATTGGAGATGTCAGGATATGCAAAATTAAGCCTCGAATGTTGAAATACGACACACTTAGAATGTTTGAGAAAAGGATTAATTGAAAGAACTATTGGCAGTGGGCTAACGTCCCTCACAGGGATTCACGACATGGTTTAATAGCCTCTTGTGGATTCTATAAGTCTAGTGGTTGTATCTAGTATTGATAGGTAAATCTTTTGGTGCAACAACAACCCTAGCTTGTAACAACTGGTATCAGAGCTTGGTCACAGGTTCAAATCACGCAAGTTGTGATGAGTGATGTTGGGAGGGGGATTGTTGGCAGTGGGCTAGTATCCCTTATGGGGATTCACGACATGGTTTAACAACCTTCTGTGGATTCTATGTCTAGTGGTTTTATCGGACATTGATAGGTCAATCTTTTGGTGCAACGACAACCCTATCTTGTAACAAGAACAACAAAAAGGGCACTCCTAAGGGCCAACTTTTATGATGTCTAGAGGGACAAACAAAGATTTTAGATTTAATTGACCCAATTAAATTCTTAAAGGAAGATTTAAAATTAGCCAAGATTAATTTAAGTTTAAAATTTAAAATTTGAAAATTTGAATGTTGGAAGGAGGGAAAATGAATTTTGAAATTGAAGCAAGGACCCAAATCTGAAAATCAATTCAATGTCTATGTTGTTCACCAAAAGTGATAACCCAAGACACCTGCAAATCTATCTATGAGATAGCCGATCTCAATCAATGAAACACCTCAGGGCTTGGACAACATAACATAGGATCCTAATGATCCTCCTGCACTTCAGGTTCTGCTAGACCTAGGGGGGGACACCCTTTTGATGCATTGAATACAACAATCACAAACATAAGACTACATCAACAATGAGCAGACAAACCATTCCACAAGCTCACCAAATTAGGAACACACTACAGATTGGCTAGATCTGTATAAATCATAAATGAAAATAGAGCTTGGAATGAGAAGAACACACCCCTAAACATAAAGGGAAATAGATTTATCTTTTAAATTGTTTGATCTGAAAGACATCCCCAAACTTGTAAGATCAGTGCCTTATCCAAGGGCAACAGAGTCACACATCAAACTATAAATGAAACCTTATACTGCAAATCCATCTTCATTATTAAATATTCATGCATTTAATGCCTTGCATAAATGCATTACTCAGCTCACTCATAGAAAATATCAAATCCAGACACTATAATCCATTATTCATGATTTATTACAGAATTTAAATTCTTCCTTGAAGAATCCTTGCAAACAATCACAATTACCTCCTTGAGATAACAAATCTCATCCTCCTTGAGGATCTGATCTGAATATAATGAAAATACAAATCCAGAGACAACTTCTGTGTGAATTTGTGCATGTCTTACATACACAAGAACCTATAGCTAAGAACACCTATAGCAAAAAATCAAACTCCATTACTGAAAGGATAACCCTTCTCTGTACAATCTGGAAGAATACTCAAAATTGGAAGCCATGAAAAAATGGAGCCATTCTCCAAATTTCTGGAACCCTTACAACTGAGAAGAATTGGGAATAAAAAGGAGAGGGAACCAAATCAAATCTGCAACTAAATTGCCAAGTGTCTCCTCTCTAACTGAATTTTGTTCCCATGGAAACTACTTCTAAAATATCCAACATTTGTCAAAATTAACCCCATAATCAGATTCCTCACTCCGAGAGCTTTCCGAAAATATATAACACTTTATATTTTGGCCAAAAACTGAGTCTTGGGCGAATTAACTCCATTTCTGCTCAGTCATTTAAATTTTTGAATTATTTGATATAGTTTAAACTATATCATTTACAATTTTAATTTTAATTTTTGCCTCCATATGTGCTCTGACGCTTTGCCATGTGGCGGCCTCTGATTGGTCGATGGGGTTGACCGGATGCCACCTGGGATGACACCTCATCTTTGCCACCTATCGGCCACCTCACCGGGACTCGCCTGCTTGCTTGTATGCCACTTCATCGCCACGTTAGTGCCACCTCATCGAGACTCGCCTGCTGGACCGCTGACTGTACTCGCCACCTGTGTGCCACCTGGTTTTCACAACTTCGTAGGGTTTATCCAACATGCATCTTCCCTTCGCGAAATAGTGCGCACCGTTGATCCATCTCGACCCTGCTCACTCGTTAACCCAGCCTTTCTTTGCAAAATTATGCCTATCTGCCTCGGGAAGTGTGCCTACATGGGGTCCATTTGGTCACCACTTAGTCACCTCCTCCATCACCTCGAGATGCGTGCTCGCACGTGGGCCCACCTTGGGCGCCCATAGGCACCTTGTGTCAAAAGCCTTTATGGCTTAGACATGTTACTACAGTAAGGATTTGCTTATAAACATTAAAATATCCCACTTCCCAGTGCATGTGGGATAAAGGGATTTCCTGTAGCTTCATGTTAAAACTCTCTCTGCAACTTTCAATGGTGATTTGGGATGTTGCTAAAGATTTTGATGGTCCTTTTCAATGCCATAGAAGGAGGAGTTACTAGAATTCGCTTGGAAATCTCATGTTGCTGCCAATTCCATGTCAATCTAGAGTTTTTAAAAAAAATCTGAAAAACCCCCAAATGTATTTGCCAAAACCATGCTCCACGTGAAAGAGGGGTTTATGCCTTTGAACCAGCCAATTTGCATTTGTTTCATTGTTCCATGCTACAACAGAGAGTAATTTGCTTGGATTTTAAAGCTTCTACCAAAAGCCACGCACAACAAGGGAGGATTCATAGCTGCACACTTGCTATTTAATTTGCTTGAAAGTTTTTATTGATTGCATCCTTACCATGCCACGTTCCATCAGGGAGGAGCTTGGGAAGATGGCTTCACACCAGCCACTTTGCATTTTCATTTTTTTATAAAAAAAACTTTTGCTGCCATAGCTACATTGGATTTGCTGTGATTTTAAATGCCTTCTTCAGTGCTTCACAGTTCATGCACCACGCACAGGGAGAGGAGGATTTTGGCTGGGTCTTATGGCAGCCAATGCATTTGTTTAAATGTTTTAGTTTGCTGTTGTAGATGCTACCAAAGGGAGTAATGGGTGTTGGCATGATTGCTTCAGCATGCCACTTTCCATAAGTTGCACATTGAATGTGGTCTCAAACAACCACTTGTATTTGCTTGAGAATTTCGACATTGGCTATCACCATGCCATGCACAACAAGGAGGGAGGCTGAAGATTTAATTTTATTGCCATTTGGATTTGCTATTTACTATTGGCTGGGGATCTCTACTGACATCAAAACCACATGAACATTTGCCTTGCTCTTGATTGCTGCACCTTTGACCACCACGTTGCCTGCTGAAACTTGCATTTGATTTCAGCTCTATCAAATCACATTATGCTTCATTGTTTGTTGTTGTTGTCACTTGCCACGTGGGTGGAAGAAATGGGTGATGGTTGGGCTTCACGCTCGCCAAAAGAATTTGGTTGATTGTTTATAAAATAGAATGCCCACTTAATAATCCACACTTTACCTCTACAAACTCACCATAGACGTGGAGGGAGATTTCTGGCTGGCAATAACTTGTCTTGCCTCAATTATGCGCATTCTGGTAATTAAGCATACATAAAATTCCCATTTTCTCGTCAAAGGCATACCTTCATTGTCTTCTCTTCACAATAATTAGACTAACAAACATCTAATCTGCAACTTCCTCTAGCATCATCATTTGTCAAAAAGGGAGATTGCATACCATGAAAACTAAACAATTCGCCACAAAACTTAGTGCACAAGCATGGGCCAGGCCGAGCCCCAAAGTGGGTCTGACTAAAAAAAATTTCATTTTCGAGCAACTGACCTCTGAAAAACTTCACAGACCTCAAACATACCTCTAAAAACGATCGACATCATTTTCGGATCATTAATCCGCATTTTACAACCTTCAGGCAATTACGCCACAATTTTCGCATTTAATCGCGAAGACATAATATTCAAACCTGTCAAAACACCTTTCTGGAGCTCGCCATCTGACAAATGTATACTCTGATATACAAGGATGACTTCTACCAAACGGTTTCTCAAGACAACTCACGAGTGAAGAGATATTAATTTCCGAAAATGCCCAACTGGCTTTGTCAACACTGCGGACTTGATGAAGTCAATGTCCTGGCAACACATGACGCCTTTCTCAAAAATATCAAACGACCTCCGTAGGCCCTCAAATTTGAAACATAGGTACCTTAAAGTACATATTAAATCTTTGAATTCTCAGTTTGATCACCAGATTGACAGGATGCAAACGGTGCACTCACCAAAATGGCTACATTAACTGATATAACACTGGAGTGCGGATAACTAAAAATGATGGCAAAATGAGCTCTTTTGAAAACCGATCAAACGGATTGATAAAGGCTTGAAATTTGAAACGTAGCTCACCATTTATACCAACATTAGCCTGGAACAAACATTCTGACATGACGCTTACTAAGGCAACTTTTACACTTATGCGAAACAGGGCTCCGACTAGCTGTCGAAACAGGGACTTGCCAAAACACACAAACTGCAAGCAGATTTGGCTATGAAAACTTAACAAATGGATTTCTCAAGACTTGAAATTTTGCAGACTGACTCATATTAATGCATAGAATTTAATCCATTTTGAAATTATCCATGAGGATCAACAGGGCAAAAGATGTAATCGCTCAAAGTAGGCTACTCAATAAAATCTACATTTGTGCCTAAAATGCACTTCCAGCTCACCCCTCAAACTGGGTACCTCATAAACTTATCCAAATTGAACTCTGAAAGTTTTACATCTCTGCATAGGCCAAATGAAAGGTATGGGACATGAATCCCGAGCCTTACCCCCTGAAGATCAATTGGCTTCATTTACCTCCTTGCTAGCTAGGCCATTCAAACTGACTTATTTAGGTACTTTTCTGAAATGCAAAGAAATTTTTTGAAATGGGCCTCTAAACTTGACTCAATTTTAAATACTCCCAACAGTGGCTCTGACTGGGGATGGTTGATTGGGAGATCAACACAAGAATCCAGATATCTTTGGTTAAGTAGACCACCCAAAAACGGATCATTCTTCTCTTCTCATCTCATTTCAAAAACAGGGCTTCCTTATTCCACCCAAATAGTAGGGCACTTTATTGAAAACCACACAACTGAAAGAAAAGCAAATGTACAAAATATACAACTTATTAATGGCCTTGGGCCATCAAAACTGAAATCACTTCCTGCCTCTGTCAAAAACATGATTCTCTTTTCCACAAACCGGAGGTAAGTTGAGATCATCATTCCAATTTGCCTGATAAAAAACACTTCCACTTCTAATCAGTTGGTCACATAAAACATAATCATCAACATGTTTATAATCATGATATCTCTGAAAATCAAACACACGCTGAAAGGACTGATCACTAGGTGACATAAGAGTGCCATACTCTTTACCATTTTTTTCCATCTGAGATGAAAAGTAGTCTAACTCATTCTGAAAGTTGGGAATATTAGACAGATCCTTATTGCTAGCTTGCTAAAATAATAAACACTCTTTCACAATAATATCCTGCAAACTAGAGAGGAAAACTTCCTCATAACATGACTGCACTTCAACTTGCTGATCACAAAAACTATCAGCATTTTGCACACATGAAAGTACATGATTTTTACTTGCCAATGGTTCATTTCCTCCTTACAAATCTAAGAAAAACACCCCAGATCTGTCATGTCTTCTAAAAGGTAGATCCTCATAATGCATATCAAAGTTAGAATTCATATCAACATATGAACCTTCATTATCATACCTATCAACCATATATGCATTATCATTTTGTCTATCAAACATAGGAAAAGAATCAACATCATATGTATCATTTTTTACACCCTCAAAAACATCATCAGAATCAAAACATATATTGAGTGGGTATGAAAGATTGGGCACATTTTTGAATCCACATCTCTGAAAATCAGCAGCTAAGAGTTCTGAAATTTGCTCACTACATAGTGAACCTCCTTCTTCATTTTCCTTGGCTTCATCCTCTGAGCTGTAAACATTGTCCCAATCTAATAAAGGTATTGGATCTGCAGTGTTCATGTCCTTATGCACATTTATTTCATCATCACAACAACTTGCATCTGCATCATATCCTTTATCACGCTGCTCATAATGTGTTGCTACATGTTGTAACATAGTTTCATAACTGGGGTTGCAAACATATTGTGGATTGAAATCAACAACAAGGTGATCCATACCATTAAGATCTGAAATCTCAATGGGCTCATGATTAGTTGAACAATCACTGTTCTCACAAATTTCTTCTCGCTCTGAATACACATCTAAACTTTCATGTTGAGAATAATCACATTCAACATCATAGGAGGTACATCCACTTAGGGGCTCATCTCCTTCATTATTTTTAATCTAGTGTATATTTTCAGATTGGTTACTTTCAATCATATCTATCCATTTTTAATAGATTCAAAACATTCTTCTCTGAAGGTAGTAGACCAATTAACTGAGTTAGGCTCATAAAGCTATAAGAATATCTCAATTAAAATAGACTCAGGGGGTCTATTATCAGTTGAAAGCTCATTCAATGCAGCTAAAAATCTTTCATAGAAGACATATGATGATTCTCCTTTACTTCTTAGCCCTACTTTCCCTTTTAACAACCAAACAAATCTCTCTTGGATCATTTGAAGACATTTTTCAATTTCTATATTGATCTCTTTCAAATTTGACAAAGGATTCACGGATCTAGGAACTACATCTGGATCCATCAGGTTTTATAACAGTCACTGAACCATTATTTTTTGACCATGCATCTTATTGTGTCATAAATTCATTCAAAAACATATGCAGTCACTAATTTTCGGAATCTTACACACTTCTCACCATATTTTTGACTAAAAACTTATTTCAATGAAGTATGTAAATTGTAAATTTCTTTTCCTTTTAACGGTGACCTTTTCACCTCATAAGGAACACATAATTTCACAAAAAACCTTTAGGAATACCTGGTAAAATCAATGCTGTTGTTGTTGCTGCTCTGATATTCGGTAAGATCTCTCTGAGATCTTTTAACATTATACATTGATCTTCGTACAGAGTCGCCACCTCCTTCATAGAGGAAAATATCTTCAATAGATTCTTTGGGATCTACAATCATAAAACCCCAAGCAGCTGCTAAATCTTTGATGCAAGTTCACCCAATATTTTAAAACTTTTACCACAATGAACACTGGTGCAGAGATCTTTCAGAGTCGCCACTCACTGCTGTGAGAATTTATAAAATCATTTGTAGAACATGAACAGATCTGAACTCACACAAAGATAAAAGGACAACAAGTTTTCCACACTTGGCACAAAACACTACCAAGCACATAACTACAGATCTCAAAATGCTTTCAGATTTATAATACTTTTATGACTCTGTCCTTCAAATGGATATGACACAACTCTGGGATTCGATTCAACATGGGTTATTACAACACTTCCCCAGTAGAGTCACCATTTTTGTTGTTCACCAAAAGTGATAACCCAAGACACCTGCAAATCTATCTATGAGATAGTCGATCTCAATCAATGAAACACCTCAGGGCTTGGAAAACATAACATAGGATCCTAATGATCCTCCCGCACTTCAGGTTCTGCTAGACCTAGGGGGGGACACCCTTTTGATGCATTGAATACAACAATCACAAACATAAGACTACATCAACAATGAGCAGACAAACCATTCCACAAGCTCACCAAATTAGGAACAAACTATAGATTGGCTAGATCTGTATAAATCATAAATGAAAACAGAGCTTGGAATGAGAAGAAAACACCCCTAAACATAAAGGGAAATGGATTTATCTTTTAAATTATTTGATCTGAAAGACATCCCCAAACTTGTAAGATCAGTGCCTTATCCAAGGGCAACAAAGTCACACATCAAACTATAAATGAAACCTTATACAACAAATCCATCTTCATTATTAAATATTCATGCATTTAATGCCTTGCATAAATGCATTACTCAGCTCACTCACAGAAAATATCAGATCCAGACACTATATTCCATTATTCATGATTTATTATAGAATTTAAGTTCTTCCTTGAAGAATCCCTGCAAAACAATCATAATTACCTCCTTGAGATAACAAATCTCATCCTCCTTGAGGATCTGATCTGAATATAATGAAAATACAAATCCAGAGACAACTTCTGTGTGAATTTGTGCATGCCTTACATACACAAGAACCTGCAGCTAAGAACACCTATAGCAAAGAATCAAACTCCATTACTGAAAGGATAACCCTTCTTTGTACAATCTGGAAGAATACTCAGAATTGGAAGCCATGAAAAAAATGGAGCCATTCTCCAAATTTCTGGAACCCTTACAACTGAGAAGAATTGGGAATAAAAAGGAGAGGGAACCAAATCAAATCTGCAACTGAATTGCCAAGTGTCTCCTCTCTAACTGAATTTTGTTCCCATGGAAACTGCTTCCAAAATATCCCACATTTGTCTAAATTAACCCCATAATCAGATTCCTCAATCCGAGAGCTTTCCAAAAATATATAACACTTTATATTTTGGCCAAAAATTGAGTCCTGGGCGAATTAACTCCATTTTCGCTCAGTCATTTAAATTTTTGAATTATTCGATATAGTTTAAACTATATCATTTACAATTTTAATTTTAATTTTTGCCTCCATATGTGCTCTGATGCTTTGCCACGTGGTGGCCTCCGATTGGTCAATGGGGTTGACTGGATGCCACCTGGGATGACACCTCATCTTTTGCCACCTGTCAGCCACGTCACAGCCACTAGGCTGCTTGGTTGTATGCCACTTCATCGCCATGTCATCGCCACCTCACCGAGACCTGCCTGCTGGACCGCTGACTTTACCCGCCACCTATGTGCCACCTGGTTTTTGCAACTTCATAGGGTTTATCCAGCGTGCATGTTCCCTTCGCGAAATAGCGCGCACCGTTGATCCATCTCAAACCTGCTCACTCGTCAACCCGACCTTTCTCTGCAAAATTCTGCTTGTCTGCCTCAGGAAGCATGCATGCATGGGGTCCACTTGGTTGCCGCTCAGTCACCTCCTCCATCACCTCGAGATGCATGCTCACACGTGGGCCCACCTTGGGCGCCCATAGGCACCTTGTGTCAAAGCCTTTATGGCTTAGACATATTACCACAGTAAGGATTTGCTTATAAACATTAAAATATCCCACTTCCCAGTGCATGTGGGATAAAGAGATTTGCCTGTAGCTGCATGTTAAAACACTCTTTGCAACTTTCAATGGCAATTTTGGATGTTGCTGAAGATTTTGATGGTCCTTTTCAATACCACAAAAGGAGGAGTTACTAGAATTCGCTTGGAAATCTCATGTTGTTGCCAATTCCATGTCAATCTAGAGTTTTTAAAAAAAATATGAAAAACCCCCAAATGTATTTGCCAAAACCGTGCTCCACGTGAAAGAGGGGTTTATGCCTTTGAACTAGCCAATTTGCATTTGTTTCATTGTTCCATGCTACAGCAGAGAGTAATTTGCTTGGAGTTTAAAGCTTCTACCAAAAGCCACGCACAGCAAGGGAGGATTCATAGCTGCACACTTGCTATTTAATTTGCTTGAAAGTTTTTATTAATTGCCTCCTTACCATGCCACGTTCCATCAGGGAGGAGCTTGGGAAGATGGCTTTACACCAGCCACTTTGCATTTTCATTTTTTTATAAAAAAAACTTTTGCTGCCATAGCCACGTTGGATTTGCTGTGATTTTAAATGCCTTCTTCAGTGCTTCACAGTTCATGCACCACGCAAAGGGAGAGGAGGATTTTGGCTGGGTCTTATGGCAGCCAATGCATTTGTTTAAATGTTTTAGTTTGCTATTGTAGATGCTACCAAAGGGAGTAATGGGTGTTGGCATGATTGCTTCAGCATGCCACTTTCCATAAGTTGCACATTGAATGTGGTCTCAAACAACCACTTGTATTTGCTTGAGAATTTCGACATTGGCTATCACCATGCCATGCATAGCAAGGAGGGAGGCTGAAGATTTAATTTTATTGCCATTTGGATTTTCTATTTACTATTGGCTGGGGATCTCTATTGACATCAAAACCACATGAGCATTTGCCTTGCTCTTGATTGCTGCTCCTTTGACCACCACGCTGCTTGCTGAAACTTGCATTTGATTTCAGCTCTATCAAAACACATTATGCTTCATTGTTTGCTATTGTTGTCACTTGCCACGTGGGTGGAAGAAATGGGTGTTGGTTGGGCTTCACGCTCGCCAAAAGAATTTGGTTGATTGTTTATAAAATAGAACGCCCACTTAATAATCCACACTTTACCTCTGCAAACTCACCATAGACGTGGAGGGAGATTTCTGGCTGGCAATAACTTGTCTTGCCTCAATTATGCGCATTCTAGTAATTAAGCATACATAAAATTCCCATTTTCTCGTCAAAGGCATACCTTCATTGTCTTCTCTTCACAATGATTAGACTAACAAACATCTAATCTGCAACTTCCTCTAGCATCATCATTTGTCAAAAAGGGAGATTGCATACCATGAAAACTGAACAATTCGCCACAAAAATTAGTGCACAAGCATGGGCTAGGTCGGGCCCCAAAGTGGGTCTGACTAAAAAAAAAATCGTTTTCGAGCAACTGACCTCTGAAAAAATTCACGGACCTCAAACATACTTCTGGAAACGATCGACATCATTTTCGGATCATTAATCCGCATTTTACAAGCTTCAGGCAATTACGCCACAATTTTCGCATTTAATCACGAAGACATAATTTTCAAACCTATCAACACACCTTTCTGGAGCTCGCCGTCTAACAGATGTGTACTCTGATATACAAGGATGACTTCTACCAAACGGTTTCTCAAGACGACTCCCGAGCGAAGAGATATTAATTTCCAAAAATGCCCAACTGGCTTTATCGACACTGCGGACCTGATAAAGTCAATGTCCTGGCAACACATGACGCCTTTCTCAAAAATATCAAACAACCTCCGTAGGCCCTCAAATTTGAAACATAGGTACCTTAAAGTACATATTAAATCTTTGAATTCTCAGTTCGATCACCAGATTGACAAGATGCAAATGGTGCACTCACCAAAATGGCTACATTAACTGATATACCACTGGAGTGCGGATAACTGAAAATGATGGCAAAATGAGCTCTTTTGAAAACCGATCAAATGGATTGATAAAGGCTTGAAATTTGAAACGTAGCTCACCATTTATACCAACATTAGCCTGGAACAAACATTCTGACATGACGCTTATTGAGGCAACTTTTACAATTATGCGAAACAGGGCTCCGACTAGCTATCGAAACAGGGACTTGCCAAAACACACAAACTGCAAACGGATTTGGCTATGAAAACTGAACAAATGGATTTCTGAAGACTTGAAATTTTGTATACTGACTCACATTAATGCATAGAATTGAATCCATTTTGAAATTCTCCATGAAGATCAACAGGGCAAAAGATGTAATCGCTCAAAGTAGGCTACTCAATAAAAACTACATTTGTGCCTAAAATGCGCTTCCAGCTCACCCCTCAAACTGGGTACCTCATAAACTTATCCAAATTGAACTCTGAAAGTTGCACATCACTGCATAGGCCAAATGAAAGGTGTGGGACATGAATCTCGAGCCTTACCCCCTAAAGATCAACTGGCTTCATTTACCTCCTTGCTAGCTAGGCCATTCAAACTGACTTATTTAGGTACTTTTCTGATATGCAGAGCAAAATTTTGAAATGGGCCTCTAAACTTGACTCAATTTTAAATACTCCCAAGAGTCTACACAATCCACAAGGTCAATTTGAAAATTAAAAATTAGGGTTTTGTGATTTAACCACTTAATTTTAAAAAAAATTAAAAATTGAAACTGTAAATGAAAACATGAATTGAAAAATTGAAGAGTTCTCAAATCTGAAACAATTAATCTAATTTAGACAAATAACAAGCTCAATTTTGAATCCAAAAATTAGGGTTTTTGTGAATTTAACCTCTAAATTCTTAAAAATTGCAAGGATATTAAGATTGTCAATGAGAATTTGAATTTTAAATTGCATACACCCAGATCTGAAAACAAAAATTAGAAGCAAGCATAGGACATGTGGGGTTTACCAAAATGTAAAGTGGAAAATTGGGTGATAACTCAATGATGAAAAGTGAATACCAAACCAGTACTGAGAGGGGGAGGGGTGAATCAATACAAGCACAAAAACTTTTCTCTAACCGGTTTGATTGTAGATATTAAACTACTAGCAATCTCTAACACCGGTCCAAACCAGACTACTACCGGTTAAACACAGTGCAACTGTGAAAGACATGAACCGGTCAATCTTATTAGCTTTCCACACAACCTACTTTCTCATTTCCACTTTGTCTGTATGCATAAACAGATAATCTATCATCAAAAATATAACTTGCTAGATCAACATGATTCACCACTTGACAGAAAACAACAAAGCATCACAAGAAAAAGACATCACATATAACACACACATTTTTCATGTGGAAACCCAACTGGGAAAAACCATGGTGGGGATGAATACCCACAAGCTATTTTGAACTCTTTAGAAGTCCACTATGTAAGAAGCCTAGTCCGGTTAAAGACTGTTACAACAGGTTCTGTTAGGAACCAATCCTGTTAGGGATCCCCTGGTTAAGCGATAGCTAGAATACCCAGTTAAGGGTTAAACCCTGTTAGAGGTTACCTTGTCAGAGGATTTTATGAACTCAATGGCTTTGAGTCACCCTGTTAAAGGATTTATAGCAAGCTAGTTAAAGCAACCCGGTTAAGGGATTTTCCAACTGTTGAAGTAGTTAAAGATCAACAGGTATTACAATGATCTGGTAATAGCCCTCAATGCGAATGCAGATCCACTTTAGTTCCTTCCTTCTGCACACACACTATGTAGGTATCAATCCTCTTATCTGGTCTGGCAAGAATCATGTATCTCTGCACTTACATACACACACAACATTTGCTAACAACCTCAACATGAAACATAACATCGACCTTATGGAACACAGATAGGTCAGCAACATAAACCCTAAACCCTAAACACTTAGGTTAAGCAATTGATCAGTTCAATCCTGACCATTGAGCACTTTGCATTTGAATACAACGGTCTTGAACAGATCTCAAGACATTCTCCATCATTCGTTTTTCACCACTTCATGGAGGCGATAACCCATCACACGTTCTCCACCATTTGCAAAGACTTCGCACATTCCCGTGGTAGATAGGATCAATCTCCTTCATGCAAGATCCTTCTCGTGCATGAGACTGACGTGGCAACATGATCTGATCTCCATTACAATGCTAACTCATCACACAATGTAATCATTTGAATCAAATAGGCTTGGAACACTTCAATTGGAAACCCTGAAGCTAAGACTACCAACCAGTAGTCCTACCACATTCCGTGTACCAGTTCTCATTTCGACATACCGGTTCCAGTTCACAACATCATACTGGTTCACTTAGACAAGCATACCAGTTTACACCACCATACCGGTTCTCTTTGCCAATTGCTTAACTTCAATATACCGGTTCAGTTCTCAGCATATTGACATCAATGACAACACATAATATGATCATGTCATCATACTCTTGCACATATGCCAACAATCTCTCCCTTTGGCATTGATGGCAATATACAAAGATATCACTCAGCATCACATCTTCTCCCTATTGCTGTAGATATCTTCCCCCTTCACATCTTCCCCCCCTTTGACAACAATGCCAAAGTGGAGGCACAAGCTTCCCTGTTCCACTATGTTGCTCCCCCTGAGGAGTAGCATCCTTCAACACATCAATCCTGAAAAATATTGGACACTGCAATACCTGACTGATGTGGAGCACATACTTTTAGTTCACCTCTTGAAGGGGCAACACCCCTAATTCACCTCTCAAATAGGTAAATGAAGCCTTTGGTAGAGGCTTGGTGAATATGTCTGCTAACTGCTCCTTACTGG
The DNA here is from genome assembly GCF_030272615.1 of Cryptomeria japonica. NCBI lineage: Eukaryota > Viridiplantae > Streptophyta > Pinopsida > Cupressales > Cupressaceae > Cryptomeria > Cryptomeria japonica. The sequence goes on along the minus strand of NC_081414.1, from coordinate 609,506,391 downwards.
AAACATGTTCCAATACAACCTCTTTGTTCTGAACCTTTTCCCTTAAGAAATGATACTTGAGTTCAAAGTGCTTGGTTCTAGCATGTAAAACCGGATTCTTAGATATGTTAATTGCACATGTATTGTCATAGAATATACTTACCGGTTCAGATACAGGAATTTTGAAGCCATTCAATACATGCTTCATCCAAATAGTCTGGGTAGAGCTCATAATAGCTGCAATATACTCTGCTTCTGCTATAGAATGAGAGATACAACTCTGCTTTTTACTCATCCATGAGACCAGTCTAACACCGAGAAAGAATGCACCACCGATTGTGCTCTTCTGGTCATCTACATTACCAACCCAATCAGCATCTGTGAACACTTTTAGGTTGAAATTATTATTGTATGGATACCATAACCCATAGTCAATAGTTCCCTTTAGATATCTAAGAATCCTCTTGACTGCTACCAAGTGGGATTCTCTTGGGCTTTGCTAAAACCGAGCGGTAATACCCACTGCATGTGCAATGTCCGATCTTCTATGCACTACATAATGCAACTTACCAATCATTGATCAGTATTCCTTCTCATTTACCAGTGCTGAGTCATCTTTTTTTGATAGTTTACAACCGATCACCATTGGTGTACTAACCGGTTTACTGTCTTCCATGCCAAAGGTCTTCAACACCTCTTTGACATACTTGGACTGAGTAATAAAGATTCCATCTTTCATTTGTTGAATCTGTAGTCCAATGAATAACTTAATCTCCCCTATGAGTGACATCTCAAATTCCTTCTTCATCTCATTGGCAAAATCATGACTCATCTTGTCATCTCCTCCAAAGATGATGTTATCAACAAATACTTCACATATCAGAATCTGATCTCCTTTTGATTTCAAGTAGATATTGTTGTCTTCACTTGTTCTTTCAAATCCAATCTTCACAAGATGGGAGTGCAAGCATTCATACCATGCTCTAGGTGCTTGCTTTAGTCCATACATGGCTTTATGTAGCCTACACACCATGTCACTATCTTCTGATAGGGAAAACCCATCTAGTTGCTCTATATACACCTCCTCTTCAAGTATTCCATTTAGGAATATAGATTTTACATCCATTTGGTATACCTTGAATCCTTTAAAAGCTACATATGCAAGAAGCATACAAACTCCTTCCAATCTGGCTACTGGAGCAAAGGTTTCTCCATAGTCTTCTCCTTCTTCTTGAGCAAACCCCTTACACACCAGTCTGGCTTTGTTTCTTATCACTATCCCATCTTCATTCAGCTTATTTCTGAAAAAACCCATTTGGTACCAATGACATTTTTATGCTCTGGTCTGGGTACCAAGGACCATGTATCATTCTTTTCTATCTGATCAAGTTCTTCTTCCATTTCCTTGATCCAATCTTCATCTTTATGTGCCTCTTTGAATGATTTAGGCTCCAATTCATAGATCATACATGAGTTTTCTCTGACCTTTCTTCTTGTAAGGATTCCTACATCCTTGTCTCCTATGAATTGCTTTGGGTCATGATTGATTTTGACATACCTAGGTATGTTCTTAATAGATTCCTCTTGCTTTTCTTCTTCATCCTTATCTTCATCAGCATCTACCAATGTAAGAGCACAGTTGCTAGTACTGGGCAAATTTGCAACCGGTTCCCAGAAGGTTACTACCGGTTCATCTCCTACATGCTCTCTATCAGTGTCCTTAGATTTCTTAGAGTTTTCATCAACCCTGACATTGATGCTTTCAAAAATTCTCTTAGTCCTATTGTTGAAACATTTGAGGGCTTTGCTCTTTGAATACCCTAGGAATATTCCCTCATCACATTTAGCATCAAACTTTCTCTGATGTTCACTCCTCTTGATATAACATTTACTACCAAACACTCTGAAGTAGCTTAACACGGGTGTCTTACCGGTCCAATACTCATAAGGAGGCTTATCCTTTCCTTTCTTGATGAGTACCCCGTTCATTGGGTAGACTCTAGTGCTCACGAATTCTCTCCAAAAGGTGTGAGCAACTTTTCCTTGGATCAACATAGTTCTAGCCACTTCAAACATAGTCCAGTTGTTCCTCTCTGCTAAGCCATTCTGCTATGGATTCTGGGGGGCAGATAGTTGCCTCTTGATGCCATTCTCTTCACACTATTTGTTGAATTCACTGGAACTGAATTCCCCTCGATCAGTTCTAAGGTATTTGATTCTTGTACCACTTTCCTTTTCTACCAGTGCTCTGAAGGCTTTGAACTTTCCAAAAGCTTCAGATTTAGTCTTCATAGGACCACAAAAATCAGTATGCACAAGATCAAGTAAATTGTCAGCAGTGAAAGATTTACCTTTGAAGGTTGAGGAAGACATTTTCCCCAGTTGACACTCTCTGCACAAAGGATTTTCCAGTTTTCTCAGCATAGGTAATCCTCTAATTGCCTTGGTCTTACTGGCCTTCACAATGTTATCAAAGTTTACATGGCAGAGTCTCCTATGCCATATCCAACTATCATCAAACTTAGCCATAAGACATGTACTTATATTTACATTTAGCTGAAATAAGTTACCTTTGGTCTGCATACCGGTGGCCATCAATTCACCATTATTTCCTTTGATTTTGCACACTCCATTTTTGAATTCTAGAGTGAGTCCACCATCATTCAGCTGGGCAACACTCAACAGATTATGTCTGAGACCTTCCACCCAATACACATTGTCAGCACTGCTCTTTCCATTTAGAGAAAGGGACCCTCTACCCTTGACCATACATGGCGCATCATTACCAAAATGAACCACACCACCATCATACTCTTCCAGGGATATAAACTTGCTCCAGTCACCAGTCATATGGTGAGAGAAACCACTGCCAATAATCCACTCATTGAAATTATCAAAGCGGGAGACAAAAGCCTTCTTGTCTGACACATCCTCCTTGACTGTAACAAACACAATATCTTCATTTTCTTCATCTTCTGATTTCTCATCTGCGACACCTTCATCAACTGCTACAAAATAGTTTCTCTGGTTTCCTCCTTTGAATTTCTTGAACCTTTGCGGTTTGTCCTTGCTATCACCATTAGGACAGTTTATAGTGATGTGTCCTATCCAGTTACAAGAAAAACATTTCAAACGAAGCTTACCTTTGTATTTGTCAGTTCCCTTAGGAAGTCTCTTAGCAAGAAGAGCTTCAAATTCCATCAGAATCTCCTCGTCATCCATTTCTCTTCTTTGTCTTGGTTCATGGCTAGTGCTTGCTTGTTTTCCTTTTCTAGATGGTGCAGCGAATGCTCTAAAAGCTTATTCGATCTTTTGAACACTGCCATCAAAACTATTTAGCTCATAGGTTGTCAACTTTGCAATGATGGAGTCTAGGGATACCTTAGTCTTGTCTATTGATCTCAACTCCTGAATAGCAGAAACCCTTATTGCATAGACCGGTAATAAGGATCTCAAAACTTTGCTAACAATAGTGGAATCTTCCATTTTACCACGTGCACTCTTGATATCACCAACAACGGTTTTGATTGGTATTCCATATTGTTGAATGGTTTCACCTTCAACCATCCGCATGTCTTCAAACTTCCCTCTAAGGATTTCTATTTTAGCTTGTTTTACATGCTCATCACCGCCATAGATAATCTCAAGAGTATCACATAGTTCTTTGGGATTGTCTTTATTCTGGACATCAATAAACTCAATGTTAGATAAGCTACTAATTAGGGCTTCCATGACTTACCCATTCTCCTAAATCTCTCTCTTTTGGTCATCGGTGAGAGTACTGGTAGGGATAACATAAACAATCTCAACATAGCTCCAAAGTTGAGCACCCATTCTTCTGATGTATATCTTCATTTTGTCCTTCCATATTTTAAAGTTATCTTTGTTGAACTTTGGACCTTCCCTCTTCATCATTACAATAGGATCTTTCCCTCAAGCGGTTAAGCTTACAACATAGAGGACTTGGAGGATGCTCTGATACCAATTGATAACTCAATGATGAAAAGTGAATACCAAACCGATACGGAGAAGTGGGGGGGTGAATCAGTATAGGAACAAAAACTTTTCTCTAACCGGTTTGATTGCAGACTGTAAACTACAAGCAATCTCTAACACCGGTCCAAACCAGACTGCTACCAGTTAAACACAGTGCAACTGTGAAAGACATGAACCGGTCAATCTTCTTAGCTTTCCACACAACCTACTTCCACATTTCCATTTTGTCCTTATGCATAAACATATAATCTATCATCAGAAATATAATAACTTGCTAGATCAACATGATTCACCACTTGATAGAAAGCAACAAAGCATCACATGAAAAAGACATCACATACGACACACATTTTTCAAGTGGAAACCCAACTGGGAAAAACCATGGTGGGGATGATTACCCACAAGCTATTTTGAACTCTTTAGAAGTCTTCTCTGTTAAAAGCCTACTCTGGTTAAAGACTATTACAACAGGTTCTATTAAGAACCGATCCTGTTAGGGATCACCTAATTTAGGGATGGCTAGAATACCCGCTTAAGGGTTAAACCCTGTTAGAGGCTACCTTGTTAGAGGATTTTATGAGCTCAATGTCTTTGAGTCACCCTTTTAAAGGATATATAGCAAGCTAGTTAAAGCTACCCAGTTAAGGGATTTTCCAACTGTTGAAGTAGTTAAGGATCAACAGGTATTACAATGATCTGGTAATAGCACTCAATGCTAATGCAGATCCGCTTTAGTTCCTTCCTTTGCACACACATTATGCAGGTATCAATCCTCTTATCTGGTATGGCAAGAATCACGTATCTCTGCACTTAGATACAAACACAACATTTGCCAACAACCTCAACATGAAACATAACATCGACCTTATAGAACATAGATAGGTCGGAAGCATAAACCCTAAACCCTAAACACTTAGGTTAAGCAATTGATCGGTTCAATCCTGACCATTGAGCACTTTGAATTTGAATACAACGGTCTTGAATAAATCTCAAGGCATTATCCATCATTCGTTCATCACTTCTTCATGGAGGCGATAACCCATCACGCGTTCTCCATCGTTTGCAAAGACTTCGTATATTCCCGAGGTAGATAGGATCAATCTCCTTCATGCAAGATCCTTCTCGTGCATGAGACTGACATGGAAACACAATCTGATCTCCATTACAATGCTAACTTATCACACAATGTCATTGGTTGAATCACACAGGCTTGGAACACTTCAACCGGAAACCCTGAAACTAAGACTACCAACCGGTAGTCCCACCACATTCCATGTACCGGTTCTCATTTTGACATACTGGTTTCGGTTCACAACATCATACCAGTTCCCTTGGACAAGCATACTGCTTCACTTATTGCACATATACTAGTATACACCACCATACCAGTTCTCTTTGCCAGTTTCTTAACTTCAATGTACCAGTTCACTTCTCAGCATATTGACATCAATGACAACACACAATATCATCATGTCATCATACTCTTGCACATATGCCAACAATCTCCCCCTTCGGCATTGATGGAAATATAGAAAGATATCACTCAGCATCACATCTTCTCCCTATTGTTGCAGATATCTTCCCCACTTCACATCTTCTCCCCCTTTGACAACAATGCCAAGGTGGAGACACAAGCTTCCCTATTCCACTATGTTGCTCCCCCTGAGGAGTAGCATCCTTCAACACATCAATCTTGAAAAAGATTAGACACTGCAATACTTGACTGATGTGGAGCACATACTTTTAGTTCACCTCTTGAAGGGGCAGCACCCCTAGTTCACCTCTCAAATAGGTAAATGAAGCCTTTGGTAGAGGCTTGGTGAATATGTCTACTAACTGCTCCTTACTGGAAAATGTAAAGTGGAAAATCTAGAACCTTAGTCAAATTCGCCACTTGGGAGAAAGATGGGAAGTTGACTAAGGTTCAATTTTCACTTGGGAGGGACCTTACATTCAAAAGAGGGGGATCAATCTGCTAGATCCAATCCCAAAGGATGCAATGATAGAATACTAAGTAGATTGGAATGGAATTAACCCTCTTTTGTAAGTTGATTGATTGATTTAAGACAAAGTGTTGAAAATGGAGACAAAGTATGCAAAAACAGTGAGCTACAAATTTGGGATTCAGCCGTGCACCTAGATATGGGAAGTTTGAGATGATTTGGAGCTGCTCTACAAAATCAAGGAAAATTTGCAGGGACCGTCTATCTGGATAGGGGCCCCCTCCTATCGGTCCTCTGAACTCTCTGCACGTGAAAAGGGGTTTTTTTGTCTCTGCGAATAAAGCTTAATTCCAGAAGTATAGCTGCACACCTATTTCCTACACATAGAAAGAAAGGGAAATGTGTTGGGAATAGGGGTTTGTTTTCAGATCAAACCTTGATTTTGGAATTAACCAAGTGGTTGAAATAATGTAAATGAAAGGACTAAAAGTAGAAATCCTCCTCTTTGAGGGGATGTTGAATTCACTGAAATTGAAATTCTTATACCTCCATATGAAATTATGGTTTCATGAAGTAGAATGTTGATCTCCTCTTCAATGCTTAAAATCTTGTCTATATGGCCACTCCAAAGCTTGAAGGAAGACTGAAAAATGCTCAATTTCTCTTGAATGCTTGATCTCTTGGATGCTAAAATGCTTGATTGAATTTCGTTAGATGTCAAATGAGAGGGGAAATCCCTCTTTTATACTTGCTAGTAGGTTTAATTGATTGATTTTCTGACTTGAGTTGACATAGGAGGGAATTCCTGCTTCAAATTTGAGTTAGGTCCAAGGGGAGAGGATCAAGGGAGGTCCCAAATAGGGGATCCCAGGGCACCATTCCCTAGTATTGCCCTATTTTGGGGTAGGATCAAGGTGTGTGCATAGCACAAATTGGAATTGTAATGAGTTTTTGATTTATATGAGCATATTTAGGTCTCTAATCAAGCCGAGGGGCACAAACACTAAGGCGAAGACCAAAATGCAGTCGAAAATTGCAAGGGGTGCAATTTTAGGATGTTACAGTAGTCAAGGTTGATGATTTGTATAAAGCGGTGTTATATTAATGTAATTTGGGTATGGGTATTGTGTTTGCATTATCAAAGAGTGGTGTATGTGCGAATAAACAAATTATTTTTTGGGTGTGGTGTGTTGAGTAGAGATTGTTGTAGAGCAGACAAATGAGCTTAACCGAAATTGTCATCGAGTATTAGTAGATGCTATTTTTTTAGTTCATCTTAACCGGATTGTACTCCAAAAATTATTGTAAGGTAGTGAACCTTCCCTAAGGGTTGGAGACTTTTTGGTTACTGTATTTTAAGAAGTGAGCTCTAGGTAGTGTGCCTGAATGCATGTGCATTCCCCATTATAATATTTACACATACTAATACAGAGTATCATCTTATTGTGGGTAGGTTGCCACTATGGTTTTTACCTTAATCGGGTTTTCCACATCAAAATATTGGTGTTATGTGTGTTAGTATTATTGTGTTTATCTTTATTCTTATTGTAGTTGTTCAGATCTGAGATTGTGCTTAAATTGTTTAATCCAGTGAAAACTGATTCACCCCCCTTCTTAGTTTTCCTTCATTGTTGTTGCGAACAATTGTTATCAGAGCTAGATCCTCCAGAAGAAGATTAACTGCTTGAGGAGATCCAGGATGGCAACCTATGTGTTCAAGAAGGAGAGTCTGAGATTTGATGGAAGCAATTACACTATATGGAAGGACTCGATGGAAGTTAACTTGAAGTGTCTTGGAGATGAGTATCAGAAGATTACAAAGAATGTCTATAATGTTCCTCGGAATGGACCGGTTATTGTTGTTGAGATCAAGGATGCTGAACATAACATAAGAGTGAAGGAAGCATTGTTGAGTGCCTTGACCGATTCAGAGATGACTAATGTGATGGTTTTGAAGACTACACATGATATTTGGAAGAAGAAAGAGACTTTGTATTAAGGAGATGCACAAGTTAAAGTTGCTAAGATGCAGAGTTTGAAAGGAAAGTATGCGACATTTAAGATGGAAGAAGATGAGAACATAAAATTCTTTATGGATAAGGTGAATGAACTTGTTATGAATATCCGATGTGTCGAAGGAAGGTCCTTGAAGAAGATGAAACTGTTGCTAAGCTGCCAAGATCTTTGCCTTATGCTTACAAGCATAAGGTAGTTTCTATTGATGAAATCTAGAGTGCGACTACTGTGACAAAAGACATATTGGTTGGGAATCTTGTTGCATTCAAATTGAGTGAATTTGGAGAATCACATGGTAAAATTGACATTGCATTTAAAGCCTTTATATCCGGGAAGTAAAAGTATGATCTAGGAGAGAGTTCATGTTGGGTTTCTAGATTTGAAAGAGAAAAGAGAGAAAAGGAAGAGTGAGAAAGTGAGATATATGAATTTGAAGCACTTATTTCTCAGAGATTACCTAAGTGAGCCAGTAAGTATGATGGAAAGTTACCTTTGAAATGTTTCTCTTGTAACAAGCTACAACATTTTTCTTTTAGGTGACCTACGCGAATGCCTAGATATGATAAGAATGATACATTTGAAAGGCATGATAGATGTGACAAGGATGATAGATATGAGAGACATGATAAGTATGATAAGCCCTATAAGCCTAACCAGAAGTACAAATATCAGAAGAGATGTTATTATGCTATTGATGAAGGTGTGATAGATGAAGAATCGGAGAATGGGAATTTAGAAGACAAATTTATATTTATTGGTATCAAGGAAGATGATCCAATACCAATGAATTCTACAAGCTGCATTGTTGAGGAGAAAGCTTTTGCTGCTAAGATTGAAGAAAAAGATGAATGGGTAATTGACAACGGTTTTTCACATCATATGATAGGCGATAAAAGAAAATTTGTGAATATGGAGAGGTATGATGGTGGTATAGTGAGATTTAGAGATGACAAAGCTTGTGTGATTCGCGGTAGAGGTTCAATTTCTTTTAGCATAGTACTGAAGATGTCTTGTATATTGAAGGATGGAAGCATAATATTTTGAGTGTTGGATATATGGTTGACAAGGAATATGATTTGCAATTCAAAAATGGTAAATACAAGATCCTAAATGTCTTTGGTATAAAGATTGCATTAGGGACAAAGACTAAAGATAATATCTTTCACCTGAATGTCGGTGAGAAAAGTTTTTTGATTTCTCAGATTGATGAAAGTTGACTATGGCAAAGGAGAATGTGATGTAGAAGCATCCCCAGTCTATGAACAATCTTACATCAACCAAAAATCTTTCCTTTTAGTTTAGTTCTTGTTCAGTTCAATGTGCAGTTTTTTGTGTTCTTGCCAGTAGGTGCTGGTAGTTTTTTGCTTTTCATTGCAAATCCTATTTTCAGTTTCCAAGCTGGTTCATGTTCTTAATTCCATATTTTCATTCCATTTGGATTCTTTTCCAGCTAGTTATCGCTCCTGGTTTGACTGTTTCTGGGTTTTGGGATAGTTCTTAAGCTTACTAGCTGGTTTTCCTTCATTTTCAGAGCGGTTTCTTGGCATGTGGATCTATTTTGGGTCTTGTCCGATGTTCTTTGGCATGTGGCCAACCTTCCTATGGATCCACACTTCTTGGTTGTTATTTTTTGGAGGAATCTATTTCATTCTTAGGGCCGACCTAGTTACACATTTTATTTTCCTACATTGGTAAATGTAATATTTTGTGGCCGATCCGGAAATGTTCCGAAGGGTATATATAGGGTATTATGTAATCATTTTTAGGATAGACAATAGCAATTGGTATAAGGATTTAGATTCGTGATTAGAGATCCGGTTGATTCTGAGAGTTCCAGATGGATTGTATCTGGCATGTAGCCTACATGTATCCGGTTGACTACCAGATGTTCTATTATGACTATATGATGATAACCGGTGTTGGCATATGTGCAAGAGTATGATGACATGATGATATTGTATGTTCTCATTGATGTCAATATGCTGAGAAGTGAACCGGTATATTGAAGTTAAACAACTGGCAAAGAGAACCGGTATGGTGGTGTAAATCAGTATATGTGCAATAAGTGAAGTGGTATGCTTGTCCAAGTGAACCGGAACCGGTATGTCAGAATGAGAACCGGTACATGGAGTGTGGTAGGACTACCGGTTGGTAGTATTAGCTTTAGGGTTTCCGATTGAAGTATTCCAAGCTCGATGATATTCTGTGATGAGTTAGCATTGTAATGGAGATCAGATCATGTTGCCATGTTAGTCTCGTGTACATGAAGGATATTGCATGAAGGAGATTGATCCTATCTACCTCAAGAATGTGCAAAGTATTTACAAATGATGGAGAACATGTGATGGGCTATCGCCTCCATGAAGTGGTGAAGAATGAATGATGGAAAATGTCTTGAGATCTGTTCAAGACCATTGTATTCAAATTCAAAGTGCTCAATGGTCAGGATTGAACTGATCAATTGCTTAACCTAAGTGTTTAGGTTTTAGGGTTTATGCTGCCAACCTATCTGTGTTCTATAAGGTTGATGTTATGTTTCATGTTGAGGTTGTTGGCAAATGTTGTGTGTGTATATAAGTGCAAAGATATGTGATTCTTGCCAGACTAGATAAGAGGATTGATACCTAAATAGTGTGTTTGCAGAAGGAAGGAACTAAAGCGGATCTACATTTGTATTGAGTGCTATTACCAGATCATTGTAATACATGTTGATCTTTAACTACTTCAATAGTTGGAAAATCCCTTAACCGGGTAGCTTTAGCAGCTTGCTGTAAATCCTTTAACAGGATGACTCAAAGCCATTGAGTTCATAAAATCCTCTGACAAGGTAACCTCTAACGGGGTTTAACCCTTAACTGGGTATTCTAGCCATCCCTTAACTGGGTGATCCCTAATAGGATCGGTTCCTAACAGAACCTGTTGTAACAGTGTTTAACCGGACTAGGCTTCTAACAGAGCAGACTCCAAAAGAGTTCAAATTAGCTCGTGGGTATTCATCCTCACCGTGGTTTTTCCTAGTTAGGTTTCCACGTGAAAAATATGCGTGTCATATGTGATGTATTTTTCATGTGATGCTTTGTTGTTTTTTGTCGAGCGGTGAATCATGTTGATCTAGCAAGCTACTATATTTCTGATGATAGATTATCTATTTATGCATAAGGACAAAGTGGAAATGAGGGAGTAGGTTGTGTGGAAAGCTAAGAAGATTGACCAGTTCATGTCTTTCACAGTTGCACTATGTTTAACCGATAGTAGTCTGGTATGGACTAGAGTTAAGGATTTCCAGTAGTTTATAGTCTGTAATCAAATAGGTTCAGGAGAAGTTTTTGTTTGTGCCTGTACTGATTCATCCCCCCTCTCAGTACCAGTTTGGAACTCACTTTTCATCATTGAGTTATCAATTGGTATCAGAGCATCCTCTAGGTCCTCTGTGTTGTAAGCTTAACCGCTTGAGGGAAAGATCCTATTGTAATGATGAAGAGGGAAGGTCCAAAGTTCAACATAGATAACCTTAAAATATGGAAGGATAGAATGAAGATATACATCAGAAGTATGGGTGCTCAACATTGGAGCTATGTTGAGAACGTTTATGTTATCCCTACCAGTACTCTCACCGATGACCAAAAGAGAGAGGTTCAGGAGAATGGGCAAGTCATGGAAGCCCTAATCAGTAGCTTATCTGACATTGAGTTTATTGATGTCTAGGATAAAGACAATCCGAAAGAAGTATGGGATACTCTTAAGAATATCTATGGTGGTGATGAACATGTAAAACAAGCTAAGGAAGAAAGCCTTAGAGGGAAGTTTGAAGACATGCAGACGGTTGAAGGTGAGACCATTCAAAAATATGGAATACGAATCAAAACCATTGTTGGAGATATCAAGAGTGCAGGTGGTAAAATGAAGATTCCACTATTGTTAGCAAAGTTTTAAGATCCTTATTACCGGTCTATGCAATAAGGGTTGCTGCTATTTAGGAGTTGAGATCAATAGACAAGACTAAGGTATCCCTAGACTCTATCATTGCAAAGTTGACAACCTATGAGCTAAATAGTTTTGATGGTAGTGTTCAAAAGACTGAATCAACTTTTAGAGTATCTACTGCACCATCTAGAAAAGGAAAAGAAGCAACCACCAGCAGTGAACCAAGATAGAGCAGAGAAATGGATGATGAGGAGATTCTGATGGAATCTGAAGCTCTTCTTGCCAAGAGACATCCTAAGGGAACTGAAAAATACAGAGGTAATCTTCCTTTGAAATGCTTTTCTTGTAACTGGATAGGACACATCGCTATAAACTATCCTAATGATGATAGCAAGGACAAACCGGAAAGGTTCAAGAAATTCAAAGGAGGAAACCAAAGAAACTGTTTTGTAGCAGTTGATGAAGGTGTCACAAATGAGGAATAAAAAGATGAAGAAAATGAAGATATTGTGTTTGTTGCAGTCAATGAGGATGTTTCAGACAAGAAGGCTCTTTTATCCCGCTTTGATAATTCCAATGAGTGGATTATTGATAGTGGTTTCTCTCACCATATGACTGGTGACTCGAGAAATTTTATATCCTTGGAAGAGTATGATGGTGGTGTGGTTCGTTTTGGTAATGGTGCACCATGTATGGTCAAAGGAAGAGGGTCCATCTCTCTAAATGGAAAGAGAAGTGCTGACAATATGTATTGGGTGGAAGGTCTCAGACACAATCTATTAAGTGTTGCCCAACTGAATGATGGTGAACTCACTTTGGAATTCAAAAATGGAGTGTGCAAAATCAAAGGAAAGAATGGTGAATTGATGGTCACCGGTATGCAGACCAAAGATAACTTATTTCAACTAAATGCAAATATAAGTACATGTCTTATGGCTAAGTTTGATGATAGTTGGATATGGCATAGGAGACTCTTCCATGTAAACTTTGATAACATAGTAAAGGCCAATAAGACCAAGGTAGTTAGAGGATTACCTATGCTGAGCAAACTGGAAAATCCTTTATGTAGAGAGTGTCAATTGGGGAAACTGTCTTCCTCAACCTTCAAAGGTAAATCTTTCACTGCTAACAATTTACTCGATCTTGTGCATACAGATTTGTGTGGTCCTATGAAAACTAGGAGTGTGCAGGGAGATAGGTATTTTATGATTCTAATAGATGATTGCTCAAGAATGATGTGGGTCACATTCTTGAAGGATAAATCTGAAGCTTTTGGAAAGTTCAAAGCCTTCAGAGCATTGGTAGAAAAGGAAAGCAGTAGAAGAATCAAATGCCTTAGAACTGATCAAGGAGGGGAATTCAGTTCCCGTGAATTCAACAAATATTGTGAAGAGAATGGCATCAAGAGCCAATTGTCTACCCCCTAGACTCCATAGCAGAATGGCTTAGTAGAGAGGAACAACCAGACTATGGTTGAAGCGGCTAGAGCTATGTTGATCCAAGGAAAAGTTGCTCACACCTTTTGGAGAGAAGCGGTGAGCACTGCAGTCTACACAATCAAGCGGGTACTCATCAAAAAGGGAAAGGATAAGACTCCTTATGAGTACTAGATCGGTAAGACACCAGTGGTAAGCTACTTTAGAGTGTTTGGTAGTAAATATTACATCAAGAGGAGTGAACATCAAAGAAAGTTTGATGCTAAATGTGATGAGGGAATATTCCTAGGGTATTCCACTAAGAGAAAAGCTCTCAAATGTTTCAACAATAGGACTCAGAGAATTGTTGAATGCATCAATGTTAGGGTTGATGAAAACTCTGAGAAATCTGAGGAAACCGACAGAGAGCATGTAGGAGATGAACCAGTAGTAACCTTCTGGGAACCAGTTACAAATTTGCCCAATACCAACAACTGTGCTCCTACACCGGTAGATGCTGATGAAGATGAGGATGATGAAGAAAAGAAAGAGGAAGCTGTTAAGAATATACCTTGGTATGTCAAACTCAATCATGATCCAAAGCAAATCATAGGAGACAAGGATGCAGGAATCCTTACAAGAAGAAAAGTCAGAGAAAAATCATGTATGATCTCTGAATTTAAGCCTAAATCATTCAAAGAGGCACATAAAGATGAAGATTGGATTAAGGCAATGGAAGAGGAACTTGATCAAATAGAAAGGAATGGTACATGGTCTTTGGTACCCTGACCAGAATATAAAAATGTCACTAGTACCGAATGGCTTTTTAGAAATAAGATGAATGAAGATGGGACAGTGATAAGAAACAAAGCTAGACTGGTGTGTAAGGGGTATCCTCAAGAAGAAGGAGAAGACTATGGAGAAACCTTTTCTCTAGCAGCCAGATTGGAAGGAGTTCATATGCTTCTTGCATATGCAGCTTTTAAAGGATTCAAGGTATACCAAATGGATGTAAAATCTACATTCCTAAATGGAATACTTGAAGAGGAGGTGTATATAGAGCAACTAGATGGGTTTTCCCTATCAGAAGACAGTGGCATGGTGTGTAGGCTACATAAAGCCTTGTATGGACTAAAGCAAGCACCTAGAGCATGGTATGAATGCTTGCACTCCCATCTTGTGAAGATTCGATTTGAAAGAACAAGTGAAGATAGCAATATCTACTTCAAATCAGAAGGAGATCAGATTCTGATCTGTGAAGTATTTGTTGATGACATCATCTTTGGAGGAGATGACAAGATGAGTCATGATTTTCCCGATGAGATGAAGAAGGAATTTGAGATGTCACTCATAGGGGAGATTAAGTTCTTCATTGGACTACAGAGTCAACAAATGAAAGATGGAATCTTTATTACTCAATCCAAGTATGTCAAAGAGGTGTTGAAAACCTTTGGCATGGAAGACAGTAAACTGGTTAGTACACCAATGGTGACCGGTTGTAAACTATCAAAAGAAGATGACTTAGCACTGGTAAATGAGAAGGAATACCGATCAATGATTGGTAAGTTGCATTATGTAGTGCATAGCAGACTGGACATTGCACATGCAATGGGTATTACCACTCAGTTTCAGCAAATCCCAAGAGAATCCCACTTGGTAGCAGTCATGCGGATTCTTAGATATCTAAAAGGAAATTTTGACTATGGGTTATCATATCCATACAATAATGAGTTCAAGCTGAAAGTGTTCACAGATGCTGATTGGGCTAGTAATGTAGATGACCGAAAGAGCACAACTGGTGGTGCATTCTTTCTCGGTGGTAGACTAGTCTCATGGATGAGTAAAAAATAGAGTTGTATCTCTCAGTCTATAGAAGAAGTGGAGTATGTTGCAGCTTTTATGAACTATACCCAAACTATTTGGATGAAGCATGTATTGAATGGCTTCAAATTTCCTGTATCTGAACTGGTAAGTATATTCTGTGACAATACAAGTGCAATTAACATTTCCAAGAATCCGGTTTTACATGCTAGAACCAAGCACTTTGAACTCAAGTATCATTTCTTGAGGGAAAAGGTTCAGAACAAAGAGGTGGCATTGGAACATGTGTCCAGTGGGGAGCAATTAGTAGATATATTCACCAAGCCTCTACCAAAGGCTTCATTTACCTATTTGAGAGGTGAATTAGGGGTGCTGCCCCTTCAAGAGGTGAACTAAAAGTAAGTGCTCCACATCAGTCAGATCTTACTTTGCTATATCTTCTCAGGATTGATGTGTTGAAGGATGCTACTCCTTAGGGGAGCAGGGTAGTGGAATAAGGAAGCTTGTCCCTCGAGTTTCGCATTCTTGTCAAAGGGGGAGAAGATGTGAAGTGAAAATGTATCTGCAGTATTTAGGAGAAGATGTGATGCAGACAGAGTGATATCATTGTATATTGCCATGAATGCCAAAGGGGGATATTGTTGGCATATGTGCAAGAGTATGATGACATGATGATATTGTATGTTGTCATTGATGTCAATATGCTGAGAAGTGAACTAGTATATTGAAGTTAAGCAATTGGCAAAGAGAACCGGTATGGTGGTGTAAACTAGTATATGTGCAATAAGTGAAGCAGTATGCTTGTCTAAGTGAACCAGTATGTCAGAATGAGAACCGGTACATGGAATGTGGTAGGACTACTGGTTAGTAGTCTTAGCTTCAGGGTTTCTGGTTGAAGTATTCCAAGCCCGATGACTTTGTGTGATGAGTTAGCATTGTAATGGAGATCAGATCGTGTTGCCATGTCAGTCTCGTGCACATGAAGGATCTTGCATGAAGGAGATTGATCCTATCTACCTTGGGAATGTGTGAAGTCTTTGCAAACAGTGGAGAACGTGTGATGGGCTATCGCCTCCATGAAGCGGTGAAGAACGGACGATGGAGAATGTCTTGAGATCTATTCAAGACCGTTGCATTGAAATGCAAAGTGCTCAATGGTCAAGATTGAACTGATCAATTGCTTAACCTAAGTATTTAGGGTTTAGGGTTTATGTTGCCGACCTATCTGTGTTCTATAAGGTCGATGTTATGTTTCATGCTGAGGTTGTTGGCAAATGTTCTGTGTGTATCTAAGTGCAGAGATACGTGATTCTTGCTAGACCAGATAAGAGGATTGATACCTGCATAGTGTGTGTGCAGAAGGAAGGAACTAAAGCGGATCTGCATTGGCATTGAGTGCTATTACCAGATCATTGTAATACCTATTGATCTTTAACTACTTCAACAATTGGAAAATCCCTTAACCATGTAGCTTTAACCAGCTTGTTGTAAATCCTTTAACAAGGTGACTCAAAGCCATTGAGTTCATAAAATCATCTAACAAGGTAACCTCTAACGGGGTTTAACCCTTAATCATGTATTCTAGCCATCCCTTAACCGGGTGATCCCTAACAGGATCAGTTCCTAACAAAACCTGTTGTAACAGTCTTTAATCAGACTAGGCTTCTAACAGAGTGAACTTCAAAAGAGTTCAAATCATCTTTTGGGTATTCATCCCCACCGTGGTTTTTCCCAGTTGGGTTTCCACGTGAAAAATATGTGTGTCATATGTGATGTCTTTTTCATGTAATACTTTGTTGTTTTTTGTCAAGCAGTGAATCATGTTGATCTAGCAAGTTATTATATTTCTGATGATAGAATATCTATTTATGCATAAGGACAAAGTGGAAATGAGGGAGTAGGTTGTGTGGAAAGCTAAGAAGATTGACTGGTTCATGTCTTTCACAGTTGCATTGTGTTTAATTGGTAGTAGTCTAGTTTGGACTGGTGTTAGGGATTGCCAGTAGTTTATAGTCTGCAATCAAACCGGTTCAGGAGAAGTTTTTGTTTGTGCCTGTACTGATTCACCCCCCCTCTTAGTACAAGTTTGGTACTCACTTTTCATCATTGATTTATCAAACCGGTTGGTTTCCTGGGGTTCTAAGACAATAATATGATCTATTTATGTAAATTTTCTATGTTTTATTGTTTCTTTCATTGTGTTAGTCTTGTTGCATAGGCCAATCAGTTCTCTTTTGAGGGTTTACTGGTTATGGCTGCATCAATTGGTATCAGAGTTGGCTATGAAATAGTTGGTGGAAGAGTTGTTTGCAAACCTTGAGGCATTCCTTTGGGTGGACAGATATTTGATTGGAGGTAGGTTGCATGTGCGTTTAATAGATCACCAAGTGAGAGGCAATTGAAACCAATAGTCAGATCATTGAGTTGAGGCAGTTCACCAAGGATGAAGAGGAAATGCCACCTAGAAGGATGAACCCCCAACGGGTAGAGAAGATGATGGAGGATTTCAAGAATGAGATGAGGAATGAAATACAAAATTAATTAGCTGGTTTGTGGAGAAATCTAGAATCTAAGGATGAGTATGAAGAATTCGGTGAAGAGCTTGAGGTTGAAGAGGTCAAAGGACTAGAAGATGGAAGAGAGGAAATATTTCTGAGAGCAATGGTGCAAGTGAGTAAAGTTCATAAAGTGGAAGTTTGTGTTAGGACCCGGAGGCAACTGAGAGAGGGGGTAAATCAATTGTCTATTAATTTCAACCTAAATATAATTTAACCAAACTTAATGTCAATAAATAGATTAATAGTTAATAATAGTACTGGTGAAACTTAATGCATGAAACAGAAAGAGAAACAATATCGACAACACATAACAAAGAGATTTGTACATGGAAACCCTGCAAGGGGAAAAACCACGATGGGAAACCTTACCCACAATCAAATGATACTACTACAGATAGTATGTGTATACAAATGGGGTTTGCACATGTAGATAGGCTAGCTTCCTAGAGCTCACTACTCAATCACAAAATGAGAGTCACACTGACTACAATTGGATGATTAAATCCAATGATAATGTACTGCTCAAAGTAGCATCTCCAATGCTAGATTTAGTACTAGTTAAGCTTTGATTGTCTTCTTCAAACCTTCCTTGAATATTCAAATGATGTCTGCGTGAGTAGCTCTTCTTATATTCACATATACCAAATATCACAACCTTATAATACCTTATCTCATCTCCTATTATCTCAATCTCACAATTGAGATCTTACATATATACCAAAACCTAAGACCAAATGTGTAGGTCAGCTTACTAAGAATAATATAATAAAATCTATTATAAGTAAGTCAAGATGCGAGACATCATGTCAGCTCAACAACAATATTAATTGATTAAACCATCTCCATAATGTGTCGTGCTAATCTGGAATAGATAACGCTTGCTGGTCCATAACCTAGACCCATTTGTCGATAAACAACAAATATGTCAACCCAATTAGACCAATAACCAAATATCCAAAACCAAGTGTCCAAACCATGTCTTTGACATAACCAAGTGATCTCCAGATGATAACAAATCATCCTCAGTGCTGGTGAACAATATAACCTGTTGATGAACTAGATATCGGTGACTGTGCATAAGTCACTGAGTCTTGCTGGTGAACATAACCAAAGATCTCCAGAAGGATAAGTGTTGATAAGTGTTGACATCAATGACAAAACTAACGCAACATATCCATAATACCAACAATCTCCCCCTTTGGCATTGATGGCAACACAAGATGGAAAAACCATCTAAGTGCCAAAGCACAAATGCCAGTAAACCAAAAACCAATAATCTCTAGAATAAATCAATACTAGAAATTAAAATACAAATACAGAGAGTATGAATCTCTCCCCCAATGAATAATTTCTCCCCAAAGGATAATGTTTTAATGTTTTTTCATATATATCTCTCCCTCTTTGACATCAAATGCCAAAGCAATACAAATACCAGATACAACCAGTTTATAGAACCAATTACAAATACCAACTTATCCAACTACTCCCCTTGAGAAGTAGCTCTCCTCCATCGAAGCTAGAAAAAGGTTTCTCTATAAATTATGTCGGTTTGATGCCAAGGATCAACTGTCTAAGTCTCTACCGGTGAGGGTATGACCCCAAGCTGCTCTCTGAGATATTCAAAAGTTTCCTTAGGAAAAGGCTTAGTAAAGATGTCTACAATCTGCTCTTTAGTATTCACATAAACCAATCTTACTTCTTTTGCCTCTACATTCTCTTTCAGAAAATTGTATTTGATAGAAACATGTTTAGTTTAGAGTGAAATACCAGATTCTTAGAAATATCAATTGTTGTTGAATTATCACAATAGATGATTATAGGTTCTTTGCATTTTACCTTTATGTCCTTCAACATTTGTTTGATCCATAATACCTGAGTACAATTGGTTGTTGTTGCAACATATTCTGATTCTTCTATTGATAATGATGTACAACCCTGTTTCTTGCTCAACCATGAAATCAATCTGCTACTAAGAAAGAATTCTCTGTCGGTGGTTCTCTTTCTTGTCATCTACATCTCCTACCCAATTAGCATCGATGTATGTACATAAATCAAAATTTTTATCTTTAGGATACCATAAACCAAGATTTGTTGTGCCTTGTAAATACTGGAAAATCCTTTTTACTGCTGATTCATGATTTTCTCTAGGATTACTCTGAAATTTTGAAACAATACACACTGCATTCATTATATCGGGTCTTTTTTGTGTCAAATACAATAAACCTCCAGTCATAGATTTGTATCATGTTAGATTAACATGCGCTGAATCATCTTTCAATGATAGTTTATTAGTTGTAGTCATAGGAGTACTTACTGGTTTAGAGTTTTCCATACCAAATTTCTTCAGTAGTTCCTTCAAATACTTTGATTGACATAAAAATATACCTTTATTAGTCTCATAAATCTGCAATCCTAAAAAGAATTTTATCTCCCCAATCATAGACATTTCAAATTCTTCCTGCATCTTGTTAGAAAAGTTTACACAATCCATCTTCTCCTCCAAAAATGATGTCATCAACAGAAACTTCAATAACCAAAATGTCTTCATAAGTCACTTTGAAGTATAAGTTGTTGTCAGCATTACCTTTAGTGTAAACAAGTTTCATAAGATATTTGTCCAATCTAGCATACCAAGCTCTAGGAGCTTGCTTCAATCCATATAAAGGTTTCCTTAACCTACAAACCATATCTTTATCATTTGTTAATAAAAATCCATCAAGTTGTTCAATGTAAACTTCCTCTTGAAGATCACCATTTAGAAATGCACATTTAACATCCATTTGATATACTTTATAGTTTTTGTGTGCTGCAAATTCAAGAAATAATCTGACTGCCTCAATTCTAGCTACTGGTGCAAAGGTTTCATTGTAATCGATTCCCTCTTTCTGTGAATATCACTTACACACTAGTCTTTCTTTGTTTCTGATTACGTTACCATCTCCATTAAGTTTATTTCTGAATACCCAGTTAGTTCCAATTACATTTTTATTTTTAGGTCGGGGAACCAATATCCATGTATTGTTCTTTTCAATTTGTTCCAATTCATCTTCCATAGCCTTAATCCAATGTTTATCTTTACATGCCTCAATGACAGATGCTGGTTAAATTTGAGAAAGTAAACATACCTCTTCATTTGCTAGTCTTCCTCTTGTCATAACTCTTTGATACTTATTCCCAATTATCTAACTTTCAGAGTGATTCAATCTTACATACCTGGGTGTGTTCACTTGTTGTTTTTCTTCAGTCATTGTGGAATTCTCTGATGATGCCGGTGTGACTGGATCAACATTCTGTATCGGTGCATTTGGTATAGGTTCATTTGTGATTATCTCAACTGTCGGTTCAGAATCCATAGACCTAGAATTTCTTCTAAAATGTTCATCAATCTTCACATTCTCACTCTCAATGATTTTCTGCAATCTCTTATTAAAACATCTATATGCTTTTCTCTTAGATGAATACCCAAGAAGTATTCCTTCATCACTTCTAGGATCAAATTTACCAATATACTCATCTCTCCTAATGTAACATTTGCTTTCAAATATTTTGAAGTACTTAAGAGTAGGAATATTACCAAACCATAGTTCATAGGGTGTCTTACCGGTTTCACCTTTGATGTGAACTCTGTTGAAAGTGTAGACCATTGTATTCATTGCTTCTCTCCAATACACATGAGGTAGATTTGCTTATGATATCATGCTTCTAGCTGCATCTAGAATAGTTCTATTCTTCCTTTCCACAACTCCATTTTGCTAAGGTTTCCGAGGTGCTGATAGTTGTCTTCTTATTCCATTCACTTCACAAAATGTATTTCACTCCTTAGATGTAAATTCACCTCCTTGATCTGATCTTAAACATTTGATTTTATTGTCGGTTTCATTCTCTACAAGTGCCTTGAATAATTTGAATTTCCCAAAAGCTTATGATTTCTCCCTTAGAAAAGTAACCCAACACATTCTAGAATAATCATCAATGATTAGCATAAAGTATCTATCTCCCTATAGACTTCTTGTTCTTTCTAGACCACATAAGTCAGTATGAATTAAATCAAGAACATCATTGGTTTTCTCAGAAATAGTCTTAAAAGTTGTTCTAACTTGCTTTGCCATTTGAAATTCCTTACATACTAGATTATAAGGTTTTACAATCTTAGGTAAATCCCTTACTACCTTAGATGAACTAATCTTCACAATGCAATCAAAATTTACATGACAGAGTCTTTTGTGCCATAACCAACTTTCATCAATGTGTGCAATCAAGCATGTCTTTTCACTGTTATTCAAATGAAATATATTACCTCTAGTCTGATTACCGGTTGCAATTTCCAAACCAAATCTATTCATGATTTTGCATTTACCATTCTTGAATTGTAACTGAAATCCTTTTTCAACTAATTGAACAACACTAAAAAGACTATGCTTCAAACCTTAAACATAATAAACATTGTCAGTATTGTGCTTACCATCAAAAGATATAGTTCCTTTTCCTCTGATCAAACAATATTTGTCATCTCCAAATCTTACTAAACCTCCATTATATTCATGAAAAGATAAGAATTTACTTTTATCACCAGTCATATGATGTGAACATCTGGAATCTATAATCCATTCATCCTTTTCTTCAACTTTAGCTTCCAAGGCCTGCTCTACCAGTGGAATAATAGGTTTTGGTTGATCTTCTGTTATTGCAACAAAAGCCCATCCATTGTCTCCTGGTTCTTCATTAGAATCATTAGTAACTCCTTCATTAGCATAGTAACAAGATTTGTCTCTATTTTTCTTGAATTGGTATCTCTGATATTCAGGGTTAGGCTTACATGTTTTTTTAGCTTCTTCTCTTAATCTTGCATGTCTATCCAGACATCTAGATGCCATATGACCAATTTTATTATAGTTAAAACATTTAAAAGGTGCTTTACCTTCATACTTACTTCCAATAGGACCTTTAGGCATTTTCCTTGCAAATAGTGCTTCAAGCTCTTCAAGTTCTTCTTTTTCTCTCCTGATGTCTTCAAGTTCTCTTGCATAAAGTGATTTCCAATTAGATTTATTAGCTGATGATGAAGATGTTGTAGATGATGATTCTTTGAAACCTAAATTTGTCTTATTTGTAGCAACAAGACCAAATTCCTCAAGCTCAAATGCTGAAAGTTTTCCAACCAAGGTATCTCTAGACACTGATGTATTAGGCATAGTTCTCAACTCATTGATAGCAGTTACTTTCATTTTGTATGCCAGTGGCAATGCTCTTAAAACTTTAGAAACAATTTCATCTTCACTTAAGGAACCTCCACAACATTGTATTCCCAAAATAATTTCATTAACTCTTTCCATAAAAGCAAAAAAAATTTCATCTTCTTCCATTTTCAAATTTTCATACCTGACCCGGAAGCATTCCAGTTTTGCAATTTTGACAGTGGTATCTCCTTCATCCAATGTCTCCAATTTATCCCAAATAGCTTTAGCAGTAAATTGGTCTGATAATCCCATGATTTGCTGATCTGACAAGGCGTTCAAAAGTGCTTCTCTTTCTTTGCAATCATTTTCTTGATCCTTACCCAATGTAGGTGGATTAGGTTGATTTGGTGTAGGACCAACATAACCATTCTATGTAACATCCCATATGTCTCTTCCAATGAAATTCAGATGAGTCTCCATTCTGATCTTCCATATACCATAGTTAGTTCTATCAAGTTTCAGACTGTCCTTCCTGAAATAGTTAGTTGCCATAGAATCTCCTCAAGTTGTTAAACTTCTGCAAAAAAAGAGCACTAGGCTCTAATACCAATTATTAGGACTCGGAGGCAACTGAGAGGGGGCGTGAATCAATTGTCTATTAATTTCAACCCAAATATACTTTAACCAAACTTGATACTTAATACCGGTAAACCAAACTTAATGCATGAAAAAGAAAGAGAAACAATATCCACAACACATAACAAAGAGATTTGTACGTGGAAACCCTGTAAGGGGAAACACCATGGTGGGAAACCTTACCCACAATAAAATGATACTACTGTAGATAGTATGTGTATATAAATGGGGTCTGCACATGTAGATAGGCCGGCTGCCTAGAGCTCACTGCTCAATCACAAAATGAGAGTCACACTGACTACAATTGGATGATTGAATCCAATGATAATGTACTGCTCAAAGTAGCATCTCCAATGCTAGATTTAGTACCGGTTAAGCTCTGATTGTCTTCTTCAAACCTTCCTTGAATCTTCAAATGATGTCTGCATGAGTAGCTCTTCTTATATTCACATATACCTAATATCATAACTTTATAATACCTTATCTCATCTCCTATTATCTCAATCTCACAATTGAGATCTTACATATATACCAAAGCCTAAGACCAAATGTGTAGGTTGGCTTACTAAGAATAATATAATAAAATCTATCACAAGTAAGTTAAGATGTGATGCATCATGCCGGCTCAACAACAATATTAATTGATTAAACCATCTCCATAATGTGTCGTGCTGATCTGGAATAGATAATGCTTGTCGGTCCATAACCTAGACCCATTTGCCAGTAAACAACAAATATGTCAACCCGATTAGACCAATAATCAAATCTCCGAAACCAAGTGTCCAAACCATGTCTTTGACATAACCAAGTGATCTCCAGATGATAACAAGTCATCCTCAGTGCCGGTGAACAATATAACCTGTCGGTGAACCAGATACCGGTGACTGTGCATAAGTCACTAAATCTTGCCGATGAACATAACCAAAGATCTCCAGAAGGATAAGTGTTGATAAGTGTTGAAATCAATGACAAAACTAATGCAACATATCCATAATACCAATAGATTTAAACTTCCTGAAACACTAAACCCAGAGGGTCTGATTGATTGGATCAGAGAGTTGGAGGATTAATTTGAGTTTGAGGATGTCAAGGACCTGTAGAGAGTCTGGTTGGCATAGACTAAGTTGAAAGGGCATGTTGCCTTATGGTGGAAATAATTTTAGAGAGACAGAGTGGATAATGGTGAAATGAAGATCACCCAGTGGAGACATATGGTTGTAATATTGAAGTTCGAGTTCATACCAGGAGACTATGAGTTGGAATTGTTCAAGAAGTTGCAAAACCTAAAATAGAGAAACATGACTATGAAAGAGTATACTGAGGAATTCTACAAGGTGATGATTAGATCTGGACATAGAGAGATGGATAGAGAAAAGGTGGCAAGGTACATAAATGGAATTTTCTTTAACATTCAGGATGAGATGAGTATGTTGAGGGTTTCCATAGTTGAAGAAGCTTACCAGTATGCTTTTAAGGATGAGGAGAAGGTGAGAAGAAGGTAGTCGAATAACCCTAGAGGGAAGGAGAGATTCAAGGAGTAGATGAGTACAGGGAAGAAGAATGTTAATGAAGAACCAAAACCTAAGCAGAGTAAAGAACCAGAACAGAAAACATAAAGAAAAGGCAATGTAAGTACTAGCAGAGAATTTCCTAGCAAGTGTTTAAAGTGTGGAGAAAATAAACATAGATTTTATGAATATAAGCAAGGAATGGAAAGAAGTTGTGTGGCAAATGAGGAACAAGAAGGAGAAGTTACCATAACTAATTGTGCACCGGACCAAGGAGAA
This sequence comes from Cryptomeria japonica, assembly GCF_030272615.1. Taxonomy (NCBI): domain Eukaryota; kingdom Viridiplantae; phylum Streptophyta; class Pinopsida; order Cupressales; family Cupressaceae; genus Cryptomeria; species Cryptomeria japonica. The sequence goes on along the minus strand of NC_081414.1, from coordinate 609,481,139 downwards.
TCCCTTATGTTCAGAAGAGTCATGATGGAGCACAGCAGTGAAGATACCGAACCTACTCAGAGAAAGAGTCTTTTTCGGACTGTGTGCAAATCAGGTGGTAAGTGTTGCAAGGTTATTGTAGATAGTGGAAGTATTGATAATTTGGTATTTGGGGAGATTGAAGTGAAGCTTGGATTGAAGAGGCTTGAGTACCCTTGTCCTTACAAGGTAAGTTGGTTACAAGATGATCAAAAGTTAGAAGTAAAGGAGCAGTGTTTGGTGAATTTTAATATTAGACCTTTTAGGGATGAGGTCTTGTGTGATGTTATATCTATGAGTGACTGTTATGTCTTGTTGGGAAGACCTTGGTTGTTTGATAGAGGAGCTATTTATGACTGTAGAAGAAACATAATCACTTTTGAGAAGGATGGGCAGACGTTCACATTGATTTTTTTGAAGGGTAAAGAGAAGGATGTGAAGAACCTGAGTCTCGACAGAAGTGGCAGTACTAAGAAACTGGTTGCAAAGGTTATGCTAGAAGGTGGCATGAGTTTGTAGAAGGATCTGATAGATAAGCCTAATAGACAAATAGAACCAAATGACATAAAGCTTATGGTGACACACTAGATGAAGTCTTGTGGCAACAACAAATCAAACTTTCTAAAGAGAGAATGCAGTAACAAGAGACAATGTGCAGATCTGAAGCAAAGGAAGAGAAATAAAGAGAGTCAAGAGTTAGAGAATTTGGTTGAGGTTCTGGAGGAGATAAAGAAGAGGTTTATATATAAGGAAGATGTTTAGATAAAAAAATGAGTATAACGTCTTTATATCAATTCCTTTTTTATGTTCATGAGTTTCCTCTCATGGAACATCTCTTTCTACTTGGGGTGTCTGATGCAAGAGCATCCCCGATCTATGAGCAATCTTGCATCAACCAAAAATATTTCCTTTCAGTTTAGTTCTTGTTCAGTTCAGTGTACAGTTTTTTGTGTTCCTGCTGGTAGGTGTCAGTAGTTGCTTGCTTTCCATTCCAAATCCTATTTTTGGTTTCCAGGCTGGTTCATGTGCTTAATTCCATATTTTTAGTCCATTTGGATTCTTTTCTGGCTAGTTATCGCTCTTGGTTTGATTGTTTCTAGGTTCTCAGATAGTTCTTGAGCTTACCAGTTGGTTTCCCTTCATTTTTGGAGCAGTTTATTGGCGTGTGGATCTATTTGGGGTCTTTTCTAATTTTCTTTGGCATGTGTGTGACCTTCCTATGGATTCACACTTCTTGGTTGTTATTTTCTAGAGGAATCTCTTTCATTCTTAGGGCCGGCCTAGTTAAACATTTCATTTTCCTACATTGGTAAATGTAATCTTTTGTGGCCGACCTAGATATGTTCCGAAGGGTATATATAGGGTATTTTGTAATAAGTTTTAGGACAAGCAATAGTGATTGGAATAAGGATTTAGATTCGTGATTAGAGATCCGGTTGATTTTGAGAGTTCTAGATCGATTGTATCTAGCATGTAGCTTGCATGTAACCGGTTGACTACTGGATGCTCTATGATGACTATATGATGACAATCAGTTGGTTGTCGGAGGTTTTAAGACATTAATATGATCTATTTCTGTAATCTTTCTGTGTTTATTGTTTCTTTTGTTGTGTTAGTCTTGTTGCATAAGCTGGTCACTTCTCTTTTGAGGGTTTATTGGTTATGGCTGCATCAAAATGTGTCATGTTAATTTGGACTGCATGATAAGGATAAGTTCTACTCAAGCTGTTAGAGATTTTCCTAAGATTGTGAAACCTGCTAATCCGATGTGTAAGGACTGTTAGTTGGGAAAGCAAACAAGAACTTCATTCAAAAGTAAGTTGTATACATGTAATGGTTTTTTGAATATTGTGCATATTGACTTGTGTGGTTCTACAAGAGTTAGAAGTGTGAAGGGTGATATATATTTCATGTTGTTGATTGATGATTATTCTAGGATAATGTGGGTTACTTTTCTAAGGGAGAAATCAGAAGCGTTGGATAAATTCAAGATATTCAAAGCAAGGGTGGAGACTAAGATAGGGCTGAAGCTAAAGTGTATGAGATCTGATATAGGAGGATAATTTACATCTTGTGAGTTTGATACATTCTATGAGAGGAATGGAATTAGAAGACAATTATCTTCTCCTAGAACCCCTCAACAAAATGGAGTTGTTGAAAGCAAGAACAAAACTATTTTGGATGTTTCTAGGAATATGGTAATTGAAGGAAATGTTGCACAAACCTTTTGGAGAGAATTTGTTAGTAATATTGTTTACTTATTCAACCGAGTGCATATTAAAGGTGATTCTGGTAAGACTACTTATGAGATGTGGTTTGGTCATGTTCCTATAGTTAGATACTTAAGAGGTTTTGAAAGAAAATGTTATATCAAAAGAGATGAAGATATAAGGTAGTTTGATGCAAGATGTGATGAAGGAATCTTCTTGGTATATTATACTAAGAGAAAATCCTACCAGTGTTATAATGAGAGGTTGAGGAAGATAGTAGAAAGTGAAAATGTGAAGGTGGATGCATATCTTGGAAAGCATATTAGAGCATGTGGATATGAATCTGATGATCAAGATGTTATTTTAAAGTATGTACAAACTAAGATCTTAAAGAAGAATGATTCAGTAGAGATAGTTAATTTGGATATTTCTATTGTTGGTGAAGAAGTGCAAGAACCTAAGAACCTAAACAATTAGAAGACTCTGAGGTATGTAAGGTTGAATCATTTAGAAAATCATATTATTGGTGATAAGAATAAAGGTATGATGACTAGGAGAAGGATTGTTGCTGAAGAGATATGTTAATTTCAAAGATTGAGCCTAAATATGTTGCAGACGCATGTAAAGACGAGAATTGGATAAAAGCAATGGAAGAAGAATTGAATCAGATTTAGAAGAATAACACTTGGGAGCTTGTTCCAAGACCTAAAGACAAAAATGTGATTGGCACTAAGTGGGTGTTCTGAAATAAACTGAATAAAGCCAGTGAAGTGGTTAGAAACAAAGCAAGATTGGTGTGTAAGGGATGTTCACAGATGGAAGGAATTGACTATGAGGAGACATTTTCTCTGGTATCTAGAATTGAAGTTGTTAGATTGTTACTTGCATATGCTTCTTACAAGAATTTCAAGGTATATTAGTTGGATGTTAAGTCATCCTTTTTGAATGGTGATCTTGAAGAGGAAGTTTACATTGAGCAACTCGATGGATTTTCATTATCAGATGAAGGAGATATATTATACAAATTGAAGAAAGCATTATATGGACTGAAGCAAGCCCCTAGATCCTGGTATGCTAGATTAGATAAGTACTTGATGAAGTTGGGATTTTGTAAAGGTATTGTTGATAGCAATTTATTTTTTAAGGTTGATAATGATAATATTTTGATTGTTCAAGTATTTGTTGATGACATTATTTTTGGAGGAGATGATGACTTGATTATGAAATTTTTTGATGATATGCAAAAGGAATTTGAGATGTCTATGATAGGTGAAATTAAATTCTTCTTAGGATTATAGATTACACAGACTGAAAAAGGAATTTTCATTTCTCATCCTAAGTATGTGAAGGAATTGTTGAAATTTTTTGGCTTAGTTGATTCTAAGCTTGTTGGAACTCTTATGGTGACTGGATGCAAGTTCTCTAAGACTAATGAATCTTAGAAAGTGAATCAAACTTTATATAGATCTATGGTTGGTGGATTGTTGTACTTAACTCAGACTAGACTAGACATTATGCATGTTGTTTTTCTTTGTTCTAGGTTTCAGGCTGATCCTAGAGAGACTCATGTTAGTTGTGCAGAAGATTTTTAGATACTTGAAGGGGACAGTTGACTATGGGTTATGGTATTCAAAGAATGATGATTTCTTGTTGTGTTCTTATACTGATGTTGATTAGGCAGGTGAGGTTGATAACTGAAAAATCACCTTCGATGGAGCCTTCTTTTTGGGAAAGAAGTTGGTTTCATGGTCTAGTAGGAAACAAGATGTTGTATCTCTATCTACTGCAAAAGTTGAATATTGTTGGATATTGTTGCTACTAGGATATTTTGTTGTCATTAATGTCAACATATTCCTATGATTTATTTCTTTGGTGGTTGTAAATTAGTTTATTGGGATCATGGTATGGTGTATGGAGTATTCCTAGTGTCATTATATCTTTCTATATTGGTTTCAGTGATCCTAAAAAGATTAATTAATCATATCATATGATCCAGTCTGTAGTTTGATTTTTTTGATCGGTGCTTTACAGAGTTCAGTATTTCCTCCAGTATATTATGGTGTGATTAGATCTTGAGCTAATTGTTTGGGAAATTGTTTGGGATGGTCTTGTCTATCTTCATTTCATATGGTTTGTGATTTGGTGCTCCACACATTATCTTTCTTTGTGATAGTTGTTAGTGTTTGAGTGCTTTTGAGTTTCAGATGTTGATCGATGAAGATTTGATAAGTGGTGTTGGTGCAACTATTATTGATGATTCTAACATTTTTCTAGTATTTCGTATTTGTTTTGATGGTTAGCATTGATCATTATGTGAGTTCTTGGTGATTTTGCTGAACCGGTGATGTTCTTCATGATATGCGGTATTCCTAGTGGTGTAGTGTGTTGTGGTTGATCTTGGCGTGATTCCTAGTGTTATTGCATATTTGGAGATTTGGTATAGGTCCATGTTATTGTTAGGTCCCAGAGGCAACTAAGAGGGGGGGGTGAATCAATTGTCTAATAATTCAAACCAAAAACAACTTAACCAACTTAATGCTTAATACCGATAAACCTATCTTTTATGCCGGTAGACAGTTTTATCAGTTAATTGCAATAGTGGTAAGGATTAATGCATGAAACAAAAAGATAGAGTCATCCACAACACATAACACCAATATTTGTACGTGGAAACCATGTAAGGGGAAAAACAACGATGGGAAACCTTACCCACAATCAGATGATACTACTGTAGATAGTAAGTGTATACAAATGGGGTTTGCACATGCAGAAAGGCCAAGCGCCTAGAGCTCACTGCTCAAACACAAAATAGGAGTCACACTTACTACAATTGGATGGTTAAATCCAATAATGATGTACTGCTCAAAATAGCATCTTGATATGCTGGATTCAGTATCAGTGTAGTTCTGATATGCTTTCACAAAAACCTTGCTTCACCTTCAAATGATGTCTGTGTGTATAACTCTTCTTATTCTCGCATATACCTTCACACAATCCTTTTTCGTATTCCACACCTGATCTTACAAATAAGATCTTACATTTATATCATAAACTAGGACCAATTTTAGTAGGTCATCTCTAAAGGATATTACATTAAAATCAATTTACAAATAAATTAATTCCTGATGCAATAACCAATTCAACATCTTGACTTAATGCATTTACAACAATAATAAATTATCTCCATAGCGTGCCATGCTGATCTAGAAAAGATAAGCCTGTCAATGTATAACCTGGACCTATTTGCCGATAATAGCAAATATGATAATACGAATATGCCAATAAACAAATCTTCAAGACAAAGTTTCCAAACGATGTCTTTGACATAACCAAGTGTTTTCCATGCTATTCCAAGTGTCGATGATCATTATATCCTGTTGGTGTATCAGATACCAGTGACTGTGCATGAGTCATTTTGCTTGCCAGTGAATGTTGCTAATTCTCCAAAGTGCCAGAGTTGATAAGTGTTAGTAGGTGTTGACATCAATGACAAAACCATACCAAAATACCAACAATTATATCATGTTTATCATTATATTGGTCCAGTGGTTGATCTTTGTATCATGTGATGTAATTTTGTAGTTGTGAGTTGAGGGTTTAGCCGACCTTGTTGTCAAGGTTGATGATCTGTATAAATAGGTGATATAGTCATGTAATTTAGATATAGAAGGCGTGTCTACATTATCAAAGAATGGTGTATTGTGATTGAGTAGTGTTAGGATAACTAGTGGATAACTAAGAGGGGGGGCAGGTGAATAAGTTGTCAACAGATTATAAAACTTTGAGCACACAAAACCTTTTACCAGAATGCATAAACCAAATACTGGAATAGTAGATATAATAATTAAGCACAAACATAAATCACAAAATAATTACCAACCATCCATAACACATAACACCAGGATTTGTATGTGAAAAAACATGATGGGGAGCCTACCCACAGTCACATAATACTTCTGCAGCAAGTATATGGTGAATACAATAAGAGGGGCCTACCTGCATATGCAGGAAGGCCAACAGCCTAGAGCGCACTGCTCATCACAAAAGGAGCCTCATTAAATACAAAATAAATCTAGACTACAATCCAGAAAGATGAATGAACTGCAAGAATAGCATCTCCTATGCCTGAGTACGATTTCGGTTTGTTGGCATTCTACACTCTAATGAGAATAGTTGATGTTGTCATTGATGACAACCAACTAGGAACTAACTGGCAATAGGTTTCTACATGCTCAACATCACATATATCATACACTGGCAAACATCGGTACCGACAGGCGTTTACACTGACATTCAGATTACATCGGCAACAAAGCATATCATCACTCGGGCCGACATGGGATGAAATTTTGTTTATTGAAATATAATTATCTTTTTTAAGACAACATGGTATATTATAAAGACTCATATATGTATGAGATCTTATAGATCATTTTGATAAATAGAGAGAGACTAGAAGAAAGATAGGAATGTATGCTAGAATATAATTGTTTTAGTGGTAGCGAAGGTTTTTGGTTATGTTATCTATTTGAGCTTAAACTGGTACTGAACCTAGCATTAGAGATGTTGTTTTGAGCAGTACATTGTATTGGATTTAATTATCCATTTTTTAGTCAGTGAGACTCTTCATTGAGCAATGAGCTCTAGGCTGTTGGCCTCCCTACATGTGTAGGCCCCTTTATTGTAAGTAGTATTTATTCATTGGCCAGTGAGTAAATATTGTGGGTCACAAATCCCACTGAGATTTTTCCCATACCAGGTTTCCTCATTAAAATAACTTGTGTTATGGTGTGTTTCTATGTTGTCTCTGTTATTTCTATTTACTGCATTTATTCTTATTTACTGGTACACTGTTTTGGGTTGCAAAGTTATAAATAAGTTTAAATATTCAATACACTGGTTAGACACTAATTCACCCCCTTCTCTCAGTGTCTATAGGACTATCATTGAATCTAACAATTGGTATCAGAGCCTGGTCCTCTATTTGCAAAAGCCTAACAGCTTGAGGAAGATTAAACCGGTACAGATGGAGAGCTTAAGAAAATAGATGGAAGGAGCTCTTGAAGATTTTGATGCAGAAAAATTGAAGAATATCAAACTTGAAGATGATCTGAGGATTGCTAAGGAATTCATTGAAGGACTTCAAGAAAATCTAGTTATAGCATAAAAGAAGAGAAAGGAACTTCATGAGAAGATGAAAAATGATGATGATGAAAAGGAAACTCTTGGAGACATTGCAAATAAGTTAAGGCAAGAGAACACTAATATGAAGAATGAAATGCAAGATATGACTATGAGGTTATGTAAGGATATTGAAGATAGGAAGAAGAATGAAGAAGACTTGACTAGGAGACTTAATGATGCAGCACATGAAAATATGAGACTTGGTCATGAAAATGATATGCTAAAAACAGATTTGATTCACATGCAACATGATAAGGAGGAGCTTACAAGACAAGTTAGAATTCTGGAAAATGAGTTGGTTACTGCAAATGAACACAAAGACAAATTCAAGAAAAGTTCAGAAAGGCTTGATGACATGCTAAAAAGACAAAAACCTGATGGAGATACAAATGGACTTGGATTTGAACATGGAGAAAGTTCTAGTACTGCAAATAATCAAGATCAAACCAAACCAATAAGACAACCTAATGCTTATAAATTTAATGGGAAATATTTCAATTGCAACAAATATGGTCATAGAGAAAATCAATGTAGATTTAGAAACAATCAGAATACAAACTCACCCACTAGTCAATGTTTAAAATGCAACAAAGTTGGAAATAATTCAAAAAATTGTAGAATGAATGTGAAATGCTATGTTTGTGGTAGATTTGGGCATTTGTCTAATCAATGTAGATCACAAACTAGTCAAGGATATGGAAAGGCTATTCAAAGGAATAATGTAACTTGTTATGCATGTAACAAGATTGGACATATTGCAAAATTTTGTAGAAGAAAGACTATACTGACAATCAAGAAAGGATCTAGTTTGAACCGAAAAGAAAAGATAGATGAAGTAAAGCAAGAATTTTCAAAACAATGGATTAAGAAGAGTGATCAGAAAGTTGATGAATCTATCTCTACACCGGTAGAACAGAGTAACCCTCCACTGGTAGGGGATTCTTCATCCAATTGAGGAATAATCTTTAGGGGGTATTGCATCAAGTTGAAAATCATGCATTCTACCCTCAGTTGATGGTGAGAAGATACATTTCTTTTTTACTAGAAGATGTGTTAAGTTTTCACTTAACTGACAAGAATTTAATGTGATTTTAAAGAACCTTTTTGGCTATAAAGCACCGAAAATCCCTCATTTTGACTCACCAAGCATTCAAACAATCAGAGAGCATGAAAATGAGCAAGGGCATTCTAAGGTAGAGCTACGAAGTGATTTTCAGGCATTCAGAACTTTAGTTAAGAGGTATTTATCAAAATGACAACCTCATCTTATGTTCCTGAGTTTATTGCAAAACCTATCATTGTTGAAAACGTCAAATGCCCTAGACCCATGTTTAAGATTATCCCCAAGATTGCAAAGCAAGATGATTCTGTCAGAGCTTTTTCAAAAATTCCGAAGGGTGTAGCATTTGCAGAAGACCCTAGAATCTACATACATTGCAACATAGAAAACCTAGGGACTAGGGATTTGAAGAAAATATTTAATGAGGTTATTACCGATGAACAAGGTGAAATTAAACCTGAACATAAGATTGTGGAAGACTTAGGTTTTGTAGAAATTATGAACATTCCCGAATTTCCAAAGGAAGTTGTAAGACTTGTATTAAGCAGAGTCCATGGAGAGTTCATATGGTTAGAAGCTATTTGCAAGATAGCCAAGGAAGCAATTAAGGCAGTCAGTGGTTTACCTTCAACTAGTAGTAGGCTTGATAATACCAAGAAAATGCCTAACAAGGGAGTTATGGAGTTAACAGGAGCCACATCTAATAGCAGGTCACTTAGAGTCAATGATGTCAAGGATACAAATGTGAGATATATTAGTATGATACTTGGATATAAAGAAACACATGGCAATAGACTGAATTTGGTTTCTAGGCTTTGTATTCACAGTGCATATGAGATGGTGAACAATAATGCTAAGATAGATGTTTGTGAATGGATTAAGGATGAACTGATTGACAATTTGAAGAAGATTAAGGGAGATAAGAAAGGTACTTTCTATTTTGGGAACCTTCTAGTATACTTGATGCTATACTTCACCAAAGAGATACCTGACATAGGTCACAAGTATTTTGGTTATGACATCCCAATAGGAAAACAAATACAAGAATATTTCACTAGTATGGGCACTGACTATGATAAGAACATTGCAGATTACTTCATAACATTTCAAACTAAGATGAGAGCAAGAGAGAGATTACCGCAGAGCATAGTTGATAAGTATGACAAGCAAATATGTTTTGTCATTAAGCAAGATGAGACTTGGATGGAAGGAGTAAGCCCTAGAACTGTTTGGGTTACTAAGATGGGTTATGAGGTAGACCTACCTGTTCTGGAAACATATGAAAAAGCTCTACTTTATGCACCTAGGGAGCCATCTGAAGGAATATTTGGTAATGCGGAAACCATTGCAAGTAATGTATCTATGCAGAAAGAAAGGAAGAAAAGAGACAAATTTATCAGAGATGCCTCTAAGAAGACCAGTGAAATAAAGGAAAATTTCATGAACATCAGTGGTATATCAGCTAGTGAGCTTAAAGGACTGCAACCGAAAGCACATGTTTCACTAGCTGTAACATCTTTTGATACTGACAGTGGCAAGGTTGTTGAGTTTAAAAGAGTGGAAAGGAAAAGGAAAATCCCACTAGTACCATCTCCTTCACCTAAGAAAATAAGGACACTAAGGAAAAAGCAACATGCAGTTAGGGAATTGCATAAGAAGCTTACACCAAAGAAGAAATAGACACCGGTTACCCCTACACTGGATGATCTACTGAATGAGATTACACAGGAAGGTAATCTAGTAAATATAAACAAATGGTATAATTATTTTAAGGATTCTGACAAACAAACCATTGAAGAAAACATTATCCTACATTTGGATATATATATATATAAGAAACTTTTAATAGAAGTGATTGATGATTTACCTAGAGATTTATACTTGAGATTAGAAGCTAAAAGGCTATCTGTGATGGAATTGGACAAGAAGTTGAAAGTTGAAGCACTCTTGGCTGTGCATCTGGTAAATTCTAGAGAAGAGGTAGATGAGCTAATATTTGAAGCTAACCAGTTAGTATTTGTTAGTGGTCACCAACAAGTAAGCCTGATGGCTAGAAGGGTTAAGGAAATTGAAGATGAGATTGCAGATAAATGGGACATATTTTTTGTTGAGAAGGAAAAGCAAGAGGAAGGAAATAGACCGAAAGTGGAAAAGACATTCAAGGTATATCAAAAAGACAAGGGAAAAGGTAAAATAGGTGGTGTACCTTCTATAAAAGTAACAGATAACATCCCTTCATCGACTCAGGATACCCCTCCTTTAACCTCAACATCACTGGTTCATACAGCTAATCCACTAGATATGGCTATTGAAGGTATAACTCATGATGATACTAACCCGGAGTCAGAAATACTCTTTACCATGAATGTGGAGACACAAAATATAAACATTGTGGTGGACAAAGAGACTGCAGAAGTTAAGGTAGATGATCTCAAAGACAACAAGATCTTAGAGAATCTGACACAGACCGTTGACTCACGAAACTGAGATACCAACAGAGGATAAGGGAACTAACTTAGGGAAAACAGAATCAGAGAAATCGATAGTTGTACTGACTAAGAAACAATATGAGGCAGAGGTTCATGTTGAGTCTGGGAAATTGATAGTTATAGAGGTTCTTAATCAAATTGATAAACCATCAAAGCTAGAGGTACAGACACAGATAGATCCACCAGAAGAAAATATAAGTAAAGTGGATGCATCTGATGAAAATAAAGAGGATGTAGTGAAGGTAATTGGTCAAACATCTGTTGAGAACAAACCCATAGCAAAACCAAGCACATAAACCAGGTGAATTTAGACCCACTAACATCACAGAGTTTCTATTGGATTCTATTAAAAGAATAACTGATTTCAATGCCTTAGCATTTAAGGCAATTGATAACACCTTACCTATCCTGAAGATGATTGCCCCTAATTGTAAGATAGATCACATTAATGATTCTTTAGGTAAATTGGACACATTGTCCAAATTCATTGTTGATAATGTAATAACCATAGATAAGGTGAATGAGGATACCATTAAGGAGATATTTGACAAAGAGAAAAATACATTCTTTGAGGAGACCATAAAAAAATGTACCAATCACTTGAACATACTTTTACTGGTACTTAATTCTACAATTTTGGAGTATAAGGAGTTATATAGAGAAGCATGTAAACCTCACTGTTTGACAGAGGATATTGAAGAGAAGATTAAAAAGACTCAAAAGGAAATTGATGACATTGCGGATAATATAATAGGTTCATCTAGACTTATATCAGTTTTTGAGTAGGAAATGACAGTTTTTGAGGAGAAGTTGGAGAAACTTGAGAAAGAGAAAGAAAGGATAAGGTCCAATGCTCAGGAACTCAAAAGTAAACTTGGTCCAAAATAAGACAATCTTATTACTCAGAGAGTTGAATTATGTAAGGCAACAGTACAAGGAGAGTGATCACTAGAGTAATAAATGCACTATATCACCAGTATGATCCAATAGACTGAAGCAACTCTAACTGACAACAACAAGTTTATGCAAAGTTTGAATCTAGTTTTGGCAGACATTTTTCAAATAGTAACCAACCAGTTACAGACCTTGAGGTAGCATTTTTGTACTTTTTTTAATTATTTATGACATCCTTTGTCATTGATATCAAAGGGGGAGTAGTGAAGAGAAAAATGCATGTACAGAGGAGATCACTTGCTCAAGGGGAGCACATCTTTTTGGATTTCAGTTTTGGGATAACAGTTTTGGATTTTTCTCATGAATGTTGCCATCAATGCCAAAAGGGGAGATTGTTGGCATTCTACACTCTAATGAGAATAGTTGATGTTTTCATTGATGGCAACTAACCAGCAATAAGTTTCTATATTCCTACATCACATATATCATACACCGACAGACACCGCCACCGATAGGCATTTACACTAGTATTCAAATTACATCGGCAACAAAGCCTATTGGAACTCAGGATGACATGGGATGAACTTTTGTTTATTGTAATATAATTATCTTTTGTAAGCTGACATGGTATATTATAAAGACTCATATATGTATGAGATCTTATAGATAATTTTGATACATAGATAGAGAGTAGAAGAAAGATAGGAATGTATGCTAGAAGATGATTGTTTTAGTGGCAGCGAAGGTTTTTGGTTATGGTATCTATCTGAGCTTAAACTGGTACTGAACCTGGTATTAGAGATTCTATTTTGAGAAGTACATTGTATTGGATTTAATTATCCATTTTGTAGTTAGTGAGACTCTTCATTGAGCAGTGAGCTCTAGGTTGTTGGCCTCCCTACATGTGCAGGCCCCTTTATTGTAAGTAGTATTTATTCATTGGCCAGTGAGTAAATATTGTGGGTCACAAATCCCATCGAGGTTTTTCCCACACTGGGTTTCCTCATTAAAATATCTTGTGTTATGGTGTGTTTCTATGTTGTCTTTGTTATTTTTGTTTACTACATTTATTCTTATTTACTGGTACACTATTTTGGGTTGCAAAGTTATAAATAATTTTAATTATTCAATACACCGATTAGACACTGATCTAGCCCCCCCACCTCTCAGTGTCTCTAGGAATGTCATTGAATCTAACATGGTTAACATCAATACCAGAGGTCTTAAACCTCTTTCACAAACCCAATTCAATCACCTATGATCGACCAAAACCTCTACATATGATTACAACTTTATTCGTGCATAAATAATCCCATAACCTTAATCTCACACCATGTCACTATCTACAAAGAGATCTTACATCATATTTATACCAACCTAGGACCTAAATAATTAGGTCATCCACATAAAAGATAATACAATAAATCTATTACGTAATCCCACAAACCAATGATAAATCAAACAATAAATCCAACTGGTGATGCATCGGGAGCATCAACCATCATGTTACATAAATTGGTCCATAACCTAGTAGAATAAAACCAAGATAGGTTTGGTGCTAACTACAATACCATGGATCAATTGGAACATGAACATGATAACCATCAACATCTTAATAACCTTCTAGAATCTGCACCAACACCACTTATTGGATTCATCAAAAGATCTTCATCAAAGCATTGTTGGTAAAACCCTTACTGGTAACCAAAAGGCTTACTAGAGAAAATGATAGAATCCAGATCATCAAATCCCAAACCAATTGAATGTGATATGCATCAAAAACACATGAGTAACCAATCCAAACCAATTCCAATAGCCAGACCAAAATTGGAGACAAATCTCCAGATCAACATCAAAGACCAACCACTCTACCAGAAGTTGGTAGATAGCAAAACAACTAGTGTTCACATCAATGACAAACATCAATACAACACATAATCAATTCCTCCAAATTTCCAACAATCTCCCCTTTGTCATTGATGGCAACACTAGATGTGAAAAACATCCAAGTGCCAAGAAATGCCAAACAAGTCTCCTCCAATGGAAGACTTCCAACAATCTCCCCAAAATGATATGCCAATGAAGTTCTAAACCAAAAGACCAAACTCCCCTTGTGAATGATATCCCCATTAAGCTTTATTTTTCACATAAATATCTCTCCTCCTTTGACATCAATGCCATAAATTTGACATAAACATCAAAGAAAAGTTATAAACCCTCTAAACCACATAGTTGACTACTCCCCTGAGTAGTAGCACCAACTCGTCAATCTAGAATGAATGATAGCACTAATAAATACTTGTTGGACTGATGCCAATCAACATCACTCAAGTCTCTATCAGAGGGGCAGAAACTCCCAATCTGTCTCTAAAGTATTCTAATGATTCCTTAGGCAAAGTTTTAGTGAAGATATTTGCAATCTTCTCTTTAGTGTTCACATAAACTAGTCTGAATTCATTTTCTCTCACCTTATCCTTTAGAAAATTATACTTGATAGAAATGTGCTTATTATTAGAAGGAAATACCAAATCCTTTGATATGTCAATAGCGGTAGAGTTATCACAGTGAGTAACTACTGGTTCATTGCAATCTAGCCTTATATCCTCCAACATTTGTTTCATCCACAGAACTTGTGTACAATTAGTAGCAGTAGCAACATACTCAGCTTTAGCAGTAGATAAAGAAGTACATGACTGTTTTCTTGTTGATCCATGAAACAAGTTTCTTTCCAATAAAGAAAGCTCCATTGGATATGCTCTTCTGGTCATCAACATCTCCAGCCCAATCTGCATCTGTATATGCACATAGTGTGAAACCATCATCTTTAGGATACCACAAACCATACTTAGTTGTTCCTTGCAAATACCTGAAAATCCTTTTCACCTCACTCTCATGATTCTCTCTAGGATCACTCTGATATCTTGATACAATACAAATTGCCTTCATTATATTCGGTCTAGTCTGAGTCAGATATAACAAACCTCCAATCATAGATTTATACCTTGTAGGATTTATTAGAGTTGATGCATCATTCTTTGTCAATTTCTCACTTGTGACCATAGGGGTACCAACCAGTTTAGAATTGTCCATACCAAATTTCTTCAACAACTCTCTAGCATACTTAGTTTGACAGATGAAAATACCTTTATCATTCAGAGTAATCTGCAAACCTAAGAAAAATTTCATCTCCCCAATCATAGACATCTCAAATTCATTCTTCATATTATCAAAGAATTCCATACATAACTTATCATCAACAAAGACTTCAACAATCAATATGTAATCATTAGTGATCTTATAATATAAGTTACTATCAACATTACCTTTAGTAAAACCAAGCTTCAAAAGATATTTGTCCAATCTAGCATACCAAGCTCTAGGGGCATGTTTCAATCCATATAAAGCATTTCTTAACCTGCAAACCATGTTTTTGTCATCTGAAAGTGAAAATCCATCAGGTTGCTCAATGTAAACTTCCTCTTGAAGATCTCCATTCAAAAATGCACACTTGACATCCATATGATAAACCTTGTATATCTTATGGGAAACATAAGCAAGAAATAATCTCACAGCTTCAATCCTATCTACCAGAGAAAAATTCTCATCATAATCAATTCCTTCCTTTTGAGAATATCCTTTACATACCAATCTATCCTTATTCCTCACAAGTTGTCCATCCTCATTCAATTTATTCCTAAAAACCCACTTAGTTCCAATAACATTCTTATTTTTAGGCCGGGGAACTAAAGTCCATGTGTTGTTCTTTTCCATCTAATCTAATTCCTCTTCCATATCTTTCATCCAACATTCATCTTTACAAGCTTTGATAACTCATGCTGGTTCAACTTGAGAAATTAAAAATACCTCATCAGCTGCCAACCTTCTTCTTGTCATTACTCCTTTGTTCTTATCTCTAATGATCTAATCTTATGAATGATTTAACCTTACATACCTAGGAGTCTTCTGACTTTCTATTTCTCTGCTCTGATTTTCAGTTACTATTGAATTTTCTGATACTGTCGGGGTAACTGGTACAACATTCTATTTCGGTATAGCTACTACCAATTCAGTTATGATCATCTCCACTTTCGGTTCTCTCTCATAAGTTCTGATTTGACCTTTGTACAACTCATCCACCTTGACATTAGCACTCTGCATAATTCTTTGCAATATTTTGTTATAGCATCTATATGATTTTCTTTCATTAGAATAACCAATAAATATCCCTGAATCACATCTAGGATAAAACTTTCCAGTGGAATAATCTCTTTTAATATAGCATTTACTACCAAAGATTCTGAAATACTTAACTATAGGTGTATGACCAAACCATAACTTATAAGGTGTCTTACCGGTCTCTCCTTTGATATGAACTCTGTTGAATGTGTATATCATCATGCTCACAACTTCTCTCCAATAGATATGAGGTAGATTAGCTTCCATCATCATAGTTCTGGCCACATCCAAGATATTTATGTTCTTTCTTTCCACAATACCATTTTGCAGAGGAGTCTAGGGTGTAGATAACTGTCTCCTTATCCCATGCTTCTCACAATAACTGTTAAATTTATCGGATCTGAATTCACCACCCTGATCTAACCTTAAGCATTTAATCTTCAACCCTATCTATGTCTCAACTTTAGCTTTAAAGATATTAAAATTTTTAAAAGCTTCATATTTCTCCCTTAGAAATGTAACCCACATCATTCTAGAATAGTCATCAATGATTAGCATAAAATATCTATCACCCTGAAAAACTCTTTATTCTAGCAGGACCACACAAATCAATATGAATAAGATCAAGAACATCATAGATTTGTCTTGTATACTCTTAAAAAAAGTTCTGACTTGTTTTCCCATTTGACATTCCTTACATACTAGATTATAGGGCTTCATAATCTTAGGTATATGGTGTGGGAACACCTAAGGGTTGAAATTCCCTTAACCAGTTTTGGCTTGTGAGACCTTCTAGTGGTCATGTAAATACATAAGGACTGGCTCTAGTCCATTTGTATGGTTGTTTAATTGAAGTTTTTAAATGTCTCTTATCAGCAAGACCTACCCCGATTGGTAAGTCTGACCCCGATGAGTTCACCAGAGTTTGGAGTGGTTGTATTGGGTATCAGAATGAGCGATTTTAAGTTACCCCAATGATTAACTTGACCTGTATTTGGATGGTGATCATGGATGATCCTATGGCTATCACTATACCGCAATGGGAAGATGCACAAAAGTTATCCTTTGTGATTTGGCAACCATGGTGCGGCCCGACAAGAGAGAAGCTCAGGGGAGATAAAGGTCAAGAAGATCAAGGTTGATCCAACAGTGGTCACTAGGTGACGATGGAAAATTGCTTGTTAGAATATTCATCATGACCTAGTGACAAAGAAGAACTTCATTCTGGGTGGTTAGTGAGGTCGTGCTAAGGTGGCAGGATAGGGACCTTGGAACCAATCAGGGGGTGCCACATGGTGCAGCACAAAAAGAGAGATCGAGCAAGATCGGATGATCGGGATAGCTGTTTGGTTGTCTTCCCGATAACCCAATGGAAACATCCGATGGAAAAGTGTGAACTTTGCAAGTCAGCAATGGGCATCGGAAGCCAGGTTCTGAGGCTACGTTGATGAACTGTTATGAAACCGTTTTCTCTAGTTTGTAACTATTTGTGTTTCACGATGGATGGGTGAGCTATAAAAGTCTAATTGTAAGGTGTTGGATTGGTTGGATATTATAGGAAACAAAAGAGAAATACATAGAAGTTTGTTTTCTAGTTTTCTATCACTGAGTGTTGTACTGTCTTGTTTTTGTTAAGTTTTTCATTACGGTTCTGTAATTAAAATTTCCTTTTTGTTGTTCATTTCTTTGTTTTGAATTCACAGTGTAAATATGGAATTATCTTGAACGTCCACCGTGGGATCCACATGGCCATTAGAGTTTTTTAGGAAGAGCCAAAAATGTACAGTAACAGTAGAGTAGCAGTAGGAGGAAACCAGGAAATGGCAATTGCCATTTTTGCATACTAAGCCTAGGCAAGCCTGGAAGAAGTCTGGCTAGGTTTCAGTGACTACAAAGGAGTAAGTGCAGGGGTGGACTAGTGTAGAAGTATGATTGCAAAATCAAACAGGATGATGACTTTACAGACTGGGAGTAAGCAAGGGTAGTCCTACACCTCTGCAACTCATAGTGACAGAATCTAGGAGCATGGAGAACAAGCTTCTTTATGAGCTTGTATCGAGTGTGTTAAGAAAATACTGGTAGGGAAGCACTTAGAAGTATAGAGCGGTAGACTTGGAACCCAGGAAGGGATAGAAGCAAACGGTCAAGAAATATAATTGATGGAAAACTAGGTAGCCTCCTTATCATACTGGTATCAGAGCAAGTTTAGACTTGGGAAGAATGTAGTTGATGTTAGATACTGAATTAGTAGGATAAAATAGTCTCAGAATGGTGACTAATGCAGAGTTAGCCAAGAAGGTAGAAGATCAGGAGGAAGAGAATAGACTCTTGAAAGAAAGATTGCAACAATTGGAGAGAAACTAGATGCAGTTGAGGATAAAACTAAGAAAGTAACAATCCAGGTCAGTGAAGGGAAGGGTAAAGAATAAGTGGAAGAGGATAGGATACCTCCCCCAGACCCTATACTACATGAAGAACCTTTCCTTAAAGCAATTAAAGCCTTAGGAGAAAAATCCCTAGAAGGAGTGGCACTTTTTTATGGGAAAATGGAGCCTGAGAAGTTATGGAATGGATTGAAGGATTGGAGAATCACTTTTAGTGTGATGGAATTAGTGAAGCCCAAAACATGAAGGTAGCTAAGTCTAGATTGAGAGGAGTAGTCTTGACTTGGTGGGAATTTATCCAAGAAGAAAGGAAAAAAGAGGGTAAGAACCAAATAGCTAGTGATGAATAATGATGAACAGTAAATACTCAATAAATACTGAGAAGGGGAGGATGAATCAGTATAGACAAAAACTTCTTTAACAACTTAAACTACAAAGACTGCACTAATTGGTAAACAACATCACCGATCTAAATCAAGGCAATACTGGTAAAACACAGTGACTGTAAATGTCATAAACCGGTAACACTTAGATCTTCACAAAACCTAATATCTCATTTCCACTTCACCGGTATGCTTAAACAAGTAATACATTAGAAATATAATGACCACTGGATCAACATGCATTACCGCTTAACAGAAAACACTAAAACGTCACATGAAAAAGCATCACACATGACATACTTATTTTTCACGTGAAAACCCAACTGGGAAAAACCATAGTGGGGATGAATACCCACAAGTTGTTCTTGAACTCTTCTGAAGTTTGCTCTATTGAGAGCCTAGTCCAGTTAAAGACATTACAACAAGTTCTACTAGGAACCGATCTTGCTAGGGATCACCTGGTTAAGGGATGGCTAAATACCCGGTTAAAGGTTAAAACCCTGTTAAAGGTTGCCTCGCAAGAGGATTTGAATAACTCAATGATTTTGAGTCACCCTGTTAAAGGATTTACAAAAAAGCTTGTTAAAGCTACCTGGTAAAGGGATTTTCCAACTGCTGAAATGGTTAGAAGTCAATAGGTAATACACTGATCTGATAACAACACTTAATGCCAAGGTAGATCCATTTCAGTTCCTTTACATCTACAATTACACTTTGCAGGTATCTACTCACTTCTTTGGTCTGGCAAGAATCACTTCACATACAATCATTTGCCAACAACTTCAAATGAAAACCATCATCGACCTTATAGACAACAATTAGGTCAGTAGCCAAAACCTAAAACCCTAAGCATCTAGCTTAACAATACAGTCGGTCCAATCCTGACCGTTTAATCACATTACATGGGGTAAAATAATCTTGAAAAAATCTCAAGACATTCTCCATCGTCCGTTATTCACTGCTTTTGGAAGCTGATAACCCATCACACGCTCTCCACCATTTACTAGGATTTTGCACATTCCCAAGGTAGATAGAATCAATCTTCTTCATGCAAGCTCCTCAAGGAGATTCTTCATGCACACAAGGTTGACGTGGCAACATGATCTCATCTTCATTTCAATGCTAACTCATCATAGGACATCGTCGGTCAAATCACACAGACTTGGAATGCATCAACCAAAAACCCTGAAGCTGAGACTACCAACTGGTAGTCATATCAAATGAAACCCCGATGCAAACTTTGCATATACCGGTTCACATTCCAACATACCGGTTCACCTTTTTTCATATACCGGTTCATATTGGTTCATACCGGTTCACTTCATACCATCATACCGATTCTCTTGCTAGTTTGCTTACTTAAATATATCGGTTCATACTTCAGCATATTCACATCATTGACAACATACACCATCATGTCATCAGAATCTGCACATATGCCAATAGCCAGTTGGAACAAAATGGTAGCCAAGCTGAGGGAATCCTATGTCCCTAAAGATTATGAGATCCAACTGTATAAAAGGAGACAAAACCTGAGACAAAGAGACTTGGATGTGAAAGGCTACACTGAGGAATTTTAGAAGTTGTGTCTAAGACCCAAGGTGGTAGAGGATGAGAGCATCAAGGTAACCAGATACTTGAATGGCTTGAGATGGAATATTCAAGAGGAGTTGAGTTTTTTATGTCCTAACACTATGCATAAGTTCTATCAATCGGCACTGAAGGTGGAGGAAAAGAGTAAAAAGAAGCAAGAACAAAGCAGTAGAGGAAGAGGCAGAGGAAAAGATGGTAGAGGCCAAAGAGGTTGTTTTGGTGGAAGAGGAATAGATCAAAGGTCCCAAGGAGAGTCCAAAATTATAGAGAAAAGTGAGTATTCACATAGCAAGAGCAGCTATAGAGGAAGGGGATCATCTAGCAACCTGGGAAGAGGGTCCTACTTCTCCACCATGAAGTGTTACAATTGTCAAAAGTTGGGTCACCGTGCCTATAGATGTCCAGAGAAATCCTCTTCATCTCAAGGAAGTGAAAGAAGAGTGACATATGCACAAGAAGATGCAGAAAGTAGCAAGACACAAGATGTGAGCTTAGCTCCTGAAGATGGAGAAAATTTAATGATGAGAAGAGCCTTGATTAAGGAACCAATCAAAGAAGAGATTTTTTTAGAATCAAATGCAAGGTCCTTGGTAAGGTTTGTAGAGTGGTGATAGACTTAGGGTCTACTGACAACATTATGCCAAAAGAAGCAGTAAGTAAACTAAAGTTGAAAAGAATTCCACATAGTAATCCATATAGGGTCACTTGGATCAACAAGGAGTAGCATGTGGTAGTGAATGAACAAACATGGGTTGAGTTCAACATAGGTAGTTATAAGGATAAAGTCTTGTGTGACATCCTGCCTATGGATGCTTGCCATCTACTTCTTGGTAGACCATGGAAGTTTGACAGAAAGGTCATTCACAACGGAGAAAAGAAATCTTATTCTTTTCAAAAGGATGGAGTTACATACCATATTCAGTCCCTAAGTGATGAAGGATAGAGAAGCAAAACTAAAGGCCCAAAGGCATTACTGGTAGGTGAAAAAGAGTTCATTAACACTCTCAAGGAAGAAGAAGGAGTGAGGTTTGCTCTTATAGTGAAACCAAAGGAAGCAAACCAAGAAAAGAAGGTTCAAATACCTCATGAAGTGCAGCAAATACTAGACAATTTCAAAGTGATCATAAGTGATGGAGCACCAACAACCCTACCTCCTATTAGAGCCATAAGCCATCAGATTGATTTCATTCTAAGAGCATCATTACCCATCAAAGAAGCCTATAAGATGACTCCTGAATAGAACAAGGCAGTGGCTAGACAAGTCCAAGAATTGTTGGACCAAGGGTTGATAAAAAAGAGCATAAGTCCTTGTGTTGTACCTACAGTGTTAGCACCGAAGAAAGGAGGAACATGGAGGCTATGCATAGATTCAAGAGCCATAAATAGAATCACTATCAGGTACAAATTTCCTATCCCAAGAATTGAAGACTTGATGGATTTCTTGTGAGGTGCAAAGTACTTCACTAAGATTGATCTCAAGAGTGGATACCATCAAATCAGGATAAAAGAAGGTGATGAATGGAAAACAACCTTCAAAACCAATGAAGGACTTTATGAGTGGTTTGTTATGCCATTCAGTCTTAGTAATGCTCCCAATACATTCATGAGACTCATGAATGAAGTGCTAAAAGATTTTATTGGTAAATTTGTTATTATATACCTAGATGATATCTTGATTTTTAGTAGAATTAAAGAGGAACATCTAGAGCATCTTAGTATTGTATTGCAAAAATTGTATGATGAGCAGCTAACAATAAACTTCGAGAAGTGTGAGTTTATGAAGCAAGAACTTTTTTATGTTGGATTTGTAGTTTCAGGAGGAGATTTGAAGATGGACATATCAAAGGTGGAAGCCATCACAAATTGGCCAACACCAAAGACAACAAGTGAAGTAATAATTTTTCATGGTTTGACACAGTTCTACACGAAGTTTATCAGAGGGTTCGGTGAGATTTGTGTACCCATGCTGGATACCATCAAAGGAGGAGTTAAGACTAAGTTTCAATGGACCAATGCAGCTAACAAAGGGTTTGAACTTTTCAAACAAAAGGTAGCTACACAACCAATACTCATTCTTCCTAGTTTTGACAAGTTGTTCACAATTGAATGTGATGTAAGTAATATAGCAGTTGGTGTTGTTTTGAGTAAAGAGAATAGACCTGTAGCTTTATTTAGTGAGAAGCTCAATGATGCCAAGAAGAAGTATTCATCCTATGATCTTGAGATGTATGCTCTTGTCCAAGCTCTTAGGAAGTGGAGGCACTACTTGTTACCTAAGGAGTTTGTTGTTTACACAGATAATCAAGATTTAAGTTTTTTGAATTCACAAGATAAGTTGAGTCATAGGCACGTTAAATGGGTTGAGTATTTGCAGTCATATACTTTTTCTATTAAGCATAAGAAAGGACAGTGTAATAAAGTAGAAGATGCTTTGAGTGGAAGGCTACTAATAGTGTAAGAAGTGCAGATTCAAATTATTGGAGTTGATTACTTCAAGAATTTGTACCCCAATGACGAAGATTTTGTAGCCATTTACAAGGTTTGTCAAGAATTTCAGAATCACTTTCATAGTGAATATGCTGACTTTACTTTGTAGAATGGTTTGTTGTTTAAAGGTGGACAGCTGTGTGTTCCCAAAGGATCGATGAGGGAAAATCTGATCCAAGAAAAGCACAATGTATGTTTGAGTGGTCATTTTGGCCTTAATAAGACATTGGAACTTGTTCAAAGGTTCTATTATTGGACCAGAATGCAGAGGGATATCCGAAGGCATGTTGAGAAGTGTATGGTTTGTTAGAAAGATAAAGGTACAACTAATAATGTTGGTCTTTTTCAACCATTACCTATTCCTACAAGGCCATGGGAATGTGTAAGTATGGATTTTGTGGTTGGATTACCCAAAAAAAAGCTTGGTTGTGATAGCATTTTTGTTTTTGTTGACAAATTCAGTAAGATGACACATTTAGTTCCTTGTAAAACTACCCATGATGCTAGTCACATTGCACACTTGTTTTTAAAAGAGGTAATAATAATCCATGGTTTGCCAGTTATTATTGTTTCAGATAGAGATGTCAAATTCCTTGAATATTTTTGGAAAACTCTTTGGAAAAGACTGGGAACTAACTTGTCTTTTGGTTATGCCTATCATCCCCAAACAGATGGTCAAATAGAGGTGGTCAATAGGACACTTGGAAACCTTTTAAGGTGTTTGATAAAAGAATATGGATAGAGTTGGGATCAGGTTCTTCACCAGGCGGAGTTTGCCTACAATGATAGTGTCAACATATCTACTAGGAAGAGCCCTTTTAAGATAGTATATGGTATGCACCCAAGAGGTGTTATGGAATTACAAGATCTAAGTAATCTATTGCACAGAAGTGGTCAAGATGATGATGTCACTCAATCTATGAAGGAGGTTCATGACCAAGTCAGATGAGCTCTCCAGGATTCTTCACAAAAAGTTAAAGCCAGAGTTGATGCCACACAGAGAGATGTGAAATTTTTCAGTTGGAGATATGGTGATGGTACATTTGAACAAGGCTCAACTTCAGAAAGGGGTTCCCAACAAGCTACAAATGAGGAGAATAGGCCCCTATAAAGTTTTAGCCAATTATGGCTCTAATGCCTATAAGATTGATTTGCCATCATCTGATATTGCTTTGTCTCCCATTTTCAATGTTGCAGATTTGGTTGTCTACAAGGGACAACTTCCCATAGAGGATGCATGAGTTTCAAATGTTCAACAGTCACTTGCCGACCTTCCATTACTTTCTCCTTCCATGCCTCAGACTAAGAAAGTGTTGGATTCCTGTGTTCTCAAGAAGACTAGACAACAGGTCTACATGGAACATTTGGTTAAGTGGATGCATAAACCTGATTCTGAACCGACCTAGGTCTCTGAATCAAACTTTTTTAGGTTAGGAATTGATCTTTCCTTGCTGTTGTGCACAGTCACTTGACTTCTTTGTTTGGAGGGGAGTATGGTGTAGGAGCACCTAAGGGTTGAAATGCCCTTAACCAATTTTGGCTTGTGAGACCTTCCAGTGGTTATGTAAATACATCAGGACTCGCTCTAGTCCATTTGTATGGTTTTTTAATTAAAGTTTTTAAATGTCTCTTATCGGCAAGACCTACCCCGATCAGCAAGTCTTACCCCAATGAGTTCGCCAGAGTTTGGAGTGGTTGTATCGGGTATCAGAAGGGGCAGTTTCAAGTTACCCTGATGATTAACTTGATCTGTATTCAGACGGTGATCATGGATGATCCTACGACTGTCGCTATACCGCGATGGGAAGATGCATGAAGGTTATCCTCTATGACTTGGCAAACAAGGTGGGGCCTGACAAGAAAGCAGCTCAGGGGAGATAACGGTCGCGCAGATCAAGCTTGATCCAATGGTGGTCACTAGGTCATGATGGAAAACTTCTCATTAGAATATCCATCGCGACCCTGCGATAAAGAAGAGCTTCATTCCAAATAGTTAGTAAGGTCGTGCTAAGGTGGTAGGGCAGGGACCCCGGAGCCAATTAGGGGGTGCCACATGGTAGAGCTAAAAAAGAGAGATCAAGCGAGATCAAATAATCAGGATAGCTGTTTGGTTGTCTTCTTGATGACTCGATGGAAATGTTTGATGGAAAAGTGCAAACTTTGCAAGTCACCAATGGGTATCGGAAGCCAAGTTCTAAGGCTACGTTGATGACCCGTTATGAAACTATTTTCTCCAGTTTGTAACCATCTATGTTTCACGATGGATGAATGAGCTATAAAAGTCTAATTGTAAGGCATTGGATTGGTTGTTTATTATAGGAAACATGAGAGAAATACATAGAAGTCTGTTTTCTAGTTTTCTATCGCTGAGTGTTGTACTTTCTTGTTTTTGTTAAGGTTTCATTATAGTTCTATAATTAAAGTTTCCTTTTTGTTGTTCGTTTCTTTGTTTTGAATTCACAGTTCAAATATGGCTTTGTCTTGAACCTCCACCATGGGATCCACATGGCCATTGGAGTTTTTCAAGAACAGCCAAAAACATACAGTAAGAGTAGAGTAGCAGTAGAAGGAAACCATGAAATTGCAATCGCCATTTCTACATACTGAGCCTAGGCGAGCTTGGAAGAAGTCCGGCTAGGTTTCAGTGACCGTAAAGGAGTAAGTGTAGGGGTGGACTAGTGTAGAAGTCTGATTGCAAAACTAGATAGGATGATGACTTTATAGACTGCGATTAAGCAAGGGTAGTCCTACACCTCTACAACTCATAGTGACAGAATATAGGAGCATGGAGAACAAGCTTCTTTATGAGCTTGTATCGAGTGTGCTAAGAAAATACTGGTAGGGAAGCACTTAGAAGTCTAGAGGGGTAGACTTGGAACCCGGGAAGGGATAGAAGCAAACCATGAAGAAATCTAATTGATGGAAAACTAAGTAACCTCCCTATCAGTATATCTCTAACAACCTTAGTTGAATTGATCTTTACAATGCAATCAATATTCACATCACAACATAACCTTTTTTGCCATAACCAAATCTCATCAACTTGTGCAATCAAATAACTCTTCTCGGCAGAGTTCAAATGAAAGATGTTACCTTTAGTCTGTGTACTATTTGCAATCTCCAAACCAAATCTGTTAATGATTTTGCATTTTCCATCATTGAATTGTAATTGATTTACCTTATCCATCAACTATCCTATACTCAAAATATTATACCTTAAAGCTTCAAAATAATAGACATTATCAGTGCTATGCTTACCATCCAATGATATAGTTTTTCTTCCTCTAATCATACATGCTTTTCCATCTCCAAATCTAACTAGACCACCATCAAATTCTTGCAAAGATAGAAAATTCCTTTTATCTCCAATCATATGATGTGAACATCCACTATCTATCACACATTCATCCTTGTCTTCGATTTTAGTAGCAAGGTCCTTTTCCTCATTTTGAATAATAGGTGTTGAAGCATCTTCCTTGATAGCCAAAAATACCCATTCCTTTCCATTGTCGGATCCACTAGCTAAATCTTGTGCCGGTTCATCATCAGAATCAGTCACACCTTCCTCATCCGCATAGTAACATGATTTTTCTTTGTTCCTCATATACTTATGCTTGTTTGGATAATCATGGTTAGGCCTAAGAGATCCTCTAGCTTTCTCTTCAAATATTGAATTCCTCTCACAACATCTAGATGCAAAATGACCTATCTTATTACATGCAAAACATATAAAAGGTGATTTTCCTTCATACTTACTTCTTGTTGGACCTTTAGGTACTCTTCTAGAAAACAAAGCTTCAACTTGCTCAAACTTATCATCTTCTTTCCTCATTTCCTCTAGTTCCTTCACATATAAATCTTTCCAATCACTCTTGCTGGTTGATGATGTAGATGTGTGAAAAGCATATTCAATCTTTGCAGCTCCTTAAGGACCAAATTCTTCAAGCTCAAAAGAAGATAACTTTCCAACCAAAGTATCCTTGTTAATAGAAGTGTTAGCCATTGTTCTTGGCTCATTAATTTCATTATCCTTTATCTTGTATGCCAGTGGCAAAGCTCTTAGTACTTTAGAAACAATCTCATCTTCGCTTAGAGATCCACCACAACATTGAATTCCCATAACAATTTCATTAACTCTTTCCATTAAAGTAGTAATCCTTTCATCTTCTTCCATCTTTAGGTTCTCATACCTCACCCAGTAACCATCAAGTTTAGCAATTTTAACAGTAGGGTCACCTTTATTCAGAGCCTCCAACTTATCCCATATAGCCTTCACAAATGATTGGTCAACTAATCCCATAATTTGCTAATCAGAAAGTGCACTTAAGAGTGCTTCTCTATCTCTAAAGTCATTTTCAATGTCCTTATCCAATTTTGTCGAAGGAGGATTGCCAGATGTCGTATTATGAGGAGTATAGCCTTTCTCTGTGATTTCCCAAATCTATTTCCCAATACATCTCAAATGAGTCTCCATCTGAATCTTCCATACCTTGTAATTCGTCGAATCGAGCTTGGGGTTTCTCTCTAGAAAACAAATGCATTTGAACTATTAGTTGCCATAGGATCTTCCTCAAGCGGTTAAGCTTCTGTAGAGAGGACCAATCTTTGATAAAAATTGTTAGGATAACTGATGGACAACTGAGAGGGGGGGTGAATCACTTGTCAACAAATTATAAAACTTTAAGAACACAAAACCTTTTGCCAGAATGCATAAACCAACTACTGGAATAGCGGATATAACAATTAAACACAAACACAAATCACAGAACAATTACCAACCATCTTTAACACATAACATCAAGATTTATACATGGAAAAACTAGAAAAGGGAAAAACCATGGTGGGAAGCCTACCCACAGTCATATAATAATTTTGTAGCAAGTATGTGAATACAATAAAAGAGGCCTATACATGCAGGAAGGACAACAACCTAGAGCACACTACTCATCACAAGAGGAGCCTCACTGAATACAAAATAAATCCATACTACAATTTAGAAAGATTAATGAACTGCAAGAATAACATCTCCTATGCCTGAGTATAGTTCTGGTTAAGGTCAATACTAGAGGTCCTAAACCTCTTTCACAAACCCAATTCGATCACCTATGATCAACCAAAACCTCTTCATATGATTACAACTTTATTCGCACATAGATAATCCCATAACCTTAATCCCACAGCATGCCACGATCTACAAAGAGATATTACATCATATTTAGACCAACTCGGGACCTAAAGAATTAGGTCGGCCACCTAAAAGATAATACAATAAATCCATTACATTATCCCGCAAACCAATGATAAACCAAGTCAGCCTAAGACCGAAACAACATAAACCAAACAATAAATCCAACTGGTGATGCATCGAGAGCATCAACCAAGACGTTACATAAACTGGCTCATAACCTAGCAGAATAACACCAAGATAGGTCTAGTGCTAACTGCAACACCACTGATCAATTGGAACATGAACATGATAACCATTAGCATCCTAATAACCTTATAGAAGTCGCACCAACACCACTTATCAGATTCATCAAAAGATCTTCATCAAAGCAATGTTGGTAAAACCCTTACCAGTAACCAAAAGGCTTACTAGAACAAATGATAGCATCCAGATCATCAAATCCCAAACCAATTGAATGTAATACACATCAAGAATACATGAATAATCAATCTAAACCAATTCCAACAACCAGAACAAAACTAGAGACAAATCTCTAGATCAACATCAAAGACGAACCACTCTACCGAAAGCCAGTAGATAGATAAATAGGTAGTGTTGACATTAGTGCAACACATAATCAATTCCTCCAAATTTCCAACAAGTAGAGATTGGTGTTGCAGAGTAGACAAATGTGCTTAATCAAAACTGTCATCAGGCATTTGTAGATGCTATTATTGTAGTTCATTCCTTCCAAATTGTATTTTGTATCTTGTTGTAAGTCAGTGAGACTTCCCTAACGGTTGTAGCCTTCTGGATTATTGTATCTTGAGTTGTAAGCTCTAGGTAGTGTGCTTGAATTATAGTGCATTCCCCATTGTAATATTTTCACATACTACTGTAGAGTGTCATCTTATTGCACAAGTAGGGTCCCACTATGGTTTTTCCCTTAACTAGGTTTTCCACATCAAAATATTAGTGTTGTGTGTTGTGCTATCTATTTTTTTGTTGTTGCTGCAGTTTATCAGATTTGCAATTGTTGTTGAGTTTGTTAATCCAGTAAAAAATTGATTCACCCCCCCTTCTCAGTTTTCCTTCATTGTTTTTGCCAACAATTGGTATCAGAGCTAGATCCTTTGGAAGAAGCTTAACTGCTTGAGGAGATCCAGGAATGAAACTGGAGGAGTTATCTTTAAGAAGGAGAATTTGAGATTTGATGGAAGTAATTATGCTATATGGAGGAACTGAATGGAGGTGCACTTTAGATGTCTTGGAGAAGACTACTGGAAGATTACAAAGAATGCCTATTATATTCCTTTGAATGGACCAGTTATTGTTGATGAGATCAAGGAAGCTGAAAATAACATTAGAGCTAAAGAAGCATTGTTGAGCGCCTTGACTAATTCAAAAATGGCTAATGTAATGGGACTTCAAACTGCACATGAAATCTGGGAGAAGCTTGAAACCTTGTATGAAGGAGATAAACAAGTCAAAGTTGCTAAGTTGCAGAATTTGAAAGGGAAGTATGAGATGCTGAGAATGGGAGATGATGAGAACATAAATTCCTTTATCGCTAAGGTGAATGAACTTGTCCTAGGTATCAGATGTGTTGATGGAACCCTTGAAGAAGATGAAATTGTTGCTAAGGTGTTGAGGTCATTGCCTCTTTCTTACAAACATAAGGTAGCTTCTATTGATGAGATTTATTGAACACTAGATGTCACTGAGAGGGGGGTGAATCAGTGGTTTCAAATCTTTTCTCTTTTCTATCCTATGTGTATATATTGATTAATGGATCTAACATAAAGAAGACATACTGGTTAGATGAGAGGATAACACAAAAGCAATCACACATAAAAAGGAACATCTCATACCACCAGATGTATGAGGAAAACCCAAAATGGGAAAAACCTTGGTGAGAAATGTTGCTAGAGACTACTGCTTTAATCCAGCCTCACAATGAAAACCTCGGTTACAACATTTAGGGCACCAACCCAAGGAGTACCACTCCTTCTTTAGGGCACCAACCCCTAACTTTAGGGCACCAACCCAAGGAGTACCAACTCCTACATCGATCTCCAACTTAGTGATTTGCAATAAACATATATTAGATACAAAAGTAATATCCTTGTTACAAAAGAACTTTGTAACTCTTATGGAAGTCTCTCCACTGGTTCTCCTCTCTTAAATTCTCTGTTAGTTCTCTTTTCACTCTATCACATTGCTGCTAGCCACCACCGATCTTCCTCACTCACTCAGTTAGTTGTCTACCATCTGATTGCTACCGGTTCTTCACTGCAAACTTTTGTGGCTCTTCTCTGTCAGTTTAGTCACCACTAGTGCACACCTCTGTCAGACTTAATGACAATCTACTAGTTGCCTCACTTTGGTCAATTGAACTCTTTAAACTAGTTCCCTCTCTCACACACTCAGATTGTTTGCTGATTTACGATGAGCACTTGACTGATTTTCTCTCTTCACTAGCCTCACTCTCTCATCCAACAACAATGTATCTAGTCTTTGATATGCATATTTATACTATGTCTTCCTGCCAAAATGGCATTCAAACTTTTGGCCTGCTATGGTTTCTTCATCGACCTCGAGGAAAACCAAATCCAATCAAATATCCTTTCAGAGATTGACCACTTGTAATACATCAATCAAACTCATCCAATCCTGCTGCATCTAGGACACATTTGCCATATTTGGCAAACACAACACCTCTTTTAGTCTATACTTGTCAAACACCTATGAAGCAATCACACAGATAGCTTCACCTACCCTAATCAACACTTGGACACTCACCCTCGATCATGAAGCCACTCAATCAAATTTCTATCCTCTGACTAGTCTCAACATGCACTCTTCTGCTCTTGACTTGTGAAAAACACTATTGACATTAATGTCGACCAGTCACCACCTACCTCACCGACAACTCTTCATTGACCACCATATGCATGACACCTATCTCTTATGTGTCATCATAGTCGGCATCCACTTCTGCTAAGTCTTCTATGTTGGTCAAGACAAGATCACTGACCAACCACACAACTAGGTTCATCTACTGGCTCACATACCTTGTCGGTTATACCCTAACCAGTCTATCTTCAACCTTGCACTTTTCTTCTCTTCGGGTGGAACACCTAAACCGATCAACACTCTTGCCAACCTCCCTCATGCACATCTTCAATAGATGAGATCCTTCTACATCTATAGTTTGTCATCTTATCGGTTGACATCTATACCAGTAGTATCTTTTGCATGTATACTGGTAAGATACCATGTACATCAGTTCTCCTATTAACTAGTTTGTCAAAAAGACAAACATATCCTTCCTTCTCTGTACTGACAACTCATCATGTCTACCTGGTTGATCCGATGTAAATATTCCATCACCTGCCTTCTACTCTTTTGTCTTATCTCAGAGAACTATGATGCATTCCATGCATAATAGGAGATAAGCTCCACTTACTAGTGGGAGTGGATCCTTGTCATCTGCATCTAGCATTGCACCAATATGACTTCCCTATTTGAGCTGGCATATCTTCAAACAGGTACATATAATCCAGTTGGGCATACTCACTGTTAGTCATCTCTTCATTTTGTGACTGCAAATTTATCCAGTGGGAGTCCTGTAGATTGACATCCAAACATCCAACAACATACTGGTTGCCTGCACATACTTTCCCTCTAGTGTTGAGGTGATTTTTGTAACATTTTGTCTCTTCATCACAATCAACAGCCCAACATATTTCTCTCTTCTCGGTTGGCAACAATGAACTACTAGCATGTCACTTACCGGTCTCCAGTCCATGTCTTCAACACATTCAACACTTAACTTGTGTACCAGTGACTTCAATGATCATTATGTTGAATGACACTCTCTTCCTTATCGGTGACCTGCTAATCTAGGTGACATCAAAGAAATCATTTCCATTATTCATAAATGACAACACGTCTCATACATCTCCTATACTAGTTGACATCAATGACAACACAATGCCAACAAGATTTAGAGTGTGACTGATGTGATAAGAGACATGCTAGTTGGAAAGATTGTTACATTTGAATTGAGCGAGTTTCGTGAATCACGTGGAAAGTCTGAGACAATATTTAGAGAGTCTGTATCTAGAAAGAAGAAGCATGATCTTGAAGAATGTAGAATATCCATATATGAAAGAGGGAGAAGGGAAATGGAAGAGCAAAAAAGAGAATTGGAGGAGCTTGAAGCATTGATTGCCCAGAGATTGCCTAAGGGAGATATTAAGTATCATGGAAAATTGCCTTTGAAATTTTTTTCTTGCAATAAGATAGGACATTTTGCTTCTAGATGCCCAAAGAGAATGTCTAAATATGACAGGCATGATAAATTTTATAAGCATGATAGGAATGATAGATATGAGAAGCATGAGAAATATGATAAGCCTTACAAGCCTAACCGGAAGTATAAGCATTAGAAGAATTGTTATTATGTTGTTGGTGAAGGTGTTACAAATGAAGAATCAAAAGAAGATGAAATTTTGTTTGTTGCTATTAAAGAAGATGGATCGTTACCTATTGTTCTACAAGCTGCACTATTCAGGAGAAAGTTTTAGCTGCAAAAGTTGAAGAGAAAGATAAATGGGTGATTGGCAGTGGTTGTTCACATCATATGACCGCTGATAAAATAAAATTTGTGAGTTTGGAAAGATATGATGGTGAAATAGTAAGATTTGGAGATGACAAAGCCTGTGTGATCCATGGTAGAGGTTCTATTTCCTTTGATGGTAAGTATAACACCAATGATGTCTTGTATGTTGAAGGTTTGGAGCATAATATTTTAAGTGTTGGACAAATGGTTGGCAAAGGTTATAATTTACAATTCAAGAATGGAAAATGCAAGATCCTAAATGCCTCTGGTATAGAGATTGCATCTGGAACTAAGATTGAAGGTAATATATTTCATTTGAATGCTGGTGAGAAAAGTTGTTTGATTGCTTATATTGATGAAAGTTGGTTGTGGCATAGGAGACTGTGTCATGTTAATTTTTATTCAATGATTAAGATCAGTTCTACTCAAGTTGTTAGAGATTATCCTAAAATTGTTAAGCCTGCTAATCTGGTATGTAAGGACTGTCAAATCGGAAAGAAAACAAGAATTTATTTTAAGAGTAAGCAGTATACATCTAATGGATTTCTAAATCTTGTGCATATTGACCTATATGGACCTACAAACATTAGAAGTGTGTAGGGTGACAGATACTTTATGTTGTTGATTGATGATTATTCTAGAATGATGTGGGTTATCTTTTTAAAGGAAAAATCAGAAGCATTAGATGAATTCAAGATATTCAAAGAAAAGGTTGATACTGATACATGATTGAAGGTGAAATGTTTGAGATCTGACAAAGGAGGAGAATTATATTCCGGTGAGTTTGATTCATTCTATGAGAAGCATGGAATTAGAAGACAACTATATTCTCCTAGAACCCCACAACAGAATGTAGTTGTTGAAAGGAAGAACACGACTATCTTGGATGTTGGAAGGACTATGTTGATTGAAGGGAATGTTCCGAAGATCTATTGGAGAGGAGATGTTAGCACTGTTGTTTACACATTCAAATGAGTGCATATAAAAGGTGATGCTAGAAAGACTCCTTATGAGCTATGGTTTGGTCATGTTCCTACTGTGAGTTATTTCAGAATTTTTGGTAGCAAGTGTTATATAAAGAAAGATGAGGATATAGGAAAGTTTGATGCAAGAAGTGGTGAAGGAATTTTCTTGTGATATTCAACAAAGAGAAAATCCTATTGGTGCTACAATAAGAGACTGAGAAAGATAGTGGAAAGTGCAAATGTGAAGGTTGATGAGAACTATGGAAAAGAAATCAAAGAATGCGGATATGCTGATGGTTAGCATATTGTTCTAACACCTATTCAAACTGAAGAATTGAAATAGAATGATGTGATAGAGATATTTAATCCTGATATTGTTGTTGTCGGTGGAGAGGTGCAGGAACCTAAAAGTCAGAATAGTCAGAAGACTCCAAGGTATGTAAGATTGAATAAATCTAAAAATAAGATTATCGGTGATGAAAATAAAGGTGTGATGACTAGAAGAAAGCTAGTTGTTGAAGAGGTATGTTTGATATCCAAAATTGAACCTAAAGATATTGTTGAGGCTTGCAAAGATGAAAATTGGATAAGGGATATGGAATAAGAATTAGATCAGATTGAAAAGAATAGCACGTGGGAACTTGTACCTAGACCTAAATACAATAATGTGATTGGCACTAAATGGGTATTCAGGAACAAATTGAATGAAGTTGGTGAAGTTATCAAAAATAAAGCAAGATTGGTATGCAAAGGATATTCATAGAAAGAAGAAATTGACTATGAGGAGCCTTTTACTTCGGTAGCTAGACTCAAAGCTATTACAATATTGTTTGCATATGCTGCCTATAAAGATTTCAAGATATATCAGATGGATGTCAAGTCATCCTTTCTGAATGGTGATCTTGAGGAAGAAGTATATATTGAGCAACTTGATGGATTTTCATTATCAGATGATGGAGACATTGTATGCAAACTCAAGAAAGCTCTTTATGGATTGGAACAAGCCCCTAGAGCCTGGTATGCTAAATTGGATAAGTATTTGCTAAAATTGGGATTTAATAAAGGTACTAATGATAGCAATCTTTATTTTAAGATTGAGAATAATAACATTTTGATTGTTGAAGTTTTTGTTGATTATATTATCTTTGGAGGAGATGATAACTTGAGCATGAAGTTTGCCGGTGATATGCAAAAATAATTTGAGATGTCTATGATAGGAGAGATGAAATTTTTCTAAGGTTTGCAGATTTCACATACTGGAAAAGGTATTTTTATATCTCAAACTAAATATGTGAAGTAATTGCTATAGAAGTTTGGGTTTGATGACTCCAAACTGGTTGGAACTCCTATGGTGATTGGCTACAAATTGGCTGATAATGATGAATCTCTGAAAGATAATCAGTCTTTATATAGATCTATAGTTGGTGGACTGCTATATCTTACTCAGACTAGACTGGACACTATGCATGTTGTGTGCATGGCTACTAGATATCAAGCCGATCCAAAATAGAGTCATGTCACTGCTATAAAAAGGATATTCAGATACTTGAAAGGAACTATGGATTATGGTTTACGGTATTCGAGGAATGATGATTTCATGTTATGTGCTTACACTAATGTTGATTGGGCTGGTGATGTTGATGACCAGAAGAGTACCTCCAGTGGTGCATTCTTTTTTGGTAAGAAATTGGTTTCTTGGGCAAGTAAGAAACAAGATTCAATGTCCTTATCTACTACTGAATCTGAGTACATTATTGCTTCTAGTAATTGCACTCAGGTAGTTTGGATGAAGAAAATGTTGAAGGATAACAGAGTTATCTATGATAAGCCTATTGTCATATATTATGATAATTCCAATGTTATTAATATGTCAAAGAACTCGGTACAACATTTAAAGACTAAACATGTATCAATCAAATATCATTTCTTGAGAAAAAAAGTTAGTGAAGAGGAAGTGAAGCTGGAATATGTGTATACAAAGGAACAAATTGTTGATATTTTTACTAAGCCTTTACCTGCAGATACATTTGTCTATTTGAGAGACAAGTTAGGGGTATCCACCCTTCCTGATGAGAACTAGATGCATTGAGTTGCATCAATCTGGTGGACTTCGCGGTCTTATCTTTTCGTCCGGATTGATGAATGTATGTTGCTCCACTAGTGGAGTAGTCTGTTTGAAGTTGGATTGGTTATATGTTTTAGGGGAAGAGAATCATGATTTGTTTATCAAAGGGAGAGTAAGTTTGGTTTTCTATTTTGATAATCTTTGGCATTGTTGTCAAAGGGGAGAGAAGCATGTGAAAATATTGTTTTATCTGCCTAATCTTAGGGGGATCTTATTGGAGATGTTTTCTTTCTTTACATTGACTATTTTTCACATTCATATGTTGCCATCAATGCCAAAGGGAGAGATTGTTGGATATTCTTGCTGCTAGGATATGTTGTTGTCATTGATGTCAACATATTCCTATGATTTATTGCTTCGATGGTTGCAGACTGGTTTATTGGGATCATGGTTTGGTGTATGGAGTATTCCTAGTGTCATTATATCTCTGCATTGGTTTTAGTGATCTGAAAAGCTTAATGATCATATCATATGAATTGGTTTGCAGTTTGGTTTTTTCGATTGATGCTTTGCAGAATTCAGTATTTCC
The DNA here is from genome assembly GCF_030272615.1 of Cryptomeria japonica. Classification (NCBI taxonomy): domain Eukaryota; kingdom Viridiplantae; phylum Streptophyta; class Pinopsida; order Cupressales; family Cupressaceae; genus Cryptomeria; species Cryptomeria japonica. The sequence continues at coordinate 609,444,848 of NC_081414.1, read as the reverse complement.
TCCAGTATATTTCGTTGTGATCAGATCTTGAGCTAAGTTTTTGGGAGATTGTTTGGGATGGTCTTGTGTATCTTCATTTTAGATGGTTCGTGATTTGGTTCTCTGCAAGTTATCTATCTTCTTGACAATTGTTGTTTAAGTGCTCTTGAGTTTTAGATGTTGATCGATGAAAATTTGATAAGTGGTGTTGGTGCAGATGTTATTGATGATTCTAAAATGTTTTCTGGTGTTTCCTAATTGTGTCTTATTTTCTTTGATGAACCACATTGATCATTGTGCGAGTTCTTAGTGATTTTGTTGAACCGATGATGTTCTTTGTGTCATGCGGTATTCGTAGTGGTGTAGCATGTTGCAGTTGATCTTGGCATGATTTTTGGTGGTGTTGCATATTTGGAGATTTGGTTTAGGCCTATGCTATATCATGTATATCATTATATTGGTGTGGTGGTTGATATTTGTATCGTGTGATGTAATTTTGTAATTGTGAGTTGAGGGTTTAGCTGACCTTGTTGTTAAGGTTGATGATTTGTATAAATAGGTGACATAGTCATGTTATTTAGATATAGAAGGTGTGTCTACATTATCAAAGAATGGTGTATGTGCGAACAAATGAATTCATCTTTCGGTATTGTGATTGAGAAGAGATTGGTGTTGCAGAGTAGACAAATATGCTTAATCGAAACTGTCATTAGGCATTTGCAGATGCTATTATTGCATTTTGTTTCTTCTAGATTGTAGTTTGTATCTTGTTGTAAGTCAGTGAGACTTCCCTAAGTATTCTACCCTTTCAGGTTATTGTATCTTGAGCTCTAGGTAGTGAACTTGAATGCTAGTGAATTCCCCATTGTAATATTTTCACATACTACTGCAGAGTATCATCTTATTGTGGGTAGGGTCTCATCATGGTTTTTCCCTTAACCGGATTTTCCACATCAAAATCTTGGTGTTGTGTGTTGTGCTATCTATTTTTTTGTTGTTGTCACAGTTTATTAGATTTGCAATTATGGTTGAGTTTGTTAATCTGGTGAAAATTGATTCACCCCCTCCTTGCAGTATTCCTTCATTATTGTTGCTAGCAAATGTACTCAGGAAGTTTGGATGAAGCAAATATTGAAAGATATTAAAGTTGTGGATAATGAGCCTAGTGTCATATATTGTGATAATTCAAGTGTTATTAATATTTCCAAGAATCTGGTACTAAATTCTAAAACAAAGCTGATAGTTTTGACACTTAATGTAAGTACAGATCCAATAGCCAACAAGATGAGAGGGGGGGTAAATCATACAAACTGAATCTTCCATAAAAACATCACATTCAACCTCGGTAACATATACTTCAGTAATATAACCAAAACTGCTAAACATGCAAACTCAAAAGCATATAAACATCATAAACCTCATAACACCAGATTTAACATGGAAACCCAAATAGGGAAAAACCACTATGGGATTTTGGACCCACTAAGAAATATACTCTTCTAGAGTATGCTTGTTTAAAAGCAAATCCTATTAAAGATTACAAACACATTGCTAGATGTGACCCGGTTAAGGGATTTCCCTCAAATCTGTTAGGATCTTCACCTTGTTAGAAGTGACCTTGTTAAAGGATTTCAAACACTCAATTAGAATGTCACCTTGCTAGAGGGTTTTACAAATAAGACTGTTAAGTCCACTCGGTTAAGAGATTTTTTGTCACTTTCACAAAATAACAGTAATAAAATCTATCTGCAACTTCACATCTAAAATGCTAAAGCAGATTCTTATTTGCTCAATACAATCTAGAACTAATCTTGTCCATCTGCTCAGCTTCTATACTTTATTATTCAAATAGGTCTTCAAGCTTCTGTGCTCGGTAATCACTATGTAGCATCCTTGTGCATACATTTGCCCGCATACATTGTTTATCAATAGCTCCCTATTTATAAACAATTAGCTAACCACTTAATCTCCTTGATCACATTTCCCATGATCAATCATAGCCATGAGATCTTCAATCTTGTCCATGTTCAATGTATCCTTCGATTTGAAAAATATTTTACCCCACCTAGGAACTTGCATATATTTCTTGGAACTTGTGCTAGGGTAATGTGGTTCAATCTGCGTTGTAGATCTTCATGCTGATTTTCCTTTGCCATAGATTCATTAACAAACTTCATGCATGGCATACCAATCATTTAATCAGTTCCAGCTCATTAGCTTCCTTCATTAAATAATGCATGTAACCATTTAATGTATTCTGTTACAGCTTGGTTACAACTCGGTAATAACTCAGTAAATACTAAACTTCACTCGGTAGACATTTCGTCTTCATTAACTGATAGCGATAACCTTAGGGTTTACCGACTAGGTTCCTTAGGGTTTACCAACTAGGTTCTTTGCTCGGTAACATAGTATAGTATTAACCTTACAATTTACAACATATGTATGATGTTAAAACAATCTAAACATCATGATCTCATCATTGTCTGACTCGGTAATAGTTGCCCATTAAATACCTTATTCATCATATTCTTTCTGTGTCTTTTACCGACATCTTTATACTCATCAAATCATACTTCTCAAGATATGGCAACATCATACTAAATTAGAAAATCAATTTCTTGACATCAATGACAAAATAATAATATTAAGATAGTAAATCATCCTTAATCAGTTATATCCATAATCATCAACAACCTTCTCAATATCCTTATTGAAATGCCAACAATCTCCCATTGTCTGTTATAATGCCAAATGCCAACAATCTCCCCCTTTGGCATTGATGGTAAAACCAATTGATTTGACCTAATTGATTCGGATTGCTATGAGTTGTTTGTGAGATTTTGAAATGCTCTCTTCCTGTCATCAGAATTCTCCCCCATACATTAGACTTCTCCTCTTTTCTCCTGTCTTCTCCCTCTTTTTCCTTCAATCTTCTTCAGTCTTCTCCCCCTTTGACAACAATGCCAAAAAGTAAAGAACTAAAACATAATTTCTTCCTGTATGAAGTGAATTCCTACTATAATGTGTCAACTTAGTCTCAGTCAGAGCATTTTGTCTTCAATTCCTATTTCTTGTATTGTATCTTGCACACCTTTAGAAAACATCCTAAAGTGTGTAAATCAGAATCAACTCCTAAAAGATATTTTGTAGAGTCATTGAATTGATGCTTTCACCAAACTCAGTCAGTGAGTAGAAGATAGGGGTAGGACCCCTAACTTACTTCTGAGATACTCAAAAGTGTCCCTTGGTAGTGGCTTGGTGAAGATATCTTCTATTTGTTCCTTTGTGCTAACATACTCCAACACCACTTTCTTCTCGTGAGCTTCTTCTCTAAGATAATGATATTTGATAGAGATGTGCTTTGTCTTAGAGTGCATAACAAGATTCTTCAAAATGTTAATGGCACTAGTATTGTCACAGAATATAGTTACTGGCTTGGTAACTTTCTCATTTATACCTTCCAACAGTTGTTTGATCCATGCTATGTTGGTACAATTCAATGTTGCAGCAACATATTCAACTTCTGCTATTGACTGTGAAACACATCCTTGTTTCTTGCTAAGCCAACTCACTAGTCTTTCTCCTCAAAATAAAGCTCCTCCACTTGTGCTTTTTCTGTCATCAATGTTGCCTACCCAATTAGAATCAGTATACACTTTTAAATCAAAATCATTTCCTTTCTGATATACTAAGCCATAATCCTCGGTGCCTTTCAAGTATCTAAAAATTATTTTGATTGCTGTCATGTGTGTTTCCTTAGGATTTGCAGAGAATCTTGCAACTATACCTACTGCATGTGTTATGTCTGGTCTACTGTGAACAACATATTGTAGCTTTCCAATCATGGATCGGTAAAGTGTCTCATCAACAGATGCAGATTCATCATTCTTTGATAATTTACAATTGGTAGTCATAGGAGTACTTACTAGTTTTGAATCCTCCATTCCAAATTTCTTCAAGATTTCCTTTATGTACTTGGACTGAGTAGTGAAAATCTCATTTTTCATTTGCAGTATTAGTAAACCTATAAAATACTTTATCTCGCCGATTAATGAAATCTCAAATTCTTTGCTCATTTCATTTCCAAAGTTCTTGCATAAAGAGTCATTTCCACAAAATATAATATCATCAACAAATATGGCTGAGATCAGTATTCCATTTTCATCATTCTTCATGTACATATTGTTGTTCTCACTTGTCCTTATAAAACCAATTTTAATCAAATAAGAGTGCAATCTTTCATACCATGCTCTAGGTGCTTGTTTTAGACCATATAATGCTTTGTTCAATTTACATACCTGATCTTTACTCTTGTCTTCAACAAATCCTTCAGGTTGTTCAATAAAAACTTCTTCTAATATTCCATTCAGAAATGCAGATTTGACATCCATTTGATATACCTTGAAGTTCTTGAAAGCAGCATATGCCAACAATGTTCTTACTCCTTCAAGTCTAGCCATAGGTGCAAAAGTTTCACCATAATCAATTCCTTCTTCTTGAGCATAACCTTTGCAAACTAGTCTTTCTTTATTTCAAATGACCTCACCTTTTTCATTTAGCTTGTTTCTGAAAATCCACTTTGTACTGATTACATTTTTGTCCTTCGCTCTTGGGATTAGTTTCCATGTGTCATTCTTCTTGATTTGATCAATCTCTTCTTTCATAGCATTTATCCAGTCTTCATTGTTAAATGCCTCTTTCACTATTCTCAGTTCAAATTCAGATATCAGACATGTGTTTTGTCTCAGTTTGTTCCTTGTCATCACTAGATCATCCTTATCTCCTATAATCTGACTTGGTGCATGATGTCTTCTAACATACTTGGCTAATACAGGCTCGGTAGGCTCTGTATGATCTTCTTCATCAGTCGGTAACTAGATATTCTCTTCATTTTCTTCAACAGTTTTCTCGGTAGGACTTGTCGGTTGAACATAGACAAATTCATCATAATCTTCTGGTTCTTTGGAATTTCCTTCATCATTTCTTTCTGCAAATTCATCAATTTTCACATTTGCACTTTCTACTATTTTGTTAGATGATTTGATCAGACATTTAAATGCTTTGCTTATAGAAGAATAACCTAGAAATGTTCCTTCTTCATTTTTCTGATCAAACTTGCCATTTCTATCATCTTTGTGTACATAGCATCTACTTCCAAAGATTTTAAAATAACTTACATTAGGTTTCCTGTCATAACAGATTTTGTAAGGTGTCTTCAAAGTACCTTTCTTCAGTTGTACTCAGTTCAGGGTGTAAACTACAGTGCTTATTGCTTCTCTCCAAAATGTTTGTGGCACTTTCTTTTCAATCATCAGGGTTCTTGCACAATCCACAATAGATCTATTTCTTCTCTTAGCTATTCCATTTTGATGTGGAGTTCTCGGTGCAGAGACTTGTCTTTTAATACCATGATTATTGCAGAATAAGTTGAACTCATCAGATGTGAACTCTCCTCCTCTATTTGATTTAAGACATTTTAGTTGTCTTCCTATTTCATTTTCAACTCTTGCCTTGTGCTATTTAAACATTTGAAAAGCTTTTGATTTTTCTTTTAAAAACATTACTGACATCATCCTTGAGTAATTATCCACAAATAATATGTAATATTTATCACCATAATAACTTTGAACTTTCATAGGACCACAAAGATCAGTGTGCATAAGATCTAAAATTTCCTTAGAAGTGTAAGACTTACTTGTAAAGCTTGATCTTGTCATCTTACCCATCTGGCATCCTTGACACATAGCATTCTCAGGTTTTTCAAGACTTGGTAGACCTCTTACTCGGTGCTTCTTACTTATTTTGATCAGATTATCAAAATTTACATGATAAAACCTTTTATGCCATAACCAGGTATCATCTATCTTTGCATACAGACACTTGTTCCAAGTTGAGTCAAGGTGAAATGTATTACCTTTTGTTTGTGTCCCGGTAGCAACTAACTTTCCATGCTTGTCATGAACTTTGACAATTCCTTTCTGAAATTCTATTCGGTAACCTGTATTATTTAGTTGTGCTACACTCAACAAATTGTATTTCAAACCTTCAACCCAATAAACATCATTGCATCTTGCATTGTCAATAAGTGTTATAGATCCTTTACCTCTTACTGGACATGGTGCATCATTACCAAATCTTTCATAGTTTTTTGCAAAAGTGCATCATAATCTTCTAACATAACAAACTTGTGTTTATCACCTGTCATATGATGTGAGCATTGACTATCTATGATCCAAGAATCATTAGTATTTATGTGAGATATTAGGGCTTTTTGTTCATACCTTTCTTTATCTGATCCATCTTTGATAGCCACATAAACTACTTCCTCTGTATCAGTTTCATCTGATTTATCATCGTTGGATTCCTCATCAGCTATTAAGCATGTCTTTCTATCTCTTCTTCTGAAGTCTCAGTGTCCTCTGTAATGATTATCTTTCTATCTGTCATCTTGATAATCTCTCTTTTTAGTAGAATCTTTGTCAGGATAGTTAGAAGCCATATGTCCTATCTTATCACAATTGAAACAATTCAAAGGTAGTTTTCCTTTATACTTACCTTTGCCTCTCGATAACCTTCTGGCTAATAGTGCTTCAAACTCTTCCTGCTTTCTAATTTCCTCATATAGTTTGTGTACTTCCATGTTCTTACGAAATCTTTCACTTGCTCCACTATGATCTCCATTGAAGTACTTATACTTTCTTTCATTGTAATCATTAGATTCATCAAGATGAAAAGAACTAAACGCAAATTCAACTTTATTTACCGAAGATCCACTGTTATCAAAGTTACTTAACTTAAATGCATGTAGCTTACCAATAGTAGCATCTAAAGAAACTGGCATATTAGGTACAGCTCTCAATTCATTGATTGCAGAGACTCGGATTGCATAAGCCGGTAGAAGGGTTCTTAACAAATTGTTATATCCTTTTCTTCAATAGTTCCACCTGCTCCTTTGATTTGATTGACAATCTCCTTTAGTCTTGTACTGTACTGTGTTATGTTCTCACCTTCATTCATCCTCATAGATTCAATTTTTCCTCTTAGATTGTCTACTTTTTCTCTTTGAACATGTTCATCTCCACCATATAGAGATATGAGCTTGTCCCACATTGCCTTTGCATCATTGCAGCCTTCTAGATCATTAAACTTTGAGTCGGTTAATGCAGATGTTATTTCAATCATTGCTTGGATATGTTCTTGTTTTGCCTTTATTTCTTCCATAGTCAATGGATAGGTGCTTGGTTTGGTGAAATCATTCTCCAGATAATACACAACACGTTCTCCAACTCTTGATAAGTGTAGCTTCATCCTTTTCTGCCATGTAGAGAAACTTGACTTATTCACCTTCGATGCATCCCTCTTATACATCTTTGGATCTTTGCCTCAAGTACCTTTAAACTTTTCTTCCGGAGTCCAAAGTTCTGATACCAATTGATAGTTCTAACACTTAATGTAAGTACAGATCCAATAACCAACAAGATGAGAGGAAGGGGTGAATCATACAAACTGAATCTTCCATAAAAACATCACATTCAACCTCGGTAACATATACTTCAGTAATATAACCAAAACTGCTAAACATGCAAACTCAAAAGCATATAAACATCATAAACCTCATAACACCAGACTTAATGTGGAAACCCAAATGGCGAAAAACCACTGTGGGATTTTAGACCCACTAAGAAATATACTCTTCTAGAGTATGCTCGGTTAAAAGCAAATCCTGTTAAAGATTACAAACACATTGCTAGATGTGACCCGGTTAAGGGATTTCCCTCCGATCTGTTAGGATCTTCACCTTGTTAGAAGTGACCTTGATAAAGGATTTCAAACACTCAATTAGAATGTCACCTTGCTAGAGGGTTTTACAAATAAGACTGTTAAGTCCACTCGGTTAAGAGATTTTCTGTCACTTTCACAAAATAACAGTAATAAAATCTATCTACAACTTCACATCTAAAATGCTAAAGCAGATTCTTATTTGCTCAATACAATCTAGAACTAATCTTGTCCATCTATTGGGCTTCTATACTTTGTTATTCAAACAGGTCTTCAAGCTTCTATGCTTGGTTATCACTATGTAGCATCCCTATGCATACATTGTTTATCAACAACTCCCTATTTATAAACAATTAGCTAACCGCTTAATCTCCTTGATCACATTTCCCATGATCAATCATAGCCATGAGATCTTCAATCTTGTCCAAGTTCAATGTATCCTTCGATCTGAAAAATGTTTTACCCCGCCTAGGAACTTGCATATATTTATTGGAACTTGTACTAGAGTAATGCGGTTCAATCTGCGCTGTAGATCTTCATGCTGATTTTCCTTTGCCATAGATTCTTTAACAAACTTCATGCACAACATACCAATCATTTAATCAGTTCTAGCTCATCAACTTCCTTCATTAAATAATGCATGTAACCATTTAATGTATTCTGTTACAGCTCGGTTACAACTCGATAATAACTCGGTAAATACTAAACTTCACTCGGTAGACATTCTGCCTTCATTAACCGATAGCGATAACCTTAGGGTTTACCGACTAGGTTCTTTGCTTGGTAACATAGTATAGTATTAACCTTACAATTTACAACATATGTATGATGTTAAAACAATCTAAACATCATGATCTCATCATTGTCTGACTCGGTAATAGTTGCCCATTAAATACCTTATTCATCATATTCTTTCTGTGTCTTTTACTGACATCTTTATACTCATCAAATCATACTTCTCAAGATATGGCAACATCATACTAAATTAGAAAATCAATTTCTTGACATCAATGACAAAATAATAATATTAAGACAGTAAATCATCCTTAATCAATTATATCCATAATCATCAACAACCTTCTCAATATCTTTATTGAAATGCCAACAATCTCCCATTGTCTGTTATAATGCCAAATGCCAACAAAAGCATGTGTCAATAAAGTATCATTTCTTGAGGGAGAAAGTCAGTGATGAAGAAGTCAAGTTAGAATATGTATCTACAAAGGATCAGATTGCATATATTTTTACTAAGCCTTTGCCTACAGATACATTTATCTATTTGAGAGACAAGTTAGAGGTTTCTACCCCTCCCGATGAGAACTAGATACATTGAGATGCATTAATCCGGTGGACTTTAGAGTCTTATGCTCTTATCTAGATTGATTAGTTGGTGATGCTACTCAGCCAGAGTAGTCAGCGTGTGGTTCAAATGTTCAGTTGTGAGTTTATCCTAAGGGGGAGTGACTGTCCTTCTTAAAGGGAGAGATTATCTTGTGAATGGAAGAGAAGCATGATTTGTTTATATATATGGCATTGCTCTCAAAGGGGGAGAGAAGCATGTGAAAAAATGCCTTATCTTTTAGAGATTTGTGTACATGATCTTAGGGGGACTTTTTTGGAGATTAATGGTGTTGATTTAGTCCTTTGCATTGACTGTTTTCACATTCGTATGTTCCCATCAATGCCAAAGGAGGAGATTGTTGGATATTATTGCTTCTAGGATATGTTGTTGTCATTGATGTCAACATATTCCTATATTTTGGTGTTGTAGAGAGCTGTTTGGTGATCTGGTGACTGCAGCGAGTTGATTTGGTTGGTTTACCTGTTTGGGATGTTGAATCAACTAGAGACACTTCATTCTTTATTGATCCCATGATGCTATGTGGTGATTTGGTCGTGTTATGGATTCCAATATGGCTATTATTTTTTAGTGTTGTAGTGTTTTGGTGATTGATCTAATTTGCTCTGGTATGATCATATCTTTAGTTGTGGATTTTGGAGAGTGTTTTGGATGTTCATGTGTATCTTCATTTCAGATGGTTCATGATTTGGTGCTCCGTAAGTGATCTTCATGTTTGAGTTGTTGTTATTAAGTGTTCTTGAGTGTTAGTGAGTTGATTGATGAAGATTTGAACAGGTGGTGTCGGTGCAGCTATTACAGATGACTCTAACGTGCTTTTTGGTGTTTCCTAATCATGTCCTATTTCTTTTGGTGGTCCACATTGATCATTGTGCATGTTATTGAAGATCTTATGGGTCTAATGATATTCTTCATGTTGTGTGGTATTTTTGGTGGTGTAACATGTTACGGTTGATCTTGGCAATATTTCTGGTAGTGTTGCATATTCAAGGAGTTTATTTAGTTCCATGCTATGTAATCTATGGCATTGTATTAATTCGATGGTTGATTTATGTATCGTGTGATATAATTTTGTAATTAAGGGTTGAGGGTTTGGCGGATCTTGTAGTCAAGGTTCATGATTTATATAAATAGGAGTTATATTGATGTAATTTGGGCATGGGTGTTGAGTCTGCATTATCAGAGAGTGGTGTATGTGCGAATAAACAAATTCATTTTTCGGTGTGGTTTATTGAGCAGATATTGTTGCAGCGCAAACAAATGAGCTTAATTGGAACTATCATTAGGCATTAGCAGATTCTATTTTTCAGTTCATCTTAACCGATTTGTAGTCTGAAAAATTATTGTAAGGTAGTGAACCCTCTCTGAGGGTTGGAGCCTTCCGGGTTACTATATTTTGAGCAGTGATCTCTAGAAAGTGTTCCTAAATGCATGTGCATTCCCATTGTAATATTTACACATACTACTGCAGAGTATCATCTTATTGTGGGTAGGTTCCTATCGTGGTTTTTCCCTTAATCGGGTTTTCCATGTCAAAATCTTGGTGTTATGTGTGTTGGTGTTATTGTGTTTATCTATATTCTTGCTACAATTGTTCAGATTTTAGATTGTGCTTAAATTTTTTAATTAGGTGACAACTAATTCACACCCCCCCCGCACTCTTAGTTTTCCTTCATTGTTGTTGCCAACATTTATTTCATATGAGCCTCCTTGTTGTTTTGTAATTTATGTTACCCTAAGGTCTTAGAACATGGTTAGGGGGAGTGGGCATTCATGTGATGATTGGGTTTGTGAGGGATAGGATACTAAGAGGTTCCTAGTAAGGATGCTTGGAGTCTAGACCACCAAAGCACATTGGAAGTTTTCCTTGTTAAATAAGTGATAACATTAATAATTAATTAGATGGGCTGGGTAACTAGGATTCATCTAATGAGATAATAATTGGATTTGAGCCCTGAGACTTAGTCCTATAAAGGATGTTTTAGGATAAGATTGGGAAGTCCATTGTGATGGAAAACCAAACTCCCTTGATCTCTCATAGGTTATGATGGTTCCACATGTCTATAAGGGTTGATATTCCCCTTCTTTGTGAGGATAGCATGTAGTGATATGTCTATCAGGGTGTGGCTTTTCCCCTTTATGTGAGGATAACATGTGATGACACTCCACTCATACTTGTGTCCTTGGCCCTTGTTCTTTATGTCATGGTTTTGTATGCCTTTGGGAGTTTCTATGTTTTATGTTTAGCCATATTTTATGATTTGGCTTATTGCCTTTGGTTGCTTCATGTTGTGGTTCTGGAGTTGTTGATTTGTCTTTGGTTTCTAGGTGTCAACCTAGGTCTAGAGTGTATGTGGGACTTTTTTGTTGGGATAATGTGCAAATATGTGTTTGGATTAATTGAGTGGTGTGTTGTCATTGTTGTCAACATATTCCTTTGTGTGTTCCAGTGTTCCAATCAGATTAAGTAAGTTGGTTTGGCCACTATGTTGTATTTGAGTTATTGCGGATTAAAGGGTTTTGAGATAAGTATATCTAGTTTATTCAGATAAAGTTTTAGTGGTTCACATAGATATTTGATCAAGTTATGAGATCCTGTACTGTGGTTGGTTTTTCAATTGTTCACTGTTGATCAGCGTTTTGGATTTTTCTCCACATGTCTCTGTATTACAATATCTTGGTTTGAGGATTTGGAAAAGTGTTTGGGATGTTCTAGTGTATCCTCAATTTAGATGGTTCTTGATTTGATGATCCAAAAGTGTATTTTTCAATTTGTAAATCATTTTAGTTAGTGTTCTTGAAGTTTGGGATAATGATGATGGAGATTCTAGTAAGTGATGATGTTGCAGTTGTTTCTATGGTAATTCACATTGCTTGTGGATGTTTCTAGATCATGTCCTATTTGTATTGGTGGTCCATATTGATCGGTGTGTGAGTTATTTATAGTTTTCCTTGACCTAGTGGTGTTCTTCATGTTCTTGGTTGACATGATGCTTTTAGCTTGTTGTGGATATTCGAGACATAATTCTTGGAGGTGTTTCATGTTCGAGGTGGTGATTTAGGTCCATACTATGTTTAAGATGACATTATTTTGGTCCACATATGTTATTGTAGCATGTATGGATATATCCTTATAATTTATGATGTTTGTTGAGTCAGCCTTGAAACATAGGTTGATGATATGTATTAAATAAATGTAACAATCATGTGAGAGAAGTGTTTGTGTGTGTGAATAATGATTTGATCTTTCAGATGCAGTGAAGTAGTGCAAAGAAGTGTGAAAGAGAATATTATGTGTTTTGTGCTTAACCAGAACTATAACTAGGAATGAGGAGATGCTATTTTATCAATTAATGCTCTTCCAAATGTAATCCAAATCTTTTTGTAAGACAGTGAGTCTTCCCTAGGGTTGTAGCCCTTGTTGTTATTGTTTTTGAGAAATGAGCTCTAGGCCTGAATGCATGTGCATTCCCCATTGTAATATTTTATATACTTCTAATAGGGTATCATCATATTGTGGGTAGGTTCCCATCATGGTTTTTTCCTTGATCGGTTTTTTGCATAAAAAATCTTGGTGTTATTTGTGTTATTCATGTGGTGTTGGTCTATGCTTTCACTGCTAATTATCAAATCTAAATTTGTGTTTGAGTTAAGTAGAGATTTTGAGAAAACTAATTCACCCCCCTCCCCTCTCAATTTTTCGCCTTGTTTCCAACAATTACTATTAGAGATAGATCCTCCAAAACAACCTTGACTGCTTGAGGTGATCCAGGATGGCAACCTATGCTTACAAGAAGGATAGTCTAAGATTTGATCAAACAAACTACACTCTTTGGAAAAATCGGATGGAGTGTCACTTGAGGTACATTAGTGAAGATTACTGGAAGATTACTAAGAATGTGTATAATGTTCCTCTGAATGGTCCTACAACTCTAGATGAGATAAAGGAAGCCGAATAGAATATTAGAGCTAAGGAAGCATTGTTAAGTGCCTTGACTAATTTTGAGATGACTAATGTGATGGATTTGCATATTGCTCATGAGATCTAGAAGAAGTTGGAAACTTTGTATGAAGGTGACAGTCATGTGAAGATTGCCAAGTTGTAGAGCTTGAAGGGAAAGTATGAGTTGTTGAAGATGGGAAAAGATAAGAATATTACCTCCTTTATGATGAAAGTGAATGAGCTTGTGCTGAATATCGGATGTATTAATGGAGTGTTGGAAGAATTAGAGATTGTAGCTAAAGTGTTGAGATCACTGCCTCTTGCTTACAAACACAAAGCTACTACTATTGAGTATATCTGGACAGTGACTAATGTGACTAGAGACATGATGATTGGCAATTATGTTGCCTTTGAGTTGAACGAATTTGGTGAAGCTCTTCCTAAGACAAAATCTACATTTAAAGCTACTATTTTTGGGAAGCAAAAATATGATCTGGGAGAAAGTTATACAAGGGTGTCCAGATATGAGGAGATGAGAGAACTTGTAGAAGAAGACAAAGAGCTTGAGGAGCTTCAAGCCCTAATTGCTAGGAGATTGCCTAAAGGTGCCGATAAGTATGAAGTAATTTTACCTCATAAATGATTTTCATGTAATAAGATAGGACATTTTGCTTCAAGGTGTCTAAAAAGAGTCCATAAGAAATGATATAAGCCTAAATATTAGAAGAAATGTTATTATGTTGCTTATGAAGGTGTAATGGATGATGAATTTGATAAGGGAGATTCAAGAGATGAATGGGTATTTATTGCTATCAAGGAAGATGATCTAATGTCTATTGATTCCACTAGCTGCATTAATGAGTAGAAAGCTTTGGCTGCTAAAGTTGAAGAGAAAGATGAATGGGTTATTGGCAGTGGCTACTCTCATCATATGACAGGTGATAAGAGTAAGTTTGTGAGTATGGAAAAGTATGATGGTGGTGTAGTAATATTTGGTGATGACAAAGTTGGTATAATCCATGGTAGAGGTTTTATTTCTCTTGATGGTAAGCACAATAATGATGATGTTTTATATGTTGAAGGTCTAAAGCATAACCTTTTGAGTGTTGGATAGATGGTTGAGAAGGGATATGATTTACAATTCAAGAATGGCAAGTGTAGAATCTTAAGTGGTTTCCGAATTGAGATTGCATTTGGTACAAAGACTAAAGGTAATATCTTTCACTTGCAATTTGGTGGTAAAAGTTGTTTGATTGCTTAGATTGATGAAAGTTGGTTATGGCATAGAAGGACGTGTCATGTAAATTTTGATTGCATGGTTAAGATAAGTTCTACTCAAGCAGTGAAAGATCTTCCTAAGTTGGTAAAGCCTACTAATCTGGTATGCAAGGAATGTCAGTTAGGGAAGCAGACAAGAGTTACTTTCAAAAGAAAACAACATAGCTCTAATGGATTATTAGATCTTGTGCATGCTGATTTGTGCGGTCCTTCTAGAGTGAGAAGCTTGCAGGGAGATAGATATTTCATGTTTCTGATTGATGACTATTCAAGGATGATGTGGGTTACTTTCTTAAGGTAGAAATTTGAAGCCTTGGAGAAGGTCAAGATTGTTAAAGCCATTGTTGAGACCAAAACAAGATTAAAGCTAAAGTGTCTGAATCTGATACAGGTGGTGAATTCACTTCTAGTTAATTCAATGCATTTTGTGAAGAGAATGGAGTGAAGAGACAATTTTCTGCACCTAGAACCCCTCAGCAAAATGGTGTTGTGGAGAGTAAGAACAAAACTTTTCAAGAAGCTGCTAGAACTATTATGTTGGAAGGAAACATTCTGCATATCTATTGGAGAGAATCTATGAGTACTATTGTATACACTCTTTACCGAGTGCATATCAAAGGTTATACTGATAAGACTCCTTATGAGTTATGGTTTGGTCATGTTCCTACAATTAGATATTTCAAAAATTTTGGTAATAAATGTTATATCAAAAGAGATGAAGATCTAGGGAAATTTGATGCTAGATGTGATGAAGGAATTTTTCTTGGTTATTCTACTAAGAGAAAGGCCTATCGATGTTATGACAAGAGACTGAGAAAGATAGCTGAAAGTGGATGAATGAAATGTGTATCAGACTAGATCTTGTAGATATGGTTTAGATGATTAGAATAACAACTCTAATAAAGGAAAGCAAGTGCAGGTCTAGAATCAAATTCAGATTGTTTTGGAAAAGCCTGAGAATGAAGGAGAAGGTACAGGTGCTAGTACAGAAGTAAGAGCTTAAGAGTAAAAAATCAAGTAAATCCTAAGACTCCCAAGTATGTTAGGTTGAATCATTCAAAAAATCAGATCATAGGAGATAAGAACAAAGGTGTGATGACTAGAAGAGGAATTGTAGAAGAATATTATTTGATTTCTAAGATTGAACCTAAAGATGGTAATGCGTGTAAAGATGAAAATTGGGTTAAAACAATGGAAGAAGAATTGAATCAGATTGAAAATAATAATACATGGGTTCTTGTTCCCAAACCTAAGGTTAAAAATGTAATTGGAACTAAATGGGTCTTCTGAAATAAATTGGATGAACAAGGTGAAGTTGTTAGGAACAAAGATATACTTGTTTGTAAGGGATATTCTTAGATGGAAGGAATTGACTTTGAGGAGACTTGTGCTTTGGTGGCAAGAATTGAAGTTGTTAGATTATTTCTTTCTTATGTTGCTTACAAAGATTTCAAAGTTTATTGGATGGATGTCAAGTCAACCTTTCTTAATGGTGAGTTGGAATAGGAAGTCTATATTGAGCAACCAGATGGATTTTAGTTGAGAGATCAGGAAGTTATGGTTTGCAGATTGAAGAAAGCGTTGTATGGATTGAAGCAAGCCCCCAGAGCTTGGTATGATAAACTAGATAAGTATTTGATGAAGCTTGAATTTAATAAAGGTACTACTGTTAGTAATTTATATTTCAAGATTGATCATGATAACATTATTTTTGGAGGGAATGATAATGTTGGAAAAAGGTGAATGATGGAGATATCGAGAGGAAAGCTTTTCTTCCCTCCGAGGAGAGATAAAAGTTTCACTTCAGATTTCTCTTTAAACACATTTTCCATATTACATTAGAAGAGGGAGGAAAATACACTAGATTCAACCTCTAGAGAAATAGATCAAGAATTATAAGTGATGGTAAGTAAATCCCCTCTTCTGAGATTGAGATTTGAATTGATTGAATTGTGTACTTATGATCAAGTGTAAAAGTGATAAAGATCTTATCATAGCTCAAGATAAAAGCATAGGATGAAGTTGTGCACCTGGATCTGGCAATAATATGTTGAAATGAAGTTCCCCTATGAATTTTGGGAAAAATTTGTCCAGTTCATGGTGGGAATGTACACGGTCCTCCAAACAATCCACAAAATGAAAAGGACTTTTCCGCCTCTACAAATGAAGCCCAAATCCCAAAGTACAACTGCATATCTACAACCTACACAGAGAAAAGAGAGGGAAAGGTGTTGGGATTGGGGGTTTGCCTTTAGTTCAAACCCCAATTTTGGAATTAACCAAATGATGAAAGAGAGTACTTGCAAGTAAATGTAAATGTAAGTCACCTCAAGGGAGGTTGCTGATAGAATGTAGGTAGATTTGCTTGTGTGTAATTGAATGTTGGAATTAATCTCCTCTTCAATGGTTGAATCCTTGAATTGAATGCAACACCTAGCCTTGAAAGGAGACTTGAGAATACTTGATGTTGGAATAGAATGCTTGAATGCTCTTGAATGATTGATCTCATGTAAACTTCCCACTCATACAACTTCATCAAATGAGAAGACAAATGCAACTTATATACTCATCAATTAGGTTTAATTGATTTATTTTTAATCGTAGGCCGACACTAGGGGAGTCTTCCCACTCAATTTGCAACCTCCAAAGCACATTTGAAAAGGGTCCTACCCCAAAATGGGGTAGGGGACAGGGGTGCCACACCCCTATCCTAAGAGGAAAGCGGTATGGTACAAGAAGTTTTTTTATGAAATGCAAAATGAGTTTGAGATGTCTATGATTGGTGAGATGAAATTATTTTTGGGATTGCAAATTACTCAATCAGATAAGGTATTTTCATATCTCAATCCAAGCATATGAAAGAGTTGTTGAAGAAGTTTGGTTTGGATGACTCAAAGCCAATTGGTACTCTTGTGGTGACCAGATGTAAGTTGACAAAGGATGATGATTCTTTGAAAGCAAATTAGACTAGATACAGATCTATGATTGGTGGATTGCTTTATTTGACTCAGACTAGACCAAATACTATGAATGTTGTATGTCTTGTTGCTAGATTTCAAGCTAATCCTAAGGAATCTCATGTTGTAGTTGTGAAAAGAATTTTTAGATGTTTGAAAGGGATAATTGATTTTGGTTTGTGGTATCCTAAAGATGATGAATTTACTTTGAGTGCTTTTACATATGTTGATTGGGCAAGTGATGTTGATGACCAGAAGATTACTAGTGGTGGTGCATTTTTCTTGGGAAAGAGATTGGTTTCTTGGTTGAGTAAGAAGCATAATGCAATTTTCTTATCTACTATAGAGGTTGAAAATATTTGTTTCTACTAGCAATTTTACTCAAGTGGTATGGATGAAGCAGATGTTAAAAGATATCAAAGTTGTTTATGATGTGCCTACTGCTATATATTGTGATAATTCAAGTGTTATCAATATTTCTAAGAATCCAGTGTTGCATTCCAAGACTAACCATATATCAATAAAGTCTCATTTCTTGATAAATAAGGTGAATGAGAAGGAAGTCATATTGGAGTATGTGTCTACAAAGGAACAAATTACATATATCTTCATGAAGCCTTTGCCTAAGGATACTTTTGAGTATCTCAAGGAGAAGTTAGGGGTGATTGCCCCTCCAGATAAGAACTAAGATGCATGGATTTGCATTAGTCCGATAGATTTCACATTTATATCTTGTGATCTAAATTGATGAGTGGTGGCTGCTACTTAGGGGGAGTAGTCAATGTTATGGTTAAAATATTCAGATTTGAGGGAGATGTTTAGTTTGGTGAGTTTTTTGGTTTGCAAATATGTGTTTCTACATTGATGTCAAAGGGGGAGAGAATCATGTGAAAAATTGAGTAATAATCTCAAGGGGAGACTGTAAAAATTGTAGAGTTGTTCTTTCTTTGTCATTGATTATTTTTCACGTCATATGTTTCCATCAATGCCAAAGGGGTAGATTGTTGGGATAATGTAAAAACATGTATTTGGATTGATTGAATGATGTGTTATTCCTATCAACATATTCCTTTGTGTGTTCCAGTGTTGCAGTCAGATTAAGTAAGATGGTTTGGCTAGTATGTTGCAGTTGAGTTGTTGCAGATTAAAGGGTTTTGAGATAAGTATCTCTAGTTGACTCAGCTAAATTTTTAGTGGTCTGCATGGAGATTTGATCAAGTTATGAGACCCGGTATTTTGGTTAGTTTTTTTAGTTGTTCAATGTTCTGGATTTTTCTCTATATTGCTCCACATTGCAATATCTTGTTTTGCGCATTTGGTAGTGTTTGGGATGTTCTGGTGTGTCCTCAATTTAGATGGTTCATGATTTGATGGTCTACAAGTGTATTTTTGAGTTTGTCAGTCAGTTCAGTTAGTGTTCTTGAAGTTTGGTATAATGATGATGGAGATTGTAGTAAGTGGTGATGTTGTGGTTGTTTATGTGGTAATTCACATTGCTTGTGGATGTTTCTAGATTGTTTCCTATTTGTGTTAGTGGCCCGCATTGATCGTTGTGCAGTTATTGATATTTTTCCTTGACCCAGTGGTGTTCTTCAATTTCTTGGCCAACATGATGCTTGTAGCATGTTGCGGATGTTCGAGACATAATTTTTGTAGGTGTTTCATGTTCAAGGTGGTGATTTAGGTCCATACTATGTCTTAGTTGATATATTTTTTGGTCCACATATGTTATTGCAGCGTGTATGGCTATATCCTTGTAATTTGTGATGTGTGTTGAGATGACCTTGAAAGATAGGTTGATGATATGTATAAATAAATGTAATAATCATGTGAGAGAAGTGTTTGTGTGTGTGAATAATGCATTGATCTTTCAAAAGTAGTGAAGTAGTGTGAAGAAGTGTGAAAGAGAAGATTAAGTGTTTTGTGCTTAAACAGAACTATAACCAGGCATGAGGAGATGCTATTGTATCAGTTCATGATCTTCTGGATGTAATCCAAATCTTTTTGTAAGACAGTGAGTCTTCCCCAGGGTTGTAGCCCTTATTATTATAGTTTTTTAGCAGTGAGATTTAGGAAGTGTACTTGAATGCATGTGCATTCACCATTGTAATATTTCATATACTTCTAACAAGGTATCATCATATTGTGGGTAGGTTCCCATCATGGTTTTTCCCTTGAATGGGTTTTCCATGTCAAAATAATTATTGTTATGTTTGTTATTGATGTGTTGTTGATCTATGCTTTCACTATTAATTATCAGATTTAAATTTGTGTTTGAGTTAAGTAGAGATTTTGAGAAAAGTGATTCACACCCCCCCCCTCTCAGTTTTCTTCCATGTTTCCAACACTTGTGTCATCTCCTAGAATGAGGGGTGGTTCCATTGGTTCCACATGGTTAGGTGGTTTGATGTCTCTTTCCATTGGGATGTTCTTTGTTAGATGTTGCTATGCTCCTTGATGTAAAATAGATAATGTATATGTAATGGTAGATGATGTATTAGAAGATGGATATGACTCTTGTGTCAGGACATATAGATATATCACATGTTGTATCTTGAATATTGATGTATATGGAAATAATGTAATTGGATCCATTATTGAGCATATGGTATTATGTGTATGTTTGTTGTATTAAGAAATGAATTAGTAATGTGTTAGATCATGTGGGAAAAGAGTTAATGATACTTAGAGAATGAATGAGTAATTGGGGGTTAGGAATATTTGGATTGGCATTTTATAATGAATCTTCAGGGGATTAATGGTATTTATAGCATTAAGGATTTGCATTCATGATAGATAGGTTAGAAAATGATCATATTGATAACACAATGATGAATGAGTAGTACCCAACTGGTACTGAGAGGGGGGGGTGAATCAGTATTGACAAAAACACACTCTTGTACTGGTTTGTCTACACACACTGTGCATTGACAGAAAAATAGAAGCACAAGTCCTAAAACAGAGTACAACCGGCAAAAACAGGTTAATACCTATCTTCTCATATACTCTAACACTTCATTTCCATTTCACCCTAATACATGAACAAGTAATCTACCATCAAAGATATACATATGAGCAACTAGATCAACATGATTCACTGCTTGATAGAAGATAACAAAGCATCACATGAAGAAGACATCACACATGACACACATATTTTTCACGTGGAAACCCAATAGGGAAAAACCATGGTGGGGATTAGTACCCACAAGCTTGTTTTTGAACTCTTTAGAAGTTTGCTTTGTTAGGAGCCTTGTCCAATTAAAGACTGATATAATAGGTTCTGTTAGGAACCGATCCTATTAAGAATCACCCAGTTAAGGGTTAAACCCTGTTAAAGGTTACCTTGTTAGAGGATTTCAAGAACTCAATTGTTTTGAGTCACCCTGTTAAAGGATTTATAGCAAGCCGGTTAAAGCTACCTTGTTAAGGGATTTTCCAATTGTTGAGGTGGTTAGAGATCAACAGGTATTACAATGATCTGGTAGCAACACTCAATGCCAATGCAGATCCGCTTAAGCTCCTCTTTACCTTCTGCACTTACACTCTGCAGGTATCACTTCTCTCCTTTTGGTCTGGCAAGAATCATGTATCCCTTCTCTTGGATACACACACACAACTTTTCCCAACTACCTTAGAAAGAGACACAACATCAACCTTATAGGAAAACAGATAGATCAGTAGCATAAACCCTAAACCCTAAACCTATTAGGTTAAGGAATTCAAACGGTTCAATCCTAACCATTGAGCACACTGCATTAAATGCAATAGTTCTTGATCCAATCTCAAGACATTCTCCATCGTCCATTTCCACCAATTTCATGGTGGTTGATAACCCATCACACATTATCACCATTTTACAGACTTTGCACATTCCGGAGGTAGATAGGAACAATCTCCTTCATACAAGATCCTTCATGCGCATAAGGCTTACGTGCCAACACAATCTGTTCTTTGTTACCATGCTAACTCATCACACAAAGTCATCGGTTGAGCCACATAGGCTTGAAGCACTTCAACTGAAAACCCTGAAGTTGACACTACCAACCAGTAGTCATACAATGCTTCCATGTGCCAGTTCCCATAACCATATGTTGGTTCACCTTGAACAAACATACCCTGGAGTTGAGACTACCAACCAGTAGTCATACAATGCTTCCATGTGTTGGTTCCCATAACCATATGTCAGTTCACCTTGAACAAACATGCCACTTCACTTTGGCATAAATACCGGTTCACAGTGTTATACCGGTTATCACATATGTCAGTTCTCACCTCTTCAGCATATTGGCATCATTGACAATATACAATGTTATTATGTCCTCATATCGGTTCACATAATGCCAACAATCTCCCCCTTTGGCATTGATGGCAATATACAAAGATATCTCTCTGCTTCACATCTTCTCCCCCAGTTGTTACAGATATGTTCTCCACTTCACATCTTCTCCCCCTTTGACAATAATGCCAAAGTGGAGACACAAGCTTCCATGTTCTAGTATGCTACTCCCCCTGAGGAGCAGCATCTTTCAGCACATCAATCCTGAAGAAAAGTTTGACTATGCAATACCTAACTGATGTGGAGCATATACCTTTAGTTTACCTCCTGAAGGGGCAACACCCCTAATTCACCCCTTCAGTACATAAATGTAGCCTTTGGGAGAGGCTTGGTGAATATGTCTGCTAATTGCTTCTGACTGGAAACATGTTCCAGTGCAATCTCTTTGTTCTGAACCTTTTCCCTCAAGAAATGATACTTAAGCTCAAAGTGCTTGGTTCTAGAATGTAAAACCGAAATCTTGGAGATATTAATTGCACTAGTATTGTTCCAAAATATACTTACCAGTTCAGATATAGGAACTTTGAAGCCATTTAATACATGCTTCATCCAAATTGTCTGAGTGCAGTTCATGAAAGTTGCAACATACTCTTCTTCTACTATAGACTGAGAGATACAACTCTACTTCTTACTCATCCATGAGACTAGTCTACCACCAAGAAATAATGCACCACCGGTTGTGCTTTTCTAGTCATCTATATTGCCTGCCCAATCAGAATCTATGTATACTTTCAAGTTGAAATCCTTGCTATAAGGATACCACAATCCATAGTCAACAGTTCCCTTCAGATACCTAAGAATCTGCTTGATTGCAACCAAGTGAGATTCTCTTGGGCTTTTCTGGAATCTTGCAGTAATCCCAACTACATGTGCAATATCTGGTCTGCTATGCACTACATAATGCAACTTACCAATCATTGATTGGTATTCCTTTTCATCAACCAATTTTGAGTCATCTTCTTTGGATAGTTTACAACTGGTCACCATCGGAGTACCAACCGGTTTGCTATCTTCCATGCCAAATGTCTTCAACACCTCTTTGACATACTTGGACTGAGTGATAAAGATTCCATCCTTCATCTACTGGATCTACATTCTAATGAAGAATTTAATCTCCCCTATGAGTGACATTTCAAACTCTTTCTTCATCTCATCTGCAAACTCATCACTCATCTTGTCATCTCCACCAAAGATAATGTCATCAACAAATACCTCACAGATCAGAATCTAATTTCCTTCAGACTTCAAGTAGATATTACTATCTTCACTTATTCTCTCAAATCCAATCTTCACAAGATGGGAATGCAGACATTCATACCATGCTCTAGGTGCCTTCTTTAGTCCATATAAGGCTTTATGTAGCCTACATACCATGTCACTGTCTTCACATAGAGCAAACCCATTTGGTTGCTCAATATACACCTCCTCTTCAAGTGCACCATTTAGGAATGTAGATTTTACATCCATTTGATATACTTTGAAACCTTTAAAAGCTGCATATGCAAGAAGCATACGAACTCCTTCCAATCTAGCTATAGGAGCAAAGGTTTCTCCATAGTCTTCTCCTTCTTCTTGAGCATATCCTTTGCACACCAATTTGGCTTTGTTCCTAATAACTATGCCATCCACATTCAGCTTATTTTTGAAAACCCATTTGGTACCAATGACATTTTTGTGCTTTGGTGTGGCTACCAAAGACCATGTACCATTTTTCTCTATCTGGTCAAGTTCTTCTTCCATTGCCTTGATCCAGTCTTCATCTTTATGAGCCTCTTTGAATGATTTAGGCTCAAATTTAGAGATCATACATGAGTTTTCTCTAACCTTTCTTCTTGTAAGTGTAGATAGGAATTTGGAAATCATCAAAGCAAATATAAACATTAGCCTAGCTCAATCACAAAACAAGATTGCAATGATAACAATCCTAAGAACATTCAATTCAAATGCAAACCATCACAAATGTGGATGTCTCCTCCATGATTCTCCATTGTCCTTCTTTGTCCTTCAAATTGCTTTGTTTTGTGGATCTCACCTTCAAGTACATAAGCATATTGTGAAAGCAAGATTGACAAGATGGTAGCGCAAGAATACTAGAAGCATGATTGATTCGGGGATTCGAAAATGTGATCAATTGGGATAATGTAATTAATTGGGATCTTTGATTGAAGAAATTCATCCAATTTATAGACAAATTGGAGAGATGACAAGATTAGCATGAAGAGATTTGAAAGGAAATTTCAAATCAAGAATGACAAATATGACAAATTATGACAAAATTAACACTTTCTATGCAAAATTGATTGATTGATAATTATGACAAATTGACAAATTGCTATGTCAAAATTGATTGATTGACAAATTGACAAGATTGCTATGTCATTCCCATGAAATTAGGAGAAATATTAGAGAAAATAGAAAATTAGATGAATTAGAAATTAGGAAATTAGAAAATTGATGAAAATTAGAAAACTAGGAATTAGGAGAAATTAGTAAATTGGAAAATTAGGTAAATTAATTAATAATTTTTCATTCATTAATTAATTCACAAAGAGAGGATGAATTAGTTAGCCAATTAAATAAACATTTAATTGTGACAAGAAGACTTAGGATAAATAAATAAATTATTTAACCTAGAGGGAAAATGACAAACAAGATTAAATGAATAAATCATAAAATCCTAGAAGATGAATTAGAAATTCAAGGACGACAATTAGGCCTTGATGTAGGATTGATTTGATCATGATTCTAACTTGATAAAAGACCAATGCTGATAAATGCGCCAATTGACGATGAACAATGAATAATTGATCCAAATTGACATTATTGAGAAGGACGACGATCGATGACAAAATTGATCGCAAAATGACAAGATTGAAAATAACAACAATTGATGACAAAATCGATCGCAAAATGACGAGATTGAAAATGACAATGATCAATGACAAATCGATTGCTAGATGATAAGATTGATAAGAGGACAAAAACCCTAATTCCATCATCGATTAGGATTGACGATGTCCAAAATGAAATCGAATTGACGATGTCCAAAATGAAATTGAATTGACGATGTCAAAATATGCCAAATGAGCATGCACATTGATGCGACAGGATAAGATCGACCAAAATCATGATTGAAGATTGTTATCGACAAGACCAAATTCAAAAGAAAGACAAATGAAGAATGCAGAAGAAGGACTCGATGCTCACAAATGATAAAGATCAAGTGTGCAACATAGGAGAAATGTTAATGCAACACAAAAACCCTAAAATAAGGCAATGCACCAAGGTTAAAGTATGACTCCGCAAGTGTTGACCATTTTTAGACATCTACAGTAAGGATTCCTACATCCTTATCTCCTATGATCTGCTTAGGATCATGATTCAGCTTGACATACCGAGGAATGGTCTTAATGGATTCCTCTTATTTTTCTTCTCCATCCTCATCTCCATCAGTATCAACATCTACATCTACCGGTGTTGGAACACTGTTACTGGTACTTGGTTGACCGGCAACCAGTTCCCAAAAGGTTACAATCGGTTCATTTACCGCTTGCTCACTGTCGGTTTCCTCAGAGGTTTCATCAACTCTTACATTGATTCTTTCCATAATTCTCCGAGTCCTATTGTTGAAACACTTGAGAGCTTTGCTCTTGGTGGAATATCCTAGGAATATTCCCTCATCATATTTCGCATCAAATTTGCTCTGGTGTTCACTCCTCTTGATGTAACATTTGCTACCAAACACTCTAAAGTAGCTAACCATAGGTGTCTTATCGGTCCAATACTCATAAGGAGTTTTATCATTACCCTTCTTGATGAGCACCCAGTTCATTGCGTAGACTGCAGTGCTCATCGCTTCTCTCCAAAAGGTGTGAGCTACCTTTCCTTGAATTAACATGGTTCTAGCTGCCTCAACCATAGTTCGATTATTCCTCTCTACTAGGCCATTCTGCTATGGAGTCCAGGGGGCCGACAGTTGCCTCTTGATGCCATGTTCTTCACAGTACTTGTTGAATTCATCGGAAGTGAATTCCCCTCCTTGATTAGTTCTCAAGCACTTGATCCTTTTAACGCTTTCCTTCTCCACTAATGCTCTGAAGGATTTGAAATTTACAAAGGCTTCAGACTTGTCTTTCAAGAATGTGACCCACATCATCCTTGAGCAGTCATCAGTGAAAATCATGAAGTACCTATCACCCTGCACATTTCTAGTTTTCATAGGACCACACAAATCAGTATGCACAAGATCAAGAAAGTTGTCAGCAGTGAAAGATTTACCTTTAAAGGTTGAGGAAGACATTTTCCCCAATTGACACTCTCTGCACAAGGTATTATTTGGTTTTCTTAGCTCCGGCAACCCTCTAACTGCCTTGATCTTACTAGCCTTCACAATGTTATCAAAGTTTACATGGCAGAGTCTCCTATGCCATATCCAGCTATCATCAAATTTAGCCATAAGACATGTACTTATATTTGCATTTAGCTGAAATAGGTTACCTTTGGTCTGCATGCCGGTGGCCACCAATTCACCATTCTTTCCTTTGATTTTGCAAACTCCATTCTTGAATTCCAGAGTGAGGCCATTGTCATTCAACTGGGCAACACTCAGAAGGTTGTGTCTGAGACCATCAACCCAATACACATTGTCAGCACTACTCTTTCCATTAAGAGAAATAGACCCTCTGCCTTTGACCATGCATGGTGCATCATTGCCAAAGTGAACCACACCACCATCATACTCTTCCAAAGATAGAAACTTGCTTCGGTCACCAGTCATATGGTGAGAATAGCCACTGTCAATGATCCACTCATTGGAATTATCAAATCGGGAGACAAGAGGCTTCTTGTTTGACACATCTTCCTTGATAGCAACAAACACAATATCTTCATTTTCTTCATCCTCTGACTCCTCATCTGTGACACCTTCATCGATTGCCACAAAATAGTTTCTTCAGTTTCCTCCTTTGAATTCCTTAAACCTTTCCGTTTTGTCCTTGTTGTCACCATTGGGACAGTTTACAACAATATGTCCTATCCGAATACAAGAAAAGCATTTCAAAGGTAGCTTACCTCTGTATTTGTCGGTTCCTTTAGGAAGTTTCTTGGCAAGGAGAGCTTCAAATGCCATCAGAATCTCCTCATCATCCATTTCTCTACTCTGTCTTGGTTCACCACTAGTGCTAGCTTCTTTTCCTTTTCTGGATGGTACAGTAGAAGCTTTAAAAGCTAATTTAGTCTTTTGAACACTGCCATCAAAACTATTTAGCTCATAGGTTGTCAACTTTGCAATGATGGCATCTAGGGATACCTTAGTCTTGTCGATTGATCTTAGCTCCTGAATAATAAAAACCCTTATTACATAGACCGGCAATAGGGATCTCAGGACTTTTCTTACAATAGCGGAATCTTCTATTTTACCACCTGCGCTCTTGATATCTCCAACAATGGTTTTGATTCTTATTCCATACTGTTGAATGGTCTCACCTTCAACCATCTACATATCTTCAAACTTCCCTCTAAGGCTTTCTTCCTTAGCTTATTTTACATGCTCATCACTGCCATAGATATTTTCAAGAGTATCCCATACCTATTTGGGATTTTCCTTATCTTGGACATCAATAAACTCAATGTCAGATAAACTACTGATTAGGGCTTCCATGACTTGCCCATTCTCTTGCATCTCTCTCTTTTGGTCATCGGTGAGAGTACTGGTAGGGGCAACATAGGCATTCTCAACATAGCTCCAGTGTTGAGCACCCATGCTTTTGATGTATATATTCATTCTGTCTTTCCATATACTAAAATTTTGTCTGTTAAACTTTGGACCTTCCCTCTTCATCATTAGACTAGGATCTTTACCTCAAGCAGTTAAGATTATAACACAGAGGACCTAGAGGATGCTCTGATACCAATTGATAACACAATGATGACCGAGTAGTACCCAACCAGTACTGAGGGGGGGGGTGAATCAATACAGACAAAAACACACTCTTGAACCGGTTTGTCTGCAGACACTGTGCATTGACAGACAAACAGAAGCACAGGTCCTAAAATAGAGTACAACCGACAAAAACCTAGAATAACTGAGACAAGCATAAACCGGTTAATACCTATCTTCTCATATACTCTAACACTTCATTTCCATTTCACCCTAATACATGAACAAGTAATCTACCATCAAAGATATACATATGAGCAACTAGATCAACATGATTCATTGCTTGACAGAAGACAACAAAGCATCACATGAAGAAGACATCACACATGACACACATATTTTTCACATGGAAACCCAATAGGGAAAAACTACAGTGGGGATGAATACCCACAAGCTTGTTTTTGAACTCTTTAAAAGTCCACTCTATTAGGAGCCTTGTCTGGTTAAAGACTGATCCAATAGGTTCTGTTAGGAACTGATCATGTTAGGGATCATCCGGTTAAGGGTTAAACCCTGTTAAAGGTTACCTTGTTAGAGGATTTCAAGAACTCAATTGTTTTGAGTCACCTTGTTAAAGGATTTATAGAAAGCTAATTAAAGCTACCTTGTTAAGGGATTTTCCAGTTGTTGAGGTGGTTAGACATCAACAGGTATTACAATAATCTGGTAATAGCACTCAATGCCAATGTAGATCCGCTTAAGCTCCTCTTCACCTTCTGCACTTACAATCTGCAGGTATCACTTCTCTCCTTTTGGTCTGGCAAGAATCACATATCCCTTCTCTTGGATAGACACACACAACTTTAGCCAACAACCTCAGAAAGAGACACAACATCAACCTTATAGGAAAACAAATAGATCGGTAGCATAAACCTGAAACCCTAAACCTGTTAGGTTAAGGAATTCAAACGGTTCAATCCTGACCATTGAGCACACTACATTAAATGCAACAGTTCTTGATCTAATCTCAAGACATTCTCCATCATCCATTTCCACTGATTTCATGGCGGCTGATAACCCATCACACATTATCACCATTTTATAGACTTCGCACATTCCCGAGGTAGATAGGAACAATCTCCTTCATGCAAGATCCTTCATGCGCACAAGGCTTACGTGGCAACATGATCTGTTCTTTGTTACCATGCCAACTCATCACACAAAGTCACTGGTTGAGCCACACAGGCTTGAAGCACTTCAACCGGAAACCCTGAAGTTGAGACTACCAACTGGTAGTCATACAATGCTTCCATGTGCCAGTTCCCATAGCCATATGGTGGTTCACCTTGAACAAACATACCGCTTCACTTTGGCACAAATACCAGTTCATGGTGTTATACCGGTTCTCACATATGTTGGTTCTCACCTCTTCAACATATTGACATCATTGACAACATACAATGTTATTATGTCCTCATACCAGTTCACATAATGCCAACACATATGTTATGCATGAAAAGAGTAGATGATAATTGTGTTAGATTGCATTGGATTATAGTAGTACTCATGATGTCATGGTTATAGTTTTGTTGTAAGTAATGGCAATGAGATACACTAGGGAACATAGTTATATATTGAGTTGTATTTATTTTCGCTTGCATTATGAGAATTTATGATTGTATCTTTATGATTATGTTCATGTTGGATATGTGTATATCATGAGTATGGATGTTAGATGCATATAAGTAAATGGATATATGTGTTGTATTAGATGATGATTTAAAAAAATACTTATCCATTTGTATGTTAGTTAGCTTTATTTCTTTATGGTATTTTGGCGGGTATTACAGAATCGTTATCCTTTGCCAAGGATTGATGACCTCTTTAATGAGATTAAGGATGATAAGGTCTTCATCGTACAACACTCCATACTTGATATGGACATTATCATTTTATAGTGGTACTATTTGGGCTTACTAATGCACCCTCGATGTTCATGAGTTTGATGAATGGAGTATTTAGGACCTATCTTGATAGGCTTATGCTTGTGTTCCTTGATGATATATTCGTGTATTCAAAGACTATTAAGGATCATGAGGATCATATCAGGCAATTTTTGTAGTGTCTTCACGAGAATCAGTTGTATGCCAATATGACTAAGTGTGAGTTCTTATAGATAGAGGTTAAGTATCTTGGCCATGTTATTTTAGGAGAGGGTATCGTAGTGGATCCCTCTATGATCTCTACTATTATGGAGTAGTTAGCACCCACTAATGTGGGTAAGGCTCATAGTTTTATGGGCCTTGCAGGTTATTATCATTGATTTGTTTAGGGATTTTTGAAGATTGCTCATTCTATTAATTCTCTTTAGAGGAAAGGGAAGAAAGGGAAGAAATTTTTGTGGTCATATCAATGCGAGATAGCTTTTTGAATCCTCAAGGAGTGTTTGAATAGCACACTTATTCTAGTAGTGTCAAATCCATTAGGATATTTTATGGTGTGCAGAGATGCTTCTTTGGAGGGTCTAGGAGTAGTTCTTATGTAGGATGGTCATGTGATAGCATATGAGTCACATAAACTCAAATATCATGAGTTGAATTATCCTACTCATGATTTATAGTTAGCAGTATTTGTTCATGCTTTAGTTAGGTGGAGGCATTTTCTTTATGGGCATCAGTTTGAGTTGCATAGTGATCATCGCAGTTTGCAGTATATTTTCACACAGTCAAACCTGAATGCTAGGTAGTGGTGATGGATGGAGTTTCTTTGTGAGTATTATTTTGAGGTGAAGTATATTTAGGGAAAGGAGAATATGGTGGAAGATGCTTTGAGACACAAGAGACATGAGGTTTCAGTGTTGAATTTCAATGTGGATTTGAGGAGTTGGATTCTTAGTGTGCTTCCTTAAGATTCTTGGTACCAAGAGGTTAGTGTAGAGATTTCTTCAAGTAGATCTCTTGATGGTTTTCTTTGACATTTGGGACTTACATATGTTCCACCTTCAAATGGACTTCAAGATTTGATCCTATGAGAAGCCCATCATGCACTTTACTTGGCACATCTAGGTGTCAAGAAGATGCATGTAGATTTGCAACAATTGTGTCATTGGGCTAGCATGAGGAGAGATATAGTAGATTTTGTGTCTTGTTGTTTGGAGTGTCTGCATGTGAAAATAGAGCATCGACATCTAGTAGGTTTTTTACAGTCAAACCTAGTTCCAGATTGGAAATAGGATATTATATTGATGGATTTTATTATTAGGTTGCCTATTTCTTCTCATTGTCATGATGATATCATGGTCACCATAGATAGGTTGACCAAGGTGGCATACTTCTCTCCTATCCAATCTTCCTACACAACAACAGCAATGGCCTGGATTTTCTTGGAGGATATAGTGAGTGTATATGGTGAAAATGGATTAACAACAATGACAATGTTGGAAGACTAAATGAATTCAACCACAAAACCCTAGCCTAACAACAACAAAGATCCACCATAACATATGAAGATTACCTAAGACAATGCAAATCAAATGAAATCACAAAGATTATACCATCACATGTCCAATAGGGTTTGAATCTCCATTCTTCCTATCTCCATTGATCTTGCTTGATATATTTGCTCTCAGATTTTATGTGCACAAGAGCTCAACAAAGAACGAAATGTGGTTGGAAGTAGGATCTCATATGAAAAGCGTAGTGTAGTCAAATGCATAATTGAATTAGCCAGGGTCTGATAATGAAGGAAGCATCTCCTTATATAGAAGACGCTATAAGAAGTGGAGGGAAAAGATTGAGAGGTGTAAAAGAGGTTGGCTATGATTAGAGGGTAGGTAAAGCAAATAAGAAAATAATGAAAGGGGTAGGTAGTGTATGAATTAAGAGATGAATGACATGTGTCATAAGTAGAAAAAGCTAATGAATTAATTAAATAAATAAAGATTTATTTAATTAATAGAAGAAGTGGGATCAATTAAATAAATAAGATATTTATTTAATTTAGGAGAAAAGGATAATTTAAATAAATAAATGTATTTATTTAAATGAGAAATAAGGCTAGAAGAGGATAAATGAATTAATTAAATAAATAAAGATTTATTTAATTAATAGAAGAATTAGGCTAAAGATAATTAAATAAATAAAAATATTTATTTAATTAGACATGACAATTTTAGGTGTCTACATTTTGCCCCTCTTTGAGACAATGCAACTCGTCGCGTTGTTTCAAAGAAAATAATATGAACTGATACAAAGTTACCCCAAGATGGGAATGATATGCCCCCTCGAGAGATTGGATGAAAAATGTCTGGAAAGATCGCAGACAATCTCTCGATAAGAAAGAAAGGCTAGAATGGACTGACCAAATAGGATAGAGTGACAGAGTCACGAGATAATGAAGACTGACTCGGGAAACGAGGGCTAGGGCTAGGGCTAGGGCTAGGGCTAGGGCTAGAGCAGTCTATAAAATAGACCACGAGGGGAATACATCCTCATTGTCATCCACACATCCAAGAGATCAGAGTGCAGAGCAAAAATAGAGCAACAGCAGTCAGCAGTGATGGCATTGGTTCACAGATTCGATTGCGTTCGCCAATTTCAGAGGCCAGCAGAGGCAGGAGAGCCGGTAAGTACCACAAAACCTCCTTGTAATTTTTTGTAATAAATGTTGTCATAAATGCATGCTAGGTAGCACAATAAATGCACGTTTAGGAAATGTCAAAATGTCCAAAAATGTGTAGGCGCATCTATGTTGGCTAGGCACGTCTATGTTTGTGCCAGGTGCGTCTATGCTGGGAAAAGTGTCTGTGCCAAATGTGAGCGCTTCTACATTGTTCAAGCACATTTGTGAAATGTGGGCACATTTGTACAGGGCAGGCGTGTCTGTGTAGAGCATAGGCACGTCTGTGTATTTCAGGTGCGTTTGTGTAGAGCAGGTGCGTTTATGCAGTCTTTAAGTGCGTTTATGTCATGAAGGTGCATTTATGTCTTCAAGGTCAAATCGGCAGTTTTGTGATGAACATATGCTATCGATTGGATAAGTTGCTAAGAGGATACACTCAAGCAGGTCCTCTAGGGAAGACTAGGATAGCAGATAGGGCCAGGATTGACAATTCTGTGATAGAACATACATTGCCAATTAGGAAACTACTCAAGAGGATTCACTCAAGCAGAGGCCCTAGGATAGGATAGATCAAGGCACTTTGTGACAAATAGTAAGTACCAAGACATAGTACTTTGTGATGAACAGGGAGTACCAAAATATGAGCAGCACTTTGTGATGAACAATGAGTGCAAATGTGAGCAGCACTTTGTGATGAATAGGGAGTGCAAAAC
This sequence comes from Cryptomeria japonica, assembly GCF_030272615.1. NCBI lineage: Eukaryota > Viridiplantae > Streptophyta > Pinopsida > Cupressales > Cupressaceae > Cryptomeria > Cryptomeria japonica. The sequence goes on along the minus strand of NC_081414.1, from coordinate 609,411,999 downwards.
ACGTAGTACTTTATGATGAACAGGGAGTACCACTAGGATAATCAGCAACACTTTGTGATGAACAGTGAGTGTCACTAGGAAGCAACACTTTGTGATGAAAAGTGGGTGTTACTAGGATAGAGTACCATATGCACTTAGATAAAAAGTAGCATTTTGTGATGAACAGTGAATGCCACTATGACTGACATGATTGATTTGCTTGACTGCTAGAGTATTTGCCTATGCTGGAGTCACGAGAGAGACTCCCATCGATTCAGAGGTTGTGACCAGAGTTGACATTCAAGGACAAAGCTACCATTGAGGGTATGGGTTTGCAACATATTATGTATGTGCCTAAGTTTCAGGCGAACATGGGGTTGCTGATTGCGCTGGCTAAGAGATGGCACTCGGAGACTTGTACGTTTCATTTATCGATGGGTGAGATGACAGTCACCTTAGAGGATGTTTATAGGATTCTGCAAGTACCGATCGATGGGGAGCTGATTCCATATGATCGAGAGGGAGATAGGGAGGCCCTGAGATGAGTGTTTCAGGATCCGGGCCTAGAGATGAGAGCTGGACACTAGGCATGGGACACGATGACAGCGACAGGATTGGCACTACCAATAGTGCTAGGAGGAGTGATCAGTGGGTTCCTGTGTCCAGACAGGATGACACGAGGGTTGGTTGTGGGCTGGGGGAGCACCATGGAGACACTGGTTACACAACACACCAGATATGCCTGGGGACCATGTGTCCTAGCACACTTGTACTATGAGCTGCATCAGTTTGTGTATCATGGATCAGTAGGATTGGGCTACGGAGTTACATTACTGTAGGTATGGGCCTATGAGCATTTGTCAGTTACCCGACTGATACACTTTAGGGGCAGGGGTCATGGATGTAGTTTTGTGAATTTATATGATATGATTACATCCCAGCCATGGATTGGCAGGTTGGAGAATTGGCGTCGAGTCCTGGATGAGATCGACACTGTGATATGGAGGTCGTACCTTGGGTGCGAGTAGTGGGAGGATGATGCAGTGGATCTACCTTATACCTTCCAGAGTAGATATCCGATTGGGCGGATGCCCTATGTATTGGAGAGACAGCTGATTGACAGGGTATGCAGGCAGTTTGGCCATATTTAGCGGATGCCACGGGGTTCCGGGATGTATGTTCAGACAGTCAGGGATCAGGCACACTTTGGGCCATTGTTGTCATATGATCAGGGCGGGATGCAACTGGTGGAGATGGTTCCCTTGCCGTGGGATATGTGGCCGGATATTGAGGGTGCAGGTATAGATGCAGAGTATACTGCATATTGGGTTGAGCATCCATTCCCATGATTGATAAACCTAGGAGAGGTGATAGATGGAGATGGTGGGGGGGATGGAGATGATGATGGAGATGGTGGAGGTAGAGGCCGACAGAGGAGGTAAGGTGCAGTTGGAGAGAGGAGGGTGGGGAGGAGAGATAGGCTCGAGTGGTGAGGGGTCGTGGTGGATTGCCATTGTAGGTGCCAGTAGCACAGGGTCTTAGATAGGTGCAGGGACTGGGGTAGAGGTAGGTACAGGTATAGGCATAGGCACTAGTATAGGGGGAGCCACAGGAAGAACCACAGGCTGAGGCACAGGGGGCCGAGGACGAGGATGATGAGTTGCTTGAGCTGATGGAGATTTGCCAGGGACAAGCAGATGAGATTCAGGACCTAAAGAGGGAGACAGCTAGGCTCAGGAGGTGACTGAGGGAGACAGAGCATGAGCGGGATCAGGCTATCCAGCGCTATACTGAGGCTGAGAAAGTGCTGAGGGCTGGGAGGCAGGCGACAGAGGATACAGGAGCTGGATATGCCTATGTTCTATGGGCAGGGGAGGAGATAGGTTACTGGCGAGACCTATATTACGGGGTAGTGCCACCAGAGTAGTGGGCGAGGAGCTTCTGCAGACCATCGCAGACAGCGACAGCTATGGGAGGGAGCCAGAGGAGACAGGCGTCGAGCGGTGGGGTTATGGGTCCTCCACCACCACCAGAGTGAGGGGATAGGAGAGATGATCCTAGGGTGGGTCCTTCTAGGGCTCAGACTCCGTTGAGGCCAGGCGGCTCTGAGGGAGGGAGTTCATCATAGCCTTAGAGGGCTCCCTATGTATCAGTGTTTTGTACCATTTTGTATTATGATGTAGACACCTCCAAGTGATTTTGTAGCCATATGATTTTGACATCATTGTATCATGACACTTTATATATATATGAGATGATTCATCTTTGCGGCAGCTATATGCATGTGTACCTATGTGATGAGATGTTTTATGATGTATGTTTCTATGTGATGGATTATGATATTGATGCAAATATGTACATGAGGAAATGTAATATTTTTGTTTTTTTATGTTTTATATGTTATGCCAATGCAAATGTGAATGTATGAAATGCAAATGATTATTTACATGATGAGAATGTAAAATGTACTAACATGTGTGGTATGCAGAATGTGATGCAATTGTAATATCTATATGTATGTATGAAATGCTAACATGTGATAATGCAGGTGAAACTACATGAGATGTAAATGTTTTTGGTGTGTCATTATACTCAGTCATGTGATAGCAGGCTACATGGACTCAAGAAGGACGATGGAAGTCATTCAAGAAAGGAGGATGGAAGATAGAAGATATGAAAGTGAAAAGAGCTTCTTGTGCATTATCATCATTGAGCTTTATTATGGCAAGTAGGTTATGACAATCGAGGCATATGTTCGACCCAGAAAGTCATTGTACCTGTTTGCATGGAGATAAGATAGTTGCAAACAAGGAATGCCCCAGTTCATACTAGACTCACAGTATCCTCATATCCTTGGACAAGTCATAGCATTACTAAGAGACAATCCACAGACAGCAAAAGAAAAAAAATAGGTGATGATACCCCATCCTCGCCTTTCTAGTCAAAGACATCTTGGAGATAAAATCTCTAGTCAAAGACATCCTGGAAAAGCTAAAAGACATGTCACCAAAAAGATAAAATCAAAAGAAAACCAAGACTCGACACCAACATCCACAGTAGTCCTCAAGTTTAGTGTCTCTTGTCACTTGTATAAGTCTTATTTGATTGTGGTCACAATGTTTACTTTCACAAAAGGATAGATAGCACTAAACCATAATGTTGTCTAAGTCTGTTGAAATATTTGATTTGTTGAAGCCCATTGTTGCTGCTGTGTCTCATCTGAAACTGATTGAATCCATGAAACTGATACTTTATTGCGGAGAAGACAAAACTTTATTGTGGATTGGCGATGCAAGTGTTGCTTTATTGTGGATTGTGCGTGTATAGACCGAAGAAAATTGGAAGAAACTATACTCCTCAGAACGTGCGATGTTCTCAGTTCCACACCCATTACTAGACGTAGGATTTGCCTTAGCCACAGATAGGACCTGATTTATTATGAATGGAGAAAGGTGAAAAGGGAGGTTATTATGGATGGCTAACCAATCTAGGGTAGATCAATAACAAGCCATGATGGGAATGTGTATGTTTATTATGGATGAATAGGTCGTGAGTGTGTGCACACTAAAAGGATGAAATGGAATCCTAAAGGAGGGAGGAGCAATGTCTCTATGCATGGCGCCGGTGACCCAGTTTTCACCATGGTACTTTCCCAGGGTGCCACCGAAGTGGTTTTCATCGTTGGACGAAATGTTTTTCTTTACTTTTTTTTTTTTTTTTTGATTTTTTTATGTCACAAGGCACCTATTTGCCAGGTTTTCACCAACTAACAATTTTTTTGTATTTTGAATTACGATACTCCGAAGAGCTATGTGTAAAACCTACAAAGGTGCATGTTGTTGATAGGATCCTCTAAATGTTCACCCTCTGTGGTTGAGAGCTGATATGCCCTAGATCCATATGCCGTTGTAATGATGTAAGGACCAAGCTAGTTTGGTTCGAACTTGCCCTTCTTCTCTTTGTCTTGCTGATTTTTGGGGTTTTCTCTGAGAACCAAATCACCTACCTCAAATGTGTGAGGCTTGACTTTGTGATTGTAGTTGTGACTCATTTGTTGTTGATAAGCCTTAAGATGATTAAAAGTAGTTTGTCTTCGTTCATCCAATAGTTCAAGTTCTTGTAAGCGAGAGACCCTATAGTCTTCATCACTGATAATGTTTTGCAAAGAGACTCGTAAAGAGGGTAGCTCGACCTCAATAGGCAAGATAGCTTCAGCGTCGTAAACAAGTGAATAGGGTGTAGCTCTTGTAGGTGTGCGGACACTTGTGCGGTAGGCCCAAAGGGCGGGATTAAGTTGGATATGCCAATTACAGCCAGCATCATCAACTATCTTTTTTAAGATTTTAAGGATTGTTTTATTAGATGCCTCAGCTTGACCATTACCTTGGGGGTAATATGGTGTGGAGAAACAATGGGAAATATGGAAGCGGTCACAGAGTTCACGAACATCTTGATTTTTGAAGGGACGCCCGTTATCGGTGATAATGGAAACAAGAATACCGTATCGACAAATGATATAGTTGAGAATGAAAGTAGCAATTTGTTTTCTAGTGACTTGCATGAGAGGCATGGCTTCGATCCATTTTGTGAAATACTCTATGGTAGTGATAATGAATTTATGACCATTGGAGGATGGAGGGTGAATCTTGCCTATGAGATCGAGTCCCCACTGACAAAAGGGCCAAGGAGTCACAATTGGTTGAAGTTCTTGTGCTGGCGCATGGATGAGGTCTCCATGAAGTTGATATTGCTTACATTTCCTGACAAACTGATATGAATCTTTTTCCATATTGGGCCAGTAATATCCAATCCTAATAAGTTTCTTGGCTAAGGTAGGACCACTAGAATGTGGACCACATATCCCTTCATGTACTTCATGTAACACAATCTGAGCTTCGTCACTTTCCAAACATCTAAGAAGAGTGCCATCCAGACCTCGATGATATAGGACATCATCTAAAATGACGTATCGAGAAGATTGGCGAATGAAAGTGTGACGTTGGTTATTGGATAGGTCAGGAGGAAAGGTATTATCACGAAGGTATGTGAAAATGGAACCATATAACTGGGACTCAGGACTAACAACACATATTATCTCAGTAGGAGTGATTTCATATGAAGGAACCAAAAGGTTATCCACCAAGAACTCATAGCGGGTCTCATTCGGAGGTAGATCGATCAATGAAGCAATTGTAGCCATGACATCTGTGGCTCGATTCTGCTCTCTTGGTATCTGCTCAAAGTCTATCTTTGTGAAATGTTGTTTTAGGTCATCCACCATTCTTTTGTAAGGCATTAATTTCTCATCCTTTGTTTGGTAATCATCAGTTGCTTGATGAATTACAAGTTGAGAGTCCCCAAAAACAGAAGTTCCTGGATCTTCCACTGAACTGCAATCTGTAATCCAGTTGTTAATGCCTCATATTCTGCTATATTATTAGTGGAGGGAAATGATAATTGATATGATTTTGGTATAGAATCCCCTTGAGGAGTTATGAAAAGGATGTCAGTTCCTGCCCCATGCTATGTGTATGAGCCATCAAGTATAGTTGCCATGGCTTTGCATGTGACACTGTTAAAATGGATTCATCTGGAAATTTTGAAATTAGAGGAACATCATCTATCATGTGGGCATCTGCTAACTGATCTGCGATAGCTTGTCCTTCTATTGCTTTTCTATCCACATACTCGATATTGAATTCACTTAGGATCATTACCTATTTGGCTAGTCGCCCAGTAAGCATTGCTTTATTGAGAAGGTATTTCAATGGATCGATCCTTGCAACCAACTTAGTCTTATGACTTAGCATGTAATGTCGTAATTTTTGCGAAGCAAAGACCACGGCGAGACATGCACACTCAATTGGTGTGTAGTTTATCTCATATCCCACCAATGTGCGACTAATATAGTATATTGCCTTTTCTTTGCCCTCAGCAACTTGTTGTGCTAAGAGTGCCCCCAGTGTTGTTGAAGTAGCTGATATGTATAGTAATAAAGGCTGATCTGGAACTGGTGGCATCAAAACTGGCAGATTCAAAAGATAATCTTTGAGTATCTGGAAAGCCTGTTGATAGTTATCATCCCATTTGAATTTGATGTTTTTATGTAGCAAGTGCTGAAAGGGATTACATTTATCTACAAGTTGTGCTATGAATCTTCATATGGATTGAAGTCTCCCTTGCAAAGATCGAAGCTGACTAATGTTTCATGGTGGTTGCATCTCTAGGATGGCCTTGACTTTTGCTGGATAGGCTTCAATTCCTCTTTTTGATGCAATGAATCCTAGGAGCTTCCCAAAGGTTACTCCAAAGACACATTTCTTGGGGTTTAATCTTACTTTATATTTTTCCAACCAATCAAAGACGACTGAAAGTATGTCCAAATGTGTATCTCTGTCTATTGATTTTCCCAAGAGGTTGTCAACATAATCTTCCACAGTAACGTGCATGAGATCATGAAAGATAGTAGTCATGGCTCTTTGATATGTAGCGCCTGCGTTTTTTAGCGCAAAGGGCATGACATTCTAGCAAAAGGTTCCCCAAGGACAAGTAAATGCCATTTTGTGCTGATCCTCGGATGCAATTTTTATTTGATTATAACCAGAGAATCCATCCATCAAAGATAACATTGCATGACCTGCTGTGAGATCGATGATCAAGTCAATATTTGGTAATGGAAAATCATCCTTGGGACAAGCTTTGTTGATGTCTCTGAAATCTGTACATATTCTGATGCTACGATTTGGTTTACTGATAGGCACTAAGTTGGAGATCCATTCAGGATAATCAATTGGGCGTATGAATCTGACATCCAATAATTTCTCAAGTTCTACTTTGACTAGTAATGCCACTTGTGGATGCATCTTTCTTAATTTCTGTTTCACTGGTTTTGCCCCCGATTTAACTGTCAAATGGTGCATTACCAAATCTGAATCCAATCCAGGCATATCAACATATGACCATGCAAAGTTGATTTGTCGTTCCATGAAGAAACTTATGAATTTTGACCTTTCTGACTCTGTCAAAGATTGAGCCAGGAATATGTTGTGTTGAACTTCTTCTATACCAATGTTTGTTTTGATACTCTCCTCTACCAACATGGATGAATTTTCCTCCTATGATGCTAGGAGAATGTCAAGCCTTCCATCTTTGGGTGCCTCAAATAGCTTTTTGCCCTTAGATACATCCTTTCTTTTTACTTTTTTGGGGTCAGATAGCGCCACAGTGTGGTTTTTGCCATAAGACCCTTGGTTTGTTTTTATTTTTATATTTTTGCGACTGGAAGGTCTGACACCCTCACCAAAATATGCCACGCTGTTGAGATCTATAGTGTATCCCACTTTATGGTCCCCAGGGGGAATATCCTCTCATATGCCAAGATAGTCAATAAGGGCTTCATCATTTTGGAATGTGTCAAACTGTGCGGGTCCTTCATGGTCCCAGTCAATAAGCTGGTGGTGAACAAGGGGAAAGCCTTTGATGTCTTCAAAGTTAGCGGGGTTAAGAGTGAAGATGCAATTATATTTAGGTATGTCGAGGTAGTTATCAAGGTCATCATTGGTAATCTCCTCATCAGTCTCGATCGTGAATGAATCCAAATTATCATCACTAGTAGCGTATTCTGGGGCAGGTGTTCTCATTCTATGTGATTTCAACCCAGGACCTAGAGGCAAAGACTGTATGGGATCCTCTGGGGTTATTTCTTGACCAACTTTGAATTTCCTATTAAATTCCTCTTCTTCTGTTGGTTCACTTGGTTCTCTGAATGTCTCGGTGAGCTCATAGTCACTAGAGGATTTGTCTGAACCCCATTCCCATTCATTGGAGTCTGTGGAATAGTGATTCTCTTGTTGAATTTTGGCAGCTTTGATTTGTAATGCGTCTTCTATCCTTTGAGTGTGGACCTTGGAAGTCACGAAACCAAGTCCCTTTGAGTATTCCTTTTTGAATGTCAATTCAAGTTGTAAAGGTTCAATGATGCCTTCCTTTCTTAACCCAAGAGGGCTTTTGCCATCATACCCAATTTTCTGTAGAATCTTGAACCCTTTACCATACTTCTCACATGGTATACTGGTGTGATCTTGTGTATCATTTTCAAGGTCTTTGTAAAGCATTTTGTATAATTCTTCCTCTTCTAGTTCACCCCATCTTTGAAAGATAGTAGGGTCCCATTTGTGTATAATGATAGATACCTACTTATTAGGATGTGGTCTTCCATATTCTTTTGGTGAACTCATGACTTGTTGTAAGTACATGGTCTAATTCAAAGTGTATTCACCCATGCCCTTGTCCTGGAATTTACCCTTAAGTTCACCTTGTTTTGATGTCGAAGGTTTTAATGACTCAGGATCAATGTATGCAGAAGAAGGAACAACTTCATGATTATTAGGAATGATGGTCTTAGTTTTTGGTCTCAAGTTATTGCAATATATGAATGGATTAGGATCTCCATTAATTGTTATTTCTACTCCATTGTGAGGAAACTTGATGCATTGGTGATATGTAGATGGGACCGCCCTCATTTCATGAATCCAAGGACATCCTAGCAATATGTTGTATGTGAGATCAAGATCTAGTACTTGACAAACCACATCCTTTGTAACTGGCCCAACTCTAAGAGGTAAGGTGATTGTGCCCTTGGATGAACGCTTTTCATCATCATATGCTTTGATGGTAATTTTGTTTGTAGAATTCACAGCTTTGTCAGAATATCCCAATTGTTTAATAGTGCTTAATGTACAAATGTTTAGACCTGCTCCTCCATCTATCAGGACTCGTTTGATTCTATGTTTGTGTATGAAGGATTCAATGTGTAATGGTGCATTATGTGGCTGACTTACGGAGGCATCATCAGCTTCTGTGAATGTAAGAGAGTGTGGAATGGAAAGGTATCCCACTATGGCTTGAAACTGGTCCACGTTCAAATCAGTAGGAATGGCAGTGTCTCTCAAAAAAATTTCAAGAATAGCTTTATGTACGGGGGATATGCATAAGAGCTCAAGGATGGAGATAAGCATAGGTGTCTTCCCTAACTGTTCTACAAGGTCGTATTCAGGCTTGGTTGATGAAGAAGTGGTTTTTTTAGCTGGAGCACCTTGCAAAGTAAATTTACCTTGACGAGTTGTGACATTACATTCAGAGGTAGGTTCGGAAGAAGATCCAATGCCTTTTAGGACAATCTTGGGTCTCTAGGTAGAATTCTCAGGGGTTTTGTCCTTGATGATAATAGTAGAGACATAATTATCCATTGAAAGGTGATTGATAGTTGAATCATAGTTATATGATGCTCTGGTATAGTTGGTCTGGTCATCTGTGGCTGCAACTTTTCCCTTGTCATGCTTTGGGAATGGTTACTTAAACATTTCATGTTCTTGGTTGGATGAGTGTCCTTCAATCTCAATGTCACCTCTATCAATGAGATCTTGTATGATGTTCTTCAGTAGATGACAATTTCCTATTTTATGACCCTTGCTCTTATGGAATTCACAATACTCATCATCATTCCACCAATTTGGTTTGACCTTTGGCTCATATGGAGGAAAATCTGGAATTGTGATTACTTTGTTTGCCACTAGCTTCTTGAAAACTAACTCAAGTGGTTCTCCCAATGGAATGTACTTCCTTCATGATCTAGAAGTTGTTTGAGTATTCACTTGATTGTTTGTAGAGCTTGATCCCAAAAAAATGATTTTGGGTCGCACTGTATTGGCATCAACAACACCATCATTGACTGTGTTCTTGTTTTTATTCCAAAATCTTGGCTTATCTTTTCCTTTAAAGTCATCTTTGTTTTCCTTGAATATCTTAATGACTCCTTGTTCAATTAGGACCTTTTCATGTCGCTAAGCCTTTTTCAATGACGTCCTTGAAGGTGGACAAACAAGCTTTCCTTAGATCATAGCCAATGTCTTTGTTAACATTCTGGGTGAACATCTCCACCATTTGTTTTTGTGGAATTTCACAAGAGAATCTGTTGGCTAGATTCTTCCATCTTTGTAAAAATGATGAAAAAGACTCTCCATCCTTTTGCTTGGTGTTGCACAAAGTAGTGACTGATATGTATGTCTCTATGTTGTATGAGAAATGCTGGATAAATGCCTCTGCTAAGTCACCCCATGACTTAATTCCAGGTGGAAGTTGGGAGAACCATTCCATAGCTTGATCACCTAAGCTTTGTGGGAATAATCTCATCAAATATGTCTCTTCTGAAGCTACCTCAATGCAAGCTATGAAAAATTGTCTTATGTGTGTCTTAGAATCCCCTTTTCCTCTATACTTATCAAACTTAGGTGTCACAAAGTGTGTAGGAAAAGGAGGCATTGGAATGCTCTTGTCAAATGGATAAGGACATATGTCTCTCATTGTGTATGTTGGCTTTAGTGTATTTATGTCCTCCATTTTCTTTTGTAAGTCCCTGATTTGTTGCTCCAAATTGTTCTTAGGTGGAGACCAACCTCTTGGACCATACCCCATGCTTGAGGCACTAATTGGAGGAGCATGTTGCATATATGGATGATATTGATCATACACATGTTCATATGGCAGAGGTCTATAATGACGTTGTGTATATGGACCACTTGGTATAGAGTCATGGTGAGGAATGGAATATCTGCTTTGTCCATGTATACCATACTCTATAGGCATGTCATGAGTTTGTTCTAGTGTGATGCCCCCAAATTTGACGCGGGGTTTCCTTGTGTCCAAATTTTGAGCATGCCTTTGAATATCCAATTGCTTTGGTGGTTGATCCTTAGCATTGGTATGTGGTCGAGTGTATTTTTCTACATAAGACTTCCATAATGGTCTGCGAAGATGAGTATCATATGCTTGACCATGTGTGTATGGGACCTCTGGTTTTTGAAACAAAGATGATGGTGATTCAGGCACCATATGTGGTCCTCTATTGCCTCCACTATTAGGCCTCCTTTGATCCATGTTGAGGTGAGGTTGTTGCAATGGTCGATTTTCCATTATTTGAGACATGTCAAAATCATGAGGTATCTTGGCTCCACTTTGTGCCATCACTTGTAGAAAATATTGTCTATCTCTCCTCATTATTTCCTCAACCAATCGATTAAAATGAGGATTCATAATGGTGTCTTCCACATCTGCTGAATGTATTGAAATGTTGTCCATATTGTCATTGTGTGTATCATTGTTGTTTATAGTGTCCATGTTCTCAACATTTGGAATGTTTCTATAGGCATCCATGTCAGGTAATGTAGTATGATCTGAATTGAAAAAGATATCATTGTCATATTCATAGGAACTCATGTTTGCAGACTCTTGAGCCTCTTTAGTTTCTCTCCTAGATTTTTGGGAATAGGTTTCAACCATGAACTAGGTATTGACCAAGATGTGTGAGACTAGATGAAAATGGAAAGAGTATGGAAGACCAAGAGTTGGATGAAATGTAAATGAATCTGAGGTTTACTTGCAATGTCCAAAATGTAAGACCAAGTATGTATGTAGTAGAGTAGGTGTGGCTTCCAAAGAGATGATAGTTTCTCTTGATGAGGTAAGTTGACCTTGACTCTAAGTAAGACCAAATGAGACCCAAAGGTGATAGACCTTGTTAAGGGACCACTTAGCAAAATGTTATTGTATGTAGTGTGTTGACAAAGTATGATGAGGACAAGCAAGTGACCTTCTGACTCAAGTTTAGACAAATGTGAATGTAATGTAAGGTGTAAAGCAATGATGGACTTTGTGAGACCTAAAGACAGGTTGAATGCTTGATGAAAACCTAAAGAGATAACCTAGGAAGCTCAATAAGTCCAAAACTGACTGTTCTTGTTTTCTGAATTATGAAAGTTCTCAATCCTGAACACAGACATGTCTGTATACTTCACAGACGCCCTTAAATGACATAGATGCTATTCTGACAGACACAAACGCATTTCTGAAATGTTGTAAATGCCAAGTTGCTCAAAACACAGATGCATTTCTGCTCTTCACAGACACGGTTATGCGACACAAACGCTATTCTATCAGACACAGACACATTTCTGCAAAATTTTGTGCAATTTTTTCCAATCTGTGAAGTTGCTTTGTTGTGACCAAATCTGAATGTTTGACTGTTTTTCATGACAAGAGGACACAGTGTTGATGAGGACTCAATGTTTGCAAGTTTTAGACTTAAAAATGACTCAAAGAAAGTGTGATGTCTGATGTAAAATTGTTTTGCATACACTTGAAGACACAAAAGACACAATGTTTGCTATTTGGTCTTGAATGTTTGAATGTTTAAAATAATTCAAGCACAATTCTTATGGCTGGCCAAGACAATAGATGTTGATCCCACATGGAGTTTCCCCTGAGGCTATGCTATTCAGAGTGGATACTTAGATGCTTGACCCCACTGGCTCCACCCTCGGCACTCACTTCTCGGGGTAGCCAAGCATCAGTCCCCATGAAAACTCCTCATGGCGAATTTTGTATCTCTACTAAGAACCGTATGTGTGTGGGCCGCTACAAGAGGTCCGACCTACTGCCTCAACAACTAGAAGGATTTTGGCTTCTAAAACAAAAAGGTGCTAGTAAGGGCATCCGCTCGTGTGGCCATACATGCAGCACTTTCAGCTCTGTAAATACAAAAGGCTCCCAACCGGTAGGGGTTACACCCTACAAATGATCAAATAAATTTGATCAAACGGGTTTATGGGGAGACATAGTGTTGGTATGAACTAATCAGCACACGTTATTCATAGTTTTCACCATGAATACAGTTATTTATAGTGGTTTGGAAGAAGATGGCTTTTCTTTTGCTACCACTTGGGTCGTTCTCTCCTCACTAGTAGTCCTAATGACCACACGGGGAGACAGGCCCTCTAAAGATTAAATAAAAAGAGCCTATTGCTCAAGACACAAAAGACAATGATTCAATTTTAAAGCACCAATTGAAGTGTTTGCTAGTCTATGAAAACAAGGCACATAATAAAGATCAAAAACCCTTGCCAAGGTCCTGCAACAAAGATTTGTTAGTAGTTTGGATTGTTTCAAATGATCACCCCTTCCTGCAAGCACACAAGTTAGGTAAATTTTAGATCCAAAAGACTTTGTGAAATGGGGGCCTTCGACTAAACGATTTTTCTCTCAAGACAAGCTGCACCAATTTTGTTAGCTAGATCTGAAAATGTTAGTTCAAAATAAACCAGATTTAAAAAACTGAATGACTAAAAACTAAATCAATGAAAACCCTCAAAACGACATCAGCGCACACAAATGCGGTTACCATAAACACAAATGCGGCTTCTGGACATAGACGCGCTTCTGTGAAACACAGACACGGCTTCGGAACACAGACGCGGCTTCTGGATGCAGATGCGCCTGAAAACCCCACAGACGTGACTAGGGAACACAGATGCGATTTCTAGAATCTGCAAGAAAAATAAAATACTATCGAGGGTGTGGACGCGATCCTAGATGTCGCAGATGCGGTAGGAAACCAAAAACGCGATCTGAAAGTACGTAGACGCGAAAATACCAAAATACTGTTGAAAATTGTCAGATCTGCAACTTCAAAACACAAAATCTGCAACAAGGATGTTAAATGGAAAAGGGACAAGAGTCCCACTCGGTGTGGCAAAATGTATATGGTGAAAATGGATTAACAACAATGACAATGTTGGAAGACTAAATGAATTCAACCACAAAACCCTAGCCTAACAACAACAAAGATCCACCATAACATATGAAGATTACCTAAGACAATGCAAATCAAATGAAATCACAAAGATTATACCATCACATGTCCAATAGGGTTTGAATCTCCATTCTTCCTATCTCCATTGATCTTGCTTGATATATTTTCTCTCAGATTTTATGTGCACAAGAGCTCAACAAAGAACAAAATGTGGTTGCAAGTAGGATCTCATATGAAAAGCGTAGTGTAGTCAAATGTGAATTAGCCAGGGTCTGATAATGAAGGAAGCATCTCCTTATATAGAAGACACTATAAGAAGTGGAGGGATAAGATTGAGAGGTGTAAAAGAGGTCGGCTATGATTAGAGGGTAGGTAAAGAAAATAAGAAAATAATGAAAGGGGTAGGTAGTGTATGAATTAAGAGATGAATGGCATGTGTCATAAGTAGAAAAAGCTAATGAATTAATTAAATAAATAAAGATTTATTTAATTAATAGAAGAAGTGGGATCAATTAAATAAATAAGATATTTATTTAATTTAGGAGAAAAGGATAATTTAAATAAATAAATGTATTTATTTAAATGAGAAATAAGGCTAGAAGAGGATAAATGAATTAATTAAATAAATAAAGATTTATTTAATTAATAGAAGAATTAGGCTAAAGATAATTAAATAAATAAAAATATTTATTTAAGACATGACAATTTTAGGTGTCTATAGTGAGATTGCACGGTATTCCTCATCGCATTATATCAAATTGTGATCTAGTGTTCACTTCAGCATTGTGGACCTATCTTCAACATGATTTAGGAGCCCAGTTGAACTTTAGTTCAACATATCATCCCAAGACAAATGGTCAAACTGAGAGAGTTAATTAGGTTTTAGAGGATACGTTGTAGATGTACGTTATGGATCGATAGTCTTGATGGGATGATTACCACTATTTGGTGAAGTTTGCATACAATAATGGCTATCATAGTTCAATTGGTATGTCCCCTTTTCAGGTATTGTATGGTCGACCATGTTGTACACCCTTGAGTTGAGATCGTTTGGAGGATAGAGTTCTTTTTTTGTTTAGAGATGTTGAAGGATATGGATCAACAAGTGGTGCATATTAGAGAGCATTTGATGGATGTGCAGGATAGGAAGAAGAAATATGAAGATACTCATCATGTTGATAGATAGTTTTTAGTAGGTGACAAGGTTTTTTTGAGGGTTCATCCATGAAAAAGTCCTATTTGTTATAGAAAAGGCTCTAAGTTGGCACCTCATTTTGTTAGACCATTTGAGATTTTGGAGAGGATTGGTCCTGTGGCTTATCACCTTGCCTTATTGCCAAGCGTGTCCTGTATCCATGATGGGTTTCGGGGCTGTATTTTTCTGATGTGTCCCATGTTTTGGATTGGAATGCATTGCAGGTAGAGGACAAACAACTTACTTTGTAGCCTGTGTGCATTCTTTAATGTTGGGGGTTGACCCTCAGGGGACACAACATAGAGCAGGTTAGGGTCCAATGAGACCTGAGTGATGATTCTTCAGTGAATTGGGAGGATGAAATGTGGATGAGAGAGATTTACCCCTATTTTTTCTTAGGCTTCCAGGAGTAAGCCTAGGAAAAGGGGGGAAGGATGTAGTGTCCCTCCTTGATTCATCTTTTGTTTTAAGAATCGATAGACTTATCTAGACTTTTATGCGAGGTTGTGTTTTATACTTATGACTTTATCTATATCTTAGATGCTTATGATTGTTACTATATTACTACTGTATTCGTGATAGACACAATGTCATATCACTCATTGTGAGCATGATATGATGGTGTGATACTCTCTCACTTGTCTGGTCATTTATGATATATGTTATTTATGATATATGTTATTGTATATGTTGTCTTGAGGTTATGGTGGTTGCGGGATCGTAGGTACTAGACATCGAATCCACCTAGTCTCATAGCTCTGAGCATGTCTTTATCACAATGGCAAGTTCATCGGAGAAGGCATAGGTTCCCTCTTCACACTCTAGGCTTAAGTTGATATCCTTGTCAGTCTAGTGTCTTGATGTGAGTCATCATGTTCATATCTTCTGATGAGATGTTTGGCCCTATGTCAGGTTCTCTTGTGGAGCTTTGATTATTTAATTAATTAATAATTGATTAATATAGTTAATTAATATTTAGATTAATTTAATGTGTAGTTTGATATTTAATAATTAATTGGTTTGTATAGTATTTATTATTTATTGTTTAATTATTTGATATTTGAGCCTTTTGGATTTATTATTCATTTATATAGTTTGTGGCTTTAATATTTAATTTGGGGTATGTATTTTTATTGCTCTTGGTTTATTTTATTATTGGGATTTTATATTTTTATGGTGTCCATGGCTTGTTTAATTATTGGTTATTTATATTATTATTCTTTCTCTTTTTACTATTTAGATTAATTAAATATTATATATTCTACCTACCCTATTATATTAGGGGCTATGAGAATTGGGTATAAGTAAATAATATTATTTAATATTTCTTACCTCGAATTCAAGAAAGGGTTGGTATGATATATAGTATTTTTTATTATTTTGATTGGTTGGATTTTGGCTATAGTTTTTGAATAAAATATTATTTATTGAGCCTTTGATATTTTGTTCGGGTTGGCTTATATATATATATATCATTTATGGCTTGTGGTTTTGTTTGTGATTGTCATAGCTTTCTGTGAATCCCCATTTTGGTCTAGGAATGTGAAATTGATTTGCCATTCTATTTATTTATGTAGGTTGATTGTTGCCTTGGTTAAGTTCTATTTTGTTTCTGTCCAAGTGTTGACTCTATGTGTGTTTCCGGGGAGTCATATCTATGCTTTGGGAGCAGTATGTTATGCTTTGATTTCTATTTGATAGTCATTAAGTTCCCTTGATTTAATATTTCCATTTCGTTCCTATTTGATTGGTTTGGTGCCAAATTGAAGCCTTAGTAATTTTCGAAGTATTATCATAACTTTGTTTCCCTTTTCCTGAGTTTCCTCTGCAAATGCACTAAACCTTATTTTCAAAGCTCTATAAGTGTATGTACTAATGTACTTAAAAAATGCGCTACTTCATTTATTGAATGCGTTGTATCCATTTATATATGTGCTAATGTATCTCACAAAGGCGTTGTGGAATTTAATGAAGGCATTGTTATGTACCTCAAATGCATGGATCTGATTATCAAAGGAGCTAAACTACGTAACAAAGGTGCTAATCTATTTTGCAAATGCACTATGTTTCTGGTTTGGGTCAATTTTCGAAGTTTGATTTTATACCAAAGGTTGTTTTTTCCAATTCCTTGTATTTTCCACTGTTGTATATTGTCCAGATTTGGTTTTATGATGAGCTTTGGCTCTAATAAGTAGAGTTGTGCCTTACAGTTGAGGAATGTGATAGTTTGACTCCAACAAGTTAATATGCCTTGTTGTAGAGGGATAATCTATTATAGCTCTAGTGTGTTGATGATTGTCTTGTTATTGAGGGACGTTGGTTAGTTTAGCATGAGGTTATTGCCTTTCTCTTATTATGTGTATATATTTTATTAGTGGCCAATTAACAAGGCTACGGAAGCCTTCTACACTTTAGACTCTGCAGGACCAAGGTAGGTAATACCTATATTCACACCACTTTTAGATATTTCACTATGAAAAATAGTGATGCTACAATAGATACACTTCATACAATATGGTGAGGTCTTCACACAAATACTTCTTTGACTAACACATCCCTTTAGTCTTCATTTATGACTAGTATGAAGTGGAGAGAAAGAAAAACCCAACCAACAAAGGACAAGTCCTAGGACAACCCCTTATCCACTTACACATTCAGAAAATGAAGCATACATTTATGACAATAGCATACAACACAAAACTAGTAACCCTTAGAACATCATTGCATTACAATAATAGGCCACACATGAACATACTGATCATGTTCTCATTTAGCCTGAAAATATTACAATAAACCCCAACATTTGCTTGAAAGAAAACTTTAACATGCTCCTTGAGCATGAGCCTCCAAACCAAACACTTATCACAACAATTGTGTGACAAAAACCATTAAAATATTTGATATCTCTAATTTAGAAGAAAAATGAACATGTCCAAAAGACATTACAACATGTTAAAAATTTAATGATTCATACTAATTTTCTTTCCATCATCAAAAAAAAGATTTCAACACTCAGAAATTGAAAATATCAAAGAAAGCTAAGTCCTAAACTATGCTGCATAAAAACATTACACAGCTCACTTGGAGCCAAAATATCGAACCTCTTGAAATGAGAAGAGAAGAGAATAAAAAGTTGAAAGAAAAACCCTAAAGATTTCCTAAAATGAACCTATCATTAGCACATGGTGCATTCTAAGTTTTCATTTTGAGGTCTTCAAAATCTGCACTTTTTTCTTCTTTCTCTATCTTTGACCTGCACTATTTATTTGCTGAAGACACTCGAAAAATTTAACAAATATTTAGTACTCACACTTTTTCCCTCTTATGTTAGCATACAAAAACTGACACGTGCATCTCACACACTTGTAATGACAAAAGACTTTTCATTTTTTGCTTCATGAGGTTTTCCTTTGTCTGCAATTTCCTCTTTTAGTCTTGACCTTCAGCATGTATTTTCTCTTTGTTCAGAGTTAGAAAATCTCTTTAGTGACTGAAAGTGAATTGTAACTTTCTGCATATTCTCTCTTCACATCTTCATTCTCTTGATAAATTTTCTAGGCTTGATAAAATATAATATAATATGCACCAACAGACTGCTCATAAAACAATACTCCCTCTTGGACAAGAATAAAGATCTTTGTGCCCTGTTTCTAATTCAAAAAATGTCCCCCTTTGACATATCTTATTAGAAAAGTGATTTCCCATTCATGCATCTCAGTAATCTATGTGAAGAATTTTACTTTTGACGGAGAACATAATTTTGTAGGGTTGTGTCATGAAATAACTTTACCCCTAAAACAACAAACTCTACTCCCCCTCTGCCCTTTTGGTGGATAATTCTCATGTGAGCAAGATATATCTATAAAATCTTCATCTCTCTTTATTTGCAATT
The DNA here is from genome assembly GCF_030272615.1 of Cryptomeria japonica. NCBI lineage: Eukaryota > Viridiplantae > Streptophyta > Pinopsida > Cupressales > Cupressaceae > Cryptomeria > Cryptomeria japonica. Next base: position 609,393,288 of record NC_081414.1, on the reverse strand, counting down.
GAAAAAATAATATCTTTCTCTTTTATTAGCATCCTTCATTCACTTGAACTTTATTTTCCATTGAACCTGTGCCTTACTCATTCTCCTCATCTGCATCATTTCCATTAATTGACACCACTGCAACAACCTCAACCACAACTTCTCCCCCCGCATTCGATGAGCCTGTATGAAATTTGCAAATACTACATTACAAGAATATGTTTCTTGCACTGTAACACCACATTTTATGCCTCTATGTAACTCTTGTGTACTCCTTTCATATTTTCACATTTCCCATATTTTCCCAGGCAACTGCAGTTACTATGAAAAAATGCAGCTGTAGCTGCATAGTATAGGATTGATCTACTAGAAGAAAAAAGAAAAACAGAGTTTGCAGGAAAAAATACAGAGAAAAATAACAGAGTGTCCATTAATCAAAAGAAAAAATACAATGATGATAATACATATGAGCATACACCTTTTGATGTGTTTAGATCCACACTTTGTGGATGTAACTCAAGAAACCTGAGTTAGACTTACATGTTAAATTCATGTGAATGGAGGAGATTGAATCTAACAGATATTAACAGATTATGATCCATAATCTATGCAAGTAACTGTAAAATAACGCCAACAGAACTGGAAGAACTAGAAGTTAACGCTAACACCCCCCTTAAGTCTAACTAAAGAGATAGAAGAGGAAAGAAATGAGGAAAGAGGGAAAACCCAGTGGGAAGATAACCAAAGTACACTGAAGGTTTGCAGAGATCCTAGACAACGACAATAGACAAAGCACATCGAGATCCACATGCACTTCATCCGAGATCTGATCCATGATGGCATCATTGATTTACAGTATTGTCCCACATCTCAACAGATTGCTGACATATTCACGAAGACATTCACTGAGCAGAAGTTTCACTTTCTTTGAGATCTTCTTGGGGTGAAATAAATTGTACCACAGTAGTTTTCTCGTTATGTTAGTATCTATTTTGAGGGGTGGTTTTCTTCCCACTAGGTTTTCCCTCTTTCCTCATTTCTTTCCTCTTCTATCTCTTTAGTTAGACTTAAGGGGGGGTGTTAGTGTTAACTTCTAGTTCTTCCAATTTTGTTGGCATTATTTTATAGTTACCTGCATAGATTATGGATCATAATCTGTTAATGTCTATTAGCCTCAATCTCCTCCATTCACGTGAATTTAACATGTAAGTCTAACTCAGGTTTCTTGAGTTACATCCACACAACAAGGATCTAAACACAACAAAAGATGTATGCTCATATGTATTATCATCATTGTATTTTTTCTTTTGATTAATGGACACTTTGTTATTTTGCTCTGTATTTTTTCAATTCATTTCAATGTGTAATTTACAATCTGTTAAATATGCAGATTTATACAAAGATAACCATTATAGACCACTACAAATAATGGAAATTATGGAGGAAACAATGGCATAACAATCATATTAAACAAAGTTTGTGGTGAAAGAGGCAAGAATGAATGCTTAACTAGCTGTTGCACTATTCACTTAGTATTGGGCTTATGCAAATATCATACAATCATGATTGATGCCCACAAATCATAGAGATGACAACAAGAAACTGGAACTACCACTACTAGCTCTGCATGATATACACCGCTAACAACCCCCCTTAAGTCTAACTAAGGAGAAATATGGGTCCTGGCAAAAAAGCCTTCTTAGGAACCCAATTACAAAGAAGATAGGAGAAAACTTAATTGAGAAAAACTCCTAACTGTTATTCATATTAAAGAAGAAAGCTGCAAACTGCAAACGAATCCACACTGCAACAGGATTGTACAGAATCATAGAAACCACAGCATGAGTACCTCTAGGATACTTTGAAAATGCAGTTATACATATTCAAACAGACAGGTACATGGTTTCTGAATACAGAAACTGATCATCTGAAGATAGGAAGATATGAATCTGTAGAAATATGCTCCAAACTGAGGAACTGCAAAGATGACCTCCGATTGGAATGATGTCATTGTATATCCATTGCTCAATAATGTCCCACTAGAAAGACACTCTAGAAGCACTCAAAGATGCGACTCTGGAATCTCATGTAGTCAGGAATCCTGCTAGAAAGAATCTCTAGGAGCAAACAAAGTTGCAACATTGGAATCTCATGTAGACAGTAATTTAGAACAAAAGAACATTTTTAGCTTTCAATTGGAGGAAGAGTGCATAGTAGCTTTAATCTTCTATTTTATTCAGGAAACTCATTCAAAGAAACCTATACTAAATGCATTAAGCAAAACCTCATATAAACTTTCTTAAAGCTTAATTTTTACAAAGCCCCAAATTTTCTAGATCTTCATCATGTCGTGCTTGCAAAGCACATCCAATATTAAAGAATCAATATAGGAAAAAAAAACAAGAAGCATGCAAAAATTAAGGAAAGAATATGCATCTAGAAATAGAGGTCTACGCCAGCTTCCATGGTGATGCTAATCTTCATAAATCTGCCTGCAAATAATTTGTCCTTCCTCCTAGCTCTCAGGCTCTGATACCATGTGAAAAAATGCAGTTGTAGCTGCACAGTATAGAATTGATCTGCTAGAAGAAAAAAGAAAAACAGAGTTTGTAGGAAAAAATACAGAGAAAAATAAAAGTGTCCATTAATCAATAGAAAAAATACAATGATGATAATACATATGAGCATACACCTTTTGTTGTGTTTAGATCCTTGTTGTGTTTAGATCCACACTTTGTGGATGTAACTCAAGAAACCTAAGTTAGACTTACATGTTAAAATCACGTGAATGGAGGAGATTGAGGCTAACAAATATTAACAGATTATGATCCATAATCTATGCAGGTAATTGTAAAATAATGCCAACAGAACTGGAAGAACTAGAAGTTAACGCTAACAGTTACAATGCCTGGCGATAATTTCTCTATTGTCTAGCATATTCTATTCCACGATTCCAATATCAACACAGGCAAGGTGATATGAGAAAGGGCACAACACGTAACACACTGGCTGCTCATTAAGGACAAAATTAGCAATGCCCTTCTGTCACCATTTGAATATTGCATACCTTAATAGGAAGGATTCCCATGTCCATCCCAATCGGATCAGACCATTCTTAACCATTGTAGCTCATTTAGTAGTGAACTCCTATCCAGTGATCCATGAGATGGCGTCATCTTATGGTGCTTTGAATAATTCAATCCCCTCCATGTACCATGGAGAATCAGCTCATAACTTCATTCTGTAATGCCTTCACTAAGAGAACAATTCCCAAATCGTCATGGGTGGCACTTTTACTAAGACTATTCAACATAGGTCTTCCATCTTAAGCAAAATAAGTCTGCACACCCAACATCCCTTATCATCTCCTTGTGATGTTTTCTACATCAATCATATGCTTAAGACATCAATATATCCCTCTTCAATGCTTAAAACATCACTTAGTTCATTTGTCATTTGCTTGTAGTAACAAAACCAACAGGCTTTGTCGCAAGCACATTTTGCAAGTTGTAGTTGAGCATGTTCTCTATGGAAATGGAACCCCGAATACATCACCCTTAGGCAAATAGCTTTTGCATACATAACTCAAGGAAAAGTGATGCCAAACATAGCTATTTCCACTAGGTTGATGTTACACACTTAGCACAAGCAACGGTAAATTATATCAATAATCGATTGCCACTGCATGTGTGGAGCTTCCTTCATCTGCTAACCTGGAAAAAACTTCCTCGATCGGTATTGGGTTGTCTGTATCCATTCAATAACCCAAATCAATTCCCTATCCCTTGATGAGTCAGAGCTGACCACACATGGAGTGAATTCAATCTCTGAAATTACCAGTTACTTCCTAGCTAGGGAAATGTTCTCATCACATCATATGACAGGGGTGATGTATTTCAGCTCTATGGGTTGTGCAAATTTAGAATAATTCACACTTAATCATAGGCCCTCATTTCCTTTCCAAAAAATGCTTTGATTGTCAAGAATGCATTCGTTCTTTAATATTTTCAATATTGCTCTCTGATCCACATACTATCAATGCGTTGCATTTGAGGGAACATCATGAAATGTTTGCAATATACAACCTCCTTATGCACCAAGTACATTTGTATTGCCTATCTGTCATGATTAAATCAGGTAGCCACCTACACTGCTTGTATATGGGAAAACCCTAACCTTCTAATCCTTGGTATGCATTTCTCACCCCATATTTTTACCTAGCGCTACCTTGATCACCCCATGGGATGGCGGGGGCATCCTCTTACCTTATCCTTGTCGTTCATGATTTACCCAGCAGCATTGCCCTGGGACCCCACTCTATTCCACGGGATAGCAGGAGGATTATCCTCCTTGATTTCTCACTAATCCGTGAGTCCCTCCCTTTTCATTAAAAAATACTATAGGGTGGTGGGAGAATGGATTCCTGACCCACTAACTCGCACCATATTCTAATACCCATAAAATGTTGTGCGAGGTTGGAGACTTAGGAGCCCTTTTGGAACAAACTTTAATTTTGTTATCCTGACACATTTTTTGTGGGTCCACTACATCAAGATTGTTTAAATTATTTTTAAATAAATGATTTAATCAGATCATTATCTTAGGTTATCAACTTTATCATAGCCCCCTTCATTTAAATAATTTTAGACTGATTCAACTAACCATTTATTCAGCATCACTAGACATTTAAATCAACCAAATCATTTAAATATTTTCACTCGATCTAATTAGCCAAATTAAACTAAATATAATATTTCTCAAGTCGCTTTGATTTTGAATATTGCATACATAGTTGAATAGGTTCTTAGTGGTCTCATTGAACCTTGCCATTAGTCGGGTCCTTGGTGTGTCCAGCTAAAAAACAAATCGTTTCTACACAACTGGCTACTGAGAATGATTTGAAACATCTAATAGATGCATTCTAAATGTGAAAATTTAAGAAGATGTTCATTAAATTTGACGTTCTACAACTTTGAGTTATGGCCAAAACCACCTGAGCAGCTCTTGGAACTGGTCTCAAAAACTAACCAAATCACCTCATTAAGACTTGAAAGCTGACATACTTGAAGAACATTATACAAGAAATCCATAATGCCAAACCATAGCTCATGATGATTCCAAGGGTGGAATATTTTAATCCTCAAAGTCGCCTACTCAGTCAATTTTTGAAACTACACTTTTCAAACCACACTGGAACCTATCCAAACCTTGAACTGAAAAAATATCAAACTGCAATTTCAAGGGCTACCACTTGGCAAGATGGTACATGTAGATAACATGAGAATGTGTACAAGAGGGTTTAACCTAATTTTATTACATGTACAAAATTTAAATGCCCAAAGTTACCTTCTCCAAATAATCTAGAAATGCTTATTATTATACCCTGAAAAAGTGCATATGGAATTGGCCTTGAAAAAATAGCAAATGAGGAGTTGGGGGGCTATAAACCAGAAAAGTGGCAGATAATTATGTAGGTAAACACTTGAAAAAATAACTTTTGCATGGAGGTCATTAGATGTCAAGATAAAAAAATCAAATGCAAGGCTACATTTGTAGATTTTGCACAGTTCAGTCTGAAAATATTAATAAAATGCAAATGGATTCAAGCTGGAAAAATTGACAAATGGGTTCATGGCTATAAATACTGACATGGGACTTCAAATCATAGAAAAATATTGGTTGGGTCTGATACTCAACTAGTGTGAAAATGCAACATCTCTAAGATGGCTTACTCAGAAAAGTTAAACAGTTGCAAACAACAAATCAATCTCTGGGCCTCCAAACAAGGGCATCAAAAAATTATCAAAACTAATCATAGGAGGTTTTAATTAGGGATATGACATCTATAATAAGTACTTAACATTTCCCCAAAGTTATTTTTCATGACAATCCATAGGTGCAAAAATACAGGCTCTCAAAGTGAGCTACTTGAGCTGATTTTGTAGGGTACTTTCTAAGCGTCATAGGCAAAATTTTGAACTTGGGTCCTCAAAATTTTGCCAAATTTTGAGGTCCCAATAGATTATGTGTTACTTCTTGTAGTGGTATTTGAGTTGTTGAGTTCCTTAGGTTGTTAGGTGTTAGCCTAGGTCTAGAGTTTGTGTGGGACCTAGTGTCATCTCCTAGCACGAGGGGTGGTTCCTTATGGTTCAACATGGTCAAGTGGTTTGATGCCTTCTTCCATTGGGATGTTATTCATTGGATTCTCTTATGTGTGGATGCAGATTCATATCTTTTCAACTTATGGATGGATTGTTGTAGCAGACTGATGTATCATGATTCTTGATAGTTATATTAGAATGAAAAGAGATTATGTACCTTGAGATAGTTGTACTTTTGGATTAGGAAATATGTATCTCTATGTAATGGATCTTGTATTCATATATGTTGGAATTATTGTAACAAGATTGGGATCATGAATTTTGTAATAGATTATGATGTTGTACCTTTGATGTTGCATATTCATGATAATAAGGATTAGATTCATGGTTGATGTTATTCTTGAATGAGATAGAGTATATGTTCTTGATTGGAAAAAAGGTTAATTCTTTATCATGTTTGTCTCTTGGATATATGTATATTATAATAGATAATTGATCAAAATCTTGATGTTAATGGACTAGTTATTTGGTAGGTGATTTTTAATGATGGCATTAGTAAAAGAGAAAATGGGGATTAGGAAGATTTGGTAATGGTGCTCTTAAAATGAACCTAAGGAATAACTTGGGAATTGATTAGGGATAGATTGTATTGATGATAGTTGAATTAGTAGAAGTTATCTATATGATTGTAAGGAGTAAATGATGAAAGGAAATGTTATATTATTTTATATATTGTGATAGAAGGCTTGATGTGGTTATGTTCTTATGTTGGTTAAGTAATGACGTTGAGATGCCCTAGGGAATGCTAATTATTGAATTGTGTTTATTTCTGCTTGCGTATTGAGTTTATATGATTGTGCTCTTATGACCGTTTAAGTTGAAATGTGCATATTTAGTAAATGGTGAATTAATGCATATGTGTATTTTAGTGATATGTGATGCATTAGATGATGCATTAAATTTTTTTTATCTCTATGTGCATGTTAGTTAGTTGTATTTCTCTAGGGTATTTTGGCGAGCATTACACTTCATAAGATATTATTGCCTTCTTTTACCAATCCTTCAGATGTAAATGCATTGATGGATAATATTCATGTAGATTCATTGAATATTACATTCTATTCACATGAATTCTTGCCTCCAAAAGTAAGAAATCAAGAAGATCCATTAGTGATAATCATTTATGTTAATGGTGTCGATATTAGATAGACTCTCATTGATACTAGCTCAACACTCAATGTTTGTAGTCTGGACCTATTTTCCAAAATCAAAGTGGATTCAAAGTCTCTTGTTGCATCTTCTATTTTCATTTGTGGTTTTGATAATACTTGTAAAACCATTTTAGGCACTGTTATTTTGCCTATAAATATTGGGCTAGTTACTCTTCCAACCCTCCAATGCATGTTATGCCAGGAACTTTATCATACAATCTTCTCTTGGGTGGACCTTGGGTTCATGCATTAGGAGTAGTTAGTCTACCCTTCATGGTTCTATTAATTTTGTTGCTATTAATCGAGTAGTTATAATCAAGGTTGATCCTGATGCTATGCACTTATGTCAAGTCACAATAGTTGGTCATGCCTTGGTTACACCTACCTTTAAGAAATATATTCATGGATCTTTATCTTCTAATATACCCACCCTAAAGAGGAAACCCATGATGAGGTTGTCCCTAAAGAAGATCCTCCTAAAATATAAAGTCCTAAGTCTACTCGTACTACATCTCCTTCTTCTCAATCAAATGCATTTCTTGGTGATGATTGGGGCTCCTTAGACTTTACAATATTCTTCATTGGAGAATATAAAATCAACCCTATCCACCTTAACATTCCAAAAGTATCATTCACACCTGTTATAAAAGATGATCATTTTTATGTATCGCGGGATCATGTGAACACCATTGGCTATACCATTAAAGGTGATCCTCCCCCTTTGGAGGAGTTACAATCACATTATGGTCTAGGATTCAATATTTCTTCCAAGTATGGATACAAAGGAAATGGTCTTTGGCACATGGGTCAAGGAGTTAAGGTCCCTTTGGAATCAAAACTATACTCTTTTACAGTGGGTTTAGGTTACAAATCTTCTCCTTTGTTTTCATCCCCTCCATTGTCTAATGTTCCTATGCCTTCATCTTCTTGCGAGTAGTCAAACTCTTCTCCATAAGAGAAAGGGTTGCTTCCTTCTCCTTATATCCTTTATCTAATCAAGAGCTTACTTTGTTGAGGCTTCTCAAAGCTCACTTGATTACTCTCCCTCATCCTACACAAAATAAGTTCAATAAGGATGATAAAGAAAAATATTCTTTCTATAAATACCATCAAGTACTTGGCCATTCCATAAGAGAATGTAAGGCCTTGAGGGATAAGATACAATAACTTTATCAATTGTGTGTCATTAATTCTTTATCTATTGATGCACGTTCTTCTTCTTCTTTGAACAAGAAGTGATATCAAGGCTTACCTCTATCATGTTCTTTTACATATACCACTCATTTTCTTTCTTACTATACTTACTCTCCACCCATGGTGGCACCTATCTGTTCTTCACCTGCAGTGGTGCATGTCTATCTCTCACTCACCGCGATGATTATCTTTTTGTTGCCCAATGTGGCATGTATATATTTTTTCCCTTTATGGTGCTTATCAAAATCTATCTTATATGTGGTAACTTTCCTCTATGTCATCAAGGTTGGTCCTAAATAGCATCTATTTATCTCTATTAGTAGTGGCTTTCCTTCGTAGCAAGGTTGGTTCTGCTTATCTTTTGGTAGTGGCTTTCCTTCATAGTAAGGTTGGTTGTACTTCTCTTTTGGTAGTGGTTTTCCTTCATAGCAGGGTTGGTTCTACTTTTCTTTGATCACCTAGATTAGCACAACTTGCTAGACTATGATCTATCTTTTTAATCGTTACCATCTATATGATTGCTAGCTACAGAGAAAGCTAGAGTCTGTTGGTATTTGTATGAAGATTGCATTAATGAAGTTTAAGTGTTGTCATTGACGTCAATTGTAACCGATAATGGAGTTGTATTGCAACCGGTAGTGATGCTGTAATGCAACCGGTATTACTATTGAAGTAGAGAGATCAACTGGTAACCCTACCTATTGATATGCCAAACCCTAACCGATGGAGCTTGGTGAATCGGTTGTGTTGATCTATGATGAAATGGTGATCGGAGATTATTATGCCACGTATGCATGATGCACGTGATGAGTTTCAAAGTTGTTTTTGGTGCGTAGAGATAATTGTTTTATCTTGGGAATGAGCGAGTACATTGCATGAAGTGGAAACCGCTTGATGAGTTACAAGATTTGATGAGAGGTGATCAAGTAGCGGTCTAGGTTGTCTTGAACAATGTGTTGATGATTGCTATATAATCTAATGGTCATGTTTGAACAATTTTTTTTGTAATCTCTATGAGATCTTAGGTTTTGTGATGTGTTACCGACCTATTGTTTTTCTTATAAGGTCGATGAGTTGTTTTGTAGTAGCATTGGCAATTTTTGGTTAAGTGTCAGTGTGATTGATTGATGAACCAAAAGGAGTATCTACAAAATGTTTGAAGGCAGATAGGAGCATGAATAGGATCTGATCAAGTAGAGTAGTGCTATTACCAGATCAGCAAAGCCATGTTCTTCTCTAACAATTACAACAGTTAAATCCCTTAACTAGGTAAGTTTTAATAGGCTTAGTGTTTTCTAAATCCTCTAACTAGGTGATCCATTAGCTTAGATTTCAAAGTCTCTATCGAGGTTACTCCTAACAAGGTATTGCCTTTAACAGGGTATTGTAGTCAATCCCTTAACTGGGTGGTCCTTAACTGGATCTATTTCTAATAGGGCATTTTTGTAAAGCTTCTAATAAGGTTTGGCTCCTAATAGGGTGAAATTCAAAAGAGTTTAGAATACTTGTGGCTATTCATCCCCACCGTGGTTTTCCCCATTTGGGTTTCCATGTCAAAAATTATTGTGTCAAGTAGTGAATGCTTTTTGTGGTTATGTTTTGATATGGTTAATTTGTTTAACTGGTAAATCCACTTAGATGTGTTAAGATGACTGAAAGTGATCTAAAAAGTGCTATTACTATTATTAGTAAAGTGTTTTAATTTTTTGGTTAAAAGGTTTGAGAGTTTCAGATCTATTACACTGTTATTTTGGTATGCTAGTCAACCGGTAAACTTGACAGTGCAGTTACAGTTTATTTCTCAGTGTTGAACCGGTTAGTTCAGTGATTGATTTATGAGTTGGGTTTGAGTTTGGTAAAATTTTGGTCTGTTTTCTATCTACTGATTCACCTCCCCCTCTCAGTAGTTGTTTGGATCCTTATTGATTTATCATATCATCAATTGGTATTAGAGCATTTTAGGTCCTCTAGTGTCTAAGCCTAATAGCTTGAGGTAAAGATCTAGAAGAACATGATGAAGAAAGAAGGTTTGAAGTTCAATAGGGAAAACTACAAAATCTAGACTGATAGGATGAAGATCTATATCAAGATTCTAGGAAGTCAATATTGGGAATATGTTGTTATCAAATATACCTTACCTAGTGGGATTATGTCTGATGATCAAAAGAAGGAGCAACAAGAGAATAATCAAGCATTGGAGGCTATTATCAGTTCCTTGTCTGATTCAGAGTATGTTGATGTCCATGGTTTGGAGACTACTTATGATGTGCGGAAGAAACTTGAGAATATCTATAGCAGTGATGAGCATGTGAAGATTTCCAAAGAAGAGAGTCTGAGAGGTAAATTTGATGACATGTGGATGGCTGAAGGTGAGAATATTCAACAGTATGGTCAGAGGATCAAGGAGATAGTCGGTAAGATCAAAAGTGTTGGTGGTAAAGTGGAGGATACCATAGTGGTTAGCAAGGTGTTGAGAACCCTTCTACCGGTTTACACTATTTGAGTTGCAGTCATTCAGGAACTCAAGTCTATTGATAAACCAAAGGTAACTCTTGACTCCATCATTGGTAAACTAACTGCATTTGAATTAAATGGTTATGATGGAAGTGCTCATAAATCATAATCCACATTTAGATCTTTAGTTTCTAACCCACTAGTAAGGAAAAGAGAGAAGCTAGTCATAATCATGAGTTAAGATCTAGTAGAGAAGTTGATGATGAAGACAGTCTGAATGATCTTGAAGCATTGTTGGCCAAGCGGTTACCCAGAGGTACTGGTAGGTACAGAGGTAAATTACCTTTCAAGTGTTTTGCATGTAATCGGATTGGACATATTGCAGCTAACTGTCCAAATGGAGACAATGAGCATAAATGGGAGAAGTATAAGAAGTAAAAAGGAAAAGGTAAAAGAGATTGCCTCATTACAAACGATGGAGGAATCACATATGAGGAATCTGAGGGAGATGAAAATGAGAACATTGTCTTTGTTGCCATTAAAGAGGAGACATCATATCAGAAGGAATTAGTCTCTCGTATGGATAATTCTGATGATTGGATTATAGACAGTGGTTGTTCACACCACATGACCGGTGATCGAAGTAAGTTTCTTACTTTGAAGGAATTTGAAGGAGGTGTTGTGAGATTTGGAAATGAGTCCCCCTGCATGGTAAAAGGAAAGGGAACCATTTCTCTTAATGGAAAGAGAAGTGCAGATGATGTCAATTGGGTTGAAGGATTGAAACACAATCTTCTGAGTGTTGCTCAACTCAATGACAGAGGTTATCCATTGGAATTCAAGAATGGAATGTGGAAAATATATGAGAGAAAAGGTGAACTGATTGCAACCGGGTTGTAGACAAAAGGTAACTTGTTTCACCTAAATCCTAAAGTCAACAATTGCTTAATTGATAAAGTAGATGATAGTTGGCTTTGGCATCGGAGATTTTATCATGTAAATTTTGATAACATTGTCAAAATCAGTAAGTCCAAATTGGTAAGAGGTTTTCCTCAGTTGGACAAATCGGTGAATGCTTTGTGTAAGGAATGTCAGTTAGGGAAGATGACATCCTCAACTTTTAAGAGAAAATCTTTCTCAGCAGAACATTTGCTAGATTTGGTTCATACAGACCTTTGTGGACCAATAAGGACTAGGAGTATTCAATGTGATTGGTATTTTATTATATTCACTGATGATTGCTCAAGAATGATGTGGGTCACATTCTTGAATGACAAAATAGAAGCCTTTATAAAGTTTAAGGCATTCAGGGACTTAGCTAAAAAGGAAAGTGGTAAGAAGATAAAGTGCTTAAGAACTGATCAAAGTGGTGAACTTACTTCAAAGGAATTGACTAGATACTATGAAGACAATGGAATTAAGAGGCAACTTTTTGCACCTAGGACACCATAGCAGAGTGGTATTGCAGAGAGGAACAACCGATCAGTTTTTGAAGCTTCTATAACTATGCTAATACAAGGAGGCAATGCTAAGACTTTTTGGAGAGAAGCTGTCAACACGGTTGTCTACACAATGAACTGGATATTGGTGAAAAGAGGTAAGGATAAAACTCCTTATGAATACTGGTATGGTAGGTCGCCTAATGTCAGTTACATTAAGATTTTTGGTAGTAAATGTTTTATCAAGAGAGGTGACTATGTTGGTAAGTTTGATGATAAGAGTGATGAAGGCATATTTCTTGGTTACTCCACCAAGAGCAAAGCCTAAAAATGTTACAACAACTGAACACAAAAGATCATTGAAAGTGTTGATGTCCAAGTGGATGAGTGTCTTGCAGATTCAGGAGAAACTAGTGAGGAGAAGAAGGAGGATGAACCTTACATTTTGATTTTGGAGCCAGAACTAGTGAAACCAGAAGTTAGTGAAATGAATGTTGCAGTACCGATTCAACTGGAACAAGTAGATTCTATAGAAGATGAAGATAGTGAGGATGAAGAACCTGAGGATCATGATCATGTTATTCCAAGGTATGTTAGATTCAATCATAATCCTAATCAAATTATTGGAGATAAAGATGTTGGAGTGTTAACCAGAAGAAGAATAAAAGAGAATTCATGTATGATCTCCACTATTGAGCCTACAACAACAAAGGAAGCCTTTGGAGATGATCATTGGATCGAGGCTATGGAAGAAGAGCTTGACAAGATTAAGAAGAACAATACATGGACCCTAGTACCTAGACCAGTGAACAAAAATGTAATAGGTACTAAATGGTATTTAGAAATAAATTGAATGAAGATGGAGTAGTAGTCAGAAACAAAGCCAAATTGGTATGCAAAGGTTATGCACAGGAAGAAGGAGAATACTATGGTGAGACATTTGCAATAGTTTCTAGATTAGGTGTTAGGACTCTACTTGCATTTGCAACATATAAGGGATTCAAAGTATATCAGATGGATGTGAAGTCAACATTTCTTAATGGAATACTGGAAGAGGAAGTATACATTGAACAACCAGATGGTTATGCTTTGACTGATGCAAAGGATATGGTGTGTAAACTACACAAGGGGTAAGTGCACAAAGATGGTGGTTAGAAAAGTGGACACACCCAAAAAAAACATGAAAAACAACAAAACGCACACGGGGTATTTCAAATTTAAAGTACCCTGTACGCGTTTAGGCTCGTTTTGCCGAGCCTAACCAAAGCTAAATAGCTTACGGGGTTTAAATTATACTAACTGTGTACGTGGTTTAAAAACTAAAACCACGTACATGGTTTAGAAACTAAAAACCCAGTATGCAGTTTTAGATTGTAAACCACATATGTGTTTGTCTGTCAATAAAATTCAATTCATTTAGCATTCCATTAGGCTTTTCAGTAGGATATATACATAAAATATAACATTGAAGTATAAGAAAGATAAAGACAAAGAGAATAAGTGACATTTCTCTTGGTCTTTTATCTTTCTTATGCTTTAAGTTATATTTTATGTATATATTGTCAGGATGTTTGAGAGTGGTTCCAGACCTCTAAGAGTTATAATGTAGATTCTAGTTTTTTGAGCATTCTTATAAATTTTAGACAGTCAAATTTCAATAATCAGCATGCTTATATTAGCATTATCTCTCTCATCTCTTCCCTACATTCCCCCTCTCTCTTCCTTAACTCCTACCTTTCTGTCTCTTACGCATCTCCCTCTCTAGTTTCTTCCCTCTCTCGGGTATCTCTCCCTCTCTTTCTCATCTCCCTCACCCTCTTTCCCTCTTTCATCTATCCCTCTCTTTCTCTCCCTCTCACAAATATCTCTATCTCTCACTCTCTCCCCCTCTCTTCAGTGTCTCTCTCTCTCATTCTATCCCTCTCCCTCCCCCTCCCTTTCTCTTCCTTTGTCAAGTATTTCTTTCCCTCTAACTCTCTTTCTCTCTCCCCCTCTCACTCCATTTCTCTTTCTCTCAAGTCTCTCTCTCTCTCTCTCTCTCTCTCTCTCTCTCTCTCTCTCTCTCTCTCTCTCTCTCTCTCTCTCTCTCTCTCTCCCTACCTACCTCCCCCCTCCATTTCTATTTTTCACTTAAGTCTCTCTCTCTCTCTCTATCTTTGAAGTCTCTCCCTCTCATCCTCTTTCTCTCTATCTCACTCTCTCCTTCTCTCAGGTGTATCTCTCTCTCATCCTCTCCCTCTCTCCTCGCCCTTCCTCTGTCCCTTTCTCATTACCTCTCTTTCTCACTCTCTCCCTCTCTCCCTCTCTTCGCACCTCTCTCTAGTCTCGTGTACTCTCCTTCCATCCTTTCCTCCCTCTCACTCAGACTCTCTCTATCTCTCACCCTCTCTTTCTCTCTCTCTCTCAGCTTCCCTCCCTCCACCTCTTAGGTCTCTCTCTCTCCCAATCCCTCTATCCACCTCTTAGATCTCTCTCTCTCTCTCTCTCTCTGAGTCCCCTTCTCTGTGTCGCTCTCTATCTCTATATCACCCTCTATTTCCCTCTCTCTCTCTCCATCTCTCTCTCTCCCTCCCTTTCCCTTTCTCTATCTTTGTCTCCCCCCCCCCCTCTCTCATTTATCTCTTGTCTCTCCCTCTCAGTCTCTATCTCTCTATCTCACTCTCCTCCTCTCTTAGGTGTATCTCTCTCCCATTCCCTCCCTCTCCTCCCCCTCTCTCCCTCTCTAGGGTCATATGGTATTCTTATGGGTCATATGGTATCCTAGGGATCCATTCATGTGTCCTAAGGGATCATAGGACACCATATGACCCATAACGACACATAAGAGGTCATATGGAGTCCTAAGGGTTAATAGGATACCATATGACCCCTTAGCACACCATACAACCCATAATAACACCAAATGGTGTCCTAAGGGGTTATAGAACACTATATGACCTCTTAGGACACCATATGACCCATAATGATACCATATGGAGTCCTAAGGGGTTGTAGGAGAACCTGAACTTGGAGGAAACCATTTTGTAATTTTTCATGTCATATGGTATTCTTAGGGGTCATATGGTATTCTTAGAGGTCATATGGTATTCTTAGGGATCCATGCATGTGTCTTAAGGGGTCATAGGACACCATATGACTCCTTAGGGCATCATATGACCCATAACGACACATAAGAGGTCATATGGACACCGAATAGTGTCCTAAGGGGTCATAGAACACCGTATGACCCTTTAGGACACCATATGGTCTTATTATGAGTCATATGGTATCTTGAGGGGTCATATGGCATCCTATAACCCCTTAGGACACCATATGGTGTCATTATGGGTCGTATGGTGTCTTAAGGGGTCATATGGTGGTCCTAAGGGGTCATAGGACACCATATGACCCCTTAGGAAACAATATGACCTCTAATGACACCTAAGGGATCATATGGTGTCCTAAGAGGTCATAGAACACCATATGACCCTTTAGGACACCATATGACCCATAACAACACCATATGAAGTCCTAAGGTGTCATATGGTGTCCTAAGGGATCATAGAACACCAATATGACCCCTTAGGACACCATATGACCCATAACAACACCTAAGGGGTCATATGGAGTCCTAAGGGGTCATAAGACACCATATGACCCCTTATTACATCATACAACCCATAAAGATTATCCAACCAATACATCCACATGATCCAAAGATACGAATACGTTCATCTTCTTCAAACGTTCTACTTTATATCCTATCTTCTTTAAAAACAAAAAGAAAACTGACCACCTTGTCAATCTTCTTATTACCTCATCTATATGCAAACAAAAAGAAGATATATTGGAGGGAGAGGAAGAGAGAAGGGAGAGAGAGAGAGAGAGAGAGAGAGAGAGAGAGAGAGAGAGAGAGAGAGAGAGAGTATGGAGGAAGAGAGAAGGGGAGAGAGGGAGAGGGAGTGAGAGAGAGAGGGGGGGAGAGGGAGAGAGAGGGGGATAGAGGGAGAGAGAGAGAGAGAGAGAGAGAGAGAGAGAGAGAGAGAGAGAGAGAGAGAGAGAGTGAGTGAGAGGGAGAGAAAGAGAGGCACCTTGTATGTACACGCTTGATAGGGGGAGAGAGGGATACAATACACATACATACACACATATGTGTGTATATGTATACTTAATATATTATATATTATTATATACATATATATATATATTATATATTATTATATACATATATATATAAATATTATATATTGTATATTATATATTTTTATATTATATATTATATGTATATACACATATTATATATACAACATCATACTATACACACCCAAAATTTAAACACAAAAGGCACGTACACACTATTTATAGTAAACATAGCACGTAGGCACTTTTTATAATAAAAATAGCGTGTACGTGCTTTTTATAGTTAAAATAGCGCGTATGCGCTTCTTACACCATAAGTCCCCCGTACGCGCTTTTTATACCATAGGTACCCCGTACGTACTTTTGACTGTTTAGGCTTGGAAATAGGCCTAGATGACAAAGCTACGGTTTGGAAGTTTGATTTCCCTCCATTTCCCTCCTTTTTGACTTGTTTTATTTTATCAACTTGGTTTCTCGACTTTGTCATCATCAGGTTTACACTTCATCAAGTGGGTATTTCTAAAATTGCCACCATATTTTCACCCATCTTCTGAGCTTTCTAACCATATAGTATTTTTAAAATTTGAACAATAATAACATATTATTATTGAATTTCTTTCACCAGTGTCTCTATAGTTCTCACAGACATACATGCACCATTTTTTTAATAAATTTTGATATACCTATCCAAATTTAAAGAAATTTATATATTATTGTAGTGCACTTGATTCTTTACAATTTAAAAAAAAAAATTGTATTTTTCAAATTTTTTAGTGCAACTTATGCTTTGCACACAAACAGGTACCTAATTTTCAAGATGTGCTCAATTGGAAAAATCATTAAAAAAAAAATTACTAAACAAAAAATTACAAAAAAGTACACATCTTCTAGTGCTCACTCTTAACTATCTTTCTGCCAAAGGATTTGTCAAAATACTAAATCTAACTATGACTTTTTTGATGCGCACGCCAGACACTATGTTATGTTTTTCTAAAAAAATCAGGGTCTATTTTTCTTGTGCGAAGGATTTGACCCTCTTAATCTTATCCAATTTTGAAAATTTTTAGTAGTTTGGAAACTAGATTTAGAGTACTACAATATTTGTTCTTTGATTATCTTCATATCTTGAGTGGATGACTTTCAAATTTTGCCTCCAAGTTCAGGTTCACCTGATTTCAGAAAAAAAAAAGTGTCCACTTATACCCCCCTTTTTGACCACCATCTTTGTGCACTTGCCGCAAGGCACTATACGGTTTGAATAAAGAACCAAGAGCATGGTATGAAAGACTACATTCACACTTGGTGAAGATAGGTGTTTAGAGAACCAGTGAAGACAACAATATATATCTCAAGACTAAAGGAGATAAGATACTGGTCAGTGAGGTATTTGTGGATGATATCATTTTTGGAGGCAATGATGACATGAGTGATGACTTTGCAAATGAGATGAAAAGTGAATTTGAGATGTCTCTGGTAGGAGAGACAAAATTCTTTATAGGTTTGCAAATTCAATAGATGAAGAATGGTATCTTTATCACATAGTCCAAATATGTGAAAGAGGTATTGAAGACATTTGGAATGGGAGACTGTAAACTAGCTGGGACACCAATGGTTATAGGCTGTAAACTATCTAATGAGGATAATGCCGCATCCATTGGTGAAAAGGAGTATAGGTCTATGATAGGGAAACTACATTATGTTGTTCACAACAGACCGAATATTGCTCATGCAGTTGGATTAGTTTCCAGAATTCAGAAGAACCCAAAGGAGACACACATGGTAGCAACTAAATGGATATTTAGATATTTGAAAGGTACTATTGATTATGGATTATGGTATCCATATGTAGGTAACTTTGATTTGAAAGTTTATATAGATGCAGATTGGGCCAGAAATGTTGATGACAGGAAGAGTACAACCAGAGGTGCATTCTTTCTTGGAGGAAGGCTTGTATCTTGGAGCAACAAGAAGCAAAGATGTATATCACAGTCAACTATTGAAGCTGAATATGTTGCAGCATATATGAATTGTACCCAGGCAATCTGGATGAAACACATTTTGGAAGGTTTTAAGTAGAAGATTACAAAACCAGTAAGGATTTTTTGTGATAACACCAGTGCAATAAATATTTCAAAGAACCCGGTGTTGCATGCTAGAACCAAGCATATTGAGCCAAAATATCATTTCTTGAGAGAGAAAGTGTAGAGTAAAGATGTGGGTATGTGCAAGATCATGGTGTGCCAAAACAGGCCCTTAAGTGGCAATGAAATTTCAAAAAAATCAGAGTTATGCAACTTGACATGAAAATTTGAATAAGTTGTGAACATTATTTTTAAAATATGTAAGAAGAGAGTATATAGAAAATTGAATGTAGTTTCTAAGCTACTAGTTGTTTTTCAGAAAACAAAAATCCTATTTGATGAAAATTTCAAATTTCAATGCAGTGGTACTAAAATTTCAGGAAAAAATAAGAAGTAGATGTATGTCTGACCACCCTAATCACAATCAAATCTTAATATTTTTTTATAATATTTATAATATAAGTGTTAGACTCATGTCCGGATGTGCCACACATTTTTTTAAAATTTTTTATGAATTAAATAATTATTTATGATTTTTTTTATTACAGTTTTTTTAGAAATTCAAAAACTCCTACGTCTGACCCCTTAACTTGGTCAAAACCTTATGAAATTTAATTTTTTTAAATTTTTCCCTATAGTAGACGAAGCATAGGATGTGACGCATGTTTCGGTTTCAAAAAATGTTATACCATTTGAAAGTTATGAGTGTTTTTCAATCAGTATACCAATCAGGACTATTGTCAGAATTCAATTAGAAAATAAATAATAATTATTTACTAAAGTCGAAATAAGACAAGCCTTATATTGTTGGAAAGCTGGGAATGTCCTTAAAAAACCCTTTTCGCTTTATCAATTTTGGCTACAAAAAAAGTCGTCAGCAACCAGTGTAAAGTCTGGAAAATCAAGGAATACTAAAAAACACGTTTTTTTAGTTGACTTTCCAGGCTTGTCACTTCCAAGCCTAATACCAAAGCATTCCCGAGCCGAAATTTGAAATTTGCAAATTTGAGTACAAAAATCGGATATTGAATAAAATCAGATATCAGATTTTATCCGATATCCGATTTTTGTACAAAAATTTGCGGTCCCCAAAGAATTTCCCTTTGCCGCCATTTATGAAGTAAACTGCCACATGGTAGAAATCCGATATCCGATTAAATCGGATATTGGATTTTATTGGTCATATTTTAGAGAGAGAGAGAGAGGGAGAGGGAGAGAGGGAGAAAGAGAGAGAGAGAGAGAGAGAGAGAGAGAGAGAGAGAGAGAGAGAGAGAGAGAGAGAGAGAGGAGGAGAGGGAAGGAGAGAAAGAGAGAGAGAGAAGGAGAGGGAGAGAGAGAGAGAGAGAGAGAGAGAGAGAGAGAGAGAGAGAGAGACCATATGACCCCTAATGACACAATTTGGTGTCTTAAGGGCTCCTATGGTGTTGTTAGGGGTCATATGGTGTCTTGGGACACCATAGGACCCCTTAAGACACCAAATCATGTCATTAGGGGTCATATTGTGTCTTACGGCCCATAACTATGACCCCTAATGATAGTTATGTGATATGGTGTCCCATGAACCCTTATGACCTCTCAGGACACCATATGACTCCTAATGACACCATATTGGGTCACTTTGGGTCATATTATGTCCTAAGGGGTCATAATTTGGTCTATGACCCCTTAGGACACCATATGACCCCTAGTGACATGATTTGGTGTCTTAAGGGGTCCTATGGTGTCGTTAGGGGTCATATGGTGTCTGTAGGGGTCATATGGTGTCTTGGGACACCATAGGACCCCTTAGGACACAATATGACCCCTTAGGACATAATATGACCCAAAGTGACCCAATATGGTGTCATTAGGGGTCATATGGTGTCCTAAGAGGTCATAAGGGTTCATGGGATGCCATATGACCCCTATGGACACCATATGACCCCTAACGACACCATCGGACCCTTTAAGACACCAAATCATGTCGTTAGGGGTCATATTGTGTCCTACAATCCCGTAAGACACAATATGACCCCTAATGTTATGATTTGGTGTATTAAGGGGTCGATTGGTGTCGTTAGGGATCATATGGTGTCTTGTGACACCATAAGACCCTTTAAGACACCAAATTGTGTCGTTAGGGGTCATATTGTGTCCTACGACCTGTAAGACATAATATGACCCCTAACGACATGATTTAGTGTCTTAAGGGGTCCTATGGTGTCATATGGTGTCCCATGAACCCTTATGACCTCTTAGGACACCATATGACCCCTATTGACACCATATTGGGTCGCTTTGGGTCATATTGTGTCCTAAGGGGTCATATTGTGTCTTAAGGGGTCCTATGGTGTCCCAAGACACCATATGACCCCTATGGACACCATATGACTCCTAACGACACCAAATCATGTTGTTAGGGGCCATATTGTGTCCTACGACCCTGTAAGACACAATATGACCCCTAATGACATGATTTGGTGTCTTAAGGGGTCCTATGGTGTCGTTAGGGGTCATATGGTGTCTTGTGACACCATAGGACCCCTTAAGACACCAAATCATGTCGTTAGGGGTCATATTTACACCATAGGAACCCTTAAGACACAATATGACCCCTTAGAACATAGTATGTCCCAAAACAACCCAATATGGTGTCATTAGGGGTCATATGGTGTCCTAAGAGCTCATAAGGGTTCATGGGACACCATATGAGCCCTATGGACACCATATGACCCTTAACAACACCATCAGACCCCTTAAGACACCAAATCATGTCGTTAGGGGTCATATTGTGTCCTACGACCCCGTAAGACACAATATGACCCCTAATGTTATGATTTGGTGTCTTAAGGGGTCCTATGGTGTTGTTAGGGGTCATATGGTGTCTTGTGACACCATAAGACCCCTTAAGACACCAAATTGTGTCGTTAGGGGTCATATTGTGTCCTACGACCCCATAAGACACAATATGACCCCTAACGACATGATTTGGTGTCTTAAGGGGTCCTATGGTGTCATATGGTGTCCCATGAACCCTTATGACCTCTTAGGACACCATATGACCCCTAGTGACACCATATTGGGTCGCTTTGGGTCATATTGTTTCCTAAGGGGTCATATTGTGTCTTAAGGGGTCCTATGGTGTTCCAAGACACCATATGACCCCTATGGACACCATATGACCCCTAACGACACCAAATCATGTCGTTAGGGGTCATATTGTGTCCTACGACCCTGTAAGACACAATATGACGCCTAATGACATGATTTGGTATCTTAAGGGGTCCTATGATGTCGTTAGGGGTCATATGGTGTCTTGTGACACCATAGGACCCCTTAAGACACCAAATCATGTCATTAGGGGTCATATTTACACCATACGACCCCTTAAGACACAATATGACCCCTTGGGACACAACAATATGGTGTCATTAGGGGTCATATGGTGTCCTAAGAGGTCATAAGGGTTCATGGGACATCATATGACCCCTAACAACACCATAGGACCCCTTAAGACACCAAATCATGTTGTTAGGGGTCATATTGTGTCATACGACCCCGTAAGACACAATATGACCCCTAATGTTATGATTTGGTGTCTTAAGGGGTCCTATGGTGTCGTTAGGGGTCATATGATGTCTTGGGACACCATAGGACCCCTTAAGACACAATATGACCCCTTAGGACACAATATGACCCAAAGCGACCCAATATGGTGTCATTAGGGGTCATATGGTGTCCTAAGAGGTCATAAGGGTTCATGGGACACCATATACGAGTTTGGAAATAATTATGTTGAGAAAAAAAGATACGAGACAATGAAATATAATTTGAAGAGTGGAGGTGAAGGTTCTAGATACGAATTAGTCTCAAGAGAAGTGAGTATTGCTGATTTTATTTTGGGTTTTAAGGAAAATCTTTTCTACAAGTATGCAAGGTACACCCATAGGTCTCAGTGGTTGGATCAACAGTTCAAGATGTGTAAGAACTCTTTCCCGATTGGCACTATTGTATTGGTGGTTGATTTTGTAGAGAACTATACATTGCAACCACAAAATGAGGTATAGTCTCAATACTACAATTCAATCTAGATTGCTATTTTTGTTCACATTACATATAGACATGCTCCTAATAGCACAGAAGAGGACAGGAAGATAATCAAGGAGTATCAATTTTATATGAGTGATGATAGATCACACTCCTCCGAGTATGTGCAACATTCTTTCGAGATTTTTTTTGAGTTCTTGCATAAGAAAGATATTACAATTGATTGACATATAATATGGTCAGATAACTCTATGAGTCAATTCAAGAATGCCCATATGTTTTATTGGTTGAGTAGAATGCATGTGGAGAGGCGTATACCTCATATTTGGTGTTTTTTTGAGGCAGGGCATGGGAAGAGAGAGCATGATGGAGCAGGTGCATGTTTGAAGAGAGCTCTAGTTAAGGAGCAATTGAGGATTTCAGGTGCAAATTTCTCTGATGCATGTTCTATTGTTGATTGGTGTAGTTCAACATTGTCACATGGAGGTACTCTTGATTCAACAGTGAGCAGATTCTTTTGGTTGGTTGAGGAGGGAACAGTGGGAGATAGATTGGATTGTCAAACAATTAAAGATTTTTCAAAGATGCATTCATTTCTCAGCTTAGATGCAAGTACATGGATCATTTGGACATGAGCGTTGGCTTGTTTTTGTCAGAGTTGTCTTCGGTGTGATTGGGATCAGTGCGAGTCAAGTGAGTGGGTTGATACGTGGGTTCCCCACTATCTAACTCCTTTATCTCAAACAATATCCTTGTCAAACGATGACATGGAAAGTTCACTTGAGTATGATCGTCTATCAGATCTTGTACAGCCAGGACATGTTTTTGCAGTTGTTGCATCGCAAGGGAATGAAGAGAGATCAGAATATTGGTTGGCACGATGTGTACAGGGAAAACAAAAGCTAACACAACCAGTGACAGATGATCATGGGTTCACATATCCTACAGGTTCAGTTGTTGTTGTGGGAACTTGGTTGCGAACATACATGATTAGAAAGAATGGCATACCTGCATTTGAAGACTATGAGAGACACAAAACCATTATAATGTATTCACACCTTATTATAGCTACAAATGTCAAGTTGTTGAAGCATCAAGCAAAACCGAAGACCAAAGAGCTATGGACAGTGACTACTACTGATCATGAAGCAATACTGGATACTCTTAAACAAAGAGATGACCCTTCAGGCACACTTGAGTAGTAGGTCTTTAATGGTGCCTTATTTTTTTATCATGCATTTCATTTCAAACAATGATCATTAAACCTTAATGTTCAAGTTTGTTATGTGTATATTAAGGATGTGTTCAAAATGTAGGTCTATTGATGAACAATTTTTTGGGCAACACGGTTTTTGCATGCGCATAGTGAGTACACTTGATATAATTGGAAGGGACGTATTTTTGAAACACCACTTGTGTTCATCCATGCAATTTATGTGTAGACTAATAATTCTTAAAAATACAGGTTCATGCTAGCTCATTCATCGTTGACAAGGCCCTCTCTTGGTGATGGTACATATTCCTTTGTGCATTAATGAGATTAAATTGTGGGTCTTGTGTTTATTATCATGAAGATGATTCAAATGCATGTGGCCAAGATTATCTGTAGTGGATCAAATTGTCATGATAGATGATCTATTGAATCAAACATTTGACATCGACTAGTCAAGGTGGTCATCGAACTTTCACTCAGGTAACCTTGTCTATTTTTATTCATTAATTGTTTATAAAATAAAGTCAGTTAGATTTTGGCAATTGAATAACATTCTTTCATTTTCAGACGCTGACATCAGATGCACCTAATATTCTCTCCACAATGGAGCATGGTGTTCTCTAGCAGTAGCATCTTTGATGCTTTTGATAGTAGTATGAGTTAGATTAGTAAATTTCTATTTTGATGCTTCCCACAGGGCTTTGCAACTTCACATTGTGAGTGTGCCCCTGTTACAAATGAATTGTACTTTAATCGACATAGATGGTCTATGATGGCTTTTTTGTAAGACTATATGGTTTTATTACATATATTGTACTTTAATCAACATATAACAATATCCAAGTGGTGGTTGGCATGAGCTTGAATATGGTAAGTTGTATGCATCTTGAAGTTGAATATGATCTGTTGTATACATCTTGAAGTTGAACTTTGATTAGACTTTGTCAGCATTTGATGAATCATAAATGTCATTTGATTATTAATCTTGTGAGTGTGAGGTGTAGGAATAATAACTAATTGAGAACATCAATTCAAATCCATAATATAGAGGATACTAATTTATTTATTGCAGTTTAGTGCAGAACTTATTTATTTTTTCTAATAATGAAATAGGTACAACTGTATTGAGATAAAATGAAGCTTTTCTCTCATATGAAGATGTCACATTGGAAAATTGGTCTATATTATAATACACAAGACGTAAGTAAAATAAAAACGCTCTCGTCAAATCCTTCCAAATTCTATGTTAACTTGTGACTCATTACTGTATGCTGGGAGAGGGAAGAGTGTGTGGCTTCAGGGTATAGTTTTGGACTTGAACCATATTGCATAAATCTCAAGGCTTCAATTGATTATCATTAAAGGTTTTTGATTGTTTACAAAATATCCTTTCATATCCCTTCATGGATGTCACATGCGTAGGGTATGACCCCGAGCGTTCGATTGAGTGGGGGGGGCAAAATAGGAGCATGCGTAGGGTAATAATGCCTAACTGGACATGTCGGAGCCGACCGTTCATCATCACGATGAGCAGAATGAGAAATTGGCCATGCGACAATATTCCATTGAGTGAGACTGATGATTTTTTCACCAACTGAAAAATTGCTGCCCTAATAAAACCGTAGGGCAACTTGAAAACTCAGATAGGCTTTCATAGGTACCCCTCTCATGGCCCTGTAGGTTCAAATGGATCATTCGCAGGTGCCACGAATTCCGAGTTAGGGCCCGTCAAAGTTTGAGAATTTCGAGCACTTAGGGCACTCAAGGGACGACACCGGTAGGGTATGACCTCGAGCGTTCGATCAAGTGGGGGGGAAAAATAGGAGCATGCATAGGGTAATAATGCCTAACTAGACATGTCAGAGCCGACGGTTCATCATCACGATGAGCAGAACGAGAAATCGGCCACGCGACAACATTCCACTGAGTGAGACTGACAATTTTTTCGCTAACCGAAAAATTGGTGCCCTAATAAAACCGTAGGGAAAATTGAAAAACCAAGATAGGCTTTTGTAGGGACCCCTCTCGTGGCCCTGTAGGTTCAAACGGATCATTTGTAGGTGCCACGAATTCTGAGTTAGGGCCCGTCAAAGTTTGACAATTTTGAGCACTTAGGGAACTCAAGGGACGACGCTGGTAGCGTATGACCCTGAGCGTTCGATCGAGTGGGGGGGCAAAATAGGAGCATTCATAGGGTAATAATGCATAACTGGACATGTCAGAGCCGACAGTTCATCATCACGATGAGCAGAACGAGAAATCGGCCACACGACAACATTCCATTGAGTGAGACTGACGATTTTTTCGCCAACCGAAAAATTTCTGCCCTAATAAAACCGTAGGGCAAATTGAAAAACTGAGATAGGCTTTTGTAGGGACCCCTCTCATGGCCCCATAGGTTCAAACGAATCATTCGCAGGTGCCACCAATTCTGAGTTAGGGCTCGTCAAAGTTTGATAATTTTGAGCACTTAGGGCGCTCAAGGGACGATGCTGATAGGGTATGAGCCCGAGCGTTCGATCGAGTGGGGGGGAAAAATAGGAGCATGCGTAGGGTAATAATGCCTAACTAGACATGTCAGAGCTGATGGTTCGTCATCGTGATGAGCAGAATGATAAATCGGACACGCGACAACATTCCATTGAGTGAGACTGACTATTTTTTCGCCAACCAAAAAATTGCTGCCCTAATAAAACCATAGGGCAACTTGAAAAACCGAGATAGGATTTTGTAGGGATTCCTCTCATGGCCCCGTAGGTTTAAATGGAACATTCGCAGGTGCCATAGGTTCTGAGTTAGGGCCCATCAAAGTTTGACAATTTTGAGCACTTAGGGTGCTCGAGGGATGATGCCGGTAGGGTATGACCCCGAGCGTTCGATCGAGTGGGGGGGCAAAATAGGAGCATGCGTAGGGTAATAATGCCTAACTGGACATGTCGGAGCTGATGGTTCATCATCGCGATGAGAAGAATGATAAATTGGCCACGCGACAACATTCCATTGAGTGAGACTGACGATTTTTTCGCCAACCGAAAAATTGCTGCCCTAATAAAACCGTAAGGTAACTTGAAAAACCAAGATAGGCTTTTGTAGGGACCCCTCTCATGGCCTTGTAGGTTTAAACAGAATGTTCACAGGTGCTATGGATTCCGAGTTAGGGCCCGTCAAAGTTTGATAATTTTGAGCACTTAGGGCGCTCAAGGGATGATGCCAGTAGGGTATGACCCCGAGCATTCAATCGAGTGGGGGGGGGGGGGGGAAATAGGAGCATGCGTAGGGTAATAATGCCTAATTGGACATGTCGGAGCTGACGGTTCGTCATCGCGACGAGCAGAACGAGAAATCGACCACGCAACAACATTCCATTGAGTGAGACTGACGATTTTTTCGCCAACCGAAAAATTGTTGCCCTAATAAAACTCTGAGCATTCGACCGAGGTGGGGGGAAAAATAGGACCATGCATAGGGTAATAATGAATTGTATCAAGTATAGTTCATTAAATGAATTGTATTGTATTGTTCATTATATGAATTGTATTGTTCATGAAATGTATTGTTCATTGAATGAATTGTATTGTATTGTTGATTAAATGAATTGTATTGTTCATTAAATAGCCATTATTAACCATTGTTAATTATTGGAATGAAGATTAAATATTTCCATGATAACACCATGCACAGATGAGCAACAATTTATATGATCGATTATCAACTTCTGTATATATAAAAATGTCAAATGATTACAAATGTATGTCCATACACAAATATGGCATAAATGCCAACTGAAACAAAATGTATGTTAAATACGTGAATGTATGTCCATATACAAAATATACATGCCAACTAGACATGTAAGCATCCCAAAACTATCTATAACATCCTAAGCAGCTGATGGATCATCAAAATCGATCCTCTTTGCCACACTGCTCGGCTCTGAAGGATCCTGCACAAGAAAAACAAACCATGATTAATATTAGTTATATTATATAATTCACATTCAAAAAGTTAACATAAAAATGAACTATAATTGAACTATTCATGTTTACCTCATCTCCACATTTTCTCTTCAGCTTTGCAGGACCCTTGATGTATGTCTTCAGTAGAGGAGGTATGTTTTGAATATTTTCATAAACAACCTACATATGTTCAGAAACATGACATTGATACAAGTTAGAATATAATTGTCACTGATAATAACAAATTATATCTACTAATCAAAAAATAAAATAAACACACATCTCCTCGAGGCATCTCTTCTTCTTCTTTAGGTATACTGGGTGTAGTCATCAAGGATGTGAAGCCAAGGATTCTCTGTATATATACACAATAAGTATATGAAACTATCAATCTATGTCTAGACATGTATAATCACTATAAGTTATTTAAACTATTCATTCAATCATATTTGCATTCAATTACCTTTCCCTTGTCTCCAACTGCACTACCAGATCCTAAATCACACTGCTCCGCACTCATGCTGCTTGTGCCCTACAAGAGTAAAATAAGATATACATGCAAGTTACTACATAATCTAATTAATACCAATATAAATGATGAGCATGTATGTACAATAAAATACAAACGACTAGGTGCAATAATATATGTACCGTCAAGCTATCAAGGCCAAATGAAATGGCCGACAAGGTGCCCTCCTGAATCTGTCTCAACTCATCCTCAGTCATCAACTGTTAAATAGACCATGTAAATAAAAATTAGTACTTAATATTATCTAATTTATAAATATTTAATTAAAATATAACATGAACTATGAAAATACAAATCTTACCACTACATCATCAATGTATGATGATGGTGCCTCCTCGCCTCTAGCATGTGAGGACTCCTCAGGGTATCCTACAGCCTGTGTAATAACATCTGGTGCATCATGCATCTCATGCACCTCATAATTTGCACTGTCCACAGGATGATCGATGGGTTGTCCTACTGGACCCAAGCATACGTGCTCACACATGACACAACTATGGGGCACACATATGTGTGGAGCCGAGGATGACATGTAAACGCCACTAAATGCACCGCTACCATCAACAGTAGGTTGAGCTACTGACGTGGCCTGAGAAACCAAAAGGCTACTCAAAGAGTGAATAGCCGATATGGTCCGTGAAGCCGCCTCACGAATGATATCAGGATGTTGCATTGCAGGTGGGGGATCAATAGGAGGAGGGGGGACATATGAGCCCTGGACTACTCTGACTGCCCCAGGTCTATTTTGGGGCATACCTAAACCTACACCCTGGAAAGGTTGGATGTCAAAGTAGCTCACATGTTTGTGTAAAACAAACTCAGCATACAATTTTTTTATAAAATAGAAGGGGATATCAAGATTGTTGTTGGGTGGTTTGTCGAAAATCATCCACCAATGATCCCAAAAGTTTTTCACAATCCCATCATTTGTGCACCATTTAATAGAAAGTTTTGTTTTTTGGGATCTACGGGCTGACCAATATGGGGATTGACAAATAATGAGGCGATTTCGGCTTTGGATATCTCAAGATCCTTGATATCCTTATACGACAAGCCATCTGCATATTTTTCCCTCATAGAATCTCGCCACAAAAGGGCGGCATCGTGCTCCTCAGTCATGGTTTCCATACTTTTTATGATCGACGTGAGAGGATCAAACATTGGGTTTAGACGAGGGATCCTACGATATACTTCTGCAATCCCCCTTAATTCATTCAAATTTTGTGCAATCAAATCCTGAATTGAGGGGGGGTTTGGCAAATGAGGATTTGGCTGTTGCAGTTGTTGTTCATCAGTGTTTTCATTGTTATCCCCCATTTTTAACCTAATTGAATGTAAACAATTAAATTTAGTTAACAAACTTAAACAATTAGGTATTTGATTTAAAAAAACCAATTTTCAATTAAAAAACCATATTTTCAATGAAAAATCAAATAAACATTAACAAAAAATACAAAAAATGAATGAAAATGATTCAACACGATAAAATTCTTACCTCTGAATCTATCTTTTAGCATTTTTTTTCAAAAAATCGGATATCGGATGGAGTAGATATCGGATTGTGATGAAATCGCATGGCCCGTGAGTTAAAATGACTCATGGGCTGCCACTGTCAAAATATAAGTCTCAAAAAATCGGATATCCGATTTTTATACTTAAAATATTTTTAAATAACATATATAATATAATACGTATTGTATTATATTATATAATATAATATGATATAATACGTATTGTATTATATTATATAATATAATATAATATTATACTATATTATATTATATTATATTATATATAATATAATATTATAATATAATATAATATAATATTATAATAATATATATTTAATACAATATTATATTATTATATAATATAATATTATATTATATATAATATAATATAATATTACATTATTATGTTATAAATAATATTATATTATATTATATTATATTATATATAATATTACATTATTATATTATATATAATATAATATTATATTATATTATATATTTTATTATATAATATATATTATATAATATAATAATAGATTATATATTATATAATATGTAACATATAATATATTTTTTAAATTAAAATTACAAATAAAAATCGGATATCCGATTTTTTTGCATAGGTAATTACCAGGCCAAGGTGTACTGACACCCAGGCCAAGCAAAAAGTCAACACGGATTTTCGCGTTTTTAGGCGAGTGAAGAAGGCTATTTTTTTCACATTGCCACTTTTTGGCCCCCCTTGATCCTGCACTAACCCATGTGTTACTGGAGCATGTATCGACTAAGAAACAACTAGTGGATATCTTTACTAAACCTCTGCCTAAGGCTACTTTTGAGTATCTTAGAGGTCAGTTAGGGGTTGTGCCCCTACATGAGGTCAGTTGAACAGATGTGGAAGACATTAGTCCCAGAGCTTATTGAAGATCTTGAAGCAGGATTGGTGTAGAGTGGAGCTACTCCACAGGGGGAGCAACTTGTTGTAGAATAATGAAGTATGACACTAATTTTTTTACTTTCACTTTGGCATTGTTGTCAAAGGGGGAGAAGAACTATAGCTAGTTACTAGCTGAAGACATGGAGACACAATTGAAGGAGATTACATGGAAAAATGTAAACCAAGATTCCTATACCTGTGTATGTGCATTACTCTCAATCATCACAATCAAAGGGTATTGATATTTGTATTGCTATCAATGCCAAAGGGGGAGATTGTTGGCATTTGTATGAAGATTGCATTAATGAAGTTTAAGTGTTGTCATTGATATCAATTGTAACTGGTAATGGAGTTGTATTTCAATTGATAGTGATGTAGTAATGCAACTATTAGTTGAGCAGTGAAGGAAGCCGACATTACTATTGAAGCAGAGAGATCAACCGATAACCCTACCTATTGATATGCCAAACCCTAACCGATGGATCTTGGTGAATCGGTTGTGTTGATCTATGATGGAATGGTGATCAGAGATGATTTTGCCACATATGCATGATGCATGTGATGAGTTTCAAAGTTTTTATTGGCGCATAGAGATAACTATTTTATCTTGGGAATGAGCGAGTTCATTGCATGAAGTGACTTTTGTAAAGCTTCTAACAAGTCTTGGCTCCTAACAAGGCGAATTTTAGAAGAGTTCAGAATACTTGTGGGTATTCATCCCCACCGTGGTTTTTCCCATTTGGGTTTCCACGTCAAAAATCATTGTGTCAAGTGGTGAATGGTTTTTATGGTTATGTTTTGATATGGTTAATTTGTTTAACTGGTAAAGCCAATTAGTCTATGTGTTAAGATGACTGGAAGTGATTTCAAAAGTGCTATTACTATTGTTAGTAAAGTGTTTTGATGTTTTGGTTAAAAGGTTTGGGAGTTTCAGATTTGTTACACTATTATTTTGGTATGCTAGTCAACCGATAAACTTGATAGTGCAGTTGTAGTTTATTACTCAGTGTTGAACCGGTTAGTTCAGTGATTGATTTATGAGTTGGGTTTGAGTTTGGTGAAAGTTTAGTCTATTTTCTATCTACTAATTCACACCCCGCCTCTCAGTAGTTGTCTGGATCCTTATTGATTCATCATATTATCAAAGTCTGGGTCATGTACTATATCTTTGACATTGATTGCTTCTCTAACTCTTGCATTCTTTCTTCCTTGAAGAAATTGATCCTTGCATTTTTCTCTCCTTTTTAGAATTTCTCTGTGTGGTTTCTTGTATTTTGGGGATGACACATAGTATTGAGACAATATTTTACATCGAGGTCTCTTTCACTTTGCTGACTCAAATACTCTAGCTTGTTATGTGCTTTCATGTGTGTGCTATCCTTATGTTTATCATGATCTAACCCCATCCTATTGGGAATTTTCACTTTATAACCTTGTCTTGTGCATATTTATTTGTCTAATCCATTTGTTTTGTAGGTCTTCAGCTTGGGGTCATGCTTCCTTGGTTTGGAGATTTATCTACTTCCTCTACAGTATCCTTTTGGCATCTTGATGTTATTTATGTTTAGTAGATTTCCTTTAGTGTGCATATTTATGTTGATTCATAAGCCCGCTAAAGTGGGGGCAAAACGTAGAGTAGAAAATTCTATACCCCTTTGCAATTCCACCTACACTTTTGTAGCTACTTTAGTGTCCATTCCTGTAGCATTTGAGTAGGCTCATTTTAGCCCTTACATCAGCCTTTTCCCTCTCAGTATGCTCAGGACACCCTTTTCAACAACTATCCTTTAGCTTCAATTTCATGTTAGTCGTGTGTTTCTTGTCACCTATTGTTTTGAGTATGATTTGTCTGGACACTAGTGCGTTGCGTAGACGTCTGCACGTTGCACATTTTTCCTACTACATCTTAACATTCAAATATTGGTTCTACACATTTTGACACTTATAACCTATCTTGGTCGATGGAACTGGCTCAGAATCTTCTAGATGGCTTCACAACCCTCTTTTACCTCCTCTTCTCTCTTTTAAATCCATCTTTTCTCTTCACTCAATCTCTCTAGTTCCTCCACATAAACTCTCTCTCTCTCTCTCTCTCTCTCTCTCTCTCTCTCTCTCTCTCTCTCTAAGTTCTTCAAGCAATCTCTCTTGTTCTCTTGGCTCTCACAACTTTCTCATTGCGCTCACTACAACAATCTCTAGTTTGCTACAACACTATTAGGCTCTCACAATACTCTTTGTATCTTTCTTGGCTTTCTCAAGTCTCACTGGTAATATCTATCTACTTATCTTATCTTTGAGCATCTTGGGATTTATCACATCCCCTATCTATTTGATCATTTTATCATTCTATCTATATATCTTTTTGATCTATCTATCTATCTGGTTGTCTGTGGAGGTGGAAACACCAAAGCGGGGGTTTGACTGAGGCAAGCCCTTATACATCCCCAACAAATTTTCTCTTTTGTATGTGTGTAGGTTTCTTGGGGGCATTCAACCGCATAGAGGTTTGTTGTATTTATTTGTTATTCATTTTCTTTATATAAATCTTTGTTATACTTATTTGTATCTCTATTGTATACTATTTGTTGCTATATTTTTGATTCTGGGTCTTTTCTGTTCGAGGTCCATATGAGACTATAGTGCACCATGCTGGTGTCCTTGACTGAGATGCTTAGATTCGAACTAAATATTCTCTATCATTTGCTATTTCTATTTCTATAATTAGATATCTTCACCAGTTTCACTAATTGGAGAAATTTAAATGCATGTTGTGAAATTAGCTCTCAAGGGAACATATTTCTTCCCTTTGCAGGGTCACTTTTGTACCATTACATCATCGAAGTCAATTAACTCATTCTAGCTACTTTGGATATCCCCTAGAACATCATTTTGAACATTATACCATGTAATTTAGCTCATTTTTATGTTCCTTATACGCATTTGTTTCTTGTTTAATATTTGGTGCAAGTGGTAATGATGTAGCTTCATCCAATAGACTGCAACATTACCAAATTATGACATTAGAGTTCTATTTTTTGATGACCTCCCTTCCCCATTTTTAAGAATATTGTTCCTACTCAACTTCTGTCATGAAAAAAAAGTAGTAAAAAATATCTTTTTATTTAAGAATGAATCATAGAATATAGATCCATGGGCCCTAGATGTCTCCCTACTCAATATTATTCATAAGGATGAAGTAAGAATGATAAAGAGAATCTAAATAATCTTGTAACAATATAAATAAATGATCACTTACCCTTAGGTTTTTCGTCAACTCGCTAATGCAACAATATTGGTATTTGTAATTTTCCTATAATTCGAATCCAAATCTTGAAACTAAATAAAATATTTTAAAATAAATCATAATAGTTTCAATCGTATTTATATCAATCTATATTTGATGAATGTTGTAGTATTTTTTAATGTTAAACTAATAACTTGCATATCTCACATGACAATAAAATGTTACATGTAAATATTGGGTGAGTTAAGCCTTGACAAAACACATATGTTGTAATTTTCAAGAAGATTATGGACCTAGGATTAGCATGGAGCTATGATGATATTGGCAAATAGGTGGACAAAATAATACATACACCCAAACTTCTAGACAAAAATATTAATTACACCATTAAAAATGCCTAGTTTACTATGACGAAAATATTAAGTGCATATGGCCCATAAAATAAATTGATGGTGAATTTAAACGCATTTGATCGATAATTTATAAAATCCAACTGATTTGACCTCCCATTGGTTGCAATGTATTTGTCAAACTTGAATTTGTGGATATGAACTATTCATCAATTGACAAAGATTTGTTGTTAAAAAAAATACTGAATATTTCTATGATGATCCCAAGAAAAATGAATGAATGTCTTTAAGTACAACAACATAATACAAAAATCAACATAAATGTAAATTAAGTCAACGCAACTACCATGAATAATTTGATGAGATTTATTTTTTAATTTAAACATGATTTAGTCAAATCTCTAGATAAGAATTAATGAATCTAAACATCAAGATAAAACTCAAAAATAAATAAAATATAATTAAAATAAAATAATCTGTTTCCATAAAAATATATGTCTACAAACTAATGATTACTATATATTTTCATGGTTACCATTAAGAGCATTATTTTATAGAAAAACAACAAATTTAGTGACAAGGTATATCTCCAACATGTTCAATGCATTTTTTTCCCAAAAGCAGCAACCTACCCCTCGCACCAACTTCGACCCATTATCACCTAAAAGCCGGTTCAAGATATCGACATCAAATGCTTACGCCTTTCATGCTCTCACGAAACACTAAAAGTCTAGTTCCACTGCAATTTTTTTATCTTTCTTTAAATAAAAACAAATAGAGAGCGCCAGAGATTCTTCCACGCGCAACACCAGCTCTAGAAATTAATTGCAGAGAAAATGGTACTTGCAGAGTCAGAAGAACGTGATAACGACCTCAATCTGACAACTAACGAAAAGTAGTCTACCTAATTCACTTACTGAAAGAAGACCTCGTTAAAACCTCCATACCTTAATCAGAAGGCCCTACCTTGGTACAGAAAATACTGAGTCGTCTCGTTTGTACTCCAAAAAATGGCCAAAGGCGGTGTAATAGTGGCCATTCTGTGTCTACTGGTGTTATGCGGCAAAAGAGCAGAGGCCACGGACAAGACCATTGTATTTTATATGCACGACATAGTGAGCGGATCGAACCAGACGGCGAAACCAGTTGTTCCAGATGGAACCACCAACAATTTGGCCTTCGGTGCGATTACGGTTATTGATGACCTGCTGACACAGTCGGCCGACCCTTCTTCGAGCGTTGTGGGAAGAGGGCAGGGCATGTACATCACAGCGGCCCAGGATTCCTCCACTCTTTTGCTCGTTTTCACGGCCGTGCTTACTAGTCCCGAGTATAATAGTAGTACCATTAGCTTGCAGGGCGCCGACAAGTTAATGCAGGCGCAGAGAGATATTCCTGTTCTTGGAGGAACCGGAATGTTCAACTTTGCTCAGGGTTATGCAACAATGGAGACTGCTTCTCTCAGCGGATTTAACGCCGTGCTCAAATTTACCGTCTTTTTGCGTTATTAGATGCTTCGGTTCTCGGTCTGGTTCGTGGCTGTTTATTTTGAACGCCAAATGTTTTCTGATGGAGTCTTCGACTCACTGTAAAAGATTTAGTCATTGATTTCAATAATATATAAAGCTTGAATTTGAATTCTGTGCAAATAGACTATTTTGAGGGAATTTCTGATATTTTAAGGTCCTGATAAAGATCAAAGCGCGAGGCAAACGTATATTTTGTTTAAAGTCAGGAAATTGCAGTCCACAATTTAAATGTATTGAATTTTCCATCATATTCAGTCATTGATTTCAATAAAATATAAAGCTTGAGTTCGAATTTGCTCTATGATATACAGATTTCTGTGCAAATAAACTATTTTCAGGAAATTTTGAATAATTTAAAGTCACTGATACATATCGAATCGTGAGGCAGATGTATATTTTCTTTAAAGTTGGGAAGTTTCTGCAGTCCAGAATTTAACTCCGTAGAATTTTTCATCATGATGAAAAATTTACAGTTAAATTCAGAAATATATATTTTCTTTTATGCAACCAAGGAAACTACCTCCCTCAGCGGATTTAACGCCGTGCTAAAATTAATCGTCTTTTTGCGTTATTAGCTGCTTCAGTTCGTGGCTGTTTGCTTTGAATGTCAAATGCTCTGGTGGAGTCTTCCACTCACTGTAAAAGATGATTTAGTCATTTATTTCAATAAAATATAAAGCTTGAACTTGAATTTGATCCGTGACATACAAATTTCTATGCAAATAGACTATTTTCAGAAAATTTAGGATATTTTAAGGTCGCTGATAAAGATCAAATCGTGAGGTAAACGTATATTTCCTTTAAATTCTGGAAATTTCTGCAGACCATAATTTAACAGTGTACAATTTTTCATTATGATGAAATTTTTTCCGGAGTTCAATTCAGAAATATACATTTTCTATTTAAAATTGATATCATGTTATGCAACAATGGAAACTGCCTCTCTCAGCGGATTTAACGCCGCGCTCAAATGTACCGTCTTTTTGCGTTATTAGCTGTTCTCGGTCTGGTTCGTCACTGTTTACTTTGAACATCAAATTGTGAAGCAAACGTATATTTTCTTTAAAGTCGGGAAATTTCTGCAGTCCAGAATTTAACTTTGTAGAATTTTTTATCAGATGAAAAAATCTACACAGTTAAATTAATTTTCTTTTTAGAATTGATATCATGTTATGCAACCATGGAAACTGCCTCTCTCAGCGGATTTTTCGCCTTGTGCTCAAATTTACCGTCTTTTTGCGTTAGTAGCTGCTTCAGTTGTCGGTCTGGTTCGTGGCTGTACGCTTTAAAATGCGAAATGCTATGATGGAGTATTCCACTCACTGTAAAAGATTCAGTCATTGATTTCAATAAAATATAAAGCTTGAATTTGAATTTGCTCTGTGAGATACAAATTTCAGTGCAAATAGATTATTTTCAAGAAATTGAGGACATTTTAAGGTCGTTGATACAAGATCAAATCGTGAGCTAAACGTAAATTTCCTTTAAAGTCGGGACATTTCTGCAGTCCACAATTTAACTGTGTAGAATTTTCCTTAATCACGAAAATCTTTACAGAGTTAAATTCAGAATATATATATAAAATTGACATCATGTGAAGGTATATTTTTTCTTAAAACTGGATTTTGATTCCGTCTAAGCAAGGTGAGAAAATATTTTTATTTTATTGTTGGGATAGGTGGATTAGTTGGAGCTGTGTTTGTGTTTTTAGGGTTTGTAGTTTACTTACATTTTGTTTTTAATTAGAATTTGGTTTTGTCAGTTCAAAGTTAGTTGCTTGAAATCTGAATTTTTGTTTGTCTTTTTTTAAAGAATTAAAAGTTGTTAAGAGAAAGAAAAATAATTACAAATAGAATTCTTTGAAAATTAGGATTATTATTTTCCCAAAACAAACAAAATCTTCTGAAGTAGACTAATTAATTACATATATGTATTTGTCAATCATCAATTTAAATTTTAATATCTTTTAAACTATTGAATTTTTGAAAATGATAAATTTATAAAGAAAAATCTTTTAATTTA
The DNA here is from genome assembly GCF_030272615.1 of Cryptomeria japonica. Taxonomy (NCBI): domain Eukaryota; kingdom Viridiplantae; phylum Streptophyta; class Pinopsida; order Cupressales; family Cupressaceae; genus Cryptomeria; species Cryptomeria japonica. Next base: position 609,355,393 of record NC_081414.1, on the reverse strand, counting down.
AATTAAAAAATAATAATGTAAATTACCCACATCTGTTTTCAAAATACAATAAATTTAAATTTAATTTCACTATTTAATATAAATTAATGAACTTTAAATGCGGGCATTTTTAAAAGAAGTTCAAATGGCCGACACTGTAATCTATACTAATATAGACTTTTATTAAATACATGTCATTAAAACAAAGTATAATGAATCAAAATGTTACCAGGCGTCTGATTAAATAAGAAATTAGAATTATGGTAGCTGCCATAAGTGATTGATTTAACCAGATATGCTGATTTTTGGTAATTGATTTCCTTTGTTGTGACAATATGATTGGGGTGGAGCATTCATGATTTCTATGACTTGTTTGTTGCCTAGGGAAAAAGTCCACGATCCATTATACAACTGGAGAAGTTTTCAAATTATAATATTATTATGTTTATGTTTCTATATAAAAGCCAACGAAAAAAGTATCCATCTCAATGATTTCACTCGACGAACACACTTTTTATGATGCGTATATTCGCTACATTGAGATGCCGTGGTGGGCCATGCTGGAACCCTTGTCCTCACGTTCAACTACTTGCATTTTATTTCGTGAATATTCCATTCACTGTTTTTGATTCTTTTGAAAATTAACAAGAGTTAACTTTTATTTATTGTGGAATATTTATGTATTTATTGTATGAATTTTTTTAATCTATTTAACTAATCATTATACAATAATGAGTTGTTTTGGGATTAGATTGTGTAAATTTTGTATCAACGTTTCTGATCAAGTCAATGATCTCCATAAGCAACTGATTATTATCTCATGGATTGTGAAAACTTAATGTTTATTAATCATTATATATTTAGAATTAAAAAATTTGAACAATTTTTTTTATAATTATATTTAATATTTTTATTTTAGATATTTGTAAAATATCATTTATTTGTCTTCCTATTGATTTATATTAGAATTTGTTATGAAAAAAATCAAAATTTTCTCTTTTCAAAATGATATGTCTTAAAGCATTTAGTTAAGTGAATCAAATGTCAATTGTATTAATGGTTTGAATGACATGATCACTATTGTATATGTCATATATTTTGACCTTATTGTATATGTTTTATTGGTTGAATTTAGAAATTGTCATCTCAAAAATAATTTGGCATTCAATTTTTATAAAAAAAGGCTGTAATAGTTTAAATTTTGTGATTAAATTTTCAACTTTATTAATTTTTCGAATGACAATGAATAGTGTTATATATATGACATGACGACAAAAATAATTTAATTTGAAAGTCATTTCCACCTACAATTTACAATTATTTTGTTGGTTTCAATTCATCCACCATTGACATGAATTTTTTCATAGATTTTTTTAATATATTACATTTGTTTTGGTTAAATTTGAATTGTATCAATATATATTGAAAAGAAAAATATGAAAAAAAAATTATGAAAATCTTTATGTTGGGATGAGAAATATACAATCTTATCTTGAACAAAATCTAGAAAAATCTTGTCCACCAACTTTTCAAGGAACTCAATAATTATTTTAAAATGGTATGAAGATATTCTTTTATATAAATAAACTCTCAAATTTCACTATTCTAAAAGATCCTAAACCTTTATACCATTAAAATCAGGTGATTTGTTTCTTTTATATTTTCATATTTAATATATTCCCATAGTTATGTCTAATAAAAAAATTCACTACATACATATGACATAAAAAAATTTGTTGCATAAGATCATGTAGAGTGTCTTTTGAAAATCTAATCATGTTTACTTCCATTTATTATTTATTTTATTGATGAAAGATGAATAAAAAGTACATAAAGAAAAGTAGTCCACAAAAGGAGTTGCAAATAAGAATAGAACAACAACTAATCTAAACAACTAAATAACTGAATTCAACAAAAGTCACTAACATAACCAACCCAAAACAAGGCTAATGAAGTCTTACAAAAATAAGACCAAGGCTAAGGACACATTTATACATATGACAAACGATTAGATCATAAACTTAAATAATGTTTGAAGTTGTTTAGCACACCAAATATCTTTATCATATAATTGCTCAAACTGATACTTGATCACCTCCAACTGCATGTGCTAATTGTCATCATCTTTCAGCTAAGAACAAAGATAAACAAACTGTAGCAATATGTTAGAGTAAAACTTCAACATTTCAATCTCCTAATGTAAAATATGATTAGAAAACATAGTTGAACATCTACTCTTCCAAATATTAAGAAAGATAGCATGTCTCATAGAATCAACAATAACATTATTAAATAATTCATTACCTAATAATGCCATTTTCCAGCCCAACCTATGACCAAATATAGCAGGAAACTGAGAACAAACAACCTTCCATTTTTTCCTGGACACATAATAGTCCCAAAAAACATGTTTCAAGTTTTTTGTATGATGACAAAATAGGTATTTGGTAGGTATAATCCTTAAATATTTCAATCTATCACCAATTGGAAGTTTAAAATGAAGAAGCTTCCAAGACAAAATTTGAGCACTAGCCTCTTCTTTAGAGTTCCAAATTTGAGCACTTAGTTCTTCCACTTTCTTTCATGGAACTTACAACTCCATTTCAGATTAAGTCTTGGATTAAGAGCCATGTTAGGAAGGATTTTCAGATATATTTTCTTAAGAGGGAAACAACAAAATTGGTATTGATTCAACCACACCCAATCTTTATAGAAATTACACTTGAACGATGTACATATTTTCATGAGGAGATCTATAGGGATAAGGGCTTTAACAAAGGCCACAAATCCCTTATATCTTTTGTTCAAATAAAAATTACTTTTTGTATTTTTCCAATCCTCCCAATCAAGTGATTTGAAATCCCAAATATCACCAAAGTGTTACAATCCTTTCATGAATAAATAGTGAGCTTGTTTAGGAAAGATAACACCAAGCGGCTACCCATGATACTGCACAAGCCTGTTCCACCATATGGAGGAGGTCCCAAAACTAAAACCATTATGTAAGGAATTCTTTTTCCAACTTAAAAATTTGCAACATTGTTGCCAAGCTTTCCAAATAGATTGTAAGAGAAATGAAGCTTTAACACGAAAGAAAGGAGCCATCAAGATCTTATCAAGCCACCCAACACCTTGCCATTTATTCTTCATAGAAGCCTTGTCAATATGGTGACAAATCAAGGTTTTTCATTGTTCTTCCCCGAAGACCACCCTCACAATCCATTTAGTAGCTAAATATAATCCCTGTGTCTTTGGATCACAAGACCCAAGCCACCTTTGTTCTTAGGTTGAGTACAATGTAACCAAGAGGTAGTTCTAAAACTTTGTTTACCTTCCCAATCTGTCCATAAGAATCTATAGATGATTTTTTTAAGTCCTCATAACCTCTTTTAGAGGACATCCAACAAGATGAGTAGTAAACATGAGAAGCCAAAAATATTTTGTTAACCACTTATATTTTGCTTGCAAATGAAAGAATTCTATTCCCCCAAGTAAACAATTTAATTTTTAACTTAGTTAAAAACCAATTCCACATGTCATACAAATTGACTCCCATAACAAATGAAATGCCTAAGTATTGTGTTATATGAAATCTTATATTAGAACAATATGACAAAAGAATTCCAAATTATTATATGACAAAATAATTCCAAATTATTAGTTAAAAACCAATTCCACATGTCATACAAATTGACTCCCAGAACAAATGAAATGCCTAAGTACTATGTTATATGAAATCTTATATTGCTTCTAGTGCTAATATGAATGGCACAACTGCAAAAGCTATGAATATGCCTCATCTTTGTAATTTTTTTTATTAGTTGATATTTTATTTATCATTTTTTAATTTTTCTTATTATTTTAAGTCTAACCACTTTTATATGGAATTTATTGTTCTAGTTTTTTACTATCTGCCAGACATTATTGATACAATGACTTGCATTGCATCCATTTTTTCAATTAGGTATTATAAAGGGTACGTTGTATTTGTAAGTGTCTCTTTGAGTTCACCCAAATTTTATAACTGTTACCTCACATCTCATTATTGCTGCAATAGGGATTATGACCAACATAGGCTACATGCAAGCTCTCGGTGCCATAGAGTCTCTTTGTTCTTAAAATTGTAGTGGATTGTTAGGTACATTCCCTCTTTTGCACTCCAAATTGTAGTGGTCAATGCACATGACCAAATTTACTTTGACATCTAGAGGATAGTATTAACTTTTAAGTAATTAGAGGTTTATGAGGTGTATTTGGCCAATATTTGTTTTTGTGGGATATGATGGTTGTGTTTTAAGTCATCTTAAGATGATCTCAGTGAGTAAACATTTCACTAATGATATTTTTTCATTTTTCTTCATGAATGTTGGCAATTTTTACAAGTTAAGAGACCCATTGAGCACATAGGAACCTTTCAACATTTGTTAATAGGGGGAGGGACAACTCTTTCTAATGCTAAAGAGGATACAATGAAATGCACAATGACCCATTTGTAGGTCTCAACCTCCAAGAGACATAATTAAGATGCTTGAGTCATCCATGTGCATGTTAGACAACCTCAATCTATTAGAAGCTTGAATTAACATATAATTAGAAGAGTGCACATAAAAAAGTTGTTACCTCATAGAGGTAGGAATAAAATGCATCAAAGTAGCCTTGTAAATTCATTACTCTATTAATATAATACTTGATCTCTCTAACAAAAACTCGTTATGCATAGTGATTGTGATAGCCAATAGTTCTCATTTGATGATCATCTAGGTCAACTTTTGATCTAAAAGAAACTTATCACAAAAGGGGTCGTGAACTATCCTCATTCATAGTCAAACCTCACTATAATTGAGATATCAAAGCTTTCAATCACAGGAAAGATATAGCAACAGTAATGTAGATGTCAACTTGAAGAGAATGAGTAGTGACAATAGAAGTCATACAAAGTTAGAGACCAAGAGTTGCTAGTCAAACCAAAAGCCCTAGATCCATAGATGATACAAAGAGCGGTCAAATAACTCTCCACAAGTGTAGATAGTTATAAAATCATAGTGGTGAAGGTTTTTTAGTGGTAAGATAATCAAAACAATATGAGAAAACACTTAGATAAGAGATCATTTTTAAAAGATGACAAGGATGCCATCATACTCATTGTATGTGACAATAAGGACATTCACTATTTCAAAGACAGTTGTGAGTAAGAATTTCTGTATCAAATCAATATAAATACTATCCTATACTTATTGCAGAAGCCATAAACTTGAGCCAATATTCATAGTGATAAAGGAGTCTTTCAACATTAGAAACATAGAGGATATAGACTATCAAAGTTTCAAACAATGGTAGGCATGCATTCCAGGTAGCTCAAATAGGGGAGATTTGATAGAGCACAAGCCATGATAGAAACCTAGAGACAAATCCCTGTATCGGGCATAGTTAAGAAGGATAGTGCCCTAAAAAGTTCTAATGATTTGCTTGAATTGATCAAAATATTGATGCATTATTAGCCGATAGGCTACATTTTGTGTGGGGTTTTGACTTGAAACTTGTCTCACGCTGTAAAATAATTAACGGGATGACGTGAAACTGTCAGCTTTCAGTAGTCATTAGAAACAGTTGAGTCATCAAATGAAATTAATGGGGCCGGTTTTCATAAAACTAGTGGGTTGTCACAAAACTAGTATTTTTGAATAGTTATCAGATGAGATCAAATTTTCAAACTAAATCAAATCTTTGAATCATTCAGATCTCCAAATCAGATCTGATTTCCTCACCTCATGCCTGGTTATAACATAATCAAATTTTTGAATCATTAGATCTCCGAATTGGATCTGATTTCCTCATCTCATGCCTGAAAACATATTTTAAATTGATTTTGGGTTCGCTTTGCATAGAATTTGGCTAGAAAAATAATTGTGATTGAATTTTGTTTCTATACTTGGAGTAAATAAAGAATTTGGCCAGAAAAATAGATGTGCACAATGTTTTGATTTCTGAAGGCTATTGTCCCTATGGTAATAACCTGCATCTAGGCTATAAACTTGCTATAACCTAATTTCTGAAGGCTATTGTCCCTTTCGCATTCCTCTCCTACTCGACCTCTAGGTATACTTCTTAATTTTTTAATTTTCAATGTTTGCTTCACTCAATGGGTTTACTCTTGATTCATTAATTTGATCTTTGAAGTTTTTGTGTATGTCTCTCCCAGTTATGCTCTCAAAGAAGGAATTGTACTGAGAATATAGTTGATCTTTTGTTCTCCTTTCAGCATCAACTATGGATTAAAATTCAATACCCATGCATTTTCACTTCAATATAACATTTTATCGTTAAGCCCAAGCCCTTGTGACCAATAAACCAAAATGAGACAATTTTGTGCTGCTCACAATCCAAATAACAAAATGGTTTGGTTTTGAAGCAACTTATATATTTTTATTAATAATCTTCAATCCCAATGTTTCACATTATTAGTTAGAAGGCAATGTTGAGTTTGTTATTTTTTTAAATGTCCCACCTAAAGGTTTTGAGTTTCTAACAATGATTAGAATATTCTTGTGTTTCTAAGGTTGTGTAGCTCTTTAGCAAGGTTTTTGGCTTTTGGTTTAGTTTTATAAATGGTTCATATTTCATTGTCAGAAGATTCACAATTGGCCAATCATTGAAAAATATGCATACTTTTCCTCTTAGTGCATGTTCAAGTTTGGCATTTTAAAGTATAATGTATTAAGGTATAATCAAATTAGGTGCTCACTAATAATTGATATCATCAAAGAATGATAAAGATTGATCTAAAATAATTGTTCTCGTAGGGCGTCATATAATTTTTTACTTTTGGAAACAGTTGTATTAAGAGAAATTAACTGTTCTTTATTAGTGTGCCAGCTTTTCACTGTTGCCATGTTAATTACAAACCTACTATTTTGTGTAGGTTTTTGTCACCTAAAAGGTATTGAGGAATTCTCATCTTGTACGGTAGGAAAAGTTAAAGATAATAAGGTAGAAGAATTTAATCTTGACAACAAATTCATTCTATAATTGAGAAGGTTTACTAAATTCAACAAGAGCTTGATAATGTAGGTGAAACATATTTTTTTTGGGATTTTATTTTTATTTGAGCATCTCTTTTTAATTATAAGGTAAAATTGAATTATAAAGTGAAGTATTTCCATTTAGATGGTACAACGGTTCAGTAAATCTTCATTGCTTTATCAATTAGACATATCCAATTCTATGTACAATGCAAGTAAGCTTTGTGCTACTATGATCTATGGTTATGTAATTTGTATAGTTTTATGACAAAGTAAGTTTCACAATGATGGAGGTGGAGAAATACTATAATGAGATACAAAGGAGTATGTTTTTTTAGTGTGCATCTCTAATTTGTTATTATTTTTTTATTAAATGACTTCAAGTCATGGGATGGATTTCTTAATTTATGTGGTAAAGATGTAGTAGAAAATGCATGCTTGGATAACCTTCAAATAGTAATAAATGATTCCTATATGTTCCACACTAGATTTTCCTCTTGGGATTGTAATTTCAAAGTTCTCATTCATTGCTTGGGTTACATGTTCCATTCTCATCAAGTTCTTTCATGTTGCTCTTTCCCATTAACTGATTTATATGTGGACATCTAATTAATCTCTTCACCAAATTTGTGTTCCTTTTTGTCATCAGTTGCTTACTTTCACTTTACTTTATTTTAGAAGCAACCTCCTTGGTTTTTATTGAGTAGTAAAATATGCATGCTCAAACAAGTTGTTTACAACATGTGAATAAAGCTCAAAAATAATTACCACTATAACTCAAAGAATTTATAGAATGTATTGTGCCCACAAAAGTCATTTTCATCATAATGATAGCTAATGTTTGTTTATTTCTTCCTCTAACTCTTCTACCCTACTAAAGGAACTTGTGACTCTTATCATAGAATAAAATTTGAGATGGAGATATACTTATGTCCTTAGATTCAATTATGCTATGTGTCACCTAATAAGTATTTTTCTCTCTATTAGGAAAATAACCACTCAAGATATGAGTAAAGTGAAAATACCAAATTAATAAACTAAAATTGACATAACCATTGCAAATCCATTATAATATTCGTGTAAAATATAAAATTGTTAATTGAAACAAATAATATATAGTATATGATATGGGCGGCTGCAAGAAGTTGAGTCCCACTTTTGGGCAAAAAGTGGAAGTGTTTTCTCTGTTTTTCAAAATTTTCGTCGATTGATGTCAAAATTTGATGCACTTAGAGATTGAATCTCAAAAAATTTCATCACTAGAAAATGTAGTGCTCAGAGTCTACTTTTCAAATATGTAATTTAATTTAATACCCACATGCTAGAAATCCCTTTTTAGTAGGCATGTTTAAAAACCAGTATTTCAAAATGCCTGTTTCAGGACCATACCACACATGTGTATGACCACCCTTTCTTGATGCAAATAAATGATTTTTTGTAAATCCTTCTAGGAAATGATACCTAAGACACCAAATATTGATGAGAATTTTTTTTCTTATTTTTTTATTGAGTATATTTTTTTTTATTAATTTTTAACTAACAATAAAGTATATTTTCAAAACATCGGGTGTACGACCACCATAATTTGATGAAAATTTCATATTTTTCAATTTTTTTTTTTAATATTCAAAATTATTGTATGTAGATTGATGTCATATAATTTATTTTTCTAAAATCCTAAAAACAAAAAAGTTACTAAAGTTTTAGTGAACCTTGGTATTTTAGGTTTAGGTTCCACTTTTGATTAATAAATAATACAAAAAAAGTAAAATTAATCTTATCACTATCAAATTTACATTTTTGAAATGAGAACGCTGAAAACTCTAATGGGTTTTCGTTTCGTCAAAAAATTCAATCAGAAAGGCCCTCAAAAAATTAGGCCAAGGTAGAAATCTAATGTCATTTTACCTTAGTCATTTTTTTGGAGTTCCAAGAATAGGCTTTGTCCCACCAAGCCTATCCCGAAGCAAAAAACAAAGCTAAGGGTTGTTTCTCACCCCTAATTTTAACAAACGGGCGTGTTTCGCTTTGTACCGTTGAAAGCGAAACGGGCGCTCGTTTTTGAAAATGGGCGCCCGTTTCATTCAATAACGGGCGCCTATTTTTGAAAAGATCTGTTGGGCCAGAATCTGGCCCACAAGCACAAATCCCAATGATTGAATGATTTTTCAATCATTGCCTGACAGGTACGATCTGCAAAGAGAATGTTTTGATTAATCATTCTCTTTGTTTGTCTTGTTGTCGATTTGGTAAGGAAATCGATTCAAATTCAAATTTTGGTGTAGCCATGGGATCAAATCAACGTAGGAAGAGGCAAAGGAAGCTTCTGACAACTGAGGAGATTGCAGCAAATAGGGAGAAGGAGGCAATGTGTCAATGAGAGAGAAGATCAAGAATGAGAGAAGGAGCTTCAAGTTCCACAATCGTTTTAGAAGACGAGAACATCAATGAGACCATAAATGTTGATGAAGGACACACAATAGAACCATTTAATTTAGGTGCATTTTCTAATCCATTATTGGATACATGTATGTCTTCATAGCCCTATATTTTTTCTCATGAAGAAATTGGTGATTTAGTAGAAGCGGGTTACTCATTAAATGAAATTCTAATTGAAAATCAAACCCCAAATGAAATTAGATCTCAAGTTGAAACTAAAATTAAAAACCAAATTGAAACCCCAAATGAAACTAGATCTCAACTTGAAACTGAAATTGAAACCAAATTTGAAACTCCGAATGAAATTGAAAATCCACTTGCAACTAAAACCAATAATGTGTATGTAGACATGGAAACACCAATTGAAAATGAAACATGTTTGAATGATAATCATCTTCTTGAAAATTTTGAAATTAAAAGTGATGTACTAGACAACCTTCCTAGCTTGGTTTCATGGAGACAGATTAGGACACATGCAAATAGATTGTTTAGACATTTTTTTTATAAAAAGAAATTTGGGTTTCAATGTCAATTAATGGTACAACTAATTAAAATGACTAAAATGCGAAAAGTGATGAAGAAGTTAGGCTTTTATGTCAAATCCAAGAAGAAGGATGAGTCTTTAAAACAAGTTGTATCGACTGTTGCTAGCGCCTTTGATACAATTGGAAAGAAAAGTCATTCTAAAGATAAAAATACGGCACGATGGGCAATAACAACAACTTTAGTAAGCCAAACAACTTCTAATAAAAGAATGATGAGTAACATAAGTGGATATCTTAATATTCATCGCAAAACTTTGTCAAGAGCTATAAAAAGAAGAGTTAATTTTGAAATTGATTCGGCAAACAAATTGTGGACTTTTAGTGGTAGACTACCAAGGTCTGATATGAAACTTACTGGTGGAGTCAAAAATTTGATCGAAAAATTCTGGCACGATAATATGAGAGTATCACCTAATGTTAGAGATGTTCTTAAATTAAGAGTTGGGTCAAAAATTCATGATCCACATCCAAAACACCTATTGGACATGACTCAAACTGAATTGTATAAAAAAAATTTGGATGATAAGGTGTTGACTATTAGCATTTGTCAAAGGTCTTTTGAAAAGTGTAAACCTTGGTATGTTCGAATTAACAAGGAAAGAGTCACATGTTGTGAAACTCATGTTCAATTTCGCTACCATTATGATGTATTTCTATATATACGTGTTACCATGCATAGTAATGGAATGTTCCAAGAATGTGGTATAAATATACCACCTAAAACTAGAAAGGAGTTTATTTCAAGTTTTTTTTGCAACCCACTAAAAGAACAAAATTTTATTTTCAATGCATGTGTTTCTGGTGTATGTGATATATGTGGCAATCTTGCATTGTTGGATGAATGTTTGCATGAAAATATTTCAAATGATTTTGGACAACAATTAGTTGATGTTAAAAGATTTAAAACTGTTGAGTATCCACTGAAGGATGGAAAGGTTGGAAAACGATGCGATCTAATCACTGAAAAAGTTAGTGTTCATGCATTTACGAATGAATTCAAGAGTAACATCGTACCTAAATATGTTAAACACACTCAAAATGCTAGATGGCTCGATGGTCAGTTTTGAATATGTAAGGATACATTTTCTGTTGGTAGTATACTTTCGGTTGTTGACTTTGCAGAGAACTACACGCTTGCACCACAAGATGAGGTCCAATCACAATACTACAATTCAGTGCAAGTATCGATTTTTGTCCATATTGTCTATAGGCATGCACCAGACAGTACAGAAGAGGATCACAAAATTTTGAGAGAGTACCATTTCTATATGAGTGATAATAAATTACACTCATCTGAGTTTGTCCAGTTTTGCTTCAAGACCTTTTTTGAGAATTTGAGGGAGAGAGAAATTTAGATGACACAACATCTAATATGGTCTGATAATTGCACAGGGCAATTCAAGAATGCTAGAATGTTTTATTGGTTGAGTAGGATTCATAAGAAAACTAATATCGAACACATGTGGAGTTTTTTTGAGGCTAGACATGGGAAAGGAGAACATGATGGTGTCGGTGCATGTGTTAAGAGAGCCCTTTGTAGAGAGCAACTCAAATTCGAGGAAAAGGCTAAATTTAAAAATGCAAGTGCAATTGTGGATTGGTGTAGTGCAAATTTATCCACAAGATCAAGTCAGAACTCTACAATTAGATGTTTCTTCTAGCTAGTTAAAGAGGAGAATATCCTTCCAAGATATGATTGTGACAAATCAATGGGTCAGCTAGATGGCATTCATTTAAGAGTTCTAATTCTAACACTTGGACTATATGGACTAGAGAGCTTACATGTTTTTGTCAATTTTGTGTTGCAGGTGAATGGGAAGAATGCGAGAATATGGAATGGGTCGAAGAATGGCAACACAAATCCTTAACACCTATTGAGACACAATATGAAGATGTTAGAAGAAATGAAGACCCCGATCATGCATTTTCATCAAAATATTATGATCGTGTTTCAGACCTCATACAACCTGGTAATTTAATTCAATTTATTGTTTATAACTTAAATTATATATTTTTATGTATTGTCATATAATTTATGATTTCATATTTGAATTATAAATTCTAACAAGTTTTATTTCTACATGTACTTAAATTTGTTTTCTAGGACATGTGTATGTTGTTGTTGCACCTGAGGATAATGATGAGCAGGTTGAGTATTGGCTAGCTAGATGTGTAGAACCTAAGAAAAAGTTGATATGTGATCAAGTAGATGATGATGGTTTTCAGTATGTAGTTGGGTCTGTTGTGGTAGTTGGTACATGGCTACGCAAATACTTAACAAGAAGGAATGGCTTACCAGCTTATGAAGAGTACCAATTAGAAAAGAAGATTATACACTATTCTCATTTGGTGGTGGCAACAAACATCAAATTAGAAAGATACAAAGGTAGACCTGCTAATAAGGTATTGTGGACACTTTTAGTAGAAGAGCATGAGGCAATCATAGACGCATTGTAGAAGAGAGAGGATGCAGATGGTACATTAGGTTGAATCAATTTTATATGCATGTAAGTTTGTGTTACTTGTGTGAATTCTTTTATATTTAATCATGATAATTGTTTTTCTTTGTCCCTTTAACATTGTATTTGTCTACATTTGATACAATTTTGGTTTCATAAACAACATTGTATTAGTTATCTTCTTCTTAATGTTATTTTGTGCACATTGTAATTGTGTTACAATTGAATTCTAATTTTTTATGATATATGTATTTTATCGTAATCTCTTCATAGATTAATTGTAAGTTAACTTAAGAGGAAATTCAACTAGTAAACCACTACTATCCGCACTAATAAACCATCAATACACTAGTAAAGTAGTGTGGTCAACTTAAGAGGAAAGTCAATACTATGTTTGTAGCTTCCTTTACTTATTTCAATGTAATTATTCCATATAGCAGAGCTTCCTTATTTCAAATCATTGAATAATGTTCTTCAAACCTTCCTAATAATTTGGTTCTGGCCTTAGTTCCATCAATCTATTGGATTCCTCTATGAGATTCATTTATAATTAATAATCCTTTTATAATTTTCATATCAAATTTATATGCATGTAAGTTTGTGTTACTTGTGTGAACTCTTTTAAATATTTAATCATGATAATTGTTTTTCTTTGTCCCTTTAACATTGTATTTGTCTACATTTGATACAATTTTGGTTTCATAAACAACATAATAACAAAACAATATATCACATATATAATCACTAGAGTGCGCCAAATCACATAACACAACCTGATATCATAATAGCAAGGAAATGATATAATAAAAAGTCCTATATATAATTGTTAGGGATCCCACAGATACTGAGAGGGGGGGGGGTGAATCAGTATCTAACCAGTAATTAGAATTTCTTAACTTAAAACATGTAGAACATAATATAACAATGTACCGGTATGTAAGAAATAATGCAATAAATAGAATCAAGAACATCCACATGAAAAAAACACCATAACAGAAGATGTTAACGAGGAAACCCAGTGTGGGAAAAACCTTGGTGGGATTTGTGACCCACAATATTCACTCACTGGCCAATAAGAGAATATTACTTACAATAGGGGCCTACACATGCAGGAAGGCCAATTGCCTAGAGCTCACTGCTCAATGGGAAGTCACACTGACATACAATAAGGATTATACAAATCCAATATCTTGTACTACTTTACAATAGCATCTTCTATGCCAGATTCAGTGTCGGTTCCTGCTCTATTCTTTACATATACCTCTTGACCTATATTTCGCACATTAGATCTGCCTAATATTTTCCTTAATACTTCTCTATCACATCACTCAAATGTCTACAATGATCTCTTTTATATATAAGAGTCATTTTACAATTTGCCAAGTCAGCTTACACATTTTTACAATAATAAACAAAATATAATATAGCAAAATCCTGTTGGCCTTTGTGCTGGTATAATTCCTTTCTTCTGTGTCGGTGTCGGTGTCCTGAATGCCAATGTAGAGTGTGATCTGTTGATGCCAGTATAATGCCTTTGTCGGTGCCATAGGATTGCAAGGTTTCCATCAATGACAAAACCTTCAATCACATACAATGTCTCATTGGAGTGTGCATATGCCAACAATCTCCCCCTTTGGCATTGGTGGCAACACTCATGAGAAATTTCAAAAAAGTATCCAAAAATGTGTAGTCCAAAAATATTACCAAAAATGTGTGTGCTCCCCCTGAGAATATGATTCTTGTTCTGTGATTTGAATTTTCTCATCCCACTACTCCCCCTTTAGCATCAATGACAAAGGTTGTCAAGATGTCAGTAGAGTTGGTAGTTTCAACTATCCATAAACTCAACCTTGTAGCTGGGTAGTTATGATTTGAAAAAGATCTCCCAAAATCAAGTTTATACTATCCATAAACTTCTTACTATCCTTTATTGTTGTTTCTATTCTCTTCATTGTACCGGTGAGATGCTGCAAGTGCTCTGCCAGTGTTTTGCTTCCCTATATTAGTGCCTCAGAAATTTCCTTCCGCAAAGATGCTAGATAGTTCAATCTTGGACTTAGTTTAGATCTCAAATGTTTTGCCTTATTTATTATCCTTTCTTTCTCTGTTTCCAATTTGAGTAGTTCTTCCTCAAAATTTTTTATCTTCTCTTCAAAAACTGATAGTGTATCAGGTGAGTTGACAAAACTATCTGCAAGTTTATTGATCTCATCTTGTACCTTGCTCATTTTCTTGTCAATATCTACAGTCAAAAAGTTTGTTTTACAGGTATCTTTGTACAGATTTTTGTACTCTTTCAACAAATTGCATAATTCTGGTAGAAGTGAGTCAAAATCGCTATTACACTTCTTTATTTGCTCATCAAAGAATTTCTATTTTTCAATTTCTACCTTATCCTTCACTGAATCTTCCTTTATTTTCTCAATGTTTTCTGAGATATATTTACATAGTGTATCCAATTGTCCTAAAGAATCTTTGTTATCTATATTATAGTTAGGTGCAATTACCTTCAAAATTGGTATGGTATCATCAATTGCTTTGTAAGCCTGTGAGTTGCAGTCAATTATTTTCTTGATAGAATCAAGTAGTACCTCAGTCACATTTGTTGATTTGTATCCTGATGATGATCCAACAATCTGAGTACCGATGGAAGTAACCAAGCTTGTATTGACCTCTGGTAGGTCAGTTTGTGTCTGCATTTCTTTAAGCATTAGTTTTCCTACTTCACTAGTTACTGGTGGCACTGTTTCCTTATGTACCTATTCCAGTTGTTGTTGTTCTTGAGCCTTTTGCTCTGTTTGTTTCTCTGTAGGTTTCATTTCCTTAGTCTATGTCTCAGTCTCTACCTTTTGCTCTTTATTTTCTGTTGGTTTATCAGTTTCCTCACTCACCGGAGGCTCACTAGCCATATCTAACTCTTCTGTTGTATCTTTGTCTACTACTATGTTGATCTTCTAAGTATCAACATACACAGTATATAGGACTTCAAGATTAGGATTATTATCCTCTACATCCATACTCTCGGCTGCCGGTTGATCTTCAATAGTTGTTGATTTTACCGGTGGAGTGATCAAGGAAGGTGGGGGTAAGTTGTCTCTAACTTTGATACTTGGTGGTCCACCAACTTTTCCTTTACCCTTATATCTATCTTTTTGATAGACTGAGATAGGCTTGGGGTTCTTGTATTCTTCCTGCTTTTCTTTCTCAACCAAGAATATATCCCATCCATTTTCTGTTTCCTCTGTCACTTCATTAACTCTTCCTACCATTAGTAAAATATGTCGGTGTGCAGTAGAGAATACTGACTGGTTGGCCTTTGCAATCAGGTCATCAATTTCTTGTGGAGAGTTTACCGGATATACAGCAAGTAACTTTTCAATTTTTATTTTCTTATCCAATTCTATCACTGCCTGTCTTCTTGCCTCTAAACTTTTGAATAATTCATCTGCTATTTCATTGACTACTTCCATCAGAAATTTCTTGTACATATCCATGTGCAATATAACACTATTTTCAACTTGTTCTTTCTCATCAGCTGTTAGAGTGTCATATATTTTCTCTATGCTCTTCATTTTACCTTCCTCTGTGATTTAATTCAGCAGTATATCAAGAGGGGCCAAGTCTCTGTTTGTCCTTTTCTTCTTCTTGGGTGTCAGTTTCTTCTTTGGTGTGGCCTTTCTAACCAAAGATCTCATAGCTTTTTGCTTTTTCCTTGTCCTCCTAGGTGAAGGTGTGGTTGTCGATGAGGGATCTCTTTTTCTTACAACTCTTTTAAAAGTTTCAGGCATGTCACTTCCTGAAGAAGTACCTACCAGTGATAGGTGAGTTTCAGGCTGTGGAGCTGCTAACTCATCCTCTGTTATGTCAATTTTCTTCAATACATCTTCCTTAATGGCTTTTGCTTGTTTGGACCCTTTCCTTACAACTGCCTCAACCTTTTTCACCCTTTTCTTTGATTGAATTTGTCTTTCAATATTCTCTGCACTACCAAATACTTCTTCCTTTGGTTCTCTGGGGGCTTCCAGAAGTGCTTTAGCATATGTTTCAACTATGTGATCATTTGTTTCATATCCCATCTCGGTTACCCAAACTGTCCTTGGGATGACCGCTTCCATCCAGATTTCATCTTTCTTGATGACAAAGCATATATCATCTTTGTATTTATCTACAATCTTCTGTGATAACCTTACTCTTTTCTTCATTTTGGTCTTTAGTGCTTGGAAAAAGTCATGAATATTGTTTTCCTTGTTCTCACCCATGTTATTGAATAGTTCAGTCAATTGTTTGCCTATCGGTATGTCATATCCAAGTTCTTTGTAACCTATACCGGGAACCTGTTTTGTTATATGTAGCATTAGGCATACTAACAGATTTCCAAATCTGAAAGTTCCTTTCTTGTCCTTCTTAATCTTTCCAAGATTGTCAATTAATTCATCCTTTAACCACTCACATATGTCAATTTTTGCATTGTCTGTGACCATGTCATAAGCACTCTTAATGCATAAACTTGAAACTGAATTAAGTCTATTAGCATGAGTAGCTTTATACCCTAATATCATATTGATGAATCTCACATTGACATCTTTTACATCATTAACCCTTAGAGACCTCTTCTCAAATGTTGCACCAGTTAAATTTATAACTAGGTCATTGGAAACCTTCTTGGTTTTATCTTGTCTTTTACCAGTGGTCGGTAACCCTGTGATAGCTTTCACAACTTCCTTGGTGATTTTGTGAATTGCATCTAACCAGAAAAATTCTCCATGTACCCTACTTAAAACTATCCTAATCACATCCTTTGGAAATTCAAGAATGCTAAGGATTTCTGTAAATCCTAGGGTCTCAATGATCTTGTGTTCATCCTTTATATTGCCAGTATTATCACATATCACAGTTTTATACATGGTTTTAATTTCCTCATCTCCTAACTCTTCAATGTTGCAGTGGATGTACATTCTGGGGTCTTCAGCATATACAACTCCCTTAGGAATTTGAGAAAAAGCACCTAAGGTATCATCCTTCTTTGCTATCTCGGGAACTAACTGAAATACGGGCCTAGGTCTTTTTATTACTTCCACAACAGTAGGGTTTGCTATATATTCAATTGCAGAGGTGGATGCCATGATTAAATACCTTTTACTACCTTGGATGGATGATTGCTTGGAGTGTTCTTGCTTCTTTCTCGAAATGCTTTAGCTCGGAGTCTTCACGCTCTTCAAAAATTTGAAATCTTGGTGAAATGAAATGGAGCCAAAACCTTAATTTTATAATGTATTTTCGCCATCTACCACATTAATTGCATGCCGGTTAAGTATTCACTTAACTTTGTTTGCCGGTAATAAGTAATTTCCAACTTCTTGTCTCTAACCGAGGGAATAATAACACATGTATCAATAGATTGCCAAACCCTCAAGGAAATTTTCTTCAATTAGATGAAGAACTTCCTACCGGTGGAGCACTGCTCTATCCTTTTGGTGAAGCATCACTCTGTCCTGCCGGTGAAGAATTGGTTGGTTCTAATGGTGGAGGAGTATTCCCAATATTTAGATCAGCTTTTCTAATCCATTGTTTTGAGAATTCTTGCTTAACCTCTTCAACTTTTTCTTTACCTTTCAAGCTAGAACTTTTGTTGTCTACCGGTGTTGCTTTACTTCTACAAAATTTAGCAATATGCCCAATTTTGTTACATGCATAACAAGTTACATTATTTTTCTAAATAGCTTTCCCATAACCTATGCCAGTTTGTGTTCTGCATTGATTAGATAAATGTCTAAATCTTCCACAAACATAACATCTTACATTCATTTTGTAGTTTTCCGAGTTGTGACCAACTTTGTTACATTTAGAACATTGACCGGTGGGTGTGTTGATATTCTGATAATTTCTAGATCTACATTCATTTTCTCTATGACCATACTTATTACAGTTAAAGCATTTACCATTGAATTTATAAGCATTAGGTTGTCTGACCGGTTTGCTGTGATCCTGAGTATTTGCAGTACCGGAGCTTTCACCAACTTCAAAGCCAATTCCAAAAGTGTCACCTTTAGGTTTTTGATTCTTCAGCAAGGTGCCAAGTTCCTCTAAGCTTTTCTTGAATTTTTCTTTGTGTTGGTTTGCAGTTTCTAGTTCTCTTTCTAGGACTTCTTTTTGTCTCATCAGTTCATTTGAGTCATTCTGAGTATGCATCAGATCTGTCTTCAACATGTCATTTTCATAGCTAAGTCTTGTGTTCTCATTTGCTGCATCACTTAGTCTTATGGTCAATTCTTCTTCATTCTTCTTCCTATCCTCAATCTCTTTGCAAAATCTCATAGTCATATCCTACATTTCATTTTTTGTTGTCATGATCTCTTGTTTCAACTTGCTTATTATATCATTAAGTGATTCATTTTCATCATTCTCATTTTGCAATTTTTCACAAAGTTCTCTTCTCTTATTTCTTGCAACAGTAAAATTTTATTGAAGTGCCTAAATGATGTCCTGAGCTGCTCTTAAATCATCTTCTAATTTGATATTTTTCAACTTTTCTGCATCATAGTCTGTAAAAGCTCCTTCTATTTGCTTCATCAGATTTTCCATCTTTATCGGTGTCAAGATCTTCCTCAAGCTGTTAGGCTTTTGAAAATAGAGGACCAGACTCTGATACCAATTGTTATAGATCCCACAGATACTGAAAGGGGGGGGTGAATCAGTATCTAACCTGTAATTAGAATTTCTTAACTTAAAACATGTAGAACATAATATAACAGTGTATCGGTATGCAAGAAATAATGCAATAAATAGAATCAAGAACATCCACATGAAAAACACACCATAACACAAGATGTTAACGAGGAAACCCGGTATGGGAAAAACCTCGGTGGGATTTGTGACCCACAATATTCACTCACTGGACAATAAGAGAATATTACTTACAATAGGGGCCCGGACATGCAGGAAGGCCAATTGCCTAGAGCTCACTGCTCAATGGGAAGTCACACTAACTTACAATAAGGATTATACAAATCCAATATCTTGTACTACTTTACAATAGCATCTTCTATGCCAGATTCAGTACCAGTTCTTGCTCTTTTCTTTACATATACCTCTTGACCTATATTTCGCACATTAGGTCTGCCTAATATTTTCCTTAATACTTCTCTATCACATCACTCAAATGTCTACAATGATCTCTTTTATATATAAGAGTCATTTTACAATTTGCCAAGTCGGCTTACACATTTTTACAATAATAAACAAAATATAATATAACAAAATCCTATCGGCCTCTGTGTCGATATAATTCCTTTCTTCTGTGCCGGTGTTGGTGTCCTAAATGCCGGTGTAGAGTGTGATTTGTTGATGCCGGTATAATGCCTTTGCTGGTGTCATAGGATTGCAAGGTTGCCATCAATGAAAAAACCTTCAATCACATACAATGTCTCATTGGAGTGTGCATATGCCAAAAATAATCACATAACAACAAGTCCTATATATAATCATATAATAAAAAGTCCTAGGATAACATAACAAGTGTCATCCTAAAAAGTCCACAATACAATAACATGACATGATCTAAAATATACAATCTAAGAGCTCGCATGCATCTCATCTACAGTCCTCTTCAGTCCACGTGAAGGTGGCTGAGATGAATCATCCTGTTGCACGTGGTCCTAAGATGCACCATCCTGTGTCTATGCAGTATCAGTGTCTCCACCCTCCTATATAGTATCAATGACTCCACCCTCCTGTACAGTATCAGTGTTTGCACCCTCCTGTACATTATTAAAAGATTTTACATGAGAAGAAGTTACTTGCATAATTCACTTATAAAGTAATTAAATACTAAAATTTTTAAAATAAATTACCATACGACCATGCTCTACAATGCTCTCACTAGTATGTGGAGGTCCATTAGCATGAACAAGAAAAGTGGTCATAGTCAAGTCCTACAAAAAAAAACATTGTACATCAATTTTGATAATCCCTATAAAAGCCAGGTACACAGTATAAACAAATTAGAAATTATTTTTCTAATCATCACCTTAAATGATAATGTCGATGGTTGCATCTGGCTCAATCCCATAGCCATACCAATACTGGTAGTGGTATCGACCTGAACAACATATATAAAACATGAATCAAACTTGTATATATACATAAATTATAAAGTATATATATAGACTACAAGATTATCACAAAAAAACATACATGTGATGCAGGCAAAGTAACTGATGGTCGAAGGCATACATGTGATGCACCATCAAACAATCTAGAAGCCTACAATTGCAAAAAATAACGAACATGAATCAAAGTTGCACATAAACTAGTAAGCATGTAAACACTTCAAATTAATGGATGAAAAACATACTAGTGGTATATGAGGTTGAGCCTCAGTGGTCCACGGGTCACGTGAAGAACTACCCACCTCAGTGCTACACGAAGCACCCTACAAAATTGAAAAAATATATCATGTACATCATTACATTAAAAAATTTATTGTTTATTTTAAATGTACATATCAATACCATGTATCTAGATGAAAGTGCATACCGTAAATGGGGTACCAACATCTCTAGGTATTGAGGTAACATGCTGTTGGTTCCTCAATGATGTGGTATGATCCATCCTCTGTTTAGAAAAAATGACTCATGTTATGGTTCATATGTGTATATATAAGGAATTTAATATTGCAATGTAAATTATACAAATAAATTTGTACCTCTGTAGGCTGATCATCGTCTACCCATAGGAGATCAACATATGAAGAGACGACATCAGCATGTGCAGCCTCCTCGACATCATCATAACCACCATGGGCAACATCAACATGTGCAGCCTCCTCGACATCATCATAACCACCATGGGCAGCATCAACATCATCAAAATCACCATCTCCTCCAAGGGCAGCCTCACTCTGTGGACCCCTACATACATCCCCACAACTCGTGCAAACATGTGCTAAGCTAGGGGCAGCCCTCACTTCCCATAACTGTTGTACCAAATTGCCCGACAGGGCACTCAATGAACCTAGATCAGAATCCACTGCTCAATGATGGGTAGGTGCTAGAACACCTGGTGATGGAAGAGGAACCAATGGATCATCACGCACATGGTTTCTAACCCTGTTGCTCAATTTTGCTCCTGGCCTATCCTGGGGCATGCCTCTCCCAACCCCCTGAAATGATCTAATATCAAAGTAATTGGGCTTTTTGCCCAATTCAAATTCGGCCCATAATTTCTTCAAAGAATACATCAGGACCTCATGATTGGAGTGTGGTGGATGGTCAAAGACCATCCACCACCGCTCCCAAAAGTGGCTAGCAATGCCTGAGTGCCTATACCATCGAATAGAGATCCATGGCTTCTTCAGATCTATCTCCTCACCCGTCTTAGGGTTCACAAAATATTTTTTCAAATCCATTTTTGTTATCTTTAATTCATTAACTTGTTTGTATGTGAGGCCATTAGCGTAAAATGCACGCAATCCCTCACGCCAACTATGATAGCTATCTAGCTTGCTATCTAATGCCTGCACAGACTGTACAATGCCTTGCATACTATCTGCAAGGCATAACAACTGAGGAGGTGGATGAGGCTCATGCCTAATAGTATGAATATCTCTAATCAAACCATCAATATTCATCCTAATTGTCTGTCTCAACTGATCGGGTGGAGGTGGAGGTGGAGGTGGTACTAGACCTAATAGCTCATCTATCTCAAACTCATCCATCATGTGAAAATAATCTGCATATATATACAAACATGAAAATTTACAAACTTGAAAATTTATAAATACAATTACAAACATGAAAATTTACAATTACAAACTATTTAATTTACATTTCACCTTCCAAAAAAACTCATAATTAAATACAATTTAGCAACTTAAATATAAAAAAAGGAAACTCACATAGATCTATAATATTATTAATAGGTGGGTAATAATAAGCATCATTTAAGAAATATTATCCACTTAAATCAAAGTATAAGAAAAATTCTACAAAATAAAACATCATAATGCCCATGCAACTCAAACAATACTTTTTAACATCTAAAGATTAATTAGGATAAGTTCCATCAAAATCATAAAAATAATCATAAGTTAAAGTCATTTAAGTTATATCTATGAACTTGTCAATACATGTACTACTTTGTTGTGTTCTTTTCTAGAATCATTGGATGATTTAGTGATCGCAACTAGTAGTACTACACTAAGTTGAGGCTTGAATAAATAGTAGGTTCTCTACTCTTAGAGGAGTTAAAACAAAAAAAAATTGTATTGATCTATATTTGACTCTTATTTTTTCATGCTTCATGTGGCATTGAAAAGGTGGTTCATAAATCTTCATAGATCACACAATTATTTTCTAGAATATTCCCTCGTATTTTATATTTTATTTTTTGTGATTTCACATTCTAGTCATTTACTTGGACATCTTGGCACTTGAAAATGACCATCTTACATGAGATGAATTTGTTTGATATGTTTGATATGTATTGATTTTATTGATCTTTTAAGTTTTTATTTGAGGAGGTATCATAGGTTTCTCTATTCATCCTTTTGTGGTAAAATTAGAAAGGGATAACTATGATTCTTTTGTAAAATGGTATCTTGATAAGTTTTAGGTGGTGTACTCATTTTCCTTTTATGTATGGAGTCATACCTAAACTAGAAACACTAGAAATTATATAATCTTGGTGTAACATCATTGACCATGTAGGAGTGATTTGATCTAGTATCAAGATCATGATTCTATGTGTATTGCATTGGATATTGATTTCCCCCACACACTTTGGAATAGACTTTAGGAGATCCATGGAGACCCACATATCTCTCCATTCCTAGAGGATCCTATTGTAGATTGTTTCATTCCCTTTGTAGATGAAGATCACATACCCTTCGATGGTGATACTTAAGAGACAATTTATTATATCATATTAAATAATTTATTTACTTAAGTTCAACTTTTATTTACATATTAAATAATTTTCAAAATATATTTTAATTATGTACATCAATTATATGAATTAGAATAAACATTTGGTAATTTGAAATACAAGCAATTATCATAAAAAATTTAGAATCAATTCATTCTAAATGTAAAATGATACATACACATATAAATATATAATAAGTTTTTTAATTTAATATATACTTGGTAAAATAAATTTATATAGAAGCGTAAATTTTTAAGTAATTTAGTGGGGTTTATAATGAAACCTATCCAAGAAAATGTGTCATATATTAGAATAAGATATTTTATCTTACCATATAAATTAAGGATCATGACTCACAAGATTGCTATATATCTATGTGTTGTAAACAAAATATGTCAAATACGTACTAATAAAAAACATGTTTCTTTATAAAAGAAAAGATATGGACAATTTCCTATAAGATACAAATGGAAAAAAAATACATAACTCATCTACCCTATATAGACACCACCCTCAACTCTCCCTTCTTGTTGGTTCTTATTTTACTATTTCAATTAATGCTTTCACATAATATAATACATTCACTTCCAACACACACTCTACTATTTTCATGTGCATTTTGCAAACCAACCAACACTTTACTAATATTGCTACAATAAGATTGCAATACCTCAAACTCTTGATGTACACCTATTTATACTTTCTTGCTTTCCATTTGAGGCAAGTAGGTCACTAAGTCCAATCCTTTCGAGAGAAATCAACAAACATTTCTTAGACAACCCTACCTTGATTCTCCCTTAACAATTTTCATGTCCATAATTAAAAGGAGCCTTGAGATCCATTTTCATAAGCCTACATTAATAATGAACAAAATTAGGTTGAAGAAAAACCCCTCTTAGATAAAATTTTTTGTAATGTTACCTACCTCCATACTTGACTCTTCTAGTGCAACTTTCATGAATCCTAGAGTTTATTTTGATTTGTAAATAAAGATTTGGTTAAAACTTTTGTAAAATAAATTATTATAGGGTTTTTGATCCTTTCCTTTCTCTATGTTTATTATACTTATCATCCAATCCAATGGAAAAATACACTCTCCTATAACCAAAAAAAACTAGATTTAACTCTAAAAGCTCCAATTAAAAACTAAATATATGTTCCATTTGATGTGCAACACTGCTAGGAAAAACACTAATCACTAAGCACCATTTAATACCATAAGCACCAATAACACTCCTTCAAATGTTATAGCACCACCTTTATTAAGTTAATCCATTAAATTAGCATTCTACAAAATGAACACTAATCTAATGAAATTAAAACCATTTATTTAAAACTTATAATTCTCCTTAATAGAATCCTTATCAAACCTCAATAATAGTTAAGGAACATTAATCCATGGTGTCCAACTCAATTGCTTAGGACATGAAAATGTTAAAATTTTTGACACTAAATATAGCCACCACTACGAATGCTTAAGGTGGTTGATAACATACATGTTACTCTAAATGTTTTCTTGAGCTAGGAATCATGGTATATTGCCACTATTGAATCTTAATCCAATGTTGTATTGACCAAGTAATCAACCAAGATAGTCAAATTTCTCCTGGGACTTGTTCCTTTTTTTCTATTTAGGGTTTAGTGTTCGTTTTTTTTCTATTTAGGGTTTAGTGTTTGTTTTTTTCTATTTAGGGTTTAGTGTTCATTTTTTTCTATTTAGGGTTTAGTGTTCGTTTTTCTATTCATGGTTTATTGTCTGTTTTTTGTGTCTAATGTTTATTGTTCGTTTACGTTTTTGTTTTTTGTTTTTTTCCTACAGTTTAAATACTATTCATGTTTTTTGTTTTTTTCCTACGGTTTTTACTATTCATGTTTTTTGCAATATTTGAAAACTAAAAACTATTTTAAACATGAAATAAAATAAAATAAAAGACGATTTTCAAACTTTAAAACATAAAAATTAAAAAATAACAATACATTAACATTTTTTTTAATGAAAAACAATAAAAATAAATAAAATAGAATATAAAAAATAAAACTAAATACCTAGAAGGAGGTAAAAATGGTCTAGGGGGTCAGCTGGGGTGAAAATGAATGGGTACCTGCGCTCCTCAGAAACACCTACCCGTTTTCCAAATAGTGAAAATGATGGAAAATAGTTTTAAAAAAAAAAAAAACATTTAGAAAACGGGTGCCCATTTTTTTCAAATCGGGCGCCCAATTTGAAAGAAACGGGTGTCCGTTTAGCTTTGGGCACCTGTTGCTAAGCGAGTGCCCATTTCTTTATGGCTCGGGCACCCAAAGCTAAATGGGTGCTTGATTTGTAAAAATCAGGCACCCGTTTCTAGCGGGCTCATTTTCCAACCCGCGGACTTCCGCAGGATTGGGACCCAACTTTGTGCGTTTACCCATATTTAATATAATATATTATATGATTTTTTGTATTATTTAAAAAAAATTTAAATAATTGTCAGAATTATGACACCCCCTAAATTTGCACCGATGACTATACCATCAGACATACAACATCCTCATCGATGCATAGTTCCTGGTTGTCGTTAGACGACGTCGACTTTTTGACGGAAATCAATGAGACATCCCACGAGGATGCTATATGTCTGATGATATTCTCTCGTCGAACTGGCATCGAAATTCTGACGTCCATCCAGAAAACATCCGATGAGGATGTTGTGTGCCCGACAATATTCTCTCGGTGGATGAGCGGTCGGGGTAGCACATGCTGATGAAATCCATCGGCAGGACTTACACTAGCAGCGAAGGGAACATTTCATCTTGCCGATAGCTGATGAGGCTATCGGTAAGACATACAACGATGGAGACCTAGAACCTCCATCAGTGTATGTCTTACCGATAGCCTCAATGGCTATCGACAAGACCAAAAGTTTCCTTCGTCGCTAGTGTAAGTCCTGCTGATGGATTTCATCAGTATGTGCTACCCCAATGACACCAGAGATATTAGGTCTCCATCGGTGTATGTCTTACCGATAGCCTCACCCCAATGAGACCCAAGATATCAAGTCTCCATCGGTGTATGTCTTGCCGATAGCTGATGAGGCTATTGACAAGACATATACCAGTGGAGACTTAATGTCTTGGGTGTTGTTGGGGTAGTACATGTCGATGAAATCCATCAGCAGGACTTACACTAGCGGTGAAGAGAACATTTGGTCTTGTTAATAAACGATGAGGCTATCGGTAAGACATACACTGATGGAGACCTGATGGTTGTTGTTGGAATTCTGACATTGGCAAGCACCGTTGAAATATCCGACAATAAGTTTTCAACGGATATGTTTGTCGGTAGTCCGACGAAAAATAGTCAGAATTCCAACTAGCAACCATCAAAATTGAGCCCCTAATGTACTAGTGACCAATAGGAAAATAGGATATTTGATAACTAAAACAAGGTGCCTAGTAAATTTCTAAGGGATCCTAGTCCAACAATGGATTCTTGAAGCAAGCCACTTAAGGCATTAATTAAGCTTATCAATGCAGAGAATTCCTCCACATAAGCGAATTCACTCAACACTCCAACCGCTTAACCGACCTATTTATATAGTGTCTTGAAAAAAACCTACTTGAGATCTCGTTGGGAGAGATGATATCCCCAACATACCTCAATTTTGAAACACTCCCTTGAGGTGATGAAGCCCCCAAGAGGTGCTTCTCTACTCAAAAATAAAAAGCGGGTGTTGTTAATCACCTTTCTCTTAAACCTAACATCCATGAAGGTGAGTGGAGAGGATACTTAGTGTAACAATGGGTCCACCCTATAAAATGTGCAAGCGCACAAGACCCAAAAATAATGATTCTTTTTCTCTAAGCACCAAAATAGATTGTTTCTACTCTAAGACATGAAAAGTGAAATCTAAATTAGTGAAAAATCATGATCTTTTGTGACAAAATGTCCTACAACAATGATTAGTAGTTGATGGTACTTGATCTTGGACAATTGAAAAAAGCTCCAAACACAAGATTATTAAGCCAAAGATACAAATATGAGGAAAACAGACCAAAAAACTATAAAAAGAAAAAAAATTACTGTTGGTTAATAGATTTGTCCTTCTTAAATACCTTTCAAAAATGACTCCCAAATGCCCAAATTGAAAGACAAAAACAAGAACCAACAGTTGAGTCACTTGCAATGGTGAGTGCAAGTGCTCTCTAAATTTTGATATGAAGGTACAACTCCCTTCGTCGGATAAAAATGTATATTTTTTGAATATGCTTTTAACCAGAAAACAATAAAGGCAACTAACATCTACTCATAGTCATGACACAGATGCAAATAGCCGATTTATAATGAAGTAAATGAAGATAAGTAAAACACAGTTTAATTATCTACATCCAAGAAAATACCATTTCCAATAGAATCAAAATGCCTTGGACTCTGATCGAGTCTCTCTCATGCCTCAAAGGACAAGGGGGATCAGAATTCCAAGACAAAGAGCTAACAACACATTTCTTTCCATATACAAATTATTTATGAAATCCAAGTTTCAGAATTAAATGCATACATAATTTAATGTAACAGAAAAGGCAATGAAAGGTAATCACAAGAGAAACAAAGCTCATTGTAATCAAAAGAAAATATTTACAAATCCACAAATCAACAAAATCTTCTTCATTCCATCAATGCCAAAATGTGAGCTCACAGACTCAACACTTCTGAAAAATAAAACTATGCAGTCTAGAAAACAATGATGCCCCCTATTTTTTATATTAGAAAGAGAAAAAAAAAGAACCCCAGCTCTTTTCTTTCATTACATATATATAGCCTCTGAGACTTTTAGTTATCAATAACTGATTCTTGAAAAGATTATTAATTAATTTTTTCTTTTATCTTTTATCTTCTTTTTTTTTGCTTCAAATCTTTTATCTCATAATTGTTTATATACTTGTGTGCAGAGATTAATAACTTTTGAACGAGATAATATTTTTCCAATCGCTCTAGTGAGGATTTAGAAAACTAGGTTGTCTAAAACATATCACAAATTCAACGTAATCCAACGGTTCAATTAAAAGTTCCCCCGCATTGAGACTGGTTTTTTTGTCTCAAAAAATTCGTGGTTACAGGTTGCATTGAGAACTACAAACAACATACATGCCAATGTTATTGGATTTATGAAATTTTTGAATTTTGAACTCACACACTCTGAACCTACATCTGATGAATCTCTGAACTCTGAATTTGAACCTCCGAAATCAAACCTTGAACTTCGAACCTTTGACTTTGAAGCTGAACTTTGAACCTTGAACCTTGAACCTTGAACCTGTGAGGTTCAATCAAAAGGTTCAAAAACACAGATTGCACCCACAGTATGCTTCATTGATTGCTTTGTCTTTCCATTTTCCTATGTGTTGAACCTACGAACCTTGAACCTTGAACCTGCGAGGTTCAATAAGGAGGTTCAAGATTATAGACTTTGCCCACAATATGCTTCATTTATCACCTTGTCTTCATATTTGGCTGCGCGTTGAACCTTTGAACCTTGAACCAAAGAAGGTTCAAAGTTCAAGTTCAATGACAAAAAAAAAAACAAAGACTTTACACTCATTAACACTAAAGTTGTGATACAACTTGCTCCAATTGTACTCAAACTTTGAACTTGAACCCGACCTTTGAACTTGAACCTAAACTTTGAACTTTACCCTGAATTTTGAACTTGAACCCAAACTTTGAACTTTTTGAAAATGTTCAATAGTTCAAGTTCAATGATAATTGTTCCTTTGGGCTTCCATAGAAAAACCTACATAACATTTTATTGGGGGCTCTATTCCTTATGAAATTTTAACTGTAGAATAAATGAGCCAAGTAGAGCATAACCCAAAAATCATTTTTGCATAGGACACATAATATTTGGGATTTAATTGTTTGGGCATATGAGTAACCCAAAATTAAAAAAATTAAAATCTTTAAGCCGACATGGAGTTTGGCCATAAAAACTAATCATTTTGGAGAAAATAAGGTGAAAATTATCTCTACAAAAAGATTTTGTGTCAAATTTCACAGAATTTGAAAAATAATGATTTCTTTGTGACTGGCAGGTAGGGGATGTCCAGGAGGGTCCTTGAAAGTCTGAACAAAGGTGACCAACACTTTCAACATTAAAAAATTAGCAATAGATGGTTTTTAGCTGATTATGAGGCTTTAGGAATGAGCAAAAATATAGGGGTAACATTGGCTCTGATTGGGGACCCAAACTGTAAAGGACTAGGAGAATCCGAAATTTGTCTCTGGGAGAGATCAATGGCTATCATCCATTGGGCAATAGAGTCAAGAAGAAACAGAGCATGGGGAGCTTTTTATGGAGAGGGGAACATGGCAAGAACTAAAAACTAACAAGCCAAAATCACTAAAGCCTACGACAAACCAAAAACTTATTTGCAAGTATGTACATGGGTGGGAAATCCCTTTACCACAAGGAAACTCTAGGCTACTCATGCAAAACCGTTAACTGGCTGGGAAAAATATTAGCCTTTTCTTAGCAATGGATTGTGACCATGAAATGTAGCTAAGAATAATGACGCTTTGGTGACTGCTTCATTGCTAACTCTCAGATTATTGATGTGCAAGAAAAACCTGTATATATGCTCATCTTCAAAAAGCCACCTTTCATCATAAATTTTTGAATTTTCTTGAACTGCTTGCATTGTACTATTCAAGCATTTTTCTATTTTTGATTACAAATAATAAAATTCAGAAATTTTTTTAGGAATGGTTTCATCATCTTTAGAATTTCTACTATTAAAATCACCACTCTTAAAAGAAATTTCAGCATTTATACCAAGCTTGGAATAAAGAAAGACTTCATCAAGCATAGGATCTACACTAGCTGGAAAAACTTCATCTTTCTTTACTACAATCAAATCTGAAAACTCCCTATCCACAGCCAAAGCATGAAATGCATCAATACCTGATCTTACTATAGAAGAGACTTCTCCTTTAATGGATGATAAAAATTGACATATGATTTCCTCTTCACATAAAGAAATGCCTTTCAAAACCTCTAAAAAATTCTGGAATCTGCAATGCTTTAACAACTTGGTAGCTTTCTTGCTCTAGATTCATTTCAAAAGCTTCTTTTTTTTTTTTTCATATTTTCAGAAAAATCTTCAATAGAGAAAGATTCGTTTTATTTCTAACACAAGCCTCACTAGATAAACCTTCAAATAATATCATTGTATCTTCAAAGTGAATTGACTCCATAATAGATTCATTAAAATCTTGCAAAGAATCATTCTTACCATCTTTTTCTATAAAATTGAAGGATGCATATTCTGACTGTGTGTTAATCTAAACACTTTCATCTTTAAAAATTGCTGGGACAAGTTGATTTTCAATAATTTCAAAACTGAAACTTTCTACTTCTCGAGAGGAAACTTTCTACTTCTCGAGAGGAAAAAGATTTCAACGAATCTTTATCATTCAAGCTCACAAGACCTCCAATGTTGTCTTGATCATATGTTAAATCTTCATGAGGTTGGATCATTGCTCCTTGGATTTCTTTCTCACTCAAGACTAGATAGTTGTAAGAATGAAAAGAAAATGAAATAGCTAGAGCACCCTCATCATCAACTCTTAATTCCTCTTTAAGTTGTAATATTCTATCTTCATGTGCAAATTTGTTCTTTCTTCCAACTCTTTCAACTTATGAAACCGAGTGCATAGGCTCATCCATAAGACTACAGATACATGGTCATCTTCCATACTTTTCTTTGTTTTTACAGCTTCAGTAATACTTTCTTTGCAGTGATCCCAAAAGTTATGCAACACTTTATCATCCATCTCAAGAATTTCCAAGAGGGTGGGATTTGGTATTTTCCCCAATCTTGCAATGTTTTGATTTTGCATGATGATTTAACAGAGTCACCAATCTTGCACACACAAAGATATTTAATAAAGCCAAGGAAAGAAAGCATTGATCTTTCATTTCCGAGTTCCCCAACAGAGTCGCCAAAAATTTGCTGGTTAACAAATTTGTCCTTCTTAAATACATTTCAAAAATTACTCCCAAATGCTCGAATTGAAAGACAAAAACAAGAACCAATAGTTGAGTCACTTGCAATGGTGAGTGCAAGTGCTCTCTGAATTTTGATATGAAGGTACAACTCCCTTCGTTGGATAAAAAATGTATATTTTCTGAATATGCTTTTAACCAGAAAGCAATAAAGGCAACTAACATCTACTCATAACCATGACACAGATGTGAATAGTCGATTTATAATGAAGTGAATGAAGATAAGTAAAACACAGTTTAATTACCCACATCCAAGAAAATACCCTTTCCAATAGAATCAAAATGTCTCGGACTCTAATCGAGTCTCTCTCATGCCTCAAAAGACAATGCGGATCAGAATTCCCAGACAAAGAGCTAACAACACATTTCTTTCCACATACAAATTATTTCTGAAATCAAAGTTTTAGAATTAAATGCATACATAATTTAATGTAACATAAAAGGCAATGAAAGGTAATCAGAAGAGAAAAAAAAGCTCATTGTAATCAAAAGAAAATATTGACAAATCTACAGATCAACAAAATCTTCTTCATTCCATCAATGACAAAATGTGAGCTCACAGACTTAACACTTCTGAAAAATAAAACTATGCAGTCCAGAAAACAATGTCGCCCCCTCTTTTTTACAGTAGAAAGAGAAAAAAAAAAAAAAAAAACCCCAACTCTTTTCTTTCATTACATATATATAGTCTCTGAGACTTTCAGTTATCAATAACTGATTCTTGAAAAGATTATTAATTAATCTTTTATCTCATAATTGTTTATATACTCGTACGCCGAGATTAATAAATTTTGAATGAGATAATATTTTTTGAATCTCTCCAGTGAGGATTTAGAAAACTAGGTTTTCTATAAAAAATTCAGCACAATCCAATAGTTCAATTAAAAGTTATACCCCCCTCACCGAGACTGATTTTTCTATCTCAGAAAAATTTGTGGTTACAGGTTGCATTGAGAACTACAAACAATATACATGCCAATGTTATTGTACTTTTAAACTTTTTGAATTTTGAACTCATACACTCTGAACCTACATCCGATGAATCTCTGAACCCTGAATTTGAACATCCGAAATCGAATCTTGAACTTTGAACCTGCGACTTTGAACCTGAACTTTGAACCTTGAACCTTGAAACTTGAACCTGTGAGGTTCAATCAGAAGGTTCAAAAACATAGACTGCACCCGTAGTATGCTTCATTAATTGGTTTGTCTTTCCATTTTCCTACACGTTGAACCTGCGAACCTTGAACCTTGAACCTGTGAGGTTCAATAAGGAGGTTCAAGATTACAGAGTTTGCCCACAATATGCTTCATTTATCACCTTGTCTTCATATTTGGTTGCACGTTGAACCTTGAACCTTGAACCTTGAACCAAAGAAGGTTCAAAGTTCAAGTTCAATGACAAAAAAAAAATACAAAGACTTTACACTCATTAAAACTAAAGTTGTGATACAACCTGGTCTGGTTGAACTCGAACTTTGAACTTGAACTCGAACTTTAAATTTGATCCTGAACTTTGAACTTTAACTTGAATTTTGAACTTGAACCCGAACTTTGAACTTTTTGAAAAGGTTCAATAGTTCAAGCTCAATGACAATTGTTCCTTTGGGCTGCCATAGAAAAACCTGCATGCCGTTTTACTGAGGGCTCTATTTCTTATGAAATTTTAACTATAGAATAAATGAGCCAAGTAGAGCATAACCCAGAAATAATTTTTTTATAGAACACATAATACTTGGGATTTAATTGTTTGGGCATATGAGTAACCCAAAATTAAAAAAATAAAATCTCCCAGCCGACATGGAGTTTGGCCATAAAAACTAGTCATTTTGGAGAAAATGAGGTGAAAATTATCTCTACAAAAGGATTTTGTGTCATCTTTCACAGAATTTGAAAAATAATGATTTCTTTGTGACTGGA
The DNA here is from genome assembly GCF_030272615.1 of Cryptomeria japonica. Lineage (NCBI taxonomy): Eukaryota > Viridiplantae > Streptophyta > Pinopsida > Cupressales > Cupressaceae > Cryptomeria > Cryptomeria japonica. The sequence goes on along the minus strand of NC_081414.1, from coordinate 609,322,067 downwards.
AGGTAGGGGATGTCCAGGAGGGTCCTTGAAAGTTTGAACAAAGGCGACCAACACTTTCAACATTAAAACATTAGCAATAGCTGGTTTTTAGCTGATTATGAGGCTTTAGGCACGAGCAAAAATATAGGGGTAACAATTACAAAATTAGTTTCCTTATGATTTTCTCAGTAATTTAAAAAAAAAAGTTCATTGAAAAATGATTTCATATGCTAAAGTTATGTGCATTTGAATTTCAAAAATAAGGGTTGACTTTGAACATGTTAACCTAATTTTTGAAGCATGATATGGAGAACCTATTGACAATCCATTTTATATCTTTGAGTCTTGTTTCCAATTCATTTTGAACTTCAAAATTTGACACCCGAGTGAAAAGTCATGCTCATTTTATGAAAACTATTTTTTTATTAAGCGTAGATATCGATTTACAGACACATGCTAAAATGGAGATGTTGATTCAAAGGCAGGGACACCGATTCACAACTTACATGAAAAATTCAAGTAAAAGTTAGACAGAGGCGTAAAATCTCAAGCAAAGGCATTGAATCTCAGGTAGAGACATCGATTTAGAGGTAGAGACATTCTACAGTCGGAGATGTTGTTTTAGAGGTGGAGATGATGATTCAAGGCCATGCATAGAAATGGTTAGGTGGTAAATGAAAATTTGAATGCATACATCCATTGGCGAAAGTGAAGACATTGATCTAGAGGCCAAGATGTCATTGCACAGTCAGAGGCGTCAATCCGCAACCTGCAAAAAAACTTAGCTACAAAAAAAATGAAATAAAAGGGACCTGGGGTCCCACCGAGCATGCTCGAATGAAGAAGGGAAAATTTTGGGCCTAATGGTTAGTGTATAAACAAAATTAAAAACAAACAATGCATTAAAATTCACATTTAAACCATTATACCTTCCTTTCTCATTTCTTCCTTCGATTGAGCTTGATGGAGTAGAGGTCTCTTATTGCTCCACTTGATTTTCTCCTTTGATGGATGATATGTGGATTTCTCTCTACTACACAACAAGATGAGATGATGAATTGGCTAAGTGTGATAGAGGATGAATGGGCTATAGCAATATTTTGGCATTATGATGGTATGATAAAGGATTTTGATTCTCAAATGAGAAAAAAGACAATACAATAGAAGTGGATGATTTGTGAGGAGAGGAGACACCAATTTATAGATTAGAGAAGGTCAAAGTGGAGGGCCAAGATTGATTTGAAATAGAGGGCTAGTATTGAAAGAAGGTGGGAGAGGATTGAGAGGACAAGGTGTGGGATCCAAGAGATATGCCATAAAGGCATTTCTTGTCCCCACACCCTAAAACTACATTGGGAAGAGTTCCCCAAGTACATTGGGAAGAGAAAAAGGAATATAAAATTACTTGGGGGGGAGGGAGGAGGAATTAAAAATTCCAAAATAGAAGATATGTGGGATGAATAAATAGATAAAGGAATTAAAAATTCCTTACGAAGAGGAGGCATGGGGAGATTCAAATAATTTGAATTTCCTTGAAAGGACCAAAGTGGGTAGCATTTAAGATTGGAGGATGAGATGGGAAAGCCATTTATGGCAAAGAATTGACCCAAGGTGATTAGGAATGTGTGAGTGATTAGAAGGATAAATTGGGTGGCTTAATGAGGGATTAGAGTGCAAGTGGAAAAGTTATGAGGATGTGACATGAGGAGAGAGAATGAGTGGAGGATTATAAAATTGGAGTAAATGATAAATCTAGTTAGGGAATTATTAATTAGGCTAGATGATAGGATTAGAAAGGGTTATCTGTAGGAATCGGGGAATCCGTTAATTACTTGAAATTAATTAGCTAATTAGGTTTTAGAAGAAATATTGAATAAGGTTGGGGATTGAAATGATTTTAGAAGAATGAGATATAATTAATTTTGATAAATTAATTATAAGGCTAAGGTGATAAAATTAATTAAAATATAATTTAATTAATTTTAAGAAGGACTAACATAATTAATGTAGTTAATTATGTGAAAAGGCTAAATTAATTATTTTTAGGCATCTACACCTCTATCATCTTTCTTAAATATTTGTCTATTGCAATCTCGTTATTCATATTTAAAATACATCAGATGGTCATCGATGTTTCTTTTTTTTACCAAGAGACTGAACTATCCACAATTCTTGGTATCCAAAATTTGTAATAGTATATAGAATATGTGATCCTCATTGAAAGAATATAATTTTGAAGGTTGAGACCTTTTGTGTAAAGAGTTTTGTCTCTAAAGTATGACACCCATTCCAAAAAGGTTTTTATCAAGAATATTGTAAATAGCTCCAATATTTCACATTTTAGATATGTTTAATGTAGAAAGCATGTTTGGATGGGTGGGGATGAACTTCCATGAACTTGCAATGTTTGAATATTACATACTTAAATACATTGTTACTCTCACCATCTACTACTAATCATTAATCTAATGAAACCTTCACTGAAACATTAAGAATGTTTGAAGCCATTTTTTTTATATATTATAGAATACCTCAATATGTAACGTTTTGAATATTTTAGAGTCCAATATTAATACCATTGGAGACATAAATGGTGATAACTTATGAATCATTAAAGTGAAGTGTCAATGCTTATTTATTCCCCAAACAAATAAACTAAAAATTTAACACCAAGAACGAGAGTTTAGCATCATCATTCAATATCAAAATGTGCCTTTATATTTCCACTCACTAATTTACTCTTGAGCATGAAATTCTTTTCATTTCCCTCTTTAGATATTTAGAATCAGTCAAATGAATTACATTCTATTTTTTGTTTACACAATAAGGGATAGCAGTATATCTGGATGTTCCCATTTCAACTTTGATTGAAATCAAATGGTTGGTAAATGTATCTTGAGCGTAGAAGTCAAGTGTAGCATTGCTCTGTTTTGTAGATGAAGGTGCAGGTCTTGTGTAGCATTATATTCGATTGTTTTAAACTTTCAGATTTATTCTCTTTGCTTCTCAGTGCATTCATTTGTCAATTGAATATTTTCTTTCAGATCTTTATTTTCACTTTCTACTGCCTCAATATCCTCAAGAGCATTCCTTAGATCTTCTCTGAAATCCATGAGTTCAATTTTTTGGATCTCCTTCGAGTGGTTAAACTCTTCCAAAGGACTCAAATCTGATACCAATTGTTGAATATATAAAATACTCAGAGGGGAGGGGTGAATTAGTATTCCCTTCAAATTATTAAAACTTTTGACTAACTAATCACATAACATAATTTAAGTGTGGTAAAAGAAATTAACACAAAACACATAACACCGAATTTATATGTGAAAAATTCAACATGGGAAAAACCATAAAGAGAGTGATCTCTCAAGTATAGTGTAATATGTAACTACTTACACAGTACAAAAGTGGCTCATTGCCAGTGGGGCTCACCACCCAAATACAAAAGGCTCACTGGTGGAGAAAAGACTTATAGCCAGAGTACAAAATTGAACTGTTAGAATTGCATCTGTCACATGCATGAGACATAGTTTCGTTGAAGTGCACAAAATTCTTTTACATCCACTGCATACATGATGCCTAACAACATTCAAATTCACAAAAATTTTCACATATACAATATGTACACATTTGTTGTTTTTCAAGAACTATACACATATCTTGCAAAACTACTGATTATATATCTACACAAAACATTCAGATAATTCGGCTCAACCAGAGAAGGAATGAGACCGATATATCCACACAACTGCAAATTAGCTTTATAAGATGTCGACTTCAATCTTGACTCCAAAATACCTTGTAGAATATGCCTCCTTTATATCTAGATAAAATAGGATCTAAAACCTCCTTGTAGAGTATGCCTTCTTCATAGCCTAATGAGAGCAGACCCAAAGTGCCTTTCGGTGAAGTAGATACCAGATCGCTTAACTATGTGAAGTAAGCACCAAACTGAGAATACATACATTGCATATTAAAGGAGTAAAAACTAGACCAATAACATATGATAGAGCAAACTTTCAGACCATACCAAAACATATATGTTGGACCATACCAAAAAATATAAGCTGGACCTATATTAATGACATCAATGACAATAGGACAACAAATCTATCAATTCAACTGCAATTACTGAATTGAGTCTTGGATTAAAGTGCCATTACATTTGGTATCAAAGTCTAATGATCAAGCTTTCCTAGCTATGAAATTTTATTTATAATTTGAAATTTCATATTAACTACTCTTTAAAATGTCCCTTGTGTATGTATATAATTATATGATTGAAATAGCCTTTGAGTCATAAGATTTGATTCTATAAGAACTAATTTATTAACTATGTCAGTATGCTAGTTTTTGTTTCTCCATCTTATATGTGTATACATATTTATATTCTAGAATTCATATTTATTTGACAATTCCCTATTTACACCAATAATCAATTTAAAACAACAAATTTATAACTTATTAATAAGAGTTTTTTATTAAATTAAATTATTTAATGAAGAAACCCACAATATTTAATTTAATTTAAATAAAACATCAATATTTTTTAATTTTTGTAATAAAATATAGAAATGTTATTTCTAAACATATCCCTCACTCTATAAATCTCTATTGTCCTTTACAATCTCATTATTCATATTTAAAATATATCAGATGGTCATCGATGTTTTTTTATTTTTTTTACCAAGAGACTGAATTATCCACACTTCTTGGTATCCAAAATTTGTAGAACATAATTTTCAAATGTTGAGACCTCTTGTGTAAAGAGTTGTGTTTCCAAAGTATGACACCTATTCCAAAAAGGTTTTTATCTAAAATATTGTAAATAGCTCCAATATTTCACATTTCAGATATGTTTAATGTAGAAAGCATGCTTGGATGGGTGAGGACGAACTTTCATGAACTTGTAGTGTTTGAATATTGCATACTTAAATATATTGTTACTCACACCATCTACTACCAATGATTAATCGGATGAAACCTTCACTGAAACATTAAGAATGCTTGAAGCCATTTATTTTTTATATATTATCTAACGTTTTAAAGACTTTAGAGTCCAATATTAATACCATTGGAGACATAAATGGTGAGAACTTATGATCCATCAAAGTGAAGTGTCAATGCTTATTTATTCCCCAAACAAATAAACTAAAAATTTAATACCAAGCACGAGATTTTAGCATCATCATAAAATATCAAAATGTGCTTTTATATTTCCTCTCAATAATTTACTGTTGACCATGAAATTATTTTTATTTATTGAGGGATAGCAGTATATCTGGATGTTCCCATTTCAACTTTGATCAAAATAAAATGGTTGGTAAATGTTTCTCGAGCGTAGAAGTATTTTTTTATTAAATAACAAGTATTTTTGCAAATTTTTGCAAATTGTTATCATGACAATTAATTGATAGGAATTTTAGTTCCAGTAATATATGTAGCAGTTTTTTAAGACAGTTGCGTTGAATAAAAAATTTGCTTTGAATATTACACTATTTATGCTTTCACTAAGGGAAGCCTTTATTTATAGAGATTTTATTTTATAGATCAAATATGTGTTTTGTATACATACCTAATAGGTCCTACCTTGATTCTTAACAATATTCAAATTGTGCTTACTATTTTCTAGGTCCATTCTAGTATTTCTATGTTATAGGACTGCCAATATAATCCTCCATCAACATGTACATGCAACTGGGCCTTAAACATAATATAGGTACAAACTTGAAAATGTGTTTTTAATAAATAAATAGGAGTTTGAATAAATATTAAATAAGTTGAAACATTGGAGCATGAACATGTGTTTATAATATCTACATTTATGAATCAGAATCTTGAGTCTTTTTTAACTTTCAACCTTTCATTTGAAAACATCTCTCCTTATCTTAATAAAGATATATAATACATACAACTACGTTTTTGTTTCTCCTCAATTACTTATCTACCAAATATAAGATTTATATATAATTCAGTGATTGACCAATTCATAATATATATAAAATAATAAAATATCTATAACGATAGGATGATAAAGTGATCATCTATTGTCCCATGTCACAACCAAATAAGCCTACTTATTATACCCCATGTTCTACTTTTTTTATTCTAAATCACCCCTATCATTCATCTTCCATAAGTCATTTAAAAATCTTATTGAATAGTTTTATTTAGGTGTCATAGTCATAGTCATAATCTTCTCAAATAGAATTGTTAAAACCACCTCTAAATTTTATTTTTAGTTCTCCTTGTTGTAGAAGAAATGTACACAATAAGGATAAGTAAATTGTTCTATAAATTTCTTAAAGTTATAAGTTAACAAGTTTCTTGATGATATAGATATTGACTTATATTGGAAAGGTCTATGAGCTTTATGTTTACACTAGTTTTTGAATATTTTTAAATGTCATAGTCACTTTGTCTATTTACATCTAGTTTAATATTATATGTTATAATTGATCTTAACATTAATTGTTAATCTATTAATTCTATTGTAATTAATTAATTGAGGATACTCATGTAGTCCATAAAGCATGATTATCATCTTCAAAGATATGTTGAATATATAATGAGTGACTACATAGTATGGGATATGCATGTCATTCACTAAGTAAATGTTATATCAACATAGCTGATACTTTTAAATTTAATATTGAAGTTACATGTCAGAATTGTAGTGTTGAAAATTGCATACCCCTTTGTAATTTGACCTACATCTTTGGTAACCACTTTGGTGTCCATTCCCCTAGCACTTGAGTAGGCTCACTTCAACCTTTTCCCTCTCATGATGCTCAAGACCCCCTTTTTAGCAACTCCCTCATGGTGTCAATCTTTTTAGCCACGTGTCTCCCTTGTCTTCTGATGTTTTCAAGCGTGATTCATTTAGACAGTAACGTGTCATGGGGACATCTGTGCATCGCGCATTTGTCCCATGACATCTTAACATTCGAATGTCGGTTCTGAGAACACCTCTCCACTTGTCACCTGCACATGTTGGTGAAAACAACCCCAAATATTTCAAACGGCTCACTAACCCTCTTTTCCCTCCTCTTCTCTCTTTCAAATCTGTCCTCTCTCTTCATTCAAGCTCTCTAGATTCTGGACACAATTTCTCTTATTCTCTAGCTCTCTCTCACTTGCCACAATAGTCTCTATTTTGCTACAACACTTTCAAGCTCTCACAATAATCTCTTGCAACTCTCTTGGATTTCTCAAGCCTCATTGGTAATCTCTTTCTATCATTCTATTTATCCTATTTTTGAGCATCTTGGGATTCATCACATCCCTTATCCATAAAATCATTTATCATTTATCTCATCTTGCATTTATTTTATTTATCTATCTATCTGGTTGTCTATGGAGGTGGAAACACCAAAACAAGGATTTGGCTAAGGCAAGTCCCCAAGCAGGCCCGAACATTTTTCCTTTCTGGCTTGTGTGCAGGTTGCATTAGAGAAGATTTATCTGGCTGGAGGCTTCATAGCATGGACCTATTGTTTGTCTATTTTCTTCCCTTTTCTCCTTCCATTTTATCTTGGTTATTTCATATATCATATTTACTAGTTTAGCTTCATTGTTTTTTGTGTTTTTATTGCATTATAATCATAATTGGAACTTTTTGTATGAACTTTGTACCTCATCCGTATAAGATGACAACACGTCATGCTGGTGTCCCACAGCTACGCGCTCATCTTCTAGACAGAGGCTTGATAGAGTCATTTGAGAGCCTCGAACTGCAGTTAATTGCTTAACTGTTATTTTTATCCCTTGGCTCACCTTAGTGTTAGTTCGAGTGAGGTAGCGACAGATCGATTTGTCCTCTAAGATTCATCATCTTGGAGGTGACAAATCTCCTCCTCTACATTTTGGTGAACTCGATATGAACACTTATTCTATAATATTTTTAGAGCAGTCTTTATCATTCCTTTCGCCATTTGATGCCCCCCTAAGAAAAAAAGACAATTCTAAATCTTTCCTTTTCTTCCAAAAATAAATAAATTTCGGGTTGCTGTCCCGAACCCCATTTAATGGTTCATTGGCCTTCGATCAACAAATTTATGTATTCTCTATTAAGTTTATTAATTTCAAAATGCATATGTTGTCTTGTTTTATTTATAGCTATATTCAAAGTGCTAATGATGTTCCTTTTCATGGTTGTGATGGTGACTTAGCTCTATCTATGTCACTCTATTCCTTTGATCCCTCTTGTTATATATCTTCTATTTTAGAGGATATTTAATTACAAGAGAATTAAATAATTGATGCCTTTGTTAATGTTACACTACCATATCTTCATTCTAGTGCACTCTCTTCTAGAGATGATGCATTAGTGAATGATGAGTCTCGACTCATATCTGATATTCCAAAGGTAGATGTTGAGAAAATTCCTTCATCTAAATCTTCTACATATCATGATGAGTCTATGAATGTCATTTATGTCTCTTCTTCCCCTAAAAGGCCTAGGAGACCAATCATTCATGTGACTGTAGCTAGTCCTTCTCCAAAGAAGGTAAAATCTATTCATGGTGTTCCTTTTCAAAATGACTCACCAGATCTTTTTACAAGGTATGCACAATAGATAAGGCTCCTTATTATAGAATGGACATAGCCCATGCTTATAATACTTGAAGAAATAAGCAATATCTTGATCATTCACAACCTTATTTTCACCTTCTCAACCAGATCTTCCTCAAGCAGCCTTCAGTTAAGGAATCTAGTGATTACGATCTTATTGAGAAACTTTGTCTTACTCCCGCTAAGATTTCTCTTTGGGATTTCTTCAAACTACTTCAGTTTATCAAGGTATGCTACAGGAAGCTCTGCAAAAGATCTTATTGCCTTCTTCTGCTAGGCTGACAAATATAAATACATTGATGGATCATATTCATGCGGACTCATTGAATATCACATTCTATCCACATGAACTCCCACCTCCAGAAGTAAGAAATCAAGAAGATCCATTAATGATAATCATTTATGTTCACGATGTCGACATTAGACAGACTCTCATTGATACTGGTTTAGCACTTAATGTTTGTAGTCTAGATCTATTGCCCAAAATCAAAGTGCACTCTAAGTCTCTAGTTGTATCTTCTATGTTCATCTGTGGTTTTGATAATACTAGTAAAACTACTTTGGGTAGTGTTATTTTGCCTATAAAGGTTGGACCAGTTACTATTCCAACCCTAGTGCATGTTATGCCAGGACCTTTATCTTATAATATTCTCTTGGGTAGGCCCTAGATTCATGCTTTAGGAGCAGTTAGTTCTACCCTTCATGGTTCTATTAAGTTTGTTGCTAACAATCAGGTGGTTAGAATCAAGACTAATCCTGAAGCTACGCACTTATGTCAAATTGTGGCAGTTGGTCATGCCTTGGTTACACCTACCTTAAAAAATTATATTCCATCTTTATCTTATAATATACCAACTAATCCCATGGACCCTCCTAAAGAGGAAACCCATGAGAAGGATGTCCCTAAAGAAGATCCTCCTAAAATAGAAATTCCTAAGTCTACTCCTTCTCAATCGAATGCATTTCTTGGTGATGATTGGGGTTCCTTAGATTTTACAAGCTCCTTCATTGGATAATATAAAGTCGACCCTATGCACCTTAACTTTCCAAAAGTATCATTCACACCCACTATCAAAGATGGTTATTCTTTTGTATCGCGGGATCATTTGAACACCATTGGCTACACCATTAAAGGTGATCCTCCCTCTTTGGAGGAGTTACAATCATGTTATGCTCCAGGATTCAATATTGCTCCCAAGTATGGATACAAAGGAGATGGTCTTGGGAACATGGGTCAAGGAGTTAAGGTCCCTTTGGAATCCAAATTATACTCTTTTACAATGGGTTTAGGTTACAAAGATTCTCCTTGTTAGCACCAATAAAGAAGGAAGACTGAGAGGGGGGTGGGTGAATCAGTCTTCACCGGATCTCAACAGATTAAAACTTCAAAACATAAACTGATAAACTGTAGTAATAAATAGATAAGAAAATTAACAGTACAACACACAACACCAAGATTTTGACATGGAAAACCTGGTTAAGGGAAAAACCATGGTGGGAACCTACCCATAGTAAGATGATACTCTACAGTAGTATGTGAAAATATTACAATGGGGAATGCACATGCATTCAGACGCACTGCTTAGAGCTCACTGCTCAAATGATATATGCCTAGAAGGCTACAACCTTTAGGGAAGTCTTAGTGACTTACAATATGATTTGGACTACAATTTGGAATGAATGAACTGCAATGATAACATCTACAAATGCCTGAGATAGTTTTGGTTAAGCACAGTTGTCTGCTTTGCAACACCAAACACACCTCAGCACTTTGTTGAATGATATATCCTTGTTCACACATTCATCTCTCTAACAATACAAGCACAATACTGACACCTAAATTACATAAGCAACTCACCTATATATACAAATCATCAACCTTGATAACAAGGTCAGCTAAACCCTCAACTCACAATTACAAAATTTACATTGCACGATACAAAGATCAACCACTAGACCAATATTATGATTTACATTACATAGCATGGACCTAATTCAAATTACCAAATGATTTCATCCACAACACGCTACACTGCCAGAAATACCGCATAACACACAAATCATCACCAGTTCATAGTTTTCACCAAAAAATCACACAACAATCAATGTAGATCACCAAAAAAAATAGGACATGACTAGGAAACACCAGCTAGCACGTTAGAATCATCTGGAACAGTTGCACCAACTCCTCTTTTCAAATCTTCATTGGTCAACATCTCAAAGCCCAAGAACACAACCAATCAACAACTGTCACAGGGAAAGATAACTTGCAGAGCACCAAATCATGAACCATCTGAAATGAAGATACATAAGATTATCCCAAACAATAATCTAAAGTCTTAGCACAAGATCTAATCACACCAAAATATACCGGAGGGAATAGTGGATTCTGCAAAATAGTGATCAACACAACCAAACTACAAAACCAGACCAAAAACTCTTCCCAAACTCATCAGAATAACTTATAGGAATATGTTGACATCAATGACAAAAAAATATCCTAGAAGCAGTAATGAACAACCAAGTCTAACAATCTCCCCCTTTGGCATTGATGGTGTAGACACCTAAAATTGTCCAGTTTAATTAAATAAATATTTTATTTATTTAATTATCTAAGCCTAATTCTTCTATTAATTAAATAAATCCTTATTTATTTAATTAATTCATTTATCCTCTTCTAGCCTTATTTCTCATTTAAATAAATACATTTATTTATTTAAATTATCCTTTTCCTAAATTAAATAAATATTCTTATTTATTTAATTATCCTACTTCTTCTATTAATTAAATAAATATTTATTTATTTAATTAATTCATTAGCTTTTTCTACACATGACACATGTCATTCATCTCTTAATTCATACACTACCTACCCCTTTCATTATTTTATTATTTCTTTTACCTACCCTCTAATCATAGCCGACCTCCTTTTACACTTCTCAATCTTATCCCTCCATTTCATACAGTGTCTTCTATATAAGGAGATGCTTCCTTCATTATCAACCCTAATCAAGCATTCTAATGACTTAATGCCCTAATGATCATTTTTGACTACACTACGATCCTACTTGCAACCACATTCCGTTCTTTGTTGAGCTCTTGTGCACATAAAATCTGAGAGCAAATATATCAAGCAAGATCAATGGAGATAGGAAGAATGGAGATCAAAACCCTATTGGACATGTGATGGTATAATCCTTGTGATTTCATGTGATTTGCATTGTCTTAGGTAATCTTCATATGTTATGGTGGATCTTTGTTGTTGTTAGGCTAGGGTTTTGTGGTTGAATTCATTTAGCCTTTCAATATTGTTATTGTTATCCATTTTCACCATATACATTTTGGCACGCCCGGTGGGACTCTTGTCCCTTTGCATTTAACCTCCTTGTTGCAGATCTTGTGTTTTTGAAGTTGCAGATCGAACATTTTCGGCAGCATTTTTGGTATTTTCGCGTCTGCGCACTTTCGGATCGCGTTTTTGATTTTCAGGCGCATCTGAGACAACTGGATCCGCGTCTGTGTTTTGGCAATCTTTCATTTTGCAGGTTCCAGGGAGTCTGTGTTATAGAAGCGCATCTGTGTCATTTTTACCCGCGTCTGTGTGTGGAAAGAGCGTCTGTGATTTTTACTTGCGTCTGTGTCTCACAGAACCGCGTTTGTGTCGCAGAGTCGCATCTGAGTTGGGGGTAATTGCATCTGTGTATTGCCTGTTTCAAAATTTTGAAATTTTATTGATTCAGTTTTTGGATTTTGCATTTAGGGTTTCAGATCTGGTTTATTTTTGGACTAACATTTTCAGATCTAGCTAACAAAATTAGTGCAGCTTGTCTTAGAAGCAAAATCGTTTAGTTGAAGGCCCCTATTTTCACAAAGTCTTTTGGGTTTTAAAATTTACCTAACTTGTGTGCATGCAGGAAGGGGTGATCATTTGAAACAACTCGAACTACTAACAACTCTTTGTTGTAGGTCCTTGGCAAGGTTTTTTTTTATTTTTATTGTGTGCCTTGTTCTCATAGACTAGCAAACACTTCCATTGGTGCACTAAAATTGAATTATTGTCTTTTGTGTCTTGAGCAATAGGCTCTTTTTGTTTAATATTTAGAGGGCCTGTCTTCCCGTGTGGTCATTAGGACTACTAGTGAGAAGAGAACGACCCAAGTGGTAGCGAGGAAAACCCACCTCATCCGAACCACTATAATCAAATGTATTCATGGTGAAAACTATGAATAACGTGTGCTAATTAGTTCATACCGACACTATGTCTCCCCATAAACCCGTTTGATCAAATTTATTTGATCAGTTGTAGGGCATAACCCCTACCGGCTGGGAGCCTTCTGTATTTACAGAGCTGAAAGTGCCGCATGTATGGCCACACGAGCGGATGCCCTTACTAGCACCATTTTGTTTTAGAGGCCCAAATCCTTCTAGTTGTTGGGGCAGGAGGTCGGACCTTTGGTAGCAGCCCACACACATACGGTTCTTAGTAGAGATACAAAGTTCGCCATGGGGAGTTTTCATGGGGACTGATGCTTGGCTGACCCGAGAAGTGAGTGCCGAGGGTGGAGCCAGTGAGGTCAAGCATCTAAGTATCTACTCTGAATAGCGTAGCCTTGGGGGTAAAACCCCATGTGGGATCAACAACTATTGTCTTGGCCAGCCATAAGAATTGTTCTTGACTTATGTTAAACATTCAAAACATTCAAGACCAAACAGCAAAAACATTGTGTCTTTTGTGTCTTCAAGTGTATGCAAAACAATTTTACATCAAACAACACACTTTTCTTGGAGTCATTGTCAGTCTAAACACTTGCAAACATTGAGTCCTCATGAACATTTTGCAAACATTGAGTCCTCTTGTCACGAAAAACAGTCAAATAGTCAGATCTGGTCACAACAAAACGACTTCACAGATTGGAAAAAATTGCACAAATTTTACAGAAACGCGTCTGTGTCTGTTTTAACCACGTCTGTGTTGTCTAGGCGCGTCTGTGAAGGGCAGAATAGTGTCTGTGTTTATAACAGCATATGTGTTGAATAGAAACACGTCTGTGTTGGGTAACCGCGTCTGTGCAGTATACAGGCGCGTCTGTGTTCAAAATTGCAAAAAAAATTTACAGTCCAGCAAACATAAACAAGAAAATCTCAGAAGCGCGTCTGTGTTAAACAGAGTAGCGTCTATGTCAGGAAATCGCGTTTGTGAAGTATACAGTCGCGTCTGTGTCCAGAATTGAAAAACTGTTGCAGTCCAGCAAGCAAACACAGTCAGTTTCAGAAATCTTGAGCTTCCTAGGTCATCTCTCTCAGGTTTCATTTAGCATTCAACCTGTCCTTGGGTCTCACAAAGTCCATCATTGCTTTACATCTCACATTACATTCACATTTGTCTAAACTTGAGTCAAAAGGTCACTTGCTTGTCTTCATCATACTTTGTCAACACACTACATACAACAACACTTTGCTAGGTGGTCCCTCATCAAGGTTTCTTACCTTTGGGTCTCATTTGGTCTTACTTAGGGTCAAGGTCAGCTTACCTCATCAAGAGAAACTATCCTCTCTTTGGAAGTCACACCTACTCTACTACATACTTGGTCTTACACTTTGGACATTGCAAGTACACCTCAGATTCATTTACACTCCATACAACTCTTGGTCTTCCATACTTTTTACATTTTCATCTAGTCTCACACATCTTGGTCAATACCTAGTTCATGGTTGAAACCCATCTTCAAAAATCTAGGAGAGAAACTAAAGAGGCTCAAGAGTCCGCAAACATGAGTTCTTATGAGTATGAGAATGATATCTTTTTCAACACTGATCACACTACATTACCTGACATGGATGTCTATAGAAACATTCCAAATGTTGAAAACACAGGCACCACAAACAACAATGTTACACACAATGACAATTTGGACAACTTATCAATACATTCAGCAGATGTGGAAGAATCCATTATGAATCCCCATTTCAATCGATTGGTTGAGGAAATAATGAGGAGAGATAGACAATACTTCTTACACATGATGGCACAAAGTGGAGCCAAGATACCTCATGATTTTGACATGTCTCAAATAATGGAAAACCGACCTTTGCAACAAACTCACTCCAACATGGATCAAAGGAGACCTAATAGTGGAGGAAATAGAGGACCATATATGGTTCCTGAATCACCATCATCTTTGCTTCAAAAACCAGAGGTCCCACATACACATGGTCAAGCATATGATACTTACCTTCGTAGACCAGTATGGAAGTCTTATGTAGACAGATATGCTCAATCACATACTAATGCTAAGGATCAACCAAAGCAATTGGATGTTCAAAGGCATGCTCAAAATTTGGACACAAGGAAACCTCATGTCAAATTTTGGGGCAACACAATGGAACATGACATGCCTGTAGAATATGGTATACATGCGCAAAATAGATATAGTGTTCCTCAACATGAATCTATACCAAGTGCTCCATATATGCCGCATCACTATAGACCTCCTCCATATGAACATGTGTATGATCAATATCATCCATATATGCAACATGCTCCTCCTCCGATTGGTGCCTCAAACATGGGGTATGGTCCAAGAAGTCGATCTCCACCTAAGAGCAATTTGGAGCAACAAATTAGGGACTTACAAAAGAAAATGGAGGACATAAATACACCAAAGCCAACATACACAATGAGAGACATATGTCCCTATCCATTCAACAAGAACATTCCAATGCCTCCATTTCCTACACATTTTGTGACGCCTAAATTTGATAAGTATAGAGGAAAAGGGGATCCTAAGGCACACATAAGACAATTTTTCACAGCTTGCATTGAGGTAGCAGCAGAAGAGAGATATTTGATGAGATTATTCCCACAAAGCTTAGGTGATCAAGCTATGGAATGGTTCTCCCAACTCCCACCTGGTATTAAGTCATGGGGTGACTTAGTAGAGGCATTTATTCAACATTTCTCCTACAATATAGAGACAGACATATCAGTCACTACTTTGTGCAACACCAAGCAAAAAGAGGGAGAGTCTTTTGCATCATTTTTACAGAGATGGAGAAATCTAGCTAGTAGATGCTCTTGTGAAATTCCACAAAAACAAATGGTAGAGATGTTCACACAAAATGTTAACAAAGACATTGGCTATGATCTAAGGAAAGCTTGTTTGTCCACTTTCAAGGACGTCATTGAAAAAGGCTTAGCGACAGAAAAGGTCCTAATTGAACAAGGAGTCATTAAGATATTCAAGGAAAACAAAGATGACTTTAAAGGAAAAGACAAGCAAAGATTTTGGAATAAAAACAAGAATACAGTCAATGATGGTGTTGTTGATGCCAACACAGTGTGACCCAAAGTCATCTTTTCAGGATCAAGTTCTACAAACAATCAAGTGAATACTCAAACAACTTCCAGATCATGAAGGAAGTACACTCCATTGGGAGAACCACTTGAGTCAGTCTTCAAGAAGCTAGTGGCAAACAAGGTAATCACAGTTCCAGATTTTCCTCCATATGAACCAAAGGTCAAACCAAATTGGTGGAATGATGATGAGTATTGTGAATTTCATAAGAGCAAGGGTCATAAGATAGGAAATTGTCATCGACTGAAGAACATCGTACAGGATCTCATTGATAGAGGTGACATTGAGATTGAGGGACACTCATCCAATCAAGAACATGAGATGTTTAAGGAACCATTCCCAAAGCACGACAAGGGAAAAGCTAAAGTCACAGATGATCAAGCTAACTATACTAGAGCACCTTACAACTATGATTCAACTATCAATCACATCTCGATGGACAATCATATCTCTACTATTACCATCAAGAACAAAAACCCTGAGAATCCTACTCAGAGACCCAAGATTGTCCTAAGAGGTGTTGGATCTTCTTCCGAGCCTACCTCTGAGTGTCATGTTACAACCCATCGAGGTAAAATTACTTTGCCAGGTGCTTCAACTAAAAACACCGCTTCTTCATCAACCAAACCTGAGTATGACCTTGTAGAACAGTTAGGGAAGACGCCCGCGCTCATCTCCATACTTGAACTCTTACGCATATCCCCCGCTCATAAAGCTATTCTTGACAAAATTTTGAGAGATACTGTTGTTCCTACTGATCTGAACGTGGACCAGTTTCAAGCCATGGTGGGATACCTTTCCATTCCACATTCCCTTACATTCACAGAAGCCGATGACGCCTCCGTAAGTCAGCCACATAATGCACCATTACACATTGAAGCCTTCATACACAAACATAGAATAAAGCGAGTCCTAATAGATGGAGGAGCTGGTCTAAACATTTGCACATTAAGCACTATCAAACAATTGGGATATTCTGACAAAGCTGTAAATTCAACAAATCAAATCACCATCAAGGCATATGATGATGAAGAGCGCTCATCCAAGGGCATAGTCACCTTACCTCTAAGAATTGGGCCAGTTACAAGGGATGTGGTTTGTCAAGTCCTAGATCTAGACCTCACTTATAATATATTGCTAGGACGTCCTTGGATTCATGAAATGAGGGCAGTCCCATCGACATATCACCAATGCATTAAGTTTCCTCACAATGGAGTCGAAGTAATAGTTAACAGTGATCCTAATCCGTTCATATATTGCAATAACCTGAGATCACATACATAAACCATCATTCCCAGTAATCGTGAAGCTATTCCTTCTTCCGCATACGTTGATCCTGAGTCATTGAAACCTTCGACATCAAAACAAGGTGAGCTTAAAGGCAAATTTCAGGACAAAGGCATGGGAGAGTACACTTTAAATCAGACCATGTACTTACGACAAGTCATGAGTTCTCCAAAAGAATATGGAAGACCACATCCTCACAAACAAGTATCCATCATGATACTCAAATGGGACCCTACTGTCTTTCAAAGATGGGGCAAACTGGAGGAGGAAGATCTATACAAAATGCTTTACAAAGACATTGAAGATGACACACAAGATCACATCAATATACCCTGTGAGAAATATGGCAAAGGCTTCAAGATTTTACAAAAAATTGGGTATGATGGAAGAAGCCCTCTTGGGTTATGAAAGGAAGGCATCATTGAACCTTTACAACCTGAATTGACTTTTAAAAAGGAACGCTCGAAGGGACTTGGTTTTCTGACTTCCAAGATCCACACTAAAAGGACAGAAGAAGCATTACAAATCAAAACTGCCAAAGTTCAACAAGAGGATCGCTATTCCACAGACTCCAACGAATGGGAATGGGGTTCAGACAAATCCTCTAGTGATTATGAGCTCACCGAGACATTCAGAGAGCCAGATGAACCCACAGAAGAAGAGGAATTTTATAAAAAGTTCAGAGTTGGTCAAGAAACAACCCATGAGGATTCCACACAGTCTTCGTCTCAAGGTTCTAGGTTGAAATCACATAGGATGAGAACACCTATCCCAGAATGCGCTACTAGTGATGACAATTTGGATTCGCTCGCAATTGAGACTGATGAGGAGAGTGCCATCGATGACCTCGATAATTACCTTGACATACCCGAATATAACCACATCTTCACTCTTAACCCCGCAAACTCCGAAAACATTAAAGGCCTTCCCCTTGTTCATCACCAACTCATTGACTGGGATTATGAAGGACCAGCACAGTTTGATACATTCCAAAATGATGAAGCTGTTATTGACTATCTTGGCATACGAGATGATCTCCCTCCTGGGGACCATAAAGCAGGATACACTATAGAACTCAACAACATGGCATATTTTGGTGAGGGTGTCGGACTTTCCAGTCGCAAAAATGTGAAAATAAAAACAAATCAAGGGTCTTATGGCGAAAACCACATTGTGGCGCTATCTGACCCCAAAAAAATAAAAAGAAAGGACGTATCTGAGGGCGAAAACCTCTCTGAGGCACCCGAAGATGGAAGGCTCGACATTCTCCCAGCATCATATGAGGAAAAGTCATCCATGTTGGTAGAGGAGACTATCAAAACAAACATTGGTACAGAAGAGGTTCCACATAACATATTCCTGGCTAAATCATTGACAGAGTCCGAAAGGTCACAGTTCATAAGTTTCTTCAAGGAACGACAAATCAACTTTGCATGGTCATACACTGATATGCCTGGACTGGATCCGGATTTGGTAATGCATCATTTGACAGTAAAACCGGGGGCAAAGCCAGTGAAACAAAAATTAAGAAAAATGCATCCACAAGTGGCATTACTAGTCAAAGCAAAACTTGAGAAATTACTTGATGTCGGATTCATACGCCCAATTGATTATCCTGAATGGATCTCCAACTTGGTACCTATCAGTAAACTAGATCGCAACATCAGAATATGTACAGATTTCAGAGACATCAACAAAGCTTGTCCAAAAGATAACTTCCCATTACCAAATATTGACTTGATTGTTGATCTCACGGCAGGTCACGAAATGTTATCATTGATGGATGGATTTTCTGGTTATAATCAAATCAGGATTGCACCCGAGGATCAACATAAAACATCATTCACCTGTCCTTGGGGAACTTTCTGCTAGAATGTCATGCCCTTCGGACTAAAAAATGCAGGTGCTACATATCAAAGAGCAATGACTACTATCTTTCATGATCTCATGCACATAACTGTGGAAGATTATGTTGATGATCTCTTGGGTAAATCAGTAGACAGAGATACACATTTGGACATACTTTCAGTCATCTTTGATTGGTTGGAAAAATACAAAGTAAGATTAAATCCCAAGAAATGTGTCTTTGGAGTAACCTCCGAGAAGCTCCTAGGATTCATTGTGTCCAAAAGAGGAATCGAAGCTGATCCAGCAAAGGTCAAGGCTATCTTGGACATGCCACCACCCAGAAATATCAGTCAACTTAGATCCTTACAAGGGAGACTCCAGTCTATACGAAGATTCATAGCACAACTTGTAGATAAGTGCAATCCTTTTCAACACCTGCTACATAAAAATATCAAATTCAAATGGGATGATAACTGTCAACAGGCTTTCCAGACGCTCAAGGATTATCTCTTGAATCCGCCTGTTCTGATGCCACCAGTTCCAGATCAGCTTTTGCTACTATACATATCAGCTACTCCAACAGCACTGGGAGCACTCTTAGCACAACAAATTGCTGGGGGCAAGGAAAAGGCCGTATACTATATTAGTCGCACATTGGTGGGATATGAGCTAAACTACACACCAATCGAGCGTGCATGTCTCGCCGTGGTCTTTGCTTCACAGAAATTACGACATTACATGCTCACTCATAAGACTAAGTTGGTTGCAAGAATTGATCCATTAAAATACCTTCTCAATAAAGCAACACTTACGGGGTGACTGGCCAAATGGGTAATGATCCTGAGTGAATTTGACATCGAGTATGTGGACAGAAAAGCAATAAAAGGACAAGCCATCACAGATCAGTTAGCAGATGCCCCCATGATTGATGATGTTCCTCTAAATTCAGAATTTCCAGATGAATCCATTTTAACAGTATCACATGCAAAGCCATGGCAACTATACTTTGACGGCTCATACACACAGCATGGGGCAGGAGCTGGTATTCTCTTTATAACTCCTCAAGGGGATTCTATACCAAAATCATACCGCTTATCATTTCCTTGCACTAACAATATAGCAGAATATGAGGCATTAACAACTGGATTATGGATTACAGTTCAGTGGAAGATCCAAGAACTTCATGTTTTTGGGGATTCCCAACTTGTTATCCGTCAGGCAACTAATGATTACCAAACAAAAGATGAAAAATTAATGCCTTACAAACAAATGGTGGATGACCTGAAACAACACTTCACAAGGATAGATTTTGAGCAGATACCAAGAGAGCAGAATCGCGCCGCAGATGCCATGGCTACAATTGCTTCATTGATCGATTTACCTCCAAATGAGACCCGCTATGAGTTCTTGGTGGATAACCTTTTGGTTCCATCATATGAGATCACTCCTACTGAAACGATATGTGTTGTTGGTCCTGAATCCCAGTTATATGGTTCCATCTTCACATACCTTCACGACAATATCGTACCTCCTGATCTATCAAATAACCAACGCCGCACCTTCATTCGCCAATCCTCTCGATATGTCATTTTAGCTGATATCCTATACCGGCGAGGTCTAGATGGCACTCTTCTTAGATGTCTAGAAAGCGATGAAGCTCAGATTGCGTTACGTGAAGTGCATGAAGGGATATGTGGTCCACATGCTAGTGGTCCTACCTTGGCCAAGAAACTCATTAGGACTAGATATTACTGGCTCAATATGGAAAAAGACTCATATCAGTTTGTCAAGAAATGTAAGCAATGTCAAATTCATGGAGACCTCATACATGCGCCAGCACAAGAACTACAGCCACTTGCATCTCCTTGGCCCTTTTGTCAATGGGGACTCGATCTCATAGGCAAGATTCACCCTCCTTCTTCCAATGGTCATAAATTCATTATCATAGCCACAGAGTATTTCATGAAATGGATTGAAGCCATGCCTCTCACACAAGTTACTGGAAAACAGATTGCTACATTCATCCTCAACTATATCATTTGCCGATATGGTATCCCTGTTTCCATTATCACTGATAATAGGCGGCCCTTCAAAAATCAGGATGTTCATGAACTCTATGACCGCTTCCATATTTCCCATCGTTTCTCCACACCATATTACCTCCAAGGTAATGGCCAAGCTGATGTGTCTAATAAAATAATCCTTAAAATCCTCAAGAAGACAGTCGACGATGCTGGCCGTAATTGGCATATCCAACTCAATCCTGCACTTTGGGCCTACCGCACAAGTGTCCGCACACCTACGGGAGCTACACCCTATTCACTAGTCTATGGTTCTGAAGCCATCTTGCCTATTGAGGTCGAGCTACCCTCTTTACGGGTCTCTTTGCAAAACATCATCACTGATGAAGATTACAGAGTCTCTCGCTTACAAGAACTGGAACTGCTAGATGAATGGAGACAAACTGCTTTTAATCATCTCAGGGCTTACCAACAACGAATGAGTCGTAGCTACAATCACAAAGTCAAGCCTCACACATTTGAGGTAGGTGACTTGGTTCTCCGAGAAAACCCCAAGAATCAGCAAGACAGAGAGAAGAAGGGCAAGTTCAAACCAAACTGGCTTGGTCCTTACATCATCACAGCAGTATATGGCTCTGGGGCATATCAGCTCTCAACTACAGAAGGTGAACCTTTGGAGGATCCTATCAACAACATGCACCTTCGCAGGTTCTACACATAGCTCTTCGGAATATCCTATTTCAAAAATACAAAAAAATAAAAAAAATTCAAAATATATAAAAAAAAAATTATAAAACAAAAAAAATTGTTACTTGGTGAAAACCTGGCAAACAGGCGTCTTGTGACACAAAAAACATTGAAAAATCGAAAAAAAGTAAAGAGAAATAATTTCGTCCAATGGTGAAAACCACTTCGGTGGCGCCCTGGGCAAGTATCATGGTGAAAACTGGGTCACCAGCGCCATGCGTAGAGACATTGCTCCTCCCTCCTTTAGGATTCACTTTCATCATTTCACTTTGCACACACTCACAACCTATTCATCCATAATAAACTTACCCATTCCCATCATGGCTTGTTATTGATCTACCCAAGATTGGTTAGCCATTCATAATAAATCTCCCTTTCCATCCGTAATAAACTAGATCCTATCTGTGGCTAAGGCAAATCCTACGTCTAGTAATGGGTGTGGAACTGAGAACATCACATGTTTCAAGGAGTATAGTTTCTTCCAGCTTCCTTCAGTCTATCCGTGCACAATCCGCAATAGAGCAACATCTGCATCGCCAGTCCGCAATAAAGCTTCATCTTCTCCGCAATAAAGTATCAGCTTCATGGATTCAGTTAGTTTCAGATGAGACAACAACAACAATGGGCTTCAACAAAATCAAATCTTTCAACAGACTTAGACAATATTATGGTTCAGTGCTATCTATCCTTTCTGTGAAAGTAAACATTGTGACCACAATCAAATAAGACTTATACAAGTGACAAGAGATACTAAACTTGAGGACTACAGTGGATGTTGGTGTCGAGTCTTGGTTTTCTTTTGATTTTATCTTTTGGTGACATGTCTTTTAGCTTTTCCAGGATGTCTCTGACTAGAGATGCTATCTCCAGGATGTCTTTGACTAGAAAGGCGAGGATGGGGTATCGTCACTTATTTGTATTTGCTGTCTATGGATTGTCTTTTAGTAATGCTATGACTTGTCCAAGGATATGAGGACACTGTGAGTCTAGTGTGAACTGGGGCATTCCTTGTTTGTGACTGTCTTATTTCCATGCAAACAGGTACAATGACTTTCGGGGTCGAACATATGCCTCGATTGTCATAACCTACTTGTCGTAATAAAGCTCAATGATGATAATGCATAAGAAGCTCTTTCACATTCATATCTTCTATCTTTCATCCCCCTTTCTTGATTGACTTCCATCGTCCTTCTCGAGTCCATGTAGCCTGCTATCACATGACTGAGTATAATGACACACCAAAAACATTTGCATGTCATATAGTTGCACCTGCATTACCACATATAAGCATTTTATACATACATATAGATATCACAACTACATCACATTCTGCACACAACACTTGTTAACACAATCTACATTTGCATTATTATATTCATTTACATTTCATACATTCACATTTGCATCATGCATATACAACATAAAAGAACAAAAATATGGCATTTCATACATCATTAAACATCTCATCACATAGGTACACATGCATATAGCTGCTGCAAAAAATGAATCATCTCATATATATAGTCAAAAGTGTCATGATACAATGATGTCAAAAATACATATGGCTACCAAAGCACCCGCAGGTGTCTACAATACAAAAATGGTACAAAACTGATACATAGGGAGCCTTCTAAGGCTATGATGAACTTCCTCCCTCGGAGCCGCCTAGCCTCAGTGGAATCTGACCCCCTGAAGGACCCGCCCCAGGATCACCCTACCTATCTCCTCTATTTGGTGGTGGTGGTGGACCCATGACCCCACCACTCGATGTCTGTCTCCTCCGGCTCCCCCCCGTAGCTGTCGCTCTACGTGATGGTCTATGGAAGCTCCTCACCCGCTGATCTGCTGGCACTGCACCATAGTAGAGGTCCCTCCAGTAGCCTATCTCCTCTCTTGCCCATAGGACATATGCATATCTTGCCCCTGTGTCCTCCGTCGCCTGTCTCCCTGCCCTCAGTGCTGTCTCGGCCTCTGTATAGCGCTGGATCGCCTGATCTCTCTCCCGCTCAGTATCTCTGAGCCTCATCCTGAGCTGATCCCTCTCCCTCTCCAGCTCCTGAATCTCATCTGCCTGTCCCTGGCAGATCTCCCTGAGCTCAATCAGCTCATCCTCCTCTGGGTTAGCCCCCTCTGCCTCTGCCTGTGGCTCCCCCTCTGCGGGTGCCTGCCCCTGTATCTGTACCTGTACTGATGCTTGTACGTGTACCAGTCTCTATACATGCCTCTATGCCTGTACCTGTCTCCGTCCATGCTCCTATGCCTGTACTGGCACCTGTCCCTGTACCTGTCCCTATCCCTGTACCTGCCTGGGACCCTGTGCTGCTGGTACCTGTAGCGGCAATCCACCGCAACTCCTTGCCACCTGAGCCAGTCTCTCCTAATCACCCTCCCTCCGAGGTGCAACCCTCCTCTCTCCAACTACTCCCCTCCTCCTCCGTCGGCCTCTACCCCCATCACCTCCATCATCATCCTCCTCACCACCACCATCTCCCTCCAGTGCCTCTCTTGGATCTGTCAATCGGGGGAATGGATGCTCTGCCCAATATGTTGAATACTCAGCATCCATCCTGGCATCCTCGATCTCAGGCCACATGTCCCAGGGTAGGGGTACCATCTCTCCTAGCTGTGTGAGTGCTTGATCATATGACAGCAACAACCCAAACTGCGCCTGATCTCTGACTGTGCGGGCATACATGCCTGAGCCCCACGACATCTTCTGAATCCAGCCAAACTATCGGCCAATCCTGTCTACCAACTGCCTCTCTAGCACATAGGGCATCCACCCAATTAGGTACCTGCTCCAAAAGGTGTATGGTAGCTCAACTGCGTCATCCTCCCACTGCTCGCAGCCCAGATAAGGTCGCCATATGACCTCATCAATGTCATCAATCACTCACCGCCAGTACTCTAGCCTGCCAATCCATGGCTGCGAAGTGATCATATCATATAAATGCACGAAGCTACGCCCATGACCTCTGCCCCTGAAGTGTATTGGCCTCATCACTGGCAGATGCTCGTAAGCCCACACCTGCAGCAGTGTCACCCCGCAGCCCAATCCCACTTACCTGTGATAAACGAACTGGTGAAGCTCGTAATACAAATGGGCCAGCACACATGGTCCCCGGGCATATCTGGTGTGCTATGTCACCAGTGTCTCCAATGCTCCCCCCCAGCCCACAACCAATCCCCATGTCGCCTTGTCTGGACACAGGAACCCACTGATAGCTCCTCCGATCACTGCCGGCAATGCTAACCCTGTGGATGTCATGGTATCCCATGCCACGTGTCCTGCCCTCATCTCTAATCCAGGGTCCTGAAATACTCATCTCAGGACCTCTCTGTCACCATCTTGATCATATGGGATCAGCTCCCCATCGATCGGCACCCGCAGAATCCTGTAAACATCCTCCAGGGTGACTGTCATCTCACCCATAGGCAAATGGAACATGCACGTCTCAGAGTGCCATCTCTCAGCTAGCGCAGTCAGCAAACCCATGTTTGCCCGAAACTCAGGCACATATAGCACATGTCTCAAGCCCATCTCCTCGATGGCAGCTCGGTCCTCGAACGACAACTCCGGTCGCAACCTCTGTGTCGACGGGAATCTCTCCCGTGACTCCAGCATCGACAAATACTCCTCCAGTCAAGCAAATCAATCATGTCAGTTATAGTGGCATTCACTGTTTATCACAAAATGCTACTTTTTATCTAAATGCATATGGCTATCTATCGTAGTGACACTCACTATTCATCACAAAGTGTTGCTTCTATCCTAGTAGTACTCCCTGTTCATCACAAAGTACTACGTGTGTGACACTCATTGTTCATCACAAAGTGTTATTCACATTTGCACTCCCTGTTCATCACAAAGTGCTGCTCATACTTTGGGTACTCCCTGTTCATCACAAAGTACTCTATCTTGGTACTCACTGTTCATCACAAAGTGCCTTGATCTATCCTAGTCTTCCCTAGAGGACCTGCTTGAGTGTATCCTCTCAGCAGCTTATCCAATCGACAGCATATGTTCATCACAGAACTGCCGATTTGACGTAGAAGACCAAAGCTTGCATTTTTCAATGCAAACGCGCTTACATTACATAAACGTGCCCACAGATTGCACAGACGTGCCTGAACAACATAGACGCACCTGCATACCACAAACGTGCCTATGGCGGGCATAAACGCGACTAGACCACGCAGACGCCCCTGCACATCACAGACGTGCCCGCATTCGACACAGACGCGGTTCCAGACACAGATGTGCCTAGCACCGACACAGACGTGCCTGGCGGACATAAACGCGCCTGGCATCGACGCAGACGCGGTTAGACGGTTTTTGACATTTTTCAACTCTACTTCTAATTGCATTTATTGCCCTATTCGACATGCATTAATGACAAAATTAAATGCGTCCAAGTACGAGGAGGTTTGGTGGTACTTACCGGCTCTCTTGCCTCTACTGGCCTCTGAAATCGACGAACACGGTCGAATCTATGCATGAAAGCCATCGCTGCTGACTGCTCCTGCTCTTTTCTCGCTCTGCACTTTGATCTCATGAAGGTGGAGATGACAATGAGGATGTGTTTTCCCCCGTGGTCTATCTTATAGCCTACCCTAGCCTTAGCCTTCATTTCCCAAGTCAGTCTTCGTTATCCCGTGACTTTGTCACTTTACCTGATCAGTCCATTCTAGCTTTTCTTTCTTATCGAGAGATTGTCTACAATCTTTTTAGACATTTTCATCTAATCTCTCGAGGGGGCATATCATTCCCATTCTGGGGCAACTCTGTATCAGTTCATCTTATCTTCTTTGAAACAACGCGACAAGTCGCATTGTCTCAAAGAGGGGCAAAATGTAGACACCTAAAATTGTCCAGTCTAATTAAATAAATATTTTATTTATTTAATTATCTAAGCCTAATTCTTCTATTAATTAAATAAATCCTTATTTATTTAATTAATTCATTTATCCTCTTCTAGCCTTATTTCTCATTTAAATAAATACATTTATTTATTTAAATTATCCTTTTCCTAAATTAAATAAATATTCTTATTTATTTAATTATCCTACTTCTTCTATTAATTAAATAAATCTTTATTTATTTAATTAATTCATTAGCTTTTTCTACACATGATACATGTCATTCATCTCTTAATTCATACACTACCTACCGCTTTCATTATTTTATTATTTCTTTTACCTACCCTCTAATCATAGCCGACCTCCTTTTACACTTCTTAATCTTATCCCTCCATTTCATATAGTGTCTTCTATATAAGGAGATGCTTCCTTCATTATCAACCCTAATCAAGCATTCTAATGACTTAATGCCCTAATGATCATTTTTGACTACACTACGATCCTACTTGCAACCACATTCCGTTCTTTGTTGAGCTCTTGTGCACATAAAATCTGAGAGCAAATATATCAAGCAAGATCAATGGAGATAGGAAGAATGGAGATCAAAACCCTATTGGACATGTGATGGTATAATCCTTGTGATTTCATGTGATTTGCATTGTCTTATGTAATCTTCATATGTTATGGTGGATCTTTGTTGTTGTTAGGCTAGGGTTTTGTGGTTGAATTCATTTAGCCTTTCAATATTGTTATTGTTATCCATTTTCACCATATACAGATGGCAACATATGAATGTGAAAAATAGTCAATGCAAAGAAAGAAGATATCACCAGTAAACTCCCACTAAGATCAAGATAGATAAAGTAGTTTTTCACATGATCTCTCTCCCCCTTTGACAACAATGCCAAATATCATAGAAAACCAAAATATCTCCCAAAACAAAATCATGAATCTCTCTCCCCCTGGGACACACAACCAAATCAATAGACTACTCCAACAAATGCGTAGCATCAACTCATCATTCTAGATAAAAGAATAAGGCTTTGAATTCCACCAGATCGATGCAACTCAATGCATATAATTCTCATTAGGAGGGGTGGATACCCCCAACTTATCTCTCAAATAGATAAATGTATCTGCAAGCAAAGGCTTAGTGAAAATATCAGCAATTTGTTCCTTTGTAGATACATATTGTAGCTTCACCTTTTGTTCACTAACTTGCTCTCTCAAATAATTATATTTGATTGATATATGCTTAGTCTTTGAATGTTGCACCGGATTCTTAGAAATGTTTATAACACTAGAATTATCATAATATATAATAGTAGGCTCATCATAAATAACTTTGATATCTTTCAACATTTGCTTCATCCTGTTGGTTTGCCAAAATGCACTTGGCGGGGTCTTTGCACTGCCCCCAGGGGAAGAAACCAAATCGGGCCCTCAAATCATGCATGGAGGGGCCATCCTCCAGATCCTTTAGGATACTCAGGACTTGGACCAATAATATAACAAAGATTTTCTAATTATCCTTCTACACTGCAGACTTTGCAGAACCTGGGAGGGTGTTCCCTAAATGCTTCTACAATCTCTGCACCACACTTGTAGGAAGCATTAAAACAAAGTAGATGGTCTCACTCCTAAAAAGGGGGCTCAAACAAAGATGGAGAATGCTACAATGGTTAGTTCTTAGTGATCCTCAACCTTCTTTGGAGTGTGAGACAACTTTTTGACAAACAACATCATGCACATAAAATTAAAAGATATTATGATATTATCATAGCTATAGAAAGTTGTCGATGAGTTATGAGTAAAGAAATGTCATAGAAAAATGACTAGAAGAAATGATAAGTGTCTTATCCATTGGGCACCTGAAATTGCAAAATGGAAAGATAAATATGAAACAAAAACCTTAATCTAATAGCCAAAGATCTCAAAACAACACTGCCTTACAATGTATCTCATCTATCTATCCCAAACCATAATACTTATCACAATCCTTGTATAAGCCTTGTTAGTTTGCAACTCTTATATAAGAAGTTTAACTGACCCCTTAGGTTAGAGCATAAGATAGAATAAATATTCATCACAACAATGCAACAAACGAGAAAAACCCTTGATCTTACTCATTCAGAAACATAACAGAGTCATACATTGGAGAAAATGAATTCGGACAATATTTTCATTCATTTCATAAGCTATTTTCTATTACAAATTACGTTACATATAACTCCTTAAAGAACCTGCAACAAACTAAGACACAAAACACATTTTATATTTTCTCTGGAAATTCTTGTTACAACCTACTCATTTTACCTATACCTACTTTACATGACCAAGGATTTGAATCTAAGCTTTATGGACCAAATTTCTCAACCTCTATCTCATGGCCCTGATTTCCCTTTTATAGAAACAAGGGAGCAACAAGCTTCAGGCCACAAGAGACACCTGTCACAAGCTTATAAGATCGCTTTTTATTTGTTAGAAAACATTCCTCATAGTCTTTCAAAAGACTGTCCTTGCTGGTGGTCATGATGAAGTAGAACCAAAATTTCCCAACTGCATTTTGGTAGAAACAAAATCTTTGAGTCATGCCACTATCATCCCTAATGGATCATAAGATACTCCTTGATGTTTCATAGAGTACTTCCCATTTCTCAAAGAGGGTTTAGATCCTAACAAGAAGTAAAATTGCCCCTCCACTAAAAGAGGAGTTTAGGCCTTTATACCCAGGATCAGAGAAAGTGGAAAGAGAAGCTTGTGGGGGAACATAGAAGGAGGAGAAGGGGTTGCAACATGTCATTGCAAAAATGCAAGGCTTCTTCTTTAGATCTCTAGCAACGAGTGAAAGAGAGGAGGTAGAGGATGTGCCATGCAGGGTTAGTTTTGGAAAGAAAAATTCCAAACCTCCATTGACTATAAACATACTCATTCTCATAGGAAATCCATCCGGTATCACAAAGCTCAGTATAACTCCTGGCACAATATGACTCAAAAATTGTCTTCATCATTTTAAAACATTGAGAGAAAATAATAAACTCTTTGTTCTTTCTACCAACTGGAGACACCACCGAGTTGTATTTATAAAATAAATACTCCTCTTAGTGGTGTTTATGCATGGGAAAAATCCTCTTTCCAATGCTTTTCTACTCATCCTACCAGCAAATGGACTCAAGAAACTATATCCATCAAACCAAGAAATCGTCAGACTTAAATCGTCAATTCACTGCTTTCCTTACCAAGTTCACCTTACGTGAACGATCTTGTTTCCGATTTCTTGATTTCTTGATTTCTCGATTTCTTGACTGCAGATTCTCTACTTCAGAATCCTCTTCTCGGATACTGAGTCTTTATCTTTTGAAAGTTTCTCAGCAATGGTTTCTTGATTTTATATTTAATTGTGAGAATCCCTGATAGTACACATCCTATGATTTTGTTTATAGGTCCTTGATCATCTTGCTTCCAGCTCAAAAAATCATCCTTATCCCTTTCATCTCTCTGAAAAACTTGATTTTCTCTATGTGGCGGCAATGAAAACATGTAGAAGTTGCAACCTCAAGTTTTGTTAGCTTTGTCCTGCAAATACAACTCGACTTTACAAAACACCCTTTAAAATGACATTTTGAAAATCAGTCGGTATCCCCTTGTCTCTATTTGTCTCTATTTTCCATGTCAACATACCTACTTCCTCTGTCTCTATTTTCCTGCATGAATGAGGAAAAATGACCCCATTTCACCTCTTTTGAAAGATGTTTTATATCCATCATAGATCTATCCAACATGTCACATCACATGATCACCATCAGTCAATACTGAGATTGACCTTCCAACGTAGCAAGTAGGCCCTTTAAAACTTGATGAAGCATCGCCAAATCATCCTGAAAACTCTGCTCCATCAGCTACCCTATTGTTTGACTTGCTCAGCCTGCTTGGGACACATGGCATCATCCCATGATGTTGCGGTCTTTAACCTCTCCCCCTCTTTCACTGTGGTTTCATGAGAGCCATCTGATTTTCTCACTCATTATGCATCGTTTACACAGTTCGCTCAATATTCACCGTTATCTCTCGAGCATCTTTTCTACTTAAGTCAAAACATTTCCATCCTTTTGAAACTCATACAAATTTATGGGATCGTTAGTTGCTCAGCATTTCATTGGGGAAATAAAACCCTAAATATCAAATTTGGACTTAGGGAATTGAGAACCCACAAAAATATAAAAGGGGGGGCTGACCATAATGCAAAACGCATAGTTTTCTTAAAAGGTTGGTAGGAAATAACTTCTAGAGAAAGAAAGTGGTCCCCTTTTGATGATGGTAAAGACCCTCAATCTTTAAAATGAAAAAAGGTAACACAAAAATATAACAAACCTATGGTTTATAACAAAATTTCATCCGGGAAGATATAAACTTGAAAACTCTAAACCTTGAGGGCGAAAACATAGAGCAACAGAGAGTCAAAACTAAAATCATTGTCAAAGACACCAAATTTTGCATAGTCATTTTCAGGACTATCAGAGGCTCTAGTTGGGGACAACCATCACTCTGGGATGGTACGAGGATGTAGAATCTTAGGTGGAGCAGACCAGCTACAGAGCAGACCAAAAAGGGAACTACCTAGACATGGTATCCCAAAACAGAAAATAAACCTACTCTAATATGTACAAGATCTAACCTACCACTCATGGAAAATAAATAATTCAAGAGAAGTAAAATTTGAAGAAATGTCCATGAATAGGCAATTCAAGGACTACATCTGTCATTTCTTGGAAAAGATATGAAATGAAAACCCTTTCCCCTCTTGCTATGAATTAGATATGGGCCTGAGAAGATGACATCAATTTACCATGCCTTCCTTTTTCTTCCTTCCTATCATTCCATATCTTGATCAAAACCTTTATCTGAAAACTGAATACAGTTGCTCTTTGTACAAGTTTCATGACTTACATCTGTAATTCATCATTTTGATATTATCTATTTTCTAGTTCCATTCTAACTCACCAAAGCTTCAACCCTCAACTGTATTTAGTTTTCATGTTACCAGCGCAATTATGAAAACACTTGTATATGTCCACTGGGTTGGAGAGTTAACCTCCCTCCCCTGCACCCTATACTATAGTTTGAGAAAATCAAACTCTGATTGATGGCCCAAGACCATAAAATATGAAGCACTAGTGTTTTCCTTTATCAAAAATTTTATTTTCATCCACACATGTAATCAATGAGTTGAAAATATTATCATATACATGTTAACCACCTTCAAAAACATCTGCAAATTGCAAACCCATCATGCACTTGATATCATCCAAGTCCCTTCTGATTGAGGAAACACTCAATTGGCAAGTAGCCAGGAATTTTGAATTGTATTCTTGCACATTGCTATCATCAGGGACAAATAAAATTCCTTGAACAAACTGGATGGCCCCTTTCTTTTATAAATATCATCCCCATAGGTGGCAGAGATGCCTTCAATATTATCATCATAACCAATCACATAAAGAAATTGACCTTCATCACAAGAAATTAATTCAACATTCACATTGGGGTCAATCTTCACCATTTCTTGGTTTTGAACCTCCTCCTCATACAATGAATTTGAGATCATATGTAAACCTTTCTCATAAATATTTAGGTAGAGCACAGGCTGATTTGTATCTGTATCCTCATCAAATAGTGCATTAAAAACTTCACTGAAACTACTACCCACCTCAAATTCACACTCACCCTTATTCTTCATAAAGTAATCATAATCTGATCTATAACAACTTTCAGCATCATAATATTCATTGTTGTAACTTGCATATGCTTCAAAAAAATCATCATGACTACCTTGAACCTTTTCTTTATCCTTTTCAACCATGTCTGTTGGTTCATATGTGTTTTTATGATTTGAGAATTCAGAAATAATTTGGTCGTCATTAGTCATAATACTTGTTTCAAGCATATCTACCCGAACCATCTCTTCACGCTCACTACCATGAATATACCGAAATGGTGTAAATTATAGTATATCTTTTTTATTGGAGCACATCACGAAATTTCATGGCTTATCAGTAAAGAATTGTGCAATAATATTTGAGGTTTCGCCATTACACATAGTCAATTCCTGAGAAGATAAATCTGTCTCAACAAAAACTTGCATCCTATCATTATTGTTGGTATTATGGATGACTTCATCATGTGTTGCATTGGTTTTGTCATTGATGTCAACACTTATCCTTCTGGAGGTCTACATTATTGATTTGGCACTCTAGTTATATTGGTTTGTTGTTGAACTGACACATTATGGTTCGGACATGGATATTGGCTTATGCACAGTCGTCGGTATATGTTTCACTGGCAACTCAGGAAGGTGATGATGACTTCTTATCATCTGGAGATCATTTGGTTATGTCGAAGACATGGATTGGATGTTTGCATTTGGTGTTTTGCATATTGGACTGATCGGGTTCACATATTTGTCTTAACTAGCAGATAGGTCCAGGTTATGAACTGACATATGATATCATGTTCCAGATCAACATAACACGATTTGGAAATTATTTATTGATTGGATAATGTGTAAATGTATTGAGGCCCACATATTATATTGCACCTAGACTTATTTTGTAATTGATTTAAATGTAATATCTTTTGGGAGACAACCTAATGATTAGGTCTTAGGTTTTGTATAAATAATTGTAAGATCTTATTTAGAAGAGTGTGTGAATGTGTGAATATTGAAGATCATTGCGAAGGGAGAAAATAAGCAGATCCTTGTGCGAATCACATAGATATCATCTGAAGGTTGAAGGAAGGTTGTTAAAGGTTATGAAGGTGTTTGGTCCTCAGGCACAGAGCTTAAACTGGTATAGAATCCAACATTGAAGATGCTAAATTGAAGTAGTACATTGTTATTAGATTTAACCATCCAACTATGTAGTCAGTGTGATTCCTATTTTGTGATTGAGTAGTGAGCTCTAGGCGGTTGGCCTTTCTACATGTGTAGACCCCATTATTGTATTCACTAACTATCTGCAGTAGTATCATCTGATTGTGGGTAAGGTTTCCCACTGCGGTTTTTCCCCTTACAGGGTTTCCACGTCAAAATCTTTGTGTCATATGTTGTGGATGTGGTTTTCCTTTTTGTCTCATGAATTAAGTTGTATCGGTATTACTACAACTGTTAATGTGTTTTACTGGCACTGAGTTTGAAGTTGGAGTAATCTATTTTGGGTTGTAATCTATTGACAACTTATTCACCCCCCTCTCAGTTGTCCTTCCTGGTTCCTAACAATTTGTATCAGAGCCTAGTCCTCTTTTTGTAGAAGCCTAACAACTTGAGGAGATCCTATGGCAGAAAATACCTTTAGGAAGGACAATCCCAAACTTGATGGAACTAACTATGGTATATGGAAGATCAAAATGGAGACACATCTGAACTACATTGGAAGAGATATATGGGATGTTACAGAGAATGTCTATGTTTGTCCTAATTAGAATAACCCTAATCCACCAACCTTAGCTAAAGACTTGGAGAATGATTGCAAAGCAAGAGAAGCACTTCTAAGCACATTATCAGATCATCAAATCATGAGATTATTAGACAGATCTACAACAAAATCTATTTGGGATAAAATGGAAACATTGAATGAAGGAGATTCCACTATCAAAATTGCAAAACTAGAATGTTACTGGGTCAGGTATGAAAATTTAAAAATGGAAGAGGATGAAAGAATTTCTACATTTATGGAAAGAATGAAATTATTTTAGGAATACAATGTTGTGGAAGATCTTTAAGTGAAGATGAAATTGTTTCTAAAGTTTTAAGAGCTTTGCCACCGGCTTACAAAATGAAAGTGACAGCTATTAATGAGTTGAGAACAATGCCTAATACATCAGTATCTAGAGATACTTTGGTTAGAAAACTTGCAGCATATGAGCTTGAAGAATTTGGTCCTGTTTCTACAATCAAGGCTGACATAGCCTTCAAAGCATCAACACCAACATCATCATCATCATCATCTAACAAATCTTATTAGAAAGCACTTTATGCAAAAGAACTTGAAGATATCAGAAGAGAAAATGAACAACTTGAAGAACTTGAAGCACTATTTGCAAGGAAGATGCCTAAAGGTCCAACAAGAAGTAATTATAGAGGTAAAGCACCTTTCAAATGTTTTCATTGCAATAAAGTTGGTCATATGGCGTCTAGATGTCCTGAAAGACATTCAAGACTAAGAGAGGAGGCAAAGAGAACATATAAACCTAACCTTGAATATCAGAGATACAAATTTAGGAAAAACAGAGATAAGTCATTTTACTATGCAGATGAAGGTGTTACAGAATGATTCTAATGAAGATCTAGCAGATAGTGGATAGGCATTTGTTGCATTAAAGGAAGATCAACCGGCACATGTTGTCAAACCAGCAGAGCAGACATTAGTAGAAAAAATTGAAGAAAAGGATGAATGTATCATTGATAGTGGATGCTCACATCATATGACTGGTGTTAAAAGCAAATTCTTATCATTACAGGAATATCATGGAGGTCTAGAAAGATTTGGAGATGACAAAGATTTTTTAATCAAAGGAAGATTTACTATATCTTTGGATGGTAAGCACAATACTGACAATGTTTATTATGTTGAAGGTTTAAAGCATAATCTTTTGAGTGTTGGCTAGTTAGTGGAAAAAGGATTTCAATTACAATTCAAGAATGGAAAATGCAAAATCATAAACAAAACTGGATTGGAGATTGCAACTGGTAATTAGACTAAAAGTAATATCTTTCATTTGAATACTAGTGATAAGATGTGTTTGATTGCTCAGATTGATGAAAGTTTGTTATGGCATAAAAGACTCTGTCATGTGAATTTTGATTGCATTGTAAAGAGTTCAGCCAAGGCAGTAAGGGATTTCCCTAAGATTATGAAACCTCATAATCCGATATGTAAGGAATGTCAAATGGGAAAGCAAGTTAGAATGACATTTAAGAGCATTTCTAAGAAATCCAACAATATTCTTAATTTAATTCACACCGATTTATGCGGTCCAACAAGAACAAGAAGTCCTCAAGGTGATAGATATTTTATGCTAATAATTGATGATTATTCTAGAATGTGTTGGGTTACTTTTCACAGGGAGAAATCAGAAGCTTTTGGAGGATTCAAGATAAACAAGGCAATGGTAGAGAATGAAACTGGTAAGAAAATCAAATGTTTGAGATTTGATCAAGGAGGAGAATTTACATCTAGGTAATTCATTGCATTATCTGGAGAGAATGGAATCAAAAGACAACTATCAGCATGTTGGACACCCCAATAGAATGGAGTTGTGGAAAGAAAGAACAAGAACTGTACTGGATGTAGCAAGATCCATGATGATGGAAGAAAGTCTACCTCATATGTACTAGAGAGAAGCAGTGAATACAATGGTTTATACTTTCAGTAGAGTTCATATCAAAGGTGAAACTGGTAAGACCCCTTATGAACTATAGTTCGGTCATATTCCTACTCTTAAATATTTCAGAATATTTGGAAGCAAATGCTATATTAGGAGAGATGAGTCTATTGGAAAATTTGGTCCTAGAAGTGATGAAGGAATATTTCTTGGTTACTCAACTAGAAGCAAGGCATATAGATGTTATAATAAAAGATTGCAGAAAATCATTGAAAGTACTAATGTGAAGATAGATGAACATTTTAGAAGAGAATCAAGATCTTTAGATTCTGAACTGGCAGTAGAAATGATTATAAATGAACCGACATAGATTGCAGTAGAACAGAATGAAGAACCAGTCACACCGACATCATCAGAAAACTCAATTGTGACTGAAGGACAACAACCTGTGAATGGAAATCATAATAAACCCAGGAATGTAAGATTGAATCATTTAGAAAATCAGATAATTGGAAATAAAAATCAAGGTGTTATGACTAGAGGAAGATTGGCAAATGAAGAGGTATGTTTAATTTCTCAAGTTGAACCAGCATCAGTTGTTGAAGCATGTCAGGATAAACATTGGATAAAAGCAATGGAAGATGAATTAGAACAGATTGAAAAGAATAATACTTGGACATTAGTTCCTTGGCCTAAAGACAAAAATATAATTGGAACTAAATGTGTATTTAAAAATAAACTTAATGAAGATGGTGAAGTAATCAGAAAAAAAGAAAGATTAGTTTGTAAAGGTTATTCTCATAAAGAAGAAATTTATTATAATGAAACCTTTGCACCGGTAGCTAGAATTGAAGCAGTAAGACTATTTCTTGTATTTGCAGCTCACAAGAACTATAAGGTTTATCAAATGGATGTAAAATATGCATTTTTTAATGGATATCTTAAAGAAGAAGTTTACATTGAGTATCCTGATGGATTTTCATTAAAAGATGATAAGGATATGGTCTACAGGTTAAGAAAAGCTTTATATGGATTGAAACAAGATCCTAGAGCTTGGTATGCTAGACTGGATAAATATCTTCTAAAGCTTGGATACACAAAAGGTAATGTTGAGAGTAATTTGTATTACAAAATTACCAATGATGACATTTTGGTTATTGGAGTATTTGTGGATGATATCATTTTTTGAGAAGGAGAAGAGCTATGCAAAGACTTTGCCAATAAGATGCAAGAAGAATTTGAAATGTCTATGATTGGAGAGAAATTTTTTTTTCTAGGTTTACATATTTCTCAAATAGATAAAGGTATATTCATTTGTTAAACAAAATACTTGAAGGAACTTTTGAAGAAATTTGGAATGGAAAACTCCAAACCGGTAAGCACTCCTAAGACTACAACTAATAAATTGACATCAAAGGATGATTCAGCTCCTATAAATCCGACAAGGTACAAATCTATGATTGGAGGGTTACTGTATTTGTCACAAACTAGACCTAATATAATGAATGCAATATGTATCGTTTCAAGATTTTAAAGTAATCCTAAAGAAAATCATGAAACTGCAGTAAAAAGGATTTTCCAGTACCTGCAAGGCATAACAAATCTTGGTTTATGGTATCCTAAGAATGAAAATTTTGAGTTATGTGCATATACAGATGCAAATTGGGCAAGAGATGTGGATGACAGAAAGAGTACCACTGGTGGCGCATTCTTACTTGGCAAAAGATTCATTTCATGTATCAACAAGAAGCAAACTTGCACATCATTATCTATAGCAGAAGCAGAATATGTTGTAGCAGCAACTAATTGCACTCAAGTATTATGGATCAAGCAAATGTTGAAGGATATCAAGGTAAAATGCAAAGAATCGGTAATTATTTACTGTGATAACTCAACAACAATAGATATATCAAAGAATCTGGTATTTCACTCTAAAACAAAGCATGTTTCTATTAAGTATAATTTTCTGAAAGAAAATTTTGAAGCAAATGAAGTGACATTGGTTTATGTGAACACTAAAGAGCAAATTGTAGATATTTTTACAAAGCCTTTTCCTAAGGAAACATTTGAATATCTCAGAGAGAATCTTGGGGTAATCACCCCACCAGTAGAGACTTAAATGATGTAGATTGGCATCAAACCAGTAGGGACTTACAGAAAAATCTTTTTCCAGCTTGATGAAGGAGAGCTACTGCTCAGGGGGAGTAGTTAGTTGTATGTTATGTTCTGATTTTTTATTCTTAACTGCTTTGGCATTTGATGTCAAAGGGGGAGAGATGTCTATGGAAAAATATTATACTCGGAAAGATGTATTTTGGTTTTGGTTATACTGTTACAGAACTTTGTGTTGATCTATTTAGGGGAGATTGTTGGCATTCTATTTTTGGCACTTAGATGTTTTTCCATCTAGTGTTTACATCAATGCCAAAGGGGCAGATTGTTGGTATTATGGATGACTTCATCATCTGTTGCATTGGTTTTGTCATTGATGTCAACACTTATCCTTCTGGAGGTCTACATTGTTGATTTGGCACTCTAGTTATATTGGTTTGTTGTTGAACCGACACATTGTGGTCCCAACATGGATATTGGCTTATGTATAGTCATTGGTATATGTTTCACCGACAACTCAGGAAGTTTATGATGACCTGTTATCATCTGGAGATAATTTGGTTATGTCAAAGACATGGATTGGATGTTTTCATTTGGTGTTTTGCATATTGGACTGATCGGGTTCACATATTTTCCTTAATCAGAAGATAGGTCCATGTTATGAACTAACATATGATATCATATTCCAGATCAGTACAACATGATTTGGAAATGATTTATTGATTGGATAATGTGTAAATGTATTGAGGCTGACATATTGTATTGCACCCAGACTTATTTTGTAATTGATTTAAATGTAATATCTTTTGGGAGCCCACCTAATGATTAGGTCTTAGGTTTTGTATAAATAATTGTAAGATCTTATTTGGAAGAGTGTGTGAATGTGCGAATATTGAAGATCATTGTGAAGAGCAAAAATAAGTGAATCCTTGTGTGAATCACGCAGATATCATCTGAAGGTTGAAGGAAGGTTGTTAAAGGTTATGGAGGTGTTTGGTCCACATGCACAGAGCTTAAACTGGTACTGAATCCAGCATTGAAGATGCTAAATTGAAGCAGTACATTATTATTGGATTTAACCATCCAACTGTGTAGTCAGTGTGACTCCTATTTTGTGATTGACCAGTGAGCTCTGGGGGGTTGGCCTTTCTACATGTGTAGACCCCATTATTGTATTCACTTACTATCTGTAGTTGTATCATCTGATTGTGGGTAAGGTTTCCCACCGTGGTTTTTCTCCTTATAGGGTTTCCATGTCAAAATCTTTGTGTCATATGTTGTGGATGTGGTTTTCCTTTTTGTCTCATGCATTAAGTTGTACCAGTATTATTATAACTATTAATCTATTTTACCGGCACTAAGTTTTAAGTTGGAATAATTTGTTTTGGGTTGTAGTTTATTGACAACTGATTCACCCCCCCCCCCCTCTCTCAGTTTTCCTTCCCAGTTCCTAACAATTATCACTATCATGTGTACACCCTTCTAATTCTTCTTGATACAGGCTATTAGATCCACCTAAACCATAAGATTTAAGACAAAAATTTTGTGTGGCATCCTTACTAAAAGGAAAAATAATTCTATCACCTAATGTAGCCACTGAAGTTACCTCCATCTTTGTACCATTTGTATCATACAAGCTTTTATTAACCTTTTCTTCACTAATATGAGGAATAACCACTGTCTAAGACAAGTTATATTCACTCATATTTTGATTTGAATCATAGGTTTTAACATGTCTTCTGTGATCAACAAAAGTGTAAATGCTTTGGCATTGATCTCCAATTCTTGACTCACACTTTTCTTCAACATCTGGTATCTTTGGATAACAAGCTTTTGTAGTGAAATAACCTTTAGGGATTCCATATTTTTAAATTGTTCTCAATATCCAATGCTATCCTATAAGCCTTATATAGGGTTTGAGGATTTTTATCCCTTATTAAGTAGTTCATTTCTTTGTCAAATGCTTCTAAGTAAACAACCAAATACACTGCATCATTTGGCTTGTAACTTTCAGGAATATTATCCACTATTCTAACAAATCTGAGATTAAAAACATAGAGCAATTCATCCTCTGTTCTTTTAATATCGATGAATCCTTTTATATCCAAACTTGGATTGACCCTCTCATTAAATTGTTCCATAAAAGATGCATGAAGAAACAGAACTTGTTGGTAAATATGAAAACCTGTCCCTAGCATTTTCTTTTAAAGATTGGACAAACAAATTCATGTAGACATCTTCGTGACTAATCTCAAAATATCCTATTAATTCAAAAAACCTATACAGGTGTTGACGTGCTGATTTTGATCTTCTCCCATTAAAAACTAGCAAATTTTCCCTAACAAAAGTAGGAACAAGGTTTGGGAAACCCTAAATACCATTAAAGTTTAACGATTTGTATCTTTTAATAGAAAACATTTTGTTATGGCTTTACAACAAGTGCATATGTTGCATGTTTACACTTAAAATTTATTTGGCGCTTATAAGAAACAACGTGCATCTATTTAACAGTCTTACAATATTACAATGTATGACTCGGAAACATACTTTGCTCACCTTATTATAGGCTTTGCAAATTAAATCCAAAAGTATGTAAGACAATTATGTTTATTTCCCTCCTTAGTGCTTTTCTCACTTAATAGGGAAGAATTTCATATAATTGACTTTCATGAAAATACATCTAACTCATGAAAATCCAAAATACCTAGAAGTAGTATAGTAGCTAGGATTCAGGTTTGTTCGTTCATTACAGAAATACACTTGTGGGTTTCTAGGTCAAATCTGACCCAGTACTGCTACTCCTTCTTTGTCATGTGAATTCTTTCCTCAACTTGTCAGGGTACTTAACCATAAGAGCTAAAATCTGCTTCACTTCTACTATGGGCTCCTTAGTTCTTCTTAGTTTTTCTTCAAAAATTGCACACTAGTGCAGAGATCTCAGAGTTTCCACTGACAATTTGTGAGGTATCTTCTTGTAATATAGACAAATCTCAATAGAACTTACATTGAAAAGTGAATTGCAACAGATTCCCAAAAAACATTTATGAGAATTGACTCAACTGACAAATATCTAGACTGCTACATGCTCATGACTTTTGTGCATATTTTATCGAGTAGATAAGGGATATTGGTGGTTCGGACAGGGTAGCCTCCACCAGTATAATCATTGCATCTTTTCTCAACCAGATATTCTAGACAACTATTCCCCAACAGAGTCGCCATTTTTTGTTGGTGGCTCGGATGGGGTTTTCTCAACCTCTATAATGATTCAATGTCTTTCAAATGGAGATTCTAGATGACTATTCCCTAGTAGAGTCACCATTTTTTGTTGGTGGATCAGATAGGGTTTTCTCAACCAGAATAATGATTCAATGCATTTCAACCAGAGACTCTAGATGACTATCCCCAGTAGAGTCACCATTTTTTGTTGGTGGATTGGATGGGTTTTTGTTAACCAAAATAATGATTCAATGTGTTTCAACCAGAGATTCTATATGACTATCCCTAACAAAGTCGTCATTTTTTGTTGGTTCCCCAAAACACACTTGGCGGGGTTTTTGGACTACCCCCAAGGATAGAAACTAAGTCGGGCCCTCAAATCATGCATGGAGGGGCTAGCCTCCAGACCATTTTGGATACTCAAGGACTTGGACCAACAATATAACAAGGATTTTCTAATTATCCTACTACACTTCAGGCTTTGCAAAACCCGGGAGGGTGTTCCCTTAATGCTTCTGCAATCTCTACATCATACTTGCAGACAACATTATAAAGAAGAAGATGGTCTCACTCCTAAAAAGGGGGCTCAAACAAAGACGGAGAATGCTACAGAGTGGCTATCTCTAAGTGATCCTCAACCCGCTTTGGAGTGTGAGATAATTTTTTGACAAACAACATCATGTATAGAAAATGAAAAGATATTATGATATTATCATAGCTATAGAAAGTTGTCGATGAGTTATGAGTAAAGAAATGTCATAAAAAAATGACTGGAAGAAACAATTGGTGTCTTATCCATTGGGCAACTGAAATTGAAGAATGCAAAGATAAATATGCAATAGAAACCTTAATATAATAGCCAAAGATCTTGAAACAACACTACCTTACAATGTATCACATCTATCTATCCCAACCCATAATACTTATTAGAATCCTTGTATAAGCCCTGTTAGTCTGCAACTCCTATATAAGAATTTTAACCGACCCCTTAGGTCAGAGTGTAAGATAGAAGAAACACACATCACAAAAATGCAACAAACGAGAAAAACCCTTGATATTACTCATTCAGAAACATAACAGAGCCATACATTGGAGAAAATTAATTCAAACAATATTTTCATTCATTTCATAAGCGATTTTTTGTTACAAATTACATTACATATAACTCCTTAAAGAACCTACAAAAAACTAAGACACAAAACCCATTTTATTTTCTCTGCAAATTCCTATTATAGCCTACTCATTTCACCTAAGCCTAATTTACATGACCAAGGATTTGATTCCAAGCTTTTTGGACCAAATTTCTCGATCTCTATCTCATGGCCTTGATTTCCCTTTTGTAGAAACAAGAGAGCAACAAGCTTCAGGAAAGAGGAGACACCTGTCACAACCTTATAAGATCACTTGTTATTT
Source organism: Cryptomeria japonica (assembly GCF_030272615.1). NCBI lineage: Eukaryota > Viridiplantae > Streptophyta > Pinopsida > Cupressales > Cupressaceae > Cryptomeria > Cryptomeria japonica. Next base: position 609,279,271 of record NC_081414.1, on the reverse strand, counting down.
GTTACAAAACATTCCTCACAATCTCCCAAAAGACTATCCTTACTGGCAGTCATGATGAAGTAGAATCAAAATTTCCCAAGTGCATTTTGGTAGAAACAAAATCTTTGAGTCATGCCACTATCACCCCTGATAGACCATGATATGCTCCTTGATGTTTCATAGAGTACTTCCCCTTTCTCAAAGAGGGTTTAGATCCCATCAAGAAGTAAAATTGTCCCTCCACTAAAAAAGGAGTTCAGGCCTTTATACCCAGGATCAGAGAAACTGGAAAGAGAAGCTTGTGGGGGGACATAGAAGGAGGAGAAGGGGTTGCAGCTTGCATGTCATTGCAAAAATGACTAGCTGCCAACTCCTTCCCAACCATATTCTTCTCCCATTCCTTCACAAAGCTTCTTCTTTAGATCTCTACCAATGAGTGACAGAGGATGTGTCATGCAAGGATGGTTCTGGAAAGAAACAGATTCCAAACCTACATCAACTATCCTCCCCACTTCCAAGACTCTATTGACTATAAACATACTCATTCCTATAGGAAATCCATCGGGTATCACAAAGCTCAGTCTAACTCCTGGAACGATATGGCTCAAGAGTTGTCTTCATCATTTTAAAATCTTGAGAGAAAATAACAAACTCTCTGTTCTTTTTACCAATTCGAGACACTATTGAGTTGTATTTATAAAGGAAATACTCTTAGCAATGTTTATGCATGGGAAAAATCATCGTTCCAATGCTTTTCTACTCATCCTGCCAGCAAATGGACTCAAGAAACGATATCCATTAAATCAAGAAATCGTCAGACTTGAACCGCCAATTCATTTCTTTTCTAATCAAGTTCACCTTACGTGAACGATCTTGCTTTTTATTTCTTGATTTCTTGACTACAGATTCTCTACTTCAAAATCCTCTTCTCGAATACTGAGTCTTTATCTTTTGAAAGTTTCTCAGCAATAGTTTCTTGATTATTTGTCTAACTGCGAGAATCCCTAACAGTATGCATCCTATGATTTTGTTGACAGGTCCTTGATCATCTCACTTCCAACTCAAAAAATCATCCTTATCCCTTTCATCTCTCTGAAAAGCTTAATTTTCTCTCTATGGTAGCAATGAAAACATGCAGAAGTTTCCCCCTCAAGTGTTAACAACTTTGTCCTACAAATACAACTCGACTTAACAAAACACCCTTTAAAATGACATTTTGAGAATCAGTCAGAATCCACTTGTCTCTATTTGTCTCTTCTTTCCATGTCGACATACCTACTTCCTCTATCTCTATTTTCCCACGTGAATGAGGAAAAATGACCTCATTTCAACTCTTTTGAAATATGTTTTATATCCATCGTATATCTATCCAGTAGGGCACATCGTGCGATCACCATCGGTCAATACTCATATTGACCTTCCAACATATCAAGTGGGCCCTTTAAAACTTGATGAAGCATCGCCAAATCATCCTCGAAACTCCACTTCGCTAGCTACCCTATTTTTTGAATTGCTCAACCCACTTGGGATGCGTGGCATCATCCCATGATGCCATGGTTCTTAACCTCCCCCCATATTTCATCGTGGTTTTCCGAGAGCCATCAGATCTGCTCACTCATTATGTGTTGCTTACATAGTCCGCTCAATATTCTTCGTTATCTCCCAAGCATCTTTTCTGCTTAAGTTAAAACATCCTCGTCCTTTTGAAACTCGTGCAAATTCATGGGATCATTAGTTGCTCGGAAATTAGTCGAGGAAATAAAACCCAAAATATCAAAGTTGGACTTAGGGAATTGAGAACCCGCAGAAATATAAAAAGTGGGGCCTGACCATAATGCAAAAGATATAGTTTTCTTAAAAGGTCGGTAGAAAATAACATCTAGGGAAAGAAAGCGGTCCCCTATTGACGATTGTAAAGACCTTCAAGCTTTAAAATAAAAAAAGGTAACAAAAATATAACAGGCCTGTGGTTTATAACAAAATTTCATCCGGGAACATATAAACCTTAAAACCCTAAACCTTGAGGGTGAAAACAAAGAGAAACAAAGAGTCAAAATAACTAAAATCATTGTCAAATACACTAAATTTTGCATAGTCATTTTCAGGACTATCACATCCAAACTATCTAAATGCAATTACTAGCAGCACCAATGTACTCAACTTCGGTAGTAGATAAAGATATTGAATCTTGTTTCTTGCTAGCCCATGGAGCCAACTTCTTACCTAAAAAGAATGCTCCATTGGTAGTACTCTTCTGGTCATCAATACCACTAGCCCAATCTACATCAGTGTAAGATCACAACATAAAATCATCATTCTTTAGATACCATAAACCATAATCCTTAGTTCCCTTTAGATATTTGAATATTCTTTTAACAGTAGTGGCATGACTCTCCTTTGGATCAGCTTGATATCTAGCAGTCATACACACAACATGCATAATGTCAGGCCTATTCTGAGTAAGATATAGCATTCCACCAACCATAGATCTATACAAACTCTAATTAGCTTTAAGAGATTCATCATTTTTAGACAATTTACAACTAGTCACCATAGGAGTTCCAACCAGGTTGGAATCATCTAGTCCAATCTTTTTCAATAGTTCCTTCACATACTTAGTTTGAGATATAAAGATATCTTTTCCTATCTATGCAATCTGCAAACCTAAGAAAATTTTTATCTCACCAATCATAGACATCTCAAATTCCTTTTGCATATCACCAAAAAACTTCATACTCATATCATCAACAAAGACTTCAACAATCTAAATGTTATCATTTTAAATCTTAAAGTATAGATTACTATCAACAAAACCTTTGATAAATCCCAATTTTAACAAATATTTGTCTAACCTAGCACACCAGGCTCTAGGGGCTTGTTTCAATCCATAAAGTGCTTTATTCAACTTACATGCCATGTATCCATCATTTGACAGTGAAAATCCATCAGGTTGTTCAATTTAAACTTCTTCTTCTAGATCACCATTCAAAAATGCAGATTTGACATCCATTTGATATACCTTGAAATATTTATAAGAAGCATAAGCAAGCAACAATCTAACAGCTTCAATTCTAGCAACTAGAGAAAAATTTTCTTCATAATCAATCCCTTCTTGCTGTGAATATCCTTTATAGACCAGTCTATCTTTATTTGTGACTACATCACCAACTTCATTCAATTTGTTCCTAAAAACCCATTTAGTACCAATAACATTTTTATCCTTAGGTATAGGCATAAGTTCCCAAGTGTTGATCTTTTCAATCTGATCTAACTCTTCTTCCATGGCTCTAATCCAGTTATCATCTTTACAGGCTTCAACAACCTCTTTAGGTTCAACTTTAGAGATCAAACATATTTCTTTTGAAGCTAACCTTCTTCTAGTCATCACACCTTTATTCTTATCACCAATAATTTGATTCTTAGAATGATTTATTCTTACATACCTTAGAGTCTTCTGATTGTTCTGATCTTCAGGTTCCTACACATCATCACTAGTAGCAGCAACATCCGTATTAACAATCTCTACCAAATCATTTTTCTTAGGTTCTTTAGGATAAATAGGAGCTAAAACAACATGTTGACCTTCATCATAAGCTCTGATCTCCTTCCCAAGGTTTTCATCTACCTTCACATTTGCTCTCTCAACTATCTTTGTCAGACTCTTATTATAGCACTGGTAGGATTTTCTATTTGTAGAATATCCCAAAAAGAGACCTTCATCACTTCTAGCATCAAACTTTCCAATATCCTCATCTCTCTTGATATAACATTTGCTACCAAAAACTTTGAAATATTTCACAGTAAGAACATGACCAAACCAAAGCTCATAAGGAGTCTTACCGGTATCACCGTTGATATAAACCTTATTGAATGTATAGAGTGCAGTGCTAATAGCTTCTCTCTAGTAGACCTTCAGAATGTTTCCTTCAATTAACATGGTTCTTGCAACATCTAAAACAATATGGTTCTTTCTTTCAATAATCCCATTCTATTGTGGGGTCTTAGGAGCAGATAGTTGTCTTTTGGTTCCATGCATCTCACAGAAGGAATTGAACTCACCAGAGAAAAATTCTCCACCTCTGTCAGATCTCAGACACTTCAGCTTCAATCCAAACTTAGTCTCAACTTTAGCTTTGAATATATTAAATTTCTCAAATGCTTCTGATTTTTCCTTCAAAAAGACAACCCGCATCATTTTGAAATAATCATCAATTAGCAGCATAAAGTATCTATCACCCTGCACACTTCTAACATTTGTAGGTCCACATAGGTTAGTATGCACAAGATCTAACAATCCATCTGATGTATACTATTTTCTCTTGAAAGAAATTCTTGTTTGCTTACCCAACTAACATTCCTTACATACCAGATTAACAGGTTTAACAATCTTAGGCAAATCCCTTACAACTTGTGTAGAACTGCTCTTGATCAATGAATCAAAGTTTACATTACACATTCTTCTATGCCACAACCAACTCTCATCTATCTTAGCAATCAAACAACTTTTCTCAATAGCATTCAAATGAAAAATGTTACCTTTAGTCTTAGTCCCAGATGCAATTTATATACTGAAGTCATTTAAGATATTTCAATTACCATCTTTGAATTGTAGATCATAACCCTTATTGACCATCTATTCAACACTCGAAAGATTATTATGGCTAGTAGTCACAAAAATTATGGTTAGCAGTCACAAAATTGTTAAACAACCTACAATGGTTATGATTACCATGGTGAATAGTCTGGAACAACTGGATAAGGTTGTTGTTGTTATTGGTGATGAAGTTGAGGCGGCTCAAAGTGGTGAAGGACCCTGCAAAAGGACCCAAGGGAACATGAAGAAAAAGGTGACCGTTCAGAATTTGGATCATAAAGCTATGAAGGTTGATGTTGATACCATGAATTCCCTTGAGGCTGAGGTTGCTAAGACCCTCAGAAGCCTAATGTAATTGGGTTGTTTATTGTTACTGGTTCTTACTGTGTCTGGGTTTGGTCTTTCTACTGTCTTTTTGTGCTCGGTTAGGCTTTTGTTGTCTCTTTGGGTGCTAATTTGTATGCTTATCCTTGCAGCCTGTTTTGTTTTGGATGTTTCTTTCTGATTCTATACCTCTTAGAATCATCTTGTAAAGGGTTTTGGGGCCCCTTCAAAGATTGTTTTTGCCTTAATCCAAAACACTCAAAATATTATGCTTCAATCCTTCAACATACAAAACATCATCAGTGTTATGCTTACCATCAAAATAAATAGAATCTCTCCCACAAATTACAAAGGCTTTGTCATCACCAAATATATATATTCCACCATCATACTTTTCCATACTTACAAACTTGCTTTTGTCATCGGTCAGATGATGTGAACAATTGTTGTCAATCACCCATTCACCCTTTTCTTCTACCTTTGCAGCCAAAGCTTTCTCCTCAACAAAACAACTAGTGGAATCAATGGGCACAGGTCTATCTTCTTTAATGGTAATAAACACAACTTCATATCCTTCTGATTCATCATCTGTAACACCTTCATCTAGAGCATAATAATAGTTCTTCCGGTTCCTAAACTTCCAGTTATAAGGATTATCACACTTTTCATGCTTCTCATATATATCATTCCTATCAAACTTATCATGTCTGTCATACTTAGCCATTCTCTCTGGGCATCTAGAAGAAAAATATCCTATCTTATTACAAGAGAAACATTTCAAGGGCAACTTTCCATCATACTGACTGGCACCTTTAGGAAATCTTAGGGCAATCAATGCTTCAAGCTCATCAACCTCTCTTTCTTTCTCTGCTATCTCTCTCCTTTCTCTTTCATATATGGATATCCTGCACTCATCAGGATCATATTTATGCTTACTGGACACAGATGTTGATGCCTTGAATGTTGTCTAAGTCTTTCCATGTGATTCTCCAAATTTGTTCGGCTCAAATGCAGCAAGTTTTCCAACCAATAAATCTCTTGTTACTATAGTTACACTTTGGATATCATCAAAAGAGACAACCTTATTTTTATAAGCAGGAGGCAAAGATCTTAGTACCTTAGCAATAATCTTCTCTTCTTCAATCTTTCCACCGGCATATCTGATACCAAGGATAAGCTCATTCACCTTAGCCATGTATGAATGTATGTTCTCATCATATCCCATCTTTAATATCTCATACTTTCATTTTAAACTCTGCAACTTAGAAACTTTCACTTGAGTATTGCCTTCATACAGGATTTCAAGCTTCTCCCAGGTCTCATGTGCAGTTTGAAGTTCTATAACATTTATCATTTTAGAATCAATCAGGGCACTAAGAAATGCTTCCTTAACTTCATCAAGAGTGGATGGTCCATTTTGTGGAACAAAATAGGTATTCTTGGTAATCTTCCAATAATCTTCTTCAAGACATTTCAAATGCACCTCCATATGTCTCTTCCACATAGTATAGTTGCTTCCATCAAACCCCAAACTATCCTTCTTGAAAAGAATACCTTGAGCTGCCATCCTAGATCTCCTCAAGTGATTAAGCTTCCACCAGAGGATCTAGATATGATACCAATTTTTAGCAACAATCAAGAAGGAAGAATGAGAGAGGGGGGGTGAATTAGTCTTCACTAGATCTTAGTCGATTTAACTTCAAAACAAAAGTTGATAAACTATAGTAATAGATAGATAAGCAAATTAACAACACAAGTTCACACAACGCCAAGATTTTGATGTTGAAAACTTGGTTAAGGGAAAAACCACGGTGGGAACCTACCCATAGTGAGATGATACTCTGCAATAGTATGTGAAAATATTACAATGGGGAATGCACATGCATTCAGGCACACTGCCTAGAGTTCACTACTCAAAAGATATATGCCTGGAAGGCTAAAACCTTCAAGGAAGTCTCAATGACTTACAATATGATTCATATTAAATCCAGAAGGAATGAACTGAAATGATACCATCTACAAATGTCTGATAACAGTTCCGTTTAAGCATAATTGTCTTCTCTGCAACACCAAACACACCTCAACAAGTCACTGAATGATTTATCCTTGTTCACACATTCATCTCTCTTTGACAATGTAGACACAATATCGACACCTAAATTACATAAGCATCTCACATATATATAAAAGTCATCAACCTTGATAACAAGGCTAGCTAAACCCTCAACCCTCGACTCACAATTGCAAAAATTACATTGCAAGATACAAAGATCGACCACCAGACCAATATTATGATTTAAATTACATAGAATGGACCAAATTCAAATTCCCAAATGATTACATCCACTAGAAATCCAGCCAAGATCATCTGCAACATGCTACACTACCATAAATACCGCATCACACAAATCAACACCAGTTCATATAAATCACCAAAAAATTGCACAACGATCAATGAGGATCACCAAAACAAATAGGACATGACTAGGAAACACCAGAAAGCACATTAGAATAATCTAGAACAGTTGCACCAACTCCTCTTTTCAAATCTTCATTGGTCAACGTCTCAAAGCCCAAGAACATAACCAATCAACAACTATCACGAGGAAAGATAACTTGTGGAGCACCAAATCATGAACCATCTAAAATGAAGATACACAAGATCATCCCAAAAAATAATCCAAAGTCTCAGCACAAGATCTGATCACACTGGAATATACCAGAGGGAATACTGGATTTTGCAAAATAGGGATCAACACAACCAAACCAAAAACTCTTCCCAAACTCACCAGAATAACTCACATAAATATGTTGACATAAATGACAACAACATATCCTAGCACCAGAAATGAACAACCAAATCTAACAATCTCCCCAATCATCCAACACTCCTTTGTCTTCATCCCCTTCATTCTCTAATGTTCCAATGTCTTCTTCTTGTGAGCAAGTCAAGCTCTTCTCCCCAAGAGAAAGGGTTACTTCCTTCTCCTCATCCTTTATCTAATCACGAGATTATTTTGTTGCGGTTTCTTAAAGCCCTCTTGATTTATCTTCCTCCTCCTACACATATTATGTTGGCATTGCATGAAGATTGTATTGATGAACTATAGTGTTGTCATTGATATCAATAATAACCAGTAATGGAGTTGTATTGCAACCAGTAATGATACAGTAGTGCAACTGGTAGTTAAGCAGTGATGGAAACTGGTATTGCTATTTCAAGCAAAGTGATGAACTGGTAACCCTAACTAGTTGATATGCCAAACCCTAACCGATGGAGCTTGGTGAATCGGTTATGTTGATCTATGATCGAATGGTGATCACAGATGGAGATGCCACATATGCATGATGCGTGTGGTGAGTTTCAAAGTGGTTTTGGCACGTGAAGATTACTATTTATCTTGGGAATGATTAATTGCATATCATGAAGTGATAACTGCATGATGAGTTACATGATTCGATGTACGGTGATCCAGGAGCAGTTCAAGTTATCTAGAACAATGTGTAATTGATTGCTATGTAATCTTACGGTCATGTTTGAACTGATATATTTATAATCTGAATGAGAGTTGTAGGTTTTGTGATGTGCTATCTACCTATTGTATTTGTATTTAAGGTTGATGAATTGTTTGTAATTGTGTTGGCAATTTTGGTTAAGTGTGGTAGTGTGATTGTTTTCGAACCAAAAGGAGTGTCTGCAGAATGTTTTGAAGGAAGATAGGAGCAGAAAAGGATTTGACTAAGCAAAGAAGTGCTATTACCAGATCAACAAAGACCCTATTGTTCTCTAACGTACAATAGTTAAATCCCTTAACCGGGTAAGTTTTAATAGGCTTGGTGCTGTCTAAATCCTCTAACTGGGTGATCCATTAGCTTGGATTTGAAATCTTCTATCGAGGTTACTCCTAATAGGGTATTTCCTTTAACAAGGTATTGTAGTCAATCCCTTAACCGGGTGGTCCCTAACCGGATCTGTTCTTAACAAGGCATTATTGTATAAGCTTCTAACAAGGCTTGGCTCCTAACAGGGTGAACTTCAGAAGAGTTCAAAATACTTGTGGGTATTCATCCCCACTGTGGTTTTTCCCATTTGGGTTTCCACGTGAAAAATCATTGTGTCAAGTGGTGAATGATTTTGTGGATATGTTTTGATATGGTTGATATGATTAACTGGTAAAGCCACTTAGATATGTTTAGATGACCGAAAGTGATCTAAAATGAGCTATTACTGATGTTAGTAAAGTGTTTTAATGTTTTGGTTAAATGGTATGTGAGTTTTAGTTTTGTTACATTGTATCTTTGATGTTTTGGTCAACCAGTAAAGTTTGACAATGCAATTGCAGTTTTGGATACAGTGTCTAAACTAGTTTAGCTTTGCAAGTTGTTTATGAGTTGGATTTAAGTTTGGTGAAATTTTAGTTTGTTTTCTATCTACTGCTTCACTCCCCCTCTTAGTAGTTGACTAGATCCTTATTGTTTCATCATATTATCAATTGGTATCAGAGCATTTTAGGTCCTCTTGTGTTTAAGCCTAACAACTTGAGGTAAAGATCTAGGAGAACATAATGAAGAAAGAAGGTTCGAAATTCAATAGGGAAAACTACAAAATCTAGAGTGATAGGATGAAGATCTATATTTAGAGCTTAGGAAGTCAATATTAGGAACATGTTGTTACTAAATATAACTTGTCTAGTGGGATATTGTCAAATGATCAAAAGAAGGAGCAATAGGAGAACAATCAAACATTGGAGGCCATTATCAGTTCCTTGTCTGATTCAGAGTATGTTTATGTCCATGGATTGGAGACTACTTATGAAGTGTGGAAGAAACTTGAGTATATCTATAGCGGTGATGAGCATGTTAAGATTGCCAAAGAAGAGAGTCTGAGAGGTAAATTTGATGATATGAAGATGGATGAAGGTGAAAACATTCAACAGTATGGTCAGAGGATCAAGGAGATAGTCAGTGAGATCAAAAGTGGTGGTGGTGCAATGGAGGATACCACAGTGGTTGGCAAGGTGTTGAGAACCCTTCTACTGGTCTACGCTATCTGAGTTGCAGCCATTCAAGAACTCAAGTCTATTGATAAATGAAAGGTAACTCTTGACTCCATCATTGGTAAATTAACTGCATTTGAATTAAATGGTTTTGATTGAAGTGTTCAGAGATCAGAATTTGGATTTAGAGCCTCAGTTTCAAACCCACTGGTAAGGAAAAGCAAAGAAGCTAGTTACAGTCATGAGTCTAGATCCAGCAGAGAGGTAGATGATGAAGACAGTCTGATTGATCTTGAAGCATTGTTGGCCAAGCGGTTACCCAGAGGTATCAGTAAGTGAAGAGGTAAATTATCTTTGAAGTGTTTTGCATGTAAGTGGATTAGACATATTGTTGCTAACTATCCAAATGGAGATAATGAGCAGAAATGTGAGAAGTATAAGAAGTACAAAGGCAAAGGTAAAATGGATTGTCTCATTTTAGTTGATGGAGGAATTACAGATGAGGAATCTAAAGAATATGCAAATGAGGACATTGTCTTTGTTGCTATTAAAGAAGAGACATCAGATCAGAAGGCATTAGTATATAACATGGATAGTTTTGATGATTGGATTATGACAATGGTTGTTAAAACCACATGACCAGTGATCAGAGTAAGTTTATTACTTTGAGAGAGTTTAATGGAGGTGTTGTGAGATTTGGAAATGACTCACCCTGCATGGTAAAAGGAAAGGGATCCATCTCTTTGAATGGAAAGAGCAATGCAGATGATGTTTACTGGGTTGAAGGATTGAAACACAATCTTTTGAGTGTTTCTCAACTCAATGACAAAGGTTACCCACTGGAATTCAAGAATGGAGTCTGCAAGATTTATGGAAGAAAAGGTCAACTGATTGCAACCGACAAACAAACTAGAGGTAACTTGTTTCATTTAAGTTCTAAAGTCAACAATTATTTAATTGAAAAAGTAGAAGATAGTTGGCTTTGGCATCGAAGATTTTTTCATGTAAATTTTGATAACATTATAAAAGTCAGTAAGTCCAAATCAGTAAGAGGTTTGCCACAGTTGGACAAACCGGTGAATGCTTTGTGCAAGGAATGTCAATTAGGGAAGATGACATCCTCTACTTTCAAGAGAAAATGTTTCTCAACAGAACATTTTCTAGATTTGGTTCATACCGACCTATGTGGACCAATGAGGACTAGGAGTATTCAAGGTGATTGGTATTTCATGATTTTTACTCATGATTTCTCAAGGATGATGTGGGCAACATTCTTGAAAGATAAGACAAAATATTTTAGCAAGTTTAAGGCATTCAGAGCCTTAGTTGAAAAAGAAATTGGTAAGATGATAAAGTGACTAAGAACTGATCAAGGTGGTGAATTTACTTCAGAGGAATTCACTAGTTACTGTGTAGACAATTGAATTAAGAGGCAACTTTCTGCACCTAGGACACCAAAGCAGAATGGTATAGCAGAAAGGAACAACTGGTCACTTGTTGAATCTGCTAGGACAATGATAATACAAGGAGGTGTAGCTAAGACATTCTGGAGAGAAGCTGCCAGTACAACTGTGTACACAATGAACCAGATACTGGTTAAAAGAGGTAAGGATAAAAGTCCTTATGAGTACTGGTATGGTAGATCACCTAATGTCAGCTACTTTAAGATTTTTGTTAGCAGATGTTTTATCAAGAGAGGTGACTATGTTGGTAAGTTTTATGCCAAGAGTGATGAAGGCATATTTCTTGGTTACTCCACCAAGAGAAAATCTTACAAGTGTTACAACAACCGGACCAAGAAGATCATTGAAAGTGTAAATGTTCGAGCTGATGAGTTTCCTGAGAAATCAGGAGAAACCAGTGAGGAGAAGAAATAAGAAGAACCTTACTTTTTGGAACCAAAACTGGTGAAGCCAGAAGTTGAAGAATAGAATAGAGAAGCCCCAGTTCAACCAGAACAGGGAGGTCCAATAGAAGAAGAAGAAAGTGAAGAAGAAGAACCTAGAAATCAAGATCATGTCATTCCAAGGTATGTTAGACTCAATCATAGCCCCGATCAGATTATTGGTGACATGAATGCATGTGTGCAAACAAGAACAAGGCTTAGAGATAACTCATGTATGATTTCCACCATTGAGCCTAGAACTGCAAAGGAAGCATTTGTAGATGAAGACTGGATCAAGGCTATGGAAGAAGAACTTGACTAGATAGAGAAGAACAATACTTGGTCATTGGTACCCATACCAGAGAGCAAGAATGTTATAGGAACAAAATGGGTATTCAGGAATAAACTGAATGAAGATGGAGTAGTAGTCATAAATAAAGCCAGACTAGTATGCAAAGGATATGCACAAGAAGAAGGTGAAGACTATGGTGAGACATTTGCACCAGTTGCAAGATTGGAAAGAGTTAGGACTCTACCTGCATTTGCAGCATACTGAGGATTCAAAGTATATTAGATGGATGTGAAGTTAGCATTCCTAAATAGAATATTTGAAGAGGAAGTCTACATTGAAAACCTGGATGGTTATGATTTAACTGTAGAAAAGGACATGGTGTGAAAATTACATAAGGCATTATATGGACTAAAGCAAGAACCTAGAGCATGGTATGAAAGATTGCACTCTCACTTGGTGAAGATAGGTTTTTAGAGAACCAGTGAAGACAGTAACATATATCTCAAGTCAGAAGGAGATGAGATACTAGTAAGTGAGGTATTTGTGGATGAAATCATTTTTGGAGGAAATGATGATATGTGTCATGACTTTGCCAATGAAATGAAGAATGAGTTTGAGATGTCACTGGTAGGTGAAATAAAATTCTTCATAGGTCTGCAAATCTAGCAGATGAAGGATGGTATTTTCATTACACAGTCTAAATATGTGAAAGAAGTATTGAAGACTTTTAGAATGCGAGACTATAAACCAGTTGGAACACCAATGGTTACAAGCAATAAATTGTCTAAGGAGGATGATAATGCATCAGTGGATGAAAAGGAGTATAGGTCAATGATAGGTAAACTACATTATATTGTCCACAGTAGACCAGACATTGCTCATGCAGTAGGATTAGTTGCCAGATTTCAGAAAAGCCTGAAGGAGACACATATGGTAGCGACCAAAAGAGTTTTTAGATATCTGAAAGGCACAATTGATTATAGATTATGGTATACATATGTAGGTAACTTTGATTTGAAAGTCTATATAGATGCAGACTGGGCAGGTAATGTTGATGACAAGAAGAGTACAAGTGGAGTGTTGGTATTTTGGTATGGTTTTGTCATTGATCTCAACACCTACTAAACACTTATCAACTCTGGCACTTTGGAGAATCAGCAACATTCACCAGCAACCAAGTGACTCATGCACAGTCACCGGTATCTGGTACCGAGACAAGATATAATGATCATCGGCACTTGGAATGATATAGAAAACACTTGGTTATGTCGAAGACATCGTGTGGGAACTTTGTCTTGGAGTTTTTTTTATTGGTATATTAGCATTTGCATATTTGTTGCTACCGACAAATAGGTCTAGGTTACACCGACAGGTTAATCTTTTCCAGATCAACATGGCACACTATGGAGATGACTTATTATTGTTGTAAATGCATTAGGCTAACATATTGAATCGGTTATTGCATCGGGTATTAATTGATATGTAAATTAATTTTATTGTAATATCTTGTAGAGCCGACCTACTAAAATTGGTCCTAGGTTATGGTATAAATGCAAGATCTTATTTGTAAGATTGAATGTGGAATGCGAAAAAGGAGTGTGTGAAGATATATGCGAGAATAAGCAGAGCTATACACGCAGACATCATTTGAAGATTGAAGGAGGGTTTTTGAGAAGACAATCAGAACTACACCGGTACTGAATCCAGCATATGAAGATGCTATTTTGTGTAGTACATTCTTATTGGATTTAACCATCCAACTGTTGTCAGTGTGACTCCCATTTTGTGATTGAGCAGTGAGCTCTAGACGCTTGGCCTTTCTACATGTGCAGACCCCATTTGTATACACTTACTATCTGCAGTAGTATCATCTGATTGTGGGTAAGGTTTCCCATCGTGGTTTTTCCCTTACAGCATTTCCACGTACAAATATTGGTGTTATGTGTTGTGGATGACTTTGTCTTTTTGTTTCATGCATTAATCCTTATCGATATTGCAATTAACTGTTAAAACTGTCCATCGACATATTAGACTGGTTTACCAGTATTAAGCATTAAGTTGGTTAAGTTTTTTTTGGTTTGAATTTATTAGACAACTTATTCACCCCCCCTCTCAGTTGTCTCTGGGACCTAACAATTGGTATCAGAGCTTAGTCCTCTTTTGTAGAAGTTTAACAGCTTGAGGAGATCAAATGTCTACTAACTATTTCAGGAAGGGCAGTCCTAAACTTGATGGAACCAACTATGGCATATGGAAGATCAGAATGGAGATACATTTAAATTGCATTGGAAAGGACATCTGGGATGTTACAAAGAATGGTTATACTGCTCCTACTCATAGTCAGCCCAATCCACCCAACTTGACTAAAGATGAGGAAAATTATTGGAAAGCAAGAGAAGCACTTTTGAGCGCATTATCTGATCAACAAATCATGGGACTATCAGATAGGTCTAATGGTAAATCTATTTGAGATCATTTGGAAACACTGAATGAAGGAGATTCCACAGTCAAAATCGCAAAACTTGAAAGCTTCTGGGTAAGGTATGAACATCTGAAAATGGAAGAAGAGGAAAGGATTTATGCTTTTATGGAAAGAGTAAATGAGATTGTTTTGGGTATTAAATGTTGTGGAGGAACCTTAAGTGAGGATGAAATTGTTTCAAAAGTTATAAGAGGATTGCCATCAACATATAAAATGAAAGTCACTACTATAAATGAGTTAAGAACAATGCCTAATACATCAGTAACTAGGGATACATTGATTGGAAAACTTTCAGCTTTTGAAATTGAAGAATTTGGTCCTATTGCTACTATAAAGATAGATTTAGCCTTTAAAGCATCAACATCATCTGCTCCATCATTTGACAAATCTGATTGGAAATCCTTTTATGCAAGAGAACTTGAAGAAAGCAGGAAAGAAAATGAAGAAATTGAAGAACTTGAAGCACTATTTGCAAGGAAAATGCCTAAAGGTCAAGTTGGAAGTAAGTATGAAGGTAAAGCACCCTTTAAATGTTTTAACTACAATAAGATTGGTCATATGGCTTCAAGATGCCCTGATAGACATGCTAGACTAAGAGAAGAAGCTAGAAGAACATACAAGCCTAACCTTGAATATCAAAGATACAAATTCAAGAATAATAAAGACAAATCTTGTTACATTGCTGATGAAGGAGTGATTGATGATTCTGATGAGGATCCGATAGACAATGGATGGGTTTTTGTTGCTATAACAGAAGATCAACTGACACCTACTGCTCAACCGGTAGAACAAGCCTTGGTAGCTAAAGTTGAAGTAAAGGATGAATGGATCATTGATTCAGGATGCTCACATCATATGACTAGAGACAAAGGTAAATTCTTGAACTTTCAAGAATACAATGGAGGCTTAGTGATATTTGGAGATGACAAAGCTTGTTTGATCAAAGGTAAGGGTACAACATCTCTTGATGGTAAGCATAACACTGACAATGTTTACTATGTTGAAGGATTAAAGCATAATCTCTTGAGTGTTGGTCAATTAGTTGAGAAAGGATTTCAGTTACAATTCAAAAATGCAAAATGCAAAATCATGAATAGAACTGGTTTGGAAATTGCAACTGGTAATCAGACTAGAGGTAATATCTTTCATTTGAATAACAGTGAAAAGACATGCTTAATTGCACATATTGATGAAAGTTGGCTATGGCATAAGAGACTCTGTCATGTAAACTTTGATTGCATGGTGAAAATCAGCACTATTAAGGTAGTTAGAGATTTACCTAAAATTGTCAAACCTCACAATACAGTATGTAAGGAATGTCAATTTGGAAAACAAGTTAGAGCTAGTTTCAAAAGTATTCCAGAAAAATCCAATAATGCTCTTGATTTAATTCATATTGATTTATGTGGTCTAGCTAGAACTAAAAGCTTATAAGGTGATAGATATTTCATGCTAATCATTGATGACTATTCTAGAATGTGTTTGGTTACTTTTCTCAAAGAAAAATCAGAAGCAGTTGGAAAGTTCAAACTATTCAAAGCAATTGTAGAAAATGAAACCAGTAAGAAAATCAAATGTCTAAGATCAAATCAAGGAGGAGAATTTACATCTAAGGAATTTTATACATTCTGTGAAGTAAATGGAATCAGAAGACAGCTATCAGCACCTCGAACACCACAACAGAATGCAGTTGTTGAAAGGAAAAATAGAACTATCTTGGATGCAACAAGAAGTATGTTATCAGAAGAAAACCTACCACATGTATATTGGAGAGAGGTAGTCAGTACAATGGTCTATAAATTCAACAAAGTTCACATCAAAGGTGAAATCGGTAAGACCCCTCATGAACTATGGTTTGGTATTACTCCTACTCTCAAATATTTTAGAATTTTTGGAAGTAAATGTTATATCAGAAGAGATGAGTATATTGGCAAATTTGATCCTAGAAGTGATGTAGGAATATTTCTTGGTTATTCATCTAAGAGCAAGGCATATAGATGTTTTAACAAAAGATTGCAGAAAATTGTTGAAAGTACAAATGTAAAGATTGATGAACAATTCAGAGGAACTTCAAGGTATATAGACTCTGAACCGGCAACAACAATTTTGACAAATGAACCTACTCTGAATCCGTTGGTACAGAATGAAGATCCAGTTACCCCGGTATCATCTGAAAATTCTACAGTAACTGAGGAACAATAACAAACAAAGACACCTCGATATTTAAGATTGAATCACTCTGAAGATTAGATAATTGGAAACAAGTATAAAGGAGTTATGACAAGAGGAAGATTGACAAATGAAGAGGTATGACTTATTTCTTAAATTGAACCATCATCAGTTAATGAGGCATGTGAAGATAAATACTGGATTAAAGCTATGGAAGAAGAATTAGAACAAATTGAGAAAAATAACACTTGGACATTAGTTCCCCGGCCTAAAGATAAAAATGTAATTGGAACCAAATGGGTATTCAGAAATAAACTTAATGAAGATGGTAATGTTATTAGAAATAAAGCAAGACTAGTGTGTAAGGGATATTCTCAGAAAGAAGGAATTGATTACAATGAAACCTTTGCACCAGTAGCTAGAATTGAGGCAGTCAGATTATGTTTGGCTTTTGTAGCACATAAGAACTACAAAGTATATCAAATGGATATTAAATGTGCATTTCTAAATGGAGATCTTGAAGAAGAAGTTTAAATTGAACAACCTGATGGATTTTCTTTGACAGATAACAAAGATATGGTTTGCAGGTTAAGAAAAGATTTGTATGGATTGAAGCAAGCTCCAAGAGCTTGGTATGCAAGATTGGATAAGTATCTTTTGAAGATTGATTTTTTTAAAGGTAATGTAGACAACAATCTATATTATAAAGTGACTAATGATGACATATTGGTCATAGAAGTTTTTGTTGATGATATAATCTTTGGAGGAGAAGATGGATTATGTAAAGAATTTTCTATTAAAATGCAACAAGAATTTGAAATGTCTATAATTGGAGAATAAAATTCTTTTTAGGATTGCATATTTCACAGACTGATAAAGGTATATTCTTGAGTCAATCCAAGTACCTAAAAGAGTTACTAAAGAAATTTGGGATGGAGAACTCTAAACTGGTAGGCACACCTATGACTACAAATGACAAACTATCACAAAGGGATGAATCTACAACTGTTAATCCAACTAGATACAAATCTATGATAGGAGGTTTATTGTATTTGACACAAACCAGACCTGATATTATAAATGCAATATGTATTGTTTCAAGATTTCAGAGTAATCCTAGAGAAAATCATGAATCAGCAGTAAAAAGGATTTTTCAGTACTTACAAGGCACTATAAATCTTGGATTATGGTATCATAGAGATGAAAAATTTGAATTATGTGCATACACAGATGCAAATTGGGCAAGAGATGTGGATGATAGAAAAAGCACCACTGATGGAGCATTCTTTCTTGGAAACATACTAGTTTCTTGGTTGAGTAAGAAACAAAGTTGTACATCTTTATCAATAGCAGAATTAGAATATGTTGCAGTAGCAACTAACTGTACACAGGTACTATGGCTTAAGCAAATGTTGAAGGACATAAAGGTAAAATGCAAGGAACCTATTACTATCTATTGTGATAACACTGCAGCAATTGATATATCTAAGAATCTGGTATTACATTCTAAAACCAAACATGTTTCTATCAAACTGAATTTTCTAAGGGAAAATGTTGAAGCAAAGGAAATAAAACTGGTTTATGTGAATACTAAAGAGCAGATTGCAAATATCTTTACTAAACCTTTGCCTAAGGAGACTTTTGAATATCTCAAAGATCATCTTGGGGTCATACCCCCACCGGTAGAGACTTAGGAAGTTGAGGATTATCATCAACCAATAGAATTAATAGAGAAATATTTTACTCCGGCTTTGATGGAAAGCTACTTCTGAGGGGGAGTAGTTGGTATACTAAATTGATTGGTATTTTGTATATGAACTTGGCTTGGTAAGAAATTTGGCATTTGATGTCAAAGGGGGAGAGATTGGTATGAAAAAACACAAGGAAAACACATGTTGCTCCCAGGGGGAGAGATTGTTATTTGGGAGAGATTATTACTCTCTGTATCTGTATTTTGATTTCTAGTTATGATCTCTTTTCAGAGATTTTTGGCTTTTGGTATTTGGCATTTCTATTTTGGCACTTCGATGGTTTTTCCAACTTGTGTTGCTATCAATGCCAAAGGGGGAGATTGTTGGTATTTTGGTATGGTTTTGTCATTGATGTCAACACCCACTAAACACTTATCAACTCTAGCACTTTGGAGAATTAGCAACATTCACCGGCAAGCAAGTGACTCATGCAGAGTCACCAGTATCTAGTATACTGGCAAGATATAATGATCACCGGCACTTGGAATGATATGGAAAACACTTGGTTATGTCGAAGACATCGTGTGGACACTTTGTCTTGGAGTTTTATTTATTGGTATATTAGCATTTGCATATTTGTTGTTACAGGCAAATAGGTCTAGGTTACACCGGGAGGTTTATCTTTTCTAGATCAGTGTGGCACGCTATGGAGATGACTTATTATTGTTGTAAATGCATTAATTTGACATATTGAATTGGTTATTACATCGGGTATTAATTGATATGTAAATTAATTTTATTGTAATATCTTGTAGAGTCGACCTACTAAAATTGGTCTTAGGTTATGGTATAAATGCAAGATCTTATTTGTAAGATCGAATGTGGAATGTGAAAAAGGATTGTGTGAAGGTATATGCGAGAATAAGTAGAGCTATACATGCAGACATCATTTGAAGATTGAAGGAGGGTTTTTGAGAAGACAATCAGAAATACACTGGTACTAAATCCAGCATATGAAGATGCTATTTTGTGCAGTACATTCTTATTGGATTAACCATCCAACTGTAGTCAGTGTGACTCCCATTTTGTGATTGAGCAGTGAGCTCTAGGCACTTGGCCTTTCTACATGTGCAGACCCCATTTGTATACACTTACTATCTGCAATAGTATCATCTGATTGTGGGTAAGGTGTCCACCATGGTTTTTCCCCTTACATGGTTTCCACATACAAATATTGGTGTTATGTGTTGTGGATGACTTTGTCTTTTTGTTTCATGCATTAATCCTTACCGGTATTGCAATTAACTGTTATAACTATCTACCAACATATTAGACTAGTTTACCGATATTAAGCATTAAGTTGGTTAAGTTGTTTTTGGTTTGAATTTATTAGACAACTGATTCACCCCCCCTCTTAGTTGTCTCCGGGACCTAACATGGAGGAGCTTTCTTTCTTAAAGGAAGGCTAGTATCTTGGAGAAACAAGAAACAAAGTTGTATATCAAAATCAACTGCAGAAGGTGAATATGTTGCAACTTATATGAATTGTACCCAAGTAATCTAGATGAAACACATTTTGGAAGGTTTCCAGTTGAAGATTTCAGAACCGGTAAGAATTTTCTATGATAACACCAGTGCAATAAAAATCTCTAAGAACTCGGTGTTGCATGCTAGGACAAAGCATATTGAGCTGAAGTATCATTTCTTTAGAGAGAAAGTGTAAAGTAAAGATGTGTCACTGGAGCATGTATCTACTAAGGAACAACTAGCGGATATCTTAACTAAACCTCTGCCTAAGGCTACTTTTGATTATCTTAGAGGTAAGTTAGGGGTTGTACCCCTACATGAAGTCAATAAAGTCTATGTGAAAGACATCAGTCCCGAAGCTTATTGAAAATCTTGAAGCAGGATTTGTGTAGAGTGGAGCTACTCCACAAGGGGAGCAGATCGGTGAAGCATGAAATGGTTTACTAGTTGTTATTGGTATTCACTTTTGCATTGTTGTCCAAGGGGGAGAAGAACTATATATGATTGATAGCCAGTTACCAGCTGAAGATATGGAGATACAGTTGAAGAAGAGTACATGGAAAAATGTAAATCCGGATTCCTATACCTGTGTATGTGCATTACTCTCAATCATCACAATCAAATGGTATTGATATTTGTATTGCCATCAATGCCAAAGGGGGATATTGTTGGCATTGCATGAAGATTGTATTGATGGACTATAGTGTTGTCATTGATGTCAATAGTAACCTGTAATGGAGTTGTATTGAAACTGGTAATGATGCAGTAGTGAAACCAGTAGTTGAGCAGTGATGGAAACTGGTATTGGTATTTCAAGTAGAGTGATCAACCGGTAACCCTAACCAGTTGATATGCCAAACCCTAACCGATGGAGCTTGGTGAATTGGTTATGTTGATCTAGGATCGGATGGTGATCGAAGATGGAGATGCCATGTATGCATGATGTGTCTGATGAGTTTCAAAGTAGTTTTGGCACATTAAGATAACTGTTTATCTTGGGAATGAGAAATTGCATAGCATGAAGTGATAACCGTGTGATGAGTTACAAGATTTGATGTGCAGTGATCCAAGAGTAGTTCAAGTTGTCTGGAACAATGTATAAATTGATATATAATCAAACAGTCATGTTTGAACCGATATGTTTGTAATCTCGATGAGAGTTGTAGGTTTTGTGATGTATTACCGACTTATTGTATTTGTATTTAAGGTCATTGAATTGTTTATAATTGTGTTGGCAATTTTGGTTAAGTGTGGTAGTGTGATTGTTGTTGAACTAGAAGGAGTGTCTGTAGAATGTTTTGAAGGAAGATAGGAGAAGAAAAGGATCCGACTAAGCAAAACAATGCTATTACTAGATCAGAAAAGACCCTATTGTTCTCTAACCATTGCAATAGTTAAATCCCTTAACCAGGTAAGCTTTAACAGGCTTTGTGTTGTCTAAATCCTCTAACCGGGTGATCCATTAGCTTGGATTTGAAATCCTCTATCAAGGTTACTCCTAATAGGGTATTGCCTTTAAGAGGGTATTGTAGTCAATCCCTTAACCAGGTGGTCCCTAACCGGATTTGTTTTTAACATGACATTATTGTATAAGCTTCTAACAAATCTTGGCTCCTAACAGGGTGAACTTCAGAAGAGTTCAAAATACTTGTGGGTATCCATCCCCATCGTAGTTTTTCCCATTTGGGTTTCCACGTGAAAAATCATTGTGTCAAGTGGTGAATGATTTTGTGGATATGTTTTGAAATGGTTGATATGATTAACTGGTAAAGGAACTTAGATATGTTTAGATGACCAGAAGTGATCTGAAATGAGCTATTACTGAGGCTAGTAAAGTGTTTTAATGTTTTGGTTAAATGGTATGTGAGTTTCTATTGGGATATGAGAACACTGAGAGGAGGGGGTGAATCAGTGTTCTGTCGGAATCAACAATATTTAACTTTCTAAACCATGCATGTATGTACCGGTAAACAAATAAGCATATAACAAGAAGCAAATAAATCATCTACATAAATGAACACCATAACGAATAGAATTTATACGTGGAAAAAATCAATGAGGAAAAACCACCGTGGGATTTGTGACCCACAATATTAGTTCACTGGTCGGGTCAGTGCAAGAAGATGAATCCACTTTTTGGCCAAAAAGTGGAAGTGTTTTCCCTGATTTTCAAATTTTGTCTCATTTGAGCTTAAATTTTGAAACACTTAGAGATTGAATCTTGGAAAAAGTCAATAATATAAAAGATATCCCTCTGAGTGTATGGTGCAGAGGCACCTAAGCACACAAGCATAGCAGGAGGTCAAAAGTCATAATATGAACAATTTATTGTATTTGAGTCATTCATAATGTATTAAGGTTATTTGAGTCAATTAAATCATAATATGCAAGGCTAAATGAGCCATTTTGTCCAAAGATATCATATTTGGTCCATATTGAAGTTTTAAAAGTGTCCATGTAAGAGTTAGAGTCATTTATGTAAAAAAATTGTAAAAATTGCAAAGTTGCAATATTGCCAAAAGTGCAACAAAAGTGTAAAAATGAAATCCATTGGTTATGAGGTGGTTGGAGAAGTTAGAAAGGAGTTGGAAATGGTTTATCAAACCATGTTTGGTCGAAATTAAGAAGGGAGATCAGTTTGGAGGGGATTTGACAAAGATTATCCATCAAACCCTCAAACTGTCATGAGGTTTTAAGGAATCTATGGCTGTCATAGATTATCATGGCATAACAGGTCCATAATAGGACCTGTTAAGCCACAACATGACATGATTTTCTTGAATTGCCAGCTCCATCATCTAATTCATCTCCAACACTGAAACTATGCTAATTCGACATGTTTATTTAGTATGATAGGACCAATTATGGACCTATTATGTCATGATGGCATAATAGGTGGACTATTATGCCATGACATGATGTAATAGGACCAACTATGGACCTATTGTGCAATGTCATGGCATAATAGGACATATTATGCCATCATGGCATAATAGGTCCATAATTGGTCCTATCATACTAAGTAAACATGTCGAATTAGCATAGTTTCAGTGTTGGAGATGAATTAGATGATGAAGTTGGAAATTTTCGAGAAAACCATGTCATGTTGTGGCATAATAGGTCCTATTATGGACCTATTATGCCATGATGGCATAATAGGTGGACTATTATGTAATGTCATGGCATAATAGGTGGACTATTATGTAATGTCATGGCATAATAGGACCTATTATGCCATGATGGCATAATAGGTCCTATTATGCCATGATGGCATAATAGGTCCTATTATGCCATGACATGATATAATAGGACCAACTATGGACCTATTATGCAATGTCATGGCATAATAGGACATATTATGACATCATGGCATAATAGGTCCATAATTGGTCCTATCATACTAAGTAAACATGTTGAATTAGCATAG
Source organism: Cryptomeria japonica (assembly GCF_030272615.1). NCBI lineage: Eukaryota > Viridiplantae > Streptophyta > Pinopsida > Cupressales > Cupressaceae > Cryptomeria > Cryptomeria japonica. Next base: position 609,255,904 of record NC_081414.1, on the reverse strand, counting down.
TTTCAGTGTTGGAGATGAATTAGATGATGAAGTTGGAAATTTTCGAGAAAATCGTTGTGGCTTAATAGGTCCTATTATGGACTTGTTATGCCATGATGGCATAATAGGTGGACTATTATGCAATATCATGGCATAATAGGACCTATTATGCCATGATGGCATAATAGGTCCTATTATGCCATGACATGATATAATAGGACTAACTATGGACCTATTATGCAATGTCATGGCATAATAGGACATATTATGCAATGTCATGGCATAATAGGACATATTATGCAATGTCATGGCATAATAGGTCCATAATTGGTCCTATCATACTAAGTAAACATGTCGAATTAGCATAGTTTCAGTGTTGGAGATGAATTAGATAATGAAGTTGGAAATTTGAGAAAATCATGTCATGTTGTGGCTTAATAGGTCCTATTATGGACTTGTTATGCCATGATGGCATAATAGGTGGACTATTATGCCATGATGGCATAATAGGTGGACTATTATGCCATGATGGCATAATAGGTCCTATTATGCCATGACATGATATAATAGGATAAACTACAGAGCTATTATGCAATGTAATGGCAGAATAGGACATATTGTGCCATCATGGCATAATAGGTCCATAATTGGTCCTATCATACTAAGTAAACATGTTGAATTAGCATAATTTCAGTGTTGGAGATGAATTAGATGATGAAGTTGGCAATTCAAGAAAATCATGTCATGTTGTGGCTTAATAGGTCCTATTATGGACCTGTTATGCCATGATGGTATAGTAGGTGGAAAATTATGTCATGATGGCATAATAGGTCCTATTATGCCATGACATGATATAATAGGACCAACTATGGACCTATTATGTAATGTCATGGCATAATAGGACATATTATGCCATCATGGCATAATAGGTCCATAATTGGTCCTATCATACTAAGTAAACATGTCGAATTAGCATAGTTTCAGTGTTGGAGATGAATTAGATGATGGAGTTGGCAATTCGAGAAAATCATGTCATGTTGTGGCTTAATAGGTCCTATTATGGACCTGTTAGGCCATGATGGCATAACAGGTGGACTATTATGCCATGATGGAATAATAGGTCCTATTATGCCATGCCATGATATAATAGGACCAACTATGGACCTATTATGCAATGTCATGGCATAATAGGACATATTATGCCATCATGGCATAATAAGTCCATAATTGGTCCTATCATACTAGGTAAACATGTCAAATTAGCATAGTTTCAGTGTTGGAGATGAATTAGATGATGAAGTTGGCAATTTTTGAGAAAATCATGTCATGTTTTGGCTTAATAGGTCCTATTATGGACCTGTTATGCCATGATGGCATAATAGGTGGACTATTATGCAATGTCATGGCATAATAGGACCTATTATGCCATGATGGCATAATAGGTCCTATTATGCCATGACATGATATAATAGGACAAACTATGGACCTATTATGCAATGTCATGGCATAATAGGACATATTATACCATCATGGCATAATAGGTCCATAATTGGTCCTATCATACTAAGTAAACATGTCGAATTAGCATAGTTTTAGTGTTGGAGATGAACTAGATGATGAAGTTGGCAATTTGAGAAAATCATGTCATGTTGTGGCTCAATAGGTCCTATTATGGACCTGTTATGCCATGATGGCATAACAGGTGGACTATTATGCCATGATGGCATAATAGGTCCTATTATTCCATGACATGATATAATAGGACAAACTATGGACCTATTATGCAATGTAATGGCATAATAGGACATATTATGCCAGCATGGCATAATAGGTCCATAATTGGTCCTATCATACTAAGTAAACATGTCAAATTAGCATAGTTTTAGTGTTGGAGATGAATTAGATGATGAAGTTGGCAATTCAAGAAAATCATGTCATGTTGTGGCTTAATAGGTCCTATTATGAACCTGTTATGCCATGATGGTATAATAGGTGGACAATTATGCCATGATGGCATAATAGGTCCTATTATGCCATGACATGATATAATAGGACAACCTATGGACCTATTATTCAATGTCATGGCATAATAGGACATATTATGCCATCATGGCATAATAGGTCCATAATTGGTCCTATCATACTAAGTAAACATGTTGAATTAGTATAGTTTCAGTGTTGGAGATGAATTAGATGATGAAGTTGGCAATTCGAGAAAATCATATCATGTTGTGGCTTAATAGGTCCTATTATGGACCTGTTATGCCATGATGGCATAATAGATGGACTATTATGCCATGGTTGTATAATAGGTCCTATTATGCCATGACATGATATAATAAGACCAAGTATGGACCTATTATGCAATGTCATAGCATAATAGGACATATTATGCCATCATGTTATGCCATCATGGCATAATAGGTCTATAATTGGTCCTATCATACTAAGTAAACATGTTGAATTAGCATAGTTCTAGTGTTGGAGATGAATTAGATGATGAAGTTGGCAATTTTTGAGAAAATCATGTCATGTTGTGGCTTAATAGGTCCTATTATGGACCTGTTATGCCATGATGGCATAATAGGTGGACTATTATGCAACGTTATGGCATAATAGGACCTATTATGCCAAGACATGATGTAATAGGACCAACTATTATATCAGGGCTATGAATGCCTACTGGCAATGGAGCAATATTTGAGAAATTACAGTCTATAACCTCATCGAAGCTCGCAAGGCTTTTTGGCAGCGAGGCTCTATTTAGGATGCTTTTGAAGTTAGAAAAACCATGTAGCTAGCCATATAGGATGCTAAGGATCTTTAGTGAACACAAGAGTAGGAATTAACTCATCTGCACACACATGGGCAAAAGAAGATCAAAGTTTCAAGAACCAATGGGGAAGTTTTCCGCGTCTCCATTTGTAAATCCTAGTCACTAAGTGTGTTGAGATAAATGTTCTGAAGGGTCTTAGAGATCAACTGACCACTTATCTATGAAATGTTTTGCACCTTCATTTTCAATCAGTGTATTACAAATGCTAAAAAACAAAGACAGTCAACCTTGTTCGAATAAGAAGTGCATCTTCATCCTGCATATTGCATTCACATAGGTCATGTCAAAAATTTCTTTGTCTCCAAATGCATTCTACAGATCATCATGTCATACGGGTCTGCACACTAGGGGCAAAACTGAAAAAATCCAAAAAATCAGATAAAGTCTTGAAAAAATCCAAAAAATCGGATAAAGTCCTGAAAAAATCCAAAAAATCAGATAAAGTCTTGAAAAAATCCAAAAAATCAGATAAAGTCCTAAAAAAATCCAAAAAATCAGATAAAGTCCTGAAAAGGTCCAAAAAGAAACAAAAAAAAACATTGAAAACCTCAAAATCAACCAAAAACATCCGTATAATGTCCTGAAAAAATATACCAAAAACAATGAAAAAAATTAAAATACCAAAAACATTCAAATACAATTCTGAAAAGATCAACCAAAAACATCCATATATGATCCTAAAAAAAAAATCAAACAAAAACATTCAAAAATCTACCTACATAATCCAAAAACATCGGAAAAGCTCTTGGAAAAGAACTAAAAATCGAAAATCAATTAATCAAAAAACTTGCAATAACATGTCTTGTAAGAAACAAATACCCTAGCAGATATCCAGCAAACACTTCACATGAAGTTAACAAAGGATATGACTATCCAGTCAAACATTTGCAATCAACTGATCAAACTGTCTTATCAATCGTATCATATCCATATCAACGTGATCATTATCTTGTCTTAAACAGAAGAGGATACACTTGAAATCAGACAGGTCAGTCTTAAATGGGGTCTGCAACTTTCTGAGATCAGACATTATCAACCATCACATCAAACAACTGAGAACGAAGGCACAAGGTCAGTATAGCTGCTGAATTTTGTCCAGGTCAGTCTTTATCTTTTTATCATTTGGCAATAGATATTGTTTTTATGCTACTCAAGGATGTCCAAAAGTGACTAGAGGAGCTATGATGAGCATTATCTTTTTCTTTGTTTGCTGTTTGTGGTGTGAACCGATGAAATTCTGGCGAAATTGCTCTAGTGGGTGTCTGTGATAAGAGCCTTCACATCAAGGTGAAATCGCCACACATACCTTGACCCCTAACACAATTCCTAGAATGGAGGGTTCACTCCTTGTCTACTATGTGTTGGTTTCTACAATGAGATATCTTTGCATCTTGGTTCCTTATACCTTGATATGCAAAGCTCCATTGATTCAATAATAAGGCTCAGTGATGAATATATATTGACGGAATAAAATATGAGACACAGGTTCGTGATTCATTCAATTTCATTATCATTTTCATCTCATTTGCTTATTGATAGTTTGTTGGTTTCTGGCTGGTCGCTTTCTTTTTAACATTCTTTCTATTATCAAATTTTTCTCTCTACCATCTCACTAACATTTCTTCAAAGTGTATCTAAGTCAAAATGGATTCAACCATTATCATACAAAAAACCATTCATAATAGAGTTCATTTGCATTTCATAATAGAGTTCATTTGCATTCATAATAGAGTTCATTTGCATTCATAATAATGTTCATTTGCATTCATAATAGAGTTCATTTGCATTTATTTTAGATTTCATTACATCATTACTACATACATGTACTACCATTGCATTTAGAATCATAAAGAATTCTAGTAGATATGCATTATACAACTCATAACATCATATAAATCATACATGGAAAGCAAAAATAATATACATAGATCATTTTAAAAAAAAAAAAAACCGCATGCTATATTTATAACTCAAAAATGATAATGTGTGTGAATACAATAAATAAGCCCGAAGGCTCAGATAACATGATCAACCAACACTGCCTCTATTAGCAGGTGGATCTTGTCCACTAGATCCTACCCCAGGATGTCAAGGTGGTCCCATAACACCACCACTGCTAGTCCATCGTAAAGTAGATCTGCTCGATCTCCTCCCCATGAATTCACTGAAGCTAGGCTCTCTCTAACCCTCAGGGATGGCTCTCTCATATGCCTACCTATAATAAATAGCCTCTTGTGCAGCAGTGAAATATCTCTCTCCCTGGTCATGTGCATCTGTACTTGCTCTGAAAAGCTGATCAAAGGCATCCATAGTAATCTGACATCGTCGCACTGCCTCATCTCTCTCCCGCTGAAGACGCACTCGCTCTGCCTCTAGGGCACCATAATCTACACGATAGGTCTCTCGCTCAATATCTCATCTAACAACCTCATCCTCCAAGCTCTGCACCTGTGCTCTAAGAGTCTGTAGCTCATCCTCATCACCAACCTCTCCTATCCCACCCTCTGCGGCAGGCACATCCTCCAACTCTGGCATATCATCATCCCCACCCTCGCTACTCGATGACTCCGAGGAATCATCATTGTCCTCACTACTAATAGACTCAGTGTCTCCACCAATGTCTATATCCTCATCTCCACCACCTCCCCCCCATCTCCATCATCTCCACCATCTCCACCACCTCCTCCCCCATCTCCTCCATCTCCTCCGGCTCTCTCCCCTGTGTCTATCCTCAACCATTGTCTAGGATGGCGAATCTTCTGTGCTATAATCAAAATAGTAGGATCAGTCAAAGGCACTGGCTTGTGCCTAAAAAACCATGCATCATACTCCGCTGTCATCCCTGGATCTGCTCCACCCCTACCTCAACCCCAGAGTAATGGCTGCAATGAATCAAACTCAGTAGAGGCAACATGTGGCTGAATACACACACCCCAATTAGATACCTCACGAGATACACGAGCAAAATATGCAGTAACCACAGGTGTCACCTGTACCTCACCAAACTGTCTAAGAACACGTCCAGGAAGATACATCTCTATGATCCGCTGAGTCTCAAAGGTCCTACCAATAAGATATCTCTACTAGTGGCAGAAGGACAAGTGCACTACATCATCAGGCCAACCGGGGCAATCTAAGTAAGGTCTCCAAATGAAATGCTGCAATATATCCAACTGATGTCTCCAGTACAAGGTGTTCCCCAAACCCCTGTGTCTGATACCTACTGTATACCTAAAAGCATAAGGCTCACCAGGCTGCAAATCTACATGAACGACAGGCCTAGAAATAGAAATGTGCTCCCATACCCATGTCTGCAGCAAAGTAACACCACAACTGATAGAACGGTATCCCAGATACACAATACCATGCATCTGATAGTACAACATGGCAAGTAGACAAGGACACCAAGCATATAGTTGATGATGCACAATCATATCATGGAGCACTCTGCCCCATCCAACTGGAAACCCATGGCCTCGTCGATCAGGTATTAGTAAACCATCGACAATACCACATAATACAATGGTCAGGTCATCATAGTCTAATCGGGCCCAAGGGATCTCATAACGGCCACTGATCTGAAATTCCTGAATATCACACTCAAGAAGTGCACATAGTCCAACAATGCCATCGTCATGGTCATAAATAACCCTCTCACCATGAATGGGAATATGCAGTATACATCATACATCCTCTAAGGTAATGGATGCCTCACCAGTCGGAAGATGAAATGAACACATCTCTGAGTGCCACCACTATATCAAAGTTGTAATCATGGCCCTGTTGGCCATAACCTCTAGCAAATGCAATACATGGTAAAGACCAAGCTAACAAATATGCTCAATCTCATCATCTGGTAGGTCAGCCCAAAGATCAAGTCCACTAGCCCTGCTCTGTTGATAGTATAACACTCTGATGTTCTCCTGCAAATGAGAAAATGATCAAAATATCAGATGTCGGATCCAGATAAACTTAAAATGTATTCAAACGCATGACAAAAACTTACATTTACAATGAATGCGTAACAATTATGACTTATGCGGTACAAATATGGCTCTTGCGTGACGATTGAAGCTAATGTGTGACACAATGAGCGCATGCATGACAAATAACACTTATGCGTAATGATATACACGAATGCGGCATGATACAGCTAATGTGTGACACTTACGATGCATGCATAACATTTACAACGAATGCGGTACACTAAGCACTAATGCGTAAAAGTCGACAAGCGATTGCATAATGCATAGCAAAAAGTGATCATGAATTTTTTTTGGAAAAAAGGCATAAAAACAGGAAAAAATCAAGGAAAAGCAATGAAAAATACCCTGCTACCAGTCCCAAGAGGTCTCTGAAATGAACGTACTTGGTCAGACAAGTGCAATCGAGCTCTATAACCAGACATGATGACCAAAAACTCAGAAACAGGCACAAAAATTGCAAAGAAACCAAAGAACTACCAAATCACAAATGAGCAAATAAAAACCTAGAATTATCTATTTATAGCTCAAAATTAGGGTTTTACGACACCTTGACGTCCGTGGTCCCCACCAGCTTCAAACAACTTGTAGCCTACTCAAATGATCTCGAAATGAAACGAAATTTCATACGCTGGTTCCTTACAAGGGTATCGAAACAATGGTCTCAATTTTTGAATTTTTTGACCACCTTTTCCGAGGGGGCATATTTACACTACACAACAATACCAAGGCATACTGGGGCAGAATTTTTTTGTTTTCTTTGAAACAATGTCGTTTCGACTTTGTCTCAAAGAGGGGCAAATGTAGACACCTAAAAATGTCTCATTGATCATGTACTAATTATTCCTCTAATTGATTAAATAATCTTTATTATTTAATTAATTCAATTAAACTTATTCTTCTAAATTCTTCTAATTTCATATTTCCTCGTCATCTTATTAATTATTCTATTTCCTATTCTATCATCATTTCATCATTTAATCATTTTCTAAATATTAATTAAATATTTATTATTTAATTAATTCTGATTAATTTCCCAATTTAAATAATCTTCATTATTTAAATAAATTACTAATTACTCAATTTCTATCTCTAATCATCTAATCATTCAACCCTCTTCTAAATATTAATTAAATAGTCTTTATTATTTAATTAAATTCCATTTCTAAATAATTAAATAGTTTCTTTAAATTATTTAATTAGCTAATTAATTCTTCCATTTCCAAATCCCCAAATTCTAATTTCATTTAATTTCATATTCTTCTAATTTCTTCCAAATTTAAATACATGTGCATGATTTCAAAAACCAAATTGAAAATCAAAGTCAAGTTCTAAATATATTCAAATGCTAAATTGAATTAAATAAATTCAATTATTTGAATTAAAATCTCATGCAAAGATTAAATTGATAATTTAAATCTAAATGCAAGCACATGATAAATTAATTAATTAAATCATTTATCTCTCCAACTTCTATTTCCATCCTTTAGTTAGCTTTTTCTAAATTTAGCTCTCTATGTCATCCTCTTTATTTCCTCCAATCATTCTTTTTCTTCCTTCAGTTAACTCTTTCATCAATCAGTTGACTCCTTTAATCTATTCGATCTATTGAGTTCCACTCCTACAATCAATAGTTCAACTATCAAATTGCATTTGAGCTCACCTGAGTTTACACCTCTTGATCATTTTGTTCCACCTTTCAATCAATCTTCTCCAATTTTCTATAAATTGAGCATCCAATCTCCATTTTCAACAATCACGAACATCGAATCTTTGTGTCACTTGCAGGTTACCAGCGCAATATCTGAGAGCCATCATACCACGAAGAGAAGAAGAGAAATGGAAGCAATATGCACATCTTGGAATAGGGAGTTTTATTTGAATTAATTTCATTCTTAATTCCTTTTTTACTTGATGATTGCATTATTTCATTGCCTAGTTTGTTAGATTTGTTAATTAGACAGGGATTCGTGATTTCCCTAGTGTTTCTAATTGATAGCTTTGTTTATTTGAAGATGAATTCTAGCATGCATTACAATGGCATAATAGGACATAGTATGCCATCATGACATAATGTGTCCTATTATGCCATGACATGACATAATGTGTCCATAATTGGTCCTTTTATACCATCACATGACATAATAGGACCATAATAGGACCATAATAGGACCTTTATGCCATGACATGGCATAAACCTAAGACTAAACTTTGATATCTAAAATTTGAAGAGTAATGTTAATTACTTTTAAGGTTATACTAATAGAGGTAACTTTTGTATTGCCTAATGAGGATTAAGAACAATTTTGGTATGTATATGTTCGGTCTTGTTTCGATTTCCTTTTCGTTTTTGTTTTTGTTTCAATTTCCTTTTCGTTTTTGTTTTTGTTTCAATTTCGTTTTTGTTTTTGTTTTTGTTTCGATTTCATTTTCGTTTTTGTTTTTGTTTTGATTTCATTTTCATTTTTGTTTTTGTTTCGATTTCGTTTTCGTTTTTGTTTTTGTTTCGATTCCGTTTTTGTTTTGATGTTTCTAAGATATCTAATTGGATATTTTGTTTTGTTATCTAGGTTTGGTTTTGATTTGTAAATTTGTTGATTAGGGTTTAGGGTTAACTGTTGAAGAATATTTAAGATCAAAATGAAGAATTTACAAATATAAAAACTAATTTATTTATAGGCTACTTTAAAAAAAAACTAAAATAGTACCAAAAAAAACTAAATAATACACAAAAAATAGGAAAAATATACAACAAAATTACAAAATATGAAAATAAATGATTGAATGTGTACCTGGGATAGTGGTGGAGGCTTGAAATGGAATCCACAGCATGGGGGCCCATTTTTGATCTCCAGTTCTCAATTTATTGTCACAGTGAAAACGAAAAATTCGCCCAAAAAATCGGTAAAAATACAATATAGAAATGGGGACCATTTTTTAAAAATGGGGCCCCGTTTTTTACAAACGGGTCCCCATTATTTACAAATAGGCCCCCATTTTGTTTAAAAACGGGGGCCCGTTTTATAAAAAAATGGGGGCCTGTCTATTTTAGCTTCGGGCTCCCATCACCTTTCGGCTCAAGAGCCCGAATCATAAACAGGCCCCCATTTTTTGAAAACGAGGGCCCGTTTTGAGGAGCACATTTTCCAAAGCACAGACTTCCCCAAATTTGTGACTCATTAGCTTACACTTTCCCGACCATATGAAAAGATATTACATAAACAGGGGCCTACACTTACAATAAGGCATATTGTCTAGAGCATACTACTCATCACTAAAGAGCCTCAGTGTCTACAATCTTTCTATGAAACTAAATTACTGAAAATGAACTCAAGAATGCATCTACTATGCCCAATAGAGTTCTGGTTCTAGTTCTGCTCTATACCGGTTCACAGTCTTGAACTATTACTGATATTACTTCTCCTCCAAGAGTGCTTTCCTAGCTATCTATAGATCATTGCATGATACAATGTTCGAATACAAAAATAATCTCCATACATATATTTCTCATCTCACAGTTCTACTACACGTCTATCTTTATACCATCTCTCCATATCTTAAATTGACCTAGCAGACTAACTTATATACCTATTACATACGATATGCCTTATGTCAGATTACAATGCATTTACAAAGAATAGTCAATGTTGGCCTCGACAATAATTATAAAATAATTTACTAAAATAAATATTTCTTGATGTCAGCTTCCTTGAAGTATTGATTCTAGTGTTGGTGCCGGTGCCGGTGTAACCCTGAATGCTTCCAATGCCAGTATCTATTGGTATATGCCTCCTAGTGCTAGTTTGTGACTTCCACCAAGTCTTGTTGCCTTCTATATGATCTTGTTGCCATGAATGACAACAAAATGAATCCAATGAGTGTCAATTGCCAACAGTTTCAGATTTGTTACATTGTATCTTTGATGTTTTGGTCATCCGATAAAGTTTGAAAGTGCAGTTGTAGTTTTGGATATAGTGTCTCAACCAGTTTAGCTTTGCAAGTTGTTTATGAGTTGGGTTTAAGTTTGATGAAAGTTTAGTTTTCTTTCTATGTACTAATTAACCCCCCCTCTCAGTAGTTGACTGGATCCTTGTTGTTTCATCAAATTATCATAATATGTTTCCTAAGAATGATTTTTTTTGTGCATACCATCAAGTTCTTAGCCATGCCACTAGTGAATGTAAGGCCTTGACTGACAAGATTCAACAACTTCATCAATTAGGTGTCATAGATCTTTCATGTATTGATATGCCTTCTTGTTCTTCTTTGCATAGAAAGTGACATTGAGGTGTATCTCTATGCTATTATGTATCATATTTCAACCTGGTTTACATTCTTATCATGTCTCTGTCTCTTTCTCATAGAGGTGCATGTCTATCTCTCGCCTATCATTGTGACTATCCTTTTATCACTTTTCCATGTTTGCCTCGGTGGGTCCAAACCACTTGATCTTTTTCTTTATCATTTTATTTGCCTAGATGGGGGCCAAACCATTTGATCTATCACTTTTTCCTGCCTTTGTAGGGGCCAATCTACTACTTACCAAATCTATCTTTTGATCGCCCTATTGCTTGGCTATCTAGCGTATCACTACCCATGCTGGCAAATCTATCTATCTCATCGCCCTATCATATGGCTATCTAGCATATTGCACTTTTCTATCCATACTAACGTATCTCATACCAATGATGGCTACTTATCTTGTATCTTTTCGTAACAAGGGGATTTCCTCTAAAGCAAGGCTCTTTTTTGTTACATTGTCTTACCTATCTTTAATCTCTATCCTTTATCTTATCATCCGACATGTTAGTCTGTAGCTAGTATGTTTGTGATGTATCGATTAATAGTATCTATTTAAAATCTCAACTGCATCTCCCTAGGGGCAACCTCGTTTGATCAATGAAAATATGCCTCCTTATCTTTTGGTAGTGGCCTTCCTTCAGAGCGAGGTTGGTGATACTTATCTTTGATCATCTAGCATAACACAAATTTTTAGATCTATATTTTTTATCATCATCATGAACACTAGTGATGCATCAAGCTAGTGTCTAGGTCATGTATTATCTCTTTGATATTGATTGCTTCTCTGAATTTTGGGTGCATTCTTCCTGAAGTGATCAATCTTCGCATTCTTCTCTTCATTTTAAAATTCCTCTATCTGTTGTTTCTTTCTATTTTTGGGATGACACATTGTACTAAGACAACCTTTTACATCAAGGTCTATTTTAATTTGTTGACTCAATATTGTATTTTCTTTGTTCTGTGCTTTCATGTTCTAACCCTTTTGTCATGGGATTCCCTTATTCTCTAACCATGTTCTCTTGTACAAGTTTTTCTATCTAATGCAACTGTTTTGTAGTTCTTCAGCTTGGAGGCATGCTTCCTCTACTTGGAGATGTATCTACTTCCTCTATAGTATCCTTTTGGTATTGTGATGTTATTTATTATTTAGTATATATCCTTTAGCGTGCATTTTCATGTCCATTCATAAGCCCACTAAAGTGGGGGCAAAATGTAATGCCAAAAATTGCATACCCCTTTGTAATTTGACCTACATCTTTGGTAACCACTTTGGTGTCCATTCCCCTAGCACCTGAGTAGGCTCACTTCAGCCCTTGCATCAGCCTTTTCCCTCTCAGTATGCTCAAGACCCCCTTTTCAACAACTACCTCGTGGCATCAGTCTTGTTATCCACGTGTCTCCCTTGTCAACTGATATTTTTTAGAGTGATTCATTTGGATACTAGCACACTGTATAGACGTCTACATGCCATGCATTTGTCCCGTGACATCTTTGTTAGCAGCAGCAAAGAGGGAAGACTGAGGAGGGGGTGAATCAGTTTTCACCAAAATATCAAACTTAACCACAAAACACAAATTTGATAAACTACAGAAATAAGACAACTAAGCAATTTAATATCACAACACACAAAACCAAGATTTTGACATGGAAAACCCGGTTAAGGGAGAAATCAAGATGAGAACCTACCCATAGTAGGATGATACTTTGCAATAGTACATATGTGAAAATGTTACAATGGGGAATGCACATGCATTTAGGCACACTTCCTAGAGTTCACTGCTCAAATATAATTGCTTGGAAGGCTACAACCCTCAGGGAAGTCTCACTGACTTACAAAAATATTTAGACTACAATCCGAAAAAAATGAACTGAAATAATTGAATCTCCAAATGCCTGATTACAGTTCTGGTTAAGCAGAGATGTCTACCTTGCAACACCAATCTCACCACAAACACAATACTAAAGGATAAATCACTTGTTTGCACACAAACTTCTCTCTAATAATGCAGACACAACATCGACACCCAAACTACATGACTATATCACCTATATATACAATTCCTCAACCTTGACAACAAGGTCGGCTAAACTCTCAAACCTCAATTATAAAATTACATCACATGATACAAAGATCAACCATCAGACCAATATAATGGTTTACATAGTATAACTTGGTCCTGAATCAAATTCCCAAATGCACAGCTCCATCGAAAATTATGCCAAGATCAACCACAACAAGCTACACCACCAAAAATACCGCATGACACACAAATCATCACTGGTTGATAGAAACCACCAAAAAATGCATAACGATCAATACAGTTTGCCAAAACAAATAGGACATGACTAAGAAACACCAGAAAGCATGTTAGAATCATATAGAACAATTGCACCAAGACCACTTTTCAAATCTTCATCGGTCAACATCTGAAAGCTCAAGAACACAACCAATCGACAACTTTCACAAAGAAAGATAACTTACAGAGCACCAAATCACAAACCAACTGAAATGAAGTTACACAAGACCATTCTAAGAAATATCCCGAAAGCTCAACACCATATTTGATCACACCAGAATATATCGGAGGATATACCGCACTTGGCAAAATAGTGATCAACAAACCAACACTACAAACTAGATCAGAAAATCTTCCCAATCTGCCATCACCGGAGCAAATCAAAGGAATATGTTGACATCAATGAAAACAACATATCCTAGCAGCAGCAATGAACAACAATATCCAACAATCTCCCCATTTGGCATTGATGGCAACATATGAATGTGAAAAACAATCAATGAAAAGAAAAGAAGATATCTCTAGCAAACTCCCCTTAAGATCAAGACTTAGAAAGAATTTTTTCACATGATCTCTCTCCCCCTTTGATAGTAATGTGAAAGAACACAAAATAGAAAACCAAACTCTTTCCCCAAAAATAGAAACATGAATCTCTCTCCCCCAAAACATAGACTACTCCAGTAGAGGAGCAACACCAACACACCAATCCAGATAAGAAGATAAGGCTCTGAAATCCACCGGATTGATGCAACTTAATGCATCTAGTTCTTATCAGGAGGGATGGATACCCCTAACTTGTATCTCAAGTAGATAAATGTATCTATAGGAAAATTCTTAGTAAAGATATCACCAATTTGTTCCTTTATAGATACATTCTCAAGCTTCACCTTCTCTTCATTGACTTTCTCTCTCAAGTAATGATATTATATTGACACATGTTTAGTCTTTGAATGTTGCACCAAATTCTTTGACATTTTCATAGCACTAGAATTATCATAATATATAACAATATTCTCATCATAAATTACTTTGATATCTTTCAACATTTGCTTGATCCAAACTACCTAAGTGCAATTACTAGCAACATAAATGTACTCAACTTCAATAGTAGATAAGGACACTGAATCTTGTTTCTTGCTAGCCCATGAAACCAACTTCTTACCCAAAAATAATGATCCACCAATAGTTCTCTTCCAGTCATCAACATCACTAGCCTAATCAACATCAGTATATGCACATAGCATGAAATCATCACTCCTAGGCATAATCCATAGTCCACGGTTCCCTTCAAGTATCTGAATATCCTCTTCACAATAGTGACATGAATCTCTTTTGGATCAGCTTGATATCTAGCTACCATGCACACAACATGCATAATGTTCAGTCTAGTCTGAGTAAGATACAACAGTCCACCAACCATAGATCTATACAAACTCTAATTAGCTTTAGGAGATTCATCATTTTTAGACAATTTACAACTAGACACCATAGGAGTTCCAACCGGTTTGGAGTCATCTAATCCAAACTTCTTTATCAATTCTTTTGCATACTTAGTTTGAGATATGAATATACCTTTTCTATACTATGCAATCTACAAACCTAAGAAAAATTTCATATCACCAATCATAGACATCTCAAATTCCTTCTGCATATCATCGAGAAACTTCATGCTCAAGTTATCATTATCACCAGAGATTATATCATCAACAAATACTTCAACAATTAGGATGTTATCATTTTCTATCTTAAAGTACAGATTATTGTCAGCAACACCTTTTCTAAATCCTAATTTCAACAAGTATTTATCTAGTCTAGCATACTAGGATCTAGGGGCTTGTTTCAATCCATAAAGAGCTTTCTTCAACTTTCAAACCATGTCTCCCTCATCTGACACACAAAATCTATCAATTTGTTCAATGTAGACTTCTTCCTCAAGATCCACATTCAAAAAGGCAGATTTGACATCCATCTCATATACCTTGAAATCTTTATAAGTAGCATAAGAAAGCAACAGTCTAACAAATTCAAGTTTGGCAACAGGGGAAAAAGTATCCTTATAATCAATCCCTTCTTGCTGTGAATACCCTTTGCAAACCAGTCTACCTTTATTTCTGACAACTTCACCATCTTCATTCAATTTATTTCTAAATGCTCATTTAGTACCAATAACATTCTTATCCTTCGGTCTAGGTACAAGTTCCCAAGTGTTATTATTTTCAATCTTATCTAGTTCTTCTTTAATAGCTCTCATCCAAATTTCATCTTTACATGCTTCAGCAACATCTTTAGGTTCAAATTTGGAAATCAAACATACTTCTTTAGCATCTAACCTTCTTCTATTCATCACATCTTTATTTTTATCACCAATAATCTAATTTTCAGAATGATTCAATCTTACATACTTCAGAGTCTTCCGATTGTTCTTATTTTTAGGTTCCTACACTCCTTCAATAACTGTTGGAAAATGCACACTCCAATGAGAAATTGTAGGTGATTGAAGGTATTGTCATTGATGGCAACCTTACAATCATGTGATACCGATAGGCAGACACAGGCACCGACACCGGCAAACTTTACACTGGTATATAGATCACCGACACCAAAAGATAGATTATTGACACCCTGGCTGACACGAATTTTGTATAAATATATTTTGTAATTAATTGTAAAATCTTTTCTAAGCCAACTTGATGGATTGTAATATGACTCATATATGTATGAAATCATTGTAGATCTTTTAGGAGATATAGAGATAGAGAGATGGAAGGATTAATGTAAACCTAATATGCAAATTATAAGGTCGATATTGGATAAGGGTTTATGTATGTAGCAGAGCTTAAACCAGTACTGAATCTAGCATAGTAGATGTTGATCTAAAGTAGTACAAGACATTGGATTCATGTAATCCATTTTGTAAGTTAGTGTGACTTCTTTGTAATTGAGCAGTGAGCTCTAGGCACTTGGCCTTCCAGCATGTGCAAGCTTCTATTGTAAGCAGTAATTGTCTACCCCAACTATAATGACAATAATAATACCTCTAATTGAAATCTCAATCTGAAGTTTGGACATTCATATGGTAGAGTTTACTATTCTCATGACTGGTGTTCATTTAGTTGTCAATCCAGGAATGTAAAACTTGAAATGGGTCTACAATATATATGCACTAAGCTCCTTAAATGATTATTCTTAATTACTATAGGAAAGGTAGGAATGGAAATCATAAAAGGCTAAATGAAAGCTTTACAAAACTCTGCTGAAAAGATCTAATAAAAATAATAGGAATCACACCGTTCTGCCTTGGCTGCAGGAATAGTCAAAGGATCTATTTCTAGTGGCTATAGGAACAGTCCAGCCATGAACTTCTACTGCAACTAAGTAAAAACTAACTTCAATAATCATAAACATAGGATCACTCACCAAGTGGGCCCCCTTGGATGAGTGATATCAAACTCTCAACAAAGAACTATTAGTAGATCAGAATAACATATTTTTATTCATTTTTTCCTGAAAGATGATTACATATTCTAAAAGAGGAAAAATCCAGAATGTGTGACAAAAACTCTGCTCAATCCCTTTTCATTCTGTCTAACTCTCAGAAAAGAAGGAAGAGATTATTATTAAGAAAAGATAAACTACAATGGACAACTCCAGTTACACCCAGAAGAAGAGGCAGATAGTTGTCAGATGAAGGGGATAACAGAGAGCTTGGCTGCAGGAACTGTGGATCTGAAACCGAACCACAGTCTTTGCATGCCAAAGAGACATTTTGCAAATTAAACATGCACCAAAGTTAAACTCCCATGGTGATGTACAACTTCTCTGATTATACCATAGATTGCGTTCACTTGAATCTCCTTCAATTTGACCTCCAGCTATCTGAACATGATTCTCCAATCCTTAGGCGTGAAAGAAAATTCTCCACCGCAACATCAATTATTATCTACACTAAAATAGAAATAATATACAAGGACATGCATATGTATCTTACTTAACTAATACATTCATCAACTCATATATGAAATCATCCTAAATAATCTGCATATCACAGGGACAAACCATTTGGCTGCAGGAATAAATTGGCATGGCAGCAAGAATTAACAGACAAGGTTCAAACATGATTTCTTAAGTTTAGTTTTAAAACATGGATTACATATAGTCAATTCACAATATTTTACTATCACAATGCAACCCAAAAGATACCAAAAACATAAGAGTCCTGATAAAAAACATGTCAATACACTGACTTATTAGTAATATTCTCTTATTGGCCAGTAAGTGAATATTGTGGGTCACAAATCCCACCGAGTTTTTTCCCACACTGGGTTTCCTCTTTAAAATATTGTGTTATGGTGTGTCTCTTATGTTGTGGTTGCTATTCTTATTTACTACATTATTTTTGGTTTACCGGTACACAGGTTTGATATGGTTTTCATGTTATAAGTTAAGAAAATTATTATACTGGTCAGATCACTACCCCCTCTCAGTATCTTTGGGAATCCTAACAACAACAACATCCAGATTCACAATCTCTACCAGATCATTCTGCTTAGGCTCTTCATGATGAATAGGGGCTAAAACAATATGTTGACCATCATCATAACCACATGTTCTGATCTCTTTCCCAAGGTTCTCATCCACTTTCACATTTTCACTTTCTACTATCTTTCTCAGTCTCTTATTGTAGAATTGGTAGGCCTTTCTCTTTGTTGAATATCCCAAGAAAATATTTTCATCACTTCAAGCATCAAACTTTCCTATATCCTCATCTCTTTTGATATAACATTTCTTTCCAAATACTCCAAAATATCTCACAGTAGGAACATGACCAAACCAAAGCTCATAAGGGGTCTTACTAGTAAATCTTTTGATGTGAACTCTATTGAATGTATAAACAACAGTGCTAATAGATTCTTTCCAATAGATCTTTGGAATATTTCGTTCAATCAACATAGTCCTTGCAGCATCCAAAACAATTATGTTCTTCCTCTCAATGACTCCATTCTACTGTGGGGTTCTAGGAGTAGATAATTGTCTTATAATCCATGCTTCTGAAAGAGTGAATTGAACTCACTAGAATAGAATTCTCCACCTCTATCAAATCTCAGTCACTTCACCTTCAATCCAGACTAGGTCTCAACCTTTTCTTTGAATATCTTGAATTTATCAAATGCTTTTGATTTCTCCTTCAAAAAGATAACCCACATCATCCTAGAATAATCATAACTTAGCAACACAAAATATCTATCACCCTACACACTTCTAAGATTTGTAGGTCCACATAGGTTAGTATGCACAAGATCTAGCAATCAATAAGACAATTTTTTTTTTTTGAAATAAATTCTTGTTTGCTTACCCAACTGACATTCCTTACATACCAGATTAGCGGGATTAACAATCTTAGGTAGATCTCTAACAACATGTCTAGAACAGATCTTAATAATTAAATTAAAATTTACATGACACATTCTCCTATGCCACAACCAACTCTCATCAATCTGAGAAATCAATCGACTTTTCTCGCTAGCATTCAAATGAAAAATATTACCTTTGATCTTAGTTCTAGATGCAATCTCTATACCAGAGGCATTTAAGATCATGAATTTACCATCCTTGAATTGTAGATCATTACCTTTGTCAACCATCTATCCAACACTCAAAATCTTATTCTTCAAACTTTCAATATACAAGACATTATCAGTGTTATGCTTACCATCAAAAGAAATAGAACCTCCCCCTCAGATCACACAGGCTTTGTCATCTCCAAATCTAATTATTCCACCATCATATCTTTCCATGCTTACAATATTTCTCTTATCACTGGTCATATGATGCAAAAAACCACTATCAATCACCCATTCATCTTTCTCTTCAACTTTACCAACTAAAGATTTCTCCTCAATAACACATCTAGTGGAATAAATAGGTACAGGTCCATCTTCCTTGATGGAAAGGAATGCAACTTCATCTCCTTTAGATTCTTCATCTGTAATACCTTTATCAACAACATAATAATAGTTCTTCTGATTCCTATACTTTCGATTAGGCTTGTAAGGCTTGTCATATCTATCATTCCTATCATGCTTATCAAGCTTATGACGTTTGTCATACTTATCCATTCTCTCTGGGCATCTAGAAGCAAAATTTCCTATCTTGTTACAAGAGAAACATTTCAAAGGAAACTTTCCATCATACTTACTGACACCTTTAGGAAATCTCTGGGAAATTAGTGCTTCAAGTTCATCTAGCTCCCTCTCTTTCTCTTCCATCTCTCTTCTCTCTCTTTCATATTTAGATATTTTGCACTCATCAAGATCATATTTTTTCTTACCGGATACATTTGCAGATTCTCTAAATGTTGTCTCAAACTTTCCATGTGATTCTCCAAATTCACTCAGGTCAAATGCAACAAGCTTTCCAACCGACATATCTCTTGTCACAGTAGTCACACTCCGGATCTCATCAATAGCAACAACCTTATGTTTATAGGAAAGAGGCAAAGTTCTCAGCAGCTTAGCAACAATTTCATCTTCCTCAATGGTTCCATTGACAGATTTGATACCTAGGACAAGGTCATTAACCTTAGCCATAAAAGAGTGTATGTTCTCATCATCTCCCATCTTCAATGTCTCATTTTTTCCATTTAAACTCTGCAACTTAGCAACCTTCACTTGTTTATCACCTTCATACAACACCTCAAGCTTCACCTAGATCTCATGTGTGGTCTAAAATCCCATTACATTTGTCATCTTAGAATCAATCAGGGTACTAAGAAATGCTTCCTTCGCTCTAATATTATGTTCTTCTTCCTTAACCTCATCAAGAGTAGATGGTCCATTTTGAGGAACAACATAGACATTCTTTCTAATCTTCCAATAATCTTCACATGAAAATTTCAAGTGCACTTTCATCTGGTCCTTGTATATAGCATAGTTACTTCCATTAAAGCCTTAACTGTCCTTCTTAAAGACTACACCTTGAGCTGCCATCTTGGATCTCCTCAAGCGGTTAAGCTTCTACTGGAGGATCTAGCTCTGATACCAATTGTTAGCAAGAGCCAAGAGGGAAGACTAAGAGGGGGGGTGAATCAGTCTTCACCAGAATATCAAACTTAACCACAAAATACAAATCTAATAAACTACAACAATAAGACAGATAAGAAAATGACATGGAAAAATTGGTTAAGGGAAAAACCACAGTGGGAACCTACCCACAATAAGATGATGCTCTATAGTGGTATGTGAAAATGTTACAATGGAGAATGCACATGCATTCAGGTACACTTCCTAGAGCTCACTACTCAAATATAATGGTCCAAAAATCTACAACCCTCAGGGAAGTCTCACTAACTTACAATAAGATTCAAACTACAATCCGGAAGAAATGAACTGAAAGAATAGCATCTCCAAATGCCTGACTACAGTTCTAGTTAAGCACAGATGTCTACCCTGCAATATGAATATCACCACAAACTGAAAACCGAAGGAAAAATCACTTGTTCGCACACAAATCTCTCTTTGATAATGCAGACACAACATCAACACCCAAACTACATGACTATATCACCTATATATACAATTCATCAACCTTGACAACAAGGTCAACTAAACCATCAACCCTCAATTATAAAATTACATCACATGATACAAAGATCAACCACCAGACCAATATAATGGTTTTCATAGCTTAACATGGTCCTAAATCAAATTCCCAAACATGCAACTCCATCAGAAATCATGCCAATATCAACCACAACACGCTACACCACCAGAAATACTGCATAACATGCAAATCATCACCATTTGATAGAAACCACCAAAAAATAGTACAACAATTAATGAGGATTGCCAAAAAAAATAGGACATGACTAAGAAACACCAACAAGAATGTTAGAATCATCTAGAACAACTGCACCAACACCACTTTTCAAATCTTCATCGGTCAACATCTGAAAGCTCAAGAACACAACCAACTTGCAACTATCACGAAGAAAGATAACTTGCAAAGCACCAAATCATGAACCAAATGAAATGAAGATACACAAGACCATTCTATGCAATATTCCAAAAGCTCAACACCAGATCTGATCACACTGGAATATACCGAAGGATATACTAGACTTGGCAAAATAGTGATGACAAACCAACACTACAAACTGGATCATAAAATCTTCCCAATCTGCAATCAACAGAGAAAATCATAGGAATATGTTGACATCAATGACAACAACATATCCTAGTAGTAGGAATGACCAACAATATCCAACAATCTTAAAGTTCGAATGTCGGTTCTGAGTGCACCTCTACACTTGTCACCTCCACATATCAGTGGAAACAACCCCAAATATTTCAAATGGCTTGCCAACACTCTTTTCCCTCCTCTTCTCTCTTTCAAATCTATCCTCTCTCTTCATTCAAGCTCTCTAGATTTTAGACACAATTTCTCTTATTCTCTAGTTCTCTCCCGCTTGCTATAGTAGTCTATTTTTCTATAACACTTTCAAGCTCCCACAATAATCTCTTGCAACTCTCTTGGCTTTCTTAAGCCTCATTGGTAATATCTTTCTATCATTCTATTTATCCTATCTTTGAGAATATTGGGATTCATCACATCTCTTATCCATCAAATCATTTATCATTTATCATTTATCTCATCTTGCATTTATTGTATTTATCTATATATCTATCTAGCTATTTGTGGAGGTGGAAACACCAAAATAGGGATTTGACTGAGGCAAGTCCCCAAGAAACCCCAAACATTTTTCCTTTTTGGCTTGTGTGCAAGTTGTATTAGAGAAGATTTATCTAGCTAGAGGCTTCATAGTGTGGACCTATTGTTTGTCTAGTTTCTTCCCTTTTCTCCTTCCATTTTATCTTGGTTATTTGGTATATCGCATTTATTAGTTTAGCTTCATTGTTTTCAGTGTTTTTATTGTATTATAATCATACTGGGAACTTTCTGTATGAACTTTATACCTTGTCCATACAGGATGACAACACGTTGCTCTAGTGTCCTAGACCTGTGTGCTCGTCCTCAAGACAAAGGCTTGATAGACTCATCTGAGAGTCTTGAATTGTGGTTAACTGCTTAACTTTGTTATTTTTATCCCCTAGCTCACCTTAGTGCTAGTTCGAGTGAGGTAGCGATAGATCAATTTGTCCTCTAAGATTCATCATCTTGGAGGTGAGAAATCCCCTCCTCTACAAGGATATCTATATCAATCAAAATGAATTGCATAATAAGATGAAATTGATGAAGTTGAAATATATGAGATTAAGCATTTTTAATTTTCACAATTGTAAATTTGGGATATACTTCTAAGAATTAAGTGTATATATAGTTCTCATCATAATTTTGATTGACAAAATGATTCTCTTGAAACTATTTGTTAATTTAAAATAAATAAATAAAGGTAAAAGAGATCTATGAATCAAAAGAAGAAAATAATGTATTTGATGAAGTATAAATATTCAATCTTGGCATATTCAATTCAATGATTGATTTATTTTTAGTTGTGGTGTAGATACATTTCATGCTATTGAGGCCAGTAGCTAAATTACAAGGGGAGAAATGTTATGTGACTTTTTCTTTGAGATAAAGTTATGAAATAAGCTTTTTAGAATTGAAAAGGGAGATAAAAATAAAGAATATTATAATCCTTTGGTTTAAAGATATATTAATAAATGATGCTAATGAAAACTCTCTTCAAAGATATGAATGATTATATATATGAAAAGGTAAATAAAGGTGACCTTTTCGAACGGATTTGATGGTTTAGAAACCACCCCTTAAAAGGTTATATAAGTCTTTTATGTGAGACTTGGAAGGAGGGGAGATCACTCATGGAAAAAGAACAACAACAACAACAACAAGGTGGTTATAATGTTTGCCAAAATATCTTAGAGAAATACAACTATTTAACATACAAATAGAGAATTGTTTTTTAAAACATCTACTAATGCAAGATATACAACTAACTACTCATATGCATTTAACACCCATTAAATAGATAAACAATTAACCATCATGTACATATTCACCAAATTACTATATGCAAATGGAAATAAGTACAACTCTACAATTAATCTTCCCTAGGGTATATCAACAACATTACCTGATCTATCCATAGAGCATAATCAAATCAATAATATATCATCATAAGCATAAAATCATCATGATTACTACTATCATCTAATGCATTTTAACTCAACTATGATTATCTCTTTTCATGTATACATAAGATTCTTTGCTAGACTATCTATCATGATTTCATTGTTAATAATGCAAATACCAATAACCACTTGGATTGATTTTAAAGCACCAATTCCAAATGTTCCTAATCCCAATCACTTGTTCAACATCCTAGAATCATTATTCCATTTCCAATACTAATTACCATATTACTAATCCATTTCTTTAATCATCATAGACATTCACATAACACTAAATGCATATCCATAGAACCAATTCCATTAATGAGAATTATCAAAGATACATCAATATGTTCACCTAATATAACATCTACCATTACATATACATTAACCATTTTACATCAAGGAGTATAGATCTTAACTACCAATACAATTACATTATGAATTCTACACATACATATGCCATATGAATTATATACATCAATCTACTACAAGTTTCCATCGATAGATGAAGAGATAAGAATCCACATCAATGTAGAAGAGCATCCAATGAAGAACATCCCAATGGAAGAAGGAATCAAACCCCTCGACCATGTGTAACCATAAGAAACCACCCCTCATGCTAGGAGATCACACAAGATCCCACTCACACTCTAGATCTAGGTTGAAACATATCAACCAAAGGATACAACACAAGACTAACTAAAAGAGAAAGACATAAATACAAGACCTCCAAAGGTGACACATCAAATCAAAACTCAAGGTGATAGGACCTACATGTAGGGACAAAGTGTCATCACATGCAATCATAATGGAAATCGAGGCACCTTTCCCGACATCCAAGATGCTCATGCGAAACCATCTCAACCTTGAAGGAGTGAGGGAGATGATATATTCTGGCAGTCTAGACCCTGGGTAGCCTATTTGTCTACCCCTTGCAACCCCAGTCACTCACTTGGAAGCCTACTCCCCCTAACATGCAGCTAGATCAAAGGGTTGTACAATACACTTAACATAAACAAGGGCTCTCAATACATCCTAACCAGATAACCAAGGTTTAACAATAAAAAATAATCTCCAAAAGACATGAACAACATATGTCATAATCGTAACCTCACAAGAAGCATAAAATATACATCAAGAAATAATAAAAATGACAAAACAACACTCAATATGAGCCCAAGAGAAAATGTCAGTGAGGTGCAAACTCTTTCTTTTGATGATAAATAACACATATAACCCAATTCAATCAATAAAATGGTCCTGGAACAACTCAAGAACCCTGAAAACCAAAAGACAACAACCTCTGGAAAGATAGAGAATTAGAAAAATTAACTCAGAAGGCCCTCAAACTATCACAGAAGACAAACAAGAAGATTAGCACATTCACAACTTCCTGTATAACTTACACAGACTTCTGCAGTGCATACACAAATTTCTACAGTGCATCTACAAACTTCTACAATTCATATGTAGATTTTGTAGTGCTAAAACTATGGAATAAAATACTCAAGGACATAAATTAGATATTTGTGTCATCATATATTCATCATAGAACATCTGGTAACATCCAAGTTACTTGTAATCTAACATGCCCAATTATAGACTACATCCCTGAACACAATCCATTCAGAACTCCAAGAAGTATCTAAAATTACAATTGATGAATTTGTTGACATCAATAAAAAAAAGGTTGGGGGGGGGGGGGTGAATCGGTTGTTAACAGATTATATCAATTAATCCACTTAATAACCTTTAACCAGATTGAGTACCGGTAAAGAAGAAACAAATACAGGTAAACAATACAACTTAACAATTAAATAGATAATCAATGCAAACCAACCATACCACATAAGACCTTGATTTGTACGTGGAAAACCCAGAAAGGGAAAAACCACAGTGGAAAGCCTGCCCACAATCATATGATACTTTTGTAGAAAGTATGTGATACAATGAGGGGCCTGCACATGTAGGAAGGCACACTGCCTAGAGCACACTGCTCCTTACAAAAGAGTCTCATTGACTACAGAGAGGTTATAACCACCTCAAGATAAATGGACAACAATCCAGAGTAATGAATTGCTAGAGATAGCATCTACCATGCCTGATTAAAGTCCCGATAAAGCTCAATACCAGAGGCCTTTGACCTCTTCCTTAATCCCAATTCAATCACCTATGATCGGCCAAATCTCTTTTTCATATGATATTTGTAATGCCCCTACCCTAGTCAGACTTGTAAAATCCATTTGACCTTGATTGACTTCCTATGTGACATTCTTGAATGGTAGGTTAACCGTGATGCAATGTGTAGTTTAGATAATATAAATAATCGTGCATACCTATTATTGTGCTCTTGCATCGATTCTTGTGTAAATGTAATTGTTTCCTAACTCTTGTGATAAATCTCGAGCTAACGCCTTCATTGAATATGTATATGTATATGTATGCTTGCATGAATTCATGGGTGCAGGAGATTGCAGGTACAACACCGCGTAGGGCGAGGTTCATCTTCTTTGGGATTTGCAGGGTTGAGTATACCTCCTTCATCCTTAGAATTCGGATTTGGTGGTCATAAAACTCTCATCTTGCCTTAGTCATGGTCAGGAGAGCGTCGTGTGTGGTTCGTGGGGCTTTCTTTTCATTGGGTTGCATGTCGTGTGATTTGGTGGACTTCCTCGATTTGTGTGCCTTGTGCGGGGTAAGTGGAGTTTGTTATCCTAAGTATTTAATTCAATTTAATGAGTAGATGTACGCATTAGTAATTTAGAAATTTAAATAGGTAGCTTCTTTTATATGATTAATCGTTAATTTAAAAAGAGATCGCTTTAATTATAATTGTAGCAAGCTTAAAGCATTTAAATTGAAATAATGTGTTCATTTATGCATTAAAAGTTGAGGAATTAAAATAAATAGATCTCTTTCATTAGATTAGTCATTTATTTAAAAAGGTCGCTTTATTATGTTATAGCGGGTCAATTTAATAGTTAATTTTAATAATAACTAATTTAATGAGTTATACATTTTAGAAAGGAAAGATTTAAAGTCATTTGGGAAATAGAAATAAATTAATCATTTTCGCATTTTGGAAGAGAAAGGGAGATTTTATTATTTAAAAGGAAATTATTCTTTTTACTTGCAAAATTGATATAGTATAAAGGATTGATTTTTGGAATTTAAACTAATTCAAATACCTCACCCTTGTTAACAGTTCAAAATATAAATGTAGGCCTAAATTGATATTGAGAGATTAAAATTAGAATTAAATAAGAAATAGAAGCATGTTAATTTTAATTAGAATAAAACAAGTTAGATTTATTGAGTAGTGGAAAATAATGATTTCCACTTTCATGTTCCTTTTATTTTCAAAAAAAAAATAAAAATGCTTAAATTCGAAATTGAAAATTAGGGCAAAAATAGGGTTTCTCATTTAACCTAGTTTTTGAATATTTTGGGGGGGTTCTTTCTTGGGAGCTTGTTTTTGGGGAGAAAAAAAAAAAAAATGGAGATGGGGAGATTTTGGAAAATGGTGGATTTGCTTTGAGTTGCAGGTGGAGCTCTTCATCAAAACTCTTCCCGGAATGCGTTTGGAGGTAGGATTCCAATCTACCCTTTTATTTATTGTTGAATCAAAAAAAATTTGGTGATGAAATGTGCTCCATGAAATGCTGGAAAAAAAAAGAAAAGGAAATGATAATGCCATGAATGTCTTTAAGATTTAGCTTCAATTTTTTGAATAGCTTGGTTGTTCTTGGATTTAAGGTTTGTCATGGTTTCTTGGACATTTTGAGAGGAGAAAATCTTCCCCATTCTTGGTTTAAACATTCTGGAAAAAAAAAAATATATATATATATATATATATATATATATATAAAGGAACAAAAAAATTGGCTGTGCCTATCATAAATGGATTAATGGAGGATTTATGTGTGTTAGTTATTTCATTTTGTGATTTTAAAAAAAAAGGAAAATTTTGCTTGGGTCGAAACTAGACTGTGTAAGAAATTTTATACAAAAAAAAATAAACAAAAAAAAAATATGAATTTGGGGTTAGGGTTTGGCGGGCAGAGGAGCCGAAGCTCGGCTCGCGCCACCGCCCCCTCCCCATTTCTTCCCCATGCCGTGGCCCGCAGGGAATCCCCTACGTCCATAGCATCCGCAAGGAACCCTGCGTTCACTGTGGCCGCAGGGTAAAACCTGCGACCACAGTGGCCGCAGGGAAGCCCTGCGTGCACTGTGAGCGCAGGGGGGAAACCCTGTGTCACAGCAGGGCCGCGCGGGAGCTGTGGGACTCCCGCCTCTCCCATGTTGGAAGGTGGGCCCGCAGCGTCCCCTCTTTTTTTATTTAATTTAATTTTTAGTTTTATTTATTTATTTATTTATTTTTTTATTATAAAAAAAAGAAATAAAATATGATAGTGCAATAAAATAAAATGAAAAAAAAAAAGGAGAATTGATTTTAATAACAGTGTTTTTTTTTAAATATAACTTTTTTTTAGTTAATGATTAATTTGTTTTATTGATGCATATATTTAACATGAAGGTGAATTTTTGTATCAATAAATAAGTAATTTGAAATCATACGTTTTTGGAACAGTACAATTAAGATATATATATTTTTAAAGAGATTTTTTTTATATATACATTAAATAATGAAGATTGCATAATCTTTTTTTTAAAATTGTAGATTAAATAAACTTTATTAAACATGGATTAGTGAATTCATATTAATGAACATTTAAATTTGGAACCCCAGTTCTAATGGGGAAGTATTTTTTGGAAATGAGGTTAAATAGTGCCTTATTTGAAGATTCTTGAAATAAAACACTTTTGTTAACATTAGATAATATATTTTTTTAATATGAAGTTTTTTTTTCTTTCAGGAATAAGTATTGTCTTTCGATTTGAATGATTATGATCATTTGGAAATTTTAGAATGAAAAACTAAAGTATAGGAGTGTATGGAATAGGAATCTAAAATTATCTTCATATATTTTGTTGTTTCTTCTTTGGTATGCTAGTAGAAAGAATGGAAGCTTGGTAACGTATCGATTTGGAAAGTTTGTAAGGTTAAGTGTTGTATTTGCTTTGTTAAAGTGATGGCAATCCTTGATGTATTAATTTTGGAACCTGTTGTTGTGGAAAATGGGGCACCTGTTAAGTCTTAGGCCTCTAAATAGAGTACTGTTGGGCAATGATCCTTGTATTTCTTCTTTAGTATGCTTAGTTGGTTCTGCCTCTACGTGGAAATCAATTAGGATTTGTGGGTCAAGTGGTCACTTGTATATTGGTTGTGTTCGCCTAAGTGGCAAAAATGTAAAAGACATATTATTTATGTATTCCTAACTATATTAAATGCCAGAGGGGTCTTGCAGTTGAGCAGACCCGGAGATGTAGCCCTTCAGGGGTGAACTCCGAGATCATATCTGTGTTATGTGATGTTTTAGCTTCCTTTGTTGCATGCTTTAAGTTATCATGTATGGTTGTTATCTTGTAAAGTGTACGATGGGGAAATTAACGAATTTAAATCTAAGTGCATAAAATTATTCATCTTGACTAATGTAGTAATCAGGTTCATAAAAAGATTGTAATTAAGATTATGGCAAAGTATTCTGATAATGTTAATTAAAAGTAGTAATAGTGGAAAGAATCTTGCTGGGTTACATCATTGGATTAACTTGTTATTAAGCATGTAAATTGAATGAATGTGAATGGAAAACAAAGTTAGAATTAATGTTATAATTCCTAGATTGAAATCTAATGGATGATCATCATGTAGTTGTTTACTTTTTATCCTCTTAAATGAGTATCGCCATGTTAATCATACTTCTCTATATTGGATAAATTTGTTTAGTTATTTATGTTTTAATCTTAACAAATAATCCTTACCAAAATTAACTTGAAGATTGGGTTAACTCGACCATTTATCCATAATTGTAACCTTAATAAAAGAATCTCTTATGATCGCTAAAAATGAACTAAAATGGGAAGTAATTGTATAGTTGTTTATACCTAAATCTTAGTAAATGTACTTTTTCATATTAACTTCATTTAACCAAAAAGAGTGGTATGCAACAAGATAATTGTATTTTAATCCTAATGGAAGAACGTCACTATGAACTTATATTCTAATCTTGAAATGATGAATATCATCTTGCTAACTATATTTTAACTTAAGGGATGCTCTCATGTGTCCTAATACATTTTCACCTTAATGAATTTAGCCATCTATTAGCATTATTAAAACTTCACTGAATTCTATGGCTGCTCACATTTTATCTTTCATAAAATAACTACAACTCATTAGATGGCTATGCATGAAATCAAATGAAGGGACCTCACTCTATTAATTGTAGTTTAATCCTTAATGAATGTATCTCATCTTATTAACCATACTTTTAATACTTAAGAAAAATACCAAATGTGGGTGGTTATCTTAAAACCCAAATGAATGAGCTTCGTTATATTAAACGCTTGAACCTTTTTGGGAGGCCTCCTAATGAAATTATAAATTAAAGTGCATTGAATAAATAACCTCACAATGGCCTCCTAACCACCCAAAGTAAATGAAAACTTCCTAAAATTATAAGATGTCAAATCATTGAACATATGTATAATCAAGTCTTATGCATTATCTCATAATTAAGTTATCCAACTTACTGGATCAATTGACACGTGTTGAGTTGGGAGTAAGGTTACGTAATCGCGTTGGGAAACTCCTTAGGTTCATTTAGCCTTCCGCTGTGGTATCTAAGTTTTAGATAACTCCTAATTATCTTAATGTTGTAACTTTTCATTAACGCTCTTAATTATTATTAAAAAAAAAATTATTTACACTCTAATCGAGTGATTTTAACTTAAACCCTTAGGGGTTTCCTGGCGGGGCATTACAATATTGCATTTCAAGACCATGACACTTATTCCACATTTCCATACCATGATCTACAATGAGATCTTATATCATTTTATACCAACCCTAAGGCCTAAACAAATTAGGTCGGCCACCTAAAAGATATTATAATAAGATCATTACGTAAATCTATATTACAATGATATGCCATGTTGGCTTAAGACCAAAACAACAATAACCAATCCATAGAACATCCTAAAACATCTTGATAACATGTAGAGTACATGTTAACAAGATATCGGTCCATAACCTAGATAGGCACTAGATGTATTCTGGGTCCACCACGCTAAAGCAATGTCTTCAAGCTATTTGAAGCACGATCAAAGAACATCTTCAACATCCAGAAGTCCATGTAGAAGCCGCACCAACACCACTTATGCATCCTTTCAAGATTCCCAAGTAAAAGATCTACTGGTTAAACCTTAAACCAATGCCAGTAAGGGTTTACAAGAGTGCATGATAGCGTCGAATCACCAAGTCAATACTAGCTAACCAAAACATTCTCCAGGAACATGGATCCCATAAAATCAAACATACTCCATTGATCCAAACATGCTGGAAGTTTCCAACAGATAGTCTCTTCTGTTGGTAACACTAGATCTTCTACCGGTAACCAAAACCTGTCTATCGGTAACCAACCATAACAACTAGTGTTGACATCAATGATAAAACATCAATTTAATACATTAACAATTCATTCATAATGCCATCAATCTCCCCCTTTGGCATTGATGGCAGCACTAGATGTGAAAAACATCTAAGTACCAAAAAATGCCAAACAAGTCTCCCCCTGTGGAAGACAACCAACAATCTCCTGAATATCAACAACTCTCCCCCTATGAATGATATCACTGTAAATTTCTAAAATTATTTTTCACATCACTATCTCTCCCCCTTTGCATCAATGCTAGAAATTTGACAAAAATATCAAAGCAAGAATATAAACCTCTGAATCTCAAAGCTTACTACTCCCCTTGAGTAGTAGCACTACTCATCAGTGCCAAAATGAATAGTATCTCTGATAATGCATGCCAGACTGATGACAAACTGTATCAATCAAGTCTTTGTTGGAGGGGCGGAAACCCCTAACCTGTCTCTCAAATACTCAAATGATTCCTTAGACAATGGTTTAGTGAATATATCTACAATTTGTTCTTTAGTGTTCACATAAATCAATTTATTTTCCTTTCTTTCTACCTTGTCCTTTAGAAAGTTATACTTTATTGATATATGCTTAGTCTTATATTGAAATAACAGATTCTTAGACATGTCAATAGCTACAGAGTTATCACAGTAGATAACTACCGGTTCACTACAATTTAACTTTATATCCTTCAACATTTGCTTCATCCATAAGACTTGAGTGCAATTAGTTGCTGCTGCAACATATTCAACTTCTATAGTAGATAAAGAAATGTATGATCATTTTTTGATGATCCATGAAACCAGTTTCTTTCCAAGAAAGAAAGCTCCACCAAAAGTGCTTTGTCTATCATCAGTATCTCTTGCCCAATCTGAGTTAGTATATGCACATAAAGTGAAATCATCATTTCTAGAATACCATAAGCCATATTTTGTTATTCCTTGCAAATACCGTAATAACCTCTTTACTGCACATTCATGATTTTCTTTAGGATTAATTTGATATCTTGAAACAATACTTACTGCATTCATAATATCTGCTTTATTCTGAGTTAGATATAATAGACCACTAATCGTAGACGCATACCTTGTCGGATTTACTAGTGTAGAAGTATCCTTGATAGATAATTTCTCACTTGTCACCATAGGAGTACTTACTTGTTTGGAATTATCCATACCAAACTTCTTCAATAATTCCCTCTGATACTTAGTTTGACAGATAAAGATGCCTTTGTCAGTTTGAGTAATCGGCAAACCTAAGAAAATTTTTAGCTCACCAATGATGGACATTTCAAATTCACTCTTCATGTTGTTAGCAAATTCCATGCACAATTTATCTTCTCCTCCAAAAATGATATCATCAACAAATACTTCAATAATCAGAATATCATTATCAGTAATTTTATAATATAAATTACTGTCGGCATTGCCTTTAGTAAAACCACGCTTCAAAAGATATTTATCCAACCTTGCATACCAAGCTCTAGGAGCTTGTTTTAATCCATATAAATCTTTCTTTAACCTGCAAACTATATCTTTATCATCTTTCAGTGAAAATCCATTAGGTTGCTCAATGTATACTTCTTCATGTTTTCCATTCAGAAATGCATATTTAACATCCATTTGATAAAACTTATAGTTGTTATAAGCTGCATAGGCAAGAAATAGTTTGACAACTTCAATTCTAGCTACAGGTGCAAATGTCTCATCATAATCAATTCCTTCCATTTGAGAATACCCTTTACAAACCAATCTATCTTTGTCTCTTACAACTTGACCATCCTCATTCAGTTTATTCCTAAAAACCCATTTAGTTCCAATAACATTCTTATTTTTAGGTCGGGAAACTAAAGTCCAAGTCTCATTCTTCTCTATCTGATCTAATTCATCTTCCATAGCCTTTAACAAATGTTTACCCTTACAAGCTTCAATAACAAATGTCAGTTCAATTACAGAAATAAGACATACCTCTTCATTTGTTAGTCTTCTTCTTGTCAGAACTCCCTTGTTCCTATCTCCAATCATTTGATCTTCAAAATTATTTAATCTTACATACCTTAGTGTCTTCTGAACTTCAGGTTCACTACTCTGATCATCAGTCACAGTTGAACTTTTTGATTGTGCCGGTGTAACTATCTCAGTTGAGGCATTGTCAATTCAGTTATGATCATTTCTACTATCGGTTCCCTATCATATGATATAGATTGATTTTTGTACTTCTCATCCACTTTCACATTAGCACTCTCCACAATTTTCTATGATCTTTTGTTATAACATCTATATGCTTTTCTTTGTATTGAATAACCAAGAAATATCCCTTCATCACATCTAGGATCAAACTTTCCAATTGAATCATCTCTTTTGATATAGCATTTACTTCCAAAAATTCTGAAATATTTAATAGTAGGTGTATGTCCAAACCATAATTCATAAGGGGTCTTACCGGTTTCACCTTTGATGTGAACTCTATTGAATGTGTAGACAACTATACTCACTGCTTCTCTCCAATAGACATGAGGCAATTTGGCTTCCATCATCATAGATCTTGTTGCATTTAAAATGGTTATGTTCTTTCTTTCCACCACTCCATTCTGCTGAGGAGTCCAAGGTGCAGATAACTGTCTCCTAATTCCATTTGTCTCACAATAACTGTTAAATTCATGAGAAGTGAACTCACTACCTTGATCTGATCTTATACATTTGATTTTGAATCTGGTTTCTATTTCAACCTTTGCTTTAAAGATCTTTAATTTCTCAAAGGCTTTAGACTTCTCCCTAAGAAAAGTCACCCACATCATTCTAGAATAGTCATGAATAAACAACATGAAATACCTATCACCTTGAAAGCTTATAGTCCTTTCTGGACCACATAGGTCAGTGTGAATCAAATCAAGTACATCATTAGATTTATCATGTATGCTCTTAAAAGAAGTACTAACTTGCTTTACCAATTGACATTCGTTAAATACCGGATTATGAGGCTTCATAATCTTAGGTATATCTCTAACTGCCTTAATTGAACTGATCTTAACAATACAATCAAAATTAACATGACACAACCTCTTATGCCATAACCAACTCTCATCAATATGAGAAATCAAACATGTCTTATTACCAGTGTTCAAGTAAAATATGTTACCTCCAGTCTGAATACTGGTTGCAATCTCCAAACCAGTCTTGTTAATGATTTTGCATTTTCTATCTTTAAACTGAAGTTGGAAACCCTTGTCCACCAATTCACCAACACTTAAAAGATTATGCTTTAAACCTTCTACATAATAGACATTTTAAGTATTATGCTTACCATCTAGAGAAATAGTAGCTCTACTTTTGATCATACATGCTTTGTCATCTCCAAATCTGACTTGACCACCATTGTATTCTTGCAGGGACAAAAATTTTCTTTTACCTCCAGTCATATGATGTGAGCATCCACTATCAATTACCCATTCATCCTTATCTTCAACTTTTGCTACCAGGGCTTTTTCTTCATTCATGATAGCCGGTTCTGATTCATCTTCCTTTAAAGCATAGAACACACATTCCTTTCCATTTCCAGATCCACTAGCAAAGTCTTCTGCTGGTTCATCCCCAGAGTCATCACTTATTCCTTCCTCATCCGCTATGTAGCATTGTTTACTTTTCTTGAATCTATATTTGTTTTGGTTAGGCTTAAATGATTTCTTAACTATTTCCTCAAACCTTGCATTCCTTTCAGGACATCTAGATACAAAATGACCAATCTTGTTACATGCAAAACATTTAAAAGGCGCTTTGCCTTCATACTTACTTCTTGTCATTCCTTTAGGTACTCTTCTAGTAAATAAGGCTTCAAGTTGCTCAAATTCTTCATCTTCTTTCCTCATACCTTCCAATTCTTTTGCATATAGGACTTTCCAATCACTTTTGCCGGTAGATGATGATGATGATGCATAAAAAGAAGGTTGAAACTTTGCAGTTCTAGAAGATCCAAATTCTTCAAGCTCAAAAGCAGATAATTTCCCAATCAAATTTTCTCTATCAACTGAAGAGTTTTCCATTGTTCTCAACTCATTAATTGCAGTTGCCTTCATCTTGTAAACTAGTGGAAGGGCTCTCAAGAATTTGGAAATTATTTCATCTTCACTCAGAGATCCTCCACAATATTGAATTCCCATAACAATCTCGTTAACTCTTTCCATAAACACATCAATTCTTTCATTATCTTCCATCTTCAAGTTTTCATATCTTACCCAGTAACCATCAAGTTTAGAAATTTTGACAGTTGGATCACCTTCATTCAAAGTTTGCAATTTATCCCACATAACCTTAGCCGATGATTTATTAGTCAATCCCATGATCTACTGATTAGTAAGTGTAAACAAGAGGGCTTCTCTAGCTCTGTAATCATTTTCAAAATTCTTGTCCAAGTCTGCAGGAGTAGGATTATTAGATTTTGGATCATAAGGTGTGTATCCTTTCTCAATGATCTCCCAAATATCCTTTCCAAGACATCTAAGATGAGTCTCCATTCAAATTTTCCATATCCCATAATTTGTTCCATCAATCTTAGGGATTTCTCTTTTGAAAATAGTTGGCGGTGGATTAGTTGTCATAGGATCTACCTCAAGTGGTTAAGGTTCTGCAAAAGAGGACCAAAGCTCTGATACCAATTGTTAGGATAATCAATGAATAATTGAGCGGGGGGGGCGGGGGGGGGGGGGGGGGGGTGTGAATGAGTTGTTCACCAGTTATCCTAATAGAATCTAGATCA
The DNA here is from genome assembly GCF_030272615.1 of Cryptomeria japonica. Taxonomy (NCBI): domain Eukaryota; kingdom Viridiplantae; phylum Streptophyta; class Pinopsida; order Cupressales; family Cupressaceae; genus Cryptomeria; species Cryptomeria japonica. Next base: position 609,220,057 of record NC_081414.1, on the reverse strand, counting down.
TTATACTACTCCTCTATCTATCAAAGGTTCACATACAACTATTGGAATCAATGAACACTGAGAGGGGGAGGTGAATCATTGTTTTAAAATCTACAACTCATTAAGATGATTCTTAAACCACTAGATGCATAAGAATGAAAGCAAAGTGAAAAAACATAAAGCAATCAACCACACAACCATAATACCAATATTTTTATGTAGAAACCCAGAAAGGTAAAAACCATGATGGGGTTTGAACCGAGATTATTATTATACTATGTCTAGAAGTATGATAGCATTACATAAGGGGAATGCACTTGCATTCAGGAACACTACCTAGATCTCACTGCTCAATTACATAAGAGGGCAATAACCCCGAAGGACTCACTATACTACAAATGAGATACAAGAGTAATTATAGTGTCTGAACTGGAATATAGCATCTACATATGCCAAAGATCAATTTTGGTTAAGCACAATCTGATTGTCAAATGTTGTTCTGCCTTTCTACCCTGTTCTGCTGCACAGTCATCTACCGTTGCACCAATTTGTCATTTTTATGCTCATTCGCATACCACACATCCACATTCGCATATATCATCCTTAAAATGATCATCTGGATTGATATTATATATCTACATGAAACGTGTAACCTTAGGTTGGCTCAATCTCCCCACAAATCCATATGCGGACCCAAATATAATGATAAAAAGATTCATACAAGTTAGAACAAACTCCTTGAACACAAAACCAATTGCTGAAATCAATCCAACAATTCTGCAACACATGTTACATGGGAATATCTCTATTCTAACTGAATTACCATATACCACACCTTTAATCTTTCTCATGAATCAACACCGGATATCAAGATTACAAGATAACTTTACCCGAACCTTGAATCATCTTCCTTAATCACCGCAACTAAATTACACCACCAAAATCAAGATGTACACAATGATCTTATGTTCTATTGGTTAGCATGTTCCACCTTCCAGACTTATGCCTTATGAATAATATGACTTTCGATAACTCAAATCTATGTACACCGAATGATGTTTCTAAATTGGGTTGCCATCAATGGAAACTCCTAATAATCTCTCATGCATTGTTATTTACCAGAATAGTGTCTCTTGCAAAAAATCTCCCCCTTTAGCATTGATGGCAACACTGTGAAAATGAACTATACATTGAAGACTGCAAACCTTCAAAATTTTAAACTCCAAGAGTCTACAAGATCCCCTTGATAATTTACACAATTTTTCACTTTTCTCTCTCCCCCTTTGACAAAAATGCCAAAGATAGGAATCTGCCAATACTTATATACAAGAATATAAGAATATGTACAGTTTCTCACAAAAATTTGAAAATATTTGTAAAAATTATCCTAAAGGACAGAAAATGGTTATTCCATGCCTTCTTCAGATTCTCCAAAACGTTGATCATCCCACTGAAGAGATAAGCATGCATCTAATCTCCCTATTTGTCTGTCAGAAGACTCTTATTTAGAGAATCCTTAACATCTTGAATACTACTCATCAAAGAATCTATCCAAGGAGTGATAAGACTCCTCACTTCACCTACTCTAGCCAAAATTTTGTCCTTCTCCTCGTTTAGACTCTTAATATTATTCAAAATACTCAAAACTTGTGGTTCAAAACTACTAGTTAGGACTGATTGGGGTGCATATGACTGATATATTCTATCAAGCTTCCCTTAACATTCTCTTATTTTCTTGTCTATATCTATAGTAACTTGGAAAAAATTAGACATGAATTGTATATATGACCACCTTCATCTATTGTATCTTGAATACCCTTCAGTGCAGTTACTAAGCTTACCCTATCATCCTCAATCATCTTCCAAAATTTTTTCAATCGCATGGCATTAAATTGATTCAAAAATTTAATATATGTTGCCTTCTCCAAGGACTCAAAATGAGATTTAGCATTACTCAACATACTCTTAAGCTTACCAGATGGACTATCAGTTGTGTCCTATTTGAAAGATGTTAAAAATTTCTCTAATACATCTCCTGCCAAAGTTATTAGCTCTTTATTTGTGGTATGAGACTTAAGTAAGTCCTCACTGGCCTTTGCTTGTGTGAGAGTTGCTAACTTCAATAATTGAATCAAAGATAAGGAACTCAGATCAATAGACCCTTGACCAAATCATTTGAATCAATAGCAATTTGTTTTCCTTTGACAACAACAGTATTTCTTGCCACTATCACTAGAGCTTGATATTCCTTCTCCTATCCTTTCTCCTTTCCTTCTCCCTCCGCACTTGCATCTTTACCATCATCCTCCTCCACATCATCTGTCTCCTCAACTTCCTTCTCTAAAATGATTTCTATCATCGAAGGATCCTATACAGCTTTAGCGGAGTGATCAACATCAACAAAATTAGGATTATTTGATACTGTAGTATGTTCATTTGGTTGCCCTACCGGAATGGCCTTCTTAGATTATTGATCTTCCTACTTATCAAGAAAAACTACATACACTTCCAGAATAGATGTGTCCTATGATTTCTCTCCCAGATTCACATCAATTCTTTGATCTATCAAAAATTATCTCAAGATTACTTATGTCTCTTTGGTTATTGTAAAGTGGAAAATTGGGAACCTTAGCCAATTCTCCAAATGGAAGAAAGGTGGGAACTTAACTAAGGTTCAATTTTCACTTGGTGGGAGTTTATATTCAAAAGAGGGGGATTAATATACTAGATCCAATCCCAAAGGATGCAAGGATTGAATACTAAGTAGATTGGAATGTTTTAACCCTCTTTTGTAAGTTGATTAATTGAATTAGGATTAAATATTGGAAATGAGGACAAAGTATGTGAAAACAATGAGGTACAGATTTGGGATTCTGTCGTGCACCTGGATCTAAGAAGTTTGAGATGATTAAGAGCTTCTCTCTGAAATTTGACAAAAGTTACAGGGACCGTGTGTCCAGACAAGGGCACCCTCCTATTGGTCCTTTGAAGTTTTTGTGCATTGAAAAGGGTTTTTTTCGTCTCTGCGAATAAATCTTAATTCCAAAAGTACAACTGAATACATGTTTCTTGCACACAAAAAGAAAGGTAAATGTGTTGGGAATAGGGGTTTGTCTTTAGATCAAGCTCCAATTTTGGAATTAACCAAGTGGTTGAAATAATGTAAATGAAATGACTGAAAGTAGACATCCTCCTCTTTGAGGGGATGCCGAATTGAATAAAATTAAAATGCTTATACCTCCTTGTGAAATTTTGTTTCCCTCCACATGGAATTAGGGTTTCATGAAGTAGAATTGTTAGAAACAATAAAAAAGGAAGATTGAGAGGGGGGAGGGGGTGAATCAGTGTTCACCGAATCTCAAAACAAACTGAACATAAACTGATAAAACATAACAATAATAGATAAGCAAATTAACAGCACAATACACAACACCAAGATTTTGATGTGGAAAACCCAATTAAGGGAATAACCACGGTGGGAACCTGCCCACAATAAGATGATACTCTACAGTAGTATGTGACAATATTACAATGAGGGTCGCACATACATTTAGGCACACTACCTAGAGCTCACTGCTCAAAAGATATATGCTCAGAAGGCTACAACCCACAGGGAAGCCTCACTAACTTACAATATGATTCAGACTGCGATCCGAAAGGAATGAACTATAATAATAACATCTACAAATGTTTGATGACAGTTTCAGTTAAGCACACTTGTCTACCTTGCAACACCAAAATCACCACAACACTTCACTGAATGATATATCCTTTGTTCACATATTTACCTCTCTCTGATGATGCAGACACAATACTGATACCAAAATTACATATGCGTCTCATCTAGATATACAAATCATCAACCTTAATAACAAGGTCAACTAAAATCTCAACCCTCAATTCATAATTAAAAAAATTGCATTACACGATACAAAGATCGACCACCAAACAAATATTATGATTTCATTTACATAGCATGGACCTAATTCAAATTCTCAAATGATTACATTTATCGTAAGTCCTGTCAAGATCAACCATAACACGCTACACCACAAGAAATACTGCATAACACATAAATTAACATCGGTTCATAGAAATTACCAAAAACTTGCACAACGATCAATGCAGATTGCCAAAACAAATAGGACATGACTAGGAAAAACAATCTGTATGCGGGAAAATGTGGTGACCAAAACTAATAAATCGAGGTCAACAGACCCACATACCAATAAGACTCTTGGTGAAACTATATAAACTAATTGAACTAGTTTAACTTCCCAAGGGGTGTCCCATTGTTCTCTATCTCAAAGGATCCCTATAGCCAATATTTTTCTCTCAAATCATTGAGCAAGTGACTTAGAAATGACAACTCCAAGAATGAGTGATATTTGATCTACATGCATGAATACATTCTAAGATCTATATGATGTGTTAAAACTATGATGATTAAGTTAAGATGAAGATAATGATATGATAATAGATTAATAACTTATCTTAACATGATATACTAGCCTAGCATGAATATTCTATTATATGAAAATTGCTTCTAAATACTATGATGTTGTTTTAACAAAAAAAGGATAAAATTCTTAGTAAATTAGGCTATAATTTACATGCATAAAACTTGGAGATATGGATAATGAAGAAGGAGAGCTCTATTTATAAGGAAAACAGGGCAACGGATGGTTAATATTAAATAATCTTAACAAGGGCTAGTATTGAAAGTTAATTAATCCATGTTTACAATTCTCACCAATGAAATGGTGACAATTGTCAGCAAGAGATTGCTTGAGAGGAGATGCAAGAGGCATTAAATTCCTAAGAAGACATAAAGGTTACCCTAGGAGGTAAGGGTTAAGGTTAGGCTAGGGTTATCCAATGGATAAAGCTTTTATCCAAGGGGTAAACTCTTGTGCAAGGTTTAAATGGATAAATATGGTCAAAACCATAAGTGTTTGATGAGACCCTTGAGTCAAAAGGATGGTTAAGTTAAAGGAAAGTCTCTAACCAAAGGTCAAAGGTGAGTTAACCATAAATGGTTATGTAAGAGCCTTTAATGGTTCGGAAGACTTTAGAGGTTAACCATTTGAAGAAACAAAGCCTTTAATGGTTATTGAAGACTTTGAAGGCTTTGAGAAGTGACTTCCTTTTACTTAGGAATGTGATAATAATTAGGAGATGAATTAGGCTAAATTGGAAGTGATTAGAAGAATCTAGAAGGGGTTTAGGAGGCAAGTGAGAGATGTAGGAAAATGCAAGAGGATGAGGGAAAAGGATTTTAATTAAAATAAAATTACTTTATTTCAACCAAAAATAGATGCAACTTGCATAAATACAAGTGGGGGGATTTAATAAATAAATTAGATTTCTTTATTTCCAAGGATAAATTTAATTAAATATAAATTTAATTAGAAAGGGATAAAGGGGAATTAATTAAATAAAGTGATTTATTTAATTAAAGTCCTAGAAAAGGTTTTATGTGAATTTGATTAAATAAATTGAGTAATTTATTTAATTAAATAGATTAATGCAAAGAATTTAATTAAATAGAATTTAATTAATAAGGGGAATGAGGTTAAAATAAATATTAAATATTTATTTTAGGAAGGTAGTCAAATTTATTCATCTACATTTTTCCCCTCTTTGAAGTGAAGTGTGTGTACATGTTGAGTCAAAGAAAATCATTGGATATGCTGCCAAAAGTTTATCGATATGATGCCCCAAATGTAGAATTGATTTGATATTTAAAGTCAATATGAAGTTGGTGTTGATATGAAACATATGAAAGTGATATGGGGATTCGATATGATAATTCCCCCTCGAGAGATCGTTTGTGCAATGTTATTTGAAAGATAGAAGAGTGGATAGTTGATGACATGCATAGGTTTGATAATATTGATTAGATTGATCGGATTGATAAGATTGATCAGATTGAGATTAAGTTTGGTTTCAGGAATGACACCTCCTGTATAAGACAAAGATGATCAAAGCATCTGGTTTTAGGAATGATATATCCTGTATAAGACTTGATCAAAATGTCTGGTTTTAGGAAAGATGCATCATGTATAAGACATGATAGAATGGATTAGATGAAATGGATTGATAGAATTGATAAGATTGGGATCAACTCTAGTTTCATAAATGACACCTCCTATATAGGACAAAGATTTTCAAAGCGTCGGGTTTCAGGAACAATATATCCTGTATAAGACAAAGATGATCAAAGCGTCTAGTTTCAGGAAAGATACATCCCGTATAAGACATGATAGATGATAGAGCATCTGGTTTCATGAAAAGATACATCTTGTATAAGACATGATAAATGAGAGCTGGATGAATGATGAAGATATAAAATTGAAGAAATATTCCATGATGATGCGATCTATATGCATGTGAGGGATGCAATTATGAATGTGACTAGATGATGATTATTAGATATATCTTGAAAATGAGATGTATGATATGAGATGTTTATTGAAAATGAGATGTATGATATGAGATGTTTATTGAAAATGAGATGTATGATATGAGATGTAAGAATGACATGATGATGATAATGATAATGAAAAGATTCTAATGCAAGATTAAAATGATATGCAACCTACTGCAATTGTATGCAACTAATTTGATATAAATGTAACTAAATAATCACTTTAATTATGTCATTGCCATTCTTGTTAGTCACTTGTTTGTGCTCTTTTTGTCATCATTGAGCTTTTGATATGTTGAAAGTTAATACAAGCATCATGGTATAATTGAACCATAATGACCTAAGTATAACTTACATGGATTTTTGATATTCCAAGATGACACAAGCATCGAGGTATAATGAACGAAGATGGTCTGAGTGTTGCTTGCATAGAATAGACAAGAGTTAACCATTTTCATGTGCCAAATGGAAAGTGTATTCAATGATATGTTTCCAATCATGTCTCGAGACAAATTTGCACCATATGAATGATCACCTCACAGACAGAAAACCGAAGAAAATACCAAATTCCTTTGTTGCTTCTCTAGCTCAATGCATCCTTGAGTAGCTTAGGAGTCCTAATGATTTAGAAATCAAGATACAAATAGTCAAAACTTCATGCCAAATGTAAACAAATAATAATACAAAATAAATCATCCATCATGTGTGTGTTGAAGTTGCAGCTGGAAAATGATCCTATTTTCTAGTCCGATGAGCAGTTTTGACATTGGTTTCTTTAGTACGATGTGATCATCATTTGTTGTCTGAATGCTAATATGAGATGAATTCTGCCCCTAGTTATGGACACTCATCGATGTGGATATATACATTGATCACCAAGCCATGGTGGGATATGATATGGATAATTGTTTAGATAAACAAGGATAGTGACTATGTTAAGTATGTCCTAGATAATGATGCATGTATAAGTATTCTGCGATGGCTATGGGCTGAAATCAGATGGATTAAAAATATGATGTGAGTTCCAATAGATAGAGGAGTTGTTCTTTCACAAATAATGCATGTTACCAAGTTTTCACCGCCTTTTTTATTGCACTTTTTGATTGTTTTTTAAAGATGAAACATGCACTACCAACAATTTGATAAAGATAAGGCTAACTAGGAAAAAATCCAATAGTCATACTGATCTATGTCATTGTTTTGATTTGTTTGATGATTGATAAGAATGTCTAGTTTCAAAGAGTGAGTACCCTATATAAGACCGATATGTCTGGTTTTGAGTGTACCTATCTCTGTACAAGACATGTTGATGTTAATAGATTTCAAGTGATGAAGACATGTGATTAGTTTGATTGCAGACTTCAAGAGCTTTTATTAAAAAAAAAAATTGAAAAAGTGAGGAAGACTATTGTGGGTATAGCGTGTACATACCCCACACGTCCACCGAGGTCACGTTGGTATGAATCTCGATTGTCGATATGGGTCAAGTGTTGATATGTTTCAAAGGTCGATATGGGTCAAACTGATTGTCGATATGGGTCAGTAGGTCAATATGGGTCTTGATTCAATATGGGTCGTGATATGATATGGTTCCTAATTCGATATGGGTCTTGATTCGATATGGGTCCTGATTCGATATGGGTCCTCATTCGATATGGGTCCTGATTGTCGATATGGGTCCTGATTGTGTTATGATGCTTAATTTTGATATGTTTCTGGATTTCGATATGATTCTCGATTGATTGATTGATATTTGATATGCTACTTGCGTGATTGATATGAAACACAATTTCGTTATGGGTCATTGATTGTGATATGATATTTAACTTTGATATGTTGCTTGATTTTGATATGGGACCTGGTTGATTTATATGGTACTTTATTTTCAATATGAGTCCTGATATGATGTTGTTGATTGATTCTCAATATTATTCTTGGTTTCAATATGGGTCTTGTTGTTGATTTGATGGATGGGCCATTCGTTCATGCTTTGATTTTTAATTTTGTTCTTGATTTTTTTTTTGATTTTTTTTTTGAGATATTTTGATTTTTGGAGTTTTTTGGATTATAAGAAAGATGTATTTGGTTGCCCCAATGTGTAGAAAGACAAGGAATATTATGAATGGATGACTGAATTGTTGAGGTGGAAATGGATAGGAGAAAGACAAAGGTAACTTACGAGGAGACACGCCAAGAGATTTTTGAAATCATGTTTTTGTCCTTAGTTTTGATCAAGATCAAGGATGGACAAGGGGATACATATGGAAATAGGATATGGATAGGAGAAACAAGATAATAGATAGCACTGGATGATGGAAGAAATAAATAGATAGGATAGATGGTATGGTATGGATAAGAGGGTATGGATAAAGCAAAGAAAGATTGTAGATAGGACTGGATGATTGGAGTAATGAATAGATAGGAGAGATGGTATGGATAAAGTGAAGCAAGATCATAGATAGGATAGATGGTATGGATAAAGTGAAGAAAGATCAAAAAAAGTAATGGATATTGAAAGAAGGATAATGGGAGATATAGATAGGAAGAATAGAGTGGATGAACTTTTCACCCAAGCATAAAGGTGATATGTAAGATTCTCACTGTATTTAGCACCAACTAAATAAGTGTTCCTGAACTTTTCAAACATAGAGACCCAACCCACACTTAGAACCTCCAAAAAAATTCAACTCAACATATCTAGCGACTAGGAAGCATATTCAAAAGGGAAGAAGAATCCCAAACTGGATCAAGGTATTTAGTCTTTGATTACCCATGTGTGTGCAAGTGGGTTCATTTCGGCTCATATGATCATTGTAATTTTCAAAATCCAACGTGGCTAGCTACATGAGTTACCCTAAGTTCAAAAGCATCCTGGATAGAGCCTCACTGCCACCGAGCGTCCATAGACCCAACGAGGTTATTACTGTAATCTCACAAATATTGTTCTATTTCTAGTTAGGCGTCGATAGCCCTGATGGAGTTACTCGCATGTTCCCATAGCCAAGCATTTTCATATTGTATTTCATTGCATTTTGCTTTTCTTGATATTTATTTTCTTGCTAATGCTTTTTATTTTTGGAAATTGTCTTTTTATTTTTCTTGTATTGGCTTGTAAGTGATGAAACTTACATGGGTCTAATAATTACAGTGGCGTTGAAGCAAGATTTTAGATTTTTCGCTAGCCATGTCTTCGACTAAGAGATCACAATGATTCAGAGCAATTGATTAAGTGTATGAGATATAGTAATCAAAAGATGTCGGTACCAAGATATGATAAGTGGTTCTTTTTTGGATTGAGTGTGCATCCCAACGAAAAGATTTTTAAGTGTTTCGTGAATAGATATCTAGGAAAAGGACTGAACATGAGATTCGAGCATGGGAAAGCATGTGACAAAATGACACCAATGCCTATTTCACAGGTGAAAGATTTTATGCAAAGGACTGAATGAAAGGAATGGAAGAATGGAAAAGAGGTGTTTGCAGATTTGTGCTTGAGGATAGATGGAAATGTATTCAAGATGAGAATTGGTACACAACTTGAGAGGTGATGAAGTGATGGAGGAAAATTGAATTTTGGGATATAAGGATCCAAAATAGATAGAGGAAATGATGGAAGAATAGTTTTGGAATGTGGGGAATGTTTAGATAGATGGTTGAAGGAAGATTTTGGAATAAGTCTAGATGCCAATTTTGACTGTTCTTTGGATTGTAATGCTTTTATGGGCATCCACATTGATTTTGATTTTTCTTTTTCCTTAAAAGGTTTTTGTAGCCTTTTGGATATTGCTTTTTTCTTTTGGATCAGATTTTTCTTTGATTTGACATGTCGTTTAGATTGAACATGTAGATATTTGTATGCATGTGGATATTTAGACACATGGATTTCATTCTTGACATCCAAATTTCTTCCAAAAGGAATGGAATTCATGGATGGGTAGAAATGATATGGAGGTATTTTGGATGGGTGGATGTAAGGTCATAAGATGGATAGAAGGAAGGAAGGCTTTGACTTTGGAATGAAAGGACCTAAATTGGATTTTGATGATAAAAGGATTCGTTGATCTTGAGTTGGAATAGGATCATTTGTTCTTTTTTCTTGATTTTCAATTAGATCAGTGGAGGATATGGAAGGGATATCATGCTATTGCTTAGGAGGTGGATGTTGAATGTGAATCTACTCTTGAGATGAAAGTGGATCATCGTGGATGGAATACCAAAAGATTAGGGGATCATCATAAGATTCTTGATAGGTGGGATCTTGATAGAAGATGGGATTAGATTGGAGAGCCATGATATCTTGATCTTGATTTTGGCTAGGACTTATTTCCTTTGAATAAGCTTCTTCTTTTCAAGTGACAAGGGATGGTCACATGAGTGATCAAAGTTTCAGTTTGGATAGGTTGATGTTGTTGACTTGATGAATACTTCATTTCAGATACTCAAGCTTACTAAGTCAAATAGAGGGTTTGTTCGATAGGCCCCTATGACAAAGCACATCAAATGATATGGATAAAGTTTGTTGATATGGAAACTTGATTTGACTAACTTGAATACCTAGATAGGTATTGTTGTCATTGAGATAGTTGGATGATATACTCTTGATCAATTGGTTTTGATACTCTCCTAATCTTGTTGGATGAAATCTGATCTTAAGATAGTTGAAGAATTGGTATCTCTTTCTAAGGGTGCTTAGTTGGATTTGGAAATTTCTCACTTATGATCCTTTTTTGAAATTTTGTTGTTGGATTTGTCAAAGGACCTAAAAGGGTATTTGAAACTGTTCATGAAAATTTTACAAGGTGACTGGTTTGCTCTCTGTTTTTCGCAAATTTTGATCATGTGCTAGAATAGAGACCTGATGCGCTAAAGGATGCCCCCAAAGCGCTACAAAATGTTCCAAATGTGCTATGTTGCCTCTCAAATTCACTTTTATATATTATTTGATAACACAATTGTTGAATCGGTTATGCGCTAATATGTCCCTTTGAGGCGCTAATGTTTGGTAAGCGCTAGGCTGATGCCCCTATGCGCTACAGTGATGTTGTCAAGTGATATCTGAGGTCCTACTAGTATGATATTGAACATGCACTAATGTGGATAATTAAATCACTAAAATTTGGTTTGAATGCACTAGGATGTTGCTCCTATGCGCTAATTATCTTGATAACTTTGTTTTGATGCTTTTGTTGTGATGTTAAGAAATAAATTTTGTGACTTAATGGATGATTTTCTAAAAAAAAATTACTTGAAAACAAAGCAGATAGAAGTGATAACAACTTTTCTATGCTAAAAAAATAATGTATGTTCTTTTGAGGATGTTTTCAAATCCCCGATGTTTTCACTGATTTAAATTACAAAAAGACAGATCAAACAGACTCTTTATTCAAGGGTCATTAACAATATCATAGCCCACTAGTCTCGATACTTCGTCAGCTCAAACAACCTTGTCACCCCTAGGGGGCACCCATTTTTGTGCCTTTTTCTAGAAATTAACCCAAAGTTAATTGCTTCACAATTGGGTAGTTATCTTGGGAGATATATGGTGATCTTGGGGGTAGATTCTTCCCCACCCTTCCACTATGATATTGTCAATGTTTGGCAATTGACGTGGCTCAAAGCTTCTACTTCTATGGTTTTTAATTAGTCTTTTGTTCGGTCTTCAGTGATAAACTCCCTTGAGAGGCTTCCCAACCTTTAGAACAAAGTTTGTACGTATCTTAAAGATACTAGGGGAAGATTAATCACTGAGAAAAATTGTTGCAGAGGATTTTTATCAGCCTCCACATTTGATTATAGTTTGTTGGAACACTTGGTGATAAAGTCATTTCCCACTTAGGTCATTCTCCTCTCACCGACCTTAAGGGTGCCCTAAGGGAAACTCAGGAGGGCAATCCTTCTAAAGGTGTTACTGCATGAAACTGAAAGAAAGCATGAAAGAGATGGTTTTGGCTTTTTGATCACCTATTGAAGGTGAGAGCATATAGCTATCACCTCACAAATAAAAAAGACAAGCATTCTTTTTAAACCTTCATTACAAAATTGCCTAAGATAGGTGGAGATGTTGCTCCAGGAAGACATGATGTTCTTTTTATCTAAATAAAGTAATGTGTGAAGATAGAAAGATCTTTGAACTTTAAAGAAATCTTGGTCAACCCAAATAAATTCGTCAAATGAATAACAACAGTTATTGCAATTTTGAAAGCTCTTTTGAAATGGAAATGTGAAATTTATATTTAAGCTTCCAAAACAAAGGTGAAGTTCATTTTAATAAACACCAAAGGAATGTGATGTTCAATTTTAACTTTGTGCAAAACTGGAAAGTTTGTTTTGTTCTTTTTAAAACCCAAAGAAAGATGATCCTATCTTGCATAAAAGGAAAGATTGGTATTTTTTGTTCTTTTTATTCATGCATTAAAGAAAAGATTGAGTTTTGTTTTAAGCACCAAAAGGAAAGAATGAAGTTCATTTTATGCATCTAAAAGAAAGGTGAAATTCATTTTAAGCCTTTGTAATAAGAGAAAAGTGGGTTCTTTTTACCAATTTATACAAGAAAGTTAAAAAAACTAATTAACTCCTACTTTTCCTACACTGAAAAATGTTAGAACCTGCATGAAGTTAGTCAAAAGAATTAAATCCTGATGGTGGGATTCACAAGCCTAAAATTTATGACTCTGTTACAATTTTTTCTTCTTTGTTAAAGCCACGTGCAAAACTTTCACATAGATGCACTACAGTATGATGTAAAAGCGCTAAAAGAGAGCACCTGCGCACTACTTTGATGCCTAAATGAACTCTATTGATACTCCTATGCGTAGAAAAAGCAGAGAAGAACACATGCTAGAAAGAAAGTTAAATGCGCTAAACAGTGCGATGAAAGGGCTAAAGTTTACCCCAAATGTGTTGTAGAAAGTTCCAGATGCGCTAAAAGAGTGTTTCAGCGTGCTTTCAATCTTTATCATGCACAAAAAATGATGTTAGTTTTGGGGATGTGGCCCACGGTGGGCGCCAGAAATGTACGCGAGAAAATGCAGTGATCAAAAGGAATAAATTGAGGTCAACAGACCCACATACCAATGAGACTCTTGGTGCAAGTATATAAACTAACTGAACTAGTTTAAAATGATTCATAAATTAGGCTATAATGTAGATGCATAAAACTTGGAGATATGGATAATGAAGAATGAGAGCTCTATTTATAGGAAAAATATGGAAATGGATGGTTAACTTTGAATAATCTTAACAAGGGCTAGGATTGAAAGTTAATCAATCCATGTTTACAATTCTCACCAATGAAATGGTGATAAATGTCAACAAGAGGTTGCTTGAGAGGAGATGCAAGAGACATTAAATGCCTGAGAAGACATGAAGGTTACCCTAGGAGGTAATGGTTAAGGTTAGGTTAGGGTTATCCAATGGATAAAGCTTTTATCCAAGGGGTAAACTCTTGTGCAAGGGTTAAATGGATAACTACGGTCAAAGCCATAAGTGTTTGATGAAACCCTTGAGTCGAAAGGATGGTTAGGTTAGAGGAAAGTCTCTAACCAAAGGTCAAAAGTGAGTTAACCATAAATGGTTAAGTAAGATCCTTTAATGGTTTGGAAGACTTTAGAGGTTAACCATTTGAAGACACAAAGCTTTAATGGTTATTGAAGACTTTGGAGGCTTTGAGAAGTGACTTCCTTTTACTAAGGAATGTGACAATAATTAAGAGATGAATTAGGCTAAATTGGAACTGATTAGAAGAATCTAGAAGGAGTTTAGGAGGCAAGTGGGAGATGTAGGAAAATGCAAGTGGATGAGGGAAAAGGATTTTAATTAAAAAATTACTTTATTTCAACCAAAAATAGATACAACTTGCATAAATACAAGTGGGGGGATTTAATAAATAAATTAGATTTATTTATTTGCAAGGATCAATTTAATTAAAAAGGGAGGAAGGGGAATTAATTAAATAGAATGGTTTATTTAATTAAAGGCTTAGAAAAGGTTTCATGTGAATTTGATCAAATAAATTGAGTAATTTATTTAATTAAATTGATGAATGCGAAGAATTTAATTAAATATAATTTAATTAATAAGGGGAATGGGGTTAAAATAAATATTAAATATTTGGTTTAGGAAGGTGGTAAGATTTATACATCTACACCATCGAGCATGTTATAATCATCTGGAACAATTGCACCAACACCACTTTTCAAATATTCATCGGTCAACATCTCAAGGCTCAAGAATACAACCAATCAATAACCATCACAAGGAAAAATAATGTGTGTAGCACCAAATCACGAACCATCTAAAGTGAAGATACACAAGATCATCCCAACTATTAATAAAAAATATCAGCACAAGATTTGATCATACCGGAATATACAGGAGGAAATACCAGTTTCTGTAAAACAATGATCAGCAAAACCAAACTATAAAATCGGACCAAAAATCTTCTCCAAACTCATCAGAATAATTCATAGGAATATGTTGACATCAATGAAAACAACATATCCTAGTAGCATCAATGAACAATAAAATCCAACAAACTTCCCAATAATCCAACAATCTCCCCCTTTAGCATTGATGAAAACATATGAATGTGAAAAATAGTCAATGCAAAGAAAGAAGATATCACCAGCAAACTCCCCCTAAGATCAACATAGATAAAGCAGTTTTTCACATGATATCTCTTCCCCTTTGACAACAATGCCAAAGATCACCAAAATAAATAATCAATCTCCCAACACAGAATCGTGTCTCTCTCCCAAAAACATAAAAATAGACTACTCCAGCAGAGGAGAAACACTAAATCATCAATCTGGATAAAAGAGTATGGCTCTGAATTCCACTAGATCGATGCAACTCAATGCATCTAGTTTTCATCAGGAGGGGTGGAGACCCCTACCTTATCTCTCGGATAAACAAATGTATCTACAAGCAAGGGCTTAGTGAAAATATCAACAATTTTTTTCCTTGTAGATACACAATCCAACTTCACCTTCTGTGTACCGACTTGTTGTTGGGATCCAAGTGTTATTGTTTTCAATCTTATCAAGTTCTTCTTCCATAGCTCTCATCCAAATTTCATCATTACATGCTTCAACAACATCTTTAGGTTCAACTTTGGAAATCAAACATACTTCTTTAGCAGCTAACCTTCTTCTAGTCACCACACCTTTATTTTTATCACCAATAATCTGATTTTCAAAATGATTCAATCTTACATATTTTGGAGTCTTTTGATTTTTCTTATTTTCAGGTTACTACACTCCTTCAACAACAACATCTGGATTTACAATCTCTACCAGATCATTCTGCTTAGGCTCTTCACGATGAATAGGGGCTAAAACAATATGTTGACCATCATCATAACCACATGTTTTGATCTCTTTCCCAAGGTTCTCATCCACCTTCACATTTTCACTTTCTACTATCTTTCTCAGTTTCTTATTGTAGCATCGGTAGGCCTTTCTCTTTGTTGAATATCCCAAGAAAATACCTTCAAAACTTCTAGCATCAAACTTTCCTATATCCTCATCTCTTTTGATATAACATTTGTTACTAAATACTCCAAAATATCTCATAGTAGGAACATGACCAAACTAAAGCTCATAAGGGGTCTTACCAGTATCTCCTTTGATGTGAACTCTATTGAATGTGTAAACAGTAGTACTAAAAGATTCTTTCCAGTAGATCTTTGGAATATTCCCTTCAATCAACATAGTCCTTGCAACATCCAAAATAGTTATGTTCTTCCTCTCAATGACTCCATTCTACTAAGGGGTTCTAGAAGTAGATAATTGTCTTTTAATCCCATGCTTCTCAAAGAATGAATTAAACTCACTAGAACAAAATTCTCCACCTTTATCAAATCTCAGACACTTCACCTTCAATCTAGACTAAGTCTCAACCTTTCCTTTGAATATCTTGAATTTATCAAATGCTTCTGATTTCTCCTTCACAAAGACAACCCACACCATCCTAGAATAATCATAACTTAGAAACACAAAATATCTATCACCCTACACACTTCTAAGATTTGCAGGTCCACATAGGTCAGTATGCACAAGATCTAGCAATCAATCAAACTTATATTATTATTTTTTTAAATAAATTCTTTTTTTCTTACCCAACTGACATTCCTTACATACCGAATTAGCGAGATTAACAATCTTAGGCAAATCATTAACAACATGTGTAGAACAGATCTTAATAATTGAATCAAAATTTACATGACACATTCTCATATGCCACAACCAACTCTCATCAATCTGAGCAATCAATCAACTTTTCTCACCAGCATTCAAATGAAAAATGTTACCTTTGATCTTAGTTCTAGATGCAATCTCTATACCAGAGGCATTTAAGATCATGCATTTACCATCCTTGAATTGTAGATCATAACCTTTGTGAACCATCTATCCAACACTCAAAATATTATTCTTCAAACCTTCAACATACAAGACATCATCAGTGTTATTCTTACCATCAAAAGATATAAAACCTCTCCCTCAGATCACACAGGTTTTGCCATCTCCAAATCTAACTATTCCACCACCATATCTTTCCATGCTTACAATGTTTCTTTTATCACTGGTCATATGATGCGAACAACCACTATCAATCACCCATTCATCTTTCTCTTCAACTTTAGCAACTAATGATTTCACCTCAATAAAACCTCTAGTGGAATAAGTAGGTACAGGTCCATCTTCCTTAATGGAAAGGAATACAACTTCATCTCCTTCAGATTCTTCATATGTAATACCTTTATCAACAACATAATAACAGTTCTTCTGATTTCTATACTTTTAGTTAGGCTTGTAAGGCTTGTCATATCTATCATTCCTATCATGCTTATCAAACTTATCATGTTTGTCATACTTATCCATTCTCTCTGGGCATCTAGAAGCAAAATGTCCTATCTTGTTACAAGAGAAACATTTCAAAGGAAACTTCCCATCATACTTACTGACACCTTTAGGCAATCTCTGGGAAATCAGTGCTTCAAGTTCATCTAGTTCCCTCTCTTTCTCTTCCATATCTCTTCTCTCTCTTTCATATCTAGATATTCTACACTCATCAAGATCATATTTCTGCTTATCAGATATAGATGCAGATTCTCTAAATGTTGTCTTAGACTTTCCATATGATTCTCCAAATTCACTCAGGTCAAATGCAACAAGGTTTCCAACCAACATATCTCTTGTCACAGTAGTCATACTCGGGATCTCATCAATAGTAGCAACCTTATGTTTATAGGCAGGAGGCAAAGATCTCAGCACCTTAGCAACAATTTCATCTTCCTCAATGGTTCCACCAACACATTTGATACCTAGGACAATGTCATTCACCTTAGCCATAAAAGAGTGTATGTTCTCATCATCTCCCATCTTCAATGTCTCATACTTTCCTTTTAAACTCTGCAACTTAGAAACCTTCACTTGTTTATCACCCTCATACAACACCTCAAGCTTCACCCAGATCTCATCTATGGTCTAAATTCCCATTACATTTGTCATCTCTGAATCAGTCAGGGCAGTAAGAAATTCTTCCTTCGCTCTAATATTATGTTATGCTTCCTTAACCTCATCAAGAGTAGATGGTCCATTCTAAGGAACAACATAGACATTCTTTGTAATCTTCCAATAATCTTCTCACAGACATTTCAAGCGCACTTCCAATCAGTCCTTCCATAAAGAATAGTTACTTCCATCAAATCTTGGACTGTCCTTCTTAAAGACTACACTTTGAGCTATCGTCTTGGATCTCCTTAAGCAGTTAAGATTCTACCGGAGGATCTAGCTCTGATACCAATTGTGGCAAGAGCCAAGAGGGAAGACTGAGAGGGGGGGCTGAATCAGTCTTCACCGAAATATCAAACTTAACCACAAAATACAAATCTGATAAATTGCAACAATAAGACAGATACGCAAATAACATGGAAAACTTGATTAAGGGAAAAATCACGGTGGGAATCTACCCACAATAAGATGATACTCTGTAGTGGTATGTAAAATTGTTACAATAGGGAATGCACATGCATTCAGGCAAAATGTCTAGAGCTCACTACTCAAATATAATGGTCCAGAAGGCTACAACCTTTAGGGAAGTCTCATTGACTTACAATAAGATTTAGACTACAATCCAGAAGAAATGAACTGAAAGAATAGTATCTCCAAATGCTTGACTATAGTTGCGGTTAAGAATAAATGCCTACCCTGCAATATCAATTTCACCACAATCTCAAAACTAAAGAATAAACCACTTGTTTGCACACAAACCTCTCTCTAATAATGCAAACACAACATCGACACCCAAACTACATGACTATATTACCTATATATACAATTCATCAACCTTGACAACAAGGTTAGCTAGACCCTCAACCCTCAATTATAAAACTACATCACATGATACAAAGATCAACCGCTGGACGAATATAATGGTTTACATAATATAACATGGTCCTAAATCAAATTCCCAAATAGGCAGCTCATTAAAAAATCATGCCAATATCAACCACAACACACTACACCACTAGAAATACCGCATAACATGCAAATCATCATCGGTTGATAGAAACCACCAAAAAATCACATAATATTTAATGCAGATCGCCAAAAAAAATAGGACATGACTAATAAATAACAACAAGAATGTTAGAATCATCCAGAATAGCTACACCGACACCACTTTTCAAATCTTCATAGTGATCAACAAACTAACACTACAAACTGGATTTGAAAATCTTCCCAATCTACAATCACCGGAGAAAATCATAGGAATATGTTGACATCAATAACAACAACATATCCTAGCAGTAGTAATGACCAACAATATCCAACAATATTAACGTTCGAATGTCGATTCTGAGTGCGCCTCTCCACTTGTCGCCTGCACATGTCAGTGGGAACAACCTCGAATATTTCAAATGGCTTTCCAACCCTCTTTTCCCTCCTCTTCTTTCTTTCAAATCTATCCTCTCTCTTCATTCAATCTCTCTAGATTCTTGACACAATTTCTCTTATTCTCTAGTTCTCTCTCACTTGCTACAGTAGTCTCTATTTTGCTACAACACTTTCAATCTCTTACAACTCTCTTGGATTTCTCAAGCATCGTTGGTAATATGTTTCTATCATTCTATTTATCCTATCTTTGAGCATCTTCAGATTCATCACATCCATTATCCATCAAATCATTTATCATTTATCATTTATCTCATCTTGCATTTATTTTATTTATCTATATATCTATCAAGCTGTCTGTGGAGGTGGAAACACCAAAATAGGGAGTTGTCTGAGGCAAGTCCCCAAGAAACCCTAAACATTTTTCCTTTTTGGCTTTTGTGCAAGTTACATTAGATAGGATTTATCTAGCTGGAGGCTTCATAGCGTGGACCTTTTTTTGTCTATTTTCTTCCCTTTTATCCTTCCATTTTATCTTGGTTATTTCGTAAATCACAATTACTAGTTTAGCTTCATTGTTTTCCATGTTTTTATTGTATTATAATCATACTTGGAACTTTCTGTATGAACTTTGTACCTTGTTCGTATAGGACAACAACATGTCATGCTGGTTTCCTAGACCCATGTGCTCGTCCTCTAGACAGAGGCTTGACAGAGTCGTCTGAGAGTCTTAAATTGCGGTTAACTGCTTAACTCTGTTATTTTTATCCCCTAGCTCACCTTAGCACTAGTTCAAGTGAGGTAGCAGAAGATCAATTTATCCTCTAAGATTCATCATCTTGGAGGTGAGAAATCCCCTCCTCTACAAGAATATCTATATGAATGAAAATGGATTGCATAATAAGACAAAATTGATGAAGTTGAAATATACGAGATTAAGCATTGTTAATTTTCACAATTGTAAATTTGGGATATACTTCTAAGAAATAAGTTTATATATAGTTCTCATCATAATTTTGATTAATAAAATGATTCTCTTGAAACTATTTGTTAATTTAAAATAAATAAATAAAGGTAAAAGATATCTATGAATCAAAAGAAGAAAATAATGTAATATTTAATCTTGGCATATTCAATTCAATGGTTGATTTATTTTTAGTTGTGGTGTATATACATTTCGTGCTACTGAGGCCAACAGCTAAATTACAAGGGGACAAATGTTATGTGACTTTTGCTCTGAGATAAAGTTATGAAATAAGCTTTTTAGAATTGAAAAGGGAGATAAAAATAAAGGATATTAAAATCCATTGGTTTAAATGAATATTAATAAATGATGCTAATGAAAACTCTCTTCAAAGATATGATTGATTATATATAAGAAAGGGTAAATAAAGGTGACCTTTTTGAAAGCATTTGATGGTTTACAAACCACCCCTTAAAAGGTTAAATAAGTCTTTTATGTGAGAGTTTGAAGGTGGGGAGATCACTCATGGAAGAAGAAGAAGAAGAAGAAGATACAACTAACTACTCATGCATTTAACGTCCATTAACAAGATAAACAATTAACCGTCATGTACATATTCACCAAAGTACTATACGAAAACGGAAATAAATACAACTCTACAATTAATCTTCCCTAGGGTATATCAACGACATTAACTAATATATCTATTGAGTATAATCACACCAATAATATATCATCATAAGCATACCATCATCATGATTACTACCATCATCTAATGCATTTTAACTCAACTATGATTATCTCTTTTCATGCATACATAAGATTCTTTGCTAGACTATCTATCATGATTTCATTCTTAATAATGCAAATACCAATAACCACTTGGATTGATTTTAAAGCACCAATTCAAAATGTTCCTAATCCCAATCACTTGTTCAACATCCTAGCATCATTATTCCATTTCTAATACTAATTACCACATTACTAATCCATTTCTTTAATCATCATAGACATTCACATAACACTAAATGCATATCCATAGAACCAATTCCATTAATGAGAATTATCCAAGATACAACAAGATACATCAATATGTTCACGTAATATATCATCTACCATTACATATACATCAACCATTTTACATAAAGGAGCATAGCTCTCAACTACCAATACAGATACATCATCAATTCTAAACATACATATGCCAAATGAATTATATACATCAATCTGCTACAAGTTTCCATCCATAGATGAAGAGATAAGAATCCACATCCATGTACAAGAGCATCCAATGAAGAACATCCCAATGGAAGAAGGCATCAAACCACTTGACCATGTGGAACCATAAGCAACCACCCCTTGTGCTAGGAGATCATACAAGATCTCACTCACACTCTAGATCTAGGTTGAAACATATCAACCAAAGGATACAACACAAGGCTAACTGAAAGAGAAAGACATAAACACAAGACCTCTAGAGGCGACATGTCAAATCAAGACTCAAGGTACTAGGACCTACATGTAGGGAAAGAGTGTCATCACATGCAATCTTAATGGGAATTGGGGCACCTGTACCGACATCCAAGATTCTCATGCGGAATCATCTCAACCTTGAGGGAGTGAGGGAGATTAGCTTACTTGGGTCACCAAGGCCTTCCCAATCCTATCTTAGATTACCACCTCTGGGCAAGGCAGTGGGGCCACCATTTCCATTCCTTATCTTATTAAGATGAATTACTCTACTACCCAACCCTCCTAGAATTAATTGATTATATTATAATTTGATTACAAGGTAAACTCCTAATGATATATTCTGGCGATCTAGACCCCGGGTAGCCTATTTGTCTACCCCTCGCAACCCCAGTCACTCACTTGGAAGCCCACTCCCCCTAGCATGCACATATAACTTAGGGTTGTACAATACACTTAACATAAACAAGAGCTCTCAATACATCCTAACCAGATAACCAAGGTTTAACAATAAAAAATAATCTCCAAAAGATATGAACATATGTCATAATCGTAGCCTCACAAGCAGCATAAAATATACATCAAAATAACAAAAGAACACTCAATATGAGCCCAAGAGAAAATGTTAGTGAGGCGCAAACTCTTTCTTTTGACAATAAATAATACATATAACCCAATTCAATCAATAAACTGGTCCTGGAACAACTCAAGAACCTTGAAAACCAAAAGACAACAACCTCTGGAAAGATAGAGAAACAAAAAAATTAACTCAGAATGCCCTAAAACTATCACAAAAGACAAACAAGAAGATTAGCGCATTCACAACTTCCGGTATAACATACATAGACTTCTGCAGTGCATACACAGATTTCTACAGGGCATCTATAGACTTCTGCAACACATATGTAGATTTTGTAGCACTAAAACAACAGAATAAAATACTCAGGGACATAAATTAGATATTTGTATCATCATATATTAATCATAGAACATCTAGTAACATCCAAGTTACTTGCAAGCTAACATGCCAATTTATAGACTACAACCCTAAACAAAATCTATTCAGACCTCCAAGAAGTATATAAAATTACAATTCATGAATCTATTGACATCAATGACAAAAGGGGGGGGGGTGAATCAGTTGTTAACAGATTATATCAATTAATCCACTTAATAACCTTTAACCAGATTAAGTACCGGTAAAGCAGAAACAAATATCGGTAAATAATACAACTTAACAATTAAACAAATACTCAATGCAAACCAATCATACCACATAACACCATGATTTGTACGTGGAGAACCCAGAAAGGGAAAATCCAGGGTGGGAAGCGTACCCATAGTTACATGATACTTCTGCAGAAAGTATGTGATACAATGAGAGGCCTGCACATGCAGGAAGGCACATTGCCTAGAGCGCACTACTCATTATAAAAGAGTCTCACTGACTATAGGGAGGTTATAACCACCTCAAGATAAATGGACAACAATCCAGAGTAATGAACTGTCAGAGATAACATCTACCATGCCTAATTACAGTCCTGGTTAAGCTCAATACCAAAGGCCTTTGACCTCTTCCTTAATCCCAATTCGATCACCTATGATCAACCAAATCTCCTTCACATACGATATTGCATTTCAAGACCATGACACTTATTTCATATTTCCATACCATGATCTACAATGAGATCTTACATCATTTTATACCAACCCTAAGGCCTAAACCAATTAGGTCGACCACCTAAAAGATATTACAATAATATCATTACATAAATACATATTACAATGATATGCCATGTCGTCTCAAGACCAAAACAACAATAACCAATCCATAAAACATCCCAAACCATCTCGGTAACATGTAGAGCACACGTTAAAAAGATACCGGTCCAAAACCTAGATAGGCACCAGACCTATTCTGGGTCCATTATGCTAAAGCAATGTCTTCAAGCTATTTCGAGCATGATCAAAAAACATATTCAACATCCTGAAATCCATGTAGAAGCTGCACCAACACCACGTATGCATCCTATCAAGATTCCTTAGTAAAAGCATTTACAAGAGTGTATGATAGCATCCGATCACCAAGTCAATACCAACTAACCAAAACATGCTACAGGAACATGTAACACATAAAATAAAACATACTCCATTGATCCAAACATGTCATAAGTATCCAATAGATAGTCTCTTCTATCGGTAACACTAGATCTTCTACCGGTAACCAAAACATGTCTATCGGTAACCAACCATAATAGCTAGTGTTGACATCAATGACAAAACATCAATTAAACACATAATAAATTCATCCATAATTCCAACAATCTCCCCATTTGGCATTCATGGAAACACTAGATATGAAAAACATCTAAGTACCAAAAAAATGCCAAACAAATTTCCCCCTATGGAAGACAACCAACAATCTCCTGAATATCAATAACTCTCCCTTTGTGAATGATATCCTTGTAAAGTTTTGAAATTTGACAAAAATATAAAAGTAAGAATATATAAACCTCTGAATCTCAAAGATGACTACTCCCCCTGAGTAGTAGCACTACTCATCAGTGCCTAAATGAATAGTATCTATGATAATGCATGTCAGATTGATGAAAAAATGCATCAATCAAGTCTTTGTTGGAGGGGCAGAAACCCCTAACCTATCTCTCAAATACTTAAATGATTCCTTAGATAGTGGTTTAGTGAATATATCTACAATTTGTTCTTTAGTGTTCACATAAACCAATTTCACTTCCTTTCCTTCTACCTTATCCTTCATAAAGTTATACTTTATTGATATATGTTTACTCTTAGAGTGAAATACCGGATTCTTAGACATGTCAATAGTTGCAGAGTTATCACAGTAGATTACTACCAGCTCACTACAATTTACCTTTATATCCTTCAACATTTGCTTCATCCACAAGACCTGAGTGCAATTAGTTGTTGCTGCAACATATTCAACTTCTACAGTAGATAAAGAAATGCATTACTATTTTTTGCTGATCCATCAAACCAATTTCTTTCCAAGAAAGAAAGCTCCACTAGAAGTGCTTTGCCTGTCATCAGTATCCCCTGCCCAATCTGAGTCAGTATATGCACATAAAGTGAAATCGTCATTTCTAGAATACCATAAGCCATATTCTATTGTTCCTTGCAAATATCGAAATATCCTCTTTACTGCACATTCATCATTTTATTTAGGATTACTTTGATATCTTGAAAGAATACTTACTGCATTTATAATATCTGGTCTAGTCTGAGTTAGATATAATAGACCACTAATCATAGACTTATACCTTGTCCGATTTACCGGTGTAGAAGTATCCTTGATAGATTATTTCTCACTTGTCACCATAGGAGTACTTACTAGTTTGGAATTATCCATACCAAACTTCAGCAACAATTTCCTCAGATACTTAGTTTGACTGAAAAAGATGCCTTTGTCAGTTTGAGTAATCTACAAACCTAAGAAAATTTTTAGCTCACCAATCACGGACATTTCAAATTCATTTGTCATGTTGTTAGCAAATTCCATGCACAATTTATCTTCTCCTCCAAAAATGATATCATCAACAAATACTTCAATAATCAGAATAGCATCATCAATAATTTTATAATATAAATTACTATCAGCATTGCCTTTAGTAAAACCAAGCTTCAAAATATATTTATCCAACCTTGCATACCAAACTCTAGGAGCTTGTTTCAATCCATATAAAGCTTTCTTCAATCTGCAAACCATATCTTTATCATCTGTCAGTGAAAATCCATTAGGTTGTTTAATGTATACTTCTTCTTCAAGTTTGCCATTCAAAAATGCACATTTAACATCCATTTGATAAACATTATAGTTCTTATAATCTGCATAGGCAAGAAATAGTCTACCAGCTTCAATTCTAGCTACAGATGACAATGTCTCACCATAATCAATTCCTTCCATTTGAGAATATCCTTTACAAACCAATCTATTTTATTTTCTTACAACTTGACCATCCTCATTCAATTTATTCCTAAAAACCCATTTAGATCCAATAACATTCTTATTTTTGGGTCAAGGAACTAAAGTCCAAGTCTCATTATTTTCTATCTAATCTAATTCATCTTCCATAGCCTTTAACCAATATTTATCCTTACAAGCTTCAATAATAGATGTCGGTTCAATAAGAGAAATAAGACACACCTCTTCATTTGTCAAACTTCTTCTTGTCATAACTCTGTTCTTCCTATCTCTAATGAACTGATCTTTAGAATGATTTAATCTTACATACCTTGGTGTCTTTTGAACTCCAGGTTCACTACTCAGATCATCAGTCACAGTTGAATTTTATGATTGTTCCAGTGTAACTGTCTCAGTTTCTTGTACCGGTTGAGGCATTGTCGATTCAGTTATGATCTTTTCTACTATCGGTTCCTTGTCATATAATATGGATTGATTTATCTACTGCTCATCCACTTTCACATTAGAACTCTCCACAATTATTTGCAATCTTTTGTTATAACATCTATATGCTTTTCTTTGAATTGAATAACCAAGAAATATCCCTTCATCACATCTAGGATCAAACTTTCCAATTGAATCATCTCTTCATTTACATCCAAAATTTCTGAAATATTTAATAGTAGGTGTATGTACAAACCATAATTCATAACGGAGCTTACCGGTTTCACCTTTGATGTGAACTCTGTTGAATGTGTAGATAGTTGTACTCACTGCTTCTCTCCACTAGATGTGAGGCAATTTGGCTTCCATCATAATAGATCTTGTTGCATCCAAAATGGTTATGTTCTTTTGTTTCACTACTCCATTTTGCTGAGGAGTCCGAGGTGTAGATAGTTGTCTCCTAATTCCATTTGTCTCACAATAACTGTTAAATTCATGAGAAGTGAACTCACTACCTTGATCTGATCTTAGACATTTGATTTTCAATCTAGTTTCTATTATAATATTTTCTTTAAAGATCTTGAATTTCTCAAAGGCTTTAGACTTCTCCCTAAGAAATGTCACCCACATCATTCTAGAATAGTCATCAATAATCAACATGAAATACCTATCACCTTGAAATCTTCTAGTCCTTACTGGACCACATAAGTCAATATGAATCAAATCAAGTACATCATTAGATTTATCATGTATGCTCTTAAAATAAGTTCTAACTTTCTTTCCCAATTGACATTCCTTACATATCAAATTATGAGGCTTCATAATCTTAGGTATATCTCTAACTGCCTTAATTGAACTGATCTTAACAATACAATCAAAATTAACATGACACAACCTCTTATGACATAACCAACTCTCATCAATATGAGAAATCAAACATGTCTTATTACAAGTGTTCAAGTAAACGATGTTATCTCCAGTCTGAATACTAGTTGCAATCTCGAAACCAGTCTTGTTAATGATTTTACATTTTCTATCTTTAAATTGAAGTTGGAAACCCTTGTCCACCAATTGACCAACACTTATAAGATTATTATTTAAAACTTCTACATAATAGACATTGTCAGTATTATGCTTTCAATCTAGAGAAATAGTACCTCTACCTTTGATCATACATGCTTTGTCATCTCCAAATTTGACTTGACTGCCATTGTATTCTTGCAGGGATAGGAATTTTCTTTTATCTCCAGTCAAATGATGTGAGCATCCACTATCAATTACCGATTCATCCTTATCTTCAACTTTTGATGCCAGGGACTTTTCTTCATTCATGATAGCCGGTTCTTGTTCATCTTCCTTTAAAGCATATAACACCCATTCTTTTCCATTGTTAGATCCACTAGCAAAGTCTTCTTCCAGTTCATCCCCAGAGTCATCACATATTCCTTCCTCATCTGCTATGTATTATTGTTTCCTTTTATTGAATCTAAATCTATTCTCGTTAGGCTTAAATGATTTCTTAACTCTTTCCTCAAACCTTGCATTCCTTTGAGGACATCTAGATGCAAAATGACCAATCTTGTTACATGCAAAAAATTTAAAAGGTTCTTTTCCTTCATACTTACTTCCTATCGGTCCAATAGGTACTCTTCTATAAAATAAGGCTTCAAGTTGCTCAAATTCTTCATCTTCTTTCTGTTGGTATTTTAGTATGGTTTTGTCATTGATGTCAACACCTACTAACACTTATCAACTCTGGCACTTTGGAGAATCAACAACATTCACTAGCAAGCAAATGACTCATGTACAGTCACCAGTATCTGGTACACCGGCAGGATATAATGATCACCAACACTTGGAATGGCATGGAAAACACTTGGTTATGTTGAAGACATTGTTTGGAAACTTTGTCTTGGAGATTTGATTATTGGTATATTCGTATTTGCATATTTGTTGTTACCAGCAAATAGGTCCAGGTTATACATCGGCAGGTTTATATTTTCCAGATCAGCATGGCACACTATGGATATGATTTATTATTGTTGTAAATGCATTAAGCCGACATGTTGAATCATTCATTGCCTTGGGCATTAATTTATTTGTAAATTGATTTTATTGTAATATCCTTTAGAGCCGACCTACTAAAATTGGTCCTAGGTTATGATATAAATGTAACATCTTACTTGTAAGATCGAATGTGGAATGAAAAGAAGAATTGTGACAAGGTATATGCGAGAATAAGCAGATTTATATACACAAACATCATTTGAAGGTGAAGCAAGGTTTTTGTAAAAGCATATCAGAACTACACCAGTACTGAATCCAACATATGAAGATGTTATTTTGAGCAGTACATTCTTATTGGATTTAACATTCCAATTGTAGTCAGTGTGACTCCTATTTTGTGTTTGAGTAGTGAGCTCTACGCACTTGGCCTTTCTGCATGTGCAGACCCCATTTGTATACACTTACTATCTGTAGTAGTATCATCTGATTGTAGGTAAGGTTTCCCACCATGGTTTTTCCCCTTATAGGGTTTCCACATACAAATATTGGTGTTAAGTGTTGTGGATGACTTTGTCTTTTTGTTTCATGCATTAATCTTTACCGCTATTGCAATTATCTATTAAAACTGTCCACCAGTATAAAAGACTGGTTTAACGGTATTAAGCAATAAGTTGGTTAAGTTGTTTTGGTTTGAATTTATTTGACAACTGATTCACCCCCCCCCCCCCCCCCCCCTCTTAGTTGTCTCCAAGATCTAACAATTGGTATCAGAGCTTAGTCCTCTTTTGGAGAAGTTTAACAACTTGAGGAGATCCAATGTCTATTTCAGGAAGGACAGTCCTAAACTTGATGGAACCAACTATGGCATATGAAAAATCTGAATGGAGACACATTTAAATTACATTGGAAAGGACATCTAAGAAGTTACAAAGAATGGCTATACTGCTCCTACTCTCGGTTTGCCTAATCCACCTACCTTGGGAAAAGATGAAGAAAATGATTGCAAAGCAAGAGAAGCACTTTTGAGCACATTAACAGATCAGAAAATCATGGGATTATTAGATAGGTCCACTGCTAAAGCTATTTGAGATCATTTGGAAACACTGAATGAAGGAGATTTGAAAGTCAAAATTGCAAAGCTTGAAAACTTCCAGGTTAGGTATGAAAATCTGAAAATGGAAGAAGATGAAAGGATTTCTGTTTTTATGGAAAGAGTTAATGAAATTGTTTTGGGTATTAAATGTTGTGGAGGAACCTTAAGTGAAGATGAAGTTGTTTCAAAAGTTTTAAGAGGATTTCCACCAGGATATAAAATGAAAGTCGTTGCTATAAATGAGTTAAGAACAATACCTAATACATCAGTAACTAGAGATACATTGATTGGAAAACTTTCTACCTTTGAAATTAAGGAAATTGGTCCTGTTGCTACTATAAAGATAGATTTAACCTTTAAAGCATCAACATCATCTGCATCATCATTTGACAAATCTGATTGGAAAGCCTTTTATACAAGAGAACTTGAAGAAAGCAGGAAATAAAATGAAGAACTTGAAGAACTTGAAGCACTATTTCCAAGGAAAATGCCTAAAGGTCTAGTTGGAAGTAAGTATGAAGGTAAAGCACCCTTTAAATGTTTTAATTGTAATAAGATTGGTCACATGGCTTCAAGATGCCCTGATAGACATGCTAGAATAAGAGAAGAATAAAGACAAATCTTGTTATCTTGCTGATGAAGGAGTGACTGATGATTCTGATGAGGATCCAACAAACAATGGATGGGTTTTTGTTGCTATAACAGAAGACCAACCAGTACCTACCATTCAACTGGTAGAGCAGGCCTTGGTAGCTAAAGTTGAAGTAAAGGATGAATGGATCATTGATTCGGGATGCTCACATCATATGGCAGGAGATAAAAGTAAATTCTTGAACTTTCAAGAATATAATGGAGGTCTAGTGAGATTTGGAGATGATAAAGCTTGTTTGATCAAAGGTAAAGGTAGAATATCTCTTGATGGAAAGAATAATACTGACAATGTTTACTATGTTGAAGGTTTAAAGAATAATCTTTTGAGTGTTGGTCAATTAGTTGAGAAAGGGTTTCAGTTACAATTCAAAAATGGAAAATGCAAAGTCATGAATAGAACTGGTTTAGAAATTGCAACCGGTAATCAAACTAGAGGTAATATCTTTCATTTGAATAACAGTGAAAAAACATACTTAATTACACATATTGATGAAAGTTGGCTATGGCATAAGAGACTCTATCATGTAAACTTTGATTGCAAGGAAAAATCAGTACTACTAAGGTAGCTAGAGATTCACCTAAAATTGTCAAACCTCACAATACAGTATGTAAGGAATGTCAATTTGGAAAACAAGTTAGAGACACCTTCAAAAGTATTCCAAAAAAATCCAATAATGCTCTTGACTTAATTCACACTGATTTATGTGTGTTGGTATTTTGGTATGGTTTTGTCATTGATGTCAACACCTACTGAATACAAGCACTTTGAAGATCCAGTAACATTCACCAACAAGCAAGTAAACTGTGCAACAGTTACTGGTATATGGTTCACCGGCTGGATATATTGTTCACCGATACCTGGAATGATATGGAAGACACTTGGTAATGTCGAAGACATCATGTGGACAGTTTGTTTTTAAGAATTAATCATTGGTATATTCATATTTGCATATTTGCTTTTACCGGCATCGAGGTTATCTAGGGTTACACCGGCAGGTTTATCTTTTCCAGATCAGCATGGCACACTATAGAGATGATTTATTATTGTTATAAATGAATTTAGCCGACATGTTTAATCGGTTATTGCTATGGATATTATATTGTATAAAAATGTTTTATTATCTTATTTGTAAGATCAAGTGTGGAATGCGAAAAAGAATTGAGTGAAGGTATATGCGAGATCAAGTAGGGATATACATGAAGACATCATTTGAAGGTGAAGTTAGGTTTTTGTAGAAGCATATCAGCATTACATCAGTACTGAATCCAACATATGAAGATGCTATTTTGTGCAGTACATTCTTATTGGATTTAACCATCCAACTGTAGTCAGCGTGACTCCCATTTTGTCATTGAGCAGTGAGCTCTAGGCTGTTGGCCTTTCTGCATGTGAAGACCCCATTTATGTACACTTACTATCTGCAGTGGTATCATCTGATTGTGGGTAAGGTTTCCCACCACGGTTTTCCCCTTACAGGGTTTCCACGTACAAATATTGGTGTTATGTGTTGTGGATGACTTTATGTTTATGTTTCATGCATTAATCCTTACTGGTATAGCAATTTACTGTTAACACTGTCTACCGGCATACTTAACTGGTTTATCGGTATTAAGCATTAAGTTGGTTAATTAGTTTTTGGTTTGAATTTATTAGACAACTGATTCACCCCCCCCCCTCTCATTTGTCTCCGGGACCTAACAATTGGTATCAGAGCTTAGTCCTCTTTTGTAGAAGTTTAACAACTTGAGGAGATCCAATGTCTACTAATTATTTTAGGAAGGACAGTCCTAAACTTGATGGAACCAACTATGGGATATGGAAGATCAGAATGGAGACACATCTAAATTGCATTGGTAAAGACATCTGGGAAGTTACTAAGAATGGTTATACTGCTGTTGTAGCTGGTCAGAATGCTCCAACTACCTTAGCTAAAGATGAAGAAAATGACTGCAAAGCAAGAGAAGCACTTTTGAGCACATTAGCAGATCAACAAATCATGGGATTATCAGATAGGTCTACTACTAAAGCTATTTGGGATCACTTGGAAACATTGAATGAAGGAGATTCCACAGTCAAAATTTCAAAACTTGAAAGCTTTCGAGTCAGGTATGAACATCTGAAAATGGAAGAAGATGAAAGGATTTATGCTTTTATGGAAAGAGTAAATGAAATTGTTTTGGGTATTAAATGTTGTGGAGGAACCTTGAGTGAGGATGAAATTGTTTCAAAAATTTTAAGAGGTTTTCCACCGGCATATAAAATGAAGGTTATTACTATAAATGAGTTGAGAACAATGCCTAATACATCAGTAACTAGGGATACATTGATTGGAAAACTTTTAGCCTTTGAAATTGAGGAATTTGGTCCTGTTGCTAGTATAAAAATTGATTTGGCCTTTAAAGCATCAACATCATCTGCTCCATCATTTTACAAATCAGACTGGAGAGCCTTTTATGCAAGAGAACTTGAAGAATCCAGAAAGGAGAATGAAGAGCTTGAAGAACTTGAAGCACTATTTGCAAGGAAAATGCCAAAAGGTCCAATTGGAAGTAAGTATGAAGGTAAAGCACCCTTTAAATGTTTTAACTGCAATAAGATTGGTCATATGGCTTCAAGATGCCCTGATAGACATGCTAGACTAAGAGAAGAAGCTAGAAGAACATACAAGCCTAATCTTGAATATCAGAGATACAGATTTAAAAAGAACAAAGATAAATCTTGTTACATTGTTGATGAAGGTGTGACTGATGATTCTGATGAGGATCCAATAGACAATGAATGGGTTTTTGTTTTTATAACAGAAGATCAACCGACACCTACTGCTCCACTGGTAGAAAAAGCCCTAGCAGCTAAAGTTGAAGCAAAGAATGAATGGATCATTGACTCAGGATGCTCACATCATATGACTGGAGACAAAGGTAAATTCTTGAACTTTCAATAATGCAATGGAGGTTTAGTAAGATTTGGAGATGACAAAGCCTGTTCAATCAAAGGTAAGGGTTCAATATCTCTTGATGGTAAGCATAAAACTGACAATGTCTACTATGTTGAAGGATTAACGCATAATCGTTTAATTGTTGGTCAATTAGTTGAGAAGGGATTTCAGTTACAATTTAAAAATAGAAAATGTAAAATCATGAATAGAACTGGTTTGGAAATTGCAACCGGTAATCAGACTAGAGGCAATATCTTTCATTTGAATAACAGTGAAAAGGCATGCTTAATTGCACATATAGATGAAAGTTGGTTATGGCATAAGAGATTATGTCATGTAAACTTTGATTGCATGGTAAAAATCAGTACTTCTAAGGCAGTTAGAGATCTACCTAAAATTGTGAAACCTCAGAATACAATTTGTAAGGAATGTCAATTTGGAAAACAAGTTAGAGCTAGTTTCAAAAGTATTCCAAAAAAATCCAATAATGCTCTTGATTTGATTCACACTAATTTTTGTGGTCCAGCTAGAACTAGAAGCTTACAAGGTGATAGATATTTCATGCTAATTATTGATGATTACTCTAGAATGTGTTGGGTTACTTTTTTCAGAGAGAAATCAGAAGTACTTGGAAAGTTCAAACTATTCAAAGCAATGGTTGAAAATGAAACCGGTAAGAAAATCAAATGTTTAAGATCAGACCAAGGAGGAGAATTCACATCTAAGGACTTTAATACATTCTGTGAAGTGAATGGAATCAGAAGACAGTTATCAGCACCTCGGACACCACAGCAGAATGAAGTTGTTGAAAGGAAAAACAGAACTATCTTGGATGCAGCTAGAAGTATGTTATCAGAAGCAAATCTACCACATGTGTATTGGAGAGAGGAAGTTAGCACTACTGTCTATACATTCAACAAAGTTCACATCAAAGGTGAAACCGGTAAGACCCCTCATGAACTATGGTTTGGTAACACTCCTACTCTTAAGTATTTCAGAATTTTTGGAAGTAAATGTTATATTAGAAGAGATGAGTATATTGGCAAATTTGATCCTAGAAGTGATGAAGGAATATTTCTTGGTTATTCATCTAAGAGCAAGGCATATAGATGTTTTAATAAAAGACTACAGAAAATTGTTGAGAGTACAAATGTAAATATTGATGAACAATTCAGAGGAACTTCAAGATATATAGACTCTAAACCGACAGCAGAAATTGTGACAAATGAACCTATACTGAATCCACCGGTACAGAATGAAGATCCAGTTACCTCGGTATCATCAGAAGATTCCACAATAATTGAAGAACAACAACAAACTAAGACACCCCGGTATGTAAGATTGAATCATTCTGAAGATTAGATAGTTGGAAACAAATTTAAGGGAGTTATGACAAGAGGAAGATTGGAAAATGAAGAGGTATATCTTATTTCTCAAATTGAACCATCATCTATCAATGAGGCATGTGAAGATAAATTTTGGATTAAAGCTATGGAAGAAGAATTACGACAAATTGAGAAAAATAATACTTGGACATTAGTTCCCCGGCCTAAAGATAAAAATGTAATTGGAACTAAATGGGTATTTAGAAACAAACTTAATGAAGATGGTAAGGTTGTCAGAATTAAAGCAAGACTAGTGTGTAAGGGATATTCTCAGAAAGAAGGAGTTGATTACAATGAAACCTTTGCACCGGTAGCCAGAATTGAGGCAGTTAGATTATTTTTCGCTTTTGCAGCTTACAAGGACTAGAAAGTTTATCAAATGGATATTAAATGTGCATTTTTCAATGGAGATCTTAAAGAAGAAGTATATATTGAACAACCTGATGGATTTTCTTTGATAGATGACAATGATATGGTTTGTAGGTTAAGAAAAGCTTTGTATGGATTGAAACAAGCCCCAAGAGCTTGGTATGCAAGGTTGGATAAGTATCTTTTGAAGATTGGTTTTACTAAAGGAAATGTAGATAGCAATTTATACTACAAAATAACTAATGATGACATCTTGATTATTGAAGTATTTGTTGATGATATAATCTTTGGAGGAGAAGATGAATTATGTAAGGAATTTTCTCTTGAAATGCAGCAAGAATTTGAAATATCTATGATTGGAGAAATAAAATTCTATTTAGGTTTGCAGATTTCTCAGACTGATAAAGGTATATTTTTGAGTCAATCCAAGTACTTGAAAGAATTACTAAAGAAATTTGGGATGGAGAACTCTAAACTTGTAAGCACACCTATGACTATAAATGACAAATTATCTCAAAGGGATGAATCTACACCTGTTAATCCAACTAGATACAAATCTATGATAGGAGGTTTACTGTATTTGACACAAACTAGGCTTGATATTATGAATGCAGTATGTATTGTTTCTAGATTTCAGAGTAATCCTAGGGAAAATCATGAATCAGTAGTAAAAAGGATTTTCCGGTACCTACAAGGCACAACAAATCTTGGATTATGGTATCCTAAAGATGAAAATTTTGATCTATGTGCATACACAGATGCAAATTGGGTAGGAGATGTAGATGATAGAAAAAGCACCACTGGAGCAGCATTGTTTCTTGGAAATAGATTAGTTTCTTGGTTGAGTAAGAAACAGAGTTGTACATCTTTATCAACAGCAGAATCAGAATATGTTGCAGCAGCAACTAACTGTACACAGGTATTATGGCTTAAGAAAATGTTGAAAGACATAAAGGTAAAATGCAAGGAACCCATTACTATATACTGTGATAACATTGTAGCAATTGATATATCTGAGAATCCAGTATTACATTCTAAAACAAAACATGTTTCTATCAAACTGAATTTTCTAAGGGAAAAAGTTGAAGAAAAGGAGATAAAACTAGTTTATGTGAATACTAAAGAACAACTTGCAGATATTTTCACAAAACCTTTGCCTAAGGAGACTTTTGAGTATCTCAAAGATTAGCTTGGAGTCATACCACCACCGATAGAGACTTAGATAGTTAATGATTCTCATCAACCGACAGAATTGAAAGACAAATCTTTTACTCCGGTCTTTGATGAGGAAGCTACTTCTCAGGGGGAGTAGTTAGTATATTGAATTGATTGGTATTTTGTATATGAACTTTGGCATTTGATGTCAAAGGGGGAGAGATATCTATGGAAAAACACATTATCTTTTGAGGAAAGATTGGTATTGAAAATAAATCTTTGGATAAACACATGTTGCTCCCAGGGGGAGAAATGGAGATTGTTGATTTTTGGTATTCGGCATTTCTGTTTTGGCCCTTTGATGGTTTTTCCATCTTGTGTTGCCATCAATGCCAAAGGGGGAGATTGTTGGT
The DNA here is from genome assembly GCF_030272615.1 of Cryptomeria japonica. Lineage (NCBI taxonomy): Eukaryota > Viridiplantae > Streptophyta > Pinopsida > Cupressales > Cupressaceae > Cryptomeria > Cryptomeria japonica. Next base: position 609,183,928 of record NC_081414.1, on the reverse strand, counting down.
ATTTTGGTATGGTTTTGTCATTGATGTCAACACCTACTGAATACAAGCACTTTGAAGATCCAGCAACATTCATCGGCAAGCAAGTAAACTGTGCAACAGTTACTGGTATATGGTTCATCGGCAAGATATATTGTTCACCGATACTTGGAATGATATGGAAGACACTTGGTAATGACGAAGACATCATGTGGACACTTTGTTTTGAAGAATTAATCATTGGTATATTCATATTTCCATATTTGCTTTTACCGGCAAATAGGTCCAGGTTATCTAGGGTTACACCGGTAGGTTTATCTTTTCCAGATCAACATGGCATGCTATTGAGATGATTTATTATTGTTATAAATGCATTTAGCCGACATGTTTAATTGGTTATTGCATCGGATATTATATTGTATAAAAATGTTTTATTATCTTGTAGAGCCGACCTACTAAAATTGGTCTTAGGGTATGGTATAAATGTAAGATCTTATCTGTAAGATCAAGTGTGGAATGCGAAAAAGAATTGAGTGAAGGTATATGCTAAATCAAGAAGGGATATGCATGAAGACATCATTTGAAGGTGAAGTTAGGTTTTTGTAGAAGCATATCAGCATTACATCGGTACTGAATCCAGCATATGAAGATGCTATTTTGTGCAGTACATTCTTATTGGATTTAACCATCCAACTATAGTCAGTGTGACTCCCATTTTGTGATTGAGCAGTGAGCTCTAAGCTGTTGGCCTTTCTGCATGTGCAAACCCCATTTATGTACACTTACTATCTACAATAGTATCATCTGATTGTGGGTAAGGTTTCCCACCATGGTTTTTCCCCTTACAGGGTTTCCACATACAAATATTGGTGCTATGTGTTGTGGATGACTTTATGTTTATGTTTCATGAATTAATCCTTACCGGTATAGCAATTTACTGTTAATAGTGTCTACCGGCATACTTAACTGGTTTACCGGTATTAAGCATTAAGTTGGTTAATTATTTTTTGGTTTGAATTTATTAGACAACTGATTCACCCCCCCCCCCCCCTCTCAGTTGTCTCCAGGACCTAACAATGTGGTCTAGCTAGAACTAAAAGTTTACAAGGTGATAGATATTTCATGCTAATCATTGATGACTATTCTAGAATGTGTTGGGTTACTTTTCTCAGAGAACAATCAGAAGCACTTGGGAAGTTCAAACTGTTCAAAGCAATGGTAGAAAATGAAACCGGTAAGAAAATCAAATGTCTAAGATCAGATCAAGGAGGAGAATTTACATCTAAGGAATTTAATGCATTTGGTGAGGTGAATGGAATCAGAAGATGACTATCAGCACCTCGGACACCACAACAAAATGAAGTTGTTGAAAGAAAAAATAGAATTGTCTTGGATGTAGCTAGAAGTATGTTATCAGAAGCAAACCTATCACATGTATATTGGAGAGAGGTGGTAAGTACAACGGTCTATACATTCAACAAAGTTCACATCAAAGGTGAAACTGGTAAGACTCCTCATGAACTATGGTTTGGTATTACTCCTACTCTTAAAAATTTTAGAATATTTGGAAGTAAATGCTATATTAGAAGAGATGAGTATATTGGGAAATTTCATCCTAGAAGTGATGAAGGAATATTTCTTGATTATTCATCTAACAATAAAGCATATAGATGTTTTAACAAAAGATTGCAAAAAATTGTTGAGAGTACAAATGTGAAGATTGATGAACAATTCAGAGGAACTTCAAGGTATATAGACTCTGAACCGGCAATAGAAATTCTAACAAATGAACCTACACTGAATCCACCAGTACAGAATGAAGATCCAGTTACACCGGTATCATCTAAAAATTTCACAGTAACTGAGGAATAACATCAAACAAAGACACCCCGGTATGTAAGATTGAATCATTCTGAAGATCGGATAATTAGAAATAAGTATAAAGGAGTTATGACAAGAGGAAGATTGGCAAATGAAGAGGTATGTCTTATTTCTCAAATTGAACCATCATCAATTAATGAGGCATGTGAAGATAAACATTGGACTAAAGCTATGGAAGAATAATTAGAACAAATTGAGAAGAATAACACTTGGACATTAGTTCTCCGACCTAAAGATAAAAATGTAATTGGAACCAAATGGGTATTCAGAAACAAACTTAATGAAGATGGTAAAGTCGTCAGAAATAAAGCAAGACTAGTGTGTAAGGGATATTCTCAAAAAGAAGGAATTGATTACAATGAGACCTTTGCACCGATAGCCAGAATTGAGGCAGTTAGATTATTTTTGGATTTTGCAACACATAAGAACTACAAAGTATATCAAATGGATATTAAATGTGCATTTCTGAATGGAGATCTTGAAGAAGAAGTTTACATTGAACAACCTGATGGATTTTCTTTGATAGATAACAAAGATATGGTTTGTAGGTTAAGGAAAGCTTTGTATGGATTGAAGCAAGCTCCAAGAGCTTGGTATGCAAGATTGGATAAGTATCTTTTGAAGATTGGTTTTTCTAAAGGTAATGCTGACAGCAACTTATATTATAAAGTGACTAATGATGACATCTTGGTTATAGAATTTTTTGTTGATGATATAATCTTTGGAGGAGAAGATGGTTTATGTGAAGAATTTTCTATTGAAATGCAGCAAGAATTTGAAATGTCTATGATTAGAGAAATAAAATTCCTTTTAGGATTGCAGATTTCACAGATTGACAAAGGTATATTCTTGAGTCAATCCAAGTACTTAAAGGAGTTACTATAGAAATTTGGGATGGAGAACTCTGAACCGGTAAGCACACCTATGACTACAAGTGACAAACTATCACTAAGGGATGAATCTACACCTGTTAATCCAACTAGGTACAAATCTATGATAGGAGGTTTACTGTATTTGACACAAACCAAACCTGATATCATGAATGCAGTATGTATTGTTTCAAGATTTCAGAGTAATCCTAGAGAAAATCCTGAGTTAGTAGTGAAAAGGATTTTCCAGTACTTACAAGGCACTACAAATCTTGGATTATGGTATCCTAGAGATGAAAACTTTGAATTATGTGCATACACAGATGCAAATTGGGCAGGAGATGTGGATGATAGAAAAAGCACAACCGGCGGAGCATTTTTTCTTGGAAACAAACTAGTTTCTTGGTTGAGTAAGAAACAAAGTTGTACATCCTTATCAACATTAGAATCAGAATATGTTGTAGCAGCAACTAACTCTACACAAGTACTATGGCTTAAGAAAATGTTGAAAGACATAAAGGTAAAATACAAGGAACCTATAACTATCTATTGTGATAACACTGCAGCAATTGATATATCTAAGAATCTAGTACTACATTCTAAAACCAAACATGTTTCTATCAAATTGAATTTTCTAAGGGAAAATGTTGAAGCAAAAGAAATAAAACTGGTTCATGTGAATACTAAAGAGCAAATTGCAGATATTTTCACTAAACCTCTACCTAAGGAGACTTTTGAATATCTTAGAGATCAGCTTGGGGTCATACCCCCACCGGTAGATACTTAGAGAGTTGATGTTTGTCATCAACTGACAGAATTAACAGAGAATTCTTTTACTCTGGCTTTGATGAGGAAGCTACTTCTCAGGGGGATTAGTTGGTATACTAAATTGGTTGGTATTTTGTATATGAACTTGGTTTTATAGTAACTTTTGCATTTGATGTCAAAGGGGGAGAGATTGGTATGGAAAAACACAAGGAAACACATATCACTCTTAGGGGGAGAGATTGTTACTTTGGGAGAAATTACTTATATTCTGGTAATTGTTGGTATTTTGGTATTTGGCATTTCTGTTTTGGCACTTTGATGGTTTTTCCATCTTGTGTTGCCATCAACGCCAAAGGGGGAGATTGTTGGTATTTTGGTATGGTTTTGTCATTAATGTCAACACCTACTAACACTTATCAACTCTGGTACTTTGGAGAATCAGCAACATTCATTGACAAGCAAATGACTCATGCATAGTCACCGGTATCTGGTACACCGACAGGATATACTGATCACCAACACTTGGAATGGCATGGAGAACACTTGGTTATGTTGAAGACATTGTTTGGACACTTTGTCTTGGAGATTTGATTATTGGTATATTCATATTTGCATATTTGTTGTTACCGGCAAATAGGTCCAGGTTATACACCGATAGGTTTATCTTTTCCAGATTAGCACGGCATGCTATGGATATGATTTATTATTGTTGTAAATGAATTAAGCTGACATGTTGAATTGGTCATTGCATCAGGCATTACTTTATTTGTAAATTGATTTTATTGTAATATCCTTTAGAGCCGACCTACTAAAATTGGTCCTAGGTTATGATATAAATGTAAGATCTTATTTGTTAGATCGAATATGGAATGAAAAGAAGAATTGTGAGAAGGTATATGCGTGAATAAGTAGAGATATACACGCAGACATCATTTGAAGGTGAAGCAAGGTTTTTGTGAAAGTATATCAGAACTACACCAGTACTGAATCCAGCATATGAAGATGCTATTTTGAGCAGTACATTCTTATTGGATTTAACCATCCAATTGTAATCAGTGTGACTCCTATTTTGTGTTTGAGTAGTGAGCTCTAGGCGTTTGGCCTTTCTGCATGTGCAGACCCCATTTGTATACACTTACTATCTGCAATAGTATCATCTGATTGTGGTTAGGGTTTCCCACCATGGTTTTTCCTCTTATAGGGTTTCTACGTACAAATATTGGTGTTAAGTGTTGTGGATGACTTTGTCTTTTTGTTTCATGCATCAATATTTATCGGTATTGCAATTATTTGTTAAAACTGTCCACCCGTACAAAAGACTGGTTTAACGATATTAAGCAATAAGTTGGTTAAGTTGTTTTGGTTTGAATTTATTTGACAACTGATTCATCCCCACCCCTCTCAGTTGTCTCTGGGACCTAACACTTTCCTCATATCTTCCAATTCTTTTGCATATAGGACTTTCCAATCACTTTTGCAGGTAGATGATGATGATGAAGCATGGAAAGAAGGTTCAGACTTTGCAAGTCCAGAAGATCCAAATTCTTCAAGCTCAAAAGCAAACAATTTTCCGATCAGAATGTCTTTGTTACCTGAAGAGTTTGCCATTGTTATCAACTCATTAATTACAGTTGCCTTCATCTTGTAAACCGGTGGAAGGGCTCTCAAGACTTTGGAAACTATTTCATCTTCACTCAGAGATCCTCCACAACATTGAATTCCCATAACAATCTCATTTACTCTTTCCATAAACACAACAATTCTTTCATTATCTTCCATCTTCAAGTTTTCATATTGTACCCAGTAACCATCAAGTTTAGCAATTTTGATAGTATGATCACCTTCATTCAGAGTTTGCAATTTATCCCACATAAACTTAGCTGATGGTTTATCAGTCAATCCCATGATCTGTTGATCAGTAAGTGTACACAAGAGGTCTCCTCTAGCTCTGCAATCATTTTCAATATTCTTGTCCAAGTCTGTAGGAGTAGGATTGTCGGATGCCGGATCATAAGGAGTATATCCTTTCTCAGTGATCTCCCAGATATCCTTGCCAAGACATCTAAGATGAGTCTCCATTCAAATTTTCTATATCCCATAATTTGTTCCATCAAGATTACGGATTTCTCTTCTGAGAATAGTTGTCAGTGGATTAGTTGCCATAGGATCTACCTCAAACAATTAATGTTCTTCAAAAGAGGACCAATGCTTTGATACCAAGTATTAGGATAGTCGGTGAACAACTGAGAGGGGGGGTGAATCAGTTGTTCACCGATTATCCTAATAGAATGTAGATCATTATACTACTTCTCTATCTATCAAAGGTTCACATACAACTATTGGAATTGATGAACACTGAGAGGGGGAGGTGAATCAGTTTTTTACAATCTACAACTCATTAAGATGATTCTTAAACCATTGGATGCATAAGAATGAAAGCAAAGTGAAGATACATAAATAAATCAACCACACAACCATAACACCAATATTTTTACGTGGAAACCCAAAAAGGTAAAAACGACGATGGGGTTTGAACCCACATTATTATTACACTATGTCTAGAAGTATGATAACATTACATAAGGGGAATGCACTTGCATTCAGGCATACTGCATAGATATCACTACTCAATTACATAAGAGGGAAACAATCCCGAAGGACTCACTATCATACAAATGAGATACAAGAGTAATTATAGTGTCTGAATTGTTAGGATACCCACAGATACTCAGAGGGGGGGGTGAATCAGTATCTAACGGGTGAAGTGAATTTCTTAACTTGAAACATGTAGAACATATTATAACAGTGTACCGGTATGCAAGAAATAATGCAATAAATAGAATTAAAATCAACCACATGAAAAACACACCATAACACAATGTTTTAATGAGGAAACCCGGTGTGGGAAAAACTTCAGTGGGATTTGTGACCCACAATATTCACTTACTAGCTAATAAGAGAATATTACTGCTACAAGAGAGGCCTGCACATGCAGGAAGGCCAACTCCCTAGATCTCACTGCTCAAATACAAAATAAGAAGTCTCACTGACTTACAAAAATGGATTATACAAATCCAGTATCTTGTACTGCTTTAGAATAGCATCTATAATGCTAGATCCAGTACTGGTTTCTGCTCTGCTTCTTACATAAATCCTTAACCTATAATTCGCTTAATAGGTCTGCCTTATTTGGCCTAAATATATTCTTCTATTTTACTTTTAAATGTTCTATAATGATCTCTCATATATATGAGTCATTTTACAATGATGCCAAGTCTGCTTACAAAGATTTTATAATAATAAGCAAAATATAATATAACAAAAATCCTGTCGGCCTCTGTGTCGGTATGCTTCCTTTCTCTGCCAATGTTGGTGGTCTGAGTGCTGGTGTAGAGTCTGATCTTTCTAGTGCTAGTGTAATGCCTTGTCGGTGCCATAGGATTGTAAGGTTGCCATCAATGACAAAACCTCCAATCACCTACAATGTCTCATTGGAGTGTGCATATGCCAACAATCTCCCCCTTTGGCATTGATGGCAACACTCATGAGAAAATTCAAAAGTATATCCAAAACTTGTAATCCAAAAATGTTTCCAAAAATATGATACCAAAAATATAAGAGCTCCCCTTGAGTAGATAAGTCTTCTGCCGGTTATTTTCTCATACTACTACTTCCCCTTTGGCATCAATGACAAAGGTTGTCAAGATGTCAGTAGAGTTGTAGTCTCAACCTTGTAACTGGGTGGTTACAATTTGAAAAAGATCTCCCAAAATCAAGTTTATACTTTCCATAAAGTTCTTGCTGTCCTTTATTGTTGTCTCTGTTCTTTGAACTGTATCGGTGAGGTGTTGCATATGCTCTGTCGATGTTCTCTGTCCCTGTCGGTGTTCTCTATCCCTGTACTAGTGCCTCAGATATTTCCTTCTGTAATGATGCTAGATAGTCCAATCTTGGAATTAGTCTTAGTCTCAAATTCTTTGCCTTATTTACTATTCTCTCCTTTTCTCTTTCTAACTTAAGTAACTCTTCCTCAAAACTTGTTATCCTTTGCTCAAAAGTTGATAATGTATCAAGTGAGTTAACAAAATTGTCAGCAAGTTAATTGATTTCTTCTTGTACCTTGCTCATTTTCTTATCTATGTCTATTGTCAAAAAGTTTGTCTTGCAAGTATCTTTGTACAGAGTTTTAAATTCCATCAATAAGTTACATAGTTCTGGTAGAAGTGTGTCAAATTCCCTAGTACACTTCTTTATCTAATCTTCAAAGAATTTTTGCTTTTCAATTTCTAACTTATCCTTCAATGCCTCTTCCTTTATTTGCTCAATAGTCATTGTGTTCTCAGTGATGTATTTACACAAAGTGTCAAGTTGGCTTAAAGAATTCTTATTGTCTATGTTATAGTTAGGAGCTATTATCTTCAAAATTGGGATTGTGTCATCTATAGCTTTATAAGCCTGTGAACTGCAATCTGTTATCCTTTTGATGGAGTCCAAAAGTACTTCAGTTACATTTGTTGATTTGTAGCCTACTGAGGAGGAACCAAAATTTTGAATTCCACTAGTGGAGGAAGTAACCAAGCTTGTAGTGACCTCTGGTAGGTCAAACTGTGTTTCCATTTCCTTAAGCAATGGTTTTTGATCTTCTCCTGTTGCTTGTGGCACTGTTTCCATGTGAACCTATTCCTATTCCGGAGCCTGTTGCTCTACTTGTCTCTCTGTTTGTTGCTCTATTTTAGTCTCAGTTTGAGTCTCTACCTGTTGCTCTGTGTTATCAACTTCAACTTTTCTTTTAGTATTGTCAATGCTATCAGTTTCCGGTGGCTCACTAGCCATATCTGTCTTGCCGATTGTATCTTTGTCTATCATAATGTTGACCTTTTGTGTATCAACATCAATAGTGTATAGTACTTTAGGATTAGGATTTGTATCCTCTATGTCCATACTGTCATCTGCCAGTTGATCTTCAGTAGTTGTTACTGGTGATGTAATTGGAGGCGGTGGGAGTAAGTTGTCTTTACTTTGATGCTCGGAGGTCCACCAACCTTTCCTTTTCCTTTGTCCTTCTCCTTCTGGTATACCTTTATTGGTTTAGGGTTCCTGTACTCTTCCTATTTTTCTTTCTCAACAAGGAATATGTCCCATGCATTTTCTGTTTCCTCTGTTACTTCATTCACTCTTCCAATCATTAATGCAATATGTCGGTGTGCAGTAGAGAATACTGACCGGTTGGCTTTTGCAATTAAGTCATCTATCTCCTTAGGTGAGTTTACTGGGTAAACAACAAGTAACTTTTCAATTTTGATTTTCTTATCAAGCTCTACAATAGCTTGTCTTCTTGCTTCTAGTCTTTTGAACAATTCATCTGGTAGTTTATCTATAATGTAATGCCCCACCAGGAACCCTAAAGGAAAACAACACAACTAGGCAACTAAAGGGTGAAATAATTTTTTTTTGTTAAAGACTAAGTGCACTAACAAAAACCATTGCACGTTTAATAACATAGCAAAAGTCTAACATATGTTTTCCTAAGGGTAACTGACGAAGTTTAAATTCATAGATTATATTAACACCACAGTTAATCCATTTAATTAGATAAATTGAAAACTTAAGTTTAAAACTACACATACATCCAAATTTCATAATAAAGAAATAAAAGTATTCCAATGTATCCAATTTCCATAAGCCATTTAAACATAAGATCAAAACAATAACATTCATTTCACTGACATAATATTACAATATCCATAAATACATGGCTTCCAATAATACCATTGATTACAAAGTTACAATATCAAGGTTACATAAAAGTCTGATACAATGACCACAAGGGACTCTCAACTGAACAATGATATCGAACAAGAGCTGGTACATAAATCATGAACCAAGAAACACCAGCAAAGCCTTTCCTCACCTAAAGAAACAATCTAGAACATCTGATGGGAAGTGGCACTACCACCCGACCATGTGATCCGAAATGGAACCACCCCACCGTGCTAGGAGATAGTAGAAAACCTTCAAGCAACCAAAGTAAGACCAGTACAAAAGGACTACAAGACTCTGCAAACATCCATGTGACTCAACTCACAAAACACTAGTGCCTCTAAGGAGAGAGTGTCATCGCATAGCTTGATGGATACCATGGTACAACCTTCATAGGTCCTGTCCCCCATCCTTGGGTTTCTCCTGGTAACCTCTCCCGAGCCTTCGGTTCCAACTAAGTCTCATGCGGACCCTACCAAACCTTTCGTGAAGACAAGGTGGTAAGTTTGCCATTCCGGGCCTTCTCGTAACATTATGAGCCCTGTACTAGCACTCACCTATGCACGAGGTACATTTATCTTAATTAATATTTAATCTACCCACCCCCTAATCAATTATTAGGTTATCACTTTTTAACTGACTTTCGACGGGTTATCCTATCATCCACTTCAAGCACGACCCTCGCTCGAAAGCCACTCTCTCTCATAGGACACTAACAGGAAATATTTCTCTCTACGAGAACTCTATGGTGAAATAGACAACCATAAACAATCCTGACAAGCACAGGTGAAGGATACACAAATACCAACCCAAGATTGACCATTTGGACAAAAAACACACAATGGCTCATATCAAATAGGTTATAGAACAACACTTGGTCTAGGAGAAATAATAACATAGGACACAATGATAATTCAACTAGAATACCAATGAAATTTAAGCTTGACTGAAAACACCATTTACACAAGATCCTAATACAAGCAATCTTTTCTTAAAACAGCCAAAGCATATATTATTTGCAAATAAAGATTTTTCCAACAATAAGAAAATACAACTATTTAAAAACATCCTTCTTGTCATTTGTCCAAAAAGATTTAAAATAAAAATAATTCTCCTAATTTATTTTCAACGTATTATAGAAATTATAAGCTCTATTTCTAAAACATTCCAAACTGTAATTAAATAATATTTAAAATAACATTAAAAATATTATAATAACTACCATAAGAAAAACATATCTAATATATAAATATATATATAAACACATATATGAATATACATATATCTATTTATATACATATATAATATAACACATAATAAATTTTATTTATCCAACCCTTGGGTACGAAACCCGAAATAGTCATACCACAGTACGCACAGGGGTTAGAAATTAATTTAAAAATTAAAACCACGTTTAAAATTGTTTATACCCCTTGGCACGGTAGCCTAAGCTACCGCCGGTAGCTAGTACTACCATTCGATAGCACTGCTACCATCAGCAGTACTGTGTATTATCACCTACTATGCCCTACCTTTATATATATATATATATATATATATATATATAATTTTATTTTTTTTTAAAAATTTAATTTTTTTTTAATATTAATTTTCAAATTCCTAAAAATCATCAATTTACATAATTCCTATAGAATTTTAAAATTTCATATAAATTGAAAACTCTTTCACATAATTTTATTTCAAACACAATTTTTTTAAAATTTAGCTAATCAAATAAATTTAATTCACAATTAAATTTATTTCTAAGAAACCATAAGATTTATTTAACGGGCTATTAATACAAATTAAACCAAAGAGAATAAATTAATTTTCTCAATGTTTTCAAAATTACATCCTTCCCATAAACTAGAAAAACACATCAAGCATGGATTTTAAAACAAAACTCGAATTCACCAGAAGAGGGTTTATATTCGACAATAATTTTATACACACACATCAAACAGAGAAAAATAGAAATATCTACTAAAAACCCACAACTAAGAATTCATCCAACTTGGTATAGCTTTCCTGGAAGAAATCTATAGAAGCGCCCTAACTTTTCAATAAGCTTCCAATAAATTCCTTCACCTAAATTCCAAACCTGTTCCTATGTGTCCCTAAAATAATGACTTATTCCCCTTTTTAAACTAAAATTCTAGGTTCAATAGCTTTTCTAAAAAACCTAAATTTAGAATAAAAGTAATTTTCTTTTCTTTTCTAATTTTATAACAAATGATAATCTAACATACAATAATAAAAAAAATCATTATTCTTTCTTTTCTTTTCTAATGCAAATTAATTAATTTCTAAATAAAGAATTAAAACAATACTTTAATTCCAATTAATTCTTTTATTTATTTATTCTTTTACTTTTTTATTTATTTAATTATTTATTTATTTAAAAACCAAGGAAACAATAAATATAATTAATCTAATTTATTTTTCCATTTGAATAAAAATATATTTCTAATATCATGCAACTTAATTTAATAATTTCTTTTAATTAACTAAATTTATAATCTCAATGCATAAACAATACAATGATGAGATAATTTCATAAACTTAATTAATTAATTAATTAAATCCACTTAAAACACTCAAATTAAACAAATCTCAAGCAATTACCCATAAAAGATAAAATGACAAAATACGAAGGCCAAACAAACTAACAAGACGACCAACTAATGACACTCACATGCGTGTAACTAAGTAAAATAGGGTCAACTACTATCTCCTCCACTTTCATCAAAAAATATAAGGGATGCTCAGACCTGTGAAGCCAGGTGGAGACGATACCCCGTACCTACCCGGTACTTGTACCAACAATAATCTGCATCACCGAACCACACATGCATATATATACAATATAGAAAACATGGCATACACACCGATGAAGGAGAATCGCGACGTTCCCTGTCTCACTGAAATGAGTGAAGGAAAATCGTCCCCTTGCATCCAATACACTCGCAAACACACAACATATAATTACACATTGCATAGATAAACTAAAATGTTAGTACAAAGCAATAATCCATAAAATGCCATAAAACACAAGTACTGAAATATTGCAAATAAATTATACATCTCATCTCCAGTTAAAGCATAATGTTATAAAAATATGAATAATATATCATGGTAATGTATCCACTGAAAACAACCAATAATAAAATATGAGTCTAATGAGTTCAAACTAGTAGGGGTACTACATTCTCCCCCCCAAAACTAGGCTTACTCCTAGAAGCCTAAAATAAATAAGAATACAACTCTCTCATCTTCCCTGCATCCTCCCAAGTCACCGAGGTCTCATCATTTGGGTCCCATAGGACCCTTACCTAGTCGAAGGTACGTTCCCTGAGGATCAAATCCTGATGTTGAAGAATGTGCACGGGCTCTGTGGAATGTTGCCCTTCCTCGACCTGCAAAGAGTTCCAATCAAGAACATGTGTCACATCAGGATGATAAGGTCGAAGAACTGAAACATGAAAGACACTGTGGATGCGGGATGGACTCGATGGCAAGGCAAGACGGTAGGCAACAGGTCCTATCCTCTCAAGGATCTCAAAAGGTCCAACAAAATGAGGCGCCAACTTAGAACCCTTTCCATAATGGATCGGACTCTTCCGCGGACACACTCTCAAGAACACATGATCGCCAATAGAAAACTGATGATCTACCCTATCAGCATCTGCACACTTCTTCTGTCTATCCTGTGCTACTACTAAATGCTCATGGATTCGATCTACCTGCTGCTCCATCTCCCGAAGAATATTCGGTCCTATAAGCACCCTGTCCTCTAACGAATCCAAACTCAAAGGAATGCGACAAGGATGACCATATAATGCTTGAAAGGGGGGCATACCTATGGAGCTATGATATCCATTGTTATAAGAAAACTCCACTAGATAGATATAGTCCTCCCAGCGTGACTGTTGGTCCATCACATACATGCAAAGCATGTCCTCTAAAACCCGATTCACTCTCTCTGTTTGACCATCTGTCTCTGGATGATAAGCTGAACTAAAATTCAACTAAGTCCCCAAAGCATGCTGAAGTGAGGTCCACAATGCTAAGGTAAAGACAGGATCTCTATCAGATATGATCCACCTCGGAATCCCATGCAATCTCACTACTTCTTCTAAGAAGACTCGTGCCACCACTGCTGCTGTGTAGGAAGCTCGAATAGGAACAAAATGAGCAACCTTAGTCAATCTGTCAACTATGACCATGATGGCATCATGATGACGTGAAGAGACAGGAAAACCAATAATGAAATCCATGGAAATGATATCCCATTTCCAATCTGGTATTAGATTAGGCTGCAAAAGCCCTACTGGGCGCTGATGCTCTGCCTTCACTCACTGACACTCTAAACACTTCAACAAAAAATCAGCAATGTCACATTTCATACCCACCCAATGATAAATCTATCTAAGATCTGCATGCATCTTCTTGACACCTAGATGTGCCAAATAAGGTGCACGATGGGCCTCAGTCATGATCAAAACATGAAGACCCTTGAAAGGAGGTACATAGATCTGTCCATGGTGACGAAGAAGTCCATCTGCCTCAAGGTTATACCCAAAAAATCTACCCTCTAAAGGCCTTCCGGACTCTATCATAGCTCTAACATCCTGATACCAAGTATCCTGAGGAAGAACTCCAAGAATTCTCTCTCTCAAGTCTACTCCAATGGATAATGCTAAAACTTCATGCCACCTACGACTCAAAGCATCTGCTACTATGTTCTCTTTCCCCTGAATATAATGAACCTCAAAATCATATTTGCAGAAGAATTCCATCCATCTTCACTGTCGAGCATTCAAGTTTGGCTGCGTGAATATATACTACAAACTGCGGTGATCACTATGCAGCTCAAACCGACGCCCTAACAGGAAATGTCAACATCTAACCAAAGCATGAACTACAGCTGCCAACTCTAAATCATGAACTGGATAGTTCAACTTGTGGTTCTTGAGTTTGCGAAACTCATAAGCAACCACACGCCCATCTTGCATAAGTACTGCACCTATACCTTCCAAAGAGGCATCTGTGCATACCATAAAATCTCCAGATGGATCAGGAACTGCCAAAATCAGAGCACTGACAAGGAGTTCCTTCAAGGTCTTAAAAGCTGCTTCACACTATTCTGACCAAACAAACTTCTTCCCTTTTCTCTGAAGAGAAGTAATCGGGTGTCCTATCTAGGAAAAGCCTTCAACAAAGCAACGATAATATCTAGCCAAACCCATAAAACTCCTAACTTCTGAAATGTTGGTTAGCACTCGCCAATCAACAATGGCTTAGATCTTTGAAGGATCCATAGATATACCTTCTCCCGAAACCACATGACCAAGATAGTTCACCTCAGTCTAGAAGAAGTCACACTTTGCTAAATTGGCATAGAGTTGATTTTCCCTTAAGCACTATAGTACCTGATGCAAGTGACCCTCATGCTCCTCCATAGATCTAGAAGAAATCAGAATGCCATCCAAAAATACAATGAAAAAATGATCAAGGTAGGTGCAAAAAACCCCATTCATTAAGCTCATGAAAACTGAAGGCGCATTCGACAACCCAAATGGCACCACTATGAACTCATAGTGACCATAACGAGTACGAAACGTTGTCTTATGAATGTCTGCATCCTGAATGTGCAACTGATGGTATCCAGACTTCAAGTCAATCTTAGAGAACACCTTGGCTCCCTTAACTTGATCAAAAAGGTCATCTATATGAGGCAATGGATATCTATTCTGGATGGTTACCTTATTCAGCTGTCGGTAATCAATGCATAACCGAAGAGAACCATCTTTCTTCTTAACAAAGATAATAGGCGCACCCCAAGGGGAAACACTAGGATGAATGAATCCCTTGGCCAATATTTCTTCTATCTGCAATTTCAATTCACTCAACTCCTGAGTAGTCATCCGATATGGAGCTCTCAAAATAGGTTCTGCACCAGGAACCAAATCAACACAAAAGTCTATGTCTCACTTCGGAGGCATACTAGGAATATCCAATGGAAACACATCCGCATACTCTCTAAGAATAGGATGACTATCAAGAGTGATTTCTCGACTCTCTGACTCATCCAATTCCTCAAGAGAAATTGCAAAAAGCTGACATCCTCTATGCATACACCGCTTAAGTTGCATAGTAGAGATCATACGCAGGGATATCGGCCTTTGTACTCCAACAATCTCGACTTCTTTTCCTGGGTCATCTAAACACTCCACTATCTTCTTGCGAAAATCTACACGAGCACTGTGAGATGATAGCCAATCCATCCCCAATACAACTCCATAAGAGCCCAAAGGAATAACACAAAGGTCAACTGAAGAAACTATGGTTCCTAATTTCAACTCACAACTAGGAATAAAGGCATCATAGAAACATGGACACCTATAGCCAACTCTACTTGCCACCTATCCGCCTACTTAGCAGACGCAAGTCCGCACCGCTCCACAATGGATGAAGAAATAAAAGAATCAGAAGCTCCGGATTTGAAAAGTACAGAGATAGGGGTTCCATGCAACATACCTGCTGCCTCAATGACTGTACCCTGATGATTAGTTTGGTGGTCATCTACCGCCGCAAATACTCTATGGGACCTCCCTGCATCTCCTACTGTAGGTTCAGATGCTATTGGCCTCTCACTACCTGTGTTGTGGACATTTTGAGGGCACTGTGCAACTCTATGACCAAACTACCCACAAGAGAAGAAAGCTCCTCTATTACCTGTCAGTCCACTAGATTGCTGGAAACTTCCCTGGCTAGGGGCGTAAGATACACTCTGCGAGGCCTGCCCTGTAGGGCCTTGTTTTCCCCTCTGCCAGTTCCTGCCCTTCTTATACTGAGAATTGCCACCTTGTTGGCCCTAGAACTGTTTTGGTTTTGATTGTTGCTGTTGTTGTTGACCACTCTTAGCGGGTGCTTGAGGAGTTCTAAATGGTGCAATTGACTGGGACTGATTTCCCCTAGCTTTATTTCCACTGGTAGGTGCACTTCCTATATGCACACCTGTCTGACCACCAAGTGCACGACTAAGGTTTAGCTCAACTAATTTGGCCTTCGCCACGGCTATCTCCATTGAAGCTGGCTCGAATACCCTCACACCTCCACTGATACGGTTGTTCAAACCTCTCAGGAAATGTTGGACAAGCATAGCCTCGTCATTACCAATTCTGACATATTGTTTGAGCTCATAAAACCTGTGCTCATACTGATCTACTATCATCCCATACTGATGCAAGGCATAAAACTCATCTGCTCGAGTCTGCCTCCACTGGGGTGAGAGGAATCATGTCCTGAATCTCTCCAGAAATAGTTCCCATGTGATGGTGTTAATGCATACACCGATCTTCTTCTCCTCTAATCTCCACCAGATTGAAGCAAATTTATCGAGATGCATAATAGCACATCTCACCTTGGTGTTGTTGTTGTATGGAAACATAGTGAAACACCGGTCCAAGCCAATAAGCTAGGTCTCTACCTCAAGACCCGTACCCATTCCATCAAAGTAAGGAGGATTGGACCTCATCAAGTCCTTTATGTGACCCAAGGAAGGTGGATCTCGGACAGCTGGAATCTCCCCTCTCCTTGGTGATCTCTCTCTCTCTCTCTCTCTCTCTCTCTCTCTCTCCTCTCTAGAACCTATTGAAGTGGCTCCTCAACTGGAGCATGAAAAGGCTTTTCAAACTTAGGCCTTTGGCCTAACCTAGCTAGAACCTCCTGAAACATCTGTCTCAGCTCTTCCCTTTCGGGAACATGTTCTCTTGCATGCTGAGAGTTCTGATGAATAGATTGTTCCTGCTCCTGATGAACTGACTATTCTGGCTCAACACTCACACGACTGGGTGGTGGTGAAGGACTGTGATGGTCAGAACCACGGCCCCGTCCTCCACCTCTGCCTCCTTTGCGACCACCTGTATGGCCACCTCTTCTAGCTTTCCTAGCCATGGCCTGGTACCATAAAAGAGAAAACAGTTCAGATCCATAGCAAGGATAAGACAAGAGAGATACAAACATTATGACCTAAGCAAGATGGTCAATGAAAGGCACACTACAAACCAATAGTACCCAGTGTTGAAACTTAGGCTTTGATACCAAATGTAATGCCTCGCTAGGAACCTTAAAGGAAAACAACACAACAAGGCAACTAAAGGGTGAAATAATTTTTTTGTTTGTTAAAGACTAAGTGCACTAACTAAAACCATTGCACATTTAATAACACAGCGGAAGTCTAACATATGTTTTCCTAAGGGTAACCTACGAAGATTAAATTCATAGATTATATTAACACTGCAATTAATCCATTTAATTAGATAAATTGAAAACTTAAGTTTAAAACTACACATACATCCAAATTTCATAATAAAGAAATAAAAGTATTCCAATGTATCCAATTTCCATAAAACATTTAAACATAAGATCAAAACAATAACATTCATTTCATTGACATGATATTACAATATCAATAAATACATGGCTTCAAATAATACCACTGATTACAAAGTTACAATATCAAGGTTACATAAAAGTTTGATAGAATGACCACAAGGTCTCAACTGAACAATGATCTTGAACAAGAGCTGGTACATAAATCATGAACCAAGAAACACTAGCGAAGCCTTTCCTCGCCTGAAGAAACAATCCAGAACATCTGATGTGAAGTGGCACTACTACTACCCGACCATGTGATCCTGAAATGGAACCACCCCACCATGCTAGGAGATAGTAGAAAACCCTCAAGCAAGCAAAGTAAGATAAGTATGAAAGGACTACAAGACTCTGCAAACATCCATGTGACTCAACTCACAAAACACTAGTACCTCTAAGGAGAGAGTTTCATCGCATAGCTTGATGGTTACCATGGTACAGCCTCCATAGGTCCCGACCCTGATCCTTGGGTTTCTCTTGGTAACCTCTCTCGAGCCTCTGGTTCCAATGAAGTCTCATGTGGACCCTACCAAACCTTTTGTGAAGACAAGGTGGTAAGTTTTCCACTCCAGGCCTTCTCGTAACATTATGAGCTCTGTACTAGCACTCACCTATGCACGAGGTACATTTATCTTAATTAATATTTAATCTACCCACCGCCTAATCAATTATTAGGTTATCACTTTTTAACTAACTTTCGATGGGTTATCCTGTCATCCACTTTGGGCACGGCCCCCGCTCAAAAGCCACTCTCTCTCATAGAACACTAACGGGAAATGTTTCTCTCTACGAGAACTCTATGGCAAAATAGACAACCATAAACAATCCTGACAAGCACAGGTGAAGGATACACAAATACCAACCCAAGATTGACCATTTGGACAAAAAACACACAATGGCTCATATCAAATAGGTTATACAACAACACCTAGTCTAGGAGAAATAATAACATAGGACACAATGACAATTCAACTAGAATACCAATAAAATTTAAGCTTAACTGAAAACACCATTTACACAAGATCCTAATACAAGCAATCTTTTCTTAAAACAACCAAAGCATATATTATTTGCAAATAGATATTTTTCCAACAATAAGAAAATACAACTATTTAAAAACATCCTTCTTGTCATTCTTCCAAAAAGATTTAAAATAAAAATAATTCTCCTAATTTATTTTCAACATATTTATAGAAATTATAAGCTCTATTTCTGAAACATTCCAAATTGTAATTAAATAATATTTAAAATAACATTTAAAATATTATAATAACTACCATAAGAAAAAAATATATGAATATACATATATCTATTTATATACATACATAATATAACACATAATAAATTTTATTTATCCAACCCCTCGGTACGAAACCCGAAATAGTCATAACGCAGTACGCATAGGGGTTAGAAATTAATTTAAAACTTAAAACCACGTTAAAACTTGTTTATACCCCTTGGCACGGTAGCCTAAGCTACCGCCGGTAGCTAGTACTACCATCCAGTAACACTGCTACCATCAATAGCTAAATTTATAATCTCAATTTAATAATTTCTTTTAATTAACTAAATTTATAATCTCAATGCATAAACAATACAATAATGAGATAATTTCAAAAACTTAATTAATTAATTAATTAAATCCACTTAAAAGACTCAAATTAAACAAATCTCAAGCAATTACCCATAAAAGATAAAATGACAAAATACGAAGGCTGAACAAACTAACAAGACGACCAACTGACGACACTCACACAAGTGTAACTAAGTAAAATAGGGTCAACTACTATCTCCTCCACTTCCATCAGAAAATATAAGGCACGCTCAGACCTGTGAAGCCAGGTGGAGATGATACCCCATACCTACTTGGTACTTGTACCTACAGTAATTTGCATCACCGAACCATGCATGCATATATATACAATATAGAAAACACGACATACACACTAATGAAGGAGAATCGCGACGTTCCCTGTCTCACCGAAATGAGTGAAGGAAAATCATCCCCTTGCATCCAATACACTCGCAAACACACAACATATAATTACACTTTGCATAGTTAATGTAAAATGTCAGTACAAAGCAATAATCCATAAAATGCCATAAATCACAAGTACTGAAATACTACAAATAAATTATACATCTCATCTCCAGTTAAAGCATAATGTTATAAAAATCTGAATAATATATCATGGTAATGTATCCACTGAAAACAACCAATAATAAAATATGAGTCTAATGAGTTCAAACTAGTAGGGGTACTACATATCACTTCCATCAAAAACTTCTTATAGATATCCAGGTGTAAATGACACTATTTTCAACTTGTTCTTTTTCATCTGATGACAATGTATCATAGACCTTTCCTATGTTCTTGAGTTTCCCTTCCTCTATGATTTCATTTAGCAATTTGTCAAGAGGGGTCATGTTCTGTTTAGTCTTCTTCTTCTTTGGTGTCAACTTTTTCTTTGGTGTTGTCTTTCTAACCGGAGACCTCACTGCATGTTGTTTTTGTGTAGTCCTTCTAGGCGAGGGTGTGGATGCCGGTGAAGGATCCATTTTCCTTACAAATCTTTTGAAATTTGTAGGCATGTCACTCTCTTAAGAAGTAGCTACCGATGATAGGTGAGCCTCAGATTGTAGAGTTCCTAACTCATCCTTAGTGATACCAGTTTATTTCAGTACATCTTCTTTAATAGCCTTAGCCTATCTAGAACCTCTTCTCACAACTGCTTCAACCTTTTTCACTCTTTTTTTAGATTGAATTTGACTTTCTATGGTCTCAGCACTACCAAATACTTCTTCCTTTGGTTCATTTGGTGCTTCCAGAAGTGCTTTAGCATAAGTCTCAATTATATGATCATCGGTCTCATAACCCATCTCTGTTACCCAAATTGTTCTTGGGATGACTGCTTCCATCCAGATCTCATCCTTTTTTATCACAAAACATATTTCATCCTTGTATTTGTTGACAATCTTCTATGATAGTCTGATTCTTTTCTTCATCCTAACCTTTAGTGCTTGAAAATAGTCATGAATATTCTTTTCTTTGTTTTCACCCGTGTTGTTGAATAGGTCTGTTAACTATTTTCCTACCAGTATATCAAATCCAAGGTTCTTATTGCCTATACTAGGAACCTGTTTGGTTATGTGTAGCATCAAGCATTCAAGTAGATTTCCAAATCTAAAAGTTCCTTTCTTATTCTTCTTGATTTTGCCTAAGTTATCAATCAACTCATCTTTTAACAATTCACATACATCAATTTTTACATTGTCTTTAACCATGTCATAAGCACTCTTAATGCATAAACTAGAAACTGAGTTAAGTGTATTTGCATGAGTTTCTTTGTACCCTAAAATCATGCTAACAAATCTCACATTTATATAGGTCACATCATTAAACCTCAGAGACCTTCTGTCTGATGTTACACCAGTTAAGTTCATTACTAGGTCATTAGAGACCTTCTTAGTCTTGTCTAGTTTGTTACTGGTTGAAGGTAACCCTGTTACTGCTTTCACTGCTTCCTTTGTAATTTTGTGAATTGAATCAAGCCAAAAGAATGAACCATGTACCCTTCTTAAAACTATCCTAATCACTTCCTTGGGAAATTCAGGAATGCAAAGGATTTCAGTGAATCCTAGGGTTTCAACAACTTTATGTTCAGGTTTTACATTTCTGGAATCGTCACATATAACAGTCTTATACATGTTTTTAATTTCTTCATCTCCTAATTCCTCTATGTTGCAATGAATGTATATTATGGGATCTTCTGCAAAAACTCCTTTTGGAATATGGGAAAAAGCACCTACATTGTCATCTTTCTTAGCTACCTCGGGAACTAGCTAAAATATAGGCCTAGGGTATTTTATAACCTCGACTACTGTAGGGTTTGCTATGAATTCAAGTGCAAAGGAGGATGACATGATGATAAATACCTTTTTCTGCCTTTGGATGGATTGATTGCTGAAGTGTTTTGCCTCTTTGCTCAAAATTCCTTAGCCCTACAAATTTCGCGCTCTTTGAATGTTTGAAATCTCAGTGAAATGAAATGGAGCCAAAGCCACAAATTTATAATGTTTATTTGCCAACTACCACATTTAATGTATGTCGATTAAGTAGTCACTTAACATATCTGCCGGTATAGATGTAATTTCCAACTTCTCACCATTAACCGAGGGAATTATAGCATATGTCTCATTGATTGCCAAACCCTCAAGAAAATTTTCTTCAATTTGATGAAGAGCTTCCTGCCAGTGGAGTATTACTCTGTCCTACCGGTGAAGCACTACTCTGTCCTGCCAGTGGAGTGCTGATAGGTTCTACCAGTGGAGGAGTATTCCCAACAATATTTAGGTCTGACTTTCTAATCCATTGTTTTGAGAATTCTTGCTTAACCTCTTCAACTTTTTCTTTTCCTTTCAAACTAGAACTCCTGTTGTCTGTCGGTGATCCTTTACTTCTATAGAATTTTGCAATATGTCCAATCTTGTTACATGCATAGCAAGTCACATTATTATTTTGAATAGCTTTCCCATAACATATGCCAATATGTGTTCTACATTGATTAGATAGGTGTCCAAATCTTCCACAAACATAACATCTCACATTCATTCTACAATTTTCAGAGTTGTGACCAACTTTGTTGCATTTGCAACATTGACTGGTGGGTGTGTTGATATTTTGATAATTTATAGATCTACATTGATTTTCTCTATGACCATACTTGTAACAGTTAAAGCATTTTCCATTAAATTTATAAGCATTAGGTTGTCTTACCGGTTTGCTATGATCCTATGTGTTTGTAGTACCGAAGCTTTCACCAACTTCAAAGCCAATTCCAGAAGTGTCACCTTTAGGTTTTTGATTCTTTAGCAAGTTACCAGATTCTTCTGAGCTTTTCTTGAATCTCTCTTTATGTTGATTTGCAGTATCTAGTTCTCTTTCTAAGAATTCTTTCTGCCTCATCAGTTCATTTGAGTCATTCTGAGTGTGCATCAAATCTGTCTTCAACAAATCATTTTCATAGCTAAGTTTTGTGTTCTCATTTGCAGCATCACTTAGTCTTCTAGTCAAATCTTCTTCATTCTTCTTTCTATCTTCAATTTCTTTACAAAATCTGAGTCATATCCTGCATCTCATTCTTTGTTGTCATCTTCTCTTGTTTCAGCTTGTTTATCATATCATTAAGTGATTCCTTTTCATCATTCTCATTTTGCATCTTTTCACAAAGTTATCTTCTCTTGTTTCTTGAAATAGTAAGATTTTCTTGAAGTGCTTGAATAATATCCTGAGCTGCCTTTAGATCATCTTCTAGTTTGATGTTTTTCAATTTCTCTGCATCATAGTCTGAGAGAGCTACTTCTAGTTGCTTCATCAGATTTTCCATCTCTACCAGTGTCAAGATCTTCCTCAATTAGTTAGGCTTCTGAAAATAGAGGACCAAGCTCTGATACCAATTGTTAGGATTCTCACAGATACTAAGAGGGGGGGGTGAATTAGTATCTAACCAGTGAAGTGAATTTCTTAACTTGAAACATGTAGAACATATTATAACAGTGTACCAATATGCAAGAAATAATGCAATAAACAAAATTAAAAGCAACCAAATGAAAAACACACCATAACACAATGTTTTAACGAGGAAACCAAGTGTGGGAAAAATCTCGATGGGATTTGTGACCCACAATATTCACTTACTGGCCAATAAGAGAATATTACTGCTACAAGAGGGGCCTACACATGCAGAAAGGCCAATTGCCTAGAGCTCACTACTCAAATACAAAATAGGAAGTCTCACTAAATTACAAAAATGGATTATACAAATCCAGTATCTTGTACTGCTTCAGAATAGCATCTATAATGCTAGATTCAGTATCAGTTTCTTCTCTGCTTCTTACATAAACCCTTAACCTATAATTCGCTTAATAGGTCTGCCTTATTTTGCCTAAATATATTCTTCTATTTTACTTTTAAATGTTCTATAATGATCTCTCATATATATGAGTCATTTTACAATGATGCCAAGTCTGCTTACAAAGATTTTATAATAATAAGCAAAATATAATATAACAAAAATCCTGTCGGCCTCTGTGTCGGTATGCTTCCTTTCTCTGCCGGTGTAGAGTCTGATCTTGCTAGTGTCGGTGTAATGCCTTGTCAGTGCCATAGGATTGTAAGGTTTCCATCAATGACAAAACCTTCAATCACCTACAATATCTCATTGGAGTGTGCATATGCCAGCATGAACTAGAATATAGCATCTACAAATGCCAAAGATCAGTTTCGGTTAAGCACAATCTGACTGTCAAATGTTGTGCTGCCTTTCTGCCCTATTCTGCTGCACAGTCATCAACTGGAGCACCAATTATGCATTTTGATGCTCATTCACATACCACACATCCACATTCATATATATCATCCTTAATATGATCCTCTCGATCGATATTATATATCTGCACAACCTAATAAGATCTCAAACATGTCATCTTTCACAAAAACTGCATAACATGCAACATGAAACGTGTAATGTTAGGTTGGCTCAATCTCCCCACAAATCCATATGCAGACCCAAACAGAATGATAAAAAGCTTCATACAAGTTATCCCAAACTCCTTGAACACAAAATGAATTGCTGAAATCAACCCAACAATTCTACAACATAGGTTACACAGGAATATCTCTATTCTAAATGAATTACCAGATACCAGACCTTTAATCTTGCTCATGAATCAACACCGGATATCAAGTTTACAAGATAACTTTCCTCGAACCTTGAATCATCTTCCTTAATCACCGCAACCAAAACTACACCACCAAAATCAAGATGTACACAATGATCTTATGTTCTACTGGTTGCCATGTTCCACCTTCCAAACTTATGCCTTATGAACAATATGACTTCCAATAACTCGAATCTATGTACACCGAAAGATGTTTCTCACCTAAGTTGCCATCAACGGGAACTCCTAATAATCTCTCATGCATCGATCTTCACCAAAACATTGTCTCTTGCCAACAATCTCCCCCTTTAGCATTGATGGCAACACTGTGAAAAATGAACTATACACTCAAGACTGCAAACCTTCAAAATTTTAAACACTCCAAGAATCTACAAACTCCCCTTGATAATTTACACAATTTTTCACTTTTCTCTCTCCCCCTTTGACAACAATGCCAAAGATAGGAATCTGCCAATACTTATATACAAGATTATGTACAGTTTCTGACAAAAATTTGAAAAAATCTCTAAACATTGTCCTAAAGGACAGCAAATGGTTATTCCATGCCTTCTTCAGACTCTCCAAAATGTTGATCATCTCACTGAAGAGATAAGAATGCATCTCATCTCCCTATTTGTTAGTTAGACAACTCTTATTTAGAGAATCCTTAACATCTTGAATACTACTCATCAAAGAATCTATCCAAGGAGTGATAAGACTCCTCACTTCACCTACTCTAGCCAAAATTTTGTCCTTCTCCTAGTTTAGACTCTTAATATTATTCAAAATACTCAAAACTTGTGGTTCAAAACTGCTAGCTGGGACTGATTTGGGTGCATATGACTGGTATATTCTATCAAGCTACCCTTTACGTTCTCTTATTTTCTTTTCAATATCTATAGCAACTTGGGAAAAATTAGACATGATTTGTATATATGACCACCTTCGTGTATTGTATCTTGAATTCCCTTCAGTGCAGTTACTAAGCTTACCCTATCATCCTCAATCTTCTTCCAAAATAATTTTTATCACATGGCATTAAATTAATTCAAAACTCTAATATCTATTTCCTTCTCCAAGGACTCAAAATGAGATTCAGCAACACTCAAAAATACTCTTTAGGTTACCAGATCGATTATCAGTTGTGTCCTGTTTGAAAGATGGTAAAATTTTCTCTAATACATCTCCTACCAATATTATTAGATCTTTGTTTGTGATATGGGACTTAAGTAAGTCCTCACTAGCCTTTTCTTGTGTGGGAGTTGCTAACTTCAATACTTGAATCGAAGATAAGGAACTCAGATTAATAGGCCCTTGACCAAAATCATTTGAAACAATAGCAATTTGTTTTCCTTTGACAACATCAGTGTTTCTTTCCACGATCACCGGAGCCTGATCTTCCTTCTCCTCTTCTTTCTCCTTTACTTCTCCCTCTACACTTGTATCTTTACTATCATCCTCCTCTGCATCATCTGTCTCCTCAACTACCTTCTCTAAAATAATTTTTGTCACTGAAGGATCCTGTACAGCTTCACCAAAGTCATCAACATTAGCAAAATTAGGATCATCTGCTACTATAGTATGTTCATTTGGTTGCCATACCAGAATGGCCTTCTCAGATTATTGATCTTCCTACTTATCAAGAACAACTGCATACACTTCCAGAACAGATGTGTCCTATGATTTCTCTCCTGGATTCACATCAATTCTATGATCATGTCTCAAGATTACTTATGTCTCTTTGGTTACTGTAAAGTGGAAAATTGGGAACCTTAGTCGATTCTCCACATGGAAGAAAGGTGGGAACTTAACTAAGGTTCAATTTTCACTTGGGGAGAGTTTATATTTAAAAGAGGGGGATGAATCTACTAGATCCAATCCCAAAGGATGCAAGGATTGAATACTAAGTAGATTGGAATATTTTAACCCTGTTTTGTAAGTTGATTAATTGAATTAGGATTAAATGTTAGAAATAAAGATAAAGTATGTGAAAACAACGAGGTACAAATTTGGGATTCAGTCGTGCACCTGGATCTGAGAAGTTTGAGATGATTCAGAGCTGATCTGTGAAATCCGACAAAAGTTGCAGGGATCGTGTGTCTGGACAAGGGCACCCTCCTATCAATCCTTCAAACTTTTCATGCATCGAAAAGGGTTTTTTTTGTCTCTGCGAATAAAGCTTAATTCCAAAAGTACAACTGCATACCGGTTTCTTGCACACAAAAGAAAGGGAAATGTGTTGGGAATAGGGGTTTTTCTTTAGATCAAACCCCGGGTTTGGAATTAATCAAGTGGTTTTGGAATTAGGACAAATGTCTGATGACAGTTTTGGTTAAGCACACTTGTCTACCCTGCAACACCAAACTCACCACAACACTTCACTGAATGATATATCCTTTGTTTGCATATTTACCTCTCTCTGATAATGCAGACATAATATCGATACTAAAATTATATATGTGTCTCATCTATATATACAAATCATCAACCTTGATAACAAGGTCGACTAAACTCTCAACCCTCAACTCATAATTAAAAAAATTACATTACACGATACAGAGATCGACCACCGGACCAATATTATGATTTTATCTACATAGAATGTACCTAATTCAAATTCCCAAATGATTATTCACCTAAAATCCCATCAAGATCAACCACAACATGCTATGCCACAAGAAATACTACATAACACATAAATTAACACTGGTTCATAGAAATCACCAAAAACTTGCACAACGATCAATGCAGATTGCCAAAACAAATAGGACATGACTAGGAAAAACCATCTGTACATGGGAAAATGCGGTGACCAAAACTAATAAATCAAGGTCAATAGACCCACATACTAATAAGACTCTTGGTCCAAGTATATAAACTAGTTTAACTAGTTTAACTTCCCAAGGGGTGTCCCATTGTTCTCTATCTCATAGGATCCCTATAGCCAATGTTTTTCTCTCAGATCATTGATCAAGTGAATTAGGAATGACAACTCCAAGAACGAGTGATATTTAATCTACATGCATGAATATATTCTAAGATATATATAATGTGTTAAAACTATGATGATTAAGTTAAGATGAATATAACGATATGATAAAAGATTAATAAATTATCCTAACATGATATACTAGCGTAGCATGAATATTCTATGATATGAAAATTGCTTCTAAATACTATGATGATGTTTAAACAAAGAGAGGCTAAAATGCTTAGTAGATTAGGCTATAAAGTAGATGCATAAAAATTGGAGATATGGATGATGAAGAATGAGAGCTCTATTTATGGGGAAAATAGGGAAATGAATGGTTAAGATTAAATAATCTTCACAAGGGCTAGGATTGAAAGTTAATCAATCCATGTTTATAATTCTCACCAATGAAATGGTGACAATTGTTAGCAAGAGATTTCTTGAGAGAGATGCAAGAGGCATTAAATGTCTAAGAAGACATGAAGGTTACCCTAGGAGGTAAGGGTTAAGGTTAGGTTAGGGTTATCCAATGGATAAAGCTTTTATCCAAGGGGTAAACTCTTATGCAAGGGTTAAATGGATAACTATGGTCAAAGCCATAAGTGTTTGATGAGACCCTTGAGTCAAAAGGATGGTTAAGTTAAAGGAAAGTCTCTGACCAAAGGTCAAAGATGAGTTAACCATAAATGGTTATGTAAGAGGCTTTAATGGTTTGGAAGACTTTAGAGGTTAACCATTTGAAGACACAAATCCTTTAATGGTTATTGAAGACTTTGGGGGCTTTGAGACGTGAATTCCCTTTACTTAGGAATGTGACAATAATTAGGAGATGCATTAGGCTAAATTGGAAGTGATTATAAGAATCTAGAAGGGTTTTGCTTTTCCCCCAACTAGCACATCGAACTTTAAAGTCCAATGTGCTAGTCTTTTGTAAATGTTTTCCACCTTCACATCAGACTTTAAAGTCCGATGTGCTAATGATTTTTTTTCCCAGATTGCACATTAGACTTTAAAGTTCGATATGCCGATGACTTTCCCCTATTTGCACATCGAACTTTAAAGTCTGATGTGCTAGTCTTCTGTAAATGTTTTCCACCTGCACATCGGACTTTAAAGTCCGATGTGCTAATGATTTTTTTCCTAGATTGCACATCGGACTTTAAATTCCGATGTGCCGATGACTTTCCCCTATTTGCACATCGGACTTTAAAGTCCAATATGCAAGTAAAGATGTTTTATCCTCGCACATCAGACTTTAAAGTCTGATATGCAAGTAAATATGTTTTATCCTCACACATCGGACTTTAAAGTCCAATGTGCAAATTTTGACTCCTAAGGTGTAGATCAAACTTTTTTCGCCGACCTGCTATTTTTGATAGTTTTACTCCCAAGCCTATTCTGAGTCAGATTTTTCGATCCCATTGATAAAAGTTAATTTTATTGATGATGATAACTATCAAAGAAGCTAATCCTCAATGTTGAATGTAGTCATTTGCAAATGTCAAAGCCCTCTCATGACAAATCAGAGCCTTCCTCGAGCCAGTTGGAATCTTCTCCGGGTAAAACATCAACAAAAAAGATGAAGTACAAGTATGATAAATACTTGAATTTATACCCAAAAATTTTGGTAGACTCAAACATAAAGGAAATCAAAGATACAGAAATTGGACATGTTAGTATGCAGGAGTTTATTGACAGAGTTGAAAAAGCTCTTGCTTTCCTAACAAACTTGATCAAATATGAGTTGCATAAATATGCATCCTTCCCAGTTGCAGCTCATGATCCAGAATTTGTACTTGCAGTAGCGGATCATTTCAATCCAAATACAAGACAGGTTAGGGATGCTAATCAAAATGTCATCATGACTCTGGATAGTGTTTTCTTCAACAATGTTTTCAAAGGTTCTCAAGAAAGTTCTCAAGAGTACTATGAGGAAAATGAGACCAAATGCAAGAAAGTGATCAATACTCTGTATCTCTTTGTTGCCAGACATTCCACTACCTCGTGATGGCCCAATTTTTTTCATAGGAGTGACTTCAATGAGGAGTACAACGACATGGTCACCATTTTATCAAGAGTGAAGGGTTTAAAGGACTCTCACTACTTTCAAAGCTCGATGTTTTATTGCATGAATATAATCAAGAAAGGTGCTGCTAGGATTGACTGGGGTGAGCAGATCAGTGATGCACTGTGTGCATAGTTGAAAGAAGTCAAAGTAACATTAAAATTTTATATGACTTCCTACTTGGTTTATGCAGTCGCTTCAATGAGACAATATCTAGGTTTATCCACTAAAGGTGAGAGGAGATTAGTTCTTGTCTGGGAATACAATGATCAACTTACGATCAAGAATCAAGGTAACCACTTTAGAAGAGTTAATGATGCCTTCTTTGTTGTGTGGAAGTGCATGTTTGATAAGAGCCTGTAGAAGGAAAGATTATCAGAGGCTGCATATAACGGGGTGTCTCATTTTAGATGCGTTTTCCTTCAATTCCCAACATTCACTTACATCTGGATTGGATGTTTCTCAGGTGAACCCTTTATTCTACCAAGGTATCCTTCTAACAAGATCGTTCTCATGGAGTTGTGTTGGCAACTAATCTATGTGCATGAAAAGCAATCATAAGCACATAAGATTGGGTTGAAGTTCCCCAAATCAATTGGTAGGTACTCAGTCCTAACCAACCCCAAACCCAAAAATATGGAGGAAGAAATGCAATGGAACACCATGAGAAGATTCAAGGCATGAAACAATTTTGATTTTCGTGGTATGAAGAACAAACTCAAGAGGAGTTACACCCATGTCTGCAGATTTGAATATGTATGGGCAGACTGTCAAAATGAAGAAGATATACGAAGGATGGATTTCAGTCATCTTACCCTGGAATAGATTGAAAATTTGGATTTAGTAAAGATCCCAATGACCATGGAAGACAATGATGGCATGATACACCCTGTCTATTATGAAAAGAAGATTGCCGACTCCCCTCTCCCACTAGTTCAATGGTCAAAAAAGGAAAGTAAATCTATCACTAAAATAATCTCTCCTATTTTGGCAAACACCAATGCATGGTTGCTTAAAAAGAATCTTAGGATGAAACAACTTCCTGCTAGTTCTAGAGATGACGATAATAGTGATGGCCTGACTAGTAAGACATTACAGCTGAAATAAGAACAAAGGCCAAGGTTGATTCACAAGCATTATCCTCAGCTCCTGCAACACAATCCAAGGGGAAAGGACCCAAAATCAAATTCACAATTAAAGGGTCCAAGAAAGCTGAATCATCCTCAATAGCTCAGGAGATAGTTATGAAGGAGCCAGAACAACAGACTGCTAGAGATACTGGAAAAGAGAAAGAGGTGGAAGAAGGTGAAATTCCTCAACAAGAAGAAACACAGGTTGAAGAAATGTCACATCTTGGTGAAGTTAATGTTCCAACCACTTCATAGGCACCAACTCATTCATAAATGATTATTCATTCCATCGATTCTGATCAAGAGGAAGATGAATTCAATGATGAGGACCTTGGTATGGGCATGACTCAATTAGAGACTGCTCAATAATTCTTCGCACTATCCAACTTTTCCAGCCTTGATGATATTTCCTCAACCACTATTGAATCTTCAATATTGGAGTTTCCTAAAGCTATGGAGCAAGCATTCACGGAACAATAAATGATGACCTTGCCTTCTAGAGTGGTCGTAACAGAGATTCCATCTCAAGTAAACACTAAAGTTATTTCTACTACGACAGTTATAACAGAAATTCCACCTCTGGTTAGTACTCAATTTCTTTCAACTACACCTTCCACTTTCTCCTTTGTGACCATCATTGAAAAAGGGTCAGCATCAGTGGTTGTTGCTGCATCAGCAGGTATATCACTAGATACTTCAGCATTGATATCAGTCACCACTGCTAGTTCAATCCACTATGCTTCTGAAATACCAAGTGACACTCAACAAGAAGCTACTACCCCACCAGATAACCCTGAATTACCACCTTGTATGGAGGTAGTAGCACCTAAGAGGAAGAAACAGGTGATTTTTCTTGATGAGTTTGACTTTGAGCAATTGGTTCCTCCAAAGAGAAATTGGATTGAGAATGAAAGGAAGGTGATGATGAGATTGATCTCATTTCTGCCAAGATCGCTAACCTTCCTTGTTATCTATATGATGACAAGAAGAATCTTGTTACTAGTAATGCCATCACACAGGAATTTATGTCCTTAATGGATCACTACACTAGACAAGACTTCTCAATTGATGCATTTGATAAGTTACTGGAAATTCAAGTCAGTTTTGAGGTCCTCGCATTAAGGCTAAAGGACGAGAAAAAGAAATTTGTAGAGGCTGAGGATACCATCTCCCGAGTTCATGTGATCACAGATTCTACCCAGATACCAAACCAAGCAAAAATGGAGGCCATCTTGACTAGGTTTGAGGAATTCCATAAATCAAATGAGGAGGAGAAAAATGAATAAAGTG
Organism: Cryptomeria japonica; assembly: GCF_030272615.1. NCBI lineage: Eukaryota > Viridiplantae > Streptophyta > Pinopsida > Cupressales > Cupressaceae > Cryptomeria > Cryptomeria japonica. The sequence continues at coordinate 609,152,059 of NC_081414.1, read as the reverse complement.
CCCCTTTTTGGCATTTTCTTTCCATGTAGTTACATTATTATATGCTGCAAGCTTTCTCGCAGCTGTATATTTTCTTTCTGTTGTAGTTATAGTCGAGTGGGACTGTGCAGTTGAATTAGTCAACTGTGCCCACATTTTTCTCCAATTTTCTTATATATAAGGGGGACCCTCATTTGTATATTTTTATCTTGGATTATGCTAAGCAAAAATTTGCTAAATTTTTGCCTCAACTAAGACTTTGAGCGTTGTTGTGAGAATTTGATCAAGCAAATAAAGAAAGCAATTTATTTGATCCCAAACTTTGTGTTGTGTCTAAAAAGAATTCCTTATATGAGTTAATGTTCTTAAGTTCATGACTTATATATTTTCTTGAATTTCTTGATATAGGAAGTATTGTTAAGCGGATTAAAGAGCTCTTAAATTATGAAAGTAGACTTTGTGCTCCTTAAGTATTTGAGAAATTTTCTATTGTTAAGTAATTAGTAGTAGGCTTTGTATCGCTACTATTGTTTGTAGTTTTTAGGATTAAGGAATTATACTTGAAGACTTTGAGCTGCAAGTTGAATTCCTTTTCATTGTGATTATTAGTTTAGTTGGTGTTATATTCGAGAAAGACTTTGTGCTTCTTGTTTATAAAATCTTGATATAGTTTGTTGGATAAATTAGTTAATTTCCTTAAGTATCAAGGTGATAGGAAAATTGTAACAAAGTGAAGGGAGAATACATTAACTCTAAAAAAAGAGAATTATATGCCCAACACTAACCCGCAGATTTAAATTTCTTATTAATTAAAGAAGATATTTTAAAGGGAACCTCCCCTTGATGAGAGGAGAGATTAATTTCTCAAATATAGTTGTGAGTGAATCATATATTTTGTCACTGGTACGCTAGTGACAAAATATTCACCCAACAGAGTCCTGATATGATATGGGTCCTGATTCGAGATGGGTCTTGATTCGATATGGGTCCTGATTCAATATGGATCTTAATTCAATATGAGTCCTGATTTTTGATATGGGTCCTGATTACTCAAAAGGGAAGAAGAATCCCAAACTAGATCAAGGTATTTAATCTTTGATTACCCATGTGTGTGCAAGTGGGTTCATTTCGAGTCATGTGATCATTGTAATTTTCAAAATCCAACATGGCTAGCTAAATGACTTACCCTGACTTCAAAAGCATCCTGGATAGAGCCTCACTGCCACCGAGCGTCCATAGCCCCAAATGAGGTTATCACTGTAGTGTCACAAATATTGCTCCATTTCCAGCAAGGTATCCATAGCCCTGATGGAGTTACTCGCATGTTCCCATAGCCAAGCATTTTCATATTGTATTTCATTGCATTTTTTTTTTCTTGATATTTATTTTCTTGCTCATGCTTTTGATCTTTTGATATTGCCTTTTTATTTTTCTTGTATTGGCTTGTAAGTGATGAAACTTACATGGTTCTGATAATTAAAGTAGTGTTGAAGGAAGATTTTATATTTTTCACTAGCCATGTCTTTGACTAAGAGATCACATTGATTTACAGAAATTGATTAAGTGTATGAGATATAGTAATCAAAAGATGTCAGTACCAAGATACGATAAGTGGTTCTTTTCTGGATTGAGTGTGCATCCCAACCAAAAGATAATGTTAAAGAGGAACCACCTCATATTTTCAAGTGGTTTGTGAATAGATATCTAGGAAAAGGACTGAACATGAGATTCGAGCATGGGAAAGCATGTGACAAAATGACACCAATGCCTATTTCATAGATGAAAGATTTTATGTAAAGGACTGAATGAAAGGGGTGGAATAATGGAAAAGAGGTGTTGGATAATAGATAGGATATTTGAAGATTTTTGCAAGGATAGATGGAAATGTATTGAAGATGAGCATTGGTACACAACTTGAGAGGTGATGAAGTGATGGAGGAAAATTGAATTTTGGGATATAAGGACCCAAAATAGATAGAGGAAATGATCATAGAATAGTTTTGGAAAGTGGGAGATGTTTAAATAGATGGTTGAAGGAAGCTTTTGGAATAAGTCTAGATGCCAATTTTGATTGTTCTTTAGATTGTAATGTTTTTATGGGCATCCACATTGATTTTGATTTTTCTCTTTTCTTAAAAGGTTTTTGTAGCCTTTTGGATATTGCTTTTTTCTTTTGGATCAGATTTTTCTTTGATTTGACATGTCTTTTAGATTGAACATGTAGATCTTTGGATGCATGTGGATATTTAGACACATGGATTTTATTCTTGACACCCAAATTTCTTCCAAAAGGAATGGGATTCATGGATGGGTAGGAATGATATGGAGGTATTTTGGATGGGTGGATGTAAGGTCATAAAATGGATAGAAGGAAGGAAGGGTTTGACTTTAGAATGGAAGGACCTAAAATGGATTTGGATGATGAAAGGATTCCTTGATCTTGACTTGGAATAGGATCATTTGTGATTTTTTCTTGATTTTCAATTAGATCAGTGGAGGATATGGAAGGGATATCATGCTCTTTCTTAGGAGGTGGATGTTGAATGTGAATCTTCTCTTGAGATGAAAGGGGATCATCATGGATGGAATACCAAAAGATTAGGGGATCATCGTAACATTCTTGATAGAAGGGATCTTGATAAAAAATGGGATTAGATTGGAGAGCCATGATATATTGATCTTGATTTAGGCTAGGACCCATTTCCTTTGAATAAGCTTATTCTTTTCAAGTGACAAGGGAAGGTCACATGAGTGATCAAAGTTTGAGTTTGGATAGGTTGATGTTGTTGACTTGATGGATACTTTGTTTCGGATACTCAAGCTTACTAAGTTGAATAGAGGGTTTGTTCGATAGGCCCCTATGACAAAGCATGTCAAATGATATGGATAAAGTCTCCCGATATGGAAACTGGATTTGACTAACTTGAATACCTAGCTAGGTATTGTTTTTGTTGAGATAGTTGGATGATAAACTCTTGATCACTTGGTTTTGATACTCCCCTAATCTTGTTGGATGAAATGTGATCTTAAGATAGTTGAAGATTTGATCTCTTTCTAAGGGTTCTTAGTTGGATTTGGAAAGTTCTCACTTATGATCCTTTTTTGAAATTTTGTTGTTGGATTTGTTAGAGGACCTAAAAGGGTATCTGAAACTATTGATGAAAATTTTACAAGCTAACTGGTTTGCTCTTTGTTTTTCACCAAATTTAATCATGCCCTAGAACAGAGACTTGATGCGCTAAAGGATGCCCCCAAAGCACTATAGAATATTCTAGATGTGTTATGTTGCCTCTCAAATGAGCTATTTTATACTATTTCATAACACAATTGTTGAATTGGTTATGTGCTAATATGTCCCTTTGAGGCGCTAATGTTTGGTACAAACTATGATATGTTTTAGATGCACTAGGCTGATGCTCCTATGCACTATAGTGATGTTGGCAAGTGCTATCTGAGGTTTTACCAGTATGATACTAATCATGCGCTAATGTGGATAATGAAAGTGCTAGCTTTTGGTTGGAATGTGCTAGGATGTTGCTCCTATGTGCTAACTCTCCTGATAAATTTGTTTTGATGCTTTCATTGTGATGTTGAGAAATAAATCTTGTGACTTGATGGATGATTTTCTAAAAAAAAATTACTTGTAAACACAACATATAGAAGTGATAACAACTTGTCTATCCTAAACAAATAGTGTATGTTCTTTTGAGGATGTTTTCAAATCCCCGATGTTTTCACTAGGTTGGATTACAAAAAGATAGATCAGATAGACTCTTTATTCAAGGGTCATTGACAATATCATAGCCCACTAACCTCGATACTCCATCGGCTTAAACAACCTTGTCACCCCTAGGGGGCACTCATTTTTTGGCCTTTTTCTATAAATTAATCCAATGTGAATTGCTTCACAATTGAGTAGTTATCTTGGGAGATATATGGTGATCTTAGGGGCAGATTCTTCCCCACCCTTGCACTATGATATTGTCAATGTTTGGTAATTTACTTGGCTCAAAGCTTCTACTTTTATGGTTTTTAATCAGGCTTTTGTTTGGTCTTCAATGATAAACTCCCTCGGGAGGCTTCCAAATCTTGGGGGCGGATTCTTCCCCACCCTTACACTATGATATTGTCAATGTTTGGTAATTGACTTTGCTCAAAGATTCTACTTCTATGATTTTTAATCAATATTTTGTTTGGTCTTCAGTGATAAACTCCCTCAGGAGGCTTCCGAACCTTTAGAAAAAAGGCTTTATGTATCTTAAAGATATTGGGGGAAGACTAATCACTGAGCAAAATTGTTGGAGGGGATTTTCATCAGCCTCCATATTTGATTATAGTGTGTTGGAACACTTGGTGATAAAGTCGTTTCCCACTTAGGTTGTTCCTCTCTCACCAATCTTAATGGCACCCTAAGGGCAACTCGGGAGGGCAAGCCTTCTAAAGGTGTTAATGCATAAAACTGAAAGAAACCATGAAAGAGATGGTTTTGGCTTTTTGATCACCTATTGAAGGTGACAGCATATACCTATCACCTCACAAACACAAAAGACAAGGATTCTTTTTAAACCTTCATTGCAAAATTATCTAAGCTAGATGGAGATGTTGCTCGAGGAAGACATGATGTTCTTTCTATCTAAATAAAGCAATGTGTGAAGATAGCAAGATCTTTGAACTTTAAATTCGTCAAATGAATAACAACAATTATTGCAATTTTGAAAGCTCTTTTGAAATAGAAATGTTAAAGTTATTTTTAAGCTTCCAAAACAAAGGTGAAGTTCATTTTAATAAGCACCAAAGCAATGTGATGTTCAATTTTAACTTTGTGCAAAACTAGAAAGTTTGTTTTGTTCTTTTTAAAACCCAAAGAAAGATGATCCTATCTTGCATAAAAGGAAAGATTGGTATTTGTTGTTCTTTTTATTCATGCAATAAAGAAAAGATTGATTTTTTTTTAAGCACCAAAAGGAAAGCATGAAGTTCATTTTATGCATCCAAAAGAAAGGTGAAATTCATTTTAAACCTTTGTAATAAGAGAAAAGTGAGTTCTTTTTACCAATTTATACAAGAAAGTAAAAATAACTAATCAACTCCTCCTTTTCTTGCACTACAAAATGTTAGAACCTACACAGAGTTAGTCAAAAGAATTAAATCCTAATGGTGGGCTTCACAAGCCTAAATTTTCTGACTCTGTTACAATTTTTTCTTCTCTGTTAGAGCCACGCACTGAACTTTTGCATAGATGCGCTACAGTATGGTGTAAAAGTGCTAAAGGAGAGCACCTACATGCTACTTTGATGCCTGAATGCACTCTAATGATACTCCTATGCATAGAAAAAGAAGAGAAGAACAAGTGCCAGAAAGAAAGTTGAATGCGCTAAACAGTAAGATGAATGCACTAAATTTTGCCTCAAATGCACTGCAGAAAGTTCCAGATGCACTAAAAGAGTGTTCCAATGTGCTTGAAATCTTTATCATGCATTAAAAAAGATTTTATTTTTGGGGACGTGCCCCATGGTGGGCACCAGAAATGTACGTGGGAAAATGTGGTGATCAAAAGGAATAAATCGAGGTCAATAGACCCACATACCAATGAGACTCTTCATGCAAGTATATAAACTAATTGAACTAGTTTAAAATGATTAGTGAATTAGGCTATAATGTAGATGCATAAAATTTGGAGATATGTATAATGAATAATGAGATCTCTATTTATAGGAAAAATATGGAAATGGATGGTTAAGATTGAATAATCTTAACAAGGGCTAGGATTGAAAGTTATTCAATCCATGTTTACAATTCTCACCAACAAAATGGTGACAATTGTCAACAAGAGGTTTCTTGAGAGGAGATGCAAGAGACATTAAATGTCTGAGAAGACATGAAGGTTACCCTAGGAGGTAATGGTTAAGGTTGGGTTAGGGTTATCCAATGGATAAAGCTTTTATCCAAGGGGTAAACTCTTGTGCAAGGGTTAAATGGATAACTATGGTCAAAGCCATAAGTATTTGATGAGACCCTTGAGTCAAAAGGATGGTTAAGTTAGAAGAAAGTCTCTAACCAAAGGTCAAAGGTGAGTTAACCATAAATGGCTATGTAAGAACTTTTAATGGTTTGGAAAAATTTAGAGGTTAACCATTTGAAGACACAAAGACTTTAATGGTTATTGAAGACTTTGGAGGCTTTGAGAAGTGACTTCCTTTTACTTAGGAATGTGACAATAATTAAGAGATGGATTAGACTAAATTGGAAGTGATTCAAAGAATCTAGGAGGGGTTTAGGAGGCAAGTGGATGAGGGAAAAGTATTTTAAATACAAAATTACTTTATTTCAACCAAAAATAGATACAACTTGCATAGATACAAGTGGGGGGATTTAATAAATAAATTAGATTTATTTATTTGCATGCATCAATTTAATTAAAAAGGGAGAAAGGGGAATTAATTGAATAGAGTGGTTTATTTAATTAAAGGCTTAGAAAAGGTTTTATGTGAATTTGATTAAATAAATTGAGTAATTTATTTAATTAAATAGATGAATGGGAAGAATTTAATTAAATATAATTTAATTAATAAGGGGAATGGGGTTAAAATAAATATTAAATATTTGGTTTAGGAATATGGTAATATTTATACATCTACACCATCGAGCATGTTATAATCATCCGGAATAGTTGCACCAACACCACTTTTCAAATATTCATCGGTCAACATCTCAAGGATCAAGAATACAACCAATCAACAACTATCACGAGGAAAGATAATGTGTGTAGAACCAAATCATGAACCATCTGAAGTGAAGATACACAAGATCATCCCAAATATTAATAAAAAATATCAACACAAGATCTGATCATACCGGAATATACAGGAGGAAATACCAGTTTCTGCAAAACAATGATCAGCAAAACCAAACTATAAAATTAGACCAAAAATCTTCTCCAAACTCATCAGAATAATTCATAGGAATATGTTGACATCAATGAAAACAACATATCCTAGTAGCATCAATGAACAATATAATCCAACATACTTCCCAATAATCCAACAATCTCCTCCCTTTAAATTGATGGCAAAATGTGAATGTGAAAAATACTCAATACAAAGAAAGAAGATATCACTAGCAAACTCCCTCTAAGATCAAGATAGATAAAGAAGTTATTCACTTGATCTCTCCCCCCCTTTGAAAATAATGCCAAAGATCACCAAAACAAAAAATAAATCTCCCAAAATAGAATCATGAATCTCTCTCCCAAAAACATAAAAACAGACTACTCCAGCAAAGGAGAAACACCAACTCATCAATTCGGATAAAAGAGTATGGCTATGAATTCCATTGGATCGATGCAACTCAATAAATCTTGTTCTTATTAGGAGGGGTGGAGACCCCTAACTTATCTCTCGAATAAACAAATGTATCTACAGGCAAGGTCTTAGTGAAAATATCAGCAATTTATTCCTTTGTAGATACATATTCCAACTTCACCTTTTGTGTACCGACTTGTTGTTGGGATCCAAGAACACTGAGAGGGGAGGGGGGGGGGGTGAATCAGTGTTCTATCGGTAAGATAATTTTACCCTTTTATAACATACACATATAAACCGGTAAATGAAGAAACATATAACTTGAAGCAAATAAACCATCCACATAAATGAACACCATAACACAAAATTTATACATGGAAAACCTCAAAGAGAAAAAACCACAGTGGGATTTGTGACCCAGAATATCAGTTCACTAGCCATATGAAAGGATATTACATAAAATGGGGGCCTGCACATGCAGGAAGGCACACTTCTCATCACAAAAAGAGTCTCACTGACTACAAGCTTTTGTTGAAATAAAACAATAATAATGAACTCACAAAATGCATCTGCTATGCCAAAAAGAGTTTTGGTTATAGTTATGCTTTGTACCGGTTCATAAACCCTAAACACTTCTACTGATATCTCCTCTCCTCCAAGAATTCTTTCCAAACTATCTACAGATCATTGCATGATATACCATTCACATACAAATGATCTACATACATATTCTTCGCATTACATAGTCTCCTATATCCTTATTCCAATCTCTCTCATATATGTCTAGACTAACCTTAACAAACTGACCTATATACCCTTCACAAACAATATGCATTATGTCAGCTTACAATGTATTACAAAAGATATACAATGTCCGCCTTATACAATAATTACAAAATGATTTTATAAATAAAACCTCCTTCAGGTCCAAGCCTGATGTCGGTTTCACTGAAGTGCTAGATGCCAGTGTCGGTGTAACCCTGGATACTCCAATGCTAGTGTCTGCAGGTGAATGCCTCCTAGTGCTGGTGTATGATTCCTTATGAGTCCTTTTGCCAAGTTACCATGTTTCCATGTTTCCATGTTGCCATCAATGACAACATATGAATCCAATGAGTGTCAATTGCAAACAATCTCCCCCTTTGGCATTGATGGCAACACTCATGTGAAAAATGGATTCCCTGCTAGTTCAAACTAAGTATGCTCCCCTTGAGCAATACACTCCTTCTTGATATTCTTCCCATATTTTTTTGTCTAATATTTTTCACATTATATACACTCCCCCTTTGGCATCAATGCCAAAGACCGGTGAAACAATTGAAAAATTAATAAACATAGATTACTTTATCGGAGCTTGACCAATTTCAAAATTTTTGGGTAAGCCTTGTCTAGCAACTGTAAATATGTATCCTAGCCAGTTCTGAAGGTATCAAATATGGATACAAGTCCACTCAGTAACTGTGCAAATGTTTCCTTCTCTTTGACTTCTTCCAGTGTGGGTTTAGCAATCATATCCATACATTCCCTCTTATGTACACCAAGTGAATCCAATCTTGGACTCACCAATCCTCTAAGACTCCTTGCTCTCCGAATGATCTTGTCTCTTTCCTTTTCAAAAGAAAAAATTTGGTTCTCCAAAGACAAAAAATTTCCATCAATAGATGTTGTTAGTGAGGTTAATACATCAAAAGAATTTGCAATATTGGCAACCTTATCATGTAACTCTTTTAATCTGCTATCTACATTTGTTGTAAGAGTTTCTATGTTACAACAGACCCTTGTAGATATTTGTATATTATTTCAAACAATTCTCAATAAGAATCAATTTTCCTTCAATTTTCTTCTCCTCTGTTTCAATAAGCTAATCAAAAGCGACTCTCTTAGCCATAGTAAATCTCTCAAGTGCCTGCTAGTTTGAAATTTGCTGCAAAGATTGAAAATTGTTAGATATATGCTCAGTTAATGCCTTAAGCTTGTCAGAAGGGCTTGCTTCATTTTCAATCTTACAATCAAAAATTAGTCTATGCAAAATTGTGATTGAGTTATCTATTATTCCTTTATCTACCGATCCCTCCTTTACTAGTTTTTGAGTAGCCATCATCATTAATTTAGTGGGACTCATCTCAGTGATTGATTTCTTCTCAACTTGAGTAGTGTCAATTGCAAAAAACCTTTGTCGGGGAATCAATATTAACTACCGGTATAGTCTCAGTTCCCTTTACCTTATCCTCCTTAGCATCGGTGGCTTTGCCACTTGGTGCAATGTCAATTACTGTCGGTGGAGTATCATCCACAATATTGTTAGTACCCTGTACACTGCCTTGTTCAAAAGTTGTCTCTGTTGGTATTGACTGTACACTCTCCTTTACTATCAGTGGTGTCTCTGTACTTATAGTTACTGCCATTTTGTTCAAAATTGGAGCTTAACTATCCAAAATACCTTTCCCTTTAGATCTATCCGAGATGGTGGAAGTTGTTGATTTTACAAATTATTCTCGGGAGGTGAGAAAATCAAGATTCTTTTGGAAGAATTCAGTCCAACCATCTTTGGTCTCATTTACTACCTCATTTACCCTACCCATCATTAGGCTTATTTGTCGGGATTTGCTACTAAATATTGTTTTGTTTGCAACATCAATGCATCGTTTCATTTCCTCATTGTTTATTGAACCACACATACCCAAAAGTTCTACTTCCTTAATTTCTCTATCCCTCTTGACTAAATGAAGTCTTGTAGCATCTAATTTATTATACAGTGATAGAGGAATTTCCTTCAAAATTTCTACAAAGGCTTTCTTATATATATCTATGTGTAACAAAATTGCCTCTTCAATCTCATTTCTCTCATTATCCTCTAAATCTTCATAAAAATGGATACATTTTTCAAAATTCCATCCTTTGTTATTTCATCAATCAATTCAGCATAGGTCATTGTAGCCTTACTAGATTCAGTATCATCATCACTCTTCTTCTTGTTGTTGTGGGTTGTCGGAGTGGATGTGACTGGTTTCCTCTTTTGAATAGGTTTCCTTACCGAAGGTGGGGTGCAGTAGGTTTTGTTACTTTTCTCACAAGATTCCTCCTTGGCTACACCTTCTTCTCCTCTACCAGAGGTTGGTCATCTTTCTTTCTTTGTACCCTTCTAAATGCTAGAGGTTCATTATCCTCTTGATCAGAGTGAGAAGTGACAGAAGAAATGAAATTTTTAGACTTCTTTGCCTCAGGAGCACTAACTGTATACACCTAAAAATGGTCTGAAGATAATTAATTGAATAAGCAATTATTTAATTAATCCTCCTCCCCAATTTAATTAAATTCACTAAGCAATTTGATTAAATCTCTCTTTCATCTACTTATTAATAAATCTAAGGATTTATTAAATAGGTTCATTTCACCCCTTTGATTAATTAATTCAAATTAATTAATTCCATCCATCAAAAATCATTTCTTCTAATCCTAATTAATTAAAACAAATCAAATTCATGAGTTGTTGAGATTAATTATCCTTTTCCTTTTATTTAAATTTTTAAATTCAAATTCTCCTAACTTCAACCACTCCTAAACCTAACCCATTCCACCTACCACCATGTCCCCTTTCATTCAACATCTTCTAGAACCTTGTGACACTTGTCACTAAGTGTTCCCTTTCATCTAACTCCTTCTAGAAGCCTCTTGACACTTGTCACCATAGAGATGACAGATGTTCCCTTTAATCCAACCCCCTTTACCATCCTCCTCCAATTTAACCATTGATATCTTCAGATCAATCTTGACCGTTGATTCCTACCACATCACCCCTAGCCTTGAGAAATCCTATAAATAGACCTCATTTTGGAGCAATATGGGTCCCAATTTCATGTCCCAATTTCGTATCATGATTGCATCCCATCTCATTTTCAGCTTATGCATTGTTACTATAGGCATCTAGCTTATAGTTTATCAGTTTTAGCAATGCTATCATGCTCAATTCTAGCTTAATTTGCTTATCATGTAGCTTAATCATGCTATTCTTGCTATGATCATGCATTTTCATCCATCAAATCCTCCATCTAAGTGTAGTCAAGTCACTGGAATATGCATAATTAGATCTGAGAGCATTTTTCATACTCGCATTTACTAGGAGGCAATAAGTCGATTAGCTATGGTTTTGTCTTTCATTGTTTCAATTTACTAACCATTGCTTATAATGATTTATTGAGTGCATTGTGTTTGTAGGTACAGGTACACTTCACAGAGCATGACATTTTGGCGCCCACTGTTGGGCAGAAATCATCATTTTTCGCCTCTTAATCTTCAGCAAACTTCATCTCTGTCGGATCAGGATCAGAATGTCGTACGAGTTGATTTTCCAACTCGTACGAACTACCTTTTAGCCCAGAATGACACTTCATCCTGACTCGTATTAGGTATAATTTTGACTCGTACGAGCTTTTATATTGAAAATTCTTTATTCATTCTAGCTCATTCCTGTGTCGTACGAGCTAATTTTCACTGTCGTACTAGAGCTAATTTTGTTTCATACAAATTTCTGGCTTCAAAATCTTATGTCATATGAGTCTTCTTTTATTCCTGTATGAAATCTAAAGTTCTGTCATACTAACTGATAAAGCATGTTGTACGAGTCTCTGGTTTTGTGATTTTTTGAAAAAATACAAATTAGAATTTTCAAGTTTGTCTATACATTGGTAATTTGCATTTTTGAAGGCCTTCTGGTTATTTTTAGCCCTTGAAAGCACATGGTATGCTCTTTCAAAATCTCATCTACAACTCTTGGAGACCTTTCCAACGAGTTAAACAATTTGTAATTTCGAGTCCCGAGAAGAAAGTTATGCCTATTTGAAGTTAGGCTAAAATTTCATATAGTTTTTTTCTAAAAATTTCGTAGTTCGGATCACTAATGCTAATCTTGTTATGTCTATGAGATGTTTGCAGCCTAACTCTTTTCTATAGGATGCTTGTCAAAGATACGCTTGTCAAAGACAAATTCAAAACACAATCATGACTAATAATGGATCTATTTTGCAGGTTGCCTAAGGATTCAACAAAAAAAACTTTGTGTATTCTTTAAGATTTTTAGGCACACTTCAAATTTGGGCTTAAAGAAATGAACAACCATGTATTTCATGTCTTTGATGATAGGCGAGTATGCTCTCACCTTTCTTAGGTGATCAGAAAGCTAGACTCATCCTTTTACTTTCATTAGTGCATCTCTTTAGCAGGCCTGCCCTCCCGAGGAGTTATTAACTCTTAGCCCTTAAGGCCGGTGAGAGGGGAACAACCTAAGTGGGAATGGCTAACACCAAGTAATCCAACCCACTATAAAATAAATGTGTTTTTGATGAAAATCAAAGCAACAGTAGTGCTCGGGAATAGCTCTCCTTCATACCTTCGGTTATATCAAACCTTGGTTTTCAAGGCTGGGAGACCTCTTAATTGATTTTATACCCCGACATGCCGAACGGATCCCTTACTAGTGCTGGTTAAAATAGAAGCTACCTGATTCACCTCCGAAAGGTTGATAATCTTTGTGCAAGAGAGATAGTAACTCTCCCAAGACACTTGCCATATCATGTCCCCATTAGCCTTTGGAGTCAGATAATACGGCGTTGAGAATCCATTGCATGAGACTTAGTAGTCGTATTCTGATTAGCTATTGGGTGTGTACCTAAGTCAACAAGCAAAGGTTTTCATTCTTAGCCAACTTCCTTAGGGTTTAGCTTGATTGGAGTCATTTTATCACATCATGTGTTTGTTGTGTATTCATCCCTAAATGAGAAAATCAGACACCTAAAAAATAGGAAAACATCAACAAAACATCGTCAGAATTCAAAGATCAAAATCAGCAAAAAAAACACTTTTTACCATTCTCTGCAACCTGTCGTACGAGCTTTAATTCTCTATAGTATGAGTCATAATCTCTATCAGACAAGTTAACTTGCATAAAATCATTTGTGGTATTGTCTGCTATCCTGTGTCGTACGAGTCAGCTATTTTGTCGTATGGTTCATAAAAGTGTGTCATACGAGCCTCTGCTTTTTACATGAAAAACTCTGTTCTGTCGTATGACTCTGTATCTTGTGTTGTCCTAAGCTGAATCTTATGTCATATGAAACTCTGCATCTGTCAGTCCAGAACTATGTCTTACATGCCTGTTTCAGATTTATCATTTCTACCTGATCAATTTGCAGTAAGCATAAACACCTGTTATCTGTTAATCTGTGCTTAGATTGTCTGCTTGGTTTGCTTGGTCAAGTATCATCCGTCAAAATCAGACTTTAGAAAACATAAACAACTCAATATTTTCAAGTGCTTACCCCCAACAAGTTCAAGATCTAAACATCTCAAAACAATCTTTTGGACAATCAAATCCTAGCACAATATCAAACACAATGCCCATTTTAACAAGAGAGCAAAGACATAAGATCGCTGAAACATTTGAAATAGCTGAAAATCCTATCAACATGATATACCAAAGCAAAACACAAGAACAAAACATAACAAACCAACATATTAAAGAAATCAAACAAGTTCAAAATCAAAATCCAACTATGTTAAAACCTCACAAGGATTTAAATACATCTCAAAAGAAAAGTGGCTCTTTTATGCACCTCTTAAAGAGATCTCTAAAGGATTTGGCTAAAGAAGATCAAAATCGTACACCTATGTCTAACAATGATCCATCCATCCATAAGAAAATTGACTCTCCAAAGGAATCTATTCCTACACCTCTTGAAAGCTTTCAAGAACCTTCCATAGCATCCTTGCCAAATAATGCATCCAGAGCTAAAGTTCCCCAAGGGATATCCATAATTGCCATCAAACCTATTTCAGAGAATCCTATTCAAAGCTCATCTCCTTCATATCCAAGCATTGATTCCTTGCAACATCCCTATAGTGCTTCCTTGCAAATTGAAGTCCTCATTCATAGAATCCTTGTTAAATGTGTCCTAATAGATGGGGGAGCTGGTTGGAACATTTTCTCTTTGAGTCTTGTCTGTGCTCTAGGATATTCAGAAGATTCAATTGATCCTAGGAAAAAGATCAAAATCCAAGCACATAATGAAGAAGAGCATTCATCTAAAGGAATGGTGATATTAGCCATCACAATGGGACCTTTGCAAAAGGACATCGCATGCCAAGTTCTAGACTTGGACCTACCATACAACATACTCTTGGGGAAATCATGGATTCAGGACATGCAAGCTATACCATCAACAGGTCATCAGTTCTTAAAGTATCCATACAATGGATAGGAAATCACAATATCAGCAGACTCAAATCCATTGCAGTGTGGGAATAATCTGAAAAAAGCTCAAGAGGTCATTCTCCCACATAACAGAGAGGTAGCACCTTCAAGCACACAATCCAAAGAACAATCATTTGAATAAATTTTGTGAAACATGGAAGAACAAATGCAGCTAAAAGATCGAGGGAACAGAGAGTATTTGCTATCATGGAGAAAAAAACAAGAGAAACTTCAAATTGAGAGGGATGAAGAAGCAGATATAGCAGTCGATGTAGTTCACACGTATGCAGAACAAATGTTAGGAACTAGCCTACTTGAATTAGAATCACATTTGACTGACATGGACTTAACCGAGGACGATCAGGATTTTCTTATACAAGGTCATTCTAACAAGAGTACCATCCTAGACATGGAAATACATACTGAAAGCCTTGACATCTCTATCATGACCCCCAATATCTTGGAAACTATTAAACCTGAAGATCCTTTATCCTTAAGCTATCCTGAACCTATGGACTGGGAAAATGAAGGACATACTGACATTGATACCTTACCTAATGACCATGCCATATCCTTATATCTTGATGAAATCAAACCTGCAACAACTTTCACCAGGGATTCTGCTAACGTATCTTCAAGTCAAATCGATGTCAAATCTCCTAGTTGCAAAATTGAAAATCAAGAAAATAATATCAAGTCTAATGCTGAAAACCATTTATTGGCAACATTAGATCGGGAAAGAGTAAAAATAAAGGATACGTCTAACGGTGAAAACCCCCTTGAGGTGCCAGAAGATGGGAGATTTGACACCTTACCAAAATGTTATCAAGAGAAGTTATCTATCATAATAGCACCAACAAAGGCAACTATCATTGGCACAACTGATCTACATCGATCAACTTCTCTATCAGAACCAGCAAGGGAGCAATACTTGAAACCATTCAAAAGATGGCAAATCAACTTTACCTGGTCATATACATATGTTCTAGGGTTTGATCCATATCTTACAATACATCACCCAAATATCAATCTGGGAGCAAGCATCAATAATGGAACACAACATGGATCAAGAGCAAGCATCAATAATGGAACACATCATGGATCAAGAGCAAGCATCAATAAAGGAACATAACATCAATCAGAAGCAGGCATTCTATTCATCAAAATGGTTGTAGAATGGAACATTAAACAACTTCAAGTCTTTGGAGACTCTCAGCTTGTCATTAATCAAATCAAGGATGACTATGAAACAAAAGATGACAAACTCATGGCTTACAAAAATATGGTGGATGATATCAAGAAGTACTTTGTACAAATAACTTTTCAACAAATTCCAAGAAATGATGACAAAGCAGCAGATGCCATGGCAACAATTGCTTCTCTATTGAAGACACAGGAAAATCAACAGCATTATGAATTCTTAGTTGAAGAGTTGTTTCATCCCGCCTATAATTGTCCTGATTCCCAAACCATCTGTCAAATAATTGGACATGATTCCTCCCACTATGGCCAAACTTACACATACCTGAAAGACAACATCTTACCTCCTGACTTATCAAAGAACCATAAGAGAAACTTTATTCGCCAATCCTCTCATTTTACTCTCGTCGCAAATACCCTATTTAAATGAGGTCTAGACAGTACTCTCTTAAGATGTCTTGAACAAGAAGAATCTGAGAAGGCTTTACATGAAGTCCATAACAACATTTGTGGCACTCATTCAAGTGGTCTTACCCTTTTGAAAAAACTCATACGATTGGGCTATTATTGGCCGACTATGGAACGAGATTCTTTTAAGATAGCAAGAACATGCAAACAATGTCAAATCCATGGGAACTTGATCCATGCACCAGCATAAGAACTACATGCTTTAGCAACATCTTGGTCTTTTTGTCAATGGGGACTTGATCTAGTAGGAAAGATAAATCCTTCCTCATCTAATGGACACAAATTCATTCGTGTAGCTACAGAATATTTTACAAAATGGATTGAAGCGGTACCTCTCATAAACATCATAGGAAAACAAATTGCTGCATTTATCTTGAACTATATCATCTATCGCTATGGAATACCAATGACCATTATCACTGATAATGGGCAACCATTCAAGAATCAGGATGCACAAGAGCTATGTGAGAAGTTCAAAATCTAGCATAGATTCTCCACACCATATTATCCACAGGGAAATGGACAGGCAAAAGCATCTAACAAAACTATCCTAAAAATTCTTAAAAGACAGTGAACGATGCCAGGAAATATTGGCATATCCAACTAAACCCTTCTCTATGGGCCTACCACACCAGTATCCACACATTGATAGGTGCCACACCTTTCTCTCTTGTATATGGATTAGAAGCCATATTGCCAATCGAAGTAGAGATACCCTCTCTATGTGTATCACTAAAAGGTCTCATCCCAGATGAAAAACAAAGAGTATCTAGACTACAAGAGTTAGAACTAATCCATGAACGAAGACAAAATGCCTTTGATCATCTAAAGGTATATCAGCAAAGAATGTGTCGGAGCTATAATCATAAGGTCAAACCATGAATATTTCAAGTGGGAGAACTAGTGCTAAAGGAAAATCCACGCAACCAGGTAGATCGAGAAAAGAAAGGAAAGCTTGAACCAAACTGGTTAGGTCCATTTGTGGTCACAATAGTATTTGGATCATGAGCATATCAGCTATCAACACAGGATGAAAATTAGCTCGAGGAACCTATCAATAGCATGCACCTGAAGAAATTCTATGTCTGAGAAAAGCAAACAAATAAAAAAACAGTGAAAAAGCAGAAAAATCAAAAATAGTGAAAAAACAAAAAAAATCAAAAACAGTGAAAATTCAGAAAAATGAAAAAAAATTGAAAAAGCAGAAAATCCAAAAAAAATCAAATATCAGAAAAAGTGCAATAAAAATAGATGGTGAAAACCTTGCAAATAAGCGCTATCTGTCTGCTAGCTCTTCCATCTATTAGTTCATGCATTCGTTCCACTTGCATTCATTCATCTTCCATCAGCACTGACCATCATAAAGCCTTTATACATACACAGACATCCCAGGTGGCTTCTTTCCATGGTTTGGATCATTGGATATATCATAATGACTTTGTTTCTAGACTTAGGGAAAATCCTACACCTAGCCGGGGGCAAAACTCTTGATCATTTTGAGCTTAATTAAACAAGTAGACCAAATAGTTAGACAACTCTTATCAAGCAAAAACTAAGACACATCCAACGTTGAACACAAGATCAAACTATCAACTATCAAGGTATCACAAAATCAATCTAAGCACATCACACACTTTTTAGTGGATAATATATCTTTTGGATAATGATTTTAACATGATTGTTCAACTTTTCTATATTGCTTTTCACTATCATGATTTCTGAGTGACTCCAGGAAGTCATTGACTAGAGGAACAAGGAAGAAACATGATATTTTTCTTGTCTGCTGTCTGAAAATTAATCATTAATATGTGCAAATTTGTCTCAGGACATGATCATCAAACTATCATTGAAGACATTTTCGATTTGCGTATTGAAATGATTAATACTGCTTGTTTTATGCAAACAACACTCAGGTCATCTCGGTTCAATTATACCTCGATGCTTGTGTTAACTTGCTATATCAAAATCCAGGAAAGAAGTGCTCAGGTCATCATGGTTTAATTATACCATCGATGTTTGCACTCACTTCCCACATTTCAGAAAGCTCAATGATGACAAAAACACAAAATAATCCAGTGACTGGTCCTGTCATAGCTTTGCATTTTATTGCATTTTAGCTTGCATTTCATTCTTGCATGGGATCCTAAAGGCTCCTTTTATCCAAGGTTAAATCTATCATAGGAATCATCAAAATATCATCACAAGTGTATACACAATCAGAATGATGACTCATATCTCTCCAGATATTATCAACCCAACGAAAATCTTATGCTATCTCTCTCAACAGAATCAGCATTAGCATATCCAAATATTTCAGCAACTTGATATCAACAAAATGTCATTTCTTTATCTATCAACCTTATCAAATCAAAACAATCAATCAAACCTAATCAATTATGTCACATCTTATACAGGATGAATCCTTCCTGAAACTAGATGATCTGATTCTGATTCATGTCTTATACAGGATGTATCCTTCTTGAAACTAGATGTTCTGATCATGTCTTATATAGGATGAATCCTTCCTAAAACCAGATGCTTTGATCATCATTGTCTTATACAAAATGAATCCTTTATGAAACTAGACTAAATCAAATCAATCAAGATTTTTCAATCATCTCAATCTAAGCAATCAAGCTAATCAAAGAACTCGCATTTTCATCAAATCTATCGAGATATCAATATTACAAAACTCCAAAGATCAATTATCTCAATTGATCTCTCGAGGGGGCATCATCATATCGGAATTTAGCAATCAAGAGCTGGGGCATCCTATCAAATCAATATCATCATCAAAATGAGATTATTCTTTGAATCAACGCATCATCACACCTCGCTTCAAAGAGGGGCAAAATGTATGCACCTAAAAATGGTCTGAAGATAATTAATTGAATAAGCAATTATTTAATTAATCCTCCTCCCCAATTTAATTAAATTCACTAAGCAATTTTATTAAATCTCTCTTTCATCTTCTTATTAATAAATCTAAGGATTTATTAAATAGGTTCATTTCACCCCTTTGATTAATTAATTCAAATTAATTAAATTCATCCATCCAAAATCATTTCTTCTAATCCTAATTAATTAAAACAAATCAAATTCATGAGTTGTTGAGATTAATTATCCTTTTCCTTTTATTTGAATTTTTAAATTCAAATTCTCCTAACTTCAATCACTCCTAAACCTAGCCCATTCCACCTACCACCATGTCCCCTTTCATTCAACATCTTCTAGAACCTTGTGACACTTGTCACTAAGTGTTCCCTTTCAAATAACTCCTTCTAGAAGCCTCTTGACACTTGTCACCATAGAGATGATAGATGTTCCCTTTAATCCAACCCCCTTTGCCATCCTAGTCAAATTTAACTATTGATATCTTCAGATCAATCTTGACCGTTGATTCCTGCCACATCACCCCTAGCCTTGAGAAATCCTATAAATAGACCTCATTTTGGAGCAATATGGGTCCCAATTTTGTATCATGATTGCATCCCATCTCATTTTTAGCTTATGCATTGTTACTATAGGCATCTAGCTTATAGTTTATCAGTTTTAGCAATGTTATCATGCTCAGTTATAGCTTAATTTTCTTATCATGTAGCTTAATCATTTTATTCTTGCTAAGATCATGCATTTTCATCCATCAAATCCTCCATCTAAGTGTAGTCAAGTCACTGGAATATGCACAATCAGATCTGAGAGCATTTTTCATACTCGCATTTACTAGGAGGCAATAAGTCGATTAGTTATGGTTTTGTCTTTCATTGTTTCAATTTAATTACCATTGCTTATAATTATTTTTTGAGTGCATTGTGTTTGCAAGTATAGGTACACTTCACAGAGCACGACACTAACCATTGTCGGTTCCTTTACCGGTTTGGATCCAGAACCCAGTTGCATGTCTATCTTATGGATTACATCCTGTATATATGCAGATATCTTATCAAATTTATTCTCTCTACTTTTCTTGTCGAGTCCAATCTTGACTTCAAGAACCTTTTCTTCAGCAGTACCAAAGTGTTCTATCTTATCATCCAATGGAGCTTTGAGCACCATTTTTGCATAAAGTTCAATAATGCTATCATCCACTTCATATCCAAGCTCAGTGATCCATATGTTCCTACATTCTACTACCTCCGTAAGAGTTTCATTAGTCTTCACCATAAAACAAATATCAATGGAGTATTTCTCCACAATGTGCTTTGATATTCTTTCCCTCTATCTCATATTTTCCTCAAATGTTTTGAAATAGCCCCAAAGCTTTTCATCTGTGCTGGTACCAACACCGGTGTTTTCTTCCTTGATTTTCATACCTACCGGTATGTCATGTGCCCAACTCTTCTTCCCTAGATAGAGTAGCTCATTCATGAAGTAAAGCATTAAACAAACAATGAGATTTCCAAACCTAAAAGTTCCTTTCTTAACACTCTTAATCTTTCCAAGATTCAACATTAGTTCACTTCTTAGCCATTCACATAAATCATACTTCTCATTATTCTTTAACATCTGATAAGCAACATGGATGCAGGACCTAGCAACAGAGTTCAGTCAACTAGAATGAGTTACCTTATAGTCGATTATCATGCTAACAAATTTCAGATCTATGTTCTTGATTGTGCTAACCCTCATAGATCTTCCATCATGAGTTGCGCTAGTGAGCTTCTCAACCGCAGTGGTGGAAATATTCTTGCCAGGTTCTTGTTTGACTTTGGGTAAGTCGGTGAATACTTGAATTTCTTCCTTTGTGGTCATGTAGGGCCGATCCAGCTAGATGAACTCATTGTCAACCCTGCTCAGAACATATATGATCACCTCATCTTTGAATTCAAGTATGTATAGGATATCGGTTAACCCTAGATCCTCGATGAAATTATATTCCAACTTGATTGTTCCAGAGCTTCCTGGTGTAGGGGCACCTCATCAACACTATAATAATGACCCTAAGGATGAAGACTAGGATCATTAGAGTTTCTTAGTGTGTCTTGTGTTTCATGTATGCAATAAACCCCACCATGTAAGCCCATGTCACCAATTAGGCAATTTGATAAGCCAATTGGGACAATGTGATCAATAGGGGTAGTAGATGGTTTAGTTTTTTTTTTATAGGTTTTTAGACATGTTTTAGGAGTTTTGGTTTGATCCATGTGTGTGGATTCCAACCTTAGCAAATGTGACAACATTTTGTGCAAAATTACAAAATTGCAACTTTTGTAAAATGCAACTTTTGAGTGCAAAAGTGCAACTTTTTGAAATTTGGTTGGGAGAAGCCTTTTAATGGCTCCAACCTACTCCAAATTCAGTTGGAAACCATTAGAGAGTTGTACAATCCTTGTGGACATGATTTCAAAGGTTTTTGTAGTTGTAATTGGAGTTTGTGAAGCAATAAAACACTAAATACTATAGTTTTCTCAGAAATTATGAGTTTACAGGAGTTGCACGTGCCTGTACAGATTGACTTGGATCACACCATCCATGGAGTAGATAGAGGAATCAAATAGATTCCTTTTTTTAGTAGTCTTAGTTCCTAATTGTTCTGGAGTAGAGAGAACCCTCCATTTTCTAACTACAACCCAAAATTTGAGGGTTTCAAGAGGGTTTTGGATGAAAATGGCCTTATCTTGCATTCTATTCCATTAGAAGACTCTTCCTTTGGAGGGATGTAGGATAAGCCTCTGTGATTTATATTTTTCATGGTTTATTGCAGGGGAAACTTGGTTGTGTTGAGAAATGAGCAAAATTAGGTAGGCATCTCTATGTGACTACCTAGGACAAGATTTAGGACAGTCATCATAAAATGTCATAGCGGTGGATTCCAAGCATGCAACCCTAGAATTAAAGGTCACTCACCATCCCCCACATGCCCATAGAGTTGGTTTTCCATTTTCTATTTGTTGTTTTGTAGTTGCTTTGGAAAATAGGCCTATTTGCCCTATTAGGTCTCTTGACCTCTAAAGGGATCAGACCTTATAATTGCATACCTGCTCAAACCATTTTGTGGACTAGTGAAAGTTCCAAAAGGGTGTTTGAAATGGTAATTTTTTTGTATGGGTGTGTGGAAAATTTTGGAGTTAAGATCCATTTTATCGCCAAATAGGGCTACAAGCCTAGGGGTAGGTTTCTAAAGGAGGTATAAGGAATTGGGGTCTAATCCCAAAAACAATTCTTGGACTAGTTTCTAATGGCCATAAATGAACCAAATCCTAACCCCTTAGGAGAAGAGTGTCATGGGATGGTGTAGGTTAGGTGTTGAGTCATTTACTCATCTTGAGTAGGCCCAAGCCTAGTGAATTTGTGAGTAGACTCATCTAAGGTGTGGAGTCCTTCCTTGCATGACCCTTGTGATCATTTGAGGGGTAAAAAGTATAACCTTGTTTGGGCTTGTCCTTAGGTGTGTGAGTAGGGCTCTGCATCAAGTGGTATCAGAGCA
The DNA here is from genome assembly GCF_030272615.1 of Cryptomeria japonica. NCBI lineage: Eukaryota > Viridiplantae > Streptophyta > Pinopsida > Cupressales > Cupressaceae > Cryptomeria > Cryptomeria japonica. The sequence continues at coordinate 609,129,438 of NC_081414.1, read as the reverse complement.
TAGGAGTGTTCTTTGGATAGAAGGAGAAGACAAGATGTCAGAAGAAGAGGGATCCCAAGTGGCACCTTCAAGAATGACCAATGTTGAGTTGAATGTCTTGGTGAAGAAGAAGATGGAAGAGAGTAGATCCGTCAGGGCTGAGAATCAGGCCTTGAAAAATGAGATGGATGGTTTGAAGGACATAGTGGAGAGGGGAGAGAGACTCTGGAGAAGAAGGGGATGAAGAGGAGATCCCTAGGCAAGAAGAGCTAGAGGTTCCTTTAGACCAGAGACCCCTGATGAGTGTCCTCAAGTACATGGAGAGAAGAACAATGAATGTTAAGATGGATCTGCCAGTGTTTGAAGGCAAGATGGAGCCTGATACAGTGATGTAGTGGATAGACTCCTTGGACAATTTTTTTGAAAGTGAAGACATACTACACCACTAGAGGGTGAAGATGGCCCAATCCAAAATGAAAGGGGCTGCACTAACTTGGTGGACTTTTATCCAAGATGAGAGGGTGAAAGAGGGAAAGACAAGACTGGCTACATGGAAGAAGATGATGGCCTTGGTGAAAGAGGCCTATGTCCCAATGGACTACAATATCCAATTGCATAGGAGGAGATAAAATTGGAAACAAAAGGAGATGGACATGAGTTCCTATACCGAGGAGTTCATGAAGCTGTGTGTGAGGACCAACGTGAAAGAGATTGAAGATGAGAAGGTGGCAAGATATCTCAAGGGGTTGAGATTTACAATCCAGGAATATTTGAATCTCCACACCCCAGAGACAATCTAAAAGTGCTTTCAATTGGAACTCAAGGTGGAAGAAAAATTGAAGAGGAGGAAAGAACAAAATGGCAGAGGTAAAGGGAGACAACACAGAGGGGTAAGAGGCCCTTTCAGAGGTAGAGGAACTATTTTTGGATACCAGTGAGACTCTAACCAAGAAGGCAATAGAGGAGAGAGCAGTTACAACCAAGGAGGGGGATACAATCCAAGAGGGAACTTTAGGGGTAGAAGACCACCCTCTAGAGGAAAATCCCAAGGAAGAGGACCTCCTAGGTGCTATAACTGCAACCAAGAAGGGCACATGGCCAATAGGTGTCCGAAGAAGGCTTCTAGATCTATGGGAGAAAGGAGAAGCAATTTGGTGTAGGAATCTGATTGTCAAAGTGTGGAAAGTACAAAAACTTATCAAAGTGCTAATGCTCTTGATAGCTATGGCTATCCTGAAAGAGGAGAGGCTTTGATGATGAGGAAAATAGTAACCACCATGAAGGTACCTAACAAGGAGCCAACACAAAGGAAATCTCTTTTCAAAACCACTTTCAAGGTAGGAGGAAAGGTATGCAAGGTCTTGATGGACTCTGGATCCATTGAAAATTTTGTATCACTTTAAATGGTAGAGAAGCTTAAACTTAGAAGGCTGCCCCATACTTACCCCTACAAGGTTTCATGGCTCACCCAAGGTCAGCAAGTAGTGGTAGAAGAGAAGGCTTGGGTGGAGTTTCAGATTGGATCATACAAGGATAGATTGCTATTTGACATAGACAAAATGGATGCATGTCATCTCTTGTCTGGGAGACCATGGCAGTATGACTTGAAAGCTCATCATGATGGGTTGAGAAACACCTACTTAATCACCAAGGATAGTAAGGTGATAGAACTCTAACCTCTGATAGAGAAAGAGATGGAACCAAAAGGGAAGGATGCAAAGGTGCTGATGGTAGAAGGTAAATAGTTCATGAAAGAGATTGCAGAGAAAGGTGTGGTTTGCTATGCCCTCATGCCTAGTCCCAAGGTGACAAGGAAGGAGCAGTTTGTAGAAGAGAAAGAAGGAGGATAGAAGCACATAGACCCTGTAGTCAAATAATTGCCTGATAAATAGCAAGGCATCATCTCAGATGGAATGCCAAGATCCCTACCACTAGTGAGAGACATCAGTCACTGCATAGATCTGATCCCTTGATCTACTCTCCCAAACAAAGTAGCCTACAAGCTCACTCTAGACTAGAATGCAGAAATGGCAAGGCAAATTGAAGAGTTGCTTGAATCAGGACTGATTGGCAAGAGATTAAGCCCATGTGTAGTACCTGATGTCATTTCACCCAAGAAAGAAGGCACTTGGAGGCTTTGTACAGACACAAGGGCCATCAACAAGATAACTATAAGGTATAGGTTCCCAATCCCTAGGATAGAGGATTTACTTGATTGCTTGGGGAGTGCTAAGTATTTCACCAAAATAGATCTAAAAAGTGGATACCATCATATTAGAATAAGGCCAGGGGATGAATGGAAAACAACCTATAAAACCAATGAGGGGTTGTATGAGTGGAAAGTTATGCCATTTGGGTTGTCCAATGCCCCTAGTACCTTTATGAGGTTGATGAATGAAGTCTTGGTGGAATTCATAGGAAAATTTGTCATAGTATACCTAGATGATATATTTATCTTCAGTCACACAAGGGAAGAACACCTCAAACACATAGATATGGTTCTCAAGAGATTACATAAAGAGAAACTAATCATCATTTTGGATAAGTGTTTGTTCATGCAGGAGGAGATCATCTACTTGGGTTTTGTAATCTCACAAAGTGAGTTGAAAATGGACCAAGAGAAGGTGAGTGCTATATTATCTTGGCCAACACCTAAGACTGTGAATGATGTCCGGAGCTTCCATGGTTTAGAAATTTTTTATAGGAAGTTCATAAGAGGATTTAGTCATGTTTGTGCACCCATACTTGACACCATAAAGGGAGGAGAAAAGTGCAGGTTCAGTTGGACCAAAGAGGCAGATGTTTCATTTGAGACATTGAAGAAGAAGGTTGCAGAACAACCAATCCTTGCCTTACCAGACTTCAACAAGATATTTTAGGTGGAATGTGATGCAAGCCACATGGCTATTGGGGAAATGCTCAATCAGGAAGGAAGGCCTATTGCTTTTTTCAGTGAAAAGCTAAATGATGCCAAGAAAAGATACTCATCTTATGACTTGGAGATGTATGCTCTAGTACAGTCTTTGAAGAAGTGGAGGCACTATTTATTGCCTAAGGAGTTCATAGTTTTTATTGATAATCAGGTACTTAGTTTCATAAATAGCCAAGAGAAGCTAAACCACCGGCACATGGAGTGGGTAGAGACCCTACAAGCCTTCACCTTCACCCTTAAACACAAGAAGGGAGTCAAGAACAAAGATGCAAATGCTTTGAGTAGGAGGGTCTTAACTGTCAGCCAAATCAAGATGGAGAGTGTTGATATTGATTCCTTGAAGAGTATGTATGATGCTGATGAAGACTTTGGAGAGATATACAAGGTGTTTGAAACCTTTGGTGAGAGGTATCATATTGAGTTTTCTGAATTTCTGATACAAGATGGATTGTTGTTCAAAGGAGTGTAGTTGTGTATTCCTAAGTGTTCCATGAGGTTGAATATCATTAGGGAGAAACATTGTGGAGCTATGGTAGGTCATTTTGGCCTTGACAAGACCTAGACCTTGTGAAGAGACACTATTACTAGCCTAAATTGCAAGAAGATGTAAGAAAGTTTGTGGAGACATGTGTAATATGTCAGAAAGCCAAGGGGAAGTTCACAAATGCAGGTTTGTATCAGCCTTTACCCATTCCTTCTAGGCCATGGGAGAGCATAAGTATGAACTTTGTGTCGGGTCTTCCTAGGACAAGGAGGGGATTTGACAGTGTCTTTGTAGTGGTGGACAGGTTTAGTAAAATGACTCATTTCTTGCCATGTAAGGCTTCTTATGATGCATCATATGTTGCAAACCTATTCTTCAAAGAGATAGGTTGGATACATGGATTGCCCCTCAACATTATTCAGACAGAGATGTGAAGTTCATAGATCACTTTTGGAGGACCCTTTGGAAGAAGTTGGGAACTAACCTAGCTTTCTCATTAGCCTACCATCCTCAAATGGATGGGCAAATTGAAGTTGTCAATAGGTCATTGGGAAACCTATTAAGGTGTTTGACAAGGAAACATGGAGAAAAATGGGATAGTATACTATCATAGGCAGAGTTCTCTTACAATGATACCATCAATAGAAGCACAAGGAAGTCTCCTTTCCAGATTGTATATGGCATCCACCCAAGGGGAGTATTGGAGTTAAGGGATTTACCCAAGGAAGAGCCCATTAGTGTAGATGGTGAAGATTTTGCATCAGCCATCAAAGAGGTGCATGACTAAGTCAAGTATCATCTCCAATAGTCTACAGTGAAGTATAAGGATCATGCTAATAAGAATAAGAGAGATGTACAATTTAGTGTTGGGGATTTAGTATGGGTACATTTGAAGAAGGATAGACTCCCAAAAGTAAAATACACCAAGCTCATGCAGAGGAAGATTGGACCATGTCAAATATTGAAGAAATGTGGACAAAATGCATATGAAATCCAACTTCCTCCTTATCTTGGATTATCACCCATTTTTAATGTGTATGATCTTACACTTTTCAAAGGTAGTGACAATGAAGGGGAGGAACCAACATAGGTTGCAGCAGACAATGACATTCCAAGGCATGAATCACCTAAGTTGAGAAAAGTGTTAGACACTAGAGTCAAAAAGAAGACAAGGAACAAGGAGTGCATTGAGTACTTGGTGGCTTGGTAGGACAAACCAGACTTTAAGGCAGTTTGGATGATAAGTGAGAAAATATCCAACCATGGTGCAGATTTACAAACTCTGATCTCAAGTGGGCATGAGATCTCTTTTCCTAGGGAGTATGGTGCAGGGGCACCTCATCAACACTCAAATAATGACCCTAAGGATGAATGATAGGATAATTAGAGTGTCTTAGTGTGTCTTGTGTTTCATGTATGCAATAAACCCCACCATGTAAGCCCATGCCACCAATTAGGCAATTTGATAAACCAATTGGGACAATGTGGTCAATAGGGGTAGTAGATGGTTTAGTTTTGTGTTTGATAGGTTTTTAGACATATTTTAGGAGTGTTTGGTTTATCCTTGTGTGTGGATTCCAACCTTAGCAAATATGACAACGTTTTGTGCAAAATTGTAAAATTGCAACTTTTGTAAAATGCAACTTTTGAGTGCAAAAGTGCAACTTTTTGAAATTTGGTTGGGGGAAGCCTTTTAATGGCTCCAAAATTATACAAATTAGGTTGGAAACCATTGGAAATTTTTATAATCCTTGTGGAAATTATTCCCAAGGTTTTTGTTGTTGTAATTAGAGTTTGTGAAGCAATAAAACACTAAAAACTACAGTTTTCCCAGAAATTATGAGTTTATAGGAGTTGCACGTGCCTGTACGGATTGATTTGGATCACACCATCCATGGAGTAGATAGAGGGATGAAATATTTTCCTTTTGGTGGTATTCTGAGGTCCTAATTGTTCCAGAGTAGAGAGAAACCTCCATTCTTCTGACTGCAACCTAGAATTTGAGGGTTTGGAGAGGGTTTTGGATGAAAATGGTTGTATCTTGCATTCTAGTACATTAGAAGACTCTTCCTTTGGAGGGATGAAGGATAATACTCTTTAATTTATATTTTTCATAGTTTTTTGTAGGGGAAACTTGGTTGTGTTGAGAAAGGAGCAAAATTAGGTAGGCATCTCTATGTGACTACTTAGGACAAGATTTAGGACAGTCATCATAAAATGTCATAGCAGTGGATTCCAGGCATGCAACCCTGTAATTAAAGGTTACTAACCATCCCCCACATTCCCATAGAGTTTTTTTTCCATTCTATGTTCATTGTTTGGTAGTTGCTTTGGAAAATAGGCCTAATTGCCCTGTTAGGTCTCTTGACCTCTAAAGGGATCAGACCTTTTAATTGTAGACCTACTCAAACCATTGTGGGGATCAGTACGAATTCCAAAAGGGTGTTTGAAATGGTAATTTTTTTGTATGGGTGTGTGGAACATTTTGGATCTATGTTCCATTTTATCGCCAAATAGGGCTATAAGCCTAGGGGGTAGGTTTCTAAAGGAGGTATAAGGAATTGGGGTCTAATCCCAAAACCAATGCTTGAAATAGTTTCTAATGGCCATAAATGAACCAAATACTAACCCCTTAGGAGCAGAGTATCATGGGATGGTGTAGGTTAGGTGTTGAGGCATTTACTCATCTTGAGTAGGCCCAAGCCTAGTGAATTTGTGAGTAGACTCATCTAAGGTGTGGAGTCCTTCCTTGCAGAACCCTTGTGATCATTTTAGGGGTCAGAAGTCTAACCTTGTTTGGGCTTGTCCTTAGGTGTGTGGTTAGGCCTCTGCATCACTTCCTAGTATCACAAATTGATACAGGCCTTTTATCTCTTCTGTACCTAGATCCTCCAAGGTGCAGTGAATATATGCCCTTACATATTCAACATATATCACGCCATCGAGAACCCTAGAGAATGCACCCATAGAGTCTTCTTTCTTAGCTATTTGGGGAGCTTCCTTGAAAATAGGTCTCAGCCTATTCGTAACTTCAACAATGGTGGGATTTGCAATGAAAGTAGGAGCAAATGATCTGGATGTCATTTTTGAAGAAATGCCTGAAAAAATGATCACCAGTGTGAAGATTTGATTGCTTCTCCAATGATTGCTGGAAATCCTCTCAGAATGCCTTTGCTCACTCTTAATCACCTAAGATTTGCCTTTGCTTCACTCTGTATTGCTTGAATGTAGGGTGAGTGAAAATGAATTCACTTTCTCCTTTTATCAGCAAGTAAACCCTAATCCTTCACTATCATAAATGCTTCACGATGTATCCTACCGAAAGCCAGTTTCACAGTCTTGTGTCAGGTAAACCTTCATCAATGATTAAGATAACTCTCTATATCTCTTTCAGATCTCCTCTAGGGAATATGCAAGATTTTCAATAGATTTGCCAACCCCTAAGGTGTATGCCTCAGTTACTGGTCGAATTTCCTGTCGGTGCAGGAATGCTCTATTCTATCAGTGGAGTTACCAGTGTAGCTCCATCTCCACTTGGTTATTTAGAATTTCTAACCCATCTCTTGGTGTGATCTTTTTGTATTTCATCTACCTTCTTCTTTCCTTTCTCATTTGCTTTATCATTTCTAACCGGTTGAGTCTTGCTTCTACAGTATTTAGCAATATGACCTATTTTATTGCATGCATAACATGTAAAATTGTTCTTTTGAATTTATTTAACATATCTGACATCATTCCTTGACCTACATTCATTATCCAAATGACCAAACTTTCCTCATGCATGACATTTGACATTCATTCTTCAATCTTCTAATTTATGACCATATTTCTTGCAATTTGTGCATTAACCAGGAACAAAATTGTAGTTTTGATTTTCTCTATTTCTACATTGTTTATCCATATACCCAAATTTATTACAAACAAAGCATCTACAATTAAATTTATAAGCATTATATTTCCTTACTGGTTTCCTCTGGTCTAATGAGTTCTACATACTGGTTGTCTGATCTTCATTTGCAGTACCGAAGCTTTCAACTTGTACAAATCCAAGTCCTCTAGAATCATCATTCCACCTTTGTCTTTTCAATAAGTCATCCAATTATGCAGCACTAATCTTGGATTTTTCTTTATACTCACTTGCAGTAGTCAGATCATCTCTAAGATTAGTTATTTGTCTTTCAAGCTCTTGTTCATTATTCCGGGAGTGTGCCAAATCAATTCTCAACAAATTATTCTCATGAGTCAATCTGCCACATTTATCAAATTTATTTTTCAAAGATATAACAAGATTTTCTTCCTTATTCTTTTTGTACTCAATATATTTTGATAACCTCATATTCAAGTCTTGCATTTCATTCTTCACGAGCATGTTTGCTTGACTTAGTTTCTGACATTGTTCCTTAAGTGTATTTTTCTCTTCATCATCCTGGTTTTGCAAAAGTTCATTTCTCTTGGCTTGAGAAGATGATAACCTTTCTTGCAGGATAAGAATGAAATCATTAGAAAAATATAATTCATCATGTAATTTTAAATTTTTCATCCTTTTAGCATCATAATCCTCAAGAGAAATCTCAAGTTGCTTCTCCATAGCCATGTTCAATGATTCCAGTTTCAAGATCTTCCTTAAGCTGTTAAACTTCTTCTGAGGAACTAGACTCTGATACCAATTGTTGGGATCCAAGATCATTGAGAGGGGGGGGGGGGGGTGAATTAGTGTTCAGCTGGTAAGATATAATTTTACCCTTTTATAACATACACATATAAACCGGTAAATGAAGAAACATATAACTTGAAGCAAATAAACCATCCACATAAATGAACACCATAACACACAAAATTTATATGTGGAAAACCTCAAAGAGGAAAAACCACGGTGGGATTTGTGACCCACAATATCAGTTCACTAGCCATATGAAAGGATATTACATAAAATGGGGGTCTGCACATGCAAGAAGGCACACTACCTAGAGCACATTGCTCATTAAAAAAAGAGTCTCATTGACTATAAGCTTCTGCTGAAATAAAATAGTAATAATGAACTCATAAAATGCATCTTCTATGCCAAAAAGAGTTCTGGTTATAGTTCTTCTCTATACCTATTCATAAACCCTAAACACTTCTACCGGTATCTCCTCTCCTCCAAGAATTCTTTCCAAACTATCTATAGATCATTGCATGATATAACATTCACATACAAATGATCTACATACATATACTTTGCACTACACAGTCTCCTATATTGTTATTCCAATCTCTCTCATATATGTCTATAATGACCTTAACAAACTGACCTATATACCCTTCACAAACAATATGCCGTATGTCGACTTACAATATATTACAAAAGATATACAATGTCGGCTTCATTGAAGTGTTGGATGTTGGTGTTAGTGCCAGTGTAACCCTGGATACTCCAATGTCGGTGTCTATCGATGAATGCCTCCTAGTGTCGATGTATGCTTCCTTATGAATCTTGTTGCCAATTTACCATGTTGCCATCATTGACAACATATGAATCCAATGAGTGTCAATTGCCAACACTTGCTCTCTCAGTAATTATATTTGATTGATATATGCTTAGTCTTGAATGTTGTACCAGATTCTCAGACATGTTTATAGCATAGGAAATATCACAGTATATAATAGTAGGCTTATCATAAATAACTCTAATATCTTTCAACATTTGCTTCATCCAAACCATCTTTGTGCAATTACTATCAGCAACAATGTACTCAGCTTCAACAATAGATAAAGATATTGGATCTTGTTTCTTGATGGCCCACGAAGCCAAATTCTTACCTAAAAAGAATGCTCCATCAGTAGTACTCTTCCGATCATCAACATCACCTACCCAATATGCATCAGTGTAAGCACACAACATGAAATCATCATTCTTTGGATACCATAAACCATAATCTTCAGTTCCTTTTAGATATCTGAATATTCTTTTAACAACAGTGGCATAAATTTCCTTCGGATCAACTTGATATCTAACTGTCATACACACATCATGCATAATGTCAGGCCTAGTCTGAGTGAGATATAATAGTCCACCAATCATAGATCTGTACAAACTCTGATTAGCTTTAGGAGATTCCACATTTTTAGATAATTTACAACCATTCACCATAGGAGTTCCAACTAGTTTGGAATTATCTAATCCAAACTTCTTCAGTAGTTCCTTCACATAATTAGTTTGATATATAAAGATACCTTTTCTTGTATGTTCAATCTGCAAACCTAAGAAAATTTTCATCTCACCAATCATAGACATCTCAAATTATTTTTGCATATCACTGGCAAATTTTATATTCATATCATCATCACCACTAAAAATGATATCATCAACAAAGACTTCAAGAATCAAAATGTTATCATTTTCAATCTTAAAGTACAAATTACTATCAGTAGCACCTTGGACAAATCCCAATTTTAGCAAGTATTTATCTAATCTAGCATACAAGGCTCTAGGAGCTTGTTTCAATCCATAAAGTGCTTTCTTCAACTTACATACCATGTCTCCATCATCTAAAAGTGAAAACCCATTAGGTTGTTCAATGTAAACTTCTTCTTCTAGATCACCATTCAAAAATGAAGATTTGACATATATTTGATATACCTTGAAATATTTATAAGCAACATAAGCTAGCAACAATCTAACAACTTCAATTCTGGCAACCAGAGAAAATTTTCTTCATAATCAATCCCTTCTTGTTGTGAATATCCTTTGCAGACTATTCTGGCTTTGTTTCTAACTACTTCACCAACTTCATTCAATTTGTTCCTAAAAGCCCATTTAGTACCAATAACATTTTTATCCTTAGGTCTAGGCACAAGTTCCCAAGTATTGTTCTTTTCAATCTAATCTAAATCTTCTTCCATGACTCTAATCCAGCTGTCATCTTTACAGGCTTCAACAACATCCTTAGGTTCAACCTTAGAAATCAAACATATTTTTTAGGCAACTAACTTCCTTCTAGTCATTACTCCTTTATTCTTATCACCAATAGTCTAATTCTTAGAGTGATTCAATCTTACATGCCTCAAAGTCATCATATTGTTCTGATTCTTAGACTTAGGATCTTGAACATCTTCACTAGTAGCAGCAATAGTCTTTGTCTATACCAAATCATTCTGCTTAGCCTCTTTAGGCTGAATAGGAGCTAAAACAACATGTTGACCTTCATCATAAGCTCTTATCTCCTTCCCAAGGTTTTCATCCACCTTCACACTTGCACTCTCAACTATCTTTCTTAGTCTCTTGTTATAGCACCAATAGGCTTTGCTATTTATAGAATATCCCAAAAAGATAACTTCATCACTTCTAGCATCAAACTTTCCAATATCCTCATATCTCTTGATATAATATTTGCTACCAAAGACTTTGAGATATTTCATAGTAGGAACATGACCAAACCAAAGCTCATAAGGAGTCTTACTAGTATCACCTTTGATATGAACTCTATTGAATGTATAGACTGCAGTGCTAATAACTTCTCTCCAGTAAACCTTCAGAACATTTCCTTCAATCAACATGGTTCTTGCAACATCTAAAACAGTATGGTTCTTCCTTTCAACAATCCCATTCTACTATGGGGTCCTAGGAGCAGATAGCTATCTTCTGAATCCATGCAACTCACAAAAAGAATCAGGAACATAATTCTCTACCTAGAGCTATCAGATCTGAGACACTTCAACTTCAATCCGGACTCAGTTTCAACTTTAGCTTTGAATATCTTGAAGTTCTCAAATGCTTCTGATTTCTCCTTCAGAAAGATAACCCACATTCTAGAATAATTATCGATTATAAATATAAATTATCTATCATCATGAACACTTCTAACATTTTTAGGTCCACATAGATTAGTATGCACAAGAACCCAATTGACTTATAAAGCACTGAGAGGGGGGGTGAATCGGTGATAGCAAAAACAATAACACTTTAAACCTAGACCGGTAAAAACAATTAACCAGTTTACTTAAGACTTTGCATGCAATCCAAAGTGTTATAAAAACACTCACAACAAGTAAAGCATTCACCATAACACAAGTGTTTATACGTGGAAAACCCAACTGGGAAAAACCACGGTGAGATGGGACTCACAAGTTAACTATCTATAGAAATAGATAACTAATAAGTTAAGGTCTACAAAGTGCTATGTTAGGAGCGAATCTTGTTAAAGATCCCAAAGCCCTATTAGGAGATATACTTGGTTAAAGGTAATACCCTATTAGGAGTAACTTTGATAGAGGATTTCAAATCCAAGCTAATGGATCACCTGGTTAGAGGATTTTTACAATGAAGCTTGTTAGAGCTTACCCGGTTAGGGGATTTAACTATTGCAGTGATTAAAAAACAACATGTGGTATGATCTAGGAATAGCACATTCTGCTTGTATAGATCCTTTTCTGCTCACTCAATACTACATCACCAACATACTCTGCAACTCCTTTAATAAATTGCATCAATTCTTACTCATAACACCACTTGTATCTTGCATATGAAAATAGCTCATCACAATGTCTTTTTATAGATATTAGATTTCATGTTGGTTCAAGAACCTCAACAAAAATTCCTAGGTTCGGTGTATCTAGACAATCTTCCATAACACATCACAAATCATCACCAAAAATGTCAGTTAGAGATAATTCATCTCGATCAGTGATAACTCATCACACAATCAGTGAAACTTGTTGGAACACCAATACCGGTTGAGTGGTAACTGCTTCCAACTCATAGACCAATTGTCTCCATGTGCCTCCTTGCTTCTCTTCGCTGTATCTTGAAACTAATGTCAGTGGAATTGACCAAAACCAATTGTCTTAACTGCATATACCGGTTGTCTACATATACTAGTTTAGACATCCTCATACCAGTTAAACTTCTCTATACATATGATACTGGTTTGCAATATGAAGACTTAGGAGTAGACCGGTTTGACTTAACTAAGATGACTATGACAATATGAACATATGTGTGTGTGTATATGTGCCATCAATGACAACACATAAAGTCATCCAATACAAAAAACATCATCAAGCCAATAGATCCAACAATCCATTTGATATGTACCATTTACTCTTGAAAGAAATCCTTGTTTGCCTACCCAATTGAGATTCCTTGCATACTAGATTGACAGGTTTAACAATCTTAGGGAAATCCCTAATAGCTTGTTTACAGCTGATCTTGATCAATAAGTCAAAGTTTACATGACACATTCTTCTATGCCACAACCAACTCTCATCTATCTTAGCAATCAAACAACTTTTCTCACCAGCATTCAAATGAAAAATGTTACCTTCAGTCTTAGTTCCAGATGCAATCTCTATACCGAAGGCATTCAAGATCTTGCATTTACCATCTTTGAATTGTAGATCATAGCCTTTATCAACTATACGTCCAACACTCAAAAGATTATACTTCAAACCTTCAACATATAAGACATCATCAGTGTTATGCTTACCATCAAAAGAAATAGAACCTCTCCCATAGATTACACAGGCTTTGTCATCTCTAAATCTAAGTATTCCACCATCATACCTTTCCATGCTTACAAATTTTCTTTTATCACTGGTCATATGATATGAACAACCACTATCAATCACCCATTCACCTTTTTCTTCTACCTTAGCAACCAAAGCTTTGTCCTCAACATAATAGCTAGTTGAATCAATAGGCACGGTTCTATCTTCTTTAATGGCCATAAACACAACTTCATCTCCTTATGATTCTTCATAAGTAACACCTTCATCTGCAGCATAATAATAGTTCTTCTAGTTCCTAAACTTTCAGTTAGACTTATAAGGCTTATCATATTTTTCATATTTCTCATATCTATCATTTCTACCAAAACTTATCAAACTTATCATGTCTGTCATACTTAGCCATTCTCTCCAGACATCTAGAAGCAAAATGTCCTATCTTATTATAAGAAAAACATTTTAAGGGTAACTTTCCATCATACTTACCAGCACCCTTAGGCAATCTCTGAGAAATAAAATTTTCAAGCTCATCGAGCTCCCTTTCTTGCTCTGGTATTTGTCTCCTTTCTCTTTCATATCTGGATATCATGCACTCATCATGATCATAATTACGCTTACCGGACATAGATGCTAATGCTTTGAATGTTGTCTCAGACTTTCCATGTGATTCTCCAAATTTTCTCAACTCAAATGCAATGAGTTTTCCAGCCAATACATCTCTTGTCACTGTAGTTACACTAAGGATCTCATCAATAGTGCCAACCTTATGTTTATAAGAAGGAGGCAAAGATCTTAGCACCTTAGCAACAATCTCATCTTCTTCAATCTTTCCACCAACATATCTAATACCAAGGACAAGCCCATTCACATTAGCCATGTATGAATGTATGTTCTCATCATATCCCATATTTAATGTCTTATACTTTCCTTTTAAACTCTACAACTTCGCAACTTTCACTTGACTATCACCTTCATACACGATCTCAAGCTTCACCCATATCTTATTTGCAGTCTGAAGTTCCATAATATTTGTCATTTTAGAATCAGCTAGGGCACTGAGTAATGCTTCCTTCGCTTTGATGTTATATACAACATCCTTAACCTCACTAGGAGTGGATGGTCCATTCTGAGGAACAACATAGGCATTTTTAGTAATCTTCCAATAATCTTCTCCTAGACATTTCAAATGCACCTCAATCTATTTCTTCCATACAAAGTAGTATCTTCCATCAAACCTTAGACTGTCCTTCTTGAAAACAATACCTTGAGCTTCCATCTCGGATCTCCTCAAGTGGTTAATCTTCTATCGGAGGATGTAGCTCTGATACCAATTATTAGCAGCAATTAAGAAGGAATGCTAAGGGGGGGGGGGGTCGTGAATCAGTCTTCACCGGATATCAAAACAAATTAAACATAAACTGATAAACCATAGCAATAAAAAATAATCAAATTAACAACACAACACATAACACAAAGATTTTGACATGGAAAACCCGGTTAAGAGAAAAAACACGGTGGGAACCTACCCACAATAAGATATTACTTTGCAGTAGTATGTGAAAATATTACAATGGGGAATACACATGCATTCAGACACACTTCCTATATCTCGCTACTCAAAAGATATATGCCCAGAAGGCTACAACCCTTAGGGAAGTCTTACTAACTTATAATATGACTTAGACTAAAATCCAGAAGGAATGAACTACAATAATATCATCTACAAATGCTTGATGACAGTTTCGATTAAACACAATTGTCTATCCTACAACACCAAACTCACCACAACACTTAACTGAATGATATATCCTTTGTTCACACATTTACCTCTCCTTGATAATGCAAACACAATACCAATACCAAAATACATAAGAGTCTTATCTATTTATACAAATCATCAACCTTGATAACAAGGTTGGCTAAACCCTCAACCCTCAACTCATAATTATAAAAATTAAATTACATGATACAAATATTGACCACCACACTGATATTATGATTTATTTTACATAGCATGGACCTAATTCAAATTCCCAAATGATTACATTCACTGGAAATCCCGCCAAGATCAACTACAACACGCTACACCACTAGAAATACTGCATAATACACAAATTAACACTAGTTCATAGAAATCACCAAAAAATTGCACAATGATCAATGCGGATCACCAAAAAAAATAGTACATGACTAGAAAACACCATCAAGCACATTAGAATCATCGGGAACAGTTGCACCAACATCACTTTTCAAATCTTCATCAATCAACGTCTAAACGCTTAAGAACACAACCAATCAACAACTATCATGAGGAAAGATAACTTACGGAGAAAAAAATCATGAACCATCTAAAGTGAAGATACACAAGATCATCCCAAACAATAATCCAAAATCTCAGCATAAGATCTAATCATACCAGAATATACCGGATTCTGCAAAACAATGATTAGCAAAACTAAACTATAAAACCGGACCAAAAACCTTCTCTAAACTCACTAGAATAATTCACAAGAATATGTTGACATCAATGACAACAATATATCCTATTAGCATCAATGAACAATCAAATCCAACAAAATTCCCAATAATCCAACAAGAATGTTGATCCGCTCTTCAATGATTGAAATCTTGTCTCTATTGTTGCTCCAAAGCTTGAAGGAAGAGTGAAAATGTTCAATTTCTCTTGAATGCTTGAATGCTTCATGGCCTCTTTTGTGTATGCCTTAGATGTCAAATGAGAGGGGAAATATCTCTTATATACTTCCCTGTCAGTTTAATTGACTAATTTTCTGACTTGGGCCAACATAGGGGGGATTTTCCCGCTCTAATTTGAGATGAGAAAAAGGGAGGGACCCCAAAATAGGTCCCAGATAGGGGATCCCAGGGTGCCATTCCCTAGTCCCAATGGATCCTAGGGTGCCATGCCCTAGGAGTGCCCTATTTTTTGGTAGGATCAAGGTGGTTTTGAGGTGTAGGGTTGAGCAAAATGTATATTTTGACTTGTATGAGCATATTCAAGTCTCTGATTAGGCCGACGGGTGAAAACACTAAGGTGAAGACCCAAATGCATTTGAAAATTGGAAGGGGTGCAATTTTAGGATGTTACATTTAGCCCACACTTTAGCAGGAGTATAAGCTTACGCAAATACTGTCGGTAAAGTACAAGGATTTCAGATTGAAAGACTTTCACCACGTCAAGGAGGCAAGATTCACCAAGCCTCTAGTGGAATTTAGGATCTTACGACTTCAATGATAAGGTATTAGGGAAGATCATGAGAGAGAGAGAGAACCATGACTGCAACTAGTAAGGTTCTCTTACTATGAGTCATGAGAAGAATACCAAAAATTACAAAGAAAAGACAAAGTTCGCTAAGTAACTTTACGTATCAGAAGAGAGAATCACGAGTGGAGTGTATGTCCCCATGTTAAAGTGATTGTGTATGCCTTATCGGTAGAAATTTCTTTAAGGTGGGATACACCCAAAGAAGACAAGCACACTATCACAATAATTTAGCCCCCAAGAGAGGACAAATCGAAGGGTAATGAACACAGAGCACAAAGCATGAGGTGGTTTAACCTAACTTTGGAGTCAACATGCTTGTATGATAACTCATGTATATATGCATAGAATCGTCCTCATCCCCCAAAGAGAGGAAACCACCATGGTAGAAGGGAACACGTGTCTTTTGAGTCAACATGTGAGAGACCAAACAAGATCTCAACTCTTTGCATCATCCTAAGTAAACAATACTAGGGACAACAAATAGAAGAATAGGGAGAACAAATAGAAAAATTAAACAAGCAATAGAGGAGAGAGAGAGTCTACAGTGCTAATGAAGTGAATCAAGCATGTCGTCCTCCCCCTAATCTTGCTAATCATTATTTTGGTAAGGTGGAAAACATGCAAGAGGAGCCACATCGAGCACAATAAATGGAGATATTACAAGTTCCAACCAAGGACCATGCTCTAATGATAAGTCACTTTGTTCATTACTAGGAGCTGGAATTAATGCTTTTAAAAATTTTGGAGACAAGTCATTGTCAATATCAAATTATTCATATTCATAATTAAAAATATTAGGATCAACATTTTCATCATTAAGAACATTTTCACCTATTTCTTCATCAATATTAATAAGAATAGGAGCTCTAATAGGAATAGAACTTGAACCATCATTTGTCTTAAGCATTTTGTGTCTTGGATAATTAGGTTGAGCATCCTATTTAGGAGAAAATGGAATCATGTCAACAGTTGATGTTTTGGGAGAAGAAATGGTTTGGGAAGAAACCTCACAAGCTCTTGCATGACATCTTCATCGGAATTCTCTCGCACAATGGTTTTGTTTAGTCTTGGTTGAAGGTTGAGGAGGGTTACGTTCATTATGTATAATCTTCATCTCTTCTTTTAAGGAAGGATGAATGGGTTGAGGTCTTTTAGGTTGGACAATGGGAGAGGCTGGTTGTTTCTCTTTATAAGATGAAAGAGGAGGAACCACACCAAACGAAGGAGAAATGGGAGGTGTAGGAAGGAGACCGGGTCCATCATGAGGAGGATGGATTGGTCTAACCTTAGGAGGGATAGTTTTTTGTTTAGGACGAATATTTTTTCTACCTTTGGGGAAAAAAGGAGACTCGTCCATTAGAGAAGGAATGGATTCTTCTTTAGGAAGAGGAATATATCTTTTCTTGGGTGAAAGGATACTCAAGAATAAATGTTATCCTCAAGAAGGGGTATATGACATCACGAGGAATACTAAGTTCTGGATTTATAGGTTTAGTCAAGGATAAAATAATTTCATTTTTCCAGTTTTGATATGATCTAAAAAGAGAATCACTTCTAGGTTCAATAGGCTTGAATTGTTCGGACCACAAATAATCAAGACAAACATCTCCATGCCTCATTGTAAGTTGAACTATGATATTATTAACAATTATGATTTTAGCATTACGAGGAAATTTCAAACACTTGTGAATACTATAAGTGATCGCTTTCATGGAAGAGAGCCAAGGATGTCCCAACTTCACACAAAATTGATCAGATGTAGGAATGATAGCAAATTTAACATCTAATCATTTAGTGCCAACATCAATAGGAAGTGTTATAGAACTAATAGAAGGACAAGAGAAGCCATCATAAACTTTAACTATCACATCAGTATCATCATATATCACTTGATGCAATTACAAAGTATAAATATTTTCTGCAGTTATCACATTTACCATGCAAGCAGGATCAATGAGGACTCCTCTAGTGGGTATACCTTTTACTTTTGCACCTATGTATAATGGGCCATCAGGTGCCTTAATGGTCTCGCTAGGATCAAATGTTATGCGCAAATCCTTAAGAGGTTCTTGTTGATCTACAAGGTTCACCACGTTATTAGATTCAAAGCCAACATCATTGGGAGAGAAAGAAAGATAATCAGTTTCAATCACATTAGTGGAATGGGATGGTAAAGGATCAGTGAAAATTTGAAGGTTCTGATTAGGAGGAGCTACGGGTTTGTTTCCTTTATCATTCACACCTACCATAGATATAGTATTTTTATCAATCAATTATTGAATCTTACTTCTTAATGAAAACCATTTTTCAGTACCATGACTAGGCTGACGATGGTATTGAAAAAATGATTTAGCATAAAAGTAAGGGGAATTTGTCTTAGATGAATAAATTGGTTTGATTTGGGGAAGTTAAAACATATTCTTTTGTATTAACTGAGACATAATGCTATGCAAATATTCCTTCAAAGGAGTAAACTATTTTTCTCTTTTAAAGAATTTAGACAAAGGAGGCACACGTGTAGCACCTACGAGTTGATTGTTGTTGATGTTGTCATTGAACTTGATGAATCCTTTGTTTGGTTTGAACTTCACAAATAGTTGTTGATAACTATCACCCTTATCACTCAGAGCCATGGAAGGAGACGATTGCTCCAATTGACTCACAATCAACTGATAATTGTGAAGTATCATGCACAACAACGGAAAGGAAGTTTATCCCTAATGTAGTTTTGTAAATTAGCAATGAAAATATTTTGAATGTCTTGATCAGGAACAACAAAAGAAATCTAAGAATATAAATGCTTATATCTACCAATAAAATCAATCACTTTTTCTTTAACACCTTGTTTACAATGCATTCAATCAATCAAAGTAGCTTTAAGACCAGTGTAATTTTGAAATTGTTGAATAAAAGCATTAGGCAGTTGTTGAAAAGAAGTAATAGAATAAGGAGGCAAAGAACAATATGATTGCAAAGCTCTCCCTTAATGTTCTAGTAAACAATTTTGCTAACAACCTTTGATCATGAACAAAGTCACTACACAAAGTTTGGAATGTTTTAACATGAGTTAAAGGATCACCTTTTCCAATATCAAGTTCCAATTGAGGAACTTCTACATGTTTAGGAGGGATGGCTCTAACAATGTCATTGGATAATGGGCTCGCTACATCAAATGTGGGCACATTATACTTGGATTGATTCATAGAAGATATTTGTTGTTGTAAGGAAGATACTATTTGGGCAAGAATATTGATTGTGGCTTTGGTAGAAGGATTGAAATGAGACATGTTGGAGTGAGAGAGTGGAGTAATATTGTTGAATAAAGGAAGAGTTTGAGAATAAGGAGGTGGAACACTATGATAAGTGGGTAATGGAAAATATTGGGTAGCACATGGAAGACTCATGGGAGGAATGAAGGAATTGTGATTAAATGAGTTTCCCCCTTGACTAACATTTATAGGTGGTGAATGTGATTGGGTAACAAGGGGAACACTCATTGTAGGAGGAATGAAAGAAGATGTATTGCCCCAATGACTAACATTTGTAGGTATGACATTTTTTGTAGAAGTAGCCATGATGTTTGATGTGAAGGTAGGAACACTAGTCATGAAATTTTTCAAAGGAATATAATGATTAACTTGACTAGGAGGTTTGTATAACCTAGGTTTTAGCACAACTCTTCATAGCCATGATATTAGAATCAACAATATGAGCAATACCACACAAGATATCAACACTATGTTTATCACTTAGAATCATTCTTTTTAATCCTTCAATCAATGAGAGAGCTTCACTTTCTGGGTATCCTTGACTCATCCATTGTTGAAGATTATCAAATTGATTGTCCATCTTCACTAGGTGGTCAACAGATACACTAGTTAGTGATTCATCCTCATTGTGAGAATTATCAAGAAGATAAACAGGATTATTTGAAGGATGGGAAGAAGCAGCAATATCCTCATTGAAAAAGCTATCCAAATTAGGCACCATTTCCTTGATAATTAAACATTGGGAAACCTTAATTCTACAACTTCTTCTGACGAGGATACTATAGGTATGACTAATAGTAGTAAAACTCATGCACTAGAGAAAAGAAATTGGAAAGAATAATGCAATGTTCTAGGAAATTGAAATTAGGGCTTTGCTTAAATAACCTCTTAATTTTAAAAGTTTGAAAGGAGAGAAAATCAAAATTAGAATTAGAGTTGTCCAAATTAACCTCTTAATTAAAATTTTGAGATTTTGGAATGTTGAACTATTGAAGAAATCAATTTAATTTTAAAAATTAGGGTTTGTGTAGTGAACCACTTAATTTTAAAATTCAAATTGACAATCTAAATGTTGAAATTCATATTTGTTTTTGACCTTAGGGTGATCTAAAATCAATAAAAAATCACAAATCTCTGGAATTGTGCTATAAAATACAGTCAAAACAAGCTCTACAAATTTGAGCAGAAAAAGTTGGGACCAAGTAGGTAGCGACTTGGTCCGAACACATGGTCTAACCAATTTTTTTCCAAATTTTCATGGAAGCAAGATATTGTGATTTTTATGCGAGTTTTAGAAGGATATGGAAATTGGAGATGTCGAGATATGCAAAATTAAGCCTTGAAGGTCGAAATAGGACACACCTAGAATGTTTGATAAAAGGATTAATTGAAAGGACAACAAAAAAGGGCACACTTAAGGGCCAACTTTTTATGATGCTTAAAAGGACAATGAGAAGCTTTAGATTTAATTGAGCCAATTAAATGCTTAAAGGAAAATTTGAATTTGCACAAGATTAATTTAATTTTAAAAATTAGTGTTTGTTGCATAAACCTCTTAATTTTAAAATTTTAAATGTTGCAAGGAGGGAAAATGAATTTTTGAAATTGAAGCAAAGACCAAATTCAAGATCTACACAATCCACAAGGTTAATTTTAAAATAAAAAATTAGGGTCTTGTGATTCAACCACTTAATTTTAAAAATTTTGAAAATTGAAAGCGTAAATGAAAACTTGAATTGTAAAAATGAAGAGTGCTCAGATCTAAAACAATCAATCCAATTTAGACTAATGCCAAGCTAAAATTTGAATCTAAAAATTAGGGTTTTTGTGAATTTAACCTCTATTTTTTTTAAATTGCAAAGAAATCAAGCTTGTAATCAAAAATTTGAATTTTAAATTGCATGCACTCAAATCTCAAAAAAAAAATCAGAAGCAAGCATAAGACATGTCGAGTTCACCAAAATGCAAAGTGGAAAATTGGGAATCTTAGCCAATTCTCCACATGGAAGAAAGGTGGGAACTTAACTAAGGTTAAATTTGCACTTGGGGAGACTTTACATTCAAAAGAGCGGGATGAATCTACTAGATCGAATCCCAAAGGATGCAAGGATTGAATACAAGTAGATTGGAATGTTTTAATCCTCTTTTGTAAGTTGATTAATTGAATTAGGATTAAATGATAGAATGAAGACAAAGTATGAGAAAATAGCAAACTATGGATTTGGGATTCAGTCATGCACCTAGATCTGAGAAGTTTGAGATGATTCAGAGCTTCTCTGCAAAATCTAGCAAAAGTTGCAGGGATCGTGTGTTTAGATAGGGGCCCCCTTCTATCGGTCCTCTAAACTTTTCATGCACCAGAAATGGTTTTTCCATCTCTGGGAATAAAGCTTAATTTCAGAAGTATAGTTGTGCACCTTTTCCCTACACACAGAAAGAAATAAAAATGTGTTTGGAATAGGGGTTTGTCTTCATATCAAACCTTGGTGTTGGAATTAACCAAGTGGTTGAAATAATGTAAATGAAATGATTGAAAGTAGAAATCCTCCTCTTTGAGGGGATGTTGAATTGAATGAAATTGAAATTCTTATACCTCCTTGTGAAGTTTTGTTTGCCTCCACATGGAATTAGGGTTTCATGAAGTAAAATGTTGATCTCCTCTCTAGTGCTTGAAATCTTGTCTCTATTGCTACTCCAAAGCTTGAAGGAAGATTTAGAATTATCAATTTCTCTTGAATGCTTGAATACTTGATCTATTGAATTCTTGATGACCTCTTGTGTGTATGCCTTAGATGTCAAATGAGAGGGGAAATCCTTCTTATATACTTTCCAGTGGGTTTAATTGACTGATTTTCTGACTTGGGCTGGCATAGGGGGTTTTTCCTGCTCTAATTTGAGATGAGCGAAAGGGAGGGACCCCAAAATACATCCCAAATAGGGGATCCCAGGGCACCACGCCCTGATTCCAGTGGATCCTAGGGTTCCACGCCCTATTCCTACCCTATTTTGGGGCAGGATCAAGGTGGCTTTGAGGTGGAGGGTTGAGAAAAATGCAGGTTTTAAATTGTATGAGGATATTCAGGTCTCCGATTAGGCTGAGGGGTGCAAACACTAAGGCAAAGATCCAAATGCAGTCAAAAATTGCAAGGGGTGCAATTTTAGGAGTTACAATTACCTCATCTATTTTGCTGAGCATAAGTTTGTTGACCCTCTTCTTTCTTCAAAATCTCTCCTTTGCAAGCTTTAATAATCTAACAACTTCCTCTTTAGAATTGATAGAGGATAAGTTTACTAATACATACTCCTTTATTCTTTCATCCTCTAAACTTGTTGTATGCCTCCTTGCATCCAAAATGTCATACAGGATTTTGGGTATCATCTATGGCAATTTTGTTAATGCTTTTCTATAAACAGCCATGTACTAAACAACTTCTTCTTCTATATCCCTCTGATCTTTATCATCAAAATATTCATAGTATAGAGCCACATTCTTCAAACTACCATCTTTAAGAACTTCATAAATTATTTGTTTCAAAGTCATTGTATGTATCATCTACTTTGCCAGATTTGAGAACTTCACCCAATCCTTACTTTTGCTTCTTGCTCACTCTGGATCTTCCAGATCGCTTAGCTTCAGCTCTTGGCTTCTTTGATGACTGGCCTCCATTGGATTGTAGCTTCTTTACTACTCTAGCATAAGTATTTGTCTTCTTTACTTCTTTGACCTCTTCATCTAATATGATTTCTTCCTCTGTAGCTACATATTTTCTTGCTAGCATCTCTTTCTTTCTCTACTTAAATAAATACCTTCTTAAATTCAACCAAATGCTAGGAATCACTGACTGATCACTTCAAGCTCCAATATCACAACTCAATCTCATTTTCCTTTCTCTTCTACTCTTTCTCTTCATTTGCAATGTGAAGAATGAATTATTGAAATGCCTTTTTATCCACCAAAAACCTAACTTTAATTTTTTATAAATTTACAGCCCTAAAGGCTTTTTGGATACCCTATTTTTTTATGAATTCATTCACCGGAATCTCAAATCACCATGAATTCTTTTGGATATCATCTGCATAACTGATATTGATCTTCTGCAACCTTCCA
This sequence comes from Cryptomeria japonica, assembly GCF_030272615.1. Taxonomy (NCBI): domain Eukaryota; kingdom Viridiplantae; phylum Streptophyta; class Pinopsida; order Cupressales; family Cupressaceae; genus Cryptomeria; species Cryptomeria japonica. The sequence goes on along the minus strand of NC_081414.1, from coordinate 609,105,900 downwards.
CAATCGGTTATAGGTCTCCGAGAGGGGGTTCTAAGGATCTGCATGATAGGATTCCTCCTAAGGCATTTGGCCTTAGTTACTGGATGAGGTTCCAACACCAGATTCAGGTGTGGAGTCATTTTGCACATTTGAATCTTCCTTCTTAACCCACATCTTCTTATGTTGATCTCTAATCTCTTCCACCTTAGCTTTTTTTGAACACAAGATGCCACTGAGAGGGGGGTGAATAAATGGTTTCCAAATTTTTCCCTTTTCTATCCTATGCATGTATACCAGTTAACAGATCTAACATAAAGAAAACATACTGGTTAGATGGGAGGATGACACAAATGCAACCACACATAAGAGGAACATCACATAACACCAGATGTATGAGGAAAACCCAACATGGGAAAAACATCGATGAGAAACGTTGTTGGAGTCTACTACTCCAATCCGACCTCACAATGAAACATTTGGTTACAACATTTAGGGCACCAACCCAAGGAGCACCATTCCTACTTTAGGACACCAACCCAAGGAGCATCAACCCCTAATTTTAGGGCACCAACCCTTGCACTGATCTCCAACTCAGTGATTACAATATCATATATTTAAACTAAAGTAATATTCTTGTTACAAATGAACTTTGTAACTCTTATGCATGTCTCTCCACAAGTTCAGCTTTATACAACTTTATGTCAGTTCTCTACTCACCTTCTCTCTGCTACAACCTTATCTCCTATTGCAACTCACTCTTTGTTGCAACCTTACCAATTCAGCCTCTGCTTCTTCTTTGCTTTGTCTCTTCTCTGCTTTGCCTCTTCTATTTTCTACTTTTCATCTTCTCTGTTGACACTCTATTCTATTAGATGCACTTCTCCTTCCCTCCACTGGTACTCTTCACTCTGATCTCTGCCATTTTTCTCCTTACCAGTCAGGCTCTACTTAGATCTAACCTTGTTGGATCTTCACCATCACTCCCATAACATAGCTACACTTTCTCTACCTTTGTGCAGGTTTCAAAACCACTAGTTCACACCTCTGCAACTCACTTTGCAATTTACCAATTACTCTGATCTTGTCAATTAAGCTACTGCTAAACCCTCTCATCGGTTGTACATCCAACACTTAGTCTTTATGATCTTGGATGAAGTCCTTGACTAGTTTTCTCTTTGCTGCTCTTTCACTCTCTATCCTTCGTCACCTAACCTGCAACATCATTCATCATCTTCAATCATGAGTTGACATATTTATTCTTTAGTTTCCCACCATAACCAACATTCAAAATTTTAGCATGCTAGGGTTTCTCCATCGAACCTGAGACAAACCAAATCCAATTAGATCTCCTTCCAGAGATCGACCACCTACAATAGATCAATTAGGCTTTGCCAATCTTGTTATGTTCATAACATGTTTGCCCTATTTGGAAAACATGACACCTCTTTCAGTCAGCACTTGTCAAGCACCTATGAAGCTATCACATAGATAGCTTCACCTACCCTGATTAGCACCTAGACATTTCTCCTCGATCATGAAGTCACCAAATTAGATCTTTGTCTTCTAATCAGTCTCAAGCTACACCCTTCTGCTCTCAGCCTGTGAAACACGCTATCGACATTAATGTCGACCTGTCACCACCTTCCTCACCGACAATACTTCACTGACCATAGTATGCATGACACCTATCTCCTACATGTCAACTTTGTCAGCATCCACCTCTACTAAGTCTTTTGTGTCGGTCCAAACAAGATCACTGAAAAACCACACAACTAGGTTTATCTACCAGTTCACAAACCCTATTGGTTATACCCTAGCTGACCTGCCTTCAAACTAGCAATTTGTTGCTCTGTCAGTGGACCACCTTTATTGGTCATCACACATGCCAAACCACAACATACTCAACTTCATCAGACAAGATCTCTTCACTTGTCACTTTATCTTTCTCACCAGTGGACATGCTTACCGGTAACCACCTTGATGACACCATGTCATCGACCTTGAACAATCTCCATCTGTTTGCATCTGTGGCAACACTTTTCTCCATCTTAAATTCAGTTGTACTCTCTGTTTGCAAGTGATTCAACTTTGCCTTCTTCATCAATAGACTAGTTCTCTTATCAACTAGTTTGTCAAAGTGACAAACCTATCATTCCTTCTCTGTATCGGTAACTCATTATGTCTACCCTTGCTGATCTAGTGTACATATCTGATTTCATTCATCTAAGGCAACTTAGTGTTTCACCAATTCATCAAGTGTGAGCCTTCAATCACTTGCCTTCTACTCTTTTGTTTTATCTCGAAGGACTATTTTCCATTCCATGCATAAAAGGATATAAGCTCCACTTCCCAGTGAGGGTGATCCTATTGGGAACACTCTTTGTGCGTCTTATCATCATCTAGTGACTACATCTTTATCCAGTGGGAGTCCTGTTGTTTCACAACTAAATATCTAACAACATACCAGTTGGCACATCTGCATTAGCTCACTCTCTTTCTCACTTGGTAGCTCACTCTGCTTGATCACTTGCATGTTGTTACAACTTACCAGTCTCCAATCCTTATGTCTTCAACACAATTCAACACTAACTTGTGTACCAATGACTCCAATGGCCATTGTGCTAGATGACACTCTCTTCCTTACCGATGACTTGTCATGCTAGTTGACATCAATGACACCATTACCGATATGTATCAATGACAACATTGTTCATCAATCTCCCATACCAGTTGCCATCCTATATCGGTTGATATCAATGATAACACAATTCCAACAATCTCCCCCTTTGGCATTGATGTCAACACATGTAGTATCTAACATACTACAGATTCTCTCTCCCCCTTTGTGTGTGTTATGGATTCTCACACATGTAGTATCCAACATACTACAAATTATCTCTCCCCCTTTGACAACAATGGCAAAGGGGACTGACAGGGTTTCTCTCTGTTGGCATTTGCATGAAGATTGCATTAATGATTTGTTATGTTGTCATTGATGTCAATTAACCGGTAATGATGTTATTGTAATGTTGTTTTGTAACTGGTAGGAAGAGATAGTGAAAGGAAATTGTAACCAACAGGTAAGTTTGTGGAGTGAACTGGTATTGCTACATATTGGAGAGTTGAAACGGTAAACCCTACCTATTGTTTTGATAAACCCTAACCAATTAAGTTTGGTGAATTGGTTATATTGGTTTATGATCTGATGATAAGCGATAATGATTATGACACGTATGCATATTGTATGAAGAGAGTTTCAAAGTGATTTTGGCATGTTAAGGTAATGAATTTTTGTCTTGGGAATGAGCAAGTATACTGCATGTAATGCAGAGTGCGTGGTGAGTTACTAAGTTCGATGAAGTGGTGATCGAGGAGAGATCGAGGATTTCTTGAATGATGTGTAGAGATTGTTATGTAATCCAATGGTCATACTTGAACCGACTTTTTTGTAATCTCTATGAGAATTAGGTTTTTGTTGTGTTACCGACCTAGTTGATTTGTTTATAAGGTCGATGAGTTGTTTAGTTGAAGTGTTGGCAAAGTTGAATTGAGTGTGTGGTTGCTGAACCAGATGATGTATCTATAGTTTGAGTAAAAGGAAGATAGAAGCATAAAAAGGATTTGAACAAGCAAATGTAGTTCTATTCTAATAGATCAACAAACTCCTGTTGTTTTCTAACAATTACAGCAATTAAATCCCTTAACCGGGTAAGTTCTAACAAGCTTGGTGTTATTCAAATCCTCTAACAAGGTGATCCATTAGATTGGATTCTAAATCCTTTACCAAGGTTATTCCTCACAGGGTATTGCTTCTAACAAGGCATTATAGTCAATCCCTTAACCGAGTGGTCCCTAACATGATCAGTTCTTAACAAGACTTTTTGTAAAGATTTAACAGGCTTGTTCCTAATAGGGCAAACTTAAGAAGAGTTCAGAATTCTTGTGAGTATCATCTCACTATGGTTTTTCCCATTTGGGTTTCCATGTCAAAAATATTGTGTCAAGTGGTGAATGTTTTTTTTCTGGTTATGTTTTATTATGGTTGATTTTCTTATTTACTTAATCCACTTTGATAAGTCATGGTAACCAGAAACAATATGAAATGAAGTTTTACTTATGTCAGTAAAAGCATTTGGATGTTTGTCAATTTCAAGTTGATTACTATTATCTGTTGTAACAATCAACTGGTTTAGCTTGACAGTTTTTATCTTGACAGTGATATTGCATTGATAGTTCTAAGTTTACTTTGAGAATTTGATTTTGAGATTGGTGAAGTTTTATCAGTTTTTCTATCTACTGATTCAGCCCCTCCCTCTTAGTAGTTGACTAGATCCTTGTTCTTTTATCATACCCTCAATTGGTATCAGAGCTTCTCAGGTCCTCTAAAGTCTAAGCCTAACAGCTTTAGGTAAAGATCTTGTAGATCATGATGAATAAGGAAGGTCCAAAGTTTAATAGAGAGAACTATAGGATATGGAGTGACAGAATGAAAATTTATATCAAGAGTCTTGGAAATCAATACTGGGAATATGTTAATACTCAATATGTTGCACCTACTGAGATTATGATTGATTATCAAAAGAAAGAGAAACAAGAAAACAATCAAGCACTAGAGGCTATTATTAGTTCTTTATCTGATGCTGAATATGTTGATGTTCATGGTCTGGAGACTTCACATGAGGTATGGAAGAAACTTGAAGAGATTTATAGCAGTGATGAACATGTGAAGATTGCCAATGAAGAGAGTCTAAGAGGGAAGTTTGAAGACATGCAAATGGTTGAAGGTGAGAATACCCAATAGTATGGTCAGAGGATAAAAGAGATAGTTGGTGAGATCAAGAGTGCTGGTGGTAAAATGGATGATGCCATAGTGGTTAGTAAGGTATTGAGAACCTTGCTACTTCTCTACGCTATCCGAGTTGCAGCCATTCACAAGTTGAAATCTATTGACAAAACCAAGGTAACCCTTAACTCCATCATTGGTAAGCTTACTGCTTTTGAATTAAATGGTTATGATGGTAGTATTTAGAAATTTGAATCAACATTTAGAGCTTTTGTTTCTAACCCATCTATGAGATAAAGTAGAGATATTAGTCACAGTTATGAATCTAGATACAATAGAGAAGTTGATGATGAAGACAGTTTGGTTGAGCTTGAAGCATTGTTGGCCAAGTGATTGCCTAGAGGTACTAGAAAATATAGAGGTAAATTACCTTTGAAATGTTTTGCATGCAACAAGATTGGACACATAGCTGCTAACTGTCCTAATGGTGATAATGAGCACAAGAGAGACAAATTCAAGAAGTACAAGAGAAAAGGCAAAAGAGATTGTCTTATTGCATTTGATGGTGGTATCACTGATGAGGAATCTTATGGTGATGCTAATGAAGACATTGTGTTTGTAGCCATTAAAAAAGAAACATCTGATCAGAAAGATTTAGTTTCACAAATGGATAATTTTGATGATTGGATCATTGATAGTGGTTGTTCAGATCACATGACTGGTAACCAAAACAAATTTCTATCTTTGAAGTAATTTCATGACGGAGTTGTAAGATTTGGTAATGACTCACCCTGCATGGTTAAAGGCAGGGGAACTATTTCTCTTAATGGAAAGAGCAGTGTAGATAATGTCTACTGGGTTGAAGGTCTAAAGCACAACCTGTTGAGTGTTGCCCAACTCAATGACAAAGGATATCCATTCAAGTTTAAAAATGGCATGTGCAAAATCTATGGGAGCAAAGGTGGATTGATTGCAACCAGCAAGCAGACTAAAGGTAACTTGTTTCACCTAAATCCTAAAGTTAGCAATTGTTTAATTGCTAAAGTAGATGAAAGTTGGCTTTGGCATAGGAGATTTTGTCATTTGAATTTTGATAACATTGTTAAAGTGAGTAAGTCAAAGACAATGAGAGGTTTGCCTCAATTGGACAAACAAGTTAATTCTCTATGTAAGGAATGTCAGTTGGGAAAGATGATATCCTCAACTTTCAAGAGAGTCTTTTTCAGCAGAGCATTTGTTAGATTTGGTTCATACAGACCTCTATGGACCAATAAGGACTAAAAGTATTCAAGGTGATAGATATTTCATGATCTTCACTGATGATTGCTCAAGGATGATGTGGGTCACATTCTTTAAGGATAAAACAGAGGCATTTGGTAAGTTCAAGGCATTCAGGGCTTTAGCTGAAAAGGAGAGTGGAAAGAAGATAAAATGCCTGAAGATAGATCAAGGCAGATAATTCACTTATGAGGAATTTAGTAGATATTGTGAAGAGAATGGTATCAAACAACAACTTTCTACACCAAGGAAACCACAATAGAATGGTATTGTAGAGAGAAACAACCGGTCAGTTGTTGAAGCTGCTAGGACAATGTTGATACAAGGAGGTGTAGCGAAAACTTTTTGGAGAGAAGTTGTCAGCACAGTTGTTTACACAATGAACAAGATTTTGGTAAAAAGAGGTAAGGACAAGACTCCTTATGATTAATGGTATGGTAGAACACCTAATGTTGGTTATTTTAAGATATTTGGTAGCAAATTTTTTATTAAGAGAGGTGACTATATTAGCAAGTTTGAGGCTAAAAGTGATGAAGGTATTTTTCTTGGTTATTCCACCAAGACTAATGCCTAAAAGTGTTTTAACAACTAGACACATAGAATCATAGAAAGTGTTGATGTTTAAATGGATGAGTATCCTAAATTCTTAGGAGAAACCAGTGTAGAGAAAAGGGATGAAGACCCTTGCATTTTGTTTTTGGAACCAGAACCTGCGAAACCTGAAACCGGTAAAGCAAATACTAATGTACTAGTTCAACTGGAACAGGTAGATTCAGAAGAAGATGATGATAATGAAGATGCACCTAAAGATAATGATCATGTTATTTTGAGGTATGTGAGACTCAATCACAATCCTGAGAAGATTATTGGAGATAAGGATGTTGGAGTGTTGACCAAAAGAAGAATCAAAGAGAATTCTTGCATGATCTCCACTATTGAGCCTAGAACTGCTAAAAAAGCTTTTGGTGATGATCATTGGGTTAAAGATATGGAGGAGGAGCTTGAAGAAATTGAGAAGAATAACACATGGACTCTAAAACCCCGACCAATAAATAAAAATGTGATAGGCACTAAGTAGGTTTATAGGAACAAGTTGAATGAAGATGGTGTTGTAGTTCGCAACAAAGCTAGATTGGTTTGCAAAGGTTATGCACAAGAAGAAGGAGAAGATTATGGTGAGACTTTTGCACTAGTGGTCAGATTGGAAGGTGTTAGGAATTTATTGGCTTTTTCAACTCATAAAGGATTCAAAGTATATCAGATGGATGTGAAATCTGCATTTTTGAATGGAATACTAGAAGAGGAAGTATACATTGAGCAGCCAGATGGTTGTGCTTTAACTAATGAGGAAGACATGGTATGTAAGTTGCATAAGGAATTATACAGATTAAAACAAGCATTGAGAGCATGGTATGAAAGGCTTCATTCACACCTAATGAAGATAGGATTTCAGAGAACCAGTGAAGACAGCAACATATATCTCAAATCTAAAGGAGATAAAATACTGGTTAGTGAAGTGTTTGTAGATGATACCATATTTGGAGGAAATGATGACATGAGCAATGACTTTGCAAATGAAATGAAAAGTAAGTTTGAAATGTCTCTAGTAGGAGAGATAAAAAATTTCATAGGTTTGCAAATACAACAAATGAAGAGTGGTATTTTCATCACACAATCTAAGTATGTGAAAGAGATATTAAAGACGTTTGGTATGAGTGACTATAAACCAGTTGGGACACCAATGGTTACAAGTTGTAAGTTGTCTAAGGAAGATGAGGCCACATCTGTTGATAAGAAAGAGTACAGGTCAATGATTGGAAAATTGCACTATGTTGTTCACAGCAGACCAGATATAGCTCATGTAGTTGGTCTAGTTGCTAGATTTCAGAAGAATCCAATGGAAACACATTTGATAGCAACCAAGAGAATTTTCAGATATTTGAAAGGTACTGTTGACTACGGATTATGGTATCCATATGAAGGAAACTTTGATTTGAAGGTGTACAGATTGGACAGGTAATGTTGATGACTAGAAAAGCACAATCGGTGGAGCATTCTTTCTTGGAGGAAGACTTTTTTCATGGAGTAGAAAAAAGAAGAGTTGTATTTCAGAGTCTACTGCTGAAGCTGAGTATGTTGCAGCTTATATGAATTGTACCCAGGCTATTTGGATGAGGCACATTTTGGAAGGTTTTAAGATGAAGTTTACAGAACCTGTAAAGATCTTATGTGACAATACTAGTGCCATAAATATTTCAAAGAACCTTATTTTTCATGCACGAAACAAGCACATTAAATTGAAGTATCATTTCTTGAGGGAAAAAGTGTAGAGTAAAGATGTGATCTTAGAGCATGTTTCTACCAAGGAGAAACTTGCAAATATGTTTACTAAACCTTTGCCTAAGACTACTTTTGAGTATCTTAGAAGTTAGCTAGGGGTTGTACCCCTTCATGAGGTAAATTGAGCATGGTGTAGACTACATCAGCCCCGAAGCTACTTACAAAATTTATAGTAGGATTGGTGTAGAAGTGGAGTTATTCCATAGGGGGGGCATCAAGTTGCAGTTTGTTGATGTTGAACAGTGAAGTTTTACATTGCATGTTTTACTTTCACTTTGGCATTGTTGTCAAAGGGGGAGAAGAACTATGTGATTGTTGTGAGAAGAATTGTATGATTAGCAAAGGCAAGATGTACAACTAGCTAGTAACTAAAGACAAACTGAAGACAAGCTGAAGACAAGGAGAGTACATGGTAAAATGTAAACAAGGATTCCTATTCACATTCACAACAATCAATGGTATTGATATTTGTATTGCAATCAATGCCAAAGGGGAAGATTGTTGGAATTTGCATGAAGATTGCATTAATGATTTGTTATGTTGTCATTGATGTCAATTAACTGGTAATGATGTTATTGTAATGTTGTTTTGTAACTGGTAGGAAGAGCTAGTGAAAGGAAAATGTAACCGATAGGTAAGTTTGTGGAGTGAACCGGTATTGCTAACTATTGGAGAGTTGAACTGGTAAACCCTACCTGTTGTTTTGATAAACCCTAACCGATTAAGTTTGGTGAATTGGTTATATTGGTTTATGATCTGATGATGAGTGGTAATGACTATGACATGTATGCATATTGTATGAAGATAGTTCCAAAGTGATTTTGGTGCATTGAGGTAATGGTTATTTGTCTTGGGAATGAGCAAGTATATGCATGTAATGCAGAGCACGTGATGAGATTCTAAGTTCGATGAAGTGGTGATCAAGGAGCAGTCGAGGCTTTCTTGAATGATGTGTAGAGATTGTATGTAATCCAACGGTCATACTTGAGCCGACTTGTTTTTAATCTCTATGAGAATTAGGTTTTTGTTATGTTACCAACCTAGTTGATTTGTTTATAAGGTCAATGAGTTGTTTAGTTGAAGTGTTGGCAAAGTTGAATTGAGTGTGTGGTTGCCGAACCGGATGATGTATATGTAGTTTGAGTAAAGGGCAGATAAGAGCATAAAAAGGATCTAAACAAGCAAGTGTAGTGCTATTCTAATAGATCAACAAACTCATGTTGTTTTCTAACAATTACAACAGTTAAATTTCCTAATTGGGTAAGCTCTAACAATCCTGGTGTTATTCAATTCCTCTAAAAAGGTGATCCATTATCTTGGATTCTAAATACTTTACCAAGGTTACTCCTCACAAGGTATTGCTTCTAACAAGGCATTATAGTCAATCCCTTAACCAGGTGGTCCCTAACAGGATCAGTTCTTAACAAGACTTTTTGTAAAGCTTTAACAGGCTTGGCTCCTAACAGGGCAACCTTCAGAAGAGTTCAGAATTATTGTGAGTATCATCTCATCGTGGTTTTTCCCATTTGGGTTTCTATGTCAAAAATCTTGTGTCAAGTGGTGAATATTTTTATGGTTATATTTTATTATGGTTGATTTTCTTAACTACTTAATCCACTTTGATAAGTCATGATAACCGACAACAATATGAAATGAAGTTTTACTTGTGTCAGTAAAAGCATTTGGATGTTTGTCATTTTCAAGTTGATTACTGTTATCTATTGTAACAGTCAACCGGTTTAGATTGACAGTTTTTATCGTGACAATGATATTGCATTGATAATTCTAAGTTTACTTTGAGAGTTTAATTTTGAGATTGGTGAAGTTTTATCAGTTTTTCTATTTGCTAATTCACCCCCCCCCCTCTCAGTAGTTGACTGAATCCTTGTTCTTTCATCATACTATCACTCTCCTCCTTGTCTTTACCATGCACTAACAAATTTTCTTTGTCCCTTTTCCTCTACCAGATGCTTTTCCTCCTTTGACCATCATACATTTGCATCCTCTCAATCCGCATCAATTGAGATGGAGAGCTCAACCACCAAGTGACACCAATTTCTCAGCAACCAAAATTGACACTAATTGCTCAACAACCAAGTGTATATATAAACTGGATGCCAATTACATATACAAGTCTGAAACCAATTGAAGGAACATGTGTCAGTGAATACACCTTACCTGTCGGTCAGACTGCATCATCTCCCCTTTGATATGCAGAAGTTATTTTGACCCCCAATTTTTTGATACCAAGTATTGAAGCTGGCATTGATACCAATTTGTATCTTCTCCTATACCAAATGCATGTTCGGCTATGCAGGTAATTTTCCCTCTTTGTAGGCAACTCTCTCCGGTGGTCCACCTGTGATTTTAATTAAGTATAAATTGAATAGACATTGAAATACCTCACAACCTTGGATTGATGAGAACATCCCAAAGTCTCAATCATACTGGTACAACCATAGACACTTGCACTCCCCCTGTGTCCACCATGTCTGATAAGAATCAGAAGATATGGTTGTCAACTCCCCCAGAGTCATAGATCTCAGGTCCTCATTCCCTGTCAGGTTCTAAACCAAAGCTTCAACCTTCACCCTATACCGATTGAGCTATGCATATGTGATCAATCTGATGATATATCAACTCCACAATTTCTACCATAACTTATAACATGATCCTAGATGTACACAATGCCATACTATATCACTATCATGCCATATATCAAACTGGTTAGCCCAAAAACATGCAGGCATACATGATCAACTACCGAGCCATCATATGTCATTCAGGTCTCTTCCAACACCACTTGAGACATAATCACTTCAATCCATGCTACCAGAGTTAATGCAATGATCCCAGACCTAATTGAATTACATAACCTACAATACCAGTTAGTATTCATACTGGTAACATGTTGCACATGTCAGTTTCCTATCTCGGTCCATTATCTCTACCGGGGCACTTTTCTCTAACTTTTGTCTTCTTGTGTCAATTTTGTTATGATCCCAATTACAAATTTTCCATCCATTGACATGCGAAGTAGTGATACATCTCTCATCTATAGGTGTGTAGCCAAGGAAACAACTACACACACTTGTCATCTTATTTCCTTCCTTTTTACTAGCAACAACATGTTCTTCCATTTGTCCTCTTCTACTAAGGGAGTGAAGGATATGGTCAATGTGTAACCCCCCCTAAGTTCCTACATCTCCTTTAAGCCTTAGGAGATATCACCTATGCATTGAATACATAGTGCCTATCCATGGTCCTACTCTATTTTTTCTTCCTCCATACCTACTTGACTTCTTTCTTCTTCCCATTTTTAGTTTTGGGAGTAGGTCTTACCTTCTTCTATCAATTGGTCCTTTCTCTACCAGATTTTGCCTCATGACCAGAAGTATTGCTGTAGAAGAAAAACATGTTAAAACCAAACACATGACTGAAGGACATTCTATCAAACCGGTTTGACCATCTTCTTATGCTCATGCTATTGTAACTAGCTACCAGAACCGGTGGACCACTTGATCTTCTAGGAAAATTTCTCCTTTGGTTCCATACAGGCATTTGTTGGTATTATGGATGTGTTGCATTGGTTTTTTCATTGATGTCAACACTTGAGAACACTTGTCAACACTTGGAGATCTTTGGCTATGTTCATCGGCATGTTCAGTGACTTATCCATAGTCACCAGTATTTGGTTCACTGGCAGGTTATATTGTTCGCCGACACTGAGGATGATCTGTTATCACTTAGAGATTACTTGGTTATGTCGAAGACATTATTTGGACACTTGGTTTTGGTGATTTGATTATTGGTACAATCGAGTTTGCATATTTGTTGTTACTGGCAAATAGGTCTAGGTTATGGACTGGCAAGTATTATCTATTCCAGATCAGCACGACATGTTATGGAGATGATTTGTTACTACTGTAAATGCATTGATCTGACATCATGCATCACATATTGATTCATTTGTAATTAATTTAATTGTAATATTCTTAGTGAGCCGACCTACACAATTGGTCTTAGGTTTTGGTATATATGTAAGATCTTATTTATGAGATTAGGTAGAGGAGTGTGAAAAGGATTGTAATAAGGTATATGTGAATATAAGTAGAGCTATACACGTAGACATCATTTGAAGATTCAAGGAAGGTATGAGGAAGGCAAATCAGAGCTTAACTGGTACTGAATCCAGCATATGAAGATGTTATTTTGAGCAGTACATTATCATTGGATTTAACCAACCAATTGTAGTTAGTGTGACTCCCATTTTGTGTTTGAGCAGTGAGCTCTAGGCGGTTGGCCTTTATGCATGTGCAGACCCCATTTGTACACATATACTATCTATAGTAGTATCATCTGATTGTGGGTAAGGTTTACCACTTCCCCTTATAGGGTTTCCACGTACAAATAACTGTGTTATGTGTTGTATATGTTATTTGTATTTCAGTTTCTTGCATTAAACTTTACCGATACCATTATTAACTATTAAACTGTCTAGCGACATTAAATTTTGGTTTACCGGTATTATACATTAAGTTTGGTTAAGTTATAATTGGGTTGAAATTAATAGACAATTGATTCACCCCACCCCCCCCCCCCCTCTCAGTTGCCTCCGGGTCCTAACAATTGGTAGATAAGAATGGAAACTCATTTGAATTGCATTGGAAAAGACATATGGGATGTTACAAAGAATTGCTATGTTAGTCCTACTCAAAGTCAGCCTAATCCAGCAACCTTGGCTAAAGATCAAGAGAATGATTGCAAAGCAAGAGAAGCACTTTTGAGCATATTGTCAGATCAGCAAATCATGGGATTATCAGACAGATCTACTACTAAAACTATTTGGGATAAATTGGATACATTGAATGAAGGTGATACCACTATCAAAATTGCAAAACTAGAATACTTTCAAGTCAGGTATGAAAATCTGAAAATGGAAGAAGATGAAAGGATTTCTGCTTTTATGGAAAGAGTTAATAAAATTGTTTTGGGTATACAATATTGTGGAGGATCCTTAAGTGAAGATGAAATTGTTTCTAAAGTTTTAAGAGCTTTTCCACCAACATAAAAAATGAAAGTAACTACTATTAATGAATTGAGAATAATGCCTAAGGCATTAGTATCTAGAGATACTTTGGTTGGAAAACTTTCAGCTTTTGAACTTGAGGAATTTGGTCCTATTGCTACAATTAAGATAGATTTGGCTTTCAAAGCTTCATCATCTACAACATCATCATCATCATCATTTGAAAAATCTGATTGAAAGACACTCTATGCTAGAGAACTTGAAGAAATCAGAAGAGAGAATGAAGAACTTGAAGAGCTTGAAGCACTATTTGCAAGGAAAATGCCTAAAGGTCCGGTTGGAAGTAAGTATGAAGGTAAAGCACCATTTAAATGTTTTAACTACAACAAAATTGGTCATATGGAATCTAGGTGTCCTGATAGACATGCAAGATTGAAAGAAGAAGCTAAAAGAACATATAAGCCTAACCCTGAATATCAGAGATACAAATTTAAGAAGAATAGAGACAAATCATGTTACTATGCTGATGAAGGAGTTACTAATGATTCTGATGAGGAACCGACAGACAATGGATGGGATTTTGTTACAATAACAAAAGATCAATCGATAGAGCAGGACCTGGCAGCTAAAATTGAAGAAAAGGATGAATGGATCATTGATTCTAGATGTTCACATCATATGACTAGTCATAAGAGTAAATTATTAACCTTTCAGGAATACAATGGAGGTCTAGTAAGATTTGGAGATGACAAATTTTGTTTGATCATAGGAAAAGGCACTATATCTTTTGATGGTAAGCACAATACTTATAATGTTTACTATGTTGAAGGTTTGAAGCATAATCTTTTGAATGTTGATCAATTAGTTGAAAAGGGATTTCAATTACAATTCAAGAAAGGTAAATGCAAAATCATGAATAGAACTGGTTTGGAAATTGCAACTGGTAATCAGACTAGAGGTAATATCTTTCATTTGAATAACAATGAGAAGACATGCTTTATTGCACATATTGATGAAAGTTGGTTATGGCATAAGAGACTGTGTCATGTAAATTTTGATTGCATTGTGAAAATCAGTATAACTAAGGCAGTAAGGGATTTACCTAAGATTATTAAACCTCACAATCCGGTATGTAAGGAATGTCAATTTGGAAAGAAAGTTAGAGAAACTTTTAAGAGTATTCCAGAAAAATCCAATAATATTCTTGACTTAATTCATACTGATTTATGTGGTCCAGCAAGAACTAGAAGTTTACAAGGAGATAGATATTTTATGATAATCATTGATGATTATTCTAGAATGTGTTGGGTTACTTTTCTCGGGGAGAAATCAAAAGCTTTTGGGAGATTCAAACTATTCAAAGTGATGGTAGAGAATGAAACCGGTAAGAAAATCAAATGTTTGAGATCAGATCAAGGAGGTGAATTCACATCTAAGGAATTTAATACATTATGTGAAGTGAATGGAATTAGAAGACAATTATCACCACCTCGGACACCCCAGCAAAATATGATGAATAAATGATGAACAGTTAGTACCAAACCGGTACTAAGAGGGGGGGGATGAATCAGTACAGGCAAAAACACTTACCCTGAACCAGATTGACTGCACACATTGAACTTTGACTATCAAGCAATAACACCGGTCTAAATCAGATTACTACCGGTAAAACACAGTGAGAATGTGAAAGACATAAACTAGTAACCCTTAGCTTTCAAAACAATCTAACACCTCATTTCCACTTCACCCTTATGCATAAACAAGTAATCTATCATCAAAAATATAATGACTACTAGTTCAACATATTTTACTAGTTTGACATAAAATACTAAACCACCACATGAAAGGCATCACACATGACACTGATTTTTTCACGTGGAAACCCATCTAGGAAAAACCACGGTGGGGATGAATACCCACAAGCTTCTCTTTGAACTCTTTTGAAGTCTGCTCTGTTAGGAGCCTAGTCCGGTTAAAGAATGTTACAATAGGTTCTGCTAGGAACCAATCCTGCTAGGGATCAACCAGTTAAGGGATGGCTAATTACTCGGTTAAAGGTTAGAACCCTGTTAAAGGTTACCTCGCAAGAGGATTTGAAGAACTCATTGAATTGAGTCACCCTATTAAAGGATTTACACAAAATCCTGTTATAGATACCCGGTTAAGGGATTTTCCAACTTCTGAAATGGTTAGAAGTCAACAGGTAATACAGTAATATGATAACAACACTCAATGCCAAGGTAGATCCACTTTAGCTCCTTTTCTTCTGCAATAACACTCTACAGGTAACAACACACTTCTCTGGTCTGGCAAGAATCAAGTATCACTCAGTGGGCTACACACATAACATTTGCCAACAACTTCAAAGTGAAAAACATCATCGACCTTATAGGAATCAGATAGGTCGGTAGCATAAACCCTAAACCCTAAGCATTTAGGTTTTACAATCCAGTTGGTTCAATCCTGACCGTTATTCACACTGCATCGAATACAATAGTCTTGAATAGATCTCAAGACGTTCTCCAACATTCATTCTTTTTCACTTCAGGAAGCTGATAACTCATCACACGCTCTCAACCATTTATAGAGACTTCGCACATTCCTGAGGTAGATAGGATCAATCTCCATGCAAGATCCTCAATAAAATCCTTCATGCGCACAAGGATAACGTGGCAACACTTATTTGGTCTTCATTACAATGCTAACTCATCACAAGATGTCATCGATTGAATCGCACAATCTTGGAATGCATCAACCGAAAACCGTGAAGCTGAGACTACCAACTGGTAGTCATACCAAATGAAACCCTGATACAGAACTTCCATATACCGGTTCTCATTCCAACATACCGGTTCACCTTGAACAAAATACCGCTTCACTTTTTCACAAATACTGATTTACATCATCATACCGGTTCTTTTTCCAGTTTGCTTACTACAACATATCAATTCATACTTCAGCATATTGACATCAATGACATCATACAATATCATCATGTCATCATGCTCTACACATATGCCAACAATCTCCCCCTTTGGCATTGATGGCAATATACAAAGATATCTTTCTTCTTCTACTTCACATCTTCTCCCCAATACTACAGATATCTTCTCCGCTTCACATCTTCTCCCCCTTTGACAACAATGCCAAAGTGGAGGCATACACATCTATGTTCCACTATGTTGCTCCCCCTAAGGAGTAGCATCCTTCAACACACCAATCTTGAAAAAGATATATCAATGTAAGACCTGACTGAGGTGGAGCACACACCTCTAGTTCACCTCTTGAAGGGGCAGCACCCCTAATTCACCTCTCAAATAGGTAAAGGTAGCCTTCAGTAGAGGCTTGGTGAATATGTTTACTAACTGCTCCTTACTGGAAACATGTTCCAGTACAACCTCTTTGTTCTGAACCTTCTCCCTCAAGAAATGATACTTGAGCTCAAAGTGCTTGGTTCTAGCATGTAAAACTGGATTCTTGGAGATGTTAATTGCACTTGTGTTGTCACAAAATATACTTACCGGTTCAGATACAGGAACTTTGAAGCCATTTAATACATGCTTCATCCAAATTGTCTGGGTGCAGTTTGTAAATGCTGCAACATACTCTGCTTCTATTGTAGATTGAGAGATACAACTCTGCTTCTTACTCATCCATGAGACTAGTCTACCACCAAGAAAGAATGCACCACCAGCTTTTCTCTTCCGATCATCCACATTACCAGCCCAATCAGCATCTGTAAACACTTTCAGGTTGAAATTATTACTGTATGGATACCATAATCCATAGTCAATAGTTCCCTTTAGATATCTAAGAATTCGCTTGACTGCTATGAAGTGGGATTCTCTTAGGCTTTTCTGGAACTGTGCAGTAATGCCCACTACATGTGCAATGTTCAGTCTGTTATGTACTACATAGTGCAATTTACCAATCATTGATCGGTATTCCTTCTCATTTACCAACACTGAGTCATCCTATTTTAATAATTTACAACCGGTCACCATCAGTGTACCAACCAGTTTATTGTCTTCCATGCCAAAGGTCTTCAACACCTCTTTGACATACTTAGACTGAGTGATAAAGATTCCATCTTTCATTTGTTGAATTTGTAGTCCAAAGAAGAACTTAATCTCCCCTATAAGTGACATCTCAAATTCCTTCTTCATCTCATCTGCAAAGTCATGACTCATCTTGTCATCTCCACCAAAAATTATGTCATCAACAAATACTTCACAGATCAGAATCTGATCTCCTTCTGATTTCAAGTAAATATTACTATCTTCCCTTGTTCTTTCAAATCCAATCTTCACAAGATGGGAGTGCAAGCGTTCATACCATGCTCTAGGTGCCTGATTTAGTCCATAAAAGGCTTTATGTAGCCTACACACCATGTCACTATCTTCCGATAGGGCAAACCCATCTAGTTTCTCTATATACACCTCCTCTTCTAGTATTCCATTCAGGAATGCAGATTTTACATCCATTTGATATACTTTGAATCCCTTGAAGTCTGCATATGCAAGAAGCATATGAACTCCTTCCAATCTGGCTACTGGAGCAAAGGTTTCTCCATAGTCTTCTCCTTCTTCTCGAGCATATCCTTTACACACCAGTCTGTCTTTGTTTATTACCATTGTGCCATCTTCATTCAACTTATTTCTGAAAACCCATTTCGTGCCTATGACATTTTTGTGCTCAGGTCTGGGTACCAAAGACCATGTACCATTCTATTCTATCTGGTCAAGTTCCTCTTCCATTGCCTTGATCCAGTCTTCATCTTTATGTGCCTCTTTGAATGTTTTAGGATCAAATTCAGAGATGATGCAAGAATTTTCTTTGACCTTTCTTCTTGTAAGAATTCCTACATCCTTATCTCCAATGATCTGCTTTGGATCATGATTCAACTTTACATACCTAGGAATGATCTTAGTTGTTTCTTCTTGCTTTTCTTCTTCATCCTCATCTTCATCAGCATCTGCATCTACTGGTGTAGGAGCACTGTTACTGGTGCTATGTTATTTTGCAACCAGTTCCCAGAAGGTTACTACTAGTTCCTCTCTTACTTGCTCACTTCCAGTTTCCTTAGGTTTCTTAGAGGTTTCATCAACTCTAACATTGATGCTTTCAACAGTTCTCTGAGTCCTATTGTTGAAACATTTGAGAGCTTTTCTCTTTGTGGAATACCCTAGGAATATTCCCTCATCACATTTTGCATCAAACTTGCTCTAATGTTCACTCCTCTTGATATAACATTTGCTACCAAACACTCTAAAGCAGCTTACCATTTGTGTCTTACCGGTCCAATACTCATAAGGAGTTTTATCCTTACCTTTCTTGATGAGTACCTGGTTCATTGTGTAGACTACAGTGCTCACCGCTTCTCTCCAAAAACTAAGCAACTTTTCCTTGGATCAACATTATTCTGGTTGCTTCAACTACAGTCTGGTTGTTTCTCTCTACTAGGCTATTCTATTGTGGAGTCCAGGGGGCAGATAGTTTCCTCTTGATGTCATTCTCTTCATAGTACTTGTTGAATTCACTGGAAATGAATTCTTCTCCTTGATCAGTTCTTAGGCACTTAATCCTCTTACCGCTTTCTTTTTCAACCAGTGCTCTGAAGGTTTTGAAATTTCCAAAGGATTTAGACTTGTCCTTCAAGAATGTGACCCACATCATTCTTGAGCAATCATCAGTAAGAATCGTAAAATACCTATCTCCCTGCACACTCCTAGTTTTCATAGGACCACACAAATCAGTATGCACAAGATCAAGTAAATTGTCTACAGTGAAAGATCTACCTTTGAATGTTGAGGAAGACATTTTCCCCAGTTAACACTCTCTGCACAAAGGATTCTCCAATTTGCTCAACATAGGAAATCCTCTAACTACCTTGACCTTATTGGCCTTCACAATATTATCAAAGTTTACATGGCAGAGTCTCCTATGCCATATCTAGCTATCATCAAACTTAGCCATTAGACATGTACTGATATTTGCATTCATTTGAAATAGGTTACCTTTGGTTTGCATATCGGTGGCCATCAGTTCACCACTCTTACCTTTTTTTTTAGACACTCCATCTCTAAATTCCAGAGTGAGTCCATTATCATTCAGCTAGGCAACACTCAAAAGGTTGTGTCTTAGACCTTCTACCCAATACACATTATCAGCACTATTTTTTCCATTCAGAGAGATGGACCCTCTGCCTTTTACCATACATGGTGCATCATTACCAAATCAGACCACACCACCATCATACTCTTCTAGAGACAAAAACTTAGTCTGGTCACTAGTTATATGGTGAGAACAACCACTGTCAATAATCCACTCATTGGAATTATCAAAGCGGGAGACAAGAGCCTTCTTGTCTGACACATCTTCCTTAACTGCTACAAACACAATGTCTTCACTTTCTTCATCTTTTGATTCCTCATCAGTGACACCTTCATCAACTACTACAAAATAGTTTCTCCTATTTCCTCCTTTGAACTTCTTGAACTTCTCTAGTTTGTCCTTAATACACCACTAGGACAGTTTACAACAATGTGTCATATCCTATTGCAAGAAAAGCATTTCAAAGGCAGATTACCTCTGTATTTACCAGTTCCCTTAGGAAGTCTCTTGGCAAGAAGAGCTTCAAATTCCACCAGGATCTCCTCATCATCCATTTCTCCTCTTTGTCTTGGTTCACCATTGGTACTAGCTTCTTTGCCCTTTCTAGATGGTGCAGCAGATGCTCTAAAGGTTGATTCAGTCTTCTGAATACTTCCATCATAATTATTTAGCTCATATGCGCTCAACTTCAAAATGAAAAACATCATCGACCTTATAGGAAACAGATAGGTCGGTAGCATAAACCCTAAACCCTAAACATTTAGGTTTTACAATCTAGTTGGTTCAATCTTGACCGTTATTCACACTGCATCGAATACAACAGTTTTGAACAAATCTCAAGACATTCTCCAACATTCATTATTTTTTGCTTCAGGAAGCTGATAACTCATCACGTTCTCTCCACCATTTACAGAGACTTCGCACATTCCCGAGGTAGATAGGATCAATCTCCATGCAAGATCCTCAAGAAAATCCTTCATGCGCACAAGGCTAACATGGCAACACTTATCTGGTCTTCATTACAATGCTAACTCATCACAAGATGTCATCAGTTGAATCGCACAATCTTGGAATGCATCAACCGAAAACCCTGAAGCTAAGACTACCAACCAGTAGTCATGCCAAATGAAACCCCGATGCAAAACTTCCATATACCGGTTCTCATTCCAACATACCGATTCACCTTGAACAAACATACCACTTCACTTTTTTACAAATACAGGTTTACATCATCATATCGGTTCTCTTGCCAGTTTGCTTACTACAACATACCGGTTCATACTTTAGCATATTGACATCAATGACAACATACAATATCATCATGTCATCATGCTCTACACATATGCCAATAAAATGGAGTTGTGGAAAGGAAGACTAGAACTATTTTGGATGCAGCTAGAAGCATGATATCAGAAGCAAACCTACCTCATGTGTATTGGAGAGAAGTAGTCAATACAGCTATTTACACATTCAATAGAGTTCACATCACAGGTGAAACCGGTAAGACCCCTCATGAACTATGGTTTGGTAACACTCCTACTCTTAAATATTTCAGAATATTTGGAAGCAAATATTATATTAGCAGAGATGATTATATTAGAAAATTTGATCCTAGAAGTGATGAAGGAATATTTCTTGGTTATTCATCTAAGAGCAAGACATATAGATGTTTTAATAAGAGATTGCAGAAAATCATTGAAAGTGCAAATGCGAAGATTGATGAACAGTTTAGAAGGTCTATAGTCTCTGAACCGGTAGTTGAGATAATCACAAATGAACCTACAATGAGTACACCGGTATAGAATGTTGATCTAGTCACACCGGCATCATCTGAGAATTCCACAATGACTGAAGAACAACAACAAGTGAATACACCCAGGTATGTGAGATTGAATCACTTTGAAAGTCAGATAATTGGGAATAAGTATCAAGGAGTTATGACTACAGGAAGACTGGAAAAGGAATAGGTATGTCTAATTTCTCAAATTGAACCAACAACTATTAATGAGGCATGTGAAGATAAACATTGGATTAAAGCTATGGAAAATGAATTGGAACAAATTGAAAAGAATAACACATGGACATTGGTTCTCCGGCCTAAAAACAAAAATGTAATTGGAACTAAATGGATATTCAGAAATAAACTTAATGAAGATGGTAAGGTAATTAGAAACAAAGCAAGATTACTGTGTAAGGGATATTCACAGAAAGAAGGAATTGATTATAATGAAACCTTTGCACCTATAGCTAGAATTGAGGTAGTCAGATTATTCTTAGCTTTTGTAGCACATAAGAACTATAAAGTATATCAAATGGATGTTAAATGTGCATTTCTAAATGGTGATCTTGAAGAGAAAGTTTACATTGAACAACCTGATGGATTTTCTTTGATAGATGACAAAGATATGGTTTACAGGTTAAGGAAAGCTTTATATGGATTGAAGCAAGCTCCTAGAGCTTGGTATGCTAGATTGGACAAATATCTTTTGAAGCTTGGTTACACTAAAGGTAATGCTGAAAACAATCTATATTACAAAGTGACTAATGATGACATCTTGGTTATTGAAGTTTTTGTTGATGATATTATTTTTGGAGGAGAAGATGGATTGTGTAAAGACTTTTCTAATAAGATGCAAGAAGAATTTGAAATGTCTATGATTTGGGAGATAAAATTCTTTTTAGGATTGCAGATTTCATAGATTGATAAAGGTATATTCATAAATCAGTCAAAGTACTTGAAGGAATTACTTAAGAAATTTGGCATGGAAAACTCTAAACCGGTAAGTACACCTATGACTACAACTGATAAACTATCATTGAAGGATGAATCAACACCTGTTAATCTGACAAGATACAATTCTATGATAGGAGGTTTACTATATTTGACACAAACAAGACCTAATATTATGAATGGAGTATGTATTATTTCAAGATTTTAGAGTAATCCTAAGGAAAATCATGAATCAACAATAAAAAGGATTTTCCGATACCTACAAGGCACAACAAATCTTGGTCTATGTTATCCTAAAGATGAAAATTTTGATTTATGTGCATACACAGATGCAAATTGGGTAGGAGATCTAGATGACAGAAAAAGCACCACCAACGGATCATTTTTTCTTGGCAATAGACTAATTTCATGGTTGAGCAAGAAACAAAGTTGTACATCACTATCAACAGCAGAATCGGAATATGTTGCAGCAGCAACTAATTGTACACAAGTATTATGGATTAAGAAAATGTTGAAGGACAAAAAGGTAAAATGCAAAGAACCTATAATCATTTACTGTGATAATATGGCAGCAATTGATATATCAAAGAATCCGGTATTTCACTCTAAAACTAAACATGTTTCTATCAAATTCAATTTTCTGAAAGAGAATGTTGAAGCAAAAGAAGTGAAATTGGTTTATGTGAATACTAAAGAGCAGATTGCAGATATCTTTACTAAGCCTTTGCCTAAGGAAACTTTTGAATATCTAAGAGAGCAGCTTGGAGTTATACCCTCACCGGTAGAAACTTAGACAGTTGGAGCATGGCATCAGACTGACAGAATTAACCGAGAAATCTTTTTCCAGCTTTGATGAAGGAGAGTTACTTCTCAAGGGGGTAGATTGAATAAATTTGGTTATAGCAATTGGTATTTGTAATGAACTAATTGTATTTGGTTTTGTATTGCTTTGGCATTTGATGTCAAAGGGGGAGAGATATCTATAGAAAAACACATTATCTTTTGGGGAGAGATTATTCACTAGGGGAGAGATTGTTACTCTCTGTATCTGTATTTTTATTCTTGGTTAATGATCTCTTTGGGAGATTGTTGGTTTTTGGTTTTTGGTATTTCTGCTTTGGCACTTAGATGTTTTTTCCATCTTGTGTTGCCATCAATGCCAAATGGGGAGATTGTTGGTATTATGGATGTGTTGCATTGGTTTTGTCTTTGATGTCAACACTTGTCAACACTTGAGAACACATGTCAACACTTGGAGATCTTTGGTTATGTTCACCGACATGTTCAGTGACTTATGCACAGTTACCGGTATCTGGTTCACTGGCAGGTTATATTGTTCACCGACACTGAGGATTATCTGTTATCACCTGAAGATTTCTTGGTTATGTCGAAGACATTGTTTGGACACTTGGTTTTGATGATTTGATTATTGTACAATCGAGTTTGTATATTTGTTGTTACCGGCAAATAGGTCTAGGTTATGGACCGGCAAGCATTATCTATTCCAGATCAGCACGACATGTTATGGAGATGATTTGTTACTATTGTAAATGCATTGAGCCAACATCATGCATCACATATTGATTCATTTGTAATTGATTTAATTGTAATATTCTTAGTGAGCCGACCTACACAATTGGTCTTAGGTTTTGGTATATATGTAAGATCTCATTTATGAGATTAGGTAGAGGAGTGTGAAATGGATTGTAATAAGGCATATGCAAATATAAGCATAGCTATACACATAGACATCATTTGAAGATTCAAGGAAGGTATGAGGAAGGCAAATAAGAGCTTAACCGATACTGAATCCAGCATATGAAGATACTATTTTGAGCAGTACATTATCATTGGATTTAACCATCTAATTGTAGTCTGTGTGACTCCCATTTTGTGTTTGAGCAGTGAGCTCTAGGCAGTTGGCCTTTTTGCATGTGCAAACCCCATTTGTACACACAAACTATGTGCAGTAGTATCATCTGATTGTGGTTAAGGTTTCCCACTGTGGTTTTTCCCCTTACAGGGTTTCCACATACAAATAATTGTGCTATGTGTATGTTATTTGTATTTCTGTTTCATGCATTAAACTTTACCGATACTGTTATTAATTGTTAAACTGTCTACCGGCATTAAATTTTGGCTTACCAGTATTATATTTTAAGTTTGGTTAGGTTATAATTGGGTTGAAATTAATAGACAACTGATTCACCCCCACCCCCCCCACCCCCCGCCGTCTCAGTTGCCTTCGGGTCCTAACAGTATTTGACTTCCATATTCTCTATATCCATTTCCAAGTTGAGCATAGTTGCTATACCAATTGTCATATGACTGCAAGTTTATCCTTATGCAATTATAACATTTATGGCCAAAGCCATTACACCTCTGACAGATAACAATATTGATTCTAGGAAGAGCATACTATCTATTCCTAGTCTTCATTTTGTATTCATTTTTTCTATGACCATATTCTTTGCAAGTAAAGCAGTAACCAATAAAGAATAGCATATGACTTGCAAATTTATTTTTCCATGCATGAGAAGATCTTCCTGGTTTAGTATCTTGATATTTGCTTCTCTAGGGATGGATCCTGGGTTGTTCACTTTCTAAAATTCTTCCATCTGATTCCTTCTTCTCCCACACTTGCTTTGTCTTGTGGGCGGTAGCATTTCCTTGTCTTCTACAAGTAGGAGGTCTTCTATGTTGCCTTCTTCTGTTCTTGCTTCCGTTGAAGCTTCCTTCTCCCATCTTTCCTTTTCCTTTGGTATCGGTATTGTTTCTCCTTCTTGTAGTACCAATCTTCATCCTTAGCTTCATGTCTTCACTGGTTGTGGTTACATCAACCTTCTTCTAAGGAGTATTCTAAATAGTGAAGGTCTATCCCTTATTATCTCCATTTAAGGAGACAAACAAAATGTCATTGTGGGGGAAATTCCTAATGATGGAGAATTCACTGGTACCACGTCCCAATCCTCCAGTATCCTTGGAGTGCTTTTACTTCTTCAACATTTTATCCAAGGAATCACTGCTACCATCAAACCGGATTATTACCTTGAGCTCATCCTAACATTTCTCAAGGTCTTTTTGGAGATTCTCTATTTCCCCTTCAAGTTTTTGATATTGTTTATCCTTTGCCTCTAGCTATGATGCTAGATCTTTACACCTGCACTCCTTGGTGTCTTCTCCTTGAGTCTTCAGCTCTGAGATACATTTCTCAAATTCTTCAAGGCATTTGATCAACCGGTTTTGTTCCACAATTGCAACATTTTTTAACAACTTTTATTCATTCCTCACTCTACTAAGCTCTTCAAGTGCACTTACAAGTTCTCCTTCAAGATCAACTTTTGCTTCTTCTTCTTCTTCTTCTTCTTCTTCTTCTTCTTCTTTTCTTCTTCTTCTTCTTCTTCTTCTTTTTCATCCTCACTATCACTACCAAACACATCTTGCCAATAGGAATGATTTGCATGATCATTCTCAAATGTGTGCCTCTCATCTTCTTATTCTTGAGCCATGAAGAGGTGAGTTTCTTCTTCATCATTTCTATTGCTGCTAATAGATCTACCATCATCTGCAGACCCATATGTTACAGTTTCCTTCTTCCTTCCATAAACCAATTCTGCAGTGCTAGACTCATTTCCATAGAGCTTCTTTAATATGTCCCATAAGCTCTTTGTCGATTTGCATCTGTCCACCTATGAGGAAACATCATCTGATAACCCACAGAGTATAGCCTTCATTGCTATATCTTTACACTGATTTCTTCTTTCTGCATCTAAATTGGTGGGAGGAGTGACTTAACTAGGGCAGCCATTTACTACTGACATCCATACATCAAACCCAAGGGAGGACAGGTAGACTTCCATTCTACAACTCCAAACATAAAAGTTTAAACCATAAAACACAGGAGTAGGGGGTGACAAAAAATAGATCATTATGTTCAAATACTAGAATCTACCCAAACTAGAGAAATCTTATCAACCTGGAACCTAGGCTCTGATACCAATTGATGAACAGAAGATGCCATTGAGATGGGGGGTGAATCAGTGGTTTCCAAACTTTTCTCTTTTGTATCCTATGTGTGTATACCGGTTAACAGATCTAACATAAAGCAAACATATCAGTGAGATGGGAGGATGACACAAATGCAACCACACATAAGATGGACATCACATAACACCAGATGTACGATGAAAACCCAACATGGGAAAAACCACGGTGAGAAATGTTGCTGGAGTCTATTGCTCCAATCCAGCCTCCCAATGAAACATTTGGTTACAACATTTAGGGCACCAACCCAAGGAGCACCACTCCTATTTTAGAGCACCCAAGGAGCATCAACCCCTAATTTTAGGACACCAACCCAAGGAGCACCAACCCCTGCACTGATATCCAAATCAGTGATAACAATATCATATATTGAAACTAAAGTAATATCCTTGTTGCAAATGAACTTTATAACTCTTATGCATGTCTCTCCACCAGTTCACCTCCATACAACTCTCTACAAGTTCTCTGCAAACCTTCTCTTTGTTGCAACCTTATCTCCTACTGCAATTCACTCTCTACTGCAACCTTACCGATTCAACCTCTACTTCTTCTTTGCTCTGTCTCTTCTCTACTTTTCCTCTTCTCTGCTTTGCCTCTTCTCTGCCAACACTCTATTCTGTCAGATGTACAGCTCCTTTCCTCCACTGGTATTCTTCACTCTGATCTCTATCAGTTTTCTCCTTACCGGTCAGGCTTTGCTCGTATCTAACCTTGTTGGATCTTCATCATCACTCCCACAACACTACACTTTCTCTACCTTTCTACAGGTTGTAGCACCACCAGTTCACACCTCTGCAACTCACTTTATAGTTTATCGGTTACTCTAATCTTGCCGGTTAAGCCACTATTAAACCCTCTCACCAGTTGTACCTCCAACACTCAGTCTTTACAATCTTGGATGAAGTCCCTAATTGGTTGGCTCTCTTCTTCTCTTTCACTCTCTATCCTTCATCACTTGGCCTACAACATCATCCATCATCTTTAGTCACGAGTCGGCATATTTATTCTTGAGTTTTCCCACCATGACCAACATTCAAAATTTTGGCACGCTAGGGTTTCTTCATCGACCCCAAAGCAAACCAAATCCAATTAGGTCTCCTTCCAGAGATTGAGCACCTACAATGGATCAATAAGACTCTACCAATCCTGTTGTGTTCAGAACACGCTTGCCCTATTTGGCAAACACGACACCTCTTTCGGTCTACACTTGTCAAACATCTATAAAGCAATCACACAGATAGCTTCACCTACCCTAATCAGGACCTCGACACTCGACCTCGATCATGAAGTCACCAAATCAAATCTTGGTTCTCTGATTAGTCTCGAGCTACACCCTTCTTCTCTCAACCCATGAAACATGCTATCAATATTAATGTCAACCAGTCACCACCTACCTCACTGACAACACTTCACTAACCATAATATGCATGACACCTATCTCCTACATGTCAACTTTATCAGAATCCACCTCTGCTAAGTCATTTGTGTTGGTCCAGACAAGATCATCAACCAAACACAACTAGGTTTATCTATCAATTCAAAAATCCTTTCGGTTATACCCTAACTAGTCTCCCTTCAAACTAGCACTTTGCTGCTTTGTCAGTGGAACACCTTTACCGGTCATCACACATGCCAAACCACAGCATACTCAACTTCATCAAACAAGAGCTCTTCACTTGTCACTTTGTTTTTCTCACCATTGGACATGCTTACCGGTAACCACCTTGATGACACCATGTCATTGACCTTGAACAATCTCCATCTGTTTGCATCTGTGGCAACAGTTTTCTCCATCTTAAATTCGGTTGCACTCTCTGTTTGCAACTGATTCAACTTTTCCTTCTTCATCAATAGACCAGTTCTCTTATCAACTGGTTTGTCAAAGTAACAAACCTATCCTTCCTTCTCTGTACCGGCAACTCATTATGTATACCCTTGTTGATCCAGTGCACATCTCTTATTTCATGCATTTAAGGCAACTTAGTGTTCACCGATTCATCTGGTGTGAGCCTTCAATCACCTGTCTTCTAATCTTTTGTCTTATCTTGGAGTACTATGATGCATTCCATCAATAATAGGAGATAAGATCCACTTCCCAGTGAGGATGGATCCTTGTCATCTACATACGAAATAGCACCAATATGGCTTCCCTGTTTGTGCAAGCATATCTTCAAATAGGCACATATGATCCTATTAGGCACAATCTCTATGATTCTTCTCATCATCTGGTGACTGCATCTTTATCCGGTGGGAGTCCTATTGTTTCACAACCAAACATCCAACAACATACCTATTGGCACATCTACTTTAGCTCACTCTCTTTCTCACTTGCTAGCTCACCCTGCTTGCTCACTTGCCAGTTGTTACTACTTACTGGTCTCCAGTCCTTATGTCTTCAAAATAAGTCAACACTAACTTAAGTATCAATGACTCCAATGGCCATTGTGTTGGATGACACTCTCTTCCTTACCGGTGACCTTCCATGCTAGTTGCATCAATGACACCACTACTGGTATACATCAATGACAACACTATTAATTAATCTACCATACCGGTTTCCATCCTATACCAGTTGACATCAATGACAACACAATGCCAAAAACTTTTCCCTTTTCATCTCATTTCTTATTGTTGATCGGACCATTGTTTCTCATGTTCTTGCTTCTACAATATTTTGCAATGTGACCGGATTTGTTGCATGCATAGAAAACAACATTTCTTTGCATAGGCCTAAAATTCATCTGATTTGATCTCATCCTGCATTGGTTAGAAATGTGTCCAAACATTCCATAGGCGTAACATCTCTTATTCTAAAAATTGTTCACCATTCTACACATATTTGACTTATGACCAAATTTGTTGCATATGAAACATTGACCGGTAACGGTAGGACCACTATTCATCACATTATTCATCATCCCATTATTCATCTTATTTCTACATTGACTTGCCATATGAGCAAATTTAACACAAACAAAATATTTACCATTGAATTTATAGACATTAGGTTGTCTTACCAGAGATTTCTTGTTGTTCTGATGATTGCTTTGTCTAGAACCAAAGGATTCTCCCTTCTCATATCCATGTCCTCGCATGTCTTTCCCATGTCTCTGAATTTCCAATATCTCATCTAACTGATTTGAGCTAGCTTTGAATTTCTATTTGTACTCGTTAGTAGTAGAAAGCTCATCTCTCAAAAATATGATCCACCTTTCAACTTCTTGTCCATCATTCTTCAATTACACTAATTCAAGTTTGAATTGATCATTCTCATAGTTCAGCCTACAAAATTCACATATCTATCCTTCAATGACTAAGTCAGATTTTCTTCATTCTTCTTCCTGTCTTCAATCTCCTTTGTCAGCTTCATCACAATGGATTGCATCTCATTCTTCAACACTGCATTGTCTCTAGCCATATTCTCACATTCATCTATCTTGTCTTGATTTTGTATGCTTTTCTCTTCTCTCTCCTAGAGTTTGTCCATCAGCTCTTTTCTCTTTTCTCTAGAAGTTCTCACTTTTTCTTTCAATGTCTCAATGAAGTATTCAACTGCACTCGGGTTTCTTTTTAGGGAACTTACTTCTTTTCTTGTTGCATCAAGATCTTCAAGTGCCACACTAAGCTATCTTTGCAAACCGAAGTCCATTGATTCAATCTTCCAGATCTTTCTCAAGTTGTAAGGCTTCTTCCTAGGAACTAAGCTCTAATACTAATTGTTGGAATCAATGAACACTGAGATGGGGGGGGGGGGTGAATCAATGTTTTATAATCCATAAAATTATTAAGATGATTCTTAAACCACCAGATACATAAGAATGAAAGCAAAGTGCAGAAACATAAAGTAATCAACCACACAACCATAACACCAAGATTTTTACATGGAAACCCGGAAAGGGAAAAACCATAGTGGGATTTGAACCCACAATATTATTATACTATGATCAGAAGTATGATAATATTACATAAGGGGAATGCACTTTCATTTAGACACACTACCTAGAGCTCACTGTTCAATTACATAAGAGGGAAACAGCTACAGTGGACTATTTTTCCTACAAGTAAGATAGATGAGTAATTACAGTGCCTGAATTGGAATATAGCATCTACATATACCAAAGATCAATTTTGGTTAAGCACAATTTGACTATCAAATGTTGCTCTGCCTTTCTGCCCTATTCTACTGCATAGTTATCTACCACAGCACCAATTCTATATTCTAATGCTCATTCGCATACCACACATCCACGTTCGCATATATCATCCTTAAAATGATCAGCTCGATCAAAATTATATATCCAAACAACCTAATAAGATCTCAAAAATATCGACTTCATAAAAACTGCATAACACGCAACATGAAACATGTAACCTTAGGCCGGCTCAATCTGCCCACAAATCCATATGCAGACACAAAAATAATGATAACAAGCTTCATAAAAGTCATCCCAAACTCCTCAAACATGAAACCAATCACCAAAATTAACCCAACAATTCTACAACACACGTTACATAGGAATATCTCTATTCTAACTAAATTGCCGGATACCAAACTTTTAATCTTGCTCATGAATCAACACCAGATATCAAGATTACAAGATAACTTGCCTTGAACCTTGAATCATCTTTCTTAGTCACCACAACCAAAATTACACTACCAAAATCAAGATGTGCACAATGATCTCATGTTCTACCAGTTGTTGTGTTCCACCTTCCAAACTTGTTCCTTATGAACTATATGACTTCAGATAACTCAAATCTATGTATACTAGATGATGTTTTTGAACTAGGTTGCCATCAATGACAACTCCTAAGCATCTCTCATGCATCGATCTTCACCAAAATAGTGTTTCTTTCCAACAACAACAATATATATACCATCTAGAACACATCTGGGTCAGCCACAAAGGATTACATTTACCAAGGAAGGAAAATGAAATGGGTAAAATAGGTCAGCCCCAAAACGTGAAGATCTCATCCGCCAAGAACAAACAGGATGTGCAGACCACAAAGGAAGGTTGGCCAAGGGACTAATAACATCATGTGTGGTGCCAAATTGTTCCACAATCCAAGGAATCTCTTTGCACAAGAATAAATATCCAACATAGATGGTAATCTCAAAACTGCTCCAAAACAAAGAAATTGATACTCCAGAAGGAATAACTTGTCAAAAAAAAATCCAAATGAATTGGAAATATGGAATGATGAACAAGAAAAATCTTGGAAGCCGACAATATAATCCACAATGAAAAAGAAACAACTACCATAATCTTAAAGTAACATAGAAACTACAACAAGAACAAAACTAAAAGCAATTTTTTTTGCTGATGCAAGATTGCTCAAAGATCGAGGATGCTCTTGCATCAAACACCCCAGGTAGAAAAAGATGTTCCATGACAGGAAACTCATGAACATCGAAAAGGATGCGGGATATAGACCCCATGCTCATTTTGTAGGTCCCGGGGACAGCTGAGAGGGGGGGGGTGAATCAGTTGTACAGTAAATTCAAACCAAAATCTTACTAACCAACTAATTGCTTAGTACCGGTAAGACAGTTAATTGTGTCGGTAAATAGTGTTAACAGGAAATGTTGTACTGGGAAGAATTAATGCATGAAACATAAGCACAAAGTCAACCACAACACATGACACAAATATTTGTACGTGGAAACCCTGTAAGGGGAAAAACCATGGTGGGAAACCTTACCCACAATCAGATGATACTACTGCAGATAGTAAGTGTACAAGAGGGGTCTGCACGTGCAGAATGGCCAACAGCCTAGAGCTCACTGCTCAAACACAAATGGGAGTCACACTGACTACAGATGGATGGTTAAATCCAATGAGAATGTACTGCACAGAATAGCATCTTCATATGCTGGATTTAGTACCGGTGTAATGCTGATATGCTTCTACAAAAACCTAGCCTCACCTTCAAATGATGTCTTCATGTATATCTCTACTTAATCTCACATATACCTTCTTGTAATTCTTTTTCACATTCCACACTTGATCTTACAAATAAGATCTTACATTTATACCATACCCTAAGACCAATTTTAGTAGGTCGGCTCTACAAGATATTACAATAAAACATTTTACAAATAATACAATATCCGATGCAATAACTAATTGAGCATGTCAGCTTAATGCATTTACAACAATAATAAATCATCTCCATAGCGTGCCATGCTGATCTGGAAAAGATAAACCTGCCGGTGTAACCCTAGATAACCTGGACCTATTTGCCAGTGAAAGCAAATATGCAAATAAGAATATACCAATGATATTACTTCAAGGAAAAGTGTCCACATGATGTCTTCAACATTACCAAGTGTCTTCCATGTCATTCCAGGTACCGGTGAACATTATATCCTGCCAGTTAACCATATACCGGTGATTGTTGAACAGTTTACTGATTGCCAGTGAATGTTGTTGGATCTCCAAAGTAGGTGTGTTAGCAGGTGTTGACATCAATGACAAAACCATACCAAAATACCAACAATCTCCCCCTTTGGCATTGATGGCAACACAAGATGGAAAAACCATCAACGTGTCAAAATAGAAATGCCAAATACAAAAACCAATTCTCCCCCTGGGAGTAATATGTGTTTATTAATATCAATCTCTCATAGCAATCTCTCCTCAAAAAGATAATGCACTCTCCCCAATGTTTTTCCATATATCTCTCCCCCTTTGACATCGAATGCCAAAGTCACAAAAAGGTCAAGTTCATACAAAATACCAATCAATTCAATATACCAACTACTCCCCCTGAGAAGTAGCTTCCTCATCAAATACCGGAATAAAAGATTTGTCCATTTAATTCTACCGGTTGATGATAATCATCAACTGTCTAAGTCTCTACCGGTGGAGGTAGGACTCTTAGCTGATCTCTGAGATACTCAAAAGTTTCCTTAGGCAAAGGTTTTGTAAAAATATCTGTAAGTTGTTCTTTAGTATTCACATAAACTAGTTTTATTGCTTTTTCTTCAACTTTTTCCCTTAGAAAATTCAGTTTGATAGAAACATGTTTTGTTTTAGAATGTAATACTGGATTCTTAGATATATCAATTGCTGCAGTGTTATCACAATATATATTAATAGGTTCCTTGCATTTTACCTTTATGTCTTTCAACATTTGCTTAAGCCAAAGTACCTGTGTACAGTTTGTTGCTGTTGCAACATATTCTGATTCTGCTGTTGATCAAGATGTACAACTCTATTTCTTACTTAACCAAGAAACTAATCTCTTTCTAAGAAATAATGCTCCTCTAGTGGTTCTCTTTCTATCATCCACATCTCCTGCCCAATTTGCATCTGTGTATGCATATAGATCAAAATTTTCATTTTTAGGATACCATAATCCAAGATTTGCTATGCCTTGTAAGTACCAGAAAATCCTTTTTACTGTTGATTCATGATTTTCCTTAGGATTACTCTGAAATCTAGAAACTATACATATTCCATTCATAATATCAGGTCTGGTTTGTGTCAAATACAGTAAACCTCCTATCATAGATTTGTATCTGGTTGGATTAATAGGTGTAGATTCATCCCTTTGAGATAATTTGTCATTTGTAGTCATAGGTGTGCTTACCGGTTTAGAGTTCTCCATCCCAAATTTCTTGAGTAGTTCTTTCAAGTACTTAGATTGACTCAAAAATATGCCTTTATCAGTCTGTAAAATCTGCAACCCTAAAAAGAATTTTATTTCTCCAATCATAGACATTTCAAATTCATGCTGCATTTTAAGAGAAAATTCTTTGCATAATCCATCTTCTCCTCCAAAGATTATATCATCAACAAATACTTCCATAATAAAAATGTCATCATTAGTTACTTTGTAATATAAATTGCTATCTGCATTTCCTTTAGTAAAACCAATTTTTAAGAGATACTTATCCAATCTTGCATACCAGGCTCTTGGAGCTTGTTTTAGTCCATACAGAGCTTTTCTTAATTTGCAAACCATATCATTGTTATCTGTCAAAGAAAATCCATCAGGTTGTTCAATATAAACTTCTTCTTCAAGATCTCCATTCAAAAATGCACATTTAATATCCATTTGATAAACTTTGTAATCCTTGTGAGCTGCAAAGGCTAAGAATAACCTAACTGCTTTAATTCTGGCTACCGGTGCAAAGGTTTCATTGTAATCAACTCCTTCTTTCTGAGAATATCCCTTACACACTAGTATTGCTTTATTCCTAACAACCTTACCATCTTCATTGAGTTTGTTTCTAAATACCCATTTGGTTCCAATTACATTTTTATTTTCAGGCCGAGGAACTAATGTCCAAGTATTATTTTTCTCAATTTGTCCTAATTCTTCTTCCATAGCTTTAATCCAAAATTTATCTTCACATGCCTCATTGATAGATAATGGTTCAATTTGAGAAATAAGACATACCTCTTCATTTGCCAATCTTCCTCTTGTCATGACTCCTTTAAATTTGCTTCCAATTATCTGATCTTCAGAATGATTCAGTCTTACATACCAAGGTGTCTTAGTCTGTTGTTGTTCTTCAATTACTGTGGTATCCTCCAGAGTAACTGGGTCATCATTCTGTACCGGTGGATTTACTCTTGGTTCATTTGTCATAATTTCTGTTACCGGTTCAGAGTCTACATACCTTGAAGTTCCACTGAATTGTTCATCAATCTTTACATTTGTACTCTCAACAATTTTCTGTAATCTTTTATTAAAACATCTATAAGATTTACTCTTAGATGAATAACC
Organism: Cryptomeria japonica; assembly: GCF_030272615.1. NCBI lineage: Eukaryota > Viridiplantae > Streptophyta > Pinopsida > Cupressales > Cupressaceae > Cryptomeria > Cryptomeria japonica. The sequence continues at coordinate 609,070,860 of NC_081414.1, read as the reverse complement.
AAGAAATATTCCTTCATCACTTCTAGGATCAAACTTTCCAATATACTCATCTCTTCTAATATAACATTTACTTCCAAAAATTCTGAAATACTTAAGAGTAGGAGTATTACCAAACCATAGTTCATGAGGGGTCTTACCAGTTTCACCTTTGATGTGAACTTTGTTGAATGTATAGACAACAGTGCTTACTGCCTCTCTCCAGTACACATGTGGTAGATTTGCTTTTGATAACATACATCTTGCTGCATCCAAAATAGTTATGTTTTTCCTTTCAACAACTCCATTCTGTTGTGGTGTCTGAGGTGTTGATAACTGTCTTTTGATTCCATTCACTTCATAGAATGTATTAAAATCTCTAGATGTGAATTCACCTCCTTGATCAGATCTTAAACATTTAATTTTCTTACCGGTTTCATTTTCAACCATTGCTTTGAATAGTTTGAACTTCCCAAGTGCTTCTGATTTTTCCTTAAGAAAAGTAACCCAACACATTCTAGAATAATCATCAATAATTAGCATGAAATATCTATCACCTTGTAAGCTTTTAGTTCTAGCCGGACCACATAAATCAGTGTGAATTAAATCAAGAGCATTATTGGATTTTTCTGGAACACTTTTGAAACTAGCTCTAACTTGTTTTCCAAATTGACATTCCTTGTAAATTGTATTCTGGGGTTTCACAATTTTAGGTAGATCTCTAACTGCCTTAGAAGTACTGATTTTTACCATGCAATCAAAATTTACATGACATAGTCTTTTATGCCATAGCCAACATTCATCTATATGAGAAATTAAGCATGCCTTTTCACTGTTATTGAAATCAAAGATATTTCCTCTAGTCTGATTACCGGTTGCAATTTCCAAACCAGTTCTATTCATGATTTTGCATTTTCCATTTTTAAATTGTAACTGAAAACCTTTCTCAACTAATTGACCAACACTTAAAAGATTATGTTTTAATCCTTCAACATAGTAAACATTGTCAGTGTTATGTTTACCATCAAGAGATATTGAACCCTTACCTTTGATTGAACAGGCTTTGTCATCTCCGAATCTTACTAAAACTCCATTGTATTCTTGAAAGTTCAAGAATTTACCTTTGTCTCCAGTCATGTGATGTGAGCATCCGGAGTCAATAATCCATTCATCCTTTGATTCAACTTTAGCTGCTATGGCTTATTCTACTGGTGGAGCAATAGGTACCGGTTGATCTTCTGTTATAGCAACAAAGACCCATCCGTTGTCTACTGGATCCTCATCAGAATCATCAGTCACACATTCATCAACAATGTAACAGGATTTATCTTTGTTTTTCTTAAATCTATATCTCTGATATTCAGGATTAGGTTTATATGTTCTTCTAGCTTCTTCTCTTAGTCTAGCATGTCTATCAGGGCATCTTGAAGCCATATGACCAATCTTATTGCAATTGAAACATTTAAAGGGTGCTTTACCTTCATACTTACTTCCAATTGGACCTTTTGGCATTTTTCTTGCAAATAGTGCTTCAAGTTCTTCAAGCTCTTCATTCTCCTTTCTGGTTTCTTCAAGTTCTCTTGCATAAAAGGCTCTCTAGTCTGATTTGTCAAAAGATGGAGCAGATGATGTTGATGCTTTGAAGGCCAAATCAGTTTTTATAGCAACAGGACCAAATTCCTCTATTTCAAAAGCTGAAAGTTTTCCAATTAATGTATCCCTAGTTACTGATGTATTAGGCATTGTTCTCAACTCATTAATAGCAGTAACCTTCATTTTATATGCCAGTGGCAAACCTCTTAAGATTTTTGAAACAATCTCATCTTCACTCAAGGTTCCTCCACAACATTTGATACCTAGAACAATTTCATTTACTCTTTCCATAAAAGTAGAAATTCTTTCATCTTCTTCCATTTTCAGATGTTCATACCTGACTCGGAAGCTTTCAAGTTTTGAAATTTTGACTATGGAATCACCTTCATTCAGTGTTTCCAAATGATCCCAAATAGCTTTTGCAGTAGATCTATCTGATAATCCCATGATTTGTTCATCTGATAATGTGCTCAAAAGTGCTTCTCTTGCTTTCCAATCATTTTCTTCATCTTTACCTAGAGTAATAGGAGCAGGTTGACCAGCTACAGCAGCAGTATAACCATTCTTAGTAACTTCCCAGATGTCTTTACCAATGCAATTCAGATGTGTCTCCATTCTGATTTTCCATATTCCATAGTTGGTTCCATCAAGTTTAGGACTATCCTTCTTGAAATAATTAGTAGACATTGGATATACTAAAGTTGTTAAACTTCTGCAAAAGAGGACCAAGGCTCTGATACCAATTGTAGGTCCTAGGGACAACTGAGAGGGGGGGTGAATCAGTTGTACAATAAATTCAAACCAAAATCTTATTAACCAACTAATTGCTTAATACCGGTAAGATAGTTAATTGTGTCAGTAAACAGTGTTAACAGGAAATGTTGTACCGGGAAGAATTAATGCATGAAACATAAGCACAAATTCAACCACAACACATGACACAAATATTTGTACATGGAAACCCTGTAAGGGGAAAAACCATGGTGGGAAACCTTACCCACAATCAGATGATACTACTGCAGATAGTAAGTGTACAAGAGGGGTCTGCACGTGCAGAAAGGCCAACAGCCTAGAGCTCACTGCTCAAACACAAATGGGAGTCACACTGACTACAGATGGATGGTTAAATCCAATGAGAATGTACTGCACAAAATAGCATCTTCATATGCTGGATTTAGTACCGATGTAATGCTGATATGCTTCTACAAAAACCTAGCCTCACCTTCAAATGATGTCTTCGTGTATATCTCTTCTTAATCTCACATATACCTTCTTGTAATTCTTTTTCGCATTCCACACTTGATCTTACAAATAAGATCTTACATTTATACCATACCCTAAGACCAATTTTAGTAGGTCGGCTCTACAAGATATTACAATAAAACATTTTACAAATAATACAATATCCGATGCAATAACCGATTGAGCATGTCGGCTTAATGCAATTACAACAATAATAAATCATCTCCATAGCGTGCCATGCTGATCTGGAAAAGATAAACCTGCCGGTGTAACCCTAGATAACCTGGACCTATTTGCCGGTGAAAGCAAATATGCAAATAAGAATATACCAATGATATTACTTCAAGGAAAAGTGTCCACATGATGTCTTCGACATTACCAAGTGTCTTCCATGTCATTGCAGGTACCGGTGAACATTATATCCTACCGGTTAACCATATACTGGTGATTGTTGAATAGTTTATTGATTGCCGGTGAATGTTGTTGGATCTCCAAAGTAGGTGTGTTAGCAAGTGTTGACATCAATGACAAAACCATACCAAAATACCAACACATTTATGATTCAAATGCCTTCTTGGTCTACAAACTTCTTCCTAACCTCTTCTAGAACCTTAGCCAGATTCTCTAGCTTCTATTTTTATTTATCTCCCTTTACTAGCTTCATACCTACACACTGTCTCTGACCATTGCTCTCTTTCTTCTTCAACTCTGATTTATTTCTGCCATAGGATTTCATCCAGTCAGGCACCATCGCCTTAACCTTTCTACCATCTGATACCACCTTTCTATCAGACCTATCGACTACATCCTTATGTAAATCCATGCCACCATCTAGTGTATCCTCTGCAACCTACTTCTCAGCACTCAAATTCTTCACACGACTCAAATTCTTCACTACCTTATCCTTCTCCTTCAAAGAAGCCAAAGTAAACTTTTGCCCATCCTTCTCAATAGTGATCAGGTTTCTTCTACAATCATAAATAGTTGGACTCTAGATCAAATTGCCAAGGTCTACTTAACAAAACATGACAAGCACTCATAGGAAAATCATCACACAAGACTTCATCCTTGAAAGGTCCAATATTAAAATTCACCAAGAATTGTTCTCTCACTTCCACCTTATGCTCATCTTGCAACCATCTCATCTTGTAAGGGCTAGAATGCTCAAGCCTCTTCAAACCAGGCTTCACTACCATCTCCTCTGATACCAAATTATCAGTACTTCCAATATCCACGATAACCTTACAATACTTCCCACCTAGTTTGCAAATAGTCCAAGAAAGGTTCTTCCTTTAAGTGGGTCTGGTATCTTCACTATTATACTCCATCAAGACTCTTCTGAATAAAAGAGACTCTCCTGCTCCATTTCTAACAGATTCTATCTGGTAACTCTAGCTTCCTGATCCTCATTTTCCATGCAGTTCCTTACTATTCCTTTCTTACACTCAAAAGATCTATGTTCGGTTTCTCCACACTTAAAACATCTACCTAAAAAACTCTCTACTCCTATTGCCACTACCTTTTCTATGTGTCTTCTGATCCAGTTCTTTATTCCATTTAGATTTTGGTTCTTCTCCAACATTTTTCTTCTTTATACTACCATTCACCTACCCCTTAAGTCTCTCCTTTCCTCTAGGGTTATTTTGTTGTCTCCTTTTCATTTTATCTTCGACCTTCAAAGCATATTGATAAGCCTCCTCAACTGTAGAAGTATTCAGCATACTCATCTCATCTTGGATGTTAAATCAAAGTCCATTTATATATCTAGCCACCTTCTCCCTATCCATATCTTGATGACCGGATCTAATCATCACCTTGTATAATTCCTTAGTATACTCTTTCACACTCATGTAATTTTGCTTCAAGTTTTGCAACTTCTTGAACAATTCCAACTCATAGTCTCCCAAAATAAATTTAACCTTCAACCTCACAACCATTTGCCTCCATCAAGTGATTTTCATATCAATATTCTCCACTCTATCCCTTTACAACTCTTTCCATCATAAAAGCGACATGTCATTTCAACTTAGTTTGTGTCAACTAGACTCTATGTGGGTCCTTAACATCTTCAAATTCAAAGTAGTCTTCCAACTCTCTGATCTAGTCTATTAGGTCTTCCAGATTCAATGAACCAGAAAAGTTAAAAACCTCAACTTTATGAACTTTACTCACTTGTGCCACCACTCTAATAAATCTTTCTTCACCCTAATTTGTCAGTCCTTCCACTTGTTTGGCCTCAAGATCTTCTCCTGCCTCTTAATATTTATTCTTTAATTTCGGATTCCTCTGCAAACTAGCCAACACATTTCAAATCCCATTCCTCATTTCATTCTTGAAATCCTCCATCATCTTCTCTACCCTCCTAGGGTTCATCCTTCTTGGCGGCATCTCCTCCTTTTTTTGCAGTGCAACTGCCTCAATCAACAATCTGACTACAAGGTTTCAATTGCCTCTTCGTCGATGATCTATTGAACACACTTGCAGCCTGCCTTAATTCAGCTATCTGTTCACCCAAAGGAATGCCTCAAGATTCATGACCAATTCTAATACCATCTGATGAACCATGACTCAGAGGATCCTCAAAGAGAACTATTTGGATCATGCAGCAAGAGTAACACAATGGAAGAAAGAATACAACATAGGAACTATACAAAATCAGATATCTGTATCATCATATATTCATCATAGAACATCTAGTAACATCCGGGTTATATGCAGGCTAACATGCCCAGTTACAAACTACATCCCTGAACACAATCCATTCGGACCTCCAAGAAGTATCTAAAATTATAATTCATGAATCTAGATCATCATACTACTTCACTATCTATCAAAGGATCACATACAACAATATGTATACCATCCGGAACACATCCAGGTCGGCCACAAAATATTACATTTACCAAGGAAGGAAAATGAAACGTGTAAAATAGGTCTGCCCCAAAACGTGAAGATCTCATCCGCCAAGAACAAACATGAAGTGTAGACCACAAAGGAGGGTCGACCAAGGGACTAAGAGCATCGTGTGTGGTGCCAAATTGTTTCGTAATCCAAGGAATCTCCAGCATAGATGGTAAGCTCAAAACTACTTCGAAACCAAGAAACAAACACTCCAGAAGGAATAACTTGTTGGAAAAGAATCCAAATGAACTGGAAATATGGAATGATGAATAAGAACAATCCTGTAAGCTGACAATTTGATCCCCAATGAAAAAGAAACAACTACCATAAAATGTTGAAAGTAACACAGAAAATGAAACAAGAACAAAACTCAAAGCAAATGTTTTTGGTTGATGCAAGATTGCTCATAGACCAAGGATGCTCCTGCATCAAGACAAGCTCAGACTTGTGAAGCTAGGTGGAGTCGATGTCTGGTTCTTGCAAAACTTTCACCACCAATACACGTACAACAACATATATAATAACATATATCATGAAATAAATACACAAGTGAAGGGGAATCACAATATCATATCATGCTCATAAATGAGTGGTACGACATCGTCCCTTTCACAAACTCGATAAAAGACAGTCGCAACAACCAAGTACTATCATAGTCATCATATCAATTACAACCATGAAGTTAGGTTAGTACATAATAAGATACCATAAAATCACCATAAGCAAAAATTAACCATACATATAAAATGAGTGCATATAGATCATCAAATAAGAATCAATCATCATAATAATATATGAATATCATCATCCACATGAAATCATAATGTCAAATGCAATATGATATGTCTATTATCAATAATGAAGCATCCAGATCATAAGTAAATCCATAAACATCTAATCAAAAGCATCACAAAGTAGTCTAAGCTATATAAATATAGTCTATCGATGCACAAAAGAAAGTTAAATTTGGGAGGGGCACTATAGTGGTGACTTGGTGTTCTATGAGGCATTTGTAGAAGGGGCACATAGTGTGTGTCCAACTCAGGGTACATCATACACCTGGGAGTGTCTTGGCTAGGGCTGCATCTTTCATCTCGTGAAGGCATGTAAGGTTCTATGTAAGAACCTATTTCCTCTATGGTGTGATATAGCCATAAAGGTCCCAAGGCCACTGGAGTCTTCTTAGAGTGAGAATGACCAGTCCAAGTGCTCAAGATTAACATAAGTATTGTAAACCTTGATGCTATAATATATTGAGAAGGTTTTATATATTACTTGATGATAATATGGTTGAGTTATGTGGCTATGCTATTTAATTTATTATGTTAGCAATTGGCTTTGTAATTCTTGTTAGATTATTACATGTCATAGTCACTTTGTCTATTTACATCTAGTTTAATTTTATGACATCTTATAATTGATCTTAACATTAATATTTAATTTATTAATACTATTGCAATTACTTAATTGAATCTTGGAGAAATTTTCCATTATAGCATTGATTATTGCACCAATTAATTATCCTTGAGGTCCCAAATCCCTCCATCTATTTAGGTAACTAGGTCTACAAAACTCTTACTTCTCTCTTCTCATGCTATCATTCCTTGATGATGGATCATAGAGTTTGATTTGAAATGTTGTCCATTAAAAATCTACATAGTCAAGTACAAAAAATATATAGATAGGACATAAACATAGTCGAACACAAGTCACTACAAACACATCAATATTTCATTGCAAGGATTTGTAGAGGACAGTTGAATGCTTAGAAAGTGAAATGATGCCAAAATAGAACAAAGTGGGTATCAAAACCACTATTGCATGACAAAAGGCAATATTAGTGTGCTTGAATGGAGTAATTATAGTGCCGGGTTAGTAGGCTGGTTGACAAGATGCACCCCTTCATTAGATGTTGAGGATTTGAAATTTACTTTGAGGCATACCAAAAAAAAACCACCAGAAAATAATGAGAACAAGCTCGAGGAAAGAAGAAAGGAAACACATCAAGGATTAAGACCAATAAGGAGGATATGATACAATAACAACCCTTGCAACCTTGATAGATTAAAAAGAAGAAAGGAAGAAAAGAAGGAAAGACAGACAATAGGAGCATACACACATAAGGAAAAACAAAAGAAAGAATTGGATGGAAATAAAAAATTGGGGGCTCACTCTTTGGCAGGACAAAATGTGGTGTGGGTGCAAGACACAACAATACCAAATGTAAGATATAGAAAAATATTAGAATAAAATGTCTAAGAAAGAGGGATAAGACATGTAAGGAAGCTATAAAGTTGTAAGAGGATAGAAAATAGAAATGAATGAGAGAACATCCTACATAAGATAAATATATGTTTATACAATAATTATATGTACCATGTGAAAATATAATTAAGAAATGATGATTTATGAGATACAATATGTGTATATGATTTATATTAAAAAAAATTGTTTGCATACATTATATTCTATGTTATGAATTTTAATCCTCCTCTTATCTATCCCATTACAATATTAACATAGCATTAACAAATAATAGGGTTTAGAACTATGGCTTATACTTGTTTTAGTCAATATTTACTTCTATTTTTTGAAAACTTGATAGCTAGTGGAAAAGAGAGGACTAAACCTTGGGAAAAAAAAATTGGTAAGAGGATTTTTAGTAATAATTTATCATACATTAGAAGGAAGTGGCTTTGATTAAAAAAAAAAAGAGTTTGGTACTAGTCTATAAGAGGAGTTAGACACCTATTTGATGACAATTCAAAAGGGGAAATCTTGAATGGGATCTTCGAGAGATGTGCCTATTAAAGGTAGTTCTAGATTGATCCATTAGGATGGATAAAAGAATGAATAAAACTCTGTGAAAAACATCCATGAAAAAGAGAGATGAAAAGAGAGAAAGAGATAATATGGAAGAGATCAAAGATCGAAATAGAAATAAACATGAACAAAAGGAGATTACAAGTCTAGGAAGAATAAGAAAGATACTACAAGATGATGGAGAGGCATAAAGAAACCTCCTAAGAACATGTCAAGAGAGATATTGATGAGAATATTAAGAATGACAAAAATATTAACAATGCGAATTTTTTTGAAGTTATACAACTAGAAGAAAATATAATACCATTCATGCAATGACACATTTGAGAAAATTCCATGCACATCTTGATTTGCAAAATACCCCTCTCTATCAATATATTGCATACCAAACAATATTATTTACAAGTATAAAAAACAATCACAACTTTAGACTTGTGGTATACATTTGTAAATAAAATTAATTAGCTATAAATACAATTAGATAGCTAATCGGTGGCAACATTTATAAGTATATTGGCCACATCACAGAATCATTCATTACTAACGCAGTAGACATCTAATTATGTGTCAGCATCAAACCTTCAATTACATGACAGTCTCATCACATTACTTCTTTTTCTTTCTTTTTTTTGTTTGAGGATCATCACATTACTTCCAAAAAAGACTACCAATGGCATGTAAAGAGACTTTCTGATTTGGGACAGGGCTCAACGTTTTTCTTCATAGGTTCCAAAGGTCGCTACCTTTGAAGATACAAAAAAATCCTTTGGAAAAGCCATGGAAGCAATCAAAAAAACCCATGGATTCTTCTTTCATCTCAATAAAAAATATTCCTTATGTGATTCAGACAAAAGAGACAAATACCAATAACTAACTACTGCATTCATGATCGAAGATTCCAATCTACGAGCTCCACTGTGAATACCCTCTGACAAGCCCTCAGTTTGGTTTAGTCTGCTATTAACTTCAATCCAGCCTCTCAAAGCAAATGTGAAACAAGAAATCCCCTATGTAGCAACTAAAACGTGGAAGTTAAAGTGTTAAGAGACAAAAAAGAACAGTGAGTTGTCCACCATAGTTGCAGACAAGTAAATGTGACATTACTTAATTACTGTACCTGTAATGACATTGATAACAGTCAGGTATAGGCTGTAAACACTGTTTTTGCCCGTTGAAATAATCCTTTAGAGCTCGTACATGCAGTGCATGGGTTACTGTACATAGAATTAAAGAAAACTACATTTTCACGAGGTTAGTGGTCGCTGTACTGTCTCTCTCAATCATTTATCAGTCATTAAGTTCTGACTAGTTCTTTTGGAATATGGAAGAAACCAGTGTATTATCTTCTGCCCGGGGTTTTTTCTACTATAAGAAAGCTTTCTGCCAATTGCAAACGGTCAGATGATGAGCTACCTGTAGGTTGTACGTGCACTAGGTTTTATTAAACTCTGCCCTAAAAACTTTAGAACTTAAAGCGACCCGTGAGTTGTAATTTCGACACTGGTCGAAACAATACCCACCAAGCGGTTTCTTCAGGTCTTCCACGTGCTGGGCTTTATATTTAGTTAATGTACCAACAAAAAAAAGGTCAGCATGAGTTTCTCGGCTGGCCTGTAATCTTAGCCCGTTTTAGTTTCTGGAATACATTCGGTGCCTCTGTCCTTGTTACAGGAATTGAAGCTTTTTGGGACCTTGTTTGTGTATATTTTTGGATTTTTCCCATTAGCTAGGTATGTGATGTTGGAGATTTGATCTGTTGAATGTGTTTTGATATGGATGTGAGAAAGAAGAGTATCAGAGATTTGAGCCCTGATTGGGCCAAGGTGAGCATGGGGACCAGGCACAAGGCGATGAAGAAAGTGCAGGTGGTCTATTATTTGAGCAGAGGAGGCCAACTCGAACATCCCCATTTCATGGAAGTTGTGATGCCTTACAATCAGGAGCTACGCCTCAGAGGTAAGTTTTAAGGTTAGAATTTATTGCTTTTTATTATTTAAATATAGATTTGGTGTATAATTTTTTAGTGAGTTTATGGGCTTGACATAATGTAATGGCGTTCATAATATGAATTGTATTTGAATGTTTTATTTTATGGAAGGTTTAACATTGTCCACTGTTGGAACATTCTAGTAATTTCTCTTAAAGATTGGAAATAGATTAGAGATAAGTTCTAGACTGAATTGCTGGCCTTTCTTTAGTCTCGTCGATTTAAATGTGACTTACTTTCAACCTCTACGAATGTGTTTTATTTAATTGTTTTAATTTGAAGTGTGGGGTTGAAAGAATAAAGACTGAAGAATTTATAATGAAGTACTGTCTACGTTGTTATTGATGAGCTGATTTCATTTTCTGTCTTTTCATATTTGAAGAGTTAACATTTGTATAAAATAGTGTGCAGATTATGTATTGGGTGTATGAAAAAGAGTATAAAGATGATGTCCTACTTTTATGTGAATATATTTCTTAACAGTGAATCACGTTATGTGTCTATGTCTGATTGTCTTTATTTTAGTTTTGCTATTTATTGTTACTTAACCTGCTCTTTAACTAAAGAGTTGTATGTGCAGATGTAATGGATCGTTTGGCAATTCTCAGAGGAAAAGAGATGCCCTCATTGTTCTCCTGGTCTTACAAAAGGTCCTTGATTAGTTATTCTGCTAAAAAATCTTTTCTATTAGAGATTTTGTCACTGTCAATACACAATATCTTAGATGCGTCGCTATTATATTAACATAAAGTAAGTAGGCAAAGAATTTTATGACAGTATTGGAGAAAAGAAAATGGCGTACTCTTTGTATAATTAAAATTGAAATGGGAGAATATGAATTCTATGTTAAAGATTTTAGGCTAACATTTCGAGTCTTGTTCAAAATTCTTCTTACATGTCAATGCAGGAGGTATAAAAGTGGGTACGTTTGGAACGACCTATCTGAGGACGACGTCATACTCCCAGTCGATGGAGTTGAATATGTGCTTAAGGCTTCAGAACTCTTCGAGGACTTCCCTGGTACTTATACACAAACTTTTCGTTATAACAAATTAACTATATTCTTGTATACCATGAAAAACACCTTTTGCTTGTCATGTCTCTTGGCTTTTTCTTTATCGACTTCCATTTGACACAAACAAAATCAGTAAATTTATTGACAGTTCTGTCTTTATCGTCAGAAAAGTATCAACATTGCATAAACAACGTGTGTGCACCGAATGCAACTCAAGAACCAGCAATGGGTGTGTATTTTCAGGACAGGACTGTGTCTAGTACAAAATCTGAGAGTGGGAAGCAAAGGAGAAAGAAAGAATCTGCAGCTGAAATTCCAGAGCAATCACCTCTTCGTGGGCACCATGAATTACTACCTCCCAAGCTCCAAGTTGCTCATAAAGTATCAGGAACAAGAGGTATAAGCAGAAATGAAGACATGGGTAACATCAAAACCAGATCTGAGCCCCTTCAGCGTCACCCCAGAGCAGAATACAAATCACCCAACTCAGTAATTAGCCCTGACAGAAGGGAAATGATTTCCAAGCCCAAATTCATGGATTCCACAGCTCACGGTGACCACAGAAGACGAGACAAAGAGGAAGAAGAAGAATTATCAAAAGAAAGCGAAGGTGCAGAGAACTCCACACTAGGGTCTCATCAATCTTCTCCATTCACCTGTTCAACTAGAGCACAAGATGAACCACGTCATACCAAACAAAGCAGAAAGTCGGTGAGACCAGAAGAGCCAAACATCAGTCAATCCTCGGGCATATTTAGCTTGTTGCACTTAATCTCTTGTGGGTCTCTGGCAATAGAAAGTGATAGTATTCTAAATATTACCTCTCTTAAGACTGGTCGACTTGCAGAAACGAGGAAACGGGGGCAGTTAGCTAATTCTAGGAACAAAAATCTGTCTCGTAATAAGGTTGTTGATCGAACGCTTGGAGAGGAATTGGATTTTATGCTTGAGGATCTACACATTATCAATACCCAAAAAGCAGAAAAACAGTATTTCAGCGGCAGCATTGTGGAAATAAAAGCCCATGGTGAAACTGCAGACCCTGTTCTCACTAGATCAGCTTCTTATGGTGCAGAAAGGTATGTTATATCCCATTATCACATTTGATAAAGAGACTTGAAAAAATGAAGTGGGCTGTCCTGTCAGTAGATACCCATTATTTTGGGAAAAATGGTTTAGCTTGATAAGGCATCCAACTGGTATCATATATGACATGAATGCTTATTTTTGTCATTCTTTTGTTTGCAGAGTATCAAATGTAGAGATGGATGCTGTGATTGAGAAGGGCAATTGTGGGAGGGGTAATAAAAGCAATTGCATTCCAAGACTTAAGCGTTGAAGAAAGATGTCAATGGATGTTTAAAGCTCGCTGAAATTTGAAAATTCACAAAGCATCAAATAAATGTGAGAGAGTCTTCATAAGGTTAGTATGATAGGGCCCTACCTGTGTGGTAGAAATTCCCAATTGTATTTACCATGCACCTCTTGCTTACTTTAGTGGCCAGACTGTAGATAAGGTTATGTAGTCCTTTATTTATGACTATAAGTGGCTGGTGACTGCAGTGGGCATTAGAAATGATAAATAAAAACGACAAGCTCCATGGAAGACTAGCTTTGGTAAGGCAAATGAGCCACTCATGCTTTAGATAGTTTTAGAAGTTGAAAAGAACAGTCATTTAAGTCCACTGTATATTAAATTTATGCTAAGAAATAAAAGTTAGAATAACCTTTTTAATTAGATTTAGGTACATATTATTGTTTTAATTTTTCAAGATTGATGTGGGATTATTTATACAGTTTTTTTTTTATTACTTTGTAATTGTAAAGAAAAAGAAAAAGAAGATATTTTGTCTTGTTATCTTTTCATTTTGAACTTGCTTTTAGTTTTGCATGAACACAATATCTTAATGTTCAAATTGTTCCATGTGTATTAAGTTGATCTCAACCTTATAAGCATAGTGGTTTTACATCATGTTATGTCAAGTTGACGCTTTTGTCGAATGATAGTGCATCTGAGTTAGATTGGTATCTATCCCTCTGTTTGTCATAGCTCTAGTTCACCCTTTTAGTCATCTTTGAGTGAAAAAATAAAAAATGTAATAGAATAAGAATCATAGGAAAGCTATTTTTTCTCTATTTGTAAACATTAAGACAATAAAAGATAAAAAAACATGCTTTAGTTTTCTTTGAAACTCTCATTTATCAAAGCTCAAAAGCTTAAAAACTAAAGAAAGAAAGATATAAAAGGAAAGCATAAAAAAAAAAAAATTGGCTATTTCACAAACAATTTATTTTACATTATGAATGGTCATATGCTAGGAAAACTAACATAAAAATGGGGTGAATGCACTATTCAAATGGTTCTAATATGAATTAGGAATAGAGAAAAATCAAACAATGATCAAATAAAAGGGGAAGAAAGCATTATAGAGGCCCAATGGATACTTACACCACTTTGAAATTAGTTTGAAGAAAAAAAAAATTATCATTTCACACTATTAAGGTTCATATTCTAGATTTCTAAATCATAATCAAACTTTGAAATTTATGTTTATCCAAATTTGAGCACTTACATACATGCCTACTCAGGAAAGGAATTCCACCATATTGGGTAAGTGATATCTCCTAAAATTGGCACATACATACCTTTCTTCTAGATCCACGATCAAACATATAACAATGAAGTAAAAGATCATGTACCATACAATAATTTTAGAAAGAAAACTTCCAACAAAAACATGGATAAGTTTACTTACCATTCAAGTAACTTTAGAGGGATCATAATTGTGTGCAATATCATCTTATCCATATGGAACCTACAAAACACATAAGAAGCATGACTCAGTTGCATTTCAAAAATATCATTAGCTCAAACTCTTATATATATATATATATATATATGAACAACATGCTAAGATGTAATTTGTATTTAGCCATGAAATTTGAAATAACAGTTTTATAAGCTTATTTAATTTCTAGCAATTTTAGAACCAAGAGATCTATGTTGATTGAATTTGTTTCCAAGATGTCCCTTTGAATACCATGGCATTTTGAAGTAGCTAGTGACTTTTTAACAAATCTGAAAGGTGCATTTAGATGTTGATGGTCATTGATGTACATAAATATTATATTTAGATGTCAATTTGACTCATTATTATCTTGTTAAACATAATGCATGATCTCTCTCTCTCTCTCTCTCTCTCTCTCTCTCTCTGACACACACACACACACACACACACATGCACACACACTCTTCATTTTATTAAAAAAAATTACTAGCATTTTTTTTTTACATCATGAGAAATTGATAGAAAATCTTGGGAAAAAAATCATTTTTTTTAAATATTATTAATTATCATGGAAAATTAGGTGCCTAAGTGGTGGCAATCATCGATGAGTTTAAGGGGTATTTATTCTTACGTGTGTTGAGGGGGTAGTTCTCCCTCATGGAATCAAGGGGCAAAGCCTCTTGAATGCCTCTTTAATGCAACAATTAACCTCTTCTTGATGAGGCACTCTCTTTGGGCATAGTAGAAAAAATTATAGCTTATTCTCTCTAATATTTTCTTTGAATAAACTGACCAATTCTACAACCTTGAACATCTCTTGAAAAAAAAGCTTAGAGGACTAGTACTTTCTTGAGCTTAACTTGGTATTTTCCTTGGATTCCATGTCAATTATCTTGCATAAGAATAGGTCCTCCTATTTTTAAGATAAGTCTTGATGATGTTTTCAATAGTTACAAATTCCCTTAGACAACTCCAAGATGATAGGACCCTATTGATTATTGAAACTTGACCAAGTGTGAGAAATAATAGGATACTCTAAAACCTAGAATCTACATTATGAATTGAGAGATATGAAACCATTGTCAAACATTCTAAAACTATATATACATGATATATAACTTAAAGTATAACGAAGTAAATGTTCATATGTAAATGTCACTTATAATTTAATCTTAATTTCATGGATATAACCCTAACCTAGCTTACAATTATGTATTATCAATGGTGAATTATTTTATATTTGTACTATAGCTTAAAAAAAAGATGAATACATCTAATCTTCTATCAAAATTATTCAAATAATATGGTAAAATAGAAAAGTTTATTTAAATTATAAAAATATAAATGCTCTAGCAATTTGACCATGACTATTTTTTCTAAATGTGGAAAATTCAGCCACCTTAAAGCCTATACAATTCACCAAATTTTAATTTTGTGGATTCAACTATTCACCAATTGTTGAATATTCGCCACTAAAAAAATCTTGGATACATATTTGGATAAATGTATGGATAATAAATACTAGACATACTACATGAGATAAAATGCTTATAGTCTGCAATGGAGTTTTACTTTATAATATATTTTTGTACTTATAAAGACACTATGATTATTGTTCACCAATTTTTTATATATAGGGTCATGGCTCTATAACAATATATTTGATTTACTAGACCATTGAGACGTGATGTAGTACCCTTGCCCTAATCAGATTTTTTAAACCCAGTTGACCTTGGTTGACTTTTTAGTGGCTTACTTGGATGGTTGATATACCATGTTGTGATGTTAAATTCGGGTATTATACTTAATGTGTGTATCGGTGGATGTTGATTATGAATTAATTCATATGTATGATTAGTGTTATTGACCTCGGGTTAACACTTTTATTGAATAGAACCCCTTCCTTGATCAGTCTTAGTAGATTCATGCTTTGACTTCTATTGACTTTTTTAGTGTATATTTTCATGCAGTATTTCCTTACTGATGTTAAATGTGATTTTTATTGGATTAATGACATGGACTAACACTTTTACTTTATACGTGAGTTGTGTTATATGCATGTTTCATGTTTGTGAGTGTATGGGGTGAGAGGAGATGATTTTCCTTCACTCATTTCGGTGAGACAGGGAGCATCATGTGATTCTCCTTCATCAGTGTGTGTTTCGTGTCTTTTATATATGTCTACATGTACGTGTGGTTCTTTAATGCAGGGCATTGCATGTACAAGTACCGGGTAGGTACGGGGTATCGACTCCACCTGGTTTCATAGGTTTGAGCATACCTTATTTGTCCGATGGGAGTGGTGGAGATAGTTGTTAGACCCTAAATTTGACCCGCAGTTACACTCATGTGAGTGTCGTTAGTCGGTCATCATTTCTCATTTGACCGGTATGTGAGTCATGATTCTTTAGCATTTTCGTTTTGAGTTGACGTGTGGTTATTTCTCATTTTGCGTGCTTCCAGTTAGTTAGAAATTTTAGTTTGAGTGAATAGTATTATTTCTTGTTTATTTAAATTAAATTAATATGCCATTGTTATTCCATGTTGGTGTATTTAAATTAAATTAATATGCCTGTGTGATTATTGATTTAATAAAATAAATTGAGTATTGAATTTAAATTGATAAAGTGTATGTTATATTTAAAAAGTAATTGTATCTAATTGAAAAAGGAAATAAAGTTAAAAAGTATGCTATTGGAATTTTTAGTTTTTATGTTGAGTTAAATTCAAATAAGGAAAAGAAAAAAAGAAAATATCTCCATTGACCTTTTAGAGGAGATTAGATTTTACCTTTTTTTTCAAATTGCTATAGGTTGAATGAAACTTTAACCTAATTTTTTAGGTTATTTTTCTTCATATATTTACCTGAGAGTTCACGAGAATAGGGGAGAGGAAAATTTTTGGAAGCCAAGTTTTGAAACAAAAATTGGAGATTGGATTTTGGATTGAGGATTTTGGTGTGCAGGTTGAGGCTCATCCCAAATTTTCTTCCAGGAGTGCATTTACAGGTTGGATTGATTTATCTTTCATTTTGTTAAAAAAAATTAAAATGGTTTGAAAACTTCATGTGTATGTTTGGGAATGCATGATTTTTTTATTGGAAGCTTTAAATTTAGTATGAGTTGTGGGAATTGAGTGATTTATATTTGAGTTAATCTCTTCCCAAATTAGTTTGTTAATTTTGAAGAAATTGGATTTTAGAACCAGAAATTTAGTTTTATGTGTGTGCTTTCAAGTTGAGCAATTTGTTTAAAATCTTTTCATTTCAAATTTGGGAGTAAAAGATTTATCTTTTGTTTGTTTGGAGGTTTTCAGATTGTTGAAAAACAAAGGTTATGCTGGCCAAATTTTTACAAATTGACCTCCCTGTGTGTTCTTGATTTTTTTCCATTTTTGTAAGAACAATGGGAATTTGAATTAAATCCCCTCTATTTTGTTTAAAATTTCTCATGAATTTTCCCAAGATCTTTTGATTTGGGTCTTTTATATATTTATTAGTAAACAAAAATTTTAATGCAAAGGAAAAAAATTTGTTTACTCTGTTTTACCAAAGTTATTTCTTGTTGTGCGGGAAATTGAATTTTATTAAAAAGTAATTTTTAAAAAATATATATAAAAAAAATATAACCCACGTGGCAGGGGGCCCACCTCCCCCCACCATGTGGGATGGTAGCTTCTCTACCATAGGGTAGCAATACGCTACCATATGGTAGGCGCAACTACCATATGGTAGTAGAGCTACCAATGGTAGTCACTACTACCATATGGTAGCAGTGCTACCATGTGGCAGCAGTGCTACCATGTGGCAGCAGTGCTACCAACATAAACTGCAATCACGTAGTAATAAAAATGATTTAGCCTGTTAATATTTCGTTGTTCTTTTTCATAACGTTTGGAAATAATAAACGTTTTCGCCCAGATACTTTTTATGCAGATTATATATATATATATATATATATATATATATATATATATATATATGTATGTATGTATGTATGTATGTATGTATGTATGTATGTATGTATTTCAGTATGGTTACAGTTAAAAATATTACCTTTATCCGTAAATTAAGTTAAGTTTTAGATATGATATATATACATAATATGATGTGTATATAAGTATATATATTCGACGAATATATAATTATATACATATATTTATATTATTATATATATTTAATGTGATTTTTATTATTTTTAGAATTGCATTATTTGGGATATTAAATAAAATGATGCTTATGTAAAAAATGTATTATTTTAATACGGGATGTTATATTTCGTTAAGTTATCATGATTTTTACTTGTTCAAAAATAAAACGGGGAAATTGGTTATTTGAGGTTAGTTTAAATTCTAGCCTTATTAGATTAATGATGGCTTTGACTTTCTTTTAAAAAAGAGTGGTTATGTTTTATTAAATCTTAAATATTGAATTGCAAGTATATAATGATTTTATTATTTTAATAAGATTGTTTGAATTATGATCTTTAGTCAATTTGGTATTTCTTAGCAAGAGCTTGATTTCGTTGCAATTCTTGTAAATGTTTAGTCATCATGTAGTAGTGGTTGTTGTACCCTCTTAATCAGGTGTTGTCCTTATACCCTTGTTGATGTAAACCATGTTGTGTTATGTTTCATATGGTTAACCAAGGGTTAGTAATATTGTGTTTTCGTCACTCATGTTTTGTAGTGGTTATATGGCTGTTAGTATCGCCATAGGGTTCTCGTAGAGAGATCATGATTGTATAGTATCCTATGGGATAGTGGCTTTTGAGTGGGGGTCGCACCCAAAGTGGTTGGCTAGATAACCCCTCGAAAGTGAGTTAATAAGTGATAACCTAATAATTGATTAGGGGGTGGGTAGTTCTAAACATTAAGTAAGATATTGTACCCCTCACATGGTTGAGTACTTGTATAGACCCAAGATGTAGTGGGAAGGCTTGAAATGGAAAACCGACCACCTTGTCTTCATGAAGGGTTTGTAGGGTCCGCATGAGTCTTGGATGGAACCGGGGGTTCAGGAAAGGTTACCAGGATAACCTAGGTTGAGAGTCGGGACCTATGGAGGCCTACCTAGGGTAACCATCACAAGCTATGCAATGACACTCTCTCTTTAAGTTCACTAGTGTATTGTGATGTTGAGTTCACTTGCAGTATTCTAGAGTCACAGTTGTATTGTTGATCATGTTTTTCTTATGCTTGCTTGAGGGTCTTCTACTATCTCCTAGTACGGTGGGGTGATTCTGTTTTGGGACCACATGGTTGGGTGGTAGTGCCACTTCCCATCAAATGTTTATGTTTGTGCCTTCATTCAAGGATTGGCTTCATAGATATTTCCTTGGTTCGTGATTCTTGGTTCATCTCATGTTGGAGATTTTTGTACCTTTGAGACCTACGGTCATTTGTATAAGTGGATTATGTTACATTGGTATTTGGTAAAGATATGAATTCATATGTATTATTGGAAGCCATGTAATAGTTGATTATTGTAATCTTTGTTTATTTGGATGTTTATTATATCAGATATCTTTATTCATTGTGCAAATGCTTTCTTGAAAGAAATATATTGTAATACTTCCAATCTTCCAAATGATGAAATCTGTTGTATGAATATGATTTATTTGTGTTCAATAGGTAATGACAGAAATTGTATGTTTTTGAGTATCCTATAATGGATAATTGGATTAACCTTAATAATGAAATTTAATCTTTTGAATAATTCTTCGTTGGTAACCCTTTAGGAATTCCTTGTGTTAGACTTTCGATTGTGTAATAAACATGCAATGTAGTAGTTAAAGCACTTCATGTGGTTTAAACTTTAAATAAAAATTGTTTCACCCTTAGTTGGTTAGTTTGTGTGGTTTTTCCTTTAGGGATCCTGGCGAGGCATTACACATGAGATTTAGAGGAGAAGAAGTAGGTTTGTAAAATATGAGAGGAATATTTGAAATGCATTCACTATTGTGAATATTTGATCAAAATATAATTTTCACTCTTTTAATAACATTAGGTACATTGTGTGGCCCTCCCCTTGTGCAATAAGAAAAACCACTTTGCTAAAACTAATGTAGCCTATATTGGTCTTAAATTTTCTATTTCTAAAGGTTACAAGAAGGTTTGGATTGAAGAGGATTCTTTCAATATCATCAATCACTTGAAGGGGATCCAAAAACCTAGTTGGACCATCCAAGGGTTGATTGTGGATTGTTTGGAGATCATTAATACATTGGATGAATGTTTGATTTCCCGGCTGAGATTCTCAAACCATATAGCAAGTGATATAGGGAATTTCGTTAAACTTGAGAAGTATGATGGTGGACCAGTGAAATTTTCAAGAGAGGAAGCTACAGAGAGGAAGATGCACATATTTGTGGAAAACGATGCATTACAATTGATGGCAAGTATAAGACTGGCGATGTTTACTATGTCAAAGGTATGAGACATAATTTGTAAAGTGTCAGTCAAATGTAAAATAAAGGTTATGAGGTCATATTTAAAGAGTCTAGATGTGAAATCAGAAAAGGAGCTATAAGGAGATTAGTTGCAAAAGGTATGAGAATAGATTGAAATGTCTACTATGTGAAAGATAATAGTGGAAGCAACTATTTGATGGTGCAAGTTTGTACAGAATGGAGTTAGACTGAGACTACACCTAAATATGAGAATGAAGTTATTCCTATTATTGCAAACAAAGAGAAAGGTCTAGAAGTTAAAATTTGGATAAATATAGTTGAAGAGGATCTAAATTAGATAGAGGAAAGTTAGAGATTAAAACATGTACCTGAAATAGTAAATAAGAAAGAGACAAAAAACATGAGCATGCTAAATAAAGATGATAAAGAAAAAGAAAAGATAAAAAATGAATTAAATCAAGATGAACACACTATGGTCCGATACAAAAGGAATTTTAGGAAGTCTTCAGTTCAAACCAAGTACTCTTAATCTTTCAACGGTAATTGTTTTGCATGAATAAATTTGGACATAAAATAAGTGAGTGTAGAAATCAGAAGGGATTACATTCATTCAATAAAAATATGTTATGCTTGTAACAATTTCATAAAGCTAATGTGTGCAAAAATAGAATAATGTGTAATGAAAAACATGAATACAAGGTATAGTAGGAATGTTTAGTCTTTCAAGGGATATTGCTATACTTGTAGAATGCATGGGTGCAACACCATTGAGTGCAAATCTAATAGAAGATTCAAAATGATTGGTGATGGAAGAATGAATGGAAATTAAGTATAGCAAGGTCTAACATGCTATAGTTGTAACAAGATTAGATATATTTTAAAGTACTACAAATAAAGGAATGAGAAGTCTACTGATTCAAAAAATAAGATTGATCTTAAAGAAAATTAAAGATATTATGGATGAAGAGATCAAATGAACATACGGTTATGAATGGATCTGTACCCTCAGTTGGTATTGATTCTTTTGGGAACTAAACTTAGCATTGTGCATGGGGGGGGATCTTCCTTGTTGGGAAAAAGGTGTGTCAATGTTGCATTTACATAAGGTTACTATTTATAGTAATTTTTAATTTGGGCACGAATTGGCTAGAAATTTTCCAAAAAGCTTTAGATTGGCTAGATAAGCATGTTGACAAATTTTTGTTGCAAAATCATACTAAATTTGAAGATATTAATTTTTATTTTTTTTGAAGGTTGTGATGATTTAGGTTTTCTAAAAAATTGGGTTTAAATAGTATAGCAGGTTACAAGGTGATAGAGAACTTTTCAATCTTTTCAACGCTTCAAATGGATCATCAATCAGATACCCGGTTCACAAGTTATGAACTTCGGAAGTTTGGTCTCTTGAAATAGAAAATATAAAAATGCATCGGACACATAAATGAGCTGTAAAAGGGAGGAACACATGTTGATGTGTTTTTTGACACATTATAAGGCATGTATATTGGAGATAAGGTTGGTTCAACTTTATTGGGTGGTTTTAGCCCATGGTTTTGTAATATCATTGACAATTTCATGTATTATATCTACTATATATGAGGTGTGTGTGATAGAGGTTGTGTGTAAGAGTCTTATGGCTATTGAGTCGCCTCTAAATCTCTAGTTGGTGACACTCCTATGATAACCTTACTCTTCAATTATATTGTAATATGTTAATGATTCCCGAATAATATATATTGGGCAGCTTTTGGATTGTGGGGTTTTTCTCCTAAAAGAGTTTTTCCCATGTAACTTTTGTAACATTTTGTAAAAAAAATTGCATTACTCTCCTCTCAAGGTTAGTGTAGGAAGTTCTTCTTCTACATAACTTCCTTACATTCCTAAAAAATCTTATGAACCCCCCTCAAAAATTTGGGTGTTGAATTGTCTTCAATGTTGTTGATTGATAAAGAATGCTTCTAGAAAACATGTGCCTCCAATGTGAGTATTAAATACATATAATAGGAGAGGTTTAGATGGTTTACAATTTATTGTCATTATCTATTGTAGAAGCATAATAATATGTAGTAGTTCCTTGTGGTACTCAAATCATGAGATGAAATACTATGTGGTAGACTCAAAGCCTATCTTATGTCTCTTGGATTTGCCTAATGGCTACTCTTAAGGGGGGTAGTGTAGTATATGTTTCCTTAGTTTTAGAAAAGTGGTTGTAGATGAGAGTTATCCATGTCAAGGAGAGAGAGCTCTGAAGCAAGGTGACTATTTTTAGATGTGTTCCCTTTGTCTTTGATGTTAAAGAGGGAGAGATTTTAGTAGAAGATGGTACAAGGGTTGCCATCAATGACAAAGGGGAATATTGTTGGAGATCTAATTTATGTTGTAATTGATATCAGACTTGTTAGTGGTCTGGTCTTATATCTTATTGTTATATCTTGTTGTCAAACTTGTTGCTAGTCCAAATGTGGCTTGGTCTTTTATCTTGTCTTTGATGTCAAACTTGTTGGCCCAAATCTGGTCTTATTTTATGCAAACTATAGCTAGTGACATGTGAGATATTATTATGTTGTCATGAAAGTATATGAAGGCTTCTCTATTTTGTGTTGTTGTTGAGTATGATCAATGCCTCGATTGAAGTTTCTTATGTAAGATGATAAAAAATGTATGATGTTGATGTTATTGTAGAGTTTGATTGGTGCCTTAATTAAAATTTGTTGTGGAAGATGATCAGGGATGTGTGATATCAATATGTGTTGTTTGTTGTTACTATTCAGTTTGATTTGTATATTAGTTAAGGTTGTGCTATGGGTAAGTGCACAAAGATGGTGGTCAAAAAGCAGGGTATACGTGGACACTTTTTTTTTGAAATCAGGTGAACCTGAACTTGGAGGCAAAATTTGAAAGTCATCCACTCAACATATGAAGATAATCAAAGAACAAATATTGTAGTACTTTGAATCTAGTTTCCAAACTACTAAACTTTTTCAAAATTGGATAAGATTAAGGGGGTCAAATCCTTCGTGCACAAAAAATAGACCCTGATTTTTTCTAAAAAATATAACATAGTGTTTGATGTGCGCATCAAAAAAGTAATAGATAGATTTAGTATTTTGACAAATCCTTTGGCAGAAACATAGTCAAGAGTGAGCACTAGAAGATGTGTATTTTTTTGGTAATTTTTTGTTGAGTATTTTTTTATATGATTTTTCTAATCGAGCACATCCTGAAAATTAGGTACCTGTTCGTGCGCAAAGCATAAGTTGCACTAAACAAATTGAAAATACAATTTTTTTTTTAATTGTAAAGAATCAAGTGCACTACAATAATATATGAAGTTTTTTAAATTTGGATAAGTATATCAAAAGTTATTGAAAAAATGGTGCACCTATGTCTGTGAGAACTATGGAGACACTAGTAAAAGAAATTCAATAATAATATGTTATTGTTGTTCAAATTTTATAAAAATTATATGGTTAGAAAGCTCAAAAGATGGGTGAAAATATGGTGTCAATTTTAGAAATACCCACTTGATGAAGTGTAAACCTGATGAAGACAAAGTTGAGAAACCAAGTTGATAAAATAAAACACATCAAAAAGGAGGGAAATGGAGGGAAATCAAACTTCCAAACCGTAGCTTTGTCATCCAGGCCTATTTCCAAGCCTAAATAGTCAAAAGCACATACGGGGTACTTATGGTGTAAGAAGTGCGTACGCACTATGTTTAATATAAATAGCGCATATGCGCTACGTTTGTTTAAATTTTGGGTGTGTGTGTGTATAATACAATATTGTATATATAATATGTGTATATACATATAATATATAATTTTTATATATAATATTTATATATATGTATATAATAATATATAATATATTAAGTATATATACACACATATAAGTGCATTGTCTCCCCCTACCAAGCACATACAAGGTGCCTCTCTCTCTCTCTCTCTCTCTCTCTCTCTCTCTCTCTCTCTCTCTCTCTCTCTCTCTCCCCCTCTCTCCCTCACCCTCTCCCTCTCCCTCTCCCCCTCTCTCTCCCTCTCTCCCCTTCTCCCTTCCTCCATACCCCATCCCTCTCTCTCTTCTTCTCTCCCTCCCTCCCTCCATACCCCACTGCAACTATGTCTGCACTTCTATAGAAGTAAGTGAATTTATTTCTTGTCTACAACTTCCTCTTTGATTTTTATCATGTATGCTCTCCTAAGAAAATTGACTGATGGATTTGTGTGTGTAAATTGAATAGGAGGAAGAAGGGTGTGAAATTGAACCACGAGTGCATTACCGTGACAAACAAGGAAACTTACAACAATATTCTCCTCGAATGTGCTTTTAATGAGTAGAGAAGATGTAGAAAATAGTGTCAACAAAGCAAAATGATGAGTCAGACTACCTGCAATATGTTTCTTAGAAGGAAACAACTAGTAGGAAGAGAAAGAGGGAGAGTAACACATATGATGTCACAAAAAATGATAGTGGTGGGTATGCGAGAGTTCCCATGTTGTTACACAATGCCTGTCACCTAAAGAAATTAAAGTTTGTTGTAAGCATGGAAGTGGTAGTATATGATGATCATCACTTGTCAAAAGGCCTGGAAGGGTACATACCAATGAAAGAAATCAAGTGTTTAATTCCTATAGTCACAATCAAGATCAGTCCTATAACCTTGCAAATTTAATAGCATCATATGTTTTAGAAAGGCAGTACTCTTAGGGTCAAGCTCTTACACTTTCTTTTTAGTGAAGCCTCGTTGTTTGTTCACTTGGAGTCTCTCTTATGCTAACAATGGTCTAACTTAGCTATATCAAAACTAAACTATCGATGTTCTAATGTATGAAGTTCTATTCATAACTATAAATAATATATTTTATTAGCCCACCATATGACCCCTTAGGTGTCATTAGAGGTCATATTGTTTCCTAAGAGGTCAGATGGTGTCCTTTGACCCCTTAGGACACCATATAACCCCTTAAGACACCATACGACCCATAACAATGCCATATGGTGTCCTAAGGGGTCATAGGATGCCAAATTACACCTTAGGACACCATACGACCCATAGCAACACCATATGGTGTCCTAAAGGGTCATATGGTGTTCTATGACCCCTTGGGACACTATTTGGTATCGTTATAGGTCCTATGGTGTGCTAAGGGATCATATAGTGTCCTATGACCCCTTAGGACACCCTATGACCCTTTAGATGTTGTTAGGGGTTATATTGTGTTCTAAGATTCATATGGTGTCCTATAACCCCTTACGACACCATATGGTGTCGTTATGTGTCTTATGGTTTTCTATGACCCCTAGGACACCTTATGACCCCTTAGGACACCATTTGACCTCTTAGGACTCCATATGGTGTCATTATGCATCGTATGGTGTCCTAAAAGGTCATATAGTGTTATATGACCCCTTAGGAAATCATTTAGTGTCATTATGGGTTGTATGGTGTGCTAAGGGGTCATGTATGGTGTCATATGACCCCTTAGGACTCCATGTGATCTCGTATGTGTCATTATGGGTCATATGGTGTCCTATGACCCCTTAGGACACATGCATGGATCCCTAGGATACCATATGAACCCTAAGAATACCATATGACCCTAGAGAGGGAGAGAGGGGGAGGAGAGGGATGGAATGGGAGAGAGATACACCTAAGAGAGGAGGAGAGTGAGATAGATAGATAGATAGAGACTGAGAGGGAGAGACAAGAGATAAATGAGAGAAAAAGATGTGGAGAGAGAGAGGGGGGAGACAGAGATAGAGAAGGGGAAAGGGAGGGGGGGAGAGAGATGGAGAGAGAGAGGGAAATAGAGGGAGAGATAGAGATAGAGAGCGACATCGAGAAGGGGACTCAAAGAGAGAGAGAGAGAGAGAGAGAGAGAGAGAGAGGAGGAAGGGAAGGAGGGAGAGAAGAAATGGTATGGAGGAAGAAAGAAGGGGAGAGAATCAAGTCTCTATTTTTCACTTAAGTATATAATGATCCATACATGACCCCTTAGCACACCATACGGCCCATAATGGCACCAAACGATATCCTAAGGGGTCATATAACACTATATGACCTTTTAGGGGAGACTGAGATAGAGAGATAGAGAATGAGAGGAAGAGACTTCAGAGACTTCAGAGATAGAGGATGAGAGGAAGAGACTTCAAAGATAGAGGATGAGAGGAAGAGACTTCAGAGATAAAGAATGAGAGAGAGAGAGACTTGATTCTCTCTCTCTCTCTCTCTCTCTCTCTCTCTCTCTTCTTGTCCCTCTCTCTCCTTCTCCCTTCTTCCATACCCCTTCTTCTCTCCCTCTCTCCTTCCCTCCCTCCCCCATCCTCTCTCCCTCCCCCCTCCTTATATCTCCCTCCCCCCTCCTCTCCCCCCTCTCCCTCTCTCTCCCTCTCTCCCTCTCTCTCTCTCCCTCTCTTGCTCTCCCTCCCTCTCTTGCTCCCTCTCTCTCTCTCTCTCTCTCTCTCTCTCTCTCTCTCTCTCTCTCTCTCTCTCTCTCTCTCTCTCTCTCTCTCTCTCTCTCTCTCTCTCTCTCTCTCTCTCTCTCTCTCCATACCCCTTCTTCTCTCCCTCCCTCCCCCCAACTCTCCCCCCTCTCCCTCTCTATCTCTCTCTCCCTCTCTCCCTCCCTCCCTTTTCCTTCACATTTTATCTATTACAAATAGTGTGTACGAGGTACTCAACCTATTAGGTCACTGCCTTGCCATAACTTTTTTAAGGCGTACGAGCGCATACATGGTACTTATTACTTGTAAGCACATACGAGGTACTGAGAATATTAGTTCAATGCCCTGTCATAACATTTTTAAGGCGTAGGAGTGCGTACGTGCTACTTATTAGTAGAGAGTGGGAAAAAAATATACCATTGGGCTTGCAAACATTTTATGGACTAACACGTGCACGTGGTTATTAATATAGTGTGTACGGGGTATTTAGACATATTTTTATTTTCCTAAGACCCTCAATGGCCTCAAAAGAAGTTTTTGAGATCCTTGAAGGCCCCACTGCAACTGTGTCTACACTTCTATCATAGTTTTATACATAGAAGTAAGTGAATTTTTTGTTTTTGCATAATTTCAAATGGTTAAATTGTTGTTCTTTTTAGTTTTTTCAATATTATTGTGATTTTTTAATAGTTTTGATTCAAAAAAATAATGATAAGATGCATATTTATGGTTTTTTGTTTGTTTATGAACTTTTGTTTACATATATATGTAATATGATTCTATTTAGGACAACCAATATCAACCATCGAAAAGAACAAGCAAGGAAAAATGGAACAACAAGAGGCTGAAAAGGAAAGACAAAGGCAGGGTATGAAGAAATTACATGACATAAGAACAATGGGAGAAGAAGATATGTCATCCTCAACATCTCAATTTGATTTACAAAGTGAACAAAATGCACCTAATGCAATTGAAGAAGAGACATTTGATTTACCGTATGAACCTAATGTAATTGAAGAAGACACCACATTGAATAATCAATTAAATGATGAACATACAGCTTCTCTATTTGATGAATTGAATGTACATAATGCACCGATGTTAACACCTCCTAGAATCATTCGAAGGAAACCAAAGTATCTAATTGACATTGATGAGAATATATTGAAGCCAATGCCCGATAAAATGAATGAACGAACTTGTAGGAGAATGGTTAAAATAATATGGCAAAACTATTTTGAAAACTTTAATCAAACCGCAAGATGTCAATTAATTGTTCAAATGATTAAAAATTTGAATTTTAGAGAGACAGTGAAAATTATAGGCCTAAGATCTTTTGAAAGTAATTGAAATAACTATTGTGAGAAATCTATTTGATGCATATCAAGCTATTGGTTCAAAATCACATACTAAAGATTCTAATGCTACTCGGCGTGTCATTACATCAACCATAATGAAAAAGAAAATAAAAAAAGATTGTTTGATAAGCAAAACAAGTAAGTCATTAAACGTTAGTAGAAAAACATTAAGTAAAGCATTAAAGAGGCGAGAAAAAATAGAGGAACCCAACAATAATTCTCTTTGGGCACTCTCGGGTAGACTACCACACAAAGACAAGGTTGTTGTTGATGCACTAAGAACATTAATTGAAAATTTTTGTCATGACAACATAAGAGTTTCGCCCAACCAAAGAGATCTTTTTAGAAGGCGAATCGGGTGTACAAATCATGAGCCACATGCCAAACACTATTTGGATATGACTCAAACTAAATTTTATGAAAGATTCCTTCAAAATATTCCTCAAATAAGAATTTCTCAAAGATTTTTTGAAATGGGAAAACCTTTTTATATTAAGATTAATCATGTACACACCACGTGTTGTTGTAGGATGTATATTGAATTCTCCATGCACTATGATATTTTTCATCATATTTGTTGCATGCAGATGACAGCACAGAGGAGGATAGAAAGGTTGTAAGAGAGTATCACTTCTACATAAGTGATGATCGTACTCATTCATCGGAGTTTGTAAAAGGATTCTTTAAAGTTTTCTATGATAGTTTAAGGGAAAGGAACATTTGATACAATCGACACTTAATATGGTCAAATAATTACACCGCACAATTCAAGAATGCAAGGATGTTTTATTGGTTGACAAGGATGCATATGACAAGTGGTGTACAACATTTTTGAATTTCACTAAGGTTGGACATGGTAAGGGAGAGATCAATGGTAAAGGAG
Organism: Cryptomeria japonica; assembly: GCF_030272615.1. Taxonomy (NCBI): domain Eukaryota; kingdom Viridiplantae; phylum Streptophyta; class Pinopsida; order Cupressales; family Cupressaceae; genus Cryptomeria; species Cryptomeria japonica. The sequence goes on along the minus strand of NC_081414.1, from coordinate 609,041,436 downwards.
CATGTGTAAAAAGAGCCCTAGCTAGAGAAGAATTGAAGTACAAAGGTGGTGTTGAGTTGATAGATGCAAAAATAATTGTGTGATGGTGTAAGTCTACAATGGGTCCAGGTAATCTAGGTACGTCAATGGCTCATAGATATTTTTGGTTGATCATTGAATCTAACATTGAAAACTATCTATATTGTTGAACAGTTGCAGGGTCGAGTGACATGCACTCATTTATGAGGTCAAATTTAAGTTCACTAGTAATTTATATGAGACAGATGGTATGTTTTTGCTCTTCATGCATGTGTTGTTTGTGGGAAGAACATGAATCACAAGAGTGGGTTGACAAATGGTCTTGTAGACCGTTGGTTCCCATTGATACTTATCAAATTCCCAAAGCACTACAATTGAGCCTGATGGAGACATCAATGGATTTTGACCATGTATCCGACCTAGTGGATTCAGGTGATTTTTTGAGTTAATTTTTTTGCAAGTATTCTTTTTGGTTCATTTTGTTGTACATCACACTTTATTTTTGGTATTAATTAACACTTTATAAAATGCAGGTCATGTGTATGCATTTGTTGTAGAAGAGAACAATGAAGAAGGAACAGATTACTATTTGTGTCATTGTGTTGAGCCAAAAAGAAAATCGACAACCATAATCATTGAGGGAGAGGGTATTGAGTACCCAATAGGGTCTTCTGTCATGACAGGAACATGGCTTAGGAGATACCCTATCAATAATTCTGATGTTTGGTTGGTCAAGGACTTTGAAACGCACATACATATTCTTCATCTCTCTAACCTTATTGTTGCAACAAATATTAATTTGATGAAGTATTGTGGTAGACCTCATAACAAGATTTTATGGAAAGTTCATGAATCTGACCATGAGGCAATACTTGACACAATACGGGTTAAAGTCGATCCTAAAGGCTCACTTGATTGATTCTACAGTTCACAGTAGAATGATTTTGAGAATTTTGTATATATCGTCAATGAATTGTTCTATATTCATTTTTTTTATATATAAATGCCCATGAGCTAATTTTTACATGTTTAGGGGCATAATTTTGTATATTTAAATGGCAATGATTTGATTTGTACATAAGTAGATGCCAAATTTTGTATAAAAGCCCATGAGATGATTTGTAAGACATTTTTTTATATATTCAAATAGCCAAGAGTTGATTTGACCATGTTTAGAGGCAAATTTTTTTAATAATATGTGAGTATTTTTTGTGTCTATGTTTTGTGACTAGCGTAAAAATTCCCACCCGGATGCGCTCGCGACGTCGGTTTGTGCACACGATGAACTGAATCAATCCTAGCTGTGTGAGCTTGAATTTCATCCTTAGAATGTTACCTATAATAAGTTAGTTTCACAAAATACAATGGAAATGCATACAGGAAATCCAAAATCCACCAATGAAACTACATGAAATACATACTAAAATAAAATATTATTTTACCTTCATGACTTATGTCTCATTATGTCCTAACTCCACTATTCCCGGTTGTAGATGGTGTGCTCTCAGACAATGCACTGTTGGCTTCCAAGATGGCATATGAAGAATGGACTAATAACTTGTAGTTAACTGATAGTATGATATGCAAAGCTACATGATTTTGCTAAATGATACTATATGATTATATTGTTAAAATGATATTTGCTATTTGCTTCAAAAACTCATAGATGCATAAGATTGATTGAAAACTCTTTTTGAAGACTAACTTCCTCTCAACTGAAGCTCTTGATTTTATAGACCTTGAGAGGATAAGATGATGTGGCTAAGATCAACGGTCTTGATCAGATCTGCAGATTGAATGGTTGAGAGCAAAGGTGAAGGTTGAGAGAAAGGGGAAAGGAGAAGACAAGTGTCACTCATCTCACCTTGACTGGGTTGCTGACTAAGGGAATCTAGGGATGGTTGGAGGAAATTTAGGCATGGTAGGACAAGTGGGCTCATGTCCTTCCCAAGATGTAGGGGGTGTTGGAGAGAATATGGGAAATGGTTATGAAATATGTGTACGTACACAATTTCATTAATTTTGGAAGTTGAGGATAAATCATGAATTAATATTTAGGAAATATTAATTTCCTTAGCCACATGTTGGATGAGTTGGCAAAGGGAAGATGAAGTGGAGATGGAGGGTGAGTTGGAAAAGAGATATTAAATAATTTAAAAATTATTTAATATTTTGAGACTATAGGATAGGAGAATAATATTAAATATTGGATATTTAATTATTTGGAGAAGATAATTAAATATTAGATATTTAAATAATTAGAGGAATAAGATAGATGAATTAATTAATAAAATATTAATTAATAGAAAGACATGAAATGAATTAAACAGATTAATCTTTTCAAATTAACTATTTAATAGACGAATCATTATTAAATAAATATAAAATATTTATTTAATTGCTCATAGCCAATTTTAGGTGTATACATTTTGCCCCTCTTTGAAATGATGTTGAGATAACATTGTTTCAAAGATTAAATCAAGTCTTGATAATACCTGATAGAGATTGAAAATCCAGATTGTGTGCCCCCTCAGCAGATTGATCATGAAATTGTCAAAAATTTTAGTTTGAATGATTAATGTGATAAAACTTCAATCAATTAAATTCATTTGTTAAAAACAAATTAAATTGCCCCATTTTTTAAATTAATTACTCTTGAAATAGTAAATATAAAATTAACCAAGGCTAATTTTAACTTCATTGTTATCCTTGTCAGCTTTTGAAGAGAATATTCTTGCTGAGGTGACCAAAATGGTGATTCCCGTGGAGAACCATCGATTCGAGCAAGTTCGGCGATATCAGCGGCCAGTGGAGTATGGGTATCCGGTATGTATCTTAGCCCGAGCTTTGTTTTCAAGTTTTCGTTCAAAATTTCATGTTTTAGGCACCTTTTTTTTTGAATTTTTGAAAATTTGAAATTTTTCATTTTTTAGTTTAGCGCATTTGAAATTTAGGTTAGCTCATATGCATTTTTGGTTAGCGCATATGTTTTTTTTAGCGCATATGCTATGTATGTTAGCACATATGTTCAATAGGATAGCGCAAATGTATAAAGTAGCACTTTTGTTTTATTTGTTAGAGCTTATGCATAAAATGTTAGCGCAAATGCTTAGAATAGCGTTTTTTTAATTTGTTAGCACCTATGCATAAAAATGTTGGCGCAAATGCATAAAGCAGCGCATATGCATGGTCGATTAGCGCATATGATAAAAAAGATAGCGCTTTTGCTTAAATTAGCACATATGCATGGTCGATTAGCGCATATGCTAAAAAAGATAGCACTTTTGCCTAAATTTGAGATTGTTGATTGATACAAAAGTTAAATATCATTTTGATGTTTAAATTTAACATGTTTGATACGCATAGATGATGAGATAGAGTCATGTTTGAGTGATTTGTATGATTGATAGATCGATAGTAGCTTTGATTATTGGATTAAGTAGCTCTGAACAGCTTGATTGATAGGTTTAATGATTTGAGTAGCTTTGTTTAGCTTGATTGATAGATAGCTTTGTTTAGCTTGATTGAGTAGCTCTAAGAAACCGATTTAGTTTCTGATATAAGAGCTTAGCAGAGTTTTTGATCAAACTCAGTGATTGAATATAAACCTTGATTGATAGGTTTAAAATGATTGGATAGCTTAAGTTGCTTCAATTTGATTTGATTGATTGAATTGATTGGTGGATAGCTTGATTGATTTGATTCGGTTTTATTTGATTTATTGGTAGATGATTGAGTCAATTTAATTTGATTGATTGTTTTCTCTTGACAAATAGGAGAAACTTGATGTTCTCCAATGTCGGGAGAAATTACCAGCCATACGTCATTTAGTTCCAGAGTTATCCCAGGCCGAGATTAGACACATAGATGCCTGTGGTTTACGTCATTTACTATTTATGCCAGAGATTATGCATAACAAAGGTTTGTTGACCACATTAACCGAGAGATGGCATAGTGAGCATAACACTTTCCAGTTACCGATGGGTGAGATTAGTGTTACGCTAGAGGATGTCTATAGGATTCTGCATATCCTTGTGACTGGGGAGCTAGTGCAGTACAATTATCAGGATTGCATTGGGACCGAGGCTTGCAGAGTTGTTTTTGCTAATGAGTCCATCAGTAGAGGAGAGATCCGATGGGTAGACATGGTGATGTACTATACGACTCTTCCTGTTATTCTTGCTGGTTTGATTGGTGGTTTTATATGTCTGGATAGGTGATCTCGAGGCTTTTCAGTTGGATGGGGTGAGGTGCTACTGAGCATGATGCAGCATTGGACGCAATATGCCTAGGGTTTTTGTATGCTAGCACATTTATATCATGATCTACACCAGGTTGTGTATGATGAGAGTGCTAGTTTATTGACATGATGTACATTATTACAGATCTAGTGCTAGGAGCACATTGTTGTTACTCGGCCTATCCATCATAGAGTTCATGGAGAGAGGCAGCCATATGTTTATTTTTATGTAGGTGTTCTTACTCAGCCCAAGCTGGGTAAGATGGATCATTGGCGTTGGGTTCTTGATTCTTTGCATAGCATTATTTGGAGACCATATGTTGATTGTGAGCCATGGATGGATGATGCACAGACATTACCATTTATCATGCACAGTAGATATCTCATTAGTCATACCCCCTTCATTGTTGAGCGACAGTTGATTGGTCGGATTTTGAGACAGTTTGGTATCATTCAGCCTATGCCTACTGGTGTGACTATTTATGCTTGGCGATACAAAGATAGGCAGGATTGGGGACCATCTTTTTCATTTGAGATTGCTCGTGCAGAGTTTGTTGCTACTCCGAGAGTGGCTTATGATATGAGATTACACATTTGGGATCATGGGGTTATTGCAGAGTATGCTCAGTATTTATTAGCTCATCCATTTCCTCGGATTACGGATCCAGCAGATCCTCCTCCTAGCTCAGGAGATGACGACGATGATTCAGATGATCTTGTTAGCAGGAGATGAAGATGGAGATGAGAGCTTAGATCTACACATGATGCTAGGAGAGGTGGAGATGATGGTGGGGATGGAGGTGGTGGTGGTGGATCTTGACAGAGAGGACATCAATTGAGAGTCTGTGGAGGACCATTTGGACTAGCTGGCAGGATTGATAGACCTCGTCCTATGGGTGGGAGAGATGGTGGACGGATTGGGAGGGATACTAGCAAGGTAGGGATGAGATCACCTAGAGGGTTGGCAATGACAGGGGGCAGGGTGACTGGACTGGATGAGGGTTGTGGGAGAGGTATTGATTTTGGACAGATTTAGCTAGATCCTAGAGTTATTGCAACTCATGGTGGTGATGATGAGGATCGTGAGGATCATATTCCCCTGATTAGACGACAGGTTCGGAGAGTTACTCGGACTGAGGTTCCAGCACTTGGATAGGTGGGTGGTGAGGGGATTGGGATTCATGCACTACAACAGGATCTACCAAAGCATGTTGCACCAGTGTAGGATATGCTAGATGTGGTTATACCAGAGCATGATGTGCTAGGGCATGATACTATTGACAATCTAAGAGCACAGATTGATCAGCTTCGAGCATAGATACAGACTCTTATGACTGAGAGAGACATAACTGTTTGGAGACAATAGGATACTCAGGGTCTTCTAGATCATATTCAGCAGGTTGGGATAGGTACTCTCTCAACAGACATTGTTAGAGCATTATTTCGGGTCGGGAAGGAGACTTCCTACTGGCGATGACGATATGAGGAGGCAGTTGTAGAGAGCCAGAGAGCAGGTAGTTATCAGACCACCGTGTTGATGGATACTAGTAGTGGTGGGGTCATGGGACCTCCTCAGAGGAGTGGTGAGCATGGTAGACAGGCATCTAGAGGATCATCTCGCCCACAGCCACAGAGACAGATAGAGTCAGGTGGCAGTGGTATAGGAGAGTTGTGACTTTGATTTGAGGCACTTGTATTGTTGTATCTGATATCATTGTATACTTGGACTTTTATTGTTTTATGATGATCTATATGCAAACATGATTTCTATATGATGATGCTTTTATTTATGCATGTTACTTTATTTGATGATGTTCTATATGCTTATATGCTTTTAATTTGATGGATGCAAATGAGCAGATGAATAATTATATGATGATAATGACTTACATGATGCAAATGATAAATGTTTTTGATTTTTTATTTTGATGACCTTAGATGGAAATGCAAATGATTACTACAAATGATATATATATGAAAATGCAAATGAAATGATTGCTTAACGATTAGGATGATGTATATGCAAATGAAATGTTTTTTTTTTTAATTTTTTATGTATGCCACTAAATGATAAATGGAATGATAATGCAGATAATATTGATACAGTATATGAAATGCACTTAATTGAATGCAATTAACGCAATTATTTATATGGATTTACACATGAATGATTGATTTGTTTTTTATTTATATGTTATGCTTATAATGATTATGAATCTAAGTGAAAAAGATGCAACTAAATGATCTTTATGAAATGATAATGTAGATAATAATAATGATACACTACATGAAATGCACTTAATTGAATGCAATTAATGTGATGATAAAATGCAACTAAATGAAATGGATAATGATTAAAATGATTCTAAGGATGAATGCTCCTAATATGATAAAATGCAATTGTTTTTGTTTGTCCAAGTATACTCAATCTTTATTTATGACTGTTGATCTGCTAATGAAATGATATTCTTATAATGCAACTAACAAATGAATGCTTATAATGCAGACGAATAATGAGCTAATGAAATGATCTAACTAAAAATTGTACTGCCATTCTTCATATGCTATCGGGTAACAGTTCTTGTTTTCATCATTGAGCTTTAAATGTTGTAAGAAAATACAAGCAACTTGACATAATGATTCAAGATGACCTGAGTATTGCTTACATGGATTTTGATATAGCAAGTTAGTACAAGCAACTTGATATAATAGACCAAGTTGACCTAAGTATTGCTTACAGAATAGACAAGGAGTATCTCCTTTCATGCATGACTTGGAACGTCCTCCTTGATCTTTTGCTAATCATACCCTAAGACAAGTTCATACCGTAGTAAGAGATAAACCATAGACAGCAATCAAAGAAAATAATCATGCCTCATCATAGCTCCTCTAGTCATGGACATCCTTGAGTTGCATAGAATACATGATTAGCAATAAAATCAAGATATAAACACTGAATCTTGTATGTCATTCACATGTTCTTATGGTCATTAACTGATATTATCATTTTGATGAATGATCTTTGTTAATCCTTTATAGCTTGCTGGTTGATTCTTCATTTTCTGAGTTTGACGATTCAGTTGTTGATGAGATGCCTTTATTTTCATTGCTTTGTTGCTCGTTATTTGTTTCGAAATCCTGGATATTTTTTGTTTTTTTAAATTTTTTCGAATGTTTTTGGATTTTCTAAAGTTTTTCGAATGTTTTTGGATTTTCTAAATTTTTTCGAATGTTTTTGGATTTTCTAAATTTTTTCGAATGTTTTTGGATTTTCTAAAATTCTTCGAATGTTTTAGATTTTCTAAATTTCAAAAGATCACCTTAGCAAAAGAAATTGGGATTTTGCCCCCCAGTGGAAAGAAAAAGATTTTATTATGGATATACGAATTGATCAAGATCCAAACCATAGTGGGATACAAATGCAGATTGATAAATGTTGATAAAATCTAAGACAGTGACTACAGCAAGTATGTCAAAGATTGATAAATGTTGGTAGGCTACATATGTTTTGCTAAATGGTTCAGAACAATGGATGCGAAAGATGGAATGGATAAGCTTAAGATAAATGGAAGTTATAAATGCGAGAGAATGGAGCGAATAGGTGTGCAAATCAATCTCATAGATGGAGGAACTCACTTTTTAGATAGTGCCTATTTACTAGGTTCTCACCATCTAAATTTGTTGCATTTTTGTTGTTTTATATATTTTTAGGGATTTTCCGCTTTTCTGATTTTTTATTGATTTCTTCAGGACTTTATATCTTAAGCATAGAATTTCTTAAGATGGATAGAATTGATAGGTTCATCAAACCAATCACCTTCCTGGGGTAGATAATCTGTATGCTCCTGATCCATATGTTGTTACTATGACAAAAGGTCCTGGCCAATTTGGTTCAAATTTGCCCTTCTTTTCCTGATCTTGCTGATTTCTCGGATTCTCCCTTAGAACTATGTCTACAATCTAGAAAATGCACGGCTTGACTTTGTGGTTATAGCTTCTTGCCATTCTTTGTTGATATAATTTCAAATGGTCTGTTGCATTTTGGTGACGTTCCTGAATTAGTTCTAGTTCTTGGAGTCGAGAGACTCTTTGTTCTTCTTCTGGTATAAGACCATGCAAGGATACTCATAGAGAAGGTATCTCTACTTATATAGGTAATATAGCTTCTGATCCATAGACCAAACAATATGGAGTTTCCCCTATTGGAGTGCGGACACTAGTTCGATATGCCCAAAGAGAAGGATTTAGCTAAATGTGCCAATCTTTTCCAACTTCATTGACTATTTTCTTCAAGATTTTTAAAATAGTTTTGTTTGATGCCTCAGCTTGACCATTACCTTGTGGATAATATGGAGTAGAGAACCTATGTTGGATATGAAATTTTTCACATAGCTCTTTTACATCTTGATTTTTGAATGGTCTTCCATTATCAGTGATAATGGTCATAGGAACTCCATAGTGACAAATTATGTAATTCAAGATGAATGATGATATTTGTTTTCCCGTCACTATTGTTAAAGGCACTGCTTCAATCCACTTAGTAAACTATTCAGTAGCAACTAGAATGAATTTATGGCCATTAGAAGATGAGGGATTGATCTTTCCTACCAAATCCAGGCCCCACTATGAAAATGGCCATGACCCTGTCATAGGATATAACTCTTGTGCTAGTGCATGAATTAAATTTCCATGAATTTGACATTGTTTACACTTTCTAGCATAGGTGAATGAGTCTCTTTCCATAGTAGGCCAAAAGTAACCCATACGAATAAGTTTCTTAACCAATGTTAAACCACTTGAGTGTGTACCACAAATACCCGCATGAATGTCATTAAGAACTCTTTCAGATTCATATTTTTCCAGACATCTCAATAATGTACCATCTAGACCATGCCTATATAGGATATCAGCAATAATGGTATAGCGAGAGGACTGACGGATAAATTTTTTGCATTGATTATGAGATAATTTCATAGGAAGGATATGATCTTTTAAATATTGGTAGGTTTGACCGTATAAGGATTGGCTGGTTCCTGATATATGGCAAATTCGATAGGTATACTAGGATTGAATGGTAGGGGTTAAGATATCTTCCACAAGAAACTCATAACGTTGTTGATTCTCTTTATTTTGCAAGAGAGATGCTATTGTAGCCATTGCATCTACTGCTTTATTTTCATTTCTGGGAATCTGGGTGAATGTGATTTCTTTAAAATGTCCTTTAAATTCTTCCACTAGCTATTTGTATGGCATAAGCTTATCATCCTTTGTTTGATATTCATCATTTATTTGATAAATGACAAGTTGTGAATCACCATAGACATGTAGTTCTTTGACATTCCATTCAATGGCCATTTTGAGCCCTATAGCCAATGCTTCATACTCTGCAGTATTATTGGTGCATTGAAATCTTAGTCTATATGATTTCAAAATTGTATGTCCTTGAGGTGTGATAAAAAATATTCCTACACCTGATCCATATTGAGTATAAGAACCATCAAAGTACAATTCCCAAAAGTTTGTACTTATTGTCAAGATATCTACATCAGGAAATTCAATATGCAAAGGCATGTCATTTTGTAGAGGTGTATCAGCTAATTGATCAGCAATGACTTGTCCTTGATGGCTTTCTGGTCAACATATTCTATGTCGAATTCACTTAGTATCATAACCCATTTAGCTAGTCTCCCTATTAATGTTGACTTACTCAATAAATATTTGAGAGGATCTATCTTTGCTATTAATTTTACAGAATGAATTAGCATATAATGTCGTAGCTTCTGAGTTGCAAATACAACTTCCAGACATATCTTTTCAATTGATGAATAATTTAACTCATATCCAACAAGTGTTCTGTTGATATATTAAACTGCTCTTTCTTTTCCTTCATCATCGTGTTGAGCTAGGAGAGCACCTAATGATACACTTGTTGCTGAGACATAGAGTAACAAGGGTTTCCCTTTGGTTGGTGATATCAGTACTGGAGGACTCATAAGATATTCTTTTATTTGCAAGAAAGCTTCTTCACATGTTAAATCCCATTTGAATGGAACATTTTTTATGTAGAATATGGGTAAAGGGAAGACATCTATCAGCCAATTCGGACACAAATCTCGTGATTGATTGCAACCTTCCTTGTAAAGATCGCAATTGACTTATGTTCTTAGGTAATTCCATCTCCATGATAGCTTTAACTTTTCCAGGATCGACTTCAATGCTATGAGCTGATATAATGTACCCAAGGAGTTTTCCAGAGGTTACCCCGAATGCACATTTCTTTGGATTCAATCTCAACTGATATCTTTCCAACCTATCAAAAATCTTGCTTAAAATGTTCAAATGTTATTTTCTCGTGTGAGATTTTGCAAGTATGTCATCAACATAATCTTCCATAAATGTATGCATCATGTCATGGAAAATTGTCGTCATAGCCCTTTGATAAGTTGCTCTTGCATTCTTAAGCCCAAATGGCATAACGTTCCAGCAGTATGTTCCCCATGCACAAGTGAAAGTTGTCTTCTCTTGATCTTCAGGTGTGATTCTTATTTGATTATATCCTAAGAAGCCTTCCATTAATGAAAACATCTCATGCCCTGCTGACAAGTCTACTATGATATCAATGTTTGGTAATGGGAAATCATCTTTTGGACATGCTTTATTCAAATCTCTAAAATCTATGCAGATTCTTATGCTCTTATCTAGTTTTGATACTGGTACAATACTTGAAACCCATTTTGGATAAGCAACTGGTCTTATGAATCCCACTTCTAATAATTTCTTGAGCTCAGTTTTGACAAGGAGAGCAATATGTGGGTGCATCTTTCTTAGCTTCTTCTTAATAGGTTTTGCTTTTAAATCCACATTAAGATGATGCATGATAAGATCTGGGTTTAGCCCTGGCATATCTGCATAAGACCAAGCAAAATTTATTTGTCATTTCTTAAAGAATTCCATGTATTCTTTCCTCTCTTTTTCTAATAATGAGGCAGCAAAATGAAGTATTCTAGCATCCATTGATGTATCAATGTTTATTGCTTCTATTGATTCTATCAGGATAGCAGATCTTTCTTGAAAATATGCAGGAAAAATGTCAAACTTTCCATCTTCTGACGCCTCAAGGAGGTTTTCATCATCAAATACGCCCTTTGTTTTCTCTTTTGATTGATCTAATGTTGCCATGAAATGGTTTTCAACCATAGGTCTCTTTCCTTGTTTTATTTCACTTTTGCAACTGAAAAGTTTGGCATTCTCCTGAATATGAAAAACTTTACTTGAATCTATAGTGGAAGATATCTTAGGTGGGATGGGTTCAATAGCATTAAGGTACACAGCTAAGTCATGATCATTGGAAAAGACACTTAGTTCGGGGTTCCCTAAATTATCCCAATCAATTAGTTCAGGATGAAGAAGGGGTAAATCATAATCACTATCATCTTCAGTTGTTTCAACGTTCATGACATAATGATCATAATTTATCATAGAATAGGTATTGTCATAGATTGAATATTTTTGAGGATTGTCTTCAAAAATTTCTGAATTAGTCTTGACAAGATTAATATTAGCATTTTGTAGTTCACACTCAAGTGGTTCTTCAATTGATGTTTGTCCCTTAAATGCATGGATTATATCAACACACACATCTCTGGTATTGCAAATTTCTTCTTGATTGACTCCGTTTGCAATTTGGAGTTTATAGACTTGTGTACATGTTAAAGAGGATTCTTTTAATAGATTTTGTCTTCTTTCAAACTCATCTTCTTCTGGACTAATAGTTAATCCAACTTGACTATATCTTATTTCTTCTATAGTTCTTGTATATCTAATTCTTGTTTGCACTTCTTGAGGCATTGTATTGCTGTTTTTGTCATTCTCTTTTCTTTTTGCATATGCCTCTTTTCTCTGAATTCTGAGTTTCTCTTGTCTCTTTTCTAATTTCATCTTTTGTTATGTAATGGACAAGTCTTCTTTTGTAATGGTTGCTTGATCTTCATTGTGTTCATTACTTGATGTAGTAGATAAATTATTTGGTCCCCATTCATACTCATTGGAATCTGTTTCTGAATTCTGATCTAAGATTACTCCACTATACCATATCGGAATGTCGTATGGTGCAAACAGTTCTCTGATTTTTGTCATTTCTATTTTTACTGCTTCTGGAATATTCTATTCATATTTTTCTTTTGTTTGTATTTTCAGAACTTGTTGATAAGATTTTTCTTCACCTTTGATAGTAGTCTTTTCTTCTTTCTTTTCATGATCTTCTTGCTTCTTTTGCTTATTGGCTACTGTTTTGGCTGCTTGATGTAGCTTTTCTTGCCAATTATGTCCTTGAGAAATTGATTTCTTTCTCCATTTTTGTTGTTGAGTATTGTGTTGCTTTTGATTAGACTTTAGATATCCCAACCCAGATTTATCTTTTGTTGATTGTGAATGTGGACAAATAAGTTCTGAAATACCTTGATGTTGCTTACCAATTGGTCCTTTCCCTTCATATCCCATCTTCTGCATGATTTTATATCCTTTTCCGTATTGTTTAATGGGAATATTGACTTCAGCTACTGTTGATATGGTTTTATCTTCATCTTTGTATAACCAACCAAGAATGTCCTTGTCTTCATTTTCTTCCTCAAGAGTTCCGGCACTAACAAAGGTATACGTTTTGATTTTTCTAATGATTTTGATTGAATATTTGCAGCTTTTCCATATGACTTAAGGGAAAGTGGAAAATTATTCAAAGAATATTTTCCCATTCCTTCATCATTTAACTTGAGCTTTTCTTCAAAAGTTTCCCATAACTTTGCTTGAATTTCCTTGGTAGGATATACTGATTCTCTATTATGTGGAACTGTGGTATCTTGTGTTGGCTTCAAATTGTTGCAATATTGACTAGAATTTGCAATTATAGTGATTTCTTTTCCTTTATGAGGAAATTTTACACATTGATGATATGTAGAAGGAACTGCTTGCATCTTGTGAATCCAGGGTCTTCCTAGAAGAATGTTGTAGGAGAGATTTAAGTCTAAAACTTGACACAATGTATCCTTTTCCACAGGTCCTATCCTTATTGGTAGCATAACAGTTCCTTTAGAAGAACATTCTGCTTCATCATAAGCCTTGATGGTTATTTTATTTTTTGGGTCCACTTCATTCTCTGAATATCCCAAAGCTTTCATCAAACTTAATGCACAAATGTATAAACCAGCTCCTCCATCTATGAGTACATGTTTGACACAAGTTTTATTAATGGAGACTTCAACATGTAAAGGAGCATTGTGAGGATGTTGTAAGGAGGCATCATCATTTTCAGAAAATGATAAGAAATGAGGAGCTATAAGATGTCCTACCATGTTTTGGAACTAATCTATATCCAAATCCTTTGATACCGTTGTTTCCACTAAAGCTTTCTCCAAAATTTCCTTATGCATAGGTGAAATTTTGAGAAGTTCCAAAATTGATATTTGAGCTGGTATTCATTGTAATTGCTCTACTAAATTGTATTGTTGTGATGTGGATGTTGAGTCTTTTACTATACCTGGAAAGGTAACCTTTGCTTTGCTTCTTGTGATAACGTTGATTGGTTCTGAAGATGGATTTTTGTTAACAATTATCACATTTACTGCATCATCATATGTATAGGCATAATTCACTTTGGCTTTCCCTTTGTCATTTTCTAATTGGGATGATTCAGCTTTATCATAGTTTGGAAGTGGAGTTTTAAAAGCCAAGTGTGATTCATTTGTCTTATGGCTATCCACCGTAATGGTTCCATTATCAATTAGATCTTGGATAATGTGTTTCAATCTTTGACAATCATTTGTTAGGTGTCCTTTATTCCGATGATAATTGCAAAAATGATTGTCATTCCACTAGTTTGGCTTAACTGGTGGTTCATAAATTCTTGCTTCAAGTAAAAAAATCAATTTGTTAGCAAGCAAAGTTTTTAGAGCTGATTCTAAAGGTTCTCCAATATTTGTGAATTTTCTCTGAGGATTAGAGAAAAAGGACTTGACTTTCTTGTTTTCCAGATTGTCATTGCTTGGGATTTGACTTGATAGATTGAAAATTGGTTGTTGTTGTTTTGCAGTATTGTTATCATCATTTCCTTCATTGCTAACATTCCTATTCTTCGACCAAAACTTGGGTTTATCATTGTTGTTGTTATTGCTATTGTATGAATTATTGTAAAGTTTTAGTTCCCCTTTCTTTACCATTGCGTTCTCTATTTTCAGACCATTTTTTATCATTTTGGCAAAAGAGGGAGGACATTGCATCCTTAGTTGATAACTCATTTCACTGATAAGATTATCAATGAATATGTCCATTTTTTCTTGATCGGGTACATCCCGGGGATACCTATTAAACATTCATTTCCATCATTGTAAAAACATCATAAAGGATTCACCATTCTTTTGTTTAACATTGCAAAGATCTAGCATTGTTATTTCATTCCTTATATTGTAGGAATATTGTGAAATAAACCTATTCACAAGTTCTTCAAAGGATTTGATTCCATATGGTAATCTTGAAAACCATTCCATTGATTGCCCATTTAAACTCCTAAGAAAAAGATGCATAAGGTAAGTCTCATCATGAGCAAATTCCATGCTCATAGTACAAAACTCCCTAATGTGATCTTGAGGATCAGATCTTCTATCGTATTTGTCATATTTAGGAATCTCGCAATGTTGCGGAAATGGTATCATATTTAACTTTTAATCAAAGGGATATGGACATATGTCTTCTAATGAATACTTCTTGGAACTTGTCCCATTTTGCATGTCTTGTATCTGCTATTGTAGAGTTTGTATTTGTTGAGTAAAGTTTGAAAACGGACTATCCACATTGCTTCTTTTATCATTACATTCTTTTCTTTTGTCATCCCTTTCTTTCCTTGTTTCTTCACTACTTTCTTTGTTCATATCTTCATTGTTTTGCTCATCTGTGTTTTGGGTGTTACTTGTTTCTGCATCTTGTTTTAAGCTTTCTATATTAAAGTCTTGTGGTAGTTTAGCTCCAGATTTTGCCAATATCAAGAGATATTTCTCTTTTTGTTTTGTCAATAATTTTTCCATTACCCTATCAAATTTAAAATCTTGTTCAAGGTCTCTAATCATGCTATTGACAGCTTCTTCGTCGACAGCGGTAAATCCAAAAGTGTTATCTTCTTCCTCCATTTGTTGTTTTCTAAGCTATTCGTATTGGGCTCTAGTCCAAACTGACATGTGTTTCTCTCAAAGTTGTCAAAAAATTCCCAAGGACAAGGTCAATAAGTAATTATTGGTTTAGGAAGATATGCTTTATTGATCTTACCACTATTGTTTGTTCATTGGGATAAAGCGTCTTTTTGTTAAAAGGCACATCTTTGTAGAGTTTCACCATCAAATTTTGTACCGTAGCCACATAAGTAGTGACGAAAACGGTGTAGGAATGTCCTATGTTTTAGTAAGATCTTATGATTGATATACAAGACTCTTATTCTTTTCTGAGTAGCTTTGTAACTGGGTTTCTTTTCTTAAGGTGATATTTAAAAGTCATATAAGCATTTGACAGTTTACAAGTTTGATTCCAATGTTGGTGCAATTTTGGTTTTTATGTAACCTAAGTTCAAAATAGGAAAGATATATCCAAGATTAGGAACCTAGTATAGATTGATCAAGCTTCGTGATAGAGGATTTGATTATCCTGATGAGAGTCTTGACAAGGATGTTGATTTTTTGCACTTAAGATATTTGAATCAATAGTTTGCTGAATGTTGATGTTTATAGAACCTTTTGGAAATAACCTATAGGATTAGCAACCTAGTTGTTTTGAGCTATCTTGAAAATACATGATGGTTTAGAGACAAACCTACTTCAAGGATTATTTCGATATCTTGATGTTTTGATACTTTGATTTTGAGTTGGTACTTCAAGTGTTAGAATGCTTTTTGTTTTATCCTTTTGATCACACTTTTCAGAAATTTGTTGATTTTCAATCACTTGTATATGATAATATTCTTCAATTTTTGACCATTTGGAACATGTTACAGACATAGAAGACACAATGTTTAATAAATAAAATGCACAAGCAAGTACAAATCCCTATGACAGGCTGAGACAATAGTTGTTGAATCTCACATGGAGTTTCCCCCGAGGCTACGCTATTCAAAGCGGATATTTAGATGCTTGACCCCACTGGCTCCACCCTCAGCACTCACTTCTTTGGGGCAGGCAAGCACCAGTTTCCATGAAATCTCCTCATGGCAAACTTATATCTCTACTAGGAATTGTATGTGTGTGAGCCGCTTCAAAGGTTCGACCTCCTGTGCCAACAACTAGAAGGATTTTGGCAACTAGTACAAGTGGTTTTTAGTAAAGGCTTCTGGACATGTGGCAATACATGCAGCACTTTCAGCTCTGTGAATACAGAAGGTTCCCAGCCTATAGAGGTTACGCTCCATAGGGTTTATGGGGAAACATAGTGTCAGTATGAACTTATCAGCACATGTTGTTTGAACTTTCGTTGCAAACACAATTATTTAGAGTGGATTAGAAGGACTCGGTATTAGCCCGTTTCCACTTTAGGTCATTCCCCTCTCACTGGCCCCCTCAAGGCAGCTCGAGAAGGTAGGCCCTCTAAAGGATTAATTTCTTAAAAGTAAAGAAAGCATAAAAGAGTAGGTTTGGATTTTTGATCACCCAGTTAAGGGGAGAGCATATACCTACCACTTTCGAGACACGGAATACAAGCGTTCTTTTTAACCTTTTCAAAGAAATTTGTTGGCTAAGTCCTATTTGGAGATGCTGCTCCAACAAGCATGGTGTTTATTTTAGCCCCATATAGAAAATGATTTTCTAAACTAGGAATTGGAAATCCTAGTCAACAAAATGAAAATCGTTGCAAAAAGTAACTTGCTTGTAAGAATGGACAAGTTGATTGTTCTTTTTAACTTGCAAACTATAAGATTGATTGTGCTTTTTACCTTTGCAAGAAAATAAAATATTGTTGTTCTTTTTAGAGCCCAAAATTTGACGTGTGAATCCTAACTTTACAAGAAAGTAAATGTTTGATTTGTTGTTCTTTTTACCTTGCAAGTGTGATTATTTTTAGAGTCCAAAAATAAGTGAGATACTTTTTAGAACACCAAGTTTGAAAATGAAATTCTTTTTATCCAAAAGGAAATATGAGTTCTTTTTAAGCAACTTTGAAAAAAGCTAGGAAAGAAATCACTAAATCCTAAATTAACTTCTCCAAACCTACAGAAAACTATTAAAAACCTGCAAAATAATAAAAAGTTAGTGAAAAAAACCATAGGTGGGCTTCCACAAGCCTAATTTCAAATCGGTTACAAGTTTTTTTTCAAATGCACTATCCTACAATTCAAAAGCACTAACCTGCGTTACACACGCACTAACCTTCATTACAAAAGCATTAATCTGCGTTACAAAAGCGCTAATCTTTAGATAAAAGCACTAACCTACATGACATATGCGCTAACCTATTGTGCAAAAGCACTGATTTTCTGACAAAAGCGCTAACCTGCCTAACATATGCGCTAACCTATTGTGCAAAAGCGTTGATTTTCTTACAAAAGTGCTAACCTATAATGCAAAAGCGCTATCAAAATTGGCATATGTGTGAATCTGTTAATTTTTTTATTTTTTTTTAGACTTTTAAAAGTATATGTGAGGTCCAACCCCATGATGGGTGCCAAAATGTGTGAGCTTGAATTTCATCCTTAGAATGTTACCTGTAATAAGTTAGTTTCACAAAATACAATGGAAATGCATACAGGAAATCCAAAATCCACCAATGAAACTACATGAAATACATACTAAAATAAAATATTATTTTACCTTCATGACTTATGTCTCATTATGTCCTAACTCCATTATTCCTGGTTGTAGATGGTGTGCTCTCAGACAATGCACTGTTGGCTTCCAAGATGGCATATGAAGAATGGACTAATAACATGTAGTTAACTGATAGTATGATATGCAAAGCTACATGATTATGCTAAATGATACTATATGATTATATTGCTAAAATGATATTTGTTATTTGCTTCAAAAACTCATAGATGCATAAGATTGATTGAAAACTCTTTTTGAAGACTAACTTCCTCTCAACTGAAGCTCTTGATTTTATAGACCTTGAGAGGATAAGATGATGTGGCTCAGATCAACGGTCTTGATCAGATCTGCAGATTTGAATGGCTGTGAGCAAAGGTGAAGGTTGAGAGAAAGGGGGAAGGAGAAGACAAGTGTCACTCATATCACCTTGAGTGGGTTGCTGATTGAGGGAATCTAGGGATGGTTGGAGGAAATTTAGGCATGGTAGGACAAGTGGACTCAAGTCCTTCCCAAGATGTAGGGGGTGTTGGAGAGAATATGGGAAATGGTTATGAAATATGTGTACGTACACAATTTCATTAATTTTGGAAGTTGGGGATAAATCATGAATTAGTATTTAGGAAATATTAATTTCCTTAGCCACATGTTGGATGAGTTGGCAAAGGGAAGATGAAGTGGAGATGGAGGGTGAGTTGGAAAAGAGATATTAAATAATTTAAAAATTATTTAATATTTTGAGACTATAGGATAGGAGAATAATATTAAATATTGGATATTTAATTGTTTGGAGAAGATAATTAAATATTAGATATTTAATTAATTAGAGGAATAAGATAATTAAATATTAGTTAATTAATTTGGTTAAAAGAATAATTAAATATTAGATATTTAAATAATTAGAGGAATAAGATAGATGAATTAATTAATAAAATATTAATTAATAGAAAGACATGAAATGAATTAAACAGATTAATCTTTTCAAATCAACTATTTAATAGACGAATAATTATTAAATAAATATTAAATATTTATTTAATTTAGCCAATTTTAGGTGTATACACTAGCCAATCCTGCAACTTTGCATTGCATGCAATTGATAGTCTTTGCAGCAGGCAAAAAAATGCTATCAATTCAAAATGGTTGTGATTCATCAAAAACCGAGATAGGCCATTGTAGAGGATCCTCACGTGACCCCACGAGCTCAAATAGATCAATCAAATGTGTTATGGATTGGAAGAAACAGTCGGTCAAAGTTTGACATTTTTTTAGACTCAGAGCACTTGAGAGATCGCGTTGGTAGGGTATGACGCTCGATGTTCTGACGCTTTGAGATGCATGAGAGGAGCATGCCTAGCATAAAACTACCCATGCGGACATTCTCATGACGTCGGTTTGTACACACAATGAACCGAATCAATTCTAACCAATCTTGCAACTTTGCATTGCATGCAACTAACGATTTTTACAACAAGCAAAAAAATGCTACCAATTGAAAATGGCTCTGATTCATCAAAAATTGAGATAGGCCATTGTAGAGGAACCTCATGCAACCCTACAGCTTCAAACAGATTGATCATATGTGTTCTGGATTGGAAGAAACAGTCTGTCAAAGTTTGACATTTTTTTAGACTTGGGGCACTTGAGAGATCGTGCCGGTAGGGTATGACTCTCAACATTCTGACGCTTTGGGATGCATGAGAGGAGCATGACTAGGGTAAACATTCCCACCTGGACACACTCGTGATGTCGGTTTGTACACACAATGAACCAAATCAATTCTAGCCAATCCTACAACTTTGCATTGCATGCAACTGACAGTATTTGCAACAAGTGAAAACATGCTACCAATTGAAAATGGCTTTGATTCATCAAAAACCAAGATAGGGCATTGTAGAGGAGCCTCACGCAACCCCACAAGCTTAAACGGATCAATCATATGTGTCCTGGATTGGAAGAAACAACTCGTCAAAGTTTGATAATTTTTTGGACTCAAGGCACTTGAGAGATCGCATTGGTAGGGTATGACTCTCGACGTTCCAACGCTGGGATGTATGAGAGGAGCATGCCTAACATAAACCTATCCACCTGGACATGCTTGTGAGATCAATTTGTGCACACAACGAACTGAACCAATTCTAGCCAATCCTGCAACTTTGCATTGCATGCAACTGACAGTTTTTGCAAAAGGCGAAAAAATGTTACCAATTGAAAATGGCTCTGATTCATCATTAAACTGAGATAGGCCATTGTAGAGGAGCCTCACATGACCCCATAGACTCAAACAAATCAACCATATGTGTCCTGGATTCAAAGAAAGAGTCCATCAAAGTTTGATAATTTTTTGGACTCAGAGCACTTAAGAGATTGCATTGGTAGGGTATGACTCTCAACGTTCCAACACTTTGGGATGCATGATAAGAGCATGCCTAGCATAAACCTATCCACATGAATGTGCTCATGATATCAGTTTGTGCACATGACGAACTGAATCAACTATAGCCAATCTTGCAACTTTGCATTGCATGCAACTGATAGTTTTTGCAGCAGGCAAAAAAATGCTACTAATTGAAAATGGCTTTGATTCGTCAAAAAGTGACATACGCCATTGTAGAGGAGCCTCATGCAACCCCACAGGCTCAAACAGATCAATCATATGTATCTTGGATTGGAAGAAATAGTTTGTCAAAGTTTGATAATTTTTTGGACTCCGGGCACTTGAGAGATCGCGTCAGTGGGGTATGACTCTCGACGTTCCGGTCCTTTGGGATGCACGAGAGGAGCATGCCTAGCATAAACCTCCCCACCCAAATGCGCTTGTAACGTTGGTTTGTGCACACAACAACTAAAATTTGACCATTGCGAGCGCGAGGGTGCTCTCACACCAAACACATATTGTTGTTTACATTCATATTGTTGATTTTTGTTGTTTATATTCTATTTATGATTACATAAGCAAATATTCATTTAAATTTATAAAAGGGCAGCCACCAAATACAATGAATACACAATAATGAATTGAATACAAGGAGTTTTGTATGATTAATTCAACATTTTAGAAATTTTATCAAATCATATTTCACGATTGTAATGTTTTATATCATATATTTTTGTTGTTTATATTCATATTGTTTATTACATAGACAAATGATCAATTAACTTTATGAAAGGATAGCCATGAAATACAACAAATACAAAATAATGAACTCTGTACACATTTATATATATATAAAAAAGCCATTTCTGCCAAGTCAATACAAGAATTACAAAAATGTGGCATATGCCATGTCCAAATAGATATACAATAAAAATGTATAATATATCTACATGTATTGGTCATTCTATATACAATAAAAATGTATAATATATCTACATTTATTGGTCATTCTATGACCAAACCTAACACTATATGATCCTAAACTTGTGGTGGATCACCAAAATCAAGCCTCTTCGATGCAGTACATGGCTCTGTAGATGGCTACAAAACCACAATTCGAAAGCCAAGTTCGAATTCTTTTGTAAAAAATATTTCAAAATTAACAACATAACTATGCATTTAACTATAATTTCTTTGCAATTGAAATGTAGATTACCTCATCAGCTAATCTAGGAGCTAATGTCTTTGCTCTTCTCTCCTTGTCACTCTTAGGAGTTTTCTTGAAGACATGCTTAAAAGGATCCACGTTATGGCCATACCGCGAAGAGGTCTATTGTAGATTAAATGTATAATTAATATAATGTACTAACATAAATATATCAAAAATACTTAAAAGCTATAATATAGATAAGAATGATGTACTGGTGCCTGAGATGCTTCTCCAATGGACTGAGGATGGCTTACCATCGATGGAGAAACTGTCGCTACTACCTATAAAAAAATGATCAAATATTAAATACAATTAATATAATGATAAGTATTGTAGGTTAAAAACAATAATGTAATATATCAAACAAAAGTGTACCAAATCCTAAGATGCCTCTCCAATGCATGGAGGAGGGCTCACCATTGATGAAACAACTATGGATATTTCTTGTATGAAAAAATTATAAGATTATAATATATCACAAGTTCACATGTACGCGTGCATATAATCATGAAATCAACAAAATAAAGTAGAGATACATACCTTTTCCCTCTCTTGATCCACAGGCGAATCAAGTGCATTAAACAAATCCACATAGCTTAATGGCCACTGTACATGTAAAATAGACAAAAAACACTAATCAATCTACAAATCCCAACTAATACTTGATTTCAACATTTTCAAACAAGTGTACAACTAGAAATGTGTTCAATTACCTTCTTCCCATGTTTTGGCATCTTCGAGGAATTATTTTTCTTAGGACGAGGCCTAGATGTGGAGGGGGTACCCTAAAAAAAAAATTAACATGAGATATTAGTACAGATAATATATTAGACTTAATTTAAAAAATCGAAAATGAAATGACTTGCATATTCCATAAAAACAATACATAAAAAGGGTTGTACAAAATATGATACCGTATAGCCTTGTAGGCCAAAATTGATCGCTGAGAGTGTGATGTCATCAATCTGGGACATTTGGTCCCCTGTCAACACCTACAAACCAAAAATTTGACCAAGCATTAAAGATAGTTAGTATATCTTGTAATATTTTTAAATTCAAAGTGTACTATTCTATTTTAACATGTTACAAAATTTATACCTCAGGCATCGAACTTGCAGTTGTAGGGATACCACTACTGCATCCTGAAATGCATATTATTTGTCTCAATTTAAATCGATGTATAAATTAAAATTCATTTATGTAATTACAAATTTAAAGTGACTGATACATAAAAGTCTATGAATTCAAATCAACACACCTGTGTCTATCGTTGATGGGAAAACACCATGTTCATCAACTCATCTGTCAGCATGAAATCCTCAGCCGTGTGGGCCTAACATCTACTCTTGCAAATCATGCACGAATGAGATGTGGATCCATCTACACCGATCGCATCATCTATCCCCAAGCAACTAACACACATATGTTGAATGGGCTCTCTGTCACCACCTGGAGCAACTAATGGCTCATCATCCAATACAATAGGGTGTGCTAATGACGTACCATGTTGGATGATGGTACTAGTCATTATTGTGGCCGCTTGAAGAGTCTATAGCTCCATCGACTCTTTCAACTCTACTGGGATAGCTTGATGCACCTTAGGTTTGGGTACTAGGGGGCGACGACTCTCTAGGGCTAATCACCTATGGGCTCTAGGTCTATGTTGGGCAAAGCTGCCACCTCTACAATGGAACTCTCTCATGTCAAAATAGCTTGGCTGCAAGTTGAGCACAAACTCACAATATACTTTTCTCAAAAAATACAATGGCACCTCATAATTATTACAAGGTGGATCATCAAAGACCATCCACCACCTCTGCCAAAAAAGATTCTTCATCTGCATATTGGTACACCAATGTATGGGAAACCTCTTTGCATTAAGAGGTAACAACTGACCAGTTTTAGGATCAACAAAAAGGGCACATATTTGTTGTTTACTAGTATTTTTGTTTTTCACTCCCTCGTATGATAACCCATCAACATAGTATTAACGACACCTATCCCTAAAGTTTCCCCATTTTGTAATTTATGTGGAAACAACTATGGCACTACTAGCTAATATTTCTAGGCTAGTGGTGAGGGATTTATGATGCTCAAGTTTGGATGTTTTCAATTTATCAATCAGCCTATTGATTTTAGACATATTTTGCCCTAATTGATTAACTAATTGCTCCCGTGTTTCAGGTGTGCAGTCAAAAGGAGGAATAGGGGGTGTATCTTGTGGGTTTTCAGGAGGTGCATTTAGTTGTTCTTGTTGTGGATTATCAAAATCTAGTTTTTGAAACAAAAAATTAAAAAACTTAATCAAAATTAATGAAATTAAATTCAAAATATAAAACAAATTGAACAAACGGGAAAGAAAGACAAAAATTAACAAAAACTAACCTTGATCCATAGTGTCTAGAGGAGAAATGTCGCACCCCATTCACGGTTTGGAGGAGAAATGTGGCACCCCATTCGCAGTTTGATGGAGAAAATGAGGAAAAAATGTGGTTGTCACGAGAAAATAAGATCCAGTTTTGTTTTGTTTTTAAATTTGACAGGTATCACATACGCAGTCCTTTAGGGCTTATTAGCGCGTACACACTAATTTTCCTAAAAGTAGCGCGTATGTGCTCATTTTCCAAAGGTAGCATGTACGCGCTCATTTTCCAAAAGGTAGTGCGTACGCGCTCACTTTCCTAAAAGTAGCACGTACGCGCTACCTTTTCTAGGCTCAGGAACAACGTACCTAAGCGCATACACAGTGATTTCAAATTTTATAACCGCGTACGTGCTACTTATTTTTCCATTTTGTTTTGGGTGGTGTCCACTTTTCTGACCACAATCTTTGTGCACATACCCCTATCATTAATGTTACAGTAATTTGGTCATAGATTTTTAGTGGTATATTTATCCTGGTATTAAGTGTTCAGTTGTTGTCATTGTGTAGTGGATATGTTACACTTAGACAAGGAAGTTTCTAGAAGATCAGTGTAGCATAAATTTCAATATGCAGGGAAGAGTATTTAATGCCCTAGTGGAAGAATATTTTTATTTGAATTGTGAAGAGTATGGTGTGCAGACTTGTCTATAACTTTAATGTTTTTTGAATAGTGTACTATCAAGTTTGCAAGTCCTTTGGTTGCTCAGTTGATGAGACTAGTTTTTGTAGTTCTTTGATAGTGAAAGTATCTATCAAACTGGTCCAAAATCTGCTTGGTGGCTTTTAGATATGTGAATTCAAGTATTACAATTTGGAGGACATGCTTATTTAGTTCATGCACTGTTCCAATTTGAAAGTTTGTTGATTCTTTTGTTTCACATGTAAATTATGTTGATTTGTGCTTTGGTTTGGTCAGTTTATGTTGGGCCTTAG
Source organism: Cryptomeria japonica (assembly GCF_030272615.1). NCBI lineage: Eukaryota > Viridiplantae > Streptophyta > Pinopsida > Cupressales > Cupressaceae > Cryptomeria > Cryptomeria japonica. The sequence goes on along the minus strand of NC_081414.1, from coordinate 609,016,404 downwards.
TGTTCTTGAATGAATTATCCTATCTGGATCATGCTTTTTGTTATGCATATGCATTGAAGGTTAAGTTATAATATTTTTGGGGTCTCACCATGTTGTGTGAAGATCCACATTTGGTAATTTGTATTGAAAGATGTTTTTGGGCCATCTAATTGTTGAAGTTTATTGTTTATCTAAATGTTTCATTTGGAATGAGCTTTAGAAGATGTGTTAGGATTTTTGGCTTGTTGGAATCAACTTAGAAGGATGTGTGATGCTATTTTTGGGTTCCCTCCTTTTCCTAGAGTGGATTATATTGGATATTATTGGTTCAGATGGCCTAAATTATGTAATTTTATGTACTTTGGCTTAGGCAAACTTAGTTGAGAGTTTTAATGAATATATTTGTATATAAGGATGAGAAAATGTGTGTGTTGAATGCATAGCTATATGGAATGTATTTTTTTTTATGCGAAGTGGTTGTAAATCATATGTAGACAGATTTGATTGAAAAGTTGTGTGACAATCTATTAAGAAGAGCCTTGACAATTTTAGGTTACAAATTTTGAGTTCATAGTTATTTGCCATGATATTGGAAACTTGCCATAAAGGTTCAAGGTCTATTTCATAATCAAGAGATCCCATTATTTTTCAATTCATCTATTCCTATCGGAAGACAATGTGGCTCTCTTGTTATCTCTTTGTATCTTACCCTAAAGAAGTGAGTTTATCTAAGGTTGTGCACCTTAGTTAGCAAGTCCAGAGAAATGAGCTCCCTAGCCTATCGCCTATTTGTTGTAATCATTTATATCTATATTGTGAGTGTGATTTTCACTATGGTTTTTCCACATAAATCTGGTGTTCATTAGTTGGTTGGGAGCAAGGCACACCGGTGTTACAACAAAAGACTGAACAAGATTGTTGAAAGTGCAAATGTGAAGGTTGATGAAGACACTTCTAAAGAATCTAACAAATTGGCAGGATATGAGTTTGATGAACCAGATGATAGAAAAATAGAAGAAAAAATCAGAGAAGGAGAAGAAGAAAAGGAAGCTCAGGATGCTCTGACATCTACATCTAAGACACCAAGATATGTTTAGAAGAATCATTCAGTGGGTCACATTATTGGAGATAATAAAAAGTTATCATCACAAGAAGCAAAGCAGCTCAAGAACAAGTCTTGTTATGTTTACTTTCAAAGATTGAATCGAAAACAGTAGAAGAAGCTTGCAATAATCAGAATTGGATGAAGGCAATAAAAGAAGAGATGGATCAGATTGAGAAGAATTGGACATGGGAATTAGTTAACAAACCAGTAGATAATGATTTGATTGTAACAAAGTGGGTATTCCAGAACAAGCTAGATGAAGACAGAAAGGTCAGTTTGCAAGGGTTATACTCATATTGAAGGAAATGATTTTGAGGAGACACATGCCTTGGTTGTTCAGATGGAGGCAATCAGGATGTTTTTGGCTTTTGCAGCTTTCAAAGATTTCAAAGTCTATCAAATGGATCTGAAAACAACATTTTTCAATGAGGAATAGAAGAAGAAGTTTACATTGAACAACCAAAATGATTTAAGTTGAAAGATGATCTGAACATTGTTTTTAGATTAAAGAAGGCTCTGCATGGATTAAAACAAGCACCTAGAGCTAGTATGGAAGGATAGATAAGTACTTGATTGATCAAGGTTTTCAAAAGGGTTCGACTGACTATAATTTATATTTCCAAACTGATTCATATAAAATCTTAATTGTTTTAGTGTATGTCAATGACATTTTTTGGAGGAAATGAAGGTATGTACAAAAATATTGCTAATAAGATGCAAAAGGAATTTGAGATGTTCATGATTGGTAAGTTAAAATTTCTTTCTTGGTTTGCATCTAAATTAAAATGATAAAGGAATTTTCATTTCAATTTGAATCAAGTGGTCATAGGTGTACACACAGGTTTAGACTTCTCTAACCCAGACTTCTTTAACAATTCCTTAATATGTTTAGAAAGATGATAAGTCCCCTAAAGCAGATGAAAGTCACTATAGATCAATGATTGGGGGACTATTATATTTGACTACTACCGAACTAGATATCTTGTATGCAGTCTGTTTGGTGGATAGATTTTGACAAGAACCAAAAGAATCACATGTTGTAGCAGTGAAAATAATTTTCAGATATCTAAAAGGAACAAAAAAAGTTTGGTTTGTGGTACCCTAGAAGTTCAGATTTTTCTCCAACAACTTATACTGATGCAGATTGGGCCAGAAGTGTTAATGACAAGAAAAGTACAAGTGGTGGAGAATTCTTTCTCAACTCCCTATTAGTTGCTTGGTTAAGTAAGACATGGGATTTTATCTCTTTATCTACAGCAGAAGAAAGATATATTGCAGCATCTTCATGTTGCACACTAATTTTATGGATTAAGTGGACTTTGAAGGATATTGGTATAAAATTCAATGAACCTATTTCTTTTATATGTGACAATACTAGTGCAATAAACATTTCTAAGAATTCAGTCCAACATTCCAGAATGAAGCACATATCTATTTGGTATTACTTCTTGATGAAAAGGTGTTTGATAATGAATTAAAGATTGAGTATGTACCTACAAAAGAGAAAATTGTAGATATCTTCATGAAGGAATGTAAAAGATACTTTTGAGTATCTTCAATATAAGTTAGGGGTATTACCCCTCCCTAGTGTGAACTGATGTACATTTGGATGTGCATTAGTCTAGTGAACAACTTGCATATTTTTATCTGGACTGATGCTTGGGTGCTTCCTCATAGAGGGAGCAAGAATGTGTTTCTTTGGGGAGTTATGTCCACCTTTGTCCTTAATGTCAAAGGGGGAGAGATCTTGAGAGTTTATGACAGATCCATATTATTGTTTCAAAATGTTGTGCAGTTGCAGAATTGTGTAGTGAGTGTCATGTGTTTGTTGTTGATGAATGCTGTCATAAATGACAAAAGGGGAGATTGTTTTAGATGTGATGGTGATGATGTTGAGTGATTGTCATTGATGTCTCTAATATTCTTGGTATTAGTGACCTGGAATGTATTCTTGGAATCTTTGGTGCTCGGGAAGATGTGTTGGTAGATCAAATGTATTATTGGTGATCTAGATATTTCTAGTTATCAGATATGGTGTTGATCGATGGTATTCATGCGTATCTTGGTTCTATTATTTTTTTGCTATTTTGAGTAATGATGTTTGGGTCTAGATTAAGTCCCAAATTCAAGGATGTGAAGTGGCTTTTGGTGTAGCGTGCAAGTCATGTTTTAGGTTCAGAATTTGTAATGATTGTATCGTATTGATCTAACTATTCATGTGTTGTAGTATGGTATACTTGTCATTACTTCCCACTATCAGAATGTTTAGTGTCACATGTAAAAATTCATCTTTAAAATATCAATTAGAAATAAAGGGAAATCACGAATCCCTATCTAATCAAAGAATTCAAACAAACAGGCAATGAAATAACACAAATGCAAGAAACATGAATATAAAATAAATCAATTGAAACTCCCTATTTCGTGACTGCATATAATTTCCATTGTTCTTCTCTTCTCTATGGTATGATGGCTCTCAGATATTGCACTGGCAACCTGCAATTGACACAAAGATTCAAAGTTTGTGATTCAGAGTAATTGTCCAAGATTGAGGAGGATTGAAAATGGAGATTGAAAGGTCGAACAGATTGATCAAGAGGTGGAACTCAGGTGAGCTCAAATGAAAATTGATAGTTGAACTGTTGATTTAGAGGTGAAACATAATAGATTGAATAGATTAATTGAGTCAACTAATTGAGAAAAAACAAACTGAGGGAAGAAAAAGGGTGATTGGAGGAAAATAAAGAGGAGGAGATACTTAACTGATTGAAAGATTTTTGAGAGCTTTATTTAGAAAAAGCTAACTAAAAGATGGATATAGAGATTGGAGAGATAATGATTTAATTAATTAATTGATTGAATTAATTAATTTAGCATGTGCTTGCACTTTGACTTTGATTTCCAATTTGATCTTTGCATGAGATTTAATTCAAATAATTAAATTTATTTTGAATTCAATTTAGTATTTGAATATATTTAGAACTTGACTTTGATTTTCAATTTGATTTTTGAAATCATGCACATGTATTTGAAATTAGAAGAAATTAGAAAAATATGAATTAAAAGAATTATGAAATTAGAAAAATTAATAAAACTAAATGAAATTATAATTTGGAAATTTGGAATTAGAAGAATTATTTAGTTAATTAAATAATTTAAAGGAACTATTTAATTATTTAGAAATTGATTTTAATTAAATAATAAAGATTATTTAAATTAAAGGATCAAATCACAATTAATTAAATAATAAATATTTAATTAATATTTAGAAAAGGGTTGAATGATTAGATGATTAGAGATAGAAATTGAAAATAAAATTTATTTAAATAATAAAGATTATTTAAATTGGGGTATTAATCAGATATAATTAAATAATAGATATTTAATTAACATTAGAACATGGTTAAATTATTAAATGATGAAATAATAAGAAATAGAATGAATTAGTAAGATGGTAAGGAAATATGAAATTAGAAGAAGAAGATTAATTAACTTAATTAAAAAATTATTTAATCAATTAAAAGACTAATTAGTACATGATCAATGAAACATTATTAGGTGTCTACATTTTCCCCTCTTTGAGACAAAGTCAGAATGACATTGTTTCAAAGAAAATGAAAAAAAATTTGGCCCCAGTATGCCCCAGTGATACTTAGGGTGTAATGCCCCCTCGAGAGATTGTTTGTGCATTAAAGGTATGAATGATCTTTCGAAAAAAGAAGAATGTGAGATAGAAGAATAGTTAGTTGATTAGAGATAGACATAAGTGATGTGAAGATGATATTGAGATTGAATATGGGAGAATGAACCTTAGAATGAAATAGAATAAATTAGATGATAGAAAATGATTTAGAAAAAGATGATGAGAAAAGAATCAACAAACTAGCAATAAGAAAATGAGATGAAAATGAGAATGAATGATTCACGAACCCATCATTATTTATTGCACAATATATATTCATCACTAAGCCTTATTATTGAACAATGGAGCTTAGCACATCAGGGTATAAGGAACCAAGATGTAAAGATGTCTTATTGAAGAAACAAACACGTAATAGATAAGGAGTAAACCCTCCATTCTAGTTCACCAAAATGTCACATGTAAAAAATTATCTTTAAAATTATCAATTAGAAGCAAAGGGAAATCATGAATCCTTATCTAATCAAAGAATTCAAACAAACAGACAATGAAATAACACAATCAAATCAAAATAGGAATTATAAAGTAATTCAATCAAAACTCCCTATTTCGTGACTATGTATAACTTCCATTATTCTTCTCCTCTATGTGGCATGGTGGCTCTTAGATATTGTGTTGGCAACCTGCAATTGACACAAAGATTTAAAGTTCGTGATTGTTGAAATGGAGATTGAATGCTCAATTTATAGATTTTTGGAGAGGATTGATTGAAAGGTGGAACATATTGATCAAGAGGTGGAACTCAGGTGAGCTCAGATGAAAATTGATAGTTGAATTGCTGATTTGGAGGTGAAACAGAATAGATTGGATAGATTAATTGAGTTAACTGATTGAGAAAAATCTAACTGAGGGAAGAAAAAGAATGATTGGAGGAAATAAAGAAGATGACAAAGAAAGCTTTATTTAGAAAAATCTAACTAGAAGATGAAAATAGAGATTGGAAAGATAATTGAATTAATTAATTAATTAATTGAATTAATTAATTTAGCATGTGCTTGAACTTTGACTTTGATTTTCAATTTGATTTTTGCATGAGATTTAATTCAAATAATTTAATTTATTCAATTTAGTATTTGATATTTGAATATATTTAGAACTTGACTTTGATTTTCAATTTAATTTTTGAAATCATGCACATGTATTTGAAATTAGAAGAAATTAGAAGAATTTGAAATTAAATGAAATTAGAATTTGGGGATTTGGAATTGAAGAATTAATTAGCCAATTAAATAATTTAAGGAAACTATTTAATTATTTTAGAAATGGAATTTAATTAAATAATAAAGATTATTTAAATTAAAGGATTAATTCATAATTAATTAAATAATAAATATTTAATTAATATTTAGAAAAGGGTTGATGATTAGATGATTAGAGATAGAAATTGAAAATAGAATTTATTTAAATAATAAGGATTATTTAAATTGGGGAATTAATCATAATTAATTAAATAATAAATATTTAATTAACATTAGAACATGGTTAAATGATTAAATGATGATAGAATTGAAAATGGAATTAATTAGTAAGATGATGAGGAAATATGAAATTAGAAGAATAAGACTAATTAACTTAATTAAATAATTATTTAATCAATTAGAGGACTAATTAGTACATGATCAATGAGACATTTTTAGGTGTCTACATTTTCCCCTCTTTGAGACAATGTCGAAACGATGTTGTTTCAAAGAAAATGATTTATTCTGCCCTAGTATGCCTTGGTACCACTATATAGTGTAAATATGCCCCCTTGGAAAAGGTGGTCAAAAAATTCAAAAATTGAGACCATATTTTCGATATCAGTATAATGAGAAATCGTGTGAAGTTTCATTCAATTTCGAGATCGTTTGAGTAGGCTACAAGTTGTTTGAAGCTGGCAGGGACCGTGGGCATCGAGGTGTCAAAAAACCTTAATTTTGACCTATAAATAGAGATTTTAGGTTTTCATTTGCTCATTTGCAATTTGGTAAGTTCTTGGTTTTCTTTGCTAATTTTGTGCTTTCATGCAAGTATTTGATCATCATGGTTGGTTATAGAGCTCAGTTGCACCTGTCTGACCAAGTACGATCATATCAGAGACCTCTTGTGACTGGTGGCATGGTATTTTTCCAAATTTTTACCTATTTTTGCTATTTTTCAAAAAAAATTGTAGTGTCCAATTTTTCCTTACGTCATGCATTAGCATGTCGATTTTTACGCATTCGCTCTTAACATACTGCATTTGCTTTAAGTGTTACACATACGCTTTAAACGTTAAACATTATCTAGTTTCTTCATGCATGCGCTCATTTCATTACGCATTTGTTGTAAATGTCATGCATAAGCATTTATTGTACCGCATTAGAGCTAAATGTCATGCATTCATTATATGTAAAGGTTTTTTGTCATGCGTCTGATAATTTATTACTTTCTCATGATACGATATCTGATATTTTGAACATTTTCTCTTTGCAGGTGAACATTGGAGTGCTATACTACCGACAAAGTAGACCCAGTGGACTTTATCTTCGTGTCGATTTACTTGATGAGGAGATTGAGCATATTTGACAGCTTGGTTTATATTGGCCAACAGGGCCTTGTTTACAACTTTGATAGAGCGATGACATTCCGAGACATGTTCTTTTCATCTTCCTACTAGCGAGGCATCCATTACCTTAGAGGTGTATGGTGTATTCTGCATATTCCTATCCATGGTGAGAGAGTTGTGTATGACCATGACGATGGCATTGCTGGATTGTGTGCCCTTTTTGAGTGTGAGATACATGATTTGCAGGTGTTCAAGATGATATCCCTTGGGCTTGATTAGATTACAATGATCTAACTATTGTACTATGCAGTGTTGTTGGTGGTTTGTTGATACCTAATAGAGGAGGTCATGGATTTCCCGTTGGATGGGGTAGAGTACTCCATGATATGATTGTGCATTGATGAGTATATGCATGGGGTCTGTGTCTTCTAGCCATGGTGTATTATCAGATGCACGGTATTGTATATCTTGGATATTGGTCTATCAGTTGCGGTGTGACACTGCTCCAGACTTGGACATGAGAGCACATTTCTATTTTGAGACCTGTCATCCATGTTGATTTGCAGCCTGGTGAGCCTTATGCTTTTAGGTACATAGCGGGTATCAAACACAGGGGTTCAAGTAACACCTTGTATTGGAGACACCAGCTTGATATTATATAGCATTTTATTTGGAGACCATACTTAGATTGTCCTAGTTGGGTAGATGATGCAGTGCACTTGCCTTTCCATCAACAATAGAGATATCTTATTGGTAGGACATTCGAAACCCAGCGGATTATTGAGATGTCTCTTCCAGGATGGCTACTGAGATAGTTCAGGGAGATACAGGTTACACTAGTGGTTACTGCTTATTTTGCTCATGTATCTTGGGAGGTATCTGATTGGGGGGTATGTTTACAGCCACATGTCGCTTCTATTAAGTTTGATTCTCTTCAGCCATTACTTTGGGATTGGGGTAGAGGTGCAACGGATCCAAGGACTACGTCGGAGTATGATGCATGGTAGGCCAGACATAGGCCTATTCCACTTACTGATCTTGTTGTTCCGATTACAGCACAACATATTTGACATCCTAGACAGCGGCTGAGGATAGACATGGAGGAGAGAGTTGGAGGAGGAGAGGGGGGTGGATTAGCTGATGAGGGAGATGAGGGAGGAGACGAGGGAGGTGGAGGAGGACAAGTGGGTGACAGGGATGATGATGATTCGTAGATTATTAGAGCGCGGATTCATGTCGGGTTCACCAAAGTGTCGTATATAAAAATCCATCTTTAAAATATCAATTAGAAGTAAAGGGAAATCGTGAATCCCTATCTAATCAAGGAATTCAAACAAACAAACAATGAAATAACACAAAAGCAAGAAATAGGAATATAAAATAAATCAATTGAAACTCCCTATTCAGTGACTGCATATAACTTCCATTGTTCTTCTCTTCTCTGTGGTATGATGGCTCTCGGATATTGCGCTAGCAACCTGCAATTGACACAAAGATTCAAAGTTCGTGATTCAAAGTAATTGTCCAGGATTGAGGAGGATTGAAAATGGAGATTGAAAGGTAGAACAGATTGATCAAGAGGTGGAACTCAGGTGAGCTCACATGAAAATTGATAGTTGAACTACTGATTTAGAGGTGAAACAGAATAGATTGAATCGATTAATTGAGTCAACTGATTGAGAAAAAGCTAACTGAGGGAAGAAAAAGGGTGATTGGAGGAAAATAATGAGGAGATAGTTAACTGATTGAAACGTTTTTGAGAGCTTTATTTATAAAAAGCTAACTAAAAGATGGAAATAGAGATTGGAGAGATAATGATTTAATTAATTAATTGATTGAATTAATTAATTTAGCATGTGCTTGCACTTTGACTTTGATTTCCAATTTAATCTTTGCATGAGATTTAATATAAAATAATTGAATTTATTTTAAATTCAATTTAGTATTTGAATATACTTAGAACTTGACTTTGATTTTCAATTTGATTTTTGAAATCATGCACATGTATTTGAAATTAGAAGAAATTAGAAAAATATGAATTAAAAGAATTATGAAATTAAATGAAATTAGAAGAATTAGAAGAATTAGAAGAATTGATGAAACTAAATGAAATTATAATTTAGGAATTTGGAATTAGAAAAATTATTTAGTTAATTAAATAATTTAAAGAAACTATTTAATTATTTAGAAATTGAATTTAATTATATAATAAAGATTATTTAAATTAAAGGATTAAATCACAAATAATTAAATAATTAATATTTAATTAATATTTAGAAAAGGGTTGAATGATTAGATGATTAGAGATAGCAATTGAAAATCAAATTTATTTAAATAATAAAGATTTCTTAAATTGGGGAATTAATCATAATTAATTAAATACTAGATATTTAATTAACATTAGAACATGGTTAAATGATTAAATGATGAAAGAATAAGAAATATAATGAATTAGTAAGATGATGAGAAAATATGAAATTAGAAGAATAAGATTAATTAACTTAATTAAATAATTAAAGATTTATTTAATCAATTAGAGGACTAATTAGTACATGATCAATGAGAAATGTTTAGGTGTTTACATTTAGTGTTGACCTATTTTACATCTCCGTCTTGGCTGACTTGGAATATTATGCTTCTCGGAGACAGTATATATATGAGAATGATCTAGATGAGTTAGATATAGAAAAAGTGTTGCATTGTTTTGAAGATATGCAAGATTGGAAAGGAAAGATCTTACTATTGGTGATATTTGATAGTGTGTTGGTGTTGAGGCACCAAAAGCAGTCTGATTTTGCAGATTGTGTTTCAATGGTGGATTATTTCTTTCTTTCTTTCTTTCTTTCTTTCTTTCTTTGACAGTGAGCATTTTTTTGGGCAGTGAGCATTCTAGTAGTTAAACCTATAATGCTCACTACAGGTTACTTCTATTACAAAAATTGAACAAAATGATTACTTTTATTACAAAAAATTGATTTAACCATAGTAGATAAACCTAGTATAGCTAATGTTGTAGATTTTCTCTCTAGACTCTCAAATATAGAATCTGAACTAGTAGTTTTAGATGACTCTATTTTAGATGAGAACCACTTTTCTTTGTAGGTGTAGAATCTATGGTATGTTGATATTTCCAATTACCTTCTGTCAATAAGGAAAACTCCATATTTCTCACCTAGAGAAAGGTGTTAGCTAATTGAAAAGATCTTTCCATATTCTTGGATATCTAGTTATCTATTATATAAAAGGCCTAATAATATGATGAGGAGATGCATCTAGAAAGATGAAATCCATGACATCCTCCATGCCTACTGTATACAGTGAAAAATGATGATGATAAACTTATTGTAAGACCACAAAGATCCAACCACAATAAAACCCTAGTTCTACAACCAAACATTCACCATACAACAATGAAGATACCTAAGAACATGCAAATCAACAAATGAACAATATTACCATTCACATGCCAAGTAGGGTTTCAATCTCCATTGAAATTGTTTAATATATTTTCTCTCAAATTTTGTACATGCACAAGAGCTCAATGAAGAATGGATTGTGGTTGAAGTCGCTTGATCACAAGAAAGCTTGATTGCATAAGGTAGACGCATTAGGGTTGATAATGATGAAAGTATCCTCTTATATAGAAAATTCTTTAGAAAATGGATGAATAAGATTAAGAGATGAAAGAAATAAATGGTCGGCTAGGATTAAAGGGTAGGTAGAAGAAAATATAAAATAATAAAGGGGGTAGGTAGAGGAGGATTAAGAGATAAGTGACATGTGTCATAGAGGAAAAAGCTAATGAATTAAGTATAAAAAATAAAGATTTATTTAATTAATAGAAGAAGTGGGGCTAATTATATAAATAAAAGAATTTAATTAATTTAGGAGAAAGGTAATTTAAATAAATAAAAATTATTTATTTAAAGGGGAAAAAGTCTAGAAGAGTGTAAATGAATTAATTAAATAAATAAGAATTTATTTAATGTATAGAAGACTTAGGATAAAGTAATGAAATAAAAAATATTTATTTAATTAAAGAGGATAATTTTAGGTGTCTATACCTACCATGATGAATACTATGGGGGATAGTTTTTTGCCAAGAGGACTACTCTAAAGGTAAGAATTGCAGGTTATTACTAAAAAACATTGCATCAAGATTCAGTCAAATCCATAGGGCATTGTGATAGATGTTAGCAATAGATATAGAGATAGAGATGGAGAAACAAAGACACGCACCCACACACACACACACACAATTAAGGAGACAAAGTGAGTTAGAGACTGGAAATAGATGTAGTAGAGAGAGGGGGAGAGGAGAGAGGGGAGATATCTAAAAGAGAGGAAACATGAGGTAGAGATGAGAGAGATGTAGAGAGAGATATTTAAAGGGATGGAAGAGAGAGAGATGGAGGGGTAGGTAGAGAGATATGAATAGAAGAGATAGAGAGAATTGGAGAATGGAGGACGGAGACATGAAGAGGTAGAGAGCTCCATACAGAGATAGAGGGGAGAGGTAGTTAGAGAGAATGAGGGGAGATATAGAGAAGTAGAGAGGGATGGGCAGATGGAGAGAGGAAGAGATAGAGGAAAATTATTGATATAAAGATATATCTAAAGGGATAAGGAGACAAAGAAAGGGAGAGAGATAGAGAGGACAAAAGCATATGTAGATAGAAATATATATATATACACACATATAAAGAGAGAGAAAGAGATGAATAGGGTTAGAGGGTCAAAGGGAAAGGTAGGTAGAGAGAGATTGTCATGCCCAAACTTTTGGGCAAAAACACAACAACATATTTTTATTTTTAATTTTAAACAACATAAAACTACTAAATACTCTATGATAAAGGTGAGATAAATAAGTTTATCTAAACTAAAGGTTAACTCATGAATTAAAAGAATGGTATCCTAAAGTTAATTTAATTAACTCAACCATTATAGTGTTAACATTTTTAACATGGAAATAATTCTCCCTAAGGGGTCATCGCCACTTTATTAATTTACCCAATAATTATTTAATTTTAAATTGCAAGATAATATTCACCCCTAGTCGTATTTAATTACTTCCGATATTAATAAAATAAAAATTAATGCATATTCCATTGATTTCAAAAATAATTAATTGAGCAAATGCAAATAATGTTTTTAAATTTGACTATTTAAGTTAACCAAAACAAATATAATAATTAACTAACAAATGACTTCACATTAATGTCAAATTTAATCCCCTTTAAATATTTCCAAAAACTAAATTACAAATGGGGTTACCCATTTCAAATTTGAAAAGGTTCCCCCCCCTTTATTATTTCCTCTTTTATTATTATTTCAATTCCTAACCCTAACTAGGGTTTCTAGTTTTAAATCCTTATGACTCCCCCATTTATTTTTATTATTTTTACTTTACTTTACCCTAACCCTATTTGGGGTTAGAGTTTTAATAAGCATTACTAACACATTTTATTTTCTTTTGCTTTTTTTTTCAGTGTGTGTGTGTGCGAGTGTTCATGGCGGAAGAGGCGGCATGAAGAATGCTGAGGAGTTTTCAAAGGGGGCAGTGGTGGTGGCCGCACGGCAGCTCGCGAGAACCAGTGTGGATACCCATAGTGGTAGCCGCAGTGCCGTCCACTGTGGCTATCCATAGTAGCAGCAGCAAAGCCGACCTCTGTGGATACCCATAGTGGCAATGGCAAAGCCGCCCACTATGGATACCCATAGTGGCAGCCACAGTGTTGCCCACTGTGGTTACCCACAGTGGCGGCAACGATGTCGCCCACTAGGGATACCACAATGGCAGTCGAGCCTCCACTGTGGTTATCCATGGTGGCGGCCAGGGTTATAGGGCAAGGTAAAAAAAATTTGAATGAAAAATTTTCATTCTCTTTTTTTTTTAAATATTTTAAAGGCAGTTTATATATATATATATATATATATATATATATACTAATGCACAGAATATCTATTTTGATTTAAATACTCTAATCTATTTAACCAGAATACATAAATGTTACAATTGTACAGACTTAATAATCTTTTTTTTAAAACCAGAATGTTAAATGCATGAGTACAGCTGATTTAAAATGTTGATGAGATGCAGCACAAATTTCATTAAATATATTTCTTTCAACAACATATTTGATAGATGCAAAATAGTAGATTTTTTTTTTAGAATATTTAATCATACATCCAAACATATTTATATAAATGTATTAATATACCTAAATCTGCATTTTTACTTTCTATTACACAAATTTAGGAATAGGTATAAATAACAGGACGAAAATTATTTAACAACTGGACTATTTCTTCCACATTCTTTTGGTAAATAAAATAGCAAGATACAAACTTTTAGAAGATTTAAAAACTAACATTTAAATGTATTCTTCTTTCTTCATTTTCTTTTCAAAACTATAGACATAAATAGTATTTCCCCTTTTAAATTTAACTACATCTCTAACACTTATTTCTGTTTGCAGATTAATATGAATATCCAAAATGAAACTACTTAAATATACAACTATTTTTCTTTCCATTTCCAACATGCATATTATTTATTATCTAATAAACATAAACAGATTTCTTTCCATTTTTTTTTTCAAGCAATAAATAATTACAAAGAAATAACTCAAGCCTTTGTTTTCTCTTTTTTTTTTTGAATGAACTAGTCAAGTAAAAATACATTTGTTTCATTATCATTTCCTTTACACAAATAAGAAAGTTACAAAAATCAAGCCTCTTCATTTCTACCAAACGAGGGCTTGTCAAATACATTTCTTTTTTTTCTTTTCTTGAAACTATATAAAATAAAATAGAATAGTTCAATAGTATCCCCTCCGATCTTTATTTTCCAAGCAAACCTGCAATAACATTTGTAGGTTGTGACCATGGAGGCTCACCTCCCAACCTAGGCTTACGTGAAGCCATCCTTGAGCTAGGAGAACCAAGGCTAAATGGGTTACACACAAGCAAGAAGAACTCGCAATAGAAGCACTCCCAACCCAAGGATAAACAAAGTCACTTAAGTAACTATTTCTTATGGGATGAAGGTGGACCAAGTACCTAGAGGAGAAATCTATAAGTAGGAGAACATAATGTCTTTGCAAGGCTACCAAGTATATTATACACAAGTTCAAAATTGACCCAACAATACCCTTATGTCCCCCATGGCATACAAGCACAAATCTCCCCTTATGACCCCCAATTTCATAAACATAAAAACACTATCCAGCAAGGGTCACATACCCCTTGTATATCACTCTCTTCCAAAGAGAGTCTCTACAATCTTAGGCTACCAAACAACCCTTCACCCCAAGGCTACACTACCCTCTCAAGGGTGAGTGTGGCCTTAAAAATCCTAAAACAATAAACATGATACAAGCAATGCAAAAGAAACACAAGTAGAACTCAAACATCTTCAATGACTACAAAGAAACAACTAAAGAAAACACATACAATCTTTCATATACAATGCAAAACATAAAAGGAAGTATTTCAACCAACCTTAAAACCTACAAATGGAATGAATAGAAGTTGTAGGAGAGCTGCCCAATCCAATAATCTTTTCCTTCTCAAGACTTAGCCAAAAAATTTCATACCAAAATTCCCAAACTTCTCAAGATTCTGTCTCCAAAAATGGAGAGTGGGTGATCAAAATTCTCCCTCTCAAACCATTCCCTAAGAAGACACTCCTCACTCTTTCCAATCCTCTTGGGAAGGGTGAGGGATGTTCATAGGTTGGTCTTCCCAACACCTTACAAGCTCTCTATACAAGGCACCCTAAATAGGTAAAAGAAAATGGGGAAGAGTAATATCACTCATTAGAAAGGTTGTCTAACCTAGGTAAGATCCTCAAAATTTGAAATTTGGCCATCTTGAAAAACTCAACTTTTGAGGTGACTAGATAGTCACCAGGGAGTGGACACGTGGCTAAAATTGGCCTTCACCCATATGTATAACATATGGCCCATTAAAAATGCCCCTAACCTACCCTTGGGAGTTAGTTTAACCCTCTAGAAACTCACCCAAAGTTTACCTACGGGTCAACCTTGAGTTGACCTTTCTAATGGCTCCCTATCCAAGACTTTCTTGGGACCATACTAGGATAATTGAAAAATGCATTGGTAAAACAAATTCCTTCCAAGGGACATGTCACTGCCAACTCACTTTACAACACATGTCAAGTGACACCACAAAATTACACATTACTTAAATACACATGGCAATGTCCCTTTTTGGAATTATTAAATTTAACAATTTCAAATTGAAACACACATCCAAGCATAAACATTTACAAATTAAAACACATTTACACACGAGGTGTTGTCTCTCCAAATAGACAACCCTTGGCTTCACAAACGCACATAGGTTTAGGCTTGATTCTCCAAATAGTTTCCATGGTCACATGGATCAGTTTTCCTGCACATCTCACTTTGCACATTAGTAATTCCAAAAATCACATATAATATTATCATATGAAAAGAATACAATTCAAACATTTGCACACAAAATTTCAATTATAATAATCAAGTTTCCAATTATCCAATAAAATCCACATAAAATAATCTACTAAATGGCATCATCATAATTATCATGAAATTTAATCATTTATAAAGCATGCATCCATAATTCCTAGCATCAAAATAAAGTATTACAAATCATAGATAAATGGCATACACCATATCAATGTTATCCAATCACTGGATCATATAGAATCTATGTCCATAATGCATCAAAATAAAGTATCAATAATAGGTCCAACGTGAAAATAACTGAAATGCTATGACGGCTCAAGGTAGGGCCTCACAGAGATGAATAAAGGGAGAAGTAGGTAGAGAGAAAGAGAGATGGGAGATAGAGAGAAGTAGAGAGGAGAAGAGGGAGGAATGAGTGTTATCTAGAGAAAATATATAGAGAGAGAATAGGAGGTTGGGAGGGTCAAAGGGAGAGGTAGGTAGAGAGAGATAGGGAGACAATGGATAAATTGAGAGGTTGTTAGTAGTTGTTGTCATTGATACTGACTACAACTTGTGTGTTTTCATTGATGATATGTATAGTATGATGATTGTCAGAGTATGGGGAGATTGTTGTCTAATGGATGATGGTTATTGATGCTCTGTGTTATGGATATCCACCTTCTTTATGTTTGATGTCTATACTCAATATGATGTGTTGATGCTAATGATGATGCTGATAATGTGGTTAATGAAAAATATGGTATAATGGTGATCACATCATATTAAGATGAAGATGAGATGCATTGACATGTGGAATATTAAGATGAGTATTAGATGCATTGAGATGAGGAATAATAGGTTGAGGATTAGATTTGAGATGAGGATTATGAGCATGATGGTGATTTCATATTCAGATGTGATTATGAAGTATTAAGATGAGGATAAGAAGAATGGCAATAAAGTGGATATGATTCTGATGATCTTGTGTATGCTACAAGATGATGATTTATGGTGTTTTTGAGACATTCTAGTCTTTGGAAGATTGATGGTATAAGTAATTATAGGAATGTATGATAAATATAGTCTAGAATATTGCTATGCATTCCTCCATATTTGATATTATGGTCTTCTAAATTTGAACATAATATGCGTGTTTTGTGGATGTTTCACTCTTATCTTTTCAAGTCTGAGGTATTACAACTAATGTGGTTGGTAATTGTTGGTAATCTAGTTGTCTATAAGGATTGGTCCAAAAAATGCTCTGCATTGGTTTTTTTGTTGATGTGGATTGGATGACATGCTTGTAATGTTTGTGTTGTGTCTCAAATCAAGTTTCAAGATTTGAAGCATTCTTCAAGAATAGATAATAATGTACTATATCTTTTGGTAATTTGGAATGAAGATTCTTTATATTTGTTTTTGTTCAACCATCATGTTTTGATCTAATAGTGAAAAAAAAAAAATTGGGCATATCATTAGATGTTTAAGGAATATTTTTATGTTCTTTGCATGATGTTAAGTGATCTATTTGGTGCCACATTTTGTCTAATGTTGTTGGCAACAATAATGAGGGAAAACTAAAAGGGGGAGTGAATAAGTTTTCACGGAATCTGACAATTTAAGCACAACTTCATATCTGATCAATTGCGGCAAGAACAAAGATAAGCACAATAACATCAACACTCATAACACCAATATTTTGATGTGGAAAACCTAGTTAATGTGAAAACCATGGTGGGAACCTACCCACAATAAAATGATACTCTGCAGTAGTATGTGAAAATATTACAATGGGGAATGTGCATGCATTCAGGTAGACTGCCTAGAGCTTAGTACTCAAAAATAAGGAGGGATACAACCCAAACGAAGGCTCACTACCTTACAAAGATGGAACAAGAATCCAGATTACATGAACTAAAATAATAGCATCTCCAAATGCTTGATGACAGTTCCAGTTAAGCACATTTGTTTGCTCTGCAACACTCTTTTCTCTACACTTCTCACCAAAAGATTAATTTGCTTATTTACACATAAACCACTCTCTGATAATGCAAACACAACACCCATATAAAAATTACATGAATATGAAACCTATTTATACAAATAATCAATCTTAACTTCAAGGTCAGCTCAACCCTTAAGACCTAATTACAAAATTACATCACACAATACATAGATCAACTACTGAACCAATACAATTCCATGACAACATATCATGGACCCAAATCAAATCCACGAACACGCAATGCCACCAAAAATATCTCCAAGATCATCTGCAACATGCTACACCACCAAAAAAGTTGCATAACACAAACAACATCATTGGAACCATAAGTTCCTTAATAACATGCACAATGATCAATGTGGACCAACAAAACAAATAGGACATGATTAGGAAAAAAAAACAAGCACTTTAGAACCATTTGCAATAGCTACACTGACACCACTTAATCAAATATTCATCGATCAACACGTTGATACTCAAGAAAACTCAACAACAGCAACTAGGACTAGAAAGATAACTTACGGAGCACCAAATCACAAACCATCTGATTTGAAGATACTGTTGACTCTAAATTTTACTCTGAAATAAAATAGCCTTATGGGAAATTTTGTGATGGGGGACCACAATTGTGCGAGACTCACTAAATGACCTTTGGGTTTAAGAAGCCAGCTCCTCCTTATGGTTTTGAGAAAAGGGGAAAAATGCAAAACTCAAAACAACAAGATCTAAACTACTGAGGTGATATGCCAGAGCATTTTTCTAAAAATATTATCACCATATAAAACCCAAAGACATGCAGTTTTAAAGCCCATTCAACATATCCGAATAGAACCACAACTAAGATACAATCAAGATTCCTTTGCAACATAAAAAAATATCAATCATGCATCCACTAGATAACAAGTGCAAAACATAGTTTAATTGGTAGAATCTTAGATATATATTTCCAAAGTTATTAGAATCACAATAGAAAGCATAGAAAAACCATCAAAGCATGCTGAAAAGAGGCATCACAAAGGCCGCAGGCACAATGTGATTAACCTTCTTCATAAAACAGTAATAGCTAAAAGGCCGAAATTCTCACTAAGAAAACTTAATTGTTTCTTTTTAAAGTTTTGAACCCCTATAATAGGGAAAAAACAAGCATAAATAGAGCCCAAGGCTCTACTTGTAAATCTCTGATGCTAATAGTAAACAAGATGAGAGGGGGGTGTGAATCATACAAACTTAATCTTCAATATATTCAATAGATTCAACCTCAGTAGCTTATACTTCTGAATATATAACCAAAATTGTAAAACATTCAAACTCATGAACAGATAACATCACAACACATATAACACCAGATTTAACGTGGAAACCCAAATAGGGAAAAATCACTGTGGGATTTCAGACCCACTAAGAAATATACCCTTCTAGAGTATGCTCAGTTAAAAGTAAATCTTGTTAAAGATTACAAACACATTGCTAGATGTGATCCAGTTAAGGGATTTCCCTCAGACTTGTTAGAGTCTTGCACTTTTTTAGAAGTGACCTTGTCAAAGGATTTCAAACACTCATTTAGAATGTTACCTTACTAGAGGGTTTACAAATAAGACTGTTAGGTCCACTCGGTTAAGAGATTTCTTGTCACTTATAAAATAAACAACAGTAATAAAATATATCTGCAACTTCACATCTGAAATGCTAAAGCAGATTCTTATTTGCTAAAAACAATCTTGTCATAAGACTTATCTAATCCCTTGATGGGCTTGTTGGGCTTCTCAATTTGTTCTTCAAAATATGTTCTTCAATCAAATCTTCAAGCTTTTGAGCTCAGTAAACATTCCTGTAGCATCAGTGTGCATATATTTGCCCGCATATAGTGTTTATCAACAATTCCTTATTTATAAACAATTTATGACTGCTTAATCTTCTTGATCACATTTCCCATGATCAATCTTAGCCATCAGATCATCAAACTTGACTAGGTTCAATGAATCCTTCGATCTGAAAATGTTTTACCTCGCCTTGGAACTTGTACTAGGTCATTGTGGTTCAATCTATGCTGTAGATCTTCCTCCTATATTTTCATTGTCATAGATTCTTAACAAACTTCTTGCTTGACAAACCAATAATTTATTCATCTCCAACTCATCAACATCCTTCATTAAATAATGCTTTTATCCATCCAATGTGATCTATTATAACTTGGTTGTTACTCAATTAATACTGAACTTTGTTCCATAGACATTCTGCCTTCATTAACCGATATCGATAACCTTAGGGTTAATCGACTAGGTACCTTAGGGTTTACCGACTAGGTTCCTTGCTCGGTGACATAATATAGTATTAAACTTATAATCTATTAGGATTCCCACAGATACTGAGAGGGGGGGTGAATTAGTATCTATCCGATGTACATAATTTCTTAACTTAAAACATGCAGAACATATTATAACAGTCTACTAGCATGCAAGAAATAATGCAATAAATAGAATTAAGAACATCCACATGAAAAGCACAACATAACACAAGGATTTAACAAGGAAAACCAATGTGGGAAAAACCTCGGTGGTATTTGTGACCCACAATATCCACTTATTGGCCAATAAGAGAATATTACTTACAATAGGGGCCTACACATGCAAGAAGGCCAACTGCCTAGAGCTCACTACTCAAATGGGAAGTCTCACTGACTTACAATGTGGATTATACAAATCCAATATCTTGTACTACTTTACAATAGCATCTATAATGCCTGATTCAGTACCGGTTGCTACTCTGCTTCTTACATAAACCCTTTACCCTATATTTCACATATATTACTTACATAACCTTATTCATTTCTTCCTTACAAAATGTCTACAATGATCTCTTTTATATATAAGAGTCATTTTACAACATGCCAAGTCGGCTTACAAATTTTTTTACAATAATAAATATAATATAATATAAAAAAATCATGTCGACCTCTGTGCTGGTATACTTCCTTTCTTTGTGTTGGTGTCGGTGTCTTGAGTGTCAGTGTAGAGTCTGATCGTTGATGCTGATGCACTAACTTGCTGGTGTAATGCCTTGCCGGTGCCATAGGATTGTAAGGTTGCCATCAATGACAAAACCTTCAATCACATACAATGTCTCATTGGAGTGTGCATATTGCCAACAATCTCCCCCTTTGGCATTGATGGCAACACTCATGAGAAATTTCAAAAGTGTATCAAAAAATGTGAAGTCCAAAAATGTGTGTGCTCCCCCTGAGCATATGATTCCTGTGATGTTGAATTTTCTCATTCCACTACTCCCCCTTTGGCATCAATGACAAAGGTTGTCAAGATGTTAGTAGAGTTTGTAGTTTCAACCTTGTAACTGGGTAGTTACAATTTGAAATAGATCCGCCAAAATCAAGTTTATACTCTCCATAAACTTTTTACTATCTCTTATTGCTATCTTTGTTCTTTTAGCTGTACCGATGAGATGTTGCAAATGCTCTGCCGGTGTTTTCTGTCCCTGTATTAGTGCCTCAGATACTTCCATAATGATGCTAAATAGTCCAATCTTGGACTCAGTTTTAATCTCAAATGCTTTGCCTTATTCACTATTCTCTCCTTTTCTCTTTCAAATTTAAGTAGTTCTTCCTCAAAATTTGTTATCTTCTGTTCAAAAACTGATAATGTAGTAGGTGAGTTAACAAAATTATCTACAAGTTTGTTGATTTCATCCTGTACCTTGCTCATCTTCTTATCAATATCTACAGTCAAAAAGTTTGTCTTATAGGTGTCTTTGTACAGAATTTTGTACTCTTTTAATAAATTACACAGTTCTGGTAGAAGTGTGTCAAAATCTCTAGTACACTTCTTTATCTGCTCATCAAAGAATCTTTGTTTTTTGAATTTCTACTTTGTCCTTCAATGTCTCTTCCTTTATTTTCTCAATGTTTTCTGTGATATATTTACATAAGGTATCAAGTTGTCCTAGAGAATCTTTATTGTCTATATTACAGTTAGGAGCAATTACCTTCAAAATTGGTATGGTGTCATCAATTACCTTATAAGCTTGTGAGCTGCAATCTGTTATCTTTTTAATTGAATCCAAGAGTACTTTAGTCACATTAGTTGATTTGTAGCCTGATGATGAACCAACATTCTGAGTACCACCAGTGGAAGTAACCAAGCTTGTATTGACCTCTGGTAGGTTTGTTTGTGTTTGCATTTCCTTAAGCAATGGTTTTTCTACTTCTCCAGTTGTCGGTGGCACTATTTCCTTATGAACCTGTTCCTGTTCGGGAGCCTTTTGCTCTGTTTGTTGCATTGTCTTAGTCTGAGTTTGAGTTTCTACCTTTTTCTCTTTGTCATCTGTCAGTTTCTCCTATGTGTTATCAGTTTGCTCAGCTACCAGAGGCTCACTAGCCATGTCAGTCTTATCAGCTGTATCTTTGTCTACCATAATGTTGATCTTTTGAGTATCAACATCTACTGTGTATAAGACTTCAGGATTAGGATTGACATCCTCTACATGCATACTTTCAACTATCGATTGATCTTTTGTAGCTGTTGTTTTTACTAGTGGAGTAATCAAAGGAGGTGGGGGTAAGTTGTCTTTAACCTTGATACTGGGTGGTCCACCAACTTTACCTTTACCCTTGTCTCTTTCTTTCTAATATACCTTTATAGGTTTGTGGCTTATGTATTCTTCTTATTTTTCTTTTTACACTAGGAAAATGTCCCATGCATTTTCTGTCTCCTCAGTCACCTCATTAACTCTTCCAACCATTAAAGCAATGTGCTGGTGTGCAGTAGAAAATACTGACTGGTTGGCTTCAGCAATTAAGTCATCAATTTCTTTGGGTGAATTCACTGGATATACAACAAGTAGCTTTTCTATCTTTATTTTCTTGTAAAGTTCTATTACTTCTTGTCTTCTCACTTCCAATCTTTTAAATAGTTCATCCGGTACTTCATTTACTACTTCCATAAAAAAATTCTTATACATATCCATATGCAATATAACACTGTTTTCTACTTGTTCTTTTTCATCAATTGTCAGAGTGTTATATATTTTCTCTATATTCTTCAATTTTCCTTCCTATGTATTTTCATTTAATAGTATATGAAGAGGGGACAAGTCCTTGTTTGTCCTCTTCTTCTTCTTGGGTGTCAGTTTCTTCTTCTTTGGTGTAGCCTTTCTTACCGGAGATCTCACTTCTTGTTGTTTTTGTCTTGTCCTCCTAGGTGAGGGTGTGGTTGCCGGTGAGGGATCTCTTTTCCTTAAAACTCTCTTGAAAGTTGCAAGCATGTCACTCTCCAAAGAAGTGCCTATCGGTGATAGATGAGTCTCAGGTTGTGGAGCTACTAACTCATCCTCTGTTATACCGGTTTTCTTTAAAACATCTTCTTTAATAGCCTTTGCCTGTCTGGAACCTCTTCTCACAAATGCCTCAACCTTTTTCACTCTTTTCTTAGATTGTATTTGGCTTTCAATGGTTTTTGCACTACCAAATACTTCTTCCTTAGGTTCTTTAGGGGCTTCCAGAAGTGCTTTAGCATATGTTTCAATTATATGATCATCTATTTCATAGCCCATCTTTGTTACCCAAACAATCCTAGGGATGATTGCTTCCATCCAGATCTCATCCTTCTTGATTACAAAGCATATTTCATCCTTATATTTGTCAACAATCTTTTGTGATAATCTGATTCTTTTCTTCATTTTGACCTTTAGTGCTTGAAAGAAATCATGGATATTGTTTTCCTTATCTTCTCCCATATTGTTGAATAGTTATGTTAGCTGTTTACCTACCGATATATCATATCCAAGTTCTTTGTAGCCTATACCGGGAACCTGTTTGGTTATATGTAACATCAGACATACTAACAGATTTCCAAATTTAAAAGTTCCTTTCTTGTCCTTCTTAATCTTTCCTAAGTTGTCAATTAATTCGTCCTTCAACCACTCACATACATCAATCTTTGTATTATCCATGACCATATCATAAGCACTCTTAATGCATAAACTTGAAACTGAATTGAGTCTATTTGCATGAGTAGCTTTATATCCTAATATCATGCTAATAAATCTCACATTAATATCTGTTACATCATTTACTCTTAAGGACCTTATGTCGGATGTGGCACCAGTTAACTGAGTAACTATCTCATTGGAAACCTTCTTGTTTTTGTCTGGCCTTTTACCAGTGGTTGGTAATCCTGTGACAGCATTCACAACTTCCTTAGTGATTTTGTGAATTGCATCTAACCAGAAAAATTCACCATGTACCCTGCTTAAGACTATCCCAATCACATCCTTGGGAAATTCAGGAATGCTAAGGATCTCTGTAAATCCTAGGGTTTCAATGATCTTGTGTTCATCTTTTACATTGCTAGATTCATCACATATGACAGTTTTAAACATGGTCTTAATCTCTTCATCTCATAATTCCTTAATGTTACAATGAATGTAAATTCTGGGGTCTTCAGCATAAACAACTACCTTAGGAATTTGAGAAAAAGAACCTAAGGTATCATCTTTCTTTTCCATCTTGGGAACTAATTGAAATATGGGCCTAGGTCTTTTTATAACTTCGACAATAGTAGGGTTTGCTATATATTCAATTGCAGAGGTGGATGCCATGATAAAATACCTTTTACTGCCTTCAAGATGGATGATTGCTTGAAGTGTTCTTGCCTCTTGCTCAGAATTCCTTAGCTCGGAATCTTCACGCTCTTCGTAGGTTTGAAATCTCGGTGAAATGAAATGGAGCCAAAACCTCAAATTTATAGTGTCTTTTTGCCATCTACCACATTAAATGCATGCCAGTTAAGTATTCACTTAACATTGTCTATCGGTAATAAGTGATATCCAACTTCTCATCTCTAACCGAGGGAATAATAGTACATGTGTCATTAGATTGCCAAACCCTCAAGGAAACTTTCTTCAAGTAGATGAAGAACTTCCTGCCGGTGGAGTACTGCTTTGTCCTACCGGTGAAGCATTGACTGGTTCTACCAATGGAGGAGTATTCCCAATATTTAGATCAGCTTTTCTAATCCATTGTTTTGAGAATTCTTGCTTAACCTCTTCAACCATTTCTTTACCTTTCAACCTAGAAATTTTGTCCTGCCGGTGAAGCATTGACTGGTTCTACCAGTGGAGGAGTATTCCCAATATTTAGATCAGCTTTTCTAATCCATTGTTTTGAGAATTCTTGCTTAACCTCTTCAACCTTTTCTTTACCTTTCAAGCTAGAACTTTTGTTGTCTACCGGTGATCCTTTACTTCTACAAAATTTTGCAATATGCCCAATCTTGTTACATGCATAAAAAGTTACATTATTCTTCTAAATAGCTTTCCCATAACCTATGTTGGTTTGTGTTTTGCATTGATTGGATAAATGTCCAAATCTTCCACAAACATAACATCTCACATTCATTCTACAATTTTCAGAGTTGTGAACAATTTTGTTGCATTTTGAACATTGACCAGTGGGTGTGTTGATATTCAGATAATTTCTAGATCTACATTCATTTGCTCTATGACCATACTTATTACAGTTAAAGCATTTTCCATTGAATTTATAAGCATTAGGTTGTCTTACCGGTTTGTTGTGATCCTGAGTATTTGTAGTACCGGAGCTTTCACCAACTTCAAAGCCAATTCCAGAAGTGTCACCTTTAGGTTTTTGATTCTTCAGCAAGGTGCCAAGTTCCTCTGAGCTTTTATTGAATTTTTCTTTATGTTGATTTGCAGTTTCTAGTTCTCTTTCTAAGACCTCTTTCTGTCTCATTAGTTCATTTGAGTCATTCTAAGTGTGCATCAGATCTGTCTTCAACATGTCATTTTCATAGCTAAGTCTTGTGTTCTCATTTGCTGCATCACTTAGTCTTCTGGTCAATTCTTCTTCATTTTTCTTCCTATCCTCAATCTCTTTACAAAATCTCATAGTCATATCCTACATCTCATTTTTTGTTGTCATGTTTTCTAGTTTCAATTTACTTATCTGATCATTAATTGATTCCTTTTCATCATTCTCATTTTGTATCTTTTCACAAAGTTCTCTTCTCTTATTTCCTGCAACAGTAAGATTCTCTTGAAGTGCTTGAATGATATCCTGAGCGGCCCTTAAATCATCTTCTAGTTTGATATTTTTCAATTTCTCTACATCATAGTCTGAAAGAGCTCCTTCAAGTTGCTTCATCAGATTTTCCATCTTTACCAGTGTCAAGATCTTCCTCAAGTTGTTAGGCTTTTGAAAATAGAGGACCAAGCTCTGATACCAATTGCTAGGATTCCCACAAATACTGAGAGGGTGGGGGTGAATTAGTATCTATCCAGTGTACAGAATTTCTTAACTTAAAACATGCAGAACATATTATAACAGTGTACCGGTATGCAAGAAATAATGCAATAAACAGAATTAAGAACATCCAAATGAAAAGCACACCATAACACAAGGATTTAATGAGGAAACCCGGTGTGGGAGAAACCTCGATGGGATTTGTGACCCACAATATCCACTTACTAGCCAATAAGAGAATATTACTTAAAATAGGGGCTTGCACATGCAGGAAGGCCAACTGCATAGAGCTCACTACTCAAATGGGAAATCTCACTGACTTAAAATGTGGATCATACAAATCCAGTATCTTGTACTGCTTTACAATCGCATCTATAATGCCTGATTCAGTACCGGTTGATGCTCTGCTTCTTACATAAACCCTTTACCCTATATTTTGCATAATAGGTCTTCCTTAATATTTCACATATATTACTTACATAACATTATTCATTTCTTCTTTACAAAATGTCTACAATGATCTCTTTTATATATAAGAGTCATTTTAAAACATGCCAAGTCAGCTTACAAAGATTTTACAATAATAAACAAAATATTGTTGGCAATATTGCATTATAACAAACAATGAAATATTGTTGGCATTTCATAAGGATATTGAGAAGGTTGTTGATGATTATGGATATAAATGATTAAATATGTTTACTGTCTTGATATTATTATTTTGTTATTGATGTCAAGAAATTGATTTTCTAATTCAGTATGATGTTGCCATATCTTGAGAAGTATGATTTAAAATAATATAAAGATGTCGGTAAAAGACACAAGAAAGATTATGATGAATAAGGGGATGAATAAGGTATTCAATGGGCAACTATTACCGAGTCAGACAATGATGAGATCATGATGTTTAGATTGTTTTAACATCATACATATGTTGTAAATTGTAAGGATAATACTATACCATGTTACCAAGCACAGAACCTAGTTGGTAAACCCTAAGCAACCTAGGCGGTAAACCCTAAGGTTATCGCTATCGGTTAATGAAGGCGGAATGTCTACCGAGTGAAGTTTAGTATTCACCGAGTTGTTACCAAGTTCTAATCGAGCTATAACAGAATGCATTAAATGTTTGCATGCATTATTTAATGAAGGAAGCTGATGAGCTAGAACTGATTTAATGATTGGTGAGTCGTGGATGAAGTTTGTTAATGAATCTAAGGCAATGGAAAGTCGGCATGAAGATCTATAGCACAGATTGAACCGCAATACCCTGGCACAAGTTCCAAGAAATGTATGCAAGTTCCAAGGCAGGGTAAAACATTTTCAGATCAAAAGATGCATTGAACCTGGACAAGATTGAAGATCTGATGGCTATGATTGATCATGGGAAATGTGATCAAGGAGATTAAGCAGTTACCTAATTGTTTATAAATAGGAAACTGTTGATAAACAATGTATGGGGGCAAGTGTATGCACAGGGATGATACATAGTGATTACCAAGCACAGAAGCTTGAAGACTTGTTTGAATAATAGAGTATAGAAGCCCAGCAGATAGACAAGATTAGTTCTATGTCTAGATTGTATTGAACAAATAGGAATCTGCTTTAGCATTTTAGATGTGAAGTTGCAGATAGATTTTTATTACTGTTATTTTGTGAAAGTGACATAAAATCTCTTAACCGAGTGGACTTAACAGTCTTATTTGTAAAACCCTCTAGCAAGGTGACATTTTGATTGAGTGTTCGAAATCCTTTAACATGGTCACTTCTAACAAGGTGAAGATCCTAACAGATCTGAGGTAAATCCCTTAATCGAGTCACATCTAGCAATGTGTTTGTAATCTTTAACAAGATTTGCTTTTAACCGAGCATACTCTAGAAGAGTATATTTCTTAGTGGGTCCGAAATCCAACAGTGGTTTTTCCCTATTTGGGTTTCCACGTTAAATCTAGTGTTATGAGCTTTATGATGTTTATATGCTTTTGAGTTTGCATGTTTAAGAGTTTTGGCTATATTACTGATATATATGTTACCGAGGTTGAATCTGATGTTTTTATGGATGATTAAGTTTGTATGATTCACCCCCCCCCCTCTCATCTTGTTGGCTATTGGATCTGTACTTATATTAAGTATCAGGACTATCAATTGGTATCAAAGCTTTGGACTTCTGAAGAAAAGTTTAAAGGCGCTTGAGTTAAAGATCCAAAGATGTATAAGAGGGATGCACCGAAGCTGAACAAGTCAAGTTTCTCTACATGGCAGAAAAGGATGAAGCTACATCTATCAGGAGTTGAGGAATATGTTGTATACTATATGGAGAATGATTTTGTTACACCGAGCACCTATCCATTGACTATGGAAGAGATAAAGGCAAAGCAAGAACATATTCAAGCAATGATTGAAATAACATCTACATTGACCAACTCAGAGTTTAATGATCTAGAAGGCTGCAATGATGCAAAGGCAATGTGGGATAAGCTCATATTAGTATATGGAGGAGATGAACATGTTCAAAGAACAAAAGTAGATAGTCTAAGAGGACAACTTGAATCTATGAGGATGAATGAAGGTGAGAACATAACTCAGTATAGTACAAGACTAAAGGAAATTGTCAATCAAATCAAAGGAGCAGGAGGAACTATTGAAGAAAAGGATATAACAAGTAAGTTGTTAAGAACCCTTCTACCAACTTATGCAATCCAAGTCTCTGCAATCAATGAATTGAGGTCTATACCTAATATGCCAATTTATTTAGATGCTACTATTGGTAAGCTACATGCATTTGAATTAAGTAATTTTGATAACAGTGGATCTTCGGTAAATAAAGTTGAATCTGCATTTAGTTCTTTTTATCTTGATGAATCTAATGATTACAATGAAAGAAAGTATAAGTACTCTGAAGGATATCACAATGCAGCAAGTGAAATATTTTGTAAGAACATGGAAGAAGTACACAAACTATATGAGGAAATCAGAAAGCAAGAAGAGTTTGAAGCACTATTAGAGAAAAGGTTACCGAGAGGAAAAGGCAAGTATAAAGGAAAACTACCTTTGAAATATTTCAATTGTGATAAAATAGGACATATGGCTTCTAACTATCCTGACAAAGATTTTAATGAAAAGAGAGATTATCGAGATGACAGACAGAAAGATATTCATTACAGAGGACACTGAGACTTCAGAAGAAGAGATAAAAAGACATGCTTAATAGCTGATGAGGAATCCAATGATGATAAATCAGATGATACAGATACAAAGGAAGTAGTTTATGTGGCTATCAAAGATGGATCAGATGAAGAAAGGTATGAAGAAAAAGCCCTAATATCTCACATAAACACTAATGATTCTTGGATTATAGATAGTGGATGCTCACATCATATGACAGGAGATAAACACAAGTTTGTTATATTAGAAGATTATGATGGAGGCTATGTTAGATTTGGTAATGATGCACCATGTCCGGTGAAAGGTAAAGGATCTATAACACTTCTTGACAATGAAAGATGCAATGATGTTTATTGGGTTAAAGATTTGAAATACAATTTGTTAAGTGTAGCACAACTAAACAACACATGTTACCGAATAGAATTTCAGAAAGGAATTGTCAAAGTTCATGACAAGAATGGAAAGTTAGCTGCTACCGAGACACAAACAAAAGGTAACACATTTCACCTTGACTCAACTCATAACAAGTGTTTGCATGCAAAGATAGATAATACCTAGTTATGGCATAAAAGGTTTTGTCATGTAAATTTTGATAATCTGATCAAAATAAGTAAGAAGCACCGAGTAAGAGGTCTACCAAGTCTTGAAAAACCTGAGAATGCTATGTGTCAAGGATGCCAGAAGGGTAAGATGACAAGATCAAGTTTTACAAGTAAGTCTTACACATCTAAGGGAATTTTAGATCTAGTGCACACTGACCTTTGTGGTCCTATGAAAGTTCAAAGTTATTATGGTGATAAATATTTCATATTATTTGTGGATGACTATTCAAGGATGATGTCGGTAATGTTTTTAAAAGAAAAATCAGAAGCTTTTCAAATATTTAAATGGTACAAGGCAAGAGTTGAAAATGAAACAGGAAGACAACTGAAATGTTTTAGATCAGATAGAGGAGGAGAGTTCACATTTGATGAGTTTAACTTATTTTGCAATGATCATGGTATTAAAAAATAAGTCTCTGCACCGAGAACTCCACAACAGAATGGAATAGCTGAGAGAAGAAATAGATCTATTGTGTATTGTGCTAGAACACTGATGATTGAAAAGAAGGTGCCACAAACATTTTGGAGAGAAGCAATAAGCATAGCATAGCAGTTTACACCTTGAACCGAGTACAATTGAAGAAAGGTACTTTGAAGACACCATATGAAATCTAGTATAATAAGAAACCTAATGTAAGTTATTTTAAAATCTTTGGAAGTAGGATGCTATGTTCACAAAGATGATAGAAATGGCAAGTTTGATCAGAAAAGTGAAGAAGGAACATTTCTAGGTTATTCTTCTAGAAGCAAAGCATTTAAATGCCTGATCAAATCATCTAACAAAATAGTAGAAAGTACAAATGTGAAAATTGATGAATTTGTAGAAAGAAATGATGAAATAAATTCCAAGGAACCAGAAGACTATGATGAATTTGTCTATGTTCAACCAAGAAGTCTTACCGAGAAGACTGTTGAAGAAAATGAAGAGAATATCTAGTTATCGAGTGATGAAGAAGATCATACAGAGCCTTCCGAGCCTGTATTAGCCAAGCATGTCAGAAGACATCATACACCAAGTCAGATTATAGGAGATAAGGATGATCTAGTGATGACAAGGAACAAACTGAGACAGAACATATGTTTGATATCTGAATTTGAACCGACAATAGTGAAAGAGGCATTTAACAATGAAGATTGGATAAATGCTATGACAGGAGATTGATCAAATCAAGAAGAATGACACATGGACACTAATCCCAAGACCAAAGGACAAGAATGTAATCGGTACAAAGTGGATTTTCAAAAACAAGCTAAATGAAAAAGGAGAGGTCATTCGAAACAAAGCAAGACTAGTTTGCAAAGGTTATGCTCAAGAAGAAGGAATTGATTATGGTGAAACTTTTGCACCTATTGCTAGACTTGAGGGAGTAAGAACATTGTTGGCATATGTTGCTTTCAAAAAATTCAAGGTATATCAAATGGATGTCAAATCTGCATTTCTGAATGGAATATTAGAAGAAGAAGTTTTTATTGAACAACCTGAAGGATTTGTTGAAGACAATAATAAAGATCAGGAATGTAAATTGAACAAAGCTTTATATGGTTTGAAACAAGCATTTAGAGCATGGTATGAAAGATTGCACTCTTATTTGATTAGAATTGGTTTTATAAGGACAAATGAGAATAGCAACATGTACATGAAGAATGATGAAAATGGAATACTGATCTCAGCCATATTTGTTGATGATATTATATTTTACGGAAATGACTCTTTATGCAAGAACTTTGGAAATGAAATGAGCAAAGAATTTGAGATGTCATTAATCAGTGAGATAAAGTATTTTATAGGTTTACAGATAATACAAATGAAAAATGAGATTTTCATTACTCAATCCAACTACATAAAGGAAATCTTGAAGAAATTTGGAATGGAGGATTCAAAACTAGTAAGTACTCCTATGACTACCAACAGTAAATTATCAAAGAATGATGAATCTGCATCTATTGATGAGACACTTTACCGATCCATGATTGGACAACTACAATATGTTGTTCACAGCAGACTAGACATAGCACATGCAGTAGGTATAGTTGCAAGATTCTCTGCAGATCCTAAGGAAACACACATGACAACAATCAAAACAATTTTTAGATACTTGAAAGGCACTGAGGATTATGGCTTAGTATATCAGAAAGGAAATGATTTTGATTTAAAAGTTTATACTGATGCTGATTGGGCAGGCAACATTGATGATAGCAAAAGCACAAGTGGAGGAGCTTTCTTTTTAGGAGAAAGACTAGTGAGTTGGCTTAGCAAGAAACAAGGATGTGTTTCATAGTCAACAGCAGAAGCTAAATACGTTGCTGCAGAATTGAATTGTACCAACATTGCATGGATCAAACAATTGTTGGAAGGTATAAATGAGAAAGTTAATGAGCTAGTAACTATATTCTGTGACAATACTAGTGCCATTAATATTTCAAAAAATCTTGTTATGCACCCTAAGACAAAGCACATCTCTATCAAATATCATTATCTTAGAGAAGAAGCTCAAGTGAAGAAAGTGGTGTTGAAGTGTGTTAGCACAAAGGAACAAATAGAAGATATCTTCACCAAGCCACTACCAAGGGACACTTTTGAATATCTCAGAAGTAAGTTAGGGGTCCTACCCCTAGCTTCTACTCACTGACCAAGTTCGATGAAAGCATCAATCCGATGACTCTATCAAATATCTTTTAGGAGTTGATGCTGCATTACACACTTTAGGATGTTTTCTAAAGGTGTACAGGAATTATTAGAGAACATTATATAGGGAATAGGAATTAAAGACAAAATGCTCTAACCGAGACTCAGTTGATACACAATAGCAGAAAAATCACTTCATACAGAAAGAAATTATGTTTTAGTTCTTTACTTTTTGGCATTGTTGTCAAAGGGGGAGAAGACTAACATCGGGGGAGAAGACTAAAAGAAAACTGAGAAAACTATAGATTGGAAAGAAGACTGAAGAAAAAAGGAGAAGTCTAATGTATGGGGGAGAGCATTTCAGCATTTCAGAATCACAGCAATCCGAATCTTTTTAAGGTCAAATAAATTGGTTTTGCCATCAATGCCAAAGGGGGAGATTGTTGGCAATATTGCATTATAACAAACAATGAAAGATTGTTGGCATTTCATAAGGATATTGAGAAGGTTGATGATGATTATGGATATAACTGATTAAAGATGTTTCCTGTCTTGATATTATTATTTTGTCATTGATGTCAAGAAATTGATTTTCTAATTCAGTATGATGTTGCCATATCTTGAGAAGTATGATTTAAAAGAATATAAAGATGTCGGTAAAAGACACAGGAAAGATTATGATGAATAAGGGGATGAGTAAGGTATTCAATGGGCAACTATTACCGAGTCAGACAATGATGAGATCATGATGTTTAAATTGTTTTAACATCATACATATGTTGTAAATTGTAAGGATAATACTATACTATGTTACCAAGCAAAGAACCTAGTCGGTAAACCCTAAGGTTATCGCTATCGGTTAATGAAGGCAGAATGTCTATCGAGTGAAGTTTACTATTCACCGAGTAGTTACCGAGTTGTAACCAAGCTATAACAGAATGCATTAAATGTTTGCATGCGTTATTTAATGAAGGAAGCTGATGAGCTAGAACTGATTTAATGATTGGTGAGCCGTGGATGAAGTTTGTTAATGAATCTAAGGTAATGGAAAGTCGGCATGAAGATCTATAGCATAGATTGAACCGCAATACCCTAGCACAAGTTCCAAGGCAGGGTAAAACATTTTTAGATCGAAAGATTCATTGAACCTGGAAAAGATTGAAGATCCGATGGCTATGATTGATCATGGGAAATGTGATCAAGGAGATTAAGCAGTTACCTAATCATTTATAAATAGGAAACTATTGATAAACAATGTATGTGGGCAAGTGTATGCACAGGGATGCTACATAGTGATTACCAAGCATAGAAGCTTGAAGACCTATTTGAATAACAGAGTATAGAAGCCCAGTAGATGGACAAGATTAGTTCTATGTCTAGATTGTATTGAACAAATAGGAATCTGCTTTAGCATTTTAGATGTGAAGTTGCAAATAGATTTTTATTACTATTATTTTGTGAAAGTGATAGAAAATCTCTTAACTGAGTGGACTTAACAGTCTTATTTGTAAAACCCTCTAGCAAGGTGACATTCTGATTGAGTGTTTGAAATCCTTTAACAAGGTCACTTCTAACAAGGTGAAGATCCTAACAGATCTAAGGGAAATCCCTTAACTAGGTCACATCTAGCAATGTGTTTGTAATCTTTAATAGGATTTTCTTTTAACCGAGCATACTCTAGAAGAGTATATTTCTTAGTGGGTCCAAAATCTCACAATGGTTTTTCCCTACTTGGGTTTCCATGTTAAATTTGGTGTTATGAGGTTTATGATATTTATATACTTTTGAGTTTGCATGTTTAATAGTTTTGGTTATATTACTGATATATATGTTACTGAGGTTGAATCTAATGTTTTTATGGATGATTAAGTTTGTATGATTAACCCCCCCCCCTCCTCTCATCTTGTTGGCTATTGGATCTGTAGTTATATTAAGTATCAGGACGATCAAAAATAATATAACAAAATCATGTCAGCCTCTATGTCGGTATAGTTCCTTTCTCTGTGATGGTGTCGATGTCCTGAGTGTCGTTGTAGAGTCTGATCATTGATGCTACTGCACTAACTTGCCAGTGTAATGCCTTGTTGGTGCCATAGGATTGTAAGGTTGCCATCAATGACAAAACCTTCAATCACATACAATGTCTCATTTGAGTGTGCATATTGCCAACATAATCAACAACATGTGTAGGATATCAAAACATTCAAAACAACATGATCTCATCATTGTCTAACTCGGTAATAGTTGCCCATTGAATAACTTATATCTCCCCTTTATTATCATTTTCTTTCTGTGTCACTTACCGACCCCCTAATACTCATCAAAACATACTTCTCAAGATATGGGAACATCATACTGAATCAGAAAATCAATTTCTTGACATCAATGATAAAATAATATTATTAAGATAGTAATCATCCTTCTTTAGTTATATCAACAATCTCCAACAACCTTCTCAATATCCTTATTGAAATTCCAACAATCTCCTTTCTATTGTAATGCCAACAATCTCTCCCTTTGGCATTGATGGAAAAACCAACAATTAAATGGTAATACCAACTTGATTTGTTCCAACTGATTCGGATTCAGATTGTTGTTTAGTCTTCTCTTGTTATCCTTGAGCTGATCAAACCTTCTCTTGAAGTCTTCTCCACCTGGCATTGGTTTTCTGTTATCTTCTCCATTTAGTCTTCTCCACCTTTGACAACAATGCCAAAAAGAAAAAGAGCTAATTCATGGTTTCTTCCTTTGTGAAGTGATTTGCCTTGTGTTACGCATGTATCATCTCAGTCTCGGTCAGAGCAACCATTTGTGTCAATCACTATTTCCTGCACACCTTTAGAAAAACCTCCTAAAGTGCGTAAATCGGCATCAATCCACAAATAATATTCGATAGAGTCATCGAATTGATGCTTTCACCGAACTCAGTTAGTGAGTAGAAGATAGGGGTAGGACCCCTAACTTGCTTCTAAGATACTCAAAAGTGTCCCTTGGCAATGGCTTTGTGAAGATGTCTGCTATTTGCTCCTTTGAACTAATATATTCTAGCACAACTTTCTTCTCTTGAACTTCTTCTCTGAGATAATGATACTTTATAGAGATATATTTTGTCTTAGAGTAGATTACTGGATTCTTTGAAATGTTAATGGCGTCAGTATTATCACAGAATATAGTTACTGGCTCGGTAACTATCTCATTTATACCTTCCAATAGTTGCTTGATCCATGCTATATTTGTACAAATCAATGTTGCAGTGACATATTCAACTTCAGCTGTTCATTGTGAAATGCATCCTTGTTTCTTGCCAAGCAAATTTACTAGTCTATCTCCCAAGAAGAAAGCTCCACCACTTGTGCTTTTCTTGTCATCAATGTTTCCTACCCAATCAGCATCAGTAAAAAATTTTAAATCAAAATCATTCCTCTTTTCATATACTAAGCCATAGTCTTCAGTGCCTCTTAGGTATCTGAAAATTCTCTCGATTGCTATCATATGGGTTTCTTTGGGATCTGCAAAAAATCTTGCAACTATTCCTACTGCATGTGTTATATCTGGCCTACTGTGAACAACATATTGCAGCTTTCCAATCATAGATCAGTAAAGTGTCTCATCAACAGATGCAGATTCATCATTCTTTGATAGTTTACAATTAGTAGTCATAGGAGTACTTACAGGTTTAGAATCCTCCATTCCAAATTTCTTCAAGATTTCCTTTTTGTACTTGGATTGAGTAATGAAAATCTCATCTTTCATTTGTAGTATTTGTAAACCTATAAAATACTTTATCTCACCGATTAATGACATCTCAAATTCTTTGCACATTTCATTTCCAAAGTTCTTGTATAGAGAATCATTTCCATAAAAAATAATATCATCTACAAATATGGTTGAGATCAGTATTCCATTGTCCTCATCATTTTTCATGTACATATTGTTGTTTTCACTTATTCTTATAAAACCAATCTTGATTAAGTAAGAATGCAGTCTTTCATACCATGCTCTAGGTGCTTGTTTTAGACAATATAAAGCTTTGTTTAATTTACATACCTGATCTTTACTCTTGTCTTCAACAAATCCTTCAAGTTGTTCAATATAAACTTCTTCTTCTAGTATACCATTCAAAAATGCAGATTTAACATCCATTTGATATAACTTGAAATTTTTGAAAGCAGCATATGCCAACAATGTTCTTACTCCCTCAAGTCTAGCCATAGGTGCAAGAGTCTCACCATAATCTATTCCTTCTTCTTGAGCATAACCTTTGCAAACTGGTCTTGCTTTGTTCCGAATGACCTCACCTTTTTCATTTAGCTTGTTTCTGAAAATCCACTTTGTACTGATTACATTTTTGTCCTTCGATCTTGGGACCAATGTCCAAGTTTCATTCTTCTTGATTTGATCAATCTCTTCTGTTATAGCATTTACCCAATCTTCATTGTTAAATGCCTCTTTTACTATTCTCGGCTCAAATTCAGATATCAGACATGTGTTGTGTCTCAGTTTGTTCCTTGTCATCACTGGATCATCCTTATCTCCTATAATCTGACTTGATGCATGATTTATTCTGACATATTTGGCTAATATAGGCTTGGTAGGCACTGTATGATCTTCTTCATCACTTGGTAACTAGATATTATCTTCATTTTCTACAACAACTTTCTCGGTAGGACTTCTCAGTTGAACATAAACAAATTCTTCATAATTTTCTGGTTCTTTAGAATTTCCTTCATCAATTTTCACATTTGCACTTTCTACTATTTAGTTAGATGACTTGATCAGAAATTTAAATACTTTACTTCTAGAAGAATAACCAAGAAATGTTCCTTCCTTGCTTTTTTTATCAAACTTTCCATTTCTGTCATCTTTGTGAACATAACATCTACTTCCAAAGATTTTAAAATAACTTACATTAGGTTTCTTGTCATACCAGATTTCATATGGAGTCTTCATAGTTACTTTCTTCAGTTGTACTCGGTTTAGGGTGTAAACAACAGTACTAATTGCTTCTCTCCAAATGTTTGAGGTACCCTCTTTTCTAGCATCAGGGTTCCGACACAATCTACAATTGATTTGTTTCTTCTTTCAGCTATCCCATTTTGTTGAGGTGTTCTCGGTGTAGACACTTGCCTTTTTATACCATGATCATTGCAGAATAAGTTAAATTCATCAGAAGTGAATTCTCTTCCTCTATTAGATCTAAGACATTTCAGTTGTCTTCTTGTTTCATTTTCAACTCTTGCCTTGTACCATTTAAACATTTGAAAAGCTTCTGATTTTTCTTTTAAAAACATAACTGACATCATCCTTGAGTAATCATCCACATATAATATGAAGTATTTGTCACCATAATAACTTTGAACTTTCATGGGACCACAAAGATCAATGTGTACTAGATCTAAAATTCCTTTAGAAGTGTAGGACTTACTTGTAAAGCTTGATCTTGTCATCTTACCCATCTGGCATCCTCGGCACATAACATTTTTTCCAGGCTTGGTAGACCTCTTACTCGGTGCTTCTTACTTATTTTGATTAGATTATCAAAATTTACATGACAAAACCTTTTATGCCATAACCAGGTATCTTCTATTTTTGCATATAGACATTTGTTCCGAGTTGAGTCAAGATGAAATGTATTACCTTTTGTTTGTGTCCTGGTAGCAGCCAGCTTTCCATGTTTGTCATGAACTTTGACATATCCCTTCTGGAATTCTATTTGGTATCCTGTATTGTTTAGCTATGCTGCACTCAACAAATTGTATTTCAAACCTTCAACCCAGTATACATCATCACATTTAGCATTGTCAAGAAGTGTTATAGATCCTTTACCTTTCACCAGACATGGTGCATCATTACCAAATCTTACATATCCTCCATCATAGTCTTCTAATTTAACAAACTTGTGTTTATCACCTGTCATGTGATGTGAGCATCCACTATCTGTAATCCAAGAATTATTATTATTTATGTGAGATATTAGGGCTTTTTCTTCACACCTTTCTTCATCTGATCCATCTTTAATAGCCACGTAAACAACTTCCTCTGTATCAGTTTCATTAGATTTATCATCGTTGGATTCCTCATCAGCTACTAGGCATGTCTTTCTATCTCTCCTTCTGAAGTCTCGGTGTCCTCTGTAGTGATTGTCTTTATGTATGTCTTCTCGGTATTCTCTCTTCTCACTAGATTCTTTGTCAGGGCAGTTAGAAGCCATATGTCTTATTTTATCACAATTGAAACATTTTAAAGGTAGCTTTCCTTTATACTTACCTTTACCTCTTGGTAACCTCATGGCCAATAGTGCTTCAAACTCTTCTTGCTTTCTAATCTCCTCATATAGTTTGTGTACTTCTTCCATGTTTTTATGAAATCTCTCACTTGCTCCACTGTGATCTCCTTAAGAATACTTATTCATTCTATCATTATAGTCATCCGATTCACCAATATGAAAATAACTAAATGCGGATTCTACTTTATTTACCAAAGACCCACTGTTATCAAAATTACTTAACTCAAATGCATGTAGCTTATCGATAGTGGCATCCAAAGAGACTAGCATGTTTGGTATAGACCTTAATTCATTGATTGTAGAGACTTGAATGACATAAGCAGGTAGAAGGGATCTCAACAACATACTTGTTACATCCTTTTCTTCAATAGTTCCTCCTGCTCCTTTAATTTGATTGACAATTTCCTTTAACCTTGTACTATATTGGGTTATGTTCTCACCTTCATTCATTCTCATGGATTCAAGTTGTCCTCTTAGACTATCTACTTTTTCTCTTTGAACATGTTCATCACCACCATACACAGATATGAGCTTGGTCCACATTGCTTTTGTATCATTACAGCCTTCTAGATCATTAAACTCTGAGTCGATCAATGCTGATGTTATTTCAATCATAGCTTGAATATGTTCTTCCTTTGCCTTTATCTCTTCCAATCTCATCGGGTTGGTGGTAGGTGCTATGTAATCATTCTCCAAATAATATGTTGCATATTCTCCAATTCCTGATAAGTGCAACTTCATCCTTTTCTGCCATGTGGAGAAACTTGACTTGTTCAGCTTTGGTGCATCCCTTTTATACATCTTCAGATCTTTGCCTCAAGTACTTTTAAAAAAAAAT
Source organism: Cryptomeria japonica (assembly GCF_030272615.1). Taxonomy (NCBI): domain Eukaryota; kingdom Viridiplantae; phylum Streptophyta; class Pinopsida; order Cupressales; family Cupressaceae; genus Cryptomeria; species Cryptomeria japonica. The sequence goes on along the minus strand of NC_081414.1, from coordinate 608,976,843 downwards.
TCCAGAGTCCACAGCTTTGATACCAATTATAAATCTCTGATGCTAATAGTAAACAAGATGAGAGGGAAGGGGTGAATCATACAAACTTAATCTTCAATATATTCAACAGATTCAACCTCGGTAGCTTATACTTCTGAATATATAACCAAAACTATAAAACATTCAAGCTCATGAACAGATAACATCACAACACATATAACACTAGACTTAATGTGGAATCCCAAATAGGGAAAAACCACTGTGGGATTTCGGACCCACTAAGAAATATACCCTTCTAGAGTATGCTCGGTTAAAAGCAAATCCTGTTAAAGATTACAAACACATTGCTAGATGTGACCCGATTAAGGGATTTCCCTTAGACTTGTTAGAGTCTTGCACTTTGTTAGAAGTGACCTTGTCAAAGGATTTCAAACACTCATTTAGAATGTTACCTTGCTAGAGGGTTTACAAATAAGACTGTTAGGTCCATTTGGTTAAGATATTTCTTGTCACTTACAAAATAAACAACAGTAATAAAATATATCTACAACTTCACATCTAAAATGCTAAAGCAGATTCTTATTTTCTCAAAACAATCTTGTCATAAGACTTATCTAATCCCTTGATGGGCTTGTTGGGCTTCTCAATTTGTTCTTCAATCAAATCTTCAAGCTTCTAAGCTTGGTAAACATTCCTGTAGCATCATTGTGCATATATTTGCCCGCATATAGTGTTTATCAACAATTCCTTATTTATAAACAATTTCTGACCGCTTAATCTCCTTGATCACATTTCACATGATCAATCTTAGCCATCAGATCATCAAACTTGACTAGGTTCAATGAATCCTTTGATCTGAAAATGTTTTACCTCGCCTTGGAACTTGCATTGCTTCCTAGGAACTTGTGCTAGGTTATTGTGGTTCAATCTATTTTGTAGATCTTCCTCCTGTATTTTCATTGCGGTAGATTCTTAACAAACTTCTTGGATGACAAACCAATCATTTATTCATCTCCAGCTCATCAGCATCCTTCATTAAATAATTTTTTATCCATCCAATGCGATCTATTATAACTCAGTTGTTACTCGGTTAATACTCAGTAGAGATTCTGCCTTCGTTAACCAATATCGATAACCTTAGGGTTTATCGACTAGGTACCTTAGGGTTTACCAACTAGGTTCCTTGCTCGGTGACATAATACAATATTAAACTTATAATCAACAACATGTGTAGGATATCAAAACAATCAAAACAACATGATCTCATCATTGTCTAACTCGGTAATAGTTGCCCATTGAATAACTTATATCTCCCCTTTATTATCACATTATTTCTGTGTCACTTATTGACCTCCTAATACTCATCAAAACATAGTTCTCAAGATATGGCAACATCATACTAAATCAGAAAATCAATTTCTTGACATCAATGACAAAATAATATTATTAAGATAGTAATCATCTTTCTTTAGTTATATCAACAATCTCCAATGACCTTCTCAATATCCTTATTGAAATGCCAACAATCTCCTTTCTATTGTAATGCCAACACTGCTAACAGCCCAAACATCTGCCAATCAAGCACAACCACCCCTGAAACAGAAAAGACATATCGTGGCACTCCGCAGGAAGACACCCAGCAAAATGGCCTCTGAAGTTGTTAATCTCACCTAGTCGTGATGATCTTCCGACCCGCCTGAACAAAAAAACCATGTCATGGAACTCCACAAGGAAAACACCTTGAAGGACACACGGAAGAACAGAGGGTACTCTACAGAAGAGCCTCCCAACAGAAAAACTACCAATAGTGCAGAGAGGCCAGGTGTCTCCATTCTTTCTCAAACCATGAGGCAGGGCCCAAAAGCAAAGTCAAGTCACCAGAACCAATCCATTTTTCACCTCCGCACTCTTTGAGACTTCAAAACATAAAATACAGGTCATCAGGGCAACACCGAGATGGCACTTGGCCCGTATGTCGAGTGCAGCTGGAAAGCTAAAGAAGGAAAAGAAGCATCCTGATCAAAAAATTCACCCACTAACTTTAACTAAAAATAATGTGAACATTTCTTGGGGACTAAAAGGGGGAATTCTACCTGAGGAATACGAGAACCCAAAATTGTTGGTTTGGAGACTAGACTTCATGCGAGAACAAGGTGGAGAAGATCATAGACCTACTGCAAGGGGATCCAATCTTCTTCAGGGGAAACACTTGTGATTCCAGATTTTGATAATGTTGATCTAGGCAGATAATTTCAGGAAAAGGCAGGCTGACTAGCTCATCAAGGACCAACTTCAGGAGTGCGTAGAGCTAAGCTAAGGGGTACAAGAGATGTTCAACCTCCTCCGTGGAGATAGGATTACTCAGGTGCTGGATGAAATATCTATCTTGTTGCAAATGCTCGACCTGACTTAACACTTGTTCAACCCCCAATAAAGAACCATCTGGAGGGAACGAAGAAGGGAGGCTTAATGAGACAAACCTCTCTATACGCTGCTTGATATCTGGGATGGATATTTGCAAGGGCTCAAGTGTCGCTGCTACATGCATGATCACCCTATGATCATTGATGAAAACATTCATCTTCTTGATCAGTTGCCAGTAGTTTTCTATCCCCTTTGCTCTCAATTCTTCATCTTGCGTTGCTTATAACATTTGGATTAGGTCTTGAGCCATGAGGATCTTAGGACCAAGGATGACCATAAAGCTATTGACAAGGGCTCCTGCCTTGGTGTAGAGGGATTTCACTTCCCAAATGAATCTCAGCATGGGCTATAGTGAGGGGCTATACTGCTTAATGCTTTCCCAATGGGAAACATACAATTCAATTAGAATTGATGAAAAATCTTGAGAAACCTGTGCGGAGGGAGGAATATTTAGCAACTACAAAACCTCTTCGCTCTTGGAAGCTACTTCACATTGCAACTCTTTGCACCTATTTTTCTCGATGATCACTTGGCTTTCCAAAGTGAGGAACCTGGTGCTTTCGTCTTGCACTGCCTACTGGAGTTGCACTTTACGATCTCGTTCTTGCTACAATAAAACTTCTATGTCTAGGAATTTCCTTTCGGACAATTCTAGACTATCCTCCCTACTTCAGAGCTCTGCTTCAAACCTCGCTTTCTCTTCTAAGAGCATAATATGTGCATCACTCAACTGTCAGGCATACTCTTCTTTTAGACAAACTTCTTCGTGCAGCTGAACTTTTACTTGGGTGGCATCTCTCGAAGCTTCCCTTAGCTGTTGGATCTCCAGATCTTTCTTTTGCAATTATTTTAAGGTTGCAGTCCTTGTCACTTCCTGACCTTTCAACTGGGTGCTCACGCTATTAAGGGCTGACTGCAGATTTCCCTTCCTTGAATTGGCTTGCATCAACAAACCCTGCAAGTGATTAATTTCTGAGCTCTGTGCCTTGTCTTCCTTCCTCTGTTGGGTCAAGGATTCTCGGAGACGCTCATTCTCTTCTTGTATTTTTTCCAGGTGATGGGTCTTCCTGATGAAATTTGAAGACATAGCCTTTGAAGTATCTTCCATCATTTCCACCTTGTCAGATGTCGTAGCATTTTGAAGGCTAACACCAATAGCATGCAAGACGTAGTCATTTGGTCTCATATGGGACTCTAGCTTGTCAACTTTGGGGAAAAGGTTTGCAAAGAAAAGATAATCTTTCTCTTTGCTGAAATGCATTTGCAGGTGCGGACGGGCTGGACGAGCACCTTCCTTTTCGTTTCACTTGCCTGTCTTACCGACACAAGTAGTTGTGGAATAGGCGACTTGCAGCTAGAAATCATTTGGGTTATCAATAGCCTAGCCAATAAAAATGGTGTCGGGGGGGACTGCAAAGGGAAATTGGGAAATAGGCCCACCAAAAGTGGTCTGAATAGGCTGGGCAAGGGTCGATGGGGAAAACAATGGGATGAAAGGAGAGGCTCTAGATGTAAATGGGATCGTGGATGCTGACCCCATGATTTGGGGGGGAGTGGAACCTCCAAAACAAAGCCTATGCGACATGAAGGTTGCTTCAAACATCTCAATGGGAAAAGTTGTAGGGATAAAGGTAGGGGTAGGGAAAGGGATGGAAGCCTGCAAGAATATGTCTTGGGGCTCGACCGGCATCCCGATGGGTGCTAATGTAAGGGCAGTAGGTACCTAGGACTACATTATGGCAAGAGGAACAAGAGAGGAAACAGCTTGAGCAGGAGACAAAGATAAAGGACGTACCTGAGCCGAGGAAGTCACCGACTGCTGCAGATTTGGGGGCACTCCTAGAGTTTGAGAAGGCAGACTCCTCCTTTCTGAACTCAGATTCTGCCTTTTCCTTAGAGGGGAGTCGCGCGACTCCTTCTCGGTTTGCCTTTTGCCAGCCTGGGAACGGGGCCTATGAGCGGAACTAGCTAGAGGGAGGAGGATTTGAGGCTTTGGATCTTGCTCTACGATACTAATAACTTCTACCTCTTGTTGTGGGGCCACCTCAGGGGACAAGCCTCCACATGGGGAACTATCACCTGTCTCTTCATAAGATTTATTTAGCTAACACCATTCTCTCTTGAAGCACTCATTGTAAGGGGCATTTCCAATATTAGCTCTAGGTTGGCTTACTTCTTACCAATAAATCCAAAAATCTTCCCTATTTTTTGTGGGCTAGGCTTCCGCTTTCATACTTTCTAACATCATCTGGGGAATAGGCTTTGCAGGGTTGTACCTCTACAAGACTGAATAGAAACTCAACCAAGGGGGGCGCTTAAGGACAGGGAAATCATCAAGACCCATATACAAACCTAGGTCATCAACCTGAGGGTTTGTGCGCCCCTCCCATGAGCTCTGCAGTTGATGCTTTACTGCTTTTTTTCTCTTACTGAGGCAACCACCAGGGTCATAGCTCTAGGAGTCATCGATCGCTACCAGCCCAAGCTGTGCTAGTTTAGACGTCAAGACCTCTTTCGCAATGTTTCTTCATACCAGAGTGATTGGATTGATAGCTTCGTGGTCTTCAGTAATGGAGGTATCATGCTCTCCTACTCCTATAGCCCTCTCAATTCTTACCAATTTCTATGCAATCTCTAGAGCAAGGGTCCTCTTAGTAACATAGATGGGCAGACTAAAAAGATCCTCAAAAAACTCATGCACTCGAACAAACTAAAAATCACGACCTATGAACCAATCGCAGGGAGGGCACTCATTCTACATCTAGTTCATCTGGACTTGGGAGAAATGGGCTAATGGTTCATCAGGGATTGAAACAAAATCTTTGAGCACCAGAGTCAGGAAGAGGTCTAAAAATTGGTACACATTGAAAGAAGCTAGCAATAGGGGTGTCCAAGCCAATACCAGCATCCTATTTCCTGACTCCTTGCAAGTCACCAAATGCATGTGTTGGCTGAAGAAGGCCTCATTCTAATGTAGAAGCAAATGGACCAAGACTGAGGAAAACCTAAAGCATCGCAACTGCTAAAATTCTGATAATTGCTTCACCATGGCCCCTGCTATGGCGATGGAGAATTCAAAGTGAAAAGGCTCTCTCTGCTTCCTACACTTAAAAAGAAAACCCATCATTGCGGTTGTAATGTCCTGGTCATTATCGTAACTGTATAGCTAGGTGAGGGTAGAAGAGATATCCTTGAGGTCATCATGCTTTAAATCATTGTATGACAGTGGGAACTTTGGAAGCCCAGAAAATAGACTGCAGCTAAGTGTGCTTTGGAAAAAGGTCAATGCATCTCTCCTGGTATTCCGAAACTCTTCCATTAAACTCTCTGAAAATACCTTTGTCCCTTCGAAGATAGGGTAGCACATCATATTCCTAACAACCTCTAGAGAGATTACCACCTTCAAGGATGAACCACTGATAGAACAAGTGGTAGGGTCGAAAACATCGATGCAGACCGCTATGAGTTCTAGGCAATGTGGAACCATGGGAACCACAAATTGGGGTGCACCGCTACCCTGGAAATGAACCACCATTGACTGTGATTCTACTCTATGGTGAAGCATTTTGCTGCATGCGGCCTCTCTGAGGTTCTTTGGCTACTTGCGGACCTCTGGCTCAAGAAATTTTTCTAAGGAATCTAGCATAGTGGATGTATTTCTTGTAACCATCTTTGCCTTGGATTTCATTCTTGGGTACTCCACTTTGGGAGGGATGGCATGAAAAGAATACAAGATTTCTCTTAAAATGTCCACCCAAAATCTTCCATGGGCACTACGTGCCTAGATTTTTACAAAAATGAATGCTTAATGGCAAGCGCCCGCCTACACGCATGCCAGCTCATTTTGTAGTTGCACTAAACTCCTAAGGAGGATGAGCGCCCCCATTCCCTCTTTCCAAGAAAGCATTTAGTTAACCCGCCGTTACTTGAATCCATTTGAGGGGAAAGGCATGCCTAGATAGGTCTTTTCTTTAATCGAGAGGATCAGCACGCAGTGAGACTTGCACAAGTTGAGACAGTCCTGCAAAGGTTGAGTTTTAAACACGATGTACCTACGCCTATGCTTGGCATCCTCTTACACAGACTCCTTCTTCGAGGTACCTAACAGGACATTGCCAACTCTAAATCCAGGCTCATTCCCTTGTGTGAATTAATGGAAAAATGATAGGAGCATTGGAGCCAGGAAGATTGGCACCTCAAGCATTCATTATTGTGAGCTATAATTTTGCTATAAATATGTCTTTTCAGACATTCTTTTGTATAGTGCTAGCTTCAACGATGGAGTTTCTTCAACCATGGATACTCTCATTAGGCTTGTCAGCAGCAAAGCACAAGTCGCTTTCCTTGGGAATATATTTGATCAGAGGCTGTAGCTAATGACGCAACAAAAGAACCCTCTGATAATTGCTTCTATTAAGTGGGTTCTTGAAGAGGAATTCATTGACAATGCAGATCGATATCGTGTGAACACGGATATTTTCTTGTGCTTCATAGCCTCAATGCTGGATTGCGGCCTTCCTGGACCACTACCTTCATAGCTTACCAAGGCTCTCTTTTCCCAAGACTATCTAAGCGGATTGGAGGATGTAATTGCATATCATGTCCCTTTTAGGGGGCTCCCTTTATCATCTAACATGAGATTTTTTATTTCAACTGGCGATGAAGTACCCTGGAATCTGCTCATCGGTGGTGTAAAGACGATGACATTGTCTTCTCATCAGTTTCCTATTGAGCTTGCTGTGGAATTCCTCCTACAGGTCCATATGGTAGTCCCTGTCCCTTAAAGGACTGAATGGTATTCTAACTTTAGGGACTATATCTTCCCTCGAGTTCTGACACCACACATACAACCAAAACTAGTTGTTATCTTTATGGCTGGGGTGCCTTGAGGTGATTACGACCATGAGTGGTCAGAGGAGGATGACGCTCTTGAGATAGTGGAGACCCAGACTTTCTGATGGAGGATGATGAGGATGAGGAAGATTAATGAACTAGTGATGGCCCACCTTATAGCTTGGATCCTGACTTGTTATTTTGTAAAAACGGGAGGGGGCCAGAAGCCTAGCTCTTTAATGTAAAAAAAAAAAAAATGCATAATACGATAAAATTTCTCTTTTTGTTCAATCATGGCATATTCTGTTATTTCTATTACTTTACTTGGATATGACTGAGAATAATTAAAATAAATAAGGCATGCAAAAGCACTATTTACAATATATACACCTGGGGAGGAAGAAAACTTTAAAAGAAAGGCTTATGGTGGAAACCATTAACTAGCATCCATAGGGGGTCTCCATTCATTTCTTTGAGGTCAAATGCCTTAACACCCTTGCAATTTAAAATGCGAAAAGGCCCCTCCCACAAACAATCAAACTTGGCATGTTGGTCGGGCTTGGCCGCCCTTTCATTGTACTTCAGAACGAGATCTCCAGGGCTGAAAACTGCATCAAATCACTTTTTAGTGTCAAAACATTTTTTGATAATTTTATGCCTATCCTAGAGAGCTGCGAAGGCTACCTCTCTAGCCTCTTCCAGCTCCATAATTTTTGCCAATCTTACGGTCATGGGGTCATTTTCTGCCACCTCGATAGACTTAGTAGCTGTAGGGCTGGGATTTCTAAAGAGGTAAGAAAAAGTGTATCCTTCCCATAAACCAGCTTATATGGGGAGGTTTTTAGGACCTTCTTGGGTGTTATTTGGTGTGCCCCCAATGTGCTTCTCAAATGATCATGCCACTCCCTCTTATATTCTGAACCTATCCTCTGAATAAGCTTGATCAAGTTCTTATTGGTGGACTCAGCGAGTCCATTCCCCTGAGGGTAGTAATTGGAAGAGGTTTTGAGATAGATACCTCAGTTGAGGGAAAATTGTGTAATTTGCAAGCCAATGAATTCATGCACGTTGTCTGATATGATGGTTTTGGGAGAATCGTACCGGCACGTCGGGTCTTCTAGGAAAGCCAAGACTTCACTTTCTGACAAATTTTTTAAAGGAATTGCTTCAAACCATTTGGTAAAATAATCAGTAGTGGTTAAGATCCACTTTTGTCTGACTGAACTTAGGGGATTGATCATCCCGATGAAGTCAAGTCCCCACTGGGCAAAAGGTTTTTCTACCAACATGGTCTTGAGAGGCATTGTTGCTTTTCTGCCTCTACCAGTATAATACTAGCACTCCTTGCATTTTGTTTCCAAATTATGTGCATCCTTAAACATGGAAGGCCAAAAATATCTGGCTTGGGTAATTATGATAATGGTTGTGGGGGCAGAGAAGTGGCCTCCCAATGAACCATAGTGAAAATCATGCAAAATTGTATCCGTTTATCTTCGATCAACACAGCGGAGCAAGACTCCATCAAAATTCCTTTTGAAAAGTACTCCATTTATCAAGCGAAAATCATTGTTTTGGAGTCTATAGAACCTTCTTTTTTCGAGAGGGAGATCCTCAAAAACCCCAATCTTCATGAATTGATTCCTGGCCTCCATCCAGCATGCTTTTGGAAAATCTGGCGAAAGCATAACGACATCTTCTGCGGCCTTTTTGTCTTTTATGGGGTTCCCACCCCTAAACTATGTACTCACATATTCCCTTACCGTGAACAAGCTTGGTCAACCTGATGTCCACACTATACTCTAGGCTCTTGGTGATCCAGTTGGCCCTCTTCTCGGTGATGTCACCCTCGATGATGTATTCTCAGAATATAGGATGAGCTACGTACACCGCAATTTTATTGCAGGCAATGAAATGCCTGAATTTCTTGAGTCCCTTTACCACGGCCAAGGCTTATTTTTCAATAAAGTTATATTTGGCCTCATATTCTTTGAGGGTATTTGAATGGAAGGCTAGAGGATGTTCACTCCCTTTTTCGGCGTCTTTCTAGGTCAGGACCATGGCAATACTATATTGACCAGAAAAAATGTACATTATGAAATCTTTGGTCATTTCCGAGTTACACAAAATAGGGGCTGAACAGATAACGTCTTTGATTCCATCAAATTCTCTTTTGGCCTCAAGAGTCCATTTGAAGTGTGTATACCTCTTGAGCATTAGGGTGATGGGCCTTATAACTCTAGCAAAATCAGAAATAAAACGTCTGACAAAATTGACCTTTCCTAGAAAGGACTGGACTCCCTTTTTATTTACCGAAAGGGGGAGGTCTTTATGACATTGACTTTCTCTAGGTTGATAGAAACACCTTCTTTGGACACTATATGTCCAAGTAATTTGCCTTGAGGGACACCAAAAATGCATTTCTTTGAGTTTAGGGAAATCCCAAATTTGAGGCATTTTTGGAAAACCAGTTTGAGATGATCAAAATGGTCCTCTTGGTGTTTGGAAAACACAGTCAGGTCATCCAAGTATATCAAAATAATCATATTGATGAGTTATTTGAAGGCCAGATCCATAGCTCTTTGAAAAGTTGCTCTGGCATTTGACAACCTGAAAGGAATCTTCTGGTACACAAATGTCCCCCATTTGCTGGTGAACATTGTCTTGTGTTGGTCTTCTAGTTTTACTAGGACTTGGTTGTATCCCGAGAAGTTGTTAAGCATAGAGAACATCTCTGACCCCGCCACTGTGCTCAATAGTTTCTCCATTGACAAGAAGGGATATTGGTCTTTGAGAGATGTTTGATTCAGATCTCAAAAATCTACACAGAGCTGGATATCTCCATTCTTTTTCCTTACGGGAACCAGATTGGATACCCATGTGCTATGTTTTATAGGGTAAATGATCCTTGATTTGATCAGCTTCCTTAACTGTTGAGCCATGGGGGACTCAATCTTTGGGTTGACTGGCCTTTGCTTCTGCCGAACTGGCTTAGCTCCATCAGCGAGCTCAATGGTATGTTGAATGACGTTAGTATCATAACCTTTTAAATCATCATAAGACCAAGCTAGGACATGCTCGTATTCATCACATTATTGGGCCAATCTCTTCCGGTCCTCAGGAGATACACCTTTTCCTACTTTGAGTACTCTCCCATTTCCTACCGACATCTCGGTATAATCTCCTTTGCTAGATGTAAGCTTCCCCTTATCTTTTTTGGCGTCGTCATGGTCGAACAAATTCTCCAGGGTGATCAAACCATTAGGAAGCTTATTGGATTTCATCTAGATGATCTAATCTTTGTAAGCCTCTTTCACCTTAGGTTGCAGTTGATCTGCAAATTTTCTTGAGGTTTTGATGAATAATGTGATCTTCTCGTTGCTCTTGAAAACCTACCAGTGGGTATCATTATCGGGGATACCCGGTTAGACGACTACACAGACTGCTTGAGGGTTGGTGAGTAAATTCATGGTGGGATCAAAGTGTGATCCGGTTGTGACCATCTGGTCAGCAACATCATTTAGTTTCTGGGGGATGCTCACAATATTGAAAGCATCAAAGCTTTTGATTAAATCCCACGTTCTGGCACAGTAGGATCTCATGTCGACATTCTTAGCACTGGACACCCCTCAAAATTGATGGACCACTAGCTCGGAGTCACCCAAGACCCTCAACTTTTTAATGCCCATTCTTTTCACCAAGCTCAAACCTTGGATCAATCCCTCGTACTCTACTTCATTGTTAGAACATGCAAATTGTAAAAGGAAAGACTTCAAGATTTGCTCGCCTAAGGGTGGGGTGAGGTACATTCTAGCCTTGGAATCTATCTTGCATTTTGCTCCATCGAAATGCAGGGTCCATAATGTCAAAAATAACTGCTCTTCAGAAAATGGTTCTTTAGTAAGCTTTGAGATGGCTTGGTTTTCGTCACAGATGCAATAGGTACCTAGGCCAGTGGCATGGTATTTGGAGTAGGGATCAAAATTTATGAATTTGTTTAGGAAAACCTCTTGTTCGGGTGAAATCTCCCCAGTTACTTCTTTGTCTTCTAGGAGTTCTACAACTTTTCTCTCCTTATTTGAAATAGAAGTGTGAGTGGGCTCAAAATTAATCATGGCCTGGTCCACTATGTGTTCGACATGGAGGGGTTTTGAAGAGAATTTTTATCTTGGCACCATGCTGAGTGCGGAGGATGAGGTGGGACCAATCTGAAGACAGGTAACCTCCTATTTTTGGAGTGAAGTCTCGGGAAAGGTAGAGCCTAAAAATAGGCAGGATGTCAATGACCACTACTTCTTGGGATACAGTAACACTGGGACATGTAAACAAAGTCAGAGGGAGACTTCTTATAAGACCTATTGTCTAGACCTTGTTCCCATCAAGCTGCATAACCACCCTATTTAAAGGTTCATACTTGATATTCAAAACTTCGGCAATTTGTTTAGGCATGATGGTGGTGCTAGCTCCAGAATCTATCATAGAATTATGAAAGAGTTTATCCTCAACTATAAGGGTAATATAAAATGGGTTCAGCTTGGGCTTACCTTCTAGTTGAGAATTGGGAGGTGAAACCTCATTGGTCAACATGGTTGGAGAGCATGTCTTAGTTTCACTAATAGGTTCAAATTTCAGGGCTTTTAGTGACCCTTGGAACCCCTTGAATTGTTATATCTTGATCTATTGATTTACAAGAATTTTCACTTATGTTTCACTTTGTTATTTTCGCAAGTTTTCCACCTAGGTGTTATACTTCAAGCCATAGTTTGTTTTCAACTGAGTTATGAATGTAGCCCATGTTCACCAATGTTTGAACCTAGGGCTCTGATACCAAAATGTCATGCCCAAAATTTAGGGCAAGATCAGGATAAAAAAAAAATTTAAACATAACTTTTTTTTAAACCATTAAATCGACAACTATAAAATACTACAACATGTTTTGTCTTAACTATGTTTTGGATTAATTTTAATCTCTAACTCAAGTAAGCGAACATAAACTTTAACTTATATGCGGAATACTAAAATGATTATTTATTATCTCATCAACATTAAATCAATAAATTTAATTTAGACAAATTAGAAGTCTTAGATACCATTCACCTTCAATAGCCATAAATTGACTTTAGAACTAATTAATTTAGTTCTGGCACTTAGTTTTATTAAAGTCTATGGTTTATTATAACGATAATTAAAGATAATAATACAATAAGTTGATTCAAGGGTTCATCGTAATTATAATGGGAATTCATTCTATAAAGTTAAATCTCATATGACACCTATATTTAGGTGGAACTATAATAAATCGATTTATTATAATATTTCTACAAGTTTAAACTTTATAAGTAATATAAATCTAAACCTTTCATTTTCTTCCCTAATTAAAACCATACGTTAAAAAAAAATACATATATAAATTAAAACACTAAAATAAATGTTAAATCTAAGCCCATTTTATTCTCTTGTATTGTGCAACTCCATACATGCATTTTTATATGTATATAGGTACATTTATATTTATTTTCGTGGGTATTTATATAAATTTATTTTATATATATATATAAGTATATACATGAAATTTCATGTATATAATTATATATTTACATATAAATATATTTTATATAACAGAGATTATACAATTATTAGTATTTTGATTTCAAGTATGCATAAGTTTCCTAAATGCAAAAATCAAATAGATGGATAAAGAAAGATTCTGATTCACTTACAGCAAAAGTAAAGTAATTAAACTATTTACTATGGGTGTTATTTTTCTGCATATAAATAGTACCAGCATTTATTTTATCCAAATTCCAACCATATAAATGACTAAATTTAATAAATTTACCAGCAACTAAATAAATCTAGATTTTGTTTAATTAACTAAAATAGATTATGATTTTTCCTTTTCTGCAATAAATTAACTGACTTTGCAAATTTTACAGCAACTATTAAAATGACAAACTTTTAATAAAATTTAACAGCAACTACATATAACTACTTGTTTTATAAATCTGGAAACCTTAGAGATGGCTATAAAATCTTTGCTCTTATTTTCTGCAAATAAAAAAAATACAATCATAGATAAAATAAATTGACAGAATTAATTAAATTGACTTTTACATTTTCCTGGATTGATCTAAATGCTTTTATTTTCAGCCTCCTACATGCATGCAAATCAAATTCATTTCTTTCCTAATATTTGAGTTTAAATGCATAAAAGGAATAAACAAATCTATTTTCTTATCAAAATATCCTAAAACACAGCAATGTTATCTTTCAGAATTTTAGAAAACTAAACCAAGTTACTTCTTTCTTTTCTGCAGTATTGCATGAATAATTATTTCATAACTTTAAACTTATTCACAAGACTTTATAGTCATTTTACAAATAGGTCTCTCCTTTCAAACAAGTGAGGATTTTCAAAGAACATAAATTACATTTACATCATTTATTTGCAACAACTAAATCCAGCCACGTCTACTTGTCCTGCTATTTTCTTCCAACAACCTGCAATTATTCAAAAGCTATGACCATGGAGAGCTCACCTCCCAGCCTAGGCTAACTGGTAGCCACCCCCAAGCTCAGAGAACCAAGCCCTAGCAAGGTAACACACATGCAAACACTATAGACAGAAAATACACAAACTCAAACACAATCCCAACCCAGGCTTCACTACACCACTCATTGTGATGTCCTTTCAAGGGCGGTAGTGGACCAAGTACCCTGAGGAGACTGAAAGTATGGAAAAACATATAGCCACCTCATGGCAAACCAAATACATCAAGTATCACAACCCCATATTCCTTATGCCCCCAAGGCATTCATGCCTTATTTCCCTCCTTATGACCCCCAATGCATAAACAAGCCATGCAACAAGGGTCACATAAAATCCCTTGTGATCACTCTCATAACGAGAGCCTCTCACTCGAGGGCTGTCACTTCTACCACCCACAATATCCTCCTCTCTCCTGAGAGTAGGAGGTCTTGATTACTCCCAAGACACATACAATGCAAAAACACAAAACACCAAATAAATTTCCAAGAAATACATGTACGAAAACTAGTCTTTTACACAAACATTTCTTTCAAAACACATGCAATAAGAAATCATTATAAGAAAAATACAACAAACCTTAAACTGCCCAAAGGTATGCTAGTTTTGTTGAGAATGAGCAGCCCAATTCCATGGTTCTTCTCTTTCTACCCTTAGCCAAAATCCTCAAAACCAAATTCTATCTTTTCTTTTTTTTTCAAAATATTCTTGTCTCCAAAAATGGAGAGTGGGTGATTACCCACTAATTTTCTAATTCTTGCTTAAGAAGCCCATTGTGAGAGTTCTCACAAGTTTCTAAAAACTAAAAAGGATGGTAGGGTAGAATGGGAAAGGGAACTCTCATTCGAAAAGGAAGGTTTTCAACTTAGTTCAAGTCTTCTAATTCAATTTTCGCACAACTTAGAAAAGTCACTTTTTAGGGTGTCTAAAAGGTCACATGGGGTAGAAACTTGCCTAAAATTACCCCTAACCCTTAGGTATACCTTATGGGCTTTAGGAAACCCTATTAAACTACCCCTGGGTGTCCATTTAACCCTTTTTTAACCCCTCTGAAGTTTATTTTCAGATCAAACCTATGTTGGCCATCCCAAAGATTCTTTACCCAAGGCATTTATGGAATCTCATTACATTAATTGAAAAAGCTATAGTTAAACAATTCCCACCAAGAGACAAATTTAAAAATTCAAACATAAATCCACACATGTGTCAAGTGACACAAAGAAAATACTTTTACAAATTTATGAAATCGTGTCTCTTGTGGATTTTACATAAATCAATTAAATAACACGCAACACACATGCATCATTTACTATTACGAATAAAGTACAACACAAACGGGGTGTTGTCTCTCCAAATAGACAAACGATGGCTTTACGAACATACATAGGTCTACGTTTGGTTCTTCGTAATATTTCCATGGTCACGTGGATAACTTCCTGCGCATCTCAATTACACATTAGTAGCTTCAAGTGACCTCATATAATATAAGGCACAAGAATAATAATACACATCAAACACTTGCATACAATTTGCATTTGAACAATTTAATACATCTTATATCCAAGTAATTTCGCATAAGCAATTATCCTAATTCTCATAGTTTTGATCCACACATAAAACATACATCCTATTTCTATCATCATTAGTAAAGTCCTGCAAATCCAATAATGACATATATCATCATAAATTCTTCCTATTCAAAAATCATTTAGGGTTCTATATCATCAAGAATATAAATAAAGCATCAACATCCATCAATGTTATCCAATCATGGGATCATATAACTTCTACATCTAGACATCGCTGACATACGTTAAATAGAGATTATCCAATCAATGGATCTTTTAGGATTTCAATTTTATAACACATCAAAATGTACACCACAAGGTGCAATAACTCTATAATTTGGTTCAATTTCTTTTCTCACCAATTTATCTGTCTAACACAGTCCATTCTATTGAATTATAAAGTATTTATTAATAGGGTGAACCATGGTCAACTAAGTTAATCAGAGCTGGGTTTGGGGAAGGTCTTACAAGTACAGTGATTTGCATGTTGGTTATGCTAGTATGGAGGTCAGTTCCCTTGGAAGTTCTACTAGAAAGGGGATCTGGTGGGCGGAACTTGGGCTCTCTTTAGATTCACAATCTCATTGGAAAAGGATCTCAGCAAGTTCTTCATATTGTTGACTTCGGTGGCCAAGGATGATGGCGGGGGCATGAGATATGAGTACATAGACTATGGGGTAGATGTGCTAGGAGAGGCTTCTTCAAGAATTTGAGGGGATGTCTTAGGAAAGATTGGCATGGTGGGGCAGGGGGCGAGCTTTCCAATGTCAATCAAATTATTTTCTACTTGGACTGCTATGCCGAATGCTTGCGAGAGAGTATTGCCTCCTAGGGATTGAATCATCACTGATATATCATAATTGAAAGCTTTTAAGTAGAATACAAATGCCATATCTTAGATTGAAATCAGTCAATGCTTCCCAAGGGGCTCTCTTTATTGTGATTAATTGATGCATCAAGGATGATCTGTTAGCCTTATCAGAGAATCTCTGGAAAAAGTGATCACCCAACTGATCCCAGTCTCCTATAGTATTAGGACCCAAAGATCTAAACCTATCCAAAGCTCTTCCCTTGAAAGAAGCTACGAGCAATCTCAAGGCCACATTTTGTTCAGTAATGCAATGGACAGTGCAAACAGTGGCTACATCCTGTAAATGTTCCCCAGGGGTTTTATGACATTCTCCAGTGTACTTGGGCATGGATTTTAGTGTAGCTATAGGGATGGGTCCCCAGACCATGGGTGGGGTCAGAGGGATAAGAGGACTCCCATTATCCCAGGTCATGAAAATCCTGGGGGAAATATGTGTCATCGCTGCAAGGGAGACTGCACGGAAGATAGGCAAACTTTGTGAGGATGAAGATATGGCCGAATGAATGGTCAACAGGGATGGTAAGAGTAGACAGGGATTCGAGGTTGTTTGACTCTTGGTAACAGGCCTCTAACTCATAAATTGGCTCAGAGTTTTATTTGAACTTTAAGTGGTCCCGACGAGCGTGCCAGAAAAAGAACTGTTGACTCTAAATTTTACCCTGAAAGCAAATAGCCTTATGGGAAATTCAGTGATGGGGGACCAATTGCACGAGACTCACTGAATGACCTCCGGGTTTAAGAAGCCAACTCTTCCTTATGGTTTTGAGAAAAGGGGAAGAAAGAAAAACTAAAAACAACATGATCTAAACTACTGAGGCGATACGCCAAAGCATTTTTCTAAAAATATTATCAGCATATAAAACCCAAAGACATGCGGTTTTAAAGCCCATTCAACAATCTACATATCTGAACATAACCACAACTAAGATACAATCAAGATTCTTTTGCAACATAAAGAAATATCAATCATGTATCTACCAGATAACAAGTGCAAAACATAGTTTAATTGGCAGAATCTTAGATATATATTTCCAAAGTTATCAGAATCACAATAGAAAGCATAGAAAAACCATCAAAGCATAATGAAAAGAGGCATCACAAAGGCCACAGGAACAATTTGATTTACCTTCTTCAGAAAATAGTAATAGCTAAAAGGCCAAAATTCTCACTAAGAAAACTTAATTGTTTCTTTTTAAAGTTTTGAACCCCTATAATAGGGAAAAAACAAGCATAAATAGAGCCCAAGGCTCTACTAACAGCCCAAACATCCACCAACTGAGCACAACCACCCCTAAAATAGAAAAGACATCTCATGGCACTCCACAAGAACACACCCAGCAAAATGGCCTCTGAAGTTGTTAATCTCACCTAGCCGCGATGATCTTCCTACCCGCCTAAACAGAAAAACCATGTCATGGCACTCTGCAGGAAAACACCCTGAAGGACACGCGAAACAATAGAGGGAACTCTACAGAAGAGATTCCCAACTGAAAAACTACCAACAACGCAGAGAGGCCAGGTGTCTCCATTCTTTCTCAAACCATGAGGCGGGGCCCAAAAGCAAAGTCGAGTCACCATAACCAATCCATTTGTCACCTCCACATTCTTTGAGACTTTGAAACATAAAATATGGGTCATCGGGGCAACACTGAGATGACACTTGGCCTGTACGTCAAGCGCGGCTGGAAATCTAAAGAAAGAAAAGAAGCATCCTGATCAAAAAAATCGCCCACTGACTTTAACTAAAAATAATGTGAACAGATACACATGAACATCCCAAACACTCTCCCAAATCCACAACTCAAGATATAATCATTTTAGAGCACAATGGATCAAATACCAAAACAGTGCAACACTAAACACTGAAAAACCAGTCCTCATACCAAAATCCATAACTCAATCAAATCACCATGTAACATCATGAAACCAACATTGAATCAACTAGAGATACTTCATTACTAAAATCAAAAATCCGCACCATCACATCTACAATATACCAACTAAAACAACCAATCCAACTCTCTGCAATACTGGAACACAAGAATATGTTGACATCAATGACAACAACAAATCCTAGAAGCAACAATATCCAACAATTCGCCCCTTTGGCATTCATGGAAACATATGGATGTTAAAAACAATCTATGCAAAGAAAGAAATAAACACCAACAATCTCCCCATGAGATCATGTACACAAAGTTTCCAAGATAAGATAGTTTTTCACATGCTTCTCTCCCCCTTTGAAATCAATGCAAAAAGGCTCTAAAAAAAAATATCTCCCTCTAAGAATATGAAAATTATGTTTCTCTCCTCCAAACACAAACCACTGAACCACACACTGACTACTCTTGTTGAGTAGCAACACCTACTCATCAATCTGGATAAGATGATAAGACTATGAATTCCACCAGATTGATGCATCTCAATGCATCTAGTTCTCATCAGGAGGGGAAGAGATCCCTAACTTATCTCTCAGATATACAAATGTATTTGTAGGCAAAGGATTAGTAAAAATATTAGCAATCTGATCCTTTATAGATACATACTCCAATTTGACTTCTTCCTCACTGAATTTCTCCCTCGAGAAATGATACTTGATTGATATATGCTTTCTTTTAGAATGTAGTACTAGATTCTTAGAAATATTAATATCACTTGAATTATCACAATATATAATAGTAGGCTCATCATTAAAAAATCTAATGTCCTCCAGCATCTACTAACAGTAGCAATGTATTCAACCTTTGCAATAGATAGAGAAATAGCATCTTGTTTCTTACTTGCCCAAGAAACCAACTTCTTTCCCAAAAAGAATGCATCGTCGGAGGTACTCTTCTAGCCATCAACATCACCTACCCAATCAGCATCAATATAAGCATATAATATGAAATCATCATTCTTTGGATACCACAAACCACAAGTATCTGAAAATCCTCTTCACAATAGTAACATGATTTTCTTTAGGATCAACTTGAAATCTTACACAAAGATAAACAACATGCATAATATATGGTCTAGTCTGATTCAAGTATAACAATCCACCAACCATAGATCTATGCAAGGTCTGATTAACTTTTTAAGATTCATCATGCTTAGACAACTTGCATCCAGTCACCATAGGAGTTCCAATAGGTTTGGAGTTATCGAACCCAAACTTCTTCAACAATTCATTCACATACTTAGATTGAGAAATGAAAATGCCTTTATCATTTAGTGTAATCTGAAATCCTAAGAAGAATTTCATCTTACCTGTCATAGACATCTCAAACTCATTTTGTATATCATCAGCAAACCTCATACTCAAATCACCATCTCCTCCAAAAATAATGTCATCAACAAAAACTTAATCAATCAAAATATTATCATTTTCAACCTTAAAGTATAAATTAACATTAACAGTACCTTTACAGAATCCCAACTTCATCAAATACATATCAAATCTAGCATACCAAGCTCTAGGGGTTTGTTTAATTCCATATAGTACTTTCTTCAATCTGCATACCATGTCTCTTTTATCTGATAATGAAAACCCATCTAGTTTCTCAATGTAGACTTGCTCTTCCAAGTCACCAGATTCAAAAAGGTTGACTTCACATCCATCTGATATAGCTTGAAATTCTTATAAGCGACATATACAAGAAGTAATCTAACAACTTCAATTCTATCTATCGAAGAAAAAGTCTCCTCATAATCAATTCCTTTCATCTGTGAGCATCCTTTACATACCAATATTGCTTTGTCTCTAACCACTTCACCGACTTCATTCAATTTATTTCTGAATACCCATTTTGTACCAGTCACATTCTTGTCTTTTGGTCTTGGAACAAGTTCCCATGTATTGTTCTTCTAAATTTGATTCAACTTTTCTTCCCTAGATTTTATCCAATTCTCATCTTTACAAGATTCAACAACATCTTTAGGTTCAATCTCGGAAACCAAACATATATCTTCAACAACAATCCTTTTCCTAGGCATCACACCTTTATTTTTATCACCAATAATCTGATTTTTTGAATGATTTAATCTTGTATATCTTGGAGTCTTCCGATTATTCTGATTCTTAGGTTCTTGAACTTCTTCATGGATAGAAGCAGTATTTGGATTAACTATCTCTACCTAATCATTCTTCTTTAGGATCTCAGTATGCACTTTCTCTGAAATAACATCCTGGCCATCAAACTCAAATTCATAACCGCGTGCTCTGATTTTCTTTCCATGACATTCATCAACCTTCACATTTGCACTTCTCGCTATCTTTATCAACCTCTCATTGTAACACGGGTAGGCCTTTCTCTTAGTAGAATAACCCAAGAAGATTCATTCATCACATCTTGCATCAAACTTTCCTATAACCTCATCTCTTTTGATATAACTTTTGCTTCCAAAAATTCTAAAATATCTAACTGTAGGAACATGACAAAACCATAATTCATAAAGAGTCTTACCAAAATCACCTTTTATATGCACCCAATTGAATGTGTATATAGTAGTTCTAACAACTTCTCTCCAAAAGGTCTTTGGAACATTCCCTTCAATCAACATAGTCCTAGCAGCATCCGAAATAGTTATTTTTTTCCTTTCAACAACTCCATTCTGTTGAGGGGTTCTAGGAGCAGATGATTGTCTTTTAATTCCATATTTTTCAAAAAATGAATCAAATTCACCAGATGTGAATTCTCCTCCTCTGTCAAATCTCAAACATTTCAGCTACAATCATATCTTTGTCTCCACCTTAAATTTGAATATCTTGAATTTCTTTAGTGTTTCTGATTTCTCCCTTAAAAAAGTAACCCACATCATTCTAGAATAGTCATCAATCAACAACATGAAATATCTATCACCCTGCACACTTCTCACTCTTGTAGGACCACACAAATCAATATACAAAAGATCTAATAATCCATTAGATGTATACTACTTACTCTTGAATGAAATTATTGTTTGTTCTCCCAACTGACATTCTTTACATACCAGATTAGAAGGTTTTACAATCTTAGGCAAATTTCTAACAGCTTGAGTAGAACTTATCTTAATCATGTAGTCAAAATTAACATGACACATCCTTCTATGCCACAACCAGCTTTCATCTATCTAAGCAATCAAACAACTTTTCTCGCCATAATTTAAATGAAAGATATTACCTTTAGTCTTAGTTCTTGATGCAATCTCTATACTGGAGGCATTTAGAATCTTGCATTTACTATTCTTGAATTGAAAATCATATCCCTTATCAACCTTATGTCCAACACTTAAAATATTATGCTTCAACCTTCCACATATAAGACATCATCAGTATTATCCTTACCATAAAGAGAAATAGAACCTCTACCACAAATTACACAAGCTTTATCATCTCCAAATATTACTATACCACCATCATACTTCTCCATATTCACCAATGTACTGTTATCACCTATCATATGATGTGAATAACCATTTTCAATTACCCATTCATCTTTCTCTTTAATCTTAGTAGTCAAAGCTTTCTCCTCAATAATCCAGCTTGTATAATCCACTAGTATCAGATTATCTTCCTTGATAGTAATAAATACAAATTCATCTTCTGAATTCTTATTCTCATACTCTTCATCTATCACACCTTTATCAGCAACATAATAGCATTTCTTTTGATATTTGTACTTCAAGTTAGGCTTATAGGGCTTATCATACTTGTCATGCTTCTCATATCTATCATGCTTATCAATTTATCATGTTTATCATAATTTGAAATTCTTTCAGGACACCTAGAATCAAAATGTCCTATCTTATTAAAAGAGAAACATTTCAAACATAACTTCATACTTACCGGCTCCCTTAGGCAATCTCCAAGCAATAAGTGCTTCAAGCTCTTCCAAATCTCTTTCCTATGCTTCCATCTCTCTCATTTCTATTTCATATCTAGAAACCCTTGATGAAATTTCTCTCGGATCATACTTATGCTTCCCAGAATAGAGGCTTTAAAGGCAGTCTCAAATTTACCATGTGATTCTCCAAATTCACTCAACTCAAAAGCAACAAGTTCACCAACCAGCATGTCTCTTGTCACAATGGTCACAGTCTGGATCTCATCAATAGCAGCAACTTTAGGTTTGTAAGGAGGCAAGGATCTCGACACTTTAGCAACAATCTCATCTTCTTCAAGAGTCCCACTAGCACATCTGATGTTCAGGACAAGTTCATTCACTTTAAACATGGATGATATGTTCTCATCTTCTCCCATCTTTGACATCTCATACTTTCCTTTCAAACTCTACAGTTTAGCAACTTTGACATGTTTATCTTCTTCATACAAGGTCTCTAAATTTTCCAAATCTCATGTGCAATCTACAATCCCATCACATTAGTAATCTCTAAATTGGTCAGGGCACTCAACAATACTTCTTTACCTCTTATGTTATGTTCAGAATCCTTAATGATCTCACTTGCTATAATCAAACCATTTTGAGGAACATTGTAGGTATTTTTTGTAATCTTCCAATAATCATCTCCAAGATACTTCAAATGACACTCCATCCAATCCTTCTATACAGTGTAATTTCTTCCATCAAATCTCGGACTTTCTTTCTTGAAAACATAGGTAGCCATCTCGGATCCCTCAAGCGGTCAATCTTCTTTCGACGAATCTAGCTCTGATACCAATTGTTGGCAACTATAATGAGGGAAAACTGAGAGGGGGGTGAATCAGTTTTCACCGGATCTAACAATTTAAGCACAACTTCATATCTGATCAATTACAGCAAGAAAAAAGATAAGCACAATAACAACAACACTCAACACCAGGATTTTGACGTGGAAAACCTGGTTAAGGGGAAAACGAGGAACCTACCCACAATAAAATGATACTCTATAGTAGCATGTGAAAATATTACAATGGGGAATGAACATGCATTCAAGCACACTGCCTAGAGCTCACTACTCAAAAACAAGGAGGGCTACAACCCTAAGCAAGGCTCACTGCCTTACAAAGATCGGACAACAATCTGGATTACATGAACTAAAAGAATAGCATCTCTAAGTGCCTGATGATAGTTCTCGTTAAGCACATTTGTCTGCTCCGCAACACTCTTTGCTCTACACTTCTCACCGAAAGATGAATTAACTTGTTCTCACATACACCACTCTCTGATAATGCAAACACAACACCCATATCCAAATTACATGAATATGATACCTATTTATATAAATCATCAACCTTCACTACAAGGTCGGCTCAACCTTTAAGACCTAATTATAAAATTACACCACACGATATATAGATCAACCACTAGACCAATACAATTCCATGACAACATAGCATGGACCCAAATCAAATCCATGAACATGCAACACCTCTATAAAACTTGCCAAGATCATTTGAAACACACTACACCATCGAAAATGTCGCATAACATGAATAACATCACTGGACCCATAAGATTTTCAATAACACATACAATGATCAATGCAAACTAGTAAAACAAATAGCACGTGATTAGGAAACACCAACAAGCATATTAGAACCATCTGCAATAGCTACACCGACACCACTTAATCAAATCTTCATCGATCAACATGTTGATACTCAAGAACACTCAATAGGAGCAACATGGACTAGAAAGATAACTTCCAGAGCACCAAATCATGAACCATCCGAATTGAAGATAAACTTGAATATCCCAAACACTCTCCCAAATATGCAACTCAAGATATAATCATTCTGGAGCACAACGGATAAAATACCAAAACACTACAACACTGAACACTGAAAAACCAATCCTCATACTAGAATCCATAACTCAATCAAATCATCACGCAGCTCATGAAACCAACACTGAATCATCTAGAGATTCTTCATTACTGAAATTACAAATCCGCACTAGCACATCTACAACATACCAACTGAAACAACCAAGCCAACTATTTGCAATACCAAAACATAGGAATATGTTGACATCAATGGCAACAACATATCCTAGCAGTAGCAATATCCAACAAATGTTAGTTGTTCAAGGTAATTATAATGGTTTAGCCAATAGAGGTTATTGTCTTTCTTGCATTGTTCTTGGAGGTTTGTGCCATCATTAGAGACTTTGTTAAGATGTAATTGGGTTCTACCTTGGCTTGTGGAGATACATATTAAGTTAATTCATTTTGAAGATATATTTTAGGGTCGACTAGTTATGTGTTATACGTTTTATCTACATGATACTTTGTTGCCAACTTTGGAGGATGTGTGCCCATGTTTGTGATGTTTGAGACTACTTAGAAAGTTTTAATATGATGCTTTAGGTCCTTCCTATCTCTTGGATTGGACTACTTTCACCATAATTATGTTTTGTGGCTAACTTGATAGGACTTATGCTAGTCCCCTAATCTTGCTAGCCTAATTTATGTTTTGTGATGAAGAGGATGTTATATAGAAGATCAAATCAAAGTGAATGTGGCATGAGGGTGTAGATTAGTGTGAATACTAGAAGATGTAAAGTTTAGGTAGTAAAAGTTTGTAGTAAAATTATTGGTCTTGTATTGCATAATGGTTCCTTGTGTGAGGAGCTACATTCAAAGGAAATTATTAAAGATGAGTTGTTGAAGGATTATTCATCTTGATTCATATATTTGTGTACCTTTCTCAAAGACAGTGTGCACCTCCCTAGTAAGTTCTTCTTTATCTTTCCCTGAGGCAATTAGTCTCAGCCTACAAGTACCTTATATCTTGCTTAGGGGTAGTGTACCTCAGCCTGCAAGCCCTTTCAAGAGCAATGACCTTCCTTGGAAGTGTGCCTAAAACATGTATTCTAAATTCAAGGTAGCTTTAAATGTAATCTCAGCTTTTCCATGTGATTCTCCAAGTTTTTTCAATTCAAAAGCAACAAGCTTACCAACAAACATATCTCTTGTCATATTTGTCATAGTCGAGATCTCATCAATAGTAGCAAATATGTGTTTCTAAGCAGGAGGCAAGGATCTCAACACTTTAGCTACAATCTCATCTTCTTTAATGACTCCATCAGCACATCTAATTTTCAATACAAAATCATTCACTTTATCCATAAAGGATGATGTTCTCATCTTATCCCGTTCTCAGCATCTCATACTTTCCTTTCAAGCTCTGCAATTTAGCAACTTTCACATGTTTGTCTCCTTCATACAGGGTTTCTAACTTCTCCCAAATCTCATGAGTAGTCTACAATACCATCACATTAGTCATCTCTGAATCAATCAGGGCACTCAGCAATGCTTCTTTGGCTCTTATGGTATGTCCAACATCTTTGATCTCATTTGCAGTAACAAGATCATTCTGAGGAACATTGTAGACATTCTTTGTGCTCTTCCAATAATCTTCTCCAGGACACTTCAAGTGACACTCCATCTAGTCCTTCCATATGGTGTAATTATTTCCATCGAATCTTAGACTCTCTTTCTTGAAAACAATAGTTGTCATCCTAGATCTCTTCAAGAAATCAAGCTCCTTCCAGAGGATCTATCTCTGATACCAATTGTTGGAAACAACAATGCAGCAAAACTGAGAGGGGGGGGGTGTGAATTAGTTTTCACCAAACTTAACCAAATAACCTCAACTTCAGATCTGATCAAGAACAATAATAACAAAGATAAAAACCACATCAAAAACACACATAACACACATATTTTTGATGTGGAAAAGCCAGTTAAAGGAAAAACCACAGTGGGAACCTACCCACAATATGATGATACTCTGCAGTAGTATGTGTAAATGTTACAATGGGGAATATGCACATGAATTCAAGCACATTTATCAATAACAACAAAGGGCTACAAATCTAGGGAAGGCTCACTGCCTTACAAAGATCAAACACCAATCTGGATTACATGAACTAAAAGACTAGCATCCCCAAATGCCTGATCACAGTTCTGGTTAAGCACATATACTCAAACTCTGCTCTTCACACTTTTGCACACTCTTTTGCACTTCTTCACTTTTCTTCTCTGCTACTGAGAGATCAAAAAAAAAATTACAAATGCATATGTCTCTCCCAAATCAATATTACATGTATTTATACAATTCATCAACCTATATTTCAAGGTCAGCTCAACTCATAAGACCTAATTACAAAACTACATCACATGATACATAAATCCATATGTGGACCAATACAATGTCATCAAAGACATAGCATAGACCCAAATCAAATCCATGAACATGTAACACCACCAAATATTACACCAAAATCATCTACAATACACAAGAACCATCGGGTCAGCTAGAAAGTCGTATAACACGAAGAATACCACCGGACCAATGAATCTTCAATAGCATACACAACAATCAATGCAAACCAACAATACATCTATCACACAATCAAAGAACATCAACAAGCAATGTAAATTCCTTTGCAATAACTGCAACAACTCGGATTGCAAGAATCAACATCATTTCACCATCAGAGCTCAAGAACACCAACATAACTTACGGACAAACTGTAAGATATGCTTATGAAGTTCCAAATCATAAACCACTCAAACTAAGGACACACATGAATGTCCCAAACACTCTCCAAAATCCACACAATATAAAGAATCAATTCTGAAGCAATACAAACCAAAAATCACAACTCTGCAATACAGAACCAACAAAAAAACCAATCATCACACTGAATCACATAACTCGATTAAATCACCTTCCGGAATACTGAAACTTATATTGAGATAAGTATCTCAAAACCCATTAATCTGCATTAGCATATCTGCAATACCAAAGCACAAGAACAAAGGAATATGTTGACATCAGTGACAACAACACATTCCAATAACTCTAATATCTAGAAAATATCTAGTGCATGGATATTTTTCCATAATTTTTTGTTACATATATTTTTTTTAGTTAATTTTTGAAGTCAAAGTATTTGTAATTTGGATGTACATATATTCTGTAATGCATAACTTTTTTTGTAGGCATTTGAATTTTTTGTGTGTTGAAATGAGGATATCAATGCCTAGGGAAAAAGATATTTTTTACAATTTTTATTCTCTATTTTTCATAATTTCCACATGTGTGAAACACAATCCTTAATTTTTTATGAAAAACCTACATTCATAAGAAACAAAACATAAATATATTAAAATTTATACTATTTGGAAAGCTTATAATAAGAACATGCATACTTTAAAACAAAAAATTAAATGAATTCATTTGAAACTCCAAAAGCTAATGTAAAAGTTATTTTCTTTAGCATTTTTATAGGTGCAAAGGAGACTCTACTGGAGGTATGATTTAAGAGTAGAGAGGTTATATCCAAAGGATTTTGACCTAAGAGGCTTTGATATAACTCTCTTAAATTAGTTACTTCAAATGTGACCTCTTAAGGCTTAAATATGTTGGATATTGTTGGTTATTGTTGCTGCTAGGATATGTTGTTGTCATTGATGTCAACATATTCTTGTGTATTGCTCTGATGATTGTATATTAGGAATATCTTATGATTTGGTTTGTACTATTGGTTTGTCGATCACTATTTCGCAGAGTTCGGTATATCCTACGATATATTCCGGTGTGATCAAATCTTGTGCTGATTTTTTGGGATATTGCTTGTGATGGTCTTTTGTATCTTTATTTCAGATGGATCATGATTTGGTATTCCACAAGTTATCTTTCTTCGTGATAGTTGTTGATTGGTTGTGTTCTTGAGCTTTCAGATGTTGACCGATGAAGATTTGATAAGTGGTGTCGATGCAACTGTTCCTGATGACTCTAATGTTCTTGTTGGTGTTTCTTAGTCATGTCCTATTTGTCTTGGTGATCCATGTTGATCGTTGTGCATTTTTTTGGTGGTTTCTATCAATCGGTGATGATTTTCATATTATGCAGTTTTCTTGGTGGTGTAGTGTGTTGTGATTGATTTTGGCATGATTTTCGGTGGAGTTGAGCATTTGGGAATTTGATTTAGGTCCATGTTATGCTATGTAAATCATTATATTTGTCTAGTAGTTGATCTTTGTATCGTGTGATGTAATTTTGTAATTGAGGGTTGAGGGTTTAGTCGACCTTGTTATCAAGGTTGATGATTTGTATATATAGGTGATATATTCATGTAATTTAGATGTCGATGTTATGTCTATGTTATCAGAGAGAGGTTTATGTGAAAACAAGTGATTCATCCTTCGATGTTGTGATTGAGGAGAATTTAGTGTTGCAAAGTAGACATCTGTGCTTAACCAAAACTGTAATCAGGCATTTGGAGATGTTATTCTTTTAGTTCATTTCTTCTGGATTGTAGTCTGAAACTTATTGTAAGTCAGTGAGACTTCCCTGAGGGTTGTAGCCTTTTGGGCCATTATCTTTTGAGAAGTGAGCTCTAGGCAATCTGCCTGAATGCATGTCCATTCCCCATTGTAATATTTTCACATACTACTGCAGAGTATCATCTTACTGTGGGTAGGTTCCCACCATGGTTTTTCCCTTAACCAGGTTTTCTACATCAAAATATTGGTGTTGTGTGTTGTGCCTTCAATTCTTATCTATCTTATTATTGCAGTTTATCCAATTTATGTTTTGTGATTAATTTTATTAATCTGATGAAGACTGATTCACCCCCCTCCCCCTCTCAGTCTTCCTTCTTGATTGCTGCTAACAATTGGTATCAGAGCCAGATCCTCTAATAGAATCTTAATCACTTGAGGAGATCCAGGATGGAATCTCAAGATGTTATCTTTAAGAAGGACAATCTGAGATTTGATGGAAGTAACTATTCTATATGGAAGGACTAGATGGAAGTGCACTTGAAATTTCTTGGTGAAGATTATTGTAAAATTACAAAGAATGCCTATATTGTTCCTCTGAATGGACCATCTACTCCTGATGAGATCAAGGAAGATGAACATAATATTAGAGAGAAGGAAGCATTGCTTAGTGCCCTGGTTGATTTTGAGATTACAAATGTGATGGGACTTCAGTGCACATGAGATTTGGGTGAAGCACGAGATTATATATGAAGGTGATAAACAAGTGAAGGTTGCTAAGTTGCAGAGTTTGAAAGGAAAATATGAGATGTTGAAGATAGGAGATGATGAGAACATACACTTTTTCATGGCTAAGGTGAATGATCTTGTCCTGGGTACTAGATGTGTTTGTGGAACCATTGAGTAAGATGAAATTGTTGCTACAGTGTTGAGATCTTTGCCTCTTGCTTATAAACATAAGGTTGTTAATATTGATGAGATCTGGAGTGTGACTACAGTGACAAGAGATATGTTGGTTGGAAAGCTTTCTGCATTTGACTTGAGTGAGCTTGGAGAATCACATGTAAAGTTTAAAACTATATTTAGAGCATCTGTATTTGTATCTAGTAAGCAGAAGTATGATCCTGATGAATGCAGGATATCCAAATATGAGAGAGAGAGAGAGAAAGAGAGAGAGATGGAAGAACAAGAAAGAGAGTTGGATGAGCTTGAAGCACTGTGTTGGGACTCATTAAATTTGAGTCAATTTTAGAGGCCCTTTTCAAAATTTTACTCTGTATGTCAGAAAGGCACCTAAATGAGTCAGTTTGAATGGCCTAGTTAAAGAGGGGGTAAATGGAGCCAGTTGATTTTCAGAGGGTAAGGCTCAGGAGACATGTCCTACACCTTTCATTTGGCCTATGAAGTGATGTGAAACTTTAAAAATTCAGTTTGGATAAGTTTATGAGGTACCCATTTATAGGAATGAGCTGAAAGTGCATTTTAGGCACAAATGCAGATTTTATTGAGTAGCCTAATTTGGGTGTTTGCATCTTTTTCCCTGTTGATCATCATGGATAAATTCAAAATAGATTCAATTGTATGCATAAATTTGAGTTAGCTTGCAAAATTTCAAGTCTTGACGAATCCATTTGCTCAGTTTTTGAAGCCAAATCCGTTTGCAGTTTGTGTGATTTGACTAGTCCCTGTTTTGACAGCTAGTCGGAGCCCTGTTTCACACAATTGTAAAAGTTGCCTCAGTAAGTGTCATGCCACAATGTTTGTTCCGGGCTAATGTTAGTATAAATGATGAGCTATGTTTCAAATTTCAAGCCTCTGCCAATCCGTTTGATCAGTTTTCAAAAGGGTTCATTTAGCCATTATTTTCAGTCTTTCGTACTTCCAGTGCTTTATCAGTTAATGTAGCTATTTTTGTGAGCGTGCCATTTGCATCCAGTCAGTCTTGTGATCGAACTAATATTTCCAAGTTTTAGTATGTACTTAAAGATACCAGTGTTTCAAATTTGAGGGTCTACGGAGGTCATTTGATATTTTTGAGAAAGGCATCATGTGTTGCCAGAACATTGACTTCATCAGGTCTGCTGTGTCGACAAAGCCAGTTGGGCATTTTCGGCAATTAATATCTCTTTGCTCGGGACTCATCTTGAAAAACTGTTTGGTAGAGTTCATCCTTGTATATCAAAGTACACGCCTGTCAGATGGCGAGGTTCAGAAAGATGTTTTGACCGGCTTGAAAAATACATCTTCACGATTAAATGCGAAAATGTGGCGTAAGTGCCTAAAAGTTGTAAAATTCAATTTTATGATCCGAAAATGATTTCGATCATTTCTAGAGGTAAGTTTAATGTTCTTGAGATATTCCAAAGGTCAATTGCATGAAAACGAAAAAAAATTTAGTCAGACCCACTTTGGGGCCCGACCTCGCTCATGCATGTGTCGTATTATTTTATTGGCGACTTTGTTTAATAAAGGATTTTCAAAATATCTAAGTATGGATTGTGATTATGAGACATATCATAAGAGTTGAAAAGACTGTAGACCTCCAGGCAATTTCAGATTGGCAATTTTAATGCCAAATCCTCCTTCAGCGATAGAGAAGAGATTAAAAAAAATGCAATTGTATTTGGGAGATGGTGTGGAATGGAGAGGGGATTGATCATTCAGCAAATATAAGTGGCATGTGAAATGCCAGCCAACATCTTCCTATGCATTAATCATGGTTTTGAGAGGTTTTAATAATGTTCAAGTAATTGAAATAGGTAGGCTCCCAACCAAAATCCCTCCCACGTGAGAATAGCCCAATGGAAATATTTGAAACTCCAGGAAAATGAATATTAACAGGTGTATATGCCAAATTATCCTACTAGAGTGTGGCATAGAAGTCTGGAGAGTGCAGTTTAAAGCTCAAGCAAATGTCAATTTTGCTTAAAACCAAATCTCACATGAAGATTAAGCATATAAATTGCAGCGAATGCTATTAGCATGAGATGGGCAAAGGCATATAAAACTTTCAGCCAAATGCATTTACTAGAAGCTCAAAATGCTCCTCCCTTTTCCAACGTGGGGGTTTTCAGTTTTAAAACAAATGCAAAATGGAAAGGCACTCAAGTTTCCAGCTAATGCGAATTGGCATTCCTCTCCTCAGGTCATGTGAGCTTCTCTGAGGTGTGTGAACAGAAAATTGGAAGTTTAATGGGAGGTAAAGGTCTTCAAATTACAGCAAATGCTATTGGTAGTCAAAGCCAAAAGCTCCCCTCTCACATGGCATGCAACACCATATGAAATTATGACCAAGTGCATTGGCATCATTCCAGTTTTCAGCATGGCTGTAGCTTTGGAAGAAGTTTTTAAAAAAAGGCAACCTTCAGCAAATGCAATCAGCAGTCTCCCTACGTGGTAGAAGACAAGGCAAAAACTCCACTAGTAAATGATTTTAGCAGCAAGCTCCTTCCTGCCACGTGATGGCTGGAGTTGAAGGGCTGCAATTTTTAAACAAGATGGAGATCTCCTTCCCTGCTGTGTGTGGTATGGGTAAGGGTAAAGGTTTAAAAGTTTTCAAATCAAGCAAATGCAAACACCAATGTTAATCCCTATGCGTGGTGGAGGAGAATTAGCGTTAAAACCAAAGAAAAGGGCATTATAAATTCCAACAAATCCATTGGCAACCATTAGCACTCTGCAGAAACCTTCAAAATCCAATGCTAGGCATAAGGTAATTATCCCACATTGGCTGGGAAATGAACTTTTTTGATATTTATATCAAAAGCTCCACATAACCATAGTGTTAAAGCCTCAAGGCTTTTGACGGATGGTGCCTGATGGGTGCTCAAGTGGACCCGATGCGCATGGGCATGGATCCCAAGGTGAACAAGAAGGTGATAGGTGGCAACAAGTGGACCCCACGCAGGCATGATTCCCAAGGCAGCCAGGCGAAATTTTGCAGAGAAAGGCCAACTTAACCAACGAGCAGGTTTGGAGAAGATCAACGGCTTGTGTTGATTCGCGAAGGGAAGATGATCGAAAAATACCCTTCATGAAATAGCGAAATCCATGTGCACGAAAACCGAGGTAAAGATCTAGCAAGTTCTGAATAGATCAACGGCCCACGCGATTTTGGAGCTTGAAGATGCACGAAGGTTAAGAGTCACGAAATGGCGAAAGCCAAGTGGCAATGTGACATGGCAGTCCAGCAGGTAGGTCCCGTCCCAGTGGCGGTGACATGGCACACGCATGGTGTACAGGTGGACAAACAAGTGGCAGTGACATGGCCGACAAGTGGCGGAGTGATGAGGTGTCATCTGAGGTGGTGCCCAGTGGACCTCATCGACCAATCAGAGACCACCACATGGCAGGGCGTCAGGGCATAAAAAGGGCAAAAAAAAAAATTAAAATTAAAATTAGATTAATGATATAGTTTCAACTATATTAAAAAATAAAAAATTTAAATGATTGTGCACACTTGAAGAATTAATTCACTCAGGGCTCTATTGTTGGCCAAAATACCAAGTATTACATATCACCAGAAAGATCTTGGGATAAGGAATCTGATCAGGTAGTTTGATTCAACAGATATGGGATATTTCAAGAGCAGTTTCCATGGGAAAGAAGAAGATAATGAATTTTAGTTGGAGAAAGGGGACACATGGCATGTTCTGATGGATTCTGATATTTTTCCCTCTCCTTCTTATTCCCAATTCTTCTCAATTGTAGGGGTTCCAGTTTTTGACAGATTTTCTCCAAGGGAGAAATCCGAAATTGCAGGTTCCAATGATGGAATCTTTTTATTTGTGCAAATGACAGTGTGTTCTTCTATGTTTTCAGTGTTGCCTTTACTGTAGGTTTTGTTTCAGTTTGCAGGTTCACACATATGCAAGGCATGTGTGAGTTTCCATGAAATTGTCTCCAAAATGTACTCAAATTTATATAATTTCATATTATCAAGGATAATTTGAGTTCTCTCTTTTAGATCCCTCTAAGAGTGTAATGTTTGTCTTTTGGGTATTCTTCAAGTAAGGATTTAAATCCTAAAACCTAGCATTAGTGATTTTGAATGCATATTGGATATATATATAAGTATGGTTTTGTGACAGAGTAGAGGATTGTATTAATGTAAGGCATTGATACATGAAAATTTAATGTTGAAAAGAACTTGCATCTGAGATTTCTCTTCCAGATTTATGCATGACTTTGTGGCCTGGATAAGGCACTGGTCTTTTGTAACATTGAAGGGTTGTCAGAACATCATTTAAAAATAAAAAATCAGAATATCTTTTTATGTTTTATGTAATGTGGAAGTATCCCTCCATCTCATGATTCAAACATTGTTGAGTTGTCAATGTAGATTTAGCCTATCTATAGTACCCTCCTTGTTTTTGAACCGTTTATGAGATCTATCTGCTTTATTGATGTTGTCATATGTGGGTAATGAGTTTGAATTTTAAGCATCAAAGGTATACCCACCTAGGTTTTGTAGAGCCTGAAGAGTAGAAGGATTCATATCCTTGTCATGTTGTCCAAGCCCTAAGGTTCTTCATAGATTCAACTGGCTACTTCATAGATCAATTGCAGGTGTTCTTGGGTTATCACTTTTGGTGAACAACACACTGATTGCCCAGAGATTGCCTAAAGGAGCCAATAAGTATTTCTCTTGTAATAAGATAGAACATTTTTCTTTTAGATGCTTGGAGAGAATGGCTAAGAATGATAGGCATGATAAGTTTTATAAGCATGATAGGAATGATAGATATGACAAGCATGAGAAGTATGAAAAGCCCTACAAGCCTAACCAGAAGTATAGGATCAGAAGGACTGCTATTATGTTGTTGATGAAGGTATTACAGATGAAGAATCAGAAGGAGTTGAAGTTGTATTCCTTTCCATTAAGGAAGATGGACTTGTACCTATTGATTCCACTAGCTGTACTATTGAGGAGAAAACCCTAGCTGCTAAAGTTGAAGAGAAAGATGAATGGGTTATTGATAGTGGTTGTTCATATCATATAACTGGTGATAAAAGAAAATTTATGAGTATGGAAAGATATGATGGTGGAATAGTTAGATTTGGAGATGACAAAGCCTGTGTGATCCATGGGGGAGGTTCTATTTCTTTTGATGGTAAGCATGACACTGATGATATCTTGTATGTTGAAGGTTTGAAGCATAATCTTCTAAGTTTTGGACAGATGGTTGATAAAAGGTTATGATCTACAATTCAAGCATGGAAAATGCAAAATCTTAAATGTATGTGGTATAGATATTGCATGTGGAACTAAGACTAAAGATAATATTTTTCATTTCAATGTTGGTGAGAAAAGTTGTTCGATTGCTCAGATTGATGAAAGTTGGTTGTGGCATAGGAGAATGTGTCATGTAAATTTTGATTCAATGATCAAGATTAGTTCTACACATGTTGTTAGAGATCAACCCAGGATTGTTAAGCCTGCTAATCTGGTATGTAAGGAATGTCAGTTGGGTAAGAAAACAAGGATTTATTTCAAGAGAAAATAGTATATCAAATGGATGTCAAATCTGCCTTTTTGAATGGTGATCTTGAGGAAGAAGTCTACATTGAAAAATCTAATGGATTTTCATTGTTCGATGATGGAGACATGGTATGTAAGCTGAAGAAAGTACTTTATGGATTGAAACAAGCCCTTAGAGCCTAGTATGCTAGATTAGATAAATACTTGTTGAAATTGGGATTTAGCAAAGGTGTTGTTGATAGTAATTTGTACTTTAAGATAGAGAATGATAACATCCTAATTGTTGAAGTCTTTGTTCATGATATTATCTTTGGAGGTGATGATAAATTGAGCAAAAGTTTGCCAATGATATGTAGAAAGAATTTGAGATGTCTATGATTGGTGAGATAAAAAAATTCTTAGGTTTGTAGATTGCACAGGTTGGAAAAGGTATATTCATATTTCAAACTAAGTATGTGAAGGAATTTCTAAAGAAGTTTGGGTTAGATGACTCCAAACTGGTTGGAACTCCTATGGTTACTAGTTGTAAATTGTCTAAGAATGATGAATCTCCTAAAGCTAATCAAAGTTTGAACATATCTATGGTTGGTGGACTGCTATATCTTACTCAGACTAGGCTGGACATTATGCATGTTGTGTGCATGGTTGCTAGATATCAAGCTGATCTAAAAGAAAGTCATTTCACTGTTGTGAAGAGGATATTAAGATACTTGAAAGGAACTGTGGATTATGGTTTGTGGTATCCGAGGAATGATGATTTCATGCTATGTGCCTACACTAATGTTGATTGGGATGGTGATGTTGATGACCGAAAGAGAACTACCAGTGGAGCATTCTTTTTGGGTAAGAATTTGGTTTCATGGGCTAGTAAGAAACAAGATTCGATATCCTTATCTATTGTTGAAGCTAAGTATATTGATGTTGCTAGTAATTGCACTCAGGTAGTCTGGATGAAGCAAATGTTGAAAGATATCAAAGTTATTTATGATGAGCCTACTATTATATACTATGATAATTCTAGTGCTATTAACATGTCAAATAATCCAATGTAACATTCAAACACTATCCGATGCAACATTCAAAGACTAAGGATGTCTCAATCTAATATCATTACTTGAGAGATAAAGTCAGTGAAGAGAAAATGTAGCTGGAGTATGTATCTACAAAGGAACAAATAGCTGATATTTTCACTAAGCCTTTGCCTACAGATAAATTTGTCTATTTAATAGAAAAGTTAGGGGTATCCACCCCTCCTCATGAGAACTAGATGCATTGATTGGCATCAATCCGGTGGACTTCAGAGTCTTATCTTCTTATCCGGATTGGTGAGTTGGTGTTGCTCCTCTGCTGGAGTAGTCTGTGTTTTGGGGAGAGAGATTCATATTTCATACTCTAATGGGGAGAGTAAATTTGGTTTTTTGTTTTGAGATATTTGGCATTGATGTCAAAGGGGGAGAGAGATCATGTGAAAAACTACTTTATATGTCCTAATGTTAGGGGGATTTTTCAGGAGATATCTTCTTTCTTTGCATTAATTACTTTTCACATTCATATGTTACCATCAATTCCAAAGGGGGAGATTGTTGGATATTTTTGGTTATTGATGCTACTAGGATATGTTGTTGTCATTGATGTCAACATATTCCTATGTATTTCTCTGATGATTGTAGATTGGAAAGATCTTATGATCCGATTTGTAGCACTGGTTTGATGATCATTGTTTTCCAGAGTTCAGTATATCCTCCAGTATATTCCAGTGTGATTAGATCTTGTGCTGAGTTTTTGAGATATTTCTTAGGATGGTCTTGTGTATCTTCATTTCAGATGGATCATGATTTGGTGCTCCACAAGTTATCTTTCTTTGTGATAGTTGTTGACTGGTTGTGTTCTTGAGCTTTCAGATGTTGATCGATGAAGATTTGATAATTGGTGTTGGTGCAGTTGTTCTTGATGACTCTACTATGATTGTTGGTGTTTCTTAGTCGTGTTCTATTTTTTTTTGGTGATTTGCATTCATCGTTGTGCGATTTTTTGGTGGTTTCTATCAACCGTTGATGATATTCATGTTATGCGGTTTTCCTGGTGGTGTAGCGTGTTGCAATTGATCTTGGCATGATTTTCGATGGAGTTGAGAATTTGGGAATTTGATTTAGGTCCATGTTATTCTATGTAAATCATTATATTGGTCTGGTGTTTGATCTTTGTACCATGTGATGTAATTTTGTAATTGAGGGTTTAGCTGACCTTGTTACCAAGGTTGATGGTTTGTATATATACGTGATATATTCATGTAATTTAGGTGTCGATGTTATACCTACATTATCAAAGAGAGGTTTATGTGTGAACAAGTGATTCATCCTTTTGTGTTGCAAATAAGATAACTATTCTTAACCGGAACTGTAATCAGGCATTTGGAGATGTTATTCTTTCAGTTCATTTCTTTTGGATTATATTCTGAAACTTATTGTAAGTCGGTGAGACTTCCCTGAGGGTTGTAGCCTTCCAGGCCATTATCTTTTCAGCAGTGATCTTTAAGCATTGTTCCTTAATGCATGTGCATTCCCCATTATAATATTTTCACATACTACTACAAAGTTTCATCTTACTGTGGGCAGGTTCCCACCATGGTTTTTCCCCCAACCGGGTTTTCGACGTCAAAATATTGGTGTTGTGTGTTGTGCCTTCAATTTCCTTATCTATCTTATTACTGTAGTTTATCAGATCTATGTTTTGTGATTAAGTTTATTAATCCAGTGAAGATTGATTCACCCCCCCCCCTCCTAGTCTTCCTTCTTGATTGCTGCTAACAAAATCATTATATTTTCTAAAAAATGTATGATTTCAGCAAAAATCAGGATGTACCAAAAAGTATAAACCAGTATTACAAGATCACCTAGCATAACCCGAACACATGTACCAATCATATCATTTCACATTTGTGTATATATGGATCAAAACACCTAGAACACAACAATAAAATTTCTAACTATCCTCATCACCAATATTTAAACATTCTAATATCAATTGGATCAATTTCCAATGCAAACTATCCATAAACCATAATATCAATCAACAACTGACAACACTTCACCACTGTAGCTAGTTGTGATGATGTCTAGACCAAAATTCATCTGGACCACACTGTTTGACATCAATGGCAATAAAGCATATATTAATAACAATCTCCCCCTTTTTAATTGATGGTAAAACAACCAAAAATATATTCACAACTCCCCCTAACGAGAGAATAACCACACAATATAGCAATCCTTCTATTTACTTTAAATGCATTTTAGTATTCTTCTCCCAAAGAAGAAAAAATATTTTTTAGTATTCTTATCCCCCTTTACCAACAAGGAAAAAGGCCAGATCATAAAGAAAATCACAGAAATCATTAAAAATTACCCAACCAAATATCTTTGAACTGTTTCTTCAGCATAATCAGTAAGGCATTCTAGGCACAAGTAGCAGTAGCAAGAATCCTACTCTAACATTCACAGTAAATACACTTGTTCACTGTATCATCAAAAGAATCTATATTTTTAGTATCTTTCTCAATATTCTCTACATTAGCCAATAGTCTTATGTGAAAAGAAATTTTTAATTCCATATCAGCTCGCAACTATCCAAACATCCTCATGTAATCATCTCTTTGACTCCTCAGAGCTAATTGATCATGCAATTATCAAGCCTTGTTTCTTTCTTTTCCATAAGCATATACATAGACTATAATTCTTATCCATTATACTAATTGAGATTTAATACAATCAATTTCATCCTTAAGTTTCTAAGTGGCAGCAGGACACCTCAAACAAACTTTGTACAATATTGCAGCAGCCTCCATTGATTTCCTGAAGGTCATTAAATTAATTATCAGCACCTAATGTTCCCTTTTACATTTTTCTATCATATTTTATATCTTTTAGAATCAATTAACACTAAGAGGGGGGGTGAATCAGTGTTTTGCAATTTACAAACTTATTAAGTTGATTCTTAAACTACCAGATGCATAACATTGAAAGTAGAGTGTAGAAATATAAAGTAATCAAACACACAATCGTAACACCAAGATTTTTACGTAGAAACCCAGAAAGGGAAAAACCACAGTGGGATTTGAAACCACAATATTATTATACTATGTCTAGAAGTATGATAATATTACATGAAGGGAATGCACTTGCATTCAAGCGCACTTCCTAGAGCTCACTACTCAAATACAAAATAGGGCTACAACCCAGAGGAAGGCTCGCTGCCTTACAAGCGATTACAATTGATTACAATAATAAATGAACTAAAGAATAGCATTTACATATTCCAAAAAGTAGTTTCGGTTAGGCTCAAATTGACTTCTACAACTATTCTACTTATTTGCTCTATTTTCCTGTTGTCTTACACCAGAGCACCAAAATATTCAATAATTGTCACCAGACTTTGCACATTCGATCATACAGACTTCTCACACTCTTCTCATCCTATAAAATTCTTAAATG
The DNA here is from genome assembly GCF_030272615.1 of Cryptomeria japonica. Taxonomy (NCBI): domain Eukaryota; kingdom Viridiplantae; phylum Streptophyta; class Pinopsida; order Cupressales; family Cupressaceae; genus Cryptomeria; species Cryptomeria japonica. Next base: position 608,937,458 of record NC_081414.1, on the reverse strand, counting down.
AATCGGTCTTAAATATCTGCATCAATAAAGTGAATCATTTCTCATGCCGACTTCCAAAAACCATATAACACGTAACATGAAACATGTAACCTTAAGTCGGCTCAATCTGTCCACAAATCCATATGCGGACCTAACCCAGAATTATAAAAATATTCACACAAGTTGGCCCAATCTCCTCAAACATGAAACCAATCACCGAAATCAATCCTAAGATTCCAAAACATGTGTTACACCAAAATAGCTCTATTCTAACTAAATTACTAGGTACCGAACCTTTAATCTTGCTCATGAATCAACACCAGATATTAGGATTACATAATAATATGCCTCTGACCTCAAATCATCTACCTCTATCACCACAACCAAAATCAAGATATGCAAACTATACTCATACTCTATCGGTTACTGTGTTCCACCTTCCAGACTTATGTGTTGTGAACAATATGACTTCCGGTAAATCAAATCTATGTACATTGGATGTGATCTCTAAACTGAGTTACCATCAATGACAACTCCTAATAATCAATCATGCATCAATATTCACTAGAACAGTTTCTCTTGCCAACAATCTCCCCCTTTGGCACTGATGGGAACATTGTGAAAAATGAACTATACACTCAAGACTACAAAACTTCAAAATTTCAAACTCTCCCAAAAATCTTCAAGACTCTACAAGCTCCCCCTAAGGATTTTCACCATTTTTCACTCTACTCTCTCCCCCTTTGATAGCAATGCCAATGATAGGAATCCGACACAACTTATATACAGGGATATGTATATTTGCTTACAAAAATTTGAATATATCTGCAAAAAGTGTCCTTAGGGACAACAAATGGTTATCCCATACCTTCTTCAAACTCTCTAAAATATTGATCATCTCACTGAAAAGATATGTGAGCATCTTTGTTCCCTATCTATTTGTCAGAACACTCTTATTCAAAGCATCCTTTGCATCTTGCATACTGCTCATCAGGGAGTCTATCCGGGGAGTGATAAGACTCCTTACTTCTCCTACTCTACCCAAAATTTTGTCCTTCTCTTGATTTAAACTCTTAATCTTATCCAATATACTTAAAACTTGTGGTTTAAAACTACTAGTCGGGACTGAATGGGCTGCATATGACTGAGATATGCTAGCAAGCTTCCCTTCACATTCATTTATTTTATTGTTAATGTCCATAGTAAACTTTGGTAAAATTAGAAATGACTGGTATATTTGATCACATTCATCTAGTGCATCTTGAATGCTATTCATAACAGTTATTAAACTAACCCTATCATTCTCAATCATCTTCAAAAATGTTTTCAGTCTCATATCATTAAACTGATTCAAAACTCTAGTATTTTCTACCTTCTCCAAAGATTCAAGATGAGATTCTACAACATTCAACATGCTCCTAATCTTACCGAAGGGGTTATCAGTTAAATCCGGTATAAAAGATGGCAAAATTTTCTCTAATACATCTCCTGCTAATGTTATTAACTCTTTATCTGCAGTGTGGGTCTTGAGTAAGTCCTCACTGGCTTTAGCTTGTGCAAGATTTTCTAAGTTCAGTGCTTGAATAGGAGATAAAGAACCCAAATCAATAGGCCCTTGACCAAAATCATCTGAATCAGTAGCAACCTATTTTCCTTTATCAATAACAGTGTCTCTTGCCACTATCACTAGAGCCTGATCATCCTTCTCCTCTCCTTTCTCCTCTCTTGTCACCTCTGCACTTTCATCCTTTTCACCCTTCTCCACATCATCTGTCTCCTTAGCTGCCTTTTCTAAAACAACTTCTATAACTGGAGGATCTTGTACAGCTTCACCAAAGTTATCAACATTAGCATTATAAGGATCATCTGCAGTTGTGGATTTCTCATTTGATGGTCCTGTCAGAATGGTTTTATTAGAAGATTGATATTTCTGCTTATTAGGAATGGCTTCATGCACTTTCAAAACAGATGTGTCATGTGATTGTTCTCCCGGTTGAGTGTCAGCATTTTATTGGCCACACCTGAGACATGGACCTGCAAATTCAAATCTCCATGAATGAAAGCACAAATATGAACTTCTGAAATAGTTTACGTGCCTCTAATTAGACAATTTTTATACGAAATTAAAACCCATTTCAGATTATATTGTCTAGATTCTAAATATGTAATTTTATTTAAAAATTGGTTATTTTAACTATTTTTCATTTAATTTATACTAAATCGGGTCCATAAACTTGAATTATTAACTAATTTTCTTAATTTAATAAAAAAAATTATACGTCATCAATCTACACAAAATTCTTTTCTATTTTTAAAAAAAATCAAAAAATGTTAAGTTTATGTGAAATTATGTGGGTCGTACACGTCAAATTTTTAAAAAGATAATTATGGTCATTAAAAATTTAATTAAAATATATATATTTTAAGAAAAAATATAGAAAAATATGCTCATCAATCTTCAGTGTGTTACAAACCATTTCCCAAAATGGTTTGAGAAAATAATTTTAATTGTGTCAAAAGTGTAGTCTGTACACTGTTACAAATGTGGTTGTCGTCGCACCAAAAGATCAACCTCTCAATGCCCGATACAACCACTAGACTTATAGAATCCACAGGAGGCTGTTAAACCATGTCATGAATCCCCACGAGGGACATTGGCCCACTGCCAACAATCCCCCTCCTAGCGTCACTCATCGCGGCCTGCATGATTCAAACCTATGACCAAGCTCTGATACCACTTGTTACAAGTGTGGTTGTCATTGCACCAAAAGATCGACCTGTCAATGCTCGATACAACCACTAAACTTATAGAATCCATAGGAGGCTATTAAACCATGTCATGAATCCCCACGAGGGACGTTGGCCCACTGCCAACATACACATGCATGGTATGGTCCTGAAATAGGCATTTTTAAAACATAGTTTATAGAAATCCATTTAAAAATTAATTTTTTATTATGTGGGTATCAAAATAAATTACATATTTGGAAAGTAGACTCAGAGGGATATCTTTTATATTCCTAACTTTTTCCAAGATTCAATCTCCAAGTGTTTCAAAATTTAAGCTCAAATGAGACAAAACATGAAAAATCGGGGAAAACACTTCCACTTTTTGACCAAAAAGTGGACTCGTCTTCTTGCACTGACACTTCAATTTCTTTATCTTCAGTAGTGGCTACAACATACTCTCTTTGTGGCTTCTCCTTCTTCCTTTTCTCTACTCCACTGAATGACTTGGCATGTGGTTGGGGTCGAGGAATGGGATTTTGAACACCAGAGGTAGGTGCAAACTGAGATTGCATTCGCTTAGATTGCTTGGGAGGAGTGGCGACCACTTTTAACTTCTTAGAATTTTCCATGTCTTCCTCCTTTAGTATATTCTCCTCCCTATCCCTTTACACAACTTCTTTTGATATTCCCATTTACTCAGCAAGTTCTTCAACTTCCCTTTTGACTTTCCTCTTCTTGGTCAGCTCAGTGAATTTCTAATGAAAATCAAGATCTTTCTCTTTATAGGTAACGAACCTTTCTTCCATTTTATCTACTGGTTTACTCAACAGGTGTTAAGCATATGCATCAAGTGTATTTCCATCCACCTCATACCCCATGGGCATGATCCAAACAGTTCTAGGTTCAACTGTCTCCATGTGGCACTGATCTTTATCTACCATAAAGTATATTGTGTTCTCATATTTCTATTAGGATAACCGGTGAACAACTGAGAGGGGGGGTGAATCAGTTGTTAACAAATTATAACATTTAATCCACAATACAACTTCAAACTAGAGCACATAACTATTCAAATACCGATAAAGCAGAAACAGATGTCAGTAAACATAGATATCGGTAAACAATGTAACTAAACAATTAAATAGATAATCAATGCAAAGCAACCATACCACATAACACCATGATTTGTACGTGGAAAACCCGAAAAGGGAAAAACCACGGTGGGAAGCCTACCCACAATGAGATGATACTTCTGTAGAAAGTATGTGATACAATAAGGGCCTTGCACATGCAGGAAGGCACATTGCCTAGAGCATACTACTCATTACAAAAAGAGTCTCACTGACTACAAAGGTTAAAACCACCTCAGGATATTTGGACAACAATCCAATAGAGTGAACTGCCAGAGATAGAATCTACCATGCTTGATTATAGTCCCGGTTAAGCTCAATACTGGAGGCATTTGACCTCTTTCTTAATCCCAATTCGATCCTCAATGATCGACCTGATCCTTTGCATAAGATATTACAATTCTTGACCATGACACACACAATCTACAATGAGACCTTACAATCATTTATACAAACCCTAAGACCTAAACCAACTAGGTCGGCCACCTAAAAGATATTACAATAAGATCATTACATAAATCCATATTACAATGATATGCCATGTTGGCTTAAGACCAAAACAACAATTACAAATCCATAAGATATCCCAAAACATCTCGGTAACATGTAGAGTACATGTTAGCATGATACTGTTCCATAACTTAGATAGGTACCTGACCTATTCTATGTCCACCATGCCAAAGCAATATATTCAAGCAGTTGAAGAATGATCAACAAACATCTTCAACATCCTGAAATCCATCTAGAAGCCGCACCAGCACCACTTATGCATCCTGTCATGATTCCTCAGTGAAAGCTCTGCCAGTAGAGCCTTAAACCAATGTCGATAAGGGTTTACAAGAGTACATGATAGCATCCAGTTATCAAGCCAATACCAACTAACCAAAACATGCTCATGGAGCATATGACACATGATATCACATATACTTCACTGATCCAAATATGTCGGAAGTGTCCAACAGATAGTCTCTTCTACCGGTAACACTAGATCTTCTACCGGTAAACAAAAACTTGTTTGTCGGTAACCATCCATAACAACTAGTGTTGACATCAATGACAAAAAATCAATGCAAAACATAATAAATTCATCTAATAATGCCAACAATCTCCCCTTTTGGCATTGATGGCAACACTAGATGTGAAAAACATCCAAGTACCAAGAAGTGCCTAACAAATCTCCCCCTTTGGAAGACAACCATCAATCTGAATTATATCTTTGTAAATTTATGAATAAATCTCTCCCCCTGATGTATACAACTCCTTTTTCTTTATTTTCACATTGGTATCTCTCCCCCTTTGACATCAATGCCATAAATATGACAAAAATATCAAAGCAATAAGGTAAACCTTTGTCTCTCAAAGCTGACTACTCCCCCTGAGTAGTAGGACCACTCATCAGTGCCAAAATGAATAGTATCTCTAATAATGCATGTCGGACTGATGATAAACTACATCAGTCAAGTCTCTGTCAGAGGTGTAGAAACCCCTAACTTGTCTCTCAAATACTCAAATGATTCCTTAGCCAATGGTTTAGTGAATATGTTTGCAATCTGTTATTTAGTGTTCACATAAACCAATTTGACTTCCTTTTCTTCTACCTTGTCCTTTAGAAAGCTATACTTTATTGATATATCCTTAGTCTCAGAGTGAAATATTGGATTCTTAGACATGTCAATAGCTGCAGAGTTATCACAGTCGATAACTATTGGTTCACTATAATTTACCCTGATATCCTTCAACATTTGTTTCATCCACAGGACTTGAGTGCAATTAGTTGTTGCTGCAACATACTTAGCTTCTGCAGTAGATAAAGAAATGCATGACTATCTTTTGCTTATCCATGAAACTAATTTCTTTGCAAGAAAGAAAGCTCCACCAGAAGTGCTCTTTCTGTCATCAATATCACCTACCCAATCTGAGTCAGTATATGCACATAAAGTGAAATAATCATTTTTTAGAATACCATAAACCGTATTCTGTTGCTCCTTGCAAATACCGAAATATCCTCTTTATTGCATGTTGGTAAACAAATTTGTTGCTTTAAGAAACTTTCTTGAAAACTCTGTTTTACCCTGTAATTAGCAACAAAGCATTCACAACAGTTGAAGAATCACAAAAAAAACAAAAGAATGGTAATTCTTCTCTGCGTTGGAGAGGGGCAACTCCCTCGTATAATGGGGGTATTTTGATTTTTTTGAAAATTTAAAGAACGAACAATAAAGAAAGATTGAATGCCATACAAGGTATGAATCTAGTTTAAAATAAATTCCATATAATCAAGTTTGAGATACCACAACTTGAAATAATCTTCTTCACATTCAATGTTAAAGGGAAAGCATTAGGTAATCATCAATTAAACATAAGAACATTGATAATAACCCATGAGAATAAGTTGAACACACATCCAAATTGATCTCTATTGCTTAATTTCTCGAATAATACTATTCAAGTCTTTCATACAAAGCTTGTGAAAAAGTGGAATCCCCTTTACATTGAATAATAATGAGGTATATATATAGGTGAAGTGGTAACCACCTGAGGTAACTACCCTAACCACCTTTATAACTACTTTATAACTTCCTCAACTACTTGAAATAACTTCCTCAACTTTGGGAGAAATAACTACTTAGAATAACTACCCAAAATGAGAACTTAGGATAACTACCTCATATGAAAAGAGCCAAGATTATCCTTTATTACAATACAGAAATAGAGATGAGAGAAAGGAAACTCGATCATGAGAGTTATTTACAAAGAAAGACAAAAACACGATGCGAGTAACACAAAAAAAATGAAGACTATACAAAATGCAACTCTGCACTTATTCTAAGCTAACTCCTTGCATTGTCGATGAGGTTGTTGCTTTTGTAGGCACATTAGGTTGTCCAGGTCCTTTGTCTCTGAAGATTCTAAAAAGTCGAATGGCCGAAGTGACAGATTTTCCTTTGGGAATTAGGACGTTAGCTATCCTCATTTTCCATGTCTTCAAGTTTCTATGAATGTCACTTAGTTCTATCACCATGCTGAGTGTCTGGGGCATAGAAGTTCTCAAGGAATAGTAAATATCAATCAACCTTTCAATGGTATTTTCACTGAAGTTTGTCTTGTTAAAAAGCTGTTGATCTACCATGTTCTGGAAGCTATTCTGTAACACCTGCAAATCTTCCATCAATGTCACATCTGGGAGAAGAGTAGTGAGTTGTCCTTGGAGTTTGGTACACACTTGATCACATGAAAGCATGAGCTTTTCTAACTCTGATGAAACTTGATCTATGATCACTAGTTTCCAGTTAATGCTTTCTATCCATATCTCTAGATAATCTTTTTCATTACTAGGCAAGATTTTCTCGGTTGCAAGGGTGTCCATTCCAATTTCTATCATTTTTTTAAAATCATTCACAATTTCTTTCCAGGCTGCCTCCTCTTTCTTGACATTCCTCAAATCTTTCTCAATAGTATTTTTCTTTATTATGGCCTCATCATGGATAGATTTTGCTTGGACTAGGAATTCACATGCGAGAGTTTTGACCTTTTCTACCCATCCTTCAGTTACCTTTCCATAGGCTTGGTACTTTTGAAGATTATCCATAACATTCTTTTCAATTACTCCTTCTGGTGTAAACATAATTGGTTGGCGATCTACACTTAGTGGCATAGTGGAGGTATCAACTACGGATCTCAAGTAAGAAGACAAAGTGTGCACTTGCTGTTTCAATTGATCCTTGGATTGCTTATCCTTTTCACTTCTCTCCACCATTCTAGCTGCCATCACATTAAAGTTCTGAATATCAGACTCATGAGAAGAAGGTCCCATATCAATCTTTGTCATAACAAAGTCCGCAGAGGTGGCCTCATTTGTATCCTTCTCAGATATGGGTTGAGCAATCTCTAAGCACATATTCCTTGAATTTGGATCAGTCTTTATTCTTGAGGATACTTTGAGTTTCTTCGGTTTTTCAGCTCTTTCAAAAAGATCAGATATGCTACTAAATTCAGGTACCACTAGCTTTTCTACCCTCCTCTTCTTCAATAGACTTTGTTCTAACCATGGGAATGAAGAATTTTCTGTGGACTCTTGGATGTTTTCCTGTCTTGCTACCAGTGTTGTAGTTACCTCTCTGATTTCTTCAAATTGATCGCTTGGATTGCTAGGAAATGATGAATCCATGACTAAAGTATTTTGTTGTGCTTCTTGTCGTAGGGATTCAATAGGAACTGAGGGAGATATGGAATGCATTCCATCATCAAATCTTGTGTCATCCAGAATTTCCACTGGAACTTGATCCTTTACTTGACTTGCAATAGAATTTTCTTCTATGTCTTTTGCTCTGGATTTCTTCTTCTTTTGTCGGGGTTCATCAACACATGTGTTTTGAAGATTGTTCCTCCTTGGAGGGTCTTCATCTCCATCACTTCCTTGAGTATTCTGGTAAGAAGGAGTATCCCTAGCTGGAGTATGGGAAGAATGCAGTGACGTGGAGCTCTCAAGCTGACTTCCTTTCCTTCTTGGAGTTTCCTTTGTTGGTCTGGTAGCAGTCATTTAAGTAATCTTCTTCTTAATCCAGGCTTCGGAATTCTTGATTACAAAACTTGTTCTTTCTCTGATATCTCTCATTTACGGATCTGCCCAATTCAAACTGGGAAGTGGCTGAGACTAGACTTGCTAAAAATAGATAGGATCAATCAAATCAGATCCATCATCTTCAATGCCTTCTATGGTCCAATCCATCTTGAAATCTTTCATTTGCTTCAAAGTTAACCTGGTCCAATCTCTTCTTCTAACCTCGAACTCGTCTTCACAATCCTCCCAAAAGTCTTTGAGATTAGGAAAATGAAAATAGCCAGGGCCTAACTTTAAGCTGCTCTTGACATAATCCTTACTATCAAAAGGAAACCTCATCTGATATGGATACAAGTTGACCTTGGATAAAGCATTTTCTGTCTCATCTGCTCTTGAACTTGACTCACATCTATAGTGCCCGAGACAAATGGGAAGGCTACCCCTTTATTCTTTCTATCTCTGCATTTATTTTGAACTGAAACCAATTGCCAACAAAGCTCAACTAAAATGAGCTTATCATCAACATATCTGGGTAGCTTGTGTGGATAACCTTCAAATCCTCCTACTCGGAGATAGGTAAATCTCAGAAACTGGATGAAGAAACTTCCATATTTCTTTATCAATTTAGCGGCTTCCTTTGATATCCTGGTGGCAATGTCTCCTTGTAATAACCTTACTGCCCACATTGTGAAAGCATCATTCACCCGCCTGAAATACACAAAGCTTTCCTCAAGTTGCAATTGCTTGTAATAATGGTAAACTTGAGTTTCTTGATTCAGGACACCATTAGCACTCAACCCTGGCCATGACCTCAAATTAGCAATAGCATATAGCAAGTAAGAGATCATATGGAAATGTTGACTTGTTTTGAAGTGCACTAACTGGTCATGTATGCAGTTGTTGATGAGATGGCCCCAGTCAATGAATTGTTTACCAACAGAGATGACTGTTATGAAGAGATACATCCACATTTCAAACTCAGTGGAGTCAGGACTTCCTGTCACTTTATGGAGTAACAAAATCAAGTAACAAATCTCTTTGATGAAAAGAGAACGATGGAGTGTTTTTGGAAGCTGAGACTGTCCTCCCCGTGGCGCAACCATCCATTCTTTCGCTAGATTGTTGAGGCATTTGCTTCTATTGTCGCTGAAGTATTTATAAGCTTTTTGCTTATCGATGTGAGTGAACTTTTCCTTATATGGCAAACGAAGAATAATAGCTATTGAAATTTCATCTAGTTTGGCCATTAAGGATCCGTCTGCAGCTCTTATCTCTCTTGCATCGGGATTATATCTTTTTGAGCATTCTAGTACCAAATCTACACATTGAATTGATATGGGAAAACATGCTGCTTCAATCAAGCCACTTCCCGCCACTCTACAAGACAATTTTGATCTGTCACCTTCCATGAAGAACCTTTTGATCTCCTGCAAATTTATGTGCCCAATCTTGGTATCATGAACCTCTGGAATCATGGTGGTGATCATCGGAGCATACTCGTACTCCTGAGCCTTGTACTTCATGATGGTATTTTTGCAAACCCTTTGTATTGAAGTCCTCTATGTCAATGTTACTGAAACTTTGAGACTTTGAAGATTTGCGACTGACTTGATTAAGTGACTATGTCTCGCCCATAAGTAAGATCTACCCACTGTCTTTATCATGGATGATCCATTTGTTCCTCCTTGAATGGCTGCTCATAGAATTTGATATTACTTTATTGGCCTTTAAGTGATCATCATAATGATTCTTAGCTGGCATCTGATATTAATCTGCTCATGATTATCTTGACAATCAATGACACAATGTTACCTTCTTGAAACTGAGGTTTGTGATTGACCTCTCTGTCACTTCTTTGAATGGAAAAATGACTTTTCCTTTGGTGTTTTGGGGCTGATTATGACAAAGACTCGGACCATTATCTTCTCACTGTTTATTGAACTGTGCATTAGATCTATTGGGGTTGTTGTGATAGCTGTGACCATGCCTGATAGATTCTTTGCTCATTGATGATTTCTATAAACCATTCATGTTGTCAATGTCTTCAGTATTGTGAATCAATTGTCCAATAGCTTGGACTGCACTACTTGAGATGTAATGTATGCACTGTCTCAGATCTTTAGCTTTTTTAGCACCGTTCTTTATGACTAAGGTTTACCTTTATTCATCATTCAAAACTTCATACCTCTGTTCACTGACCTAAGGCTGATATCTCCTGTAGATATGCTACTCACTGTTTTGATAGGTCTATGGTTGGCTTCTATTTGAAATCTTTGGCACTGTATTTACTTTGTTTCTCATTGTATTGGACTAAACCATTGTGTCTTGTTTTTTTTCTATCTAAGCCTCTTAACGCACTGTCATAAAGCTTTCATATCGTCATGCAAGAGTGAGGATGCTAAGGAAGGTGGCGTAGTGCTATGCTCAGCTATCCATGAGATAGTATCCTTTCTGGGAAACCTTGGAACATCTGGTGACTCTATTCCTTGCTGTGAAGTTCTTGCATATCATCGATAACCTACAGAAAACACCTCGAAATGCAATATTTTATTTTTAAAATTTGCAAGTGTGAGTAGCGTTAAGGGGCACGATAGCATGCAGGTTGACCAGAGCATTTGTAACTATGATATCTGATATACATCTTCCTCCTAGCGATGGTTTGGTGGATGTTTACAACCTATTCCATGTTTGCAGATCCTAGCGCTACATCTACAATTCCATTCACTTGGAAATGAATACCTCTACACCCGCGTGAAAGGAGCCATCTGGGTATCTGCAGAAATCAGGCGTTAAAACACTTCTTATCCAACACCTGCGAGTAGTCTTGAACTTGCGAGTGGAGCACGATAGCATGCATATCTATCGGCATGCAAAACAAATGTGGAGGTAGTTATAAAATCGGTTTTCACCTTCCTTTCTGGCCACGCGGTAGGTTCCTTCTGCCAAATGGACGTTAAAACGAGCTTGGTGGAGCGATTTCCCAATTGGAGAAGGATCGGCATGTTAGCCAACTTAGCCAAGCTGCCGATAGCAATCCAAAACATAACTTGAAACAGTTAGTTGGCTATCGATATTTATATTGGCTTGTTTACCCTTTGGTCAACTTGTCGATATCTTTCATGCATAAGTGAGTTCGATGCAAACTGCTTGGTAACTTGTTAAAGTTGGCCAACTCACCGATGAAGAAGATGTCAATGTTTAAACCTTGCGTAAAGAAACATATCGGTCACTTGATGATTTTTACCAACTTGATGATAATTTCTCATTCGCAACTCGAAGTTGGTGTTCATTGGTCCCTTTAACCATTTTACCATGTTGCCGCTAACACTTGGTCAACTATCAACGTAGACCGTTGATGATCATGTGTACTTTAAACTCTTTGGAAATGCCAATAACAATACAATATTATCATTCATTTATTGGCGATTCGAGGGATCATTTAACTTGGAGTTTAGAAGTCAACATGTTATTTTGAATCATATCCTTTACTTTGAAAATGTTCATAGGATTACAAATACAAATACAAAGAGTTTCTCGATTTTCTCAAAAACATGATTTGCGACCCTTCACCATCATAATGTGAAGTACCATTATAACTTGGGCGAACATTGGGAATTCACATATAGTCCTTTTTTTTTAACGAATACATCCAAATATTTGATGAACCATTCACACTAAAACGACCCGTTATTATATGGAAACGAAGAAGAATTATAGTTGTCAAATTTACAATTAGGATCAACACTGCACATTCATGATTTTCTTTAGGATTACTTTGATATCTTGAAATAATACTTACTGCATTCATAATGTCAAGTCTAGTCTGAGTTAGATATAACAAACCACCAATCATAGACTTGTACTTTGTCGGATTTACTGGTGTAGAAGTATCCTTGATAGATAATTTCTCATTTGTCACCATAGGAGTACTTACTGGTTTGGAATTATCCATACCAAAATTCTTCAACAATTCCCTCAGATACTTAGTTTGATAGATAAAAATTCCTTTGTGAGTTTGAGTAATCTGCAAACCTAAGAAAAATTGAATCTCGCCAATCATGGACATTTCAAATTCATTCTTCATATTGTTAGCAAATTCCATGCACAATTTATCTCCTCCTCCAAAAATGATATCATCAATAAATACTTCAATAATCAGAATATCATTATTAGTGATCTTATAATATAAATTACTATCAACACTGCCTTTAGTAAAACTAAGCTTCACAAGATATTTATCCAATCTTGCATACCAAGCTCTAGGAGCTTGTTTCAAACCATATAAAGATTTCTTCAATCTGCAAACCATATCTTTATCATTTGTCAGTGAAAATCCATTAGGCTTCTCAATGTATACTTCTTCTTCAAGTTCACCATTCAAAAATGCACATTTAACATCCGTTTGATAAACCTTATAGTTTTTATAAGCTGCATAGGCAAGAAATAGTCTAACAGCTTCAATTCTAGCTACAGGTAAAAATGTCTCACCATAATCAATTCCTTCCATTTGAGAATAACCTTTACAAACCAATCTAGCCTTGTTTCTTACAACTTGTCCATCCTCATTTAGTTTATTCCTAAAAACCCATTTAGTTCCAATAACATTTTTATTTTTAGGTCGGGGAACTAGATTCCAAGTTTCATTTTTCTCTATCTGATCTAATTCATCTTCCATATCCTTTAACCAATATTTATCCTTACATGCTTCAATAACATTTGTCGGTTCAACTTGAGAAATAAGACATACCTCTTCATTGGCCAGTTTTCTTCTTGTCATAACTCCCTTGTTCTTATCTCCAATGATTTGATCTTCAAAATGATTTAATCTTACATACCTTGGTGTCTTCTGAACTTCAGGTTCACTGCTCTAATCATCAGTCATAGTTGAATTTTATGATTATTCTGGTGTAAGTGTCTCAGCTTCCTATACCGATTGAGGCATTGTCAGTTCAGTTATGATCATTTCCACTATCGGTTCCCTATCATATGATATAGAATGTTTTTTGTACCACTCATCCACTTTCACATTAGCACTCTGAGCAACTTTATGCAATCTTTTATTGTAACATCTATATGCTTTTCTCTGAATTGAGTATCCAAGAAATATCACTTCATCACATCTAGGGTCAAACTTTCCAATTAAATCATCTCTTCTGATATAGAATTTACTGCCAAAAATTCAGAAATATTTAACAATAGGTGTATGTCCAAACCATAGTTCATAAGGGGTCTTATTGGTTTCACCTTTGATATGAACTCTATTGAATGTGTAGACTATTGTACTCACTGCTTCTCTCCAGTAGATATGAGGCAATTTGGCTTCCAACATCATTGATCTTGTTGCACCCAAAATGGTTTTGTTCTTTCTTTCCACTACTCCATTCTGTTGAGGAGTCCTAGGTTTAGATAGTTGCCTCCTGATTCCATTTGTCTCACAATAACTGTTAAATTCATGAGAAGTGAACTCACCTCCATTATATGATCTTAGACATTTGATTTTCAATCCAGTTTCAGTTTCAACCTTTGCTCTAAAGATCTTGAATTTTTTAAAAGCTTTAGACTTATCCCTTAGAAAAGTCACCCACATCATTCTAGAATAGTCATCAATAATCAACATGAAATACCTATCACCTTGAAATCTTTTAGTCCTTGTTGGACAACATAAGTCAGTGTGAATCAAATCAAGTACATCATTAGATTTATCATGTATGCTCTTACAAGAATTTATAACTTGCTTACCCAATTGACATTCCTTACATACCGGATTATGAGGCTTCATAATCTTAGGTATATCTTTGACTTCCTTAGTTGAACTGATCTTAACAATACAATAAAAATTAACATGACACAACCTCTTATGCCATAACCAACTCTCATCAATATGAGCAATTAAACATGTCTTATTACCAGTGTTCAAGTGGAAGATATTACTTCCAGTCTAAATACCGGTTGCAATCTCCAAACTAGTTTTGTTAATGATTTTGTATTTTCTATCTTTAAACTAAATTTGAAAACCCTAATCAACCAATTGACCAACACTCAAAAGATTAAGCTTTAAACCTTCTACATAATAGACATTATCAGTATTATGCTTGCCATCCAAAGAAATAATATCTACCTCTGATCATACATGCTTTGTTATCTCCAAATCTGACTTGACAGCCTGAATTCTTGTAGGGACAAAAATTTCCTTTTATCTCCAATCATATGATGTGAGCATCCACTATTAATTACCCATTCATCCTTATCTTCAACTTTTGCTGCTAGGGCCTTTTCTTCATTTTTTATATAGAGTTCCGATTCATCTTCCTTCAAATCATAGAACACCTATTCCTTTCCATTGCTGGATCCACTAGTAGAGTCTTCTATCGGTTCATCACCAAAGTCATCAATTACTCCTTCCTCATCTGCTATGTAGCATTATTTACTTTTCTTGAATCTATATACATTCTAGTTAGGCTTAAAATATTTCTTAACCCTTTCTTCAAACCTAGCATTCCTTTCAGGACATCTAGATGCAAAATGACCAATCTTATTACATGCAAAACATTTAAAAGGTTCTTTTCCTTCATACTTACTTCATGTCAGTCCTTTAGGTATCCTTCTAGCAAATAGGGCTTCAAGTTGCTCAAGTTCTTCATCTTCCTTCCTCATGTCCTCCAATTATTTTGCATATAGGACTTTCCAATCACTTTTGTCAGTAGATGATGATGATGATGATGCATGAAAAGTAGGTTCAGATTTTACAGCTCCAGAAGATCCAAATTCTTCAAGCTCAAAAGCAGATAATTTCTCAATCAGAATGTCTCTGTTAACTGAAGTGTTAGCCATTGTTCTCAACTCATTAATTGCAGTTGCCTTCATCTTGTAATCTGATGGAAGATCTCTCAATACTTTGGAAACTATTTCATCCTTGCTTAGATATCCTCCACAACATTGTATTCCCATAACAATCTCATTTACTCTTTCCATAAACACAGCAATTCTTTCATTTTCTTCCATTTTCAAGTTTTCATATCTTACCCAATAACCATCAAGTTTAGCAATTTTGATAGTAGGGTCACTTTCATTTAGAGTTTGCAATTTGTCCCACATAACCTTTGCTGATGATTTATCAGTTATTCCCATGATCTGCTGATCAGTAAGTGCACACAAGAGGGCTTCTCTAGCTCTGCAATCATTCTCAATGTTCCTATCCAAGTCTGCAGGAGCAGGATTGCTAGTTGTCAGATCATAAGGTGTGTAGCCTTTCTCAATGATCTCCCAACTATCCTTGCCAAGACATCTAAGATGAGTCTCCATTTGAATTTTCCATATCCCATAATTTGTTCCATCAAGCTTAGGGATTTCTCTTCTGAAAGTAGTTGTCAGTGGATTAGAAGTATTAGCTGCATAGGATCTACCTCAAGTAGTTAAGATTTTGCAAAAGATGACCAAGGATTTGATACTAATTGTTAGGATAACTAGTGAACAACTGAGAGGGAGGGGGGGGTGAATCAGCTGTTAACAGATTATAACATTTAATCCACAATACAACTTCAAACCAAAGCATATAAGTATTCAAATACCGATAAAGCAGAAACTGATGTCGGTAAACACAAATACCGATAAACAATGCAACTTAACAATTAAACAAATAATCAATGCAAAGCAACCATACCACATAACACCATGATTTGTAAATGGAAAACCTAGAAAGGGAAAAACCATGGTGGGAAGCCTACCCACAGTCAGATGATACTTCTGCAGAAAGTATGTGATATAATGAGGGGCCTGCACATGCAGGAAGGCACACTGCCTAGAGCGTGCTGCTCATTACAAAAAAGTCTCACTGACTATAGAGGTTAAAACCACCTCAAGATATTTGGACAACAATCCAATAGGGTGAACTGCCAGAGAAAGCATCTACCATGCCTGATTACAATCTTGGTTAAGCTCAATACTAGAGGCCTTTGACCTCTTCCTTAATCCCAATTCGATCCTTAATGATCGACCTGATCCTTCGCATAAGATATTACAATTCTTGACCACGACACACACGATCTACAATGAGATCTTACAAACATTTATACCAACCCTAAGACCTAAACCAACTAGGTCGACCACCTAAAAGATATTACAATAAGATCATTACATAAATCCATATTACAATGATATGCCATGTCGACTTAAGACCAAAACAACAATTACAAATCCATAAGATATCCTGAAACATCCTAGTAATGTGTAGAGTACAAGTTAGCATGATACCGGTCCATAACCTAGATAGGTACCAGACCTATTATGTGTCCACCACACCAAAGAAATGTCTTCAAGTGGTTGAAGCACAATCAATGAACATCTTTAGCATCCTGAAATCCATCTAGAAGCCACACCAACACCACTTATGCATCCTGTCATGATTCCTCAGTGAAAGCTCTATCGGTAGAGCCTTAAACCAATGCTGGTAAGGGTTTACAAGAGTATATGATAGCATCCAGTTATCAAGCCAATACCAACTAACCCAAACATGCTCATGGAGCATATGACACATGAAATCACACATACTTCACTAATCCAAATATGTTGGAAGTGTCCAATAGATAGTCTCTTCTGGCGATAACACTAGATCTTCTACCAGTAACCAAAAACTTGTCTGTCGATAACCATCTATAACAAATAGTGTTGACATCAATGACAAAACATCAATGCAACACATAATAAATTCATCCAATAATGCCAACAATTTCTCAATAATATCTTTTGGGATCCTCACTCTGCTTTGCATCGATGCTTGAAATAATTTAAAGTATCCCCATAAAGTAGATTTTTGAGCTACAGTATCACCCAATCCCTGCAAACCTTCTTTGATTTGGACTACCATTGGTTTATCATAAGCCCATTGCACCTTTCCTATATCGGGGATTTTATTCAAGAAATAAAGTGCTAAACAAACAATCAAAGAACCGAATTTAAAAACATGTTTCTTATCTTGTTTTATCTTCTTCATGTTGCTCCTTAGCTAACTAAGAAACACTCCACATAGATCATACCTTGTGTCCTTTTTAAGCATCTAATAGGCTGCAAATATAGCAGTACCAAATAATGATTTTTTTTTGCTAGATTAATATACCTTATATCATGTTAACATTGAAGCAAATCTCGCATCATGTTCAATGATATCACTGATTATCATCGACTGACTGTCATATTAGGATCTAGTAACCTTTGTTACTATTGTGTTCTAAACTTTCCTTAGATTGGGGATCTCACCGATTGCATTTAGACAGGTTACAGCTTGAATGGTTTGCTTTGTGATCTTGTGAGGTATGTCCAGCCATATAAACTCATTGTGGATTCGGCTCAAGATGTATCTCACCTATTTGGGTTCATCGAACACCAAAAAATGAACAAACTGGATACAACCCTTGTCTTGCAATGATTTGAATATGGGCTTTAGATTATCCAATCCATCCATCATATGCTTGGTTTATAGTGATAGCATGTCGTCATTTCCAAGCTCCTTGATATTATAGTGAATATATGCCCTAATATATTCATTATACAACTCGCCATATGACAAAGAGGAAAATGCATCTTTCGGATCATCTTCAATGGATTTGAATTTCACTTAAACAATGGCCTCACTCTCTCAGTAATCTCAACTACCAATAAAGTTGCAACCTTAGATGCAGATGCCATTTCAAAATTAGGGTATGAAAAACAACTCGAACACAAATAAATACCTTCTCAAATTCAACTGGATGCAAGGAGTTACTTTCAGATCGCTTCAAGCTCACTTATCACTGTTCAATCTTGTTTACCTCACTCTTCCACTCTTCATTCACAATGTGAAGAATGAATGATTGAAATGTCTTTTAATCCACCAAAAACCTAATTTTAAGTTGTAATAAATGCACAACCCTTAAGGCTTTCTGAATACCCTGTTTCTTCAAAAATTCATCACTGGATACTCAGATAGGCATGAAATCTTCCAGATATCAACTGCACAACTAATCTCCATCATCTTTAACCATCCTCGACCGGTTATAGATCTCTGAAAGGGGGTTTTAAGAATCTGCATGAAAATATTCCCCCCTAAGGCCAAAATGCCTTAGTTATCGGATGAGGTTCCAACACTAGAATCGGGTGTGGATCCATTCTAAACATTTGAATCTTACTTCTTAACCCACATCTTCTTATGCTTCTCTTTGACTTCTTCAACCTTTTCTTTGCCTTTTTCATCTAATTTGTTCTTGTCTACTGGAGCATTCTTGCTTCTGTAATATTTTGCAATGTGACCATATTTGTTGCATGCATAGCAAACAACATTTCCTTGCATAGGCCTAAAGTTCATCTAATTTGGTCTTATCCTGCATTGATTAGAAATGTGCCCAAATATTCCACAAGCTTAGCATATCTTATTCTACAAATTAGTCATCATTGTCCTACACATGTTTGAATTATGACCAAAGTTGTCGCATATGAAACATTGACCGGTAAAGGTAGGACCATTATTCATCATCCTATTATTCATCTTATTTCTGCATTGACTTGCCATATGACCAAATTTTCCACAAACAAAAAATTTACCATTGAATTTGTAGTGTCCACCCTTGACTTGACCTATTTTGATAAGATTTGACTTTTATTTCATGATTGATAGACTTCTCTAGACTATATATGATGATTTGGATGATGATTACTCGTGTGTTTCAGTTACTTGCTATTGATGTTAGACACTATTGGACATATTCTATTTTGATGATCTATATGGATGTTGATACTATCATTATTAATCATGTGATTTGATGGATATATGTATGTGATGATTTTCATATGCTTACTATGTGATGGGTCATTGATAGATTATGTTGATCATGGATTTGATGTTGATTATGATTACGCTAACCCTATTTCATGATTACATACAATGAGATGTTTATGAGATGTGTTTGACTATTGTATGAATGTCTTCGTGAGAGGGATGATGTCACATCACTCATTGCGAGGAGGATGTGTTGTCACGATTCCCTATCACTTGTCTGTTATGAGATATATGCATATGTTGTATCATTCTTTTGTGGTTGTAGGATTCTTGTAGGTACCAAACATCGACTCCACCTGGCTTCATAGGCTGAGCGTGTCTTTAATTCCAATGGCTTATGTGGTTCGGATATGACATGAGTTCCCTTCACATACTCTAGGTCTAAGATGTTCACCAAGTGTCATTAGTGTCTCGGCGTAATTCGCCACGTCAATTAGTGAGTTTGATCTTTCCAGTATTGTGAATATGTTTAGAGATGGTTGATTTATTTGATTATGTTTAGATTAATTATGTGATCTTTTATGTGTGATTTATAATTAATAATGCTTATTTTAATGTATTTTATTTATTGGCTTTGAGTATTTAATTATTTGATATTTTTTATTTTTTATTTTGTGTAATTCTAATATTTATTTGGCTCTTTAATTCATTTATGAGCTCTTGGTTTTAACTTTCCCATTTTATTTATTTATTTAGTTATGGCTTATGTTTTATTTATATAGTTGACTTTTATTTATTAGTGGGAGTATATAAACACATTTGAATAAAATAATAATATCTTCCCACTTAGTTGTATAGGAAGATTTAATATTATTTTTACCTACCCTCCTTTCTCATTGGTTGAATTTGAAATGAGAAATATTAAAGTAACCTAACATGGGGTTGGTAGAAAATAGTATATTTTGGTTTATTTTCATTGGCTGGAGTTTTGTTTTGGATTTTTTTTTATTCGGTAGACTGGGCTTTTTGCTAGGTTAGCATTCTTGGAGATTTTCTGCAACATTTGGCTTTTGATTTAGTTGTTGGATTGTTGGAGCTTGTATTTTAGATTTGGATTAGGAGCTCTTCATCAAATTTCTTCCATAACCTCTAATTCTAGGTTGGAGCTCTCTTCTTTCGCATTTAATTTGCCTCTTGTGTATTCTCCATGTCTAGAGAAATTGTTGTTTGTGGGTTTTATTTGGAGAAAAGAATTATTATAAAGTTTATATTATAGTTTTTGGAGAAATATTTATGTGCATAGAATTTAATATAAATTTTAACTTTAGGATGGGGGAAAAGTATTTCATTTTTATTGGCTGGTTTGGTTTTTCGTGAGCGCACGACTCTGCAACTTTTTGGCAAATTTGATTCTATGAAAATTTAATCCTTTTCTTTTGTGATTGATGTCTTTTGGATGATTATTGGTAAATTTGTTCATTGGTAGAGAACTTGGGAGAGTTTGTATCAGATTTGGTGAGATTTGATTGATTTTGTTGTGAGGGAGTTTTGAAGATTTCTCTATTGTTTTCTATTTTTTGTTTGATTAGAGAGATTCCCTAGTTTTCCATGAGTGAAACAATGATTTTGGAATGATTTTTATTTGATTTGGAGCTATCTGTCAATTGATTTTGGTGTAAATTGAGTTCGAAGTTTTGAGATTCAATTTTTCCTTCCTAGGTTAATGATTTTGCAATTTGTTTGTTGCTAGGATTGAGTATTGTTAAGGAGACTTTGAGCCATTTGGTTTCAGTGCTTGATTATTTTTCTATGATTTTTAACTTAAGTCCGAAACTTAGTCATTTTTCTGTGTTTTCTGTTCTCTATGACAAATGCGCTAAAAGATTGTGTAAATGCGCTAAAAGACTGTGTATGCGCTAAGGTAAATGCACTAATCTATTTAACAAATGTTCTACTTTAGTGAACAATCATGCAAGAATAGATGACAAATGCGCTACAAAAACTGATAAATGCACTAAAAGAATTGACATATGCACTAAACTGTCTTTTTTTAGTGTTCTTCCAGTTTTTCATTTGAGATGTCATTTTCAGATTTGGATTTCGTACTAGAGGCTTATTAGATGTTGTATGAGGATTTCCAGATTATGCATTTGAGCAATTTGATGAATTTTTTTATGGTTTTTGCTTTTATGTAATCTTTATGTTGGATTTATGCTTCTATCATGTTGAGAAGCCATGGTAGAGAGAGTTGTATATTGTGCTCAGTCCAACAATTTGGTGTTCCTTGTTGTTGATACTTATTTTATTTGATGAATGGATTTGGTTATCTAATTGATGCATTTTTATGCTATGAGGCTCCTTGATATTTATTTGGCTTTATGACCTTTGGATGACCATGTATGTGTGTGGATGTATGATGATAATGATTTCAGATTTAATTATTGATATGAGCCTCTTGTTGCATTTATTGTTTAGGCCATGTTAGGGGGAGTGGGCTTCCATGTGATGATCGGGGTCATGAGAGATAGGTTGCATGAGGTTCCTTGTAAGGATGCATGAAGTCTAGACCGCCAGGGAACATTGGGAGTTTGCCGTGATTTGTAAATAAGTGACAACCTAATAATTAATGGGATGGGTAGCTCGATTCATTAATAAAGGTAATAATTGATGTGAACCTCATGATGTGATCCTAGGGAGGATGTTTTAGGATAAGCATGAGAAGGCCATTGTGATGGCAAGTCAATCTCCCTTGATCTCTCATAGGTTGAGATGGCTCCACATGTCCATCAGGCTAGTGCCTTATGTTGTTATGTTTGAGGATGGCATGTGATGACACTTCACTCCTACATGTGTTCCCTTGATGATTTATTATTATGCCTTATTGGTTGCATTTATGTCTTGATGAGTTGTATGCCTTTGGGAGTTTATTATTATTGTATTGTGATGGTTCTTGAATGAGAGTTATTGTGTGATTTTCCTCTTTGGTTATAGGTGCCAGCTTAGGTTTAGAGTGTGTGTTGGGACCTTGTGTCATCTCCTAGCACGGGGGGTGGTTCCTTTGGTTCCACATGGTGGGGTGGTTGGTGCTTTTTAGCCATTGGGATGTTCTCTTCGGTTCTTCTTGCGTGGGCGTGGATTATTCTTCATGATGACTATGGATGTACTTGTAAAATATTTATATAATGAATATTATGGAATTCATTTAATGTAATATTCTTGTATGTAGTAGATGGAATTTTGTAGTAGGGAGAGCTATGCTCATGATGTGTTTTATGTACTTGTAATTGTAAGATGATGTAATAGGAAAATTAGGATTATGGTGTAAGTTGTAATGAGACATTAGGGATGCAATTGTATTATTGTAAGGATGTGATAATATGTACCTTTGAATTAAAATAGATTGTGGTTGAATTAGAAATGGATTTGAATTGTAGCTTAATTGCATTATTCTATGGAATGTTTAGGATGTAAATTAGAATGTAAAGGAACCTTATTACAGGATTAATCATAATATAAAAAATGAATATGTTAGAAGATGTTAACTAGATTTAATGAAGATGAATGATTCATATTGATGCATTGATAGAAGAAAGTTATGCTTATCATGTAAGGGGTTGTGAATAAGAAGTTTGCATTAAGATTCTTGCATTATGCATTTCGAATTAATGATAAAAAAGATGATCATGTTATTATTAGATGCATTCATGTATGTTTAGTTGGATTAGTAAAGATGGATTATATCTATGCATTAGGATTGCATTATCATGAAAAGGAAAAGAACATCTAGATAGGAAAGTTTGGGTTAAAACACATTTGGATTTGGTGCATAAAACGGATGTAGGATTAAGGGGTTGTCTTGCATTTTAAAGAAGGAATGTAATATGCTATTAGAAAGGAATAATGGTATGCATATCATAATGGATAGATAATATAGTAGGTTGCATATCTCATGGTTAGGAAATTGAATATGATGCATTAAATCAAGATGGAATATGTCTATTAAGTGAGTAGGATGTGTTGGGAACTGAGAAGGACAACTCAGAGTGGGGGTGAATCAGTTGTGAACAAGTTGTCAATAAATTATAATCCAGATGCAAATTATTCCAACTTAAACTTATTGTCGGTAAAATAGATTAACTGTTATAGCAGTACCGGTTTAACTTAATGCATGAAACATAAAGAGAAACAACATCCACAACACGTGACACAAATATTTTGATGTGGAAACCCAATAAGGGGAAAACCCACAATGGGAAACCTTACCCACAATCAAATGATACTACTGCAGATACTAAGTGTATACAAATGGGGTATGCGCATGCAAAAAGGCCAACCGCCTAGAGCTCACTGCTCAATCACAGAATAGGAGTCACACAAACTACAATTGGATGGTTAAATCCAATAACAATGTACTGCTCAAAATAACATCTACAATGTTGGATTCAATACCGGTTTAAGCTCTGAACATGAGTGCTAAACACCTTCATAACCTTCCTTCAACCTTCAAATAATGTCTGTGTGATTCACACAAGGATCTTCTTATTTTATAAGAGTGAATAATTGTATATGTATTATGATGTAATTATTTTATGAGCGAATAAGAGTAGAGCAGAGCAAAGAAAGGTTTAAATGGCAGAGGTATCTAACAGAGCTTAAACCGGTAAAGGCAAATATGTCAACCCGATTAGACCAATAAGCAAAACACCAAAATCAAACTTCCAATCCATGTCTTCAACATAACCAAATGATCTCCAAATGATAACAAGTCATCATCGTTGTCGGTGAATAATATAACTTGATGGTGAACATATACAGGTGACTGTGCATAAGTCACTAGCCATACCGATGAACATAATGTAGACCATGTAGACCTCCAAGAATATAAGTGTTGACATCAATGACAAAAATAATACAACACATGATGAAGTAATCCATAATACCAACAATATCCCCCTTTGGAATTGATGGCAACACTAGATGGAAAATCATCTAAGTGCCAAAAATAGAATGCCAAAAACCAATAAACCAAGAATCTCCCAAAGATAGATTAATACAAAGTTCTATAATAGAAACAAAAACCAAAACCAAAAATACATATATACAAAGAGTATATCTCTCCCTTAAGGTATAATGTTTCTCCATAGATATCTCTCCCCCTTTGACATCAAATGCAAAAGCAGTTAAGAATTCAAAACATAACATTCAGCCAACTGCTCAAAATAGCATCTGCAATGTTGGATTCAGTACCAGTTTAAGCTCTGAACATGAGTACTAAACACCTTCATAACCTTCCTTCAACCTTCAAATAATGTCTATGTGATTCGTACAAGGATTTTCTTATTTTTTCTCTTCAATATTTGAACACGCTCATATCATGATCCTATATCCAATCTTCAATAAGATCTTACAATCATATATACCAAACCTAAGACCAAACGTATAGGTCAGCTCACTAAAGATATTACAATTAAAATCAATTACAAATAAGTCTTGATGCGATAGAACATGTCGGCTCAATACATTTACCACATTATCCAATCAATAAACCATTTCCAAAATGTGTCGTGTTGATCTAGAATAGATATCAAGTACCGATTCATAACCTAGACCTATCTATCAGTAAAGGAAAATTTGTCAACCCTATTAGACCAATAAGAAAAACACCAAAATCAAACTTCCAATCCATGTCTTGGACATAACCAAATGATCTCCAGATGATAACAATTGTTAGGAATCGGGAAGGACATTTAAGGGGGGGGGTGAATCAGTTGTGAACCAATTGTTAATAAATTATAATCCAAATGCAAATTATTCCAACTTAAACTTAGTGCCAAAAAACCAAACTTAAGTGTCAGTAAACCAAACTTAAGTGTCGATAAAATAGATTAACTATTATAGCAGTACTGATTTAACATAATGCATAAAATATAAAGAGAAACAACATCCACAACACATGACACGGATTTTGACGTGGAAACCCGGTAAGGGGAAAAACCACAGTGGGAAACCTTACCCACAATCAGATGATACCACTGTAGATAGTAAGTGTATACAAATGGGGTATGCACATGCAAAAAGGCCAATCGCGTAGAGCTCACTTTTCAATCATAGAATAGGAGTCACACTAACTACAATTGGATGGTTAAATCCAATAACAATGTACTGCTCAAAATAGCATCTGCAATGTTGGATTCAGTTACAGTTTAAGCTTTGAACATGAGTGCTAAACACCTTCATAACCTTCCTTCAACCTTCAAATAATTTCTGTGTGATTCACACAAGGATCTGCTTATTTTATAAGAGTGAATAATTGTATATGCATTATGATGTAATTATTTTATGAGCAAATAAGAGCAAAGCAGAGCGAAGCAAGGTTTAAATGGCATAGGTATCTAACAAAGCTTAAACCGGTAAAGGCAAATTTGTCAATTCGATTAGACCAATAATCAAAACACCAAAATCAAACTTCCAATCCATGTCTTCGACATAACCAAATGATCTCCAGATGATAACAAGTCATCATCGCTACCAATGAACAATATAACCTGCTGGTGAACATATACCGGTGACTATGCATAAGCCACTAACCATACCGGTGAACATAATGTAGACCTCCAAGAAGATAAGTGTTGACATTAATGACAAAACTAATGCAACACATGATGAAGTCATCCATAATACCAACAATCAATCCCAAAGATACTTGATCAGTCCCAAAGACACTGAGAGGAGGGGGTGAATCAATGTCTAACCGGCAGATGAAAGAATTAAATTTTTTTGCAACTTTATAACCCAAATTAATATACCAGTAAGCAAATAATAATGCAGTAAAGAAAAACAAAAGTATAACCATCAATGCACACCATAACACGCATATTTTTGGCAAGGAAACTCGGTAGGAGAAAAACCTTGATGGGATTTGTGACCCACAATATTTACTCACTGGCCAATATGAATAAATATTACTTATACAATATGGTCCTGCACATGCAGGAAGGCCAACAGCCTAGAGCTCACTGCTCAATACAAAAATGGAGTCCCACTGACTACAATTGGATAGTTAAATACAATGATAATGAACTGCTCAAAATAGAATCTCTAATGTCGGATTCAGTACAGGTTTAAGCTCTGTCACATACCTCTACCATAAACCTTGCTTCACTTTGCTCTACTCTTATTCGCTCATAAAATAATTACATCATAATGTATATGCAGTTATTCGCTCTTATAAACCGCTTACATTCATTACCTAATTACATATCCTTCCTTCCTTACAAAATGACCTACAAGATCTCATACATATATGAGTTTTTACAATACATCATGCCAACATTTCATCATGTGTTGCATTAGTTTTGTCATTGATGTCAACAAGATGTCATTATGGTAGTTAGTTAAGTATTGATGTTGAAGTACCCTAGGGGAAAGGTTGATGATGTTATGTTATTTACGCTTGCGTAAATTAATGAAATGCATAATGATGTATGTTCATAATGGTTAAAAGGTTAATGAATGTAGTTAGATGGAGATGTTATGTGTTACATTAGTTGTTATTAGATGTTAATTAAAAAAAAATTTATCTCCGATAGTAGGTTAGATGTCTAGTTTCTCTAGGGTATTTTGGCAGGCATTACAGAATTTATAGGCATTAGGTTGTCTTACCAGAGGTTTCTTTTTCTTCTGATGATTGATTTGTCCAGAACCAGAGGATTCTCCTTTGTCATATCCAAGTCCTCACATGTCTTTCCCATGTCTCTAACTTTCCAGCATCTCATCTAGCCTGGTTGAGATAGCTTTGAATTTTTCTTTGTACTCATTAGCAGTGGAAAACTCATCTCTCAAAACCATGATTTGCCTTTTAAGTTCTTGTCCATCATTCTTTTATTGCACCAATTCAAGTTTCAACTGATCATTATCATAGTTCAATCTGCAACATTCATTAGATCAATCCTTCAATGATTGAGTCAGATTTTCCTCCTTTTTTTTCTTGTCTTCAATCTCCTTTGTCAACTTCATCACAATGGATTGCATCTCATTCTTTAGGACTACATTCTCTCTAGCAAGCTTCTCACATTCATCTATTTTGTCTTGTAGGGCTTGACTGTCAATTCTTTGTTCTTCTTTCTCCTCGAGTTTATCCATCAATTCCTTTCTCTTCTCTCTCTATGTGTTCACTTGTTCTTTCAGAGATTCAATGACATTTTTAGCTGCTTCTAGAATTCTTCTCAGGCTACTCTTCTGTTTCATAGCTACATCAAGATCTTCAAGTGTCACACCGGAGTTGATTGATTCAATCTTTTGGATCTTCCTCAAGTAGTTAGGATTCTTCTAAGGAACTAAGCTCTGATACCAATTGTTGGAATCAATGAACACTGAGAAGAGGGGGTGAATCTATTTTTTGCAATTTACAAACTTATTAAGCTGATTCTTAAACCATTAGATGCATAACAATGAAAGTAGAGTGTAGAAACATAAAGTAATCAAGCGCACAACCATAACACCAAGATTTTTATGTGAAAACCCAGAAAGGAAAAAACAACGGTAGGATTTGAACCCATAATATTATTATACTATGGCCAGAAGTATGCTAATATTACATGAAGGGAATGCACTTGCATTTAGGCACACTACCTAGAGCTCACTACTCAAATACAAAATAAAGCTACAACCCGGAGGAAGGCTCACTACCTTATAGGTGATTACAATTGATTACAATAATGAATGAACTAAATAATAGAATCTACATATGCCAAAAAGCAGTTACAGTTAGGCTCAAATTGACTTCTGCAACTATTTTTCTTATCTTCTCTGTTTTCCTGCTCTGTCTTACACCGAAGCACCAAAATCTTCAATAAAAGTCACCAAACTCTTCACATTCACTCATACATACTTCTCACACTCTTCTCATCCCACAAAATTCTTAAATGAATTGGTCATAAATATCCGCATCAACAAAATGAATCATTTCTCATGTCGGCTGCCAAAAACCGCATAACATGCAACATGAAACGTGTAACCTTAAGTCAGCTCAAACATGTAACATTAGGTATGCACCAATGGGAATATCTTAAAATGTTTATTATAGAAATAAAGAAGGTTATTGTGCATCCCTCAGTGTGCATGTGACTTATTGGATGGTTAAGGAAAATACAAAATATGATATGTACGAGATTCTATGGAAAAATTTGTTAGATAACATCAAAATTTCATAGAGTGAGATGTATCCGTTCTAGTATGGTTCTCTAATTGTCTATAGGTGAATCATTTTAAGTATCACTTTTTAATTCTCTTCCATCTGAAATTACCCCAGTCAAACGATTCACCTCAACATTATTTACAGGTTTTAATACAGATATTTCTCGGGTCACGCACAACCCTATTACAATTTGTAGCACCTCCTTCAAAAACAAATATGATCTATCAAGCCAAATAAATTCACCATGAATTATTTTGAGAACAATTCTTATAATTTATTCATCATCAATCATCAAAAAAAAATTCCAAGTGTTTAAACCCTTGTGCCCTAGATTGCCAAATTCACTCTTCAACTTTTGTGAATTGTCAACAAAATAATTCTGCCTGAAAGTCCTAATCTTCTCATGGTTATATTCTTCTAGATTAACATGAATGTACTGAAAAAAAATTTCCTTATGAAAAACATGATTATTGATACCAAAACATGCTCTAACCAAATCTACATCCATCGAAATGAAGGATTTCAACTCATATTTAGGTCTAGGTTCATCATTGATACTTACAATTTTTTCCATACTGCCAAGTTACCACTCTACAATATTTTCTCACTCTTTCACTTGATCTTGCTCCTTCACTTTCCTTCATTTCTCAAATTGCAAGTGCACAAATGATTTTAATCACAAAAATAAATACTCACAAGTTAGGTTTCCAAAAAGTTGATACACTATTTTTCAAACCATCAAGAACCACTTTGAAACCACAAGATATGCTTATAACCTTCAAAAATTATTCACACACATCTACCATGCTAAGATGAAACTCATCATCAAACCAAGAGGGGTCAAAAGTGTTGCAAATGTGATGTTTATGGTTCTCATTAATGGTTGTCATTGACAACATATTGTTTTGGGATTAGTTTCTTTAGTTGGTAATCTAGAAGTTGTGTTCCCATAATGTTTGGTGCTCCAAAAGATGTGTTATAGTTGATATTAAGTGTGGTTTGTTTGTGTTGATGATGATCCATATTTCTCTATTTACTGGATATGGTTTTGATTGATTTTATTCATTAGTATCTTGGTTCCATTCTTATTTTTGCTAAGGTGAGTAGTGCTATTTTGAGTCCAGTTCGATCCAGAATTGGAGAATGAGTAACGACATTTGTTTAGCATATGAGTCATGATTTGGGTCTAGTATTTATGATGGATGTAATGTGTTGATATGACTGATGAAGTGCATTGTGGTATGGTATACTTCTCATTCCTTTCCACCAGTGGAATGATTAGTGCTAACCTATTTAAAATCTCTATTTGGCTGACTTGGAAGATTATGTTGTCCAGAGAGTGTATAAATAAGAGGATGATTTAAACAAATATGAGAAATGGATGTATGGAAGATGTGCGAGACTAAAAAGGAAAAATCCAATTTATGTTGATATGTGAAGTGTGTTGTTGTTGAGAGGTGCTGAAAGCAATTCCAATATTATAGATTGTGTCATAGTGGTAGATTCTCTTTTTCTTTCTTCTTCCTTTGGTATGGGTAGTGAGCCCTCTTGCAGTGAGCATTCTGGCAATGAGCCACCTTTTGTAAAAATAACCTTAACTAGTGCTATATATTGAGAACTAACATTCTTCGTGGTATTCCCCTTCTTGGGTTTTCCACATCATATTTGGTGTTCATTGTGTGATCTGTTTGTGTATGTGCTTCCATGTTATATATGTTTTAATTAATTTTTTTGGTTATTTCAGATCTCTGAAAGAATTGAAGAAAAAAATTTGTTGTCAACTAGTCACCCCCTCTTTCAATTGCTTGCATATTTAATAATTGGTATCAGAGCCTTGGTTCCTTGGAAAAGAGCTTAACTGCTTGAGGTAGATCCTAATATAATGGCACATAAATTAACTATTCTTATCTTTGAAGGATCCAACTATAGCTTCTGAAAAGTGAAGATGAGAGGTTATTGTTGACCTTTTTCTATCAACAAGGCTGAAGATCCAATCTGAGCAAATTCTAATTGTTTTGCATAAATTATGAGTTATGCACATTTGGATAACCTACGTGTTATGTGAATTGTTTAAGCAATAGTGGTGGGGCTCTTTTCCTTTCAGGATCCATTTCTTTTATTTTTGAGTTGATTGGGTTGATTAGTTAACTCACTTATTTTCCACCGACTAGAGGGCTCCTAGTCGTTAGCGGGCCGGTTTTCCCTTTTTCCTCTTATCAGTCATTGGCAGTTTCCCCTTAAGTTTTTGGCCCCAACACCCCACAAGTTTTTTAAAATCCAACAAATGATGTTGTGGGATAGTGGGACGATGATCTTGGCCTATGATATCATTTCCCCGCACAGGAAAAATAGGGAGGCGGAAAGGTTGGCAAGATAACAATGTGGAGGGGTCATTGTCATCCTATCATCCCGCAAACCTTTCCATGTAGTCATGGTGACCTTGCGGGGTAGGAGAGCATAAGATTGAGGGTAGTGTCCCCACCACCCTGCAAAGTAAAGATGATAGACAAAGGGGCCTTGCCGGGTAAATGAACAAAATAAACAAGGCTTCCTCGCTATCTCGCACGGGATTTCTTGGGAGGCAAAACAGCCTGTGGGGTAAGAGATCACAAGGAGAGAGTGTTCCCCACTATTTTGCATGATTGGTCAGGTAGCTAGGCCATCACATTTCAAGGTGGAGACATGGGCACATGGTGCCACGTCAATCATCTACGACCGTTGGATTTTCATAAAGCCTGATTTGACGATAATGTTTTAATCTTCAAGAGGGCTTTTAAGCGCTTATGTAGCGAGATCTCATGTGTGCATCTGTGTGCGAGATCTCTTGATTGATGATGGACTTTCAATTTTGTAGTGACCATTGAAATTCAATTTCTCTGTAAAGTGGATGACTACGACTGGATATTCAAGATGTTTTTTGTGCTCAGTCGGTGCCTGATCTCATATGCAATTTTTCATTCAACCACCAAGGATTATCGCCATTACTCTAGAAGTGACCCTAGAGGTTGATTATGGATGCTACTCATGCCTCTTCAATGCATTATGAATATTTTTGGGTCTAACATATATTTCTCATATGCCATCCCATGTAGAATAGAGACTTTGTGTCCCTACAAGTGTGCTCAGCCATGCTTATTGACAGGGATTGCTTCACCGATGGGTTATTTTTCTCTTTTTGAGGCAGAGGACATCTTTCAAAGGTTGTTCTAACATGCTATCAGATCTATCAATCTGATCTTCTCCCCTCTTATATATTTTTGTAACCTAACCCTGGTTAGGGTTAGGGTTTCTTGATTGTAACCATCTCAGTTATGCATGAACTATAAAGGCATTTTTTGTATTTTTCCTAGGGATCTTCTCCTCCTTTTTCTCTTATAGTAGTTTATGACTCCTGCAACTATAAAAATTATCTAGCCTCTACATTAATAGATTTTTCTTGCCTTACCTTATTTCAGTTTATGCCAGTGTGTGTATTTTTCTTACCTCTTTGTGTGGATGCATCTTTTTCTCTCTTTCTCAGCATCTGTGATAGTGTTGACTCCTCTTAGAGTGGCATCTGAGAATATTGTTCATTCCTCTTTCATTGTTAAGAATTCCAACTTTGACTCAATCTTAGAAAGATAGACTTAGATAGAAATTTGTGTATCTTTTGAGCAATTTTATTGACATTTTGTGTAGTTATAGGCTGGGGTAGATCAGTTTTCAGTCTACGTGCAAACCTTTTTTTCCTTCTTTCATGCAACCTTTCTCTCTCTCTCTCCCTTTTCCCTGTCAGAGCATAGATTAGTTTTATTAGTGTTGGGTTGGTCCAACACCTTCACTCAGATTGAAGAGGAAGTCGGTCTTCTCTGGAGATTCAACCTCACATTTAGCAAGGTCCCACACTTGAGAAGTTGAGTCCATGTTTCACAAGGTTGATGATCAAGGTTTATTGGGTCATTAAGGATGCAAACTTTTGTGACAATAGTTAGTTGATCTCCTTGCACTATAACACTTGGAAAGAAATAGAAATTAAGTATACAACCAAAAAATGGTCTTACCACTACAGATGAGATTCAAACCTATGAAGAAAATGAAAAGGCAAGGTATGCTATCTTTAGTGCTTTATCAAAGGCTAAATTAATAAAGGTTATTTCATTGAATAATGCTCATGAGGTTTGGGAAAATTTGATGGCTATCTATGAAGGAAATGATAGTTAAATTATCAAAGAAGCTGACAGCTAAGCGTGGATATGAGAATTTGAAAATGGAAGAAGGAGAAGACATAATAAGCTATTTTCAAAAGGTTGATAGTATAGTAAATGAAATCAAAGAACTTGGCAGCACCTTGATAGATGAAGACATAATTAAGAATATTTTGATGTCTCTACCAGAATCTACAGTGATAAGATCTTTTCTATTGAAGAAACCTATGATTTGAAGAAATTTACTAAGGGACAACTATATGACACTCTCTTTGCATTTGAGATAAAGAAGTTTAGAAAAGACAGAGCTAAAAATGAGACCACCTTTAAAGCCTCTGAGGAAGATCCAAAAGATGAAAGCTTGGATAAGATGGAAGCAAGCTTTGTAAGGAAAATGAAGAAAGGAATCGACAAATATAAAGGTATGTTACTGTAGCGTCCTAAAATTGTGACACTTGCAATTTTGACTGCATTTGGGTCTTCACGATGGCGGCGCAACACTGAACCTGAATGGAGACCTCGAAAAATTGTTCATGACATCAAAAACGGCATTTTTCAGCACCCTGGCCTGATCCTCCTTGCAACCTGTTGTCCCTAGAGGTGGGACCATGGCGCCCAGTGCCCTAGTCCTTTAGGACTAGGGCGCCCAGTGCCCTGGTCCCCCAGGACCATGGCGCCCAGCGCCCTGGTCCCTGACCCTATTTTGGGCCCAGTCTCTTTTGGGGCTTCGGGTCTTTAAGTTTGCAAGTTGGAAAATAATATTTCCTGGTCGGCCCAAGGTCAGGAAAATCAGTCTTTCAACCCTAATTGACAAGTATAAAAATTGCATTTTCTCTCTCATTTTGAGGAGGAAGGACATATGTGTACAAGACGCGGAAACGATATTCAAACATTCAAACATTCAAGCATTCAAGCATTCAAGCATTTCTTCAAGCAATTGATCATTCTAAGTCTCCATTCAAGGCTAAGTGTTGCATCCAAGACAAGGATTCAACCATTGAAGAGGAGATCACATACAACATACAACATACTACATACATTACACCTTCGCATGTAAGAATAAAAAAC
This sequence comes from Cryptomeria japonica, assembly GCF_030272615.1. NCBI lineage: Eukaryota > Viridiplantae > Streptophyta > Pinopsida > Cupressales > Cupressaceae > Cryptomeria > Cryptomeria japonica. The sequence continues at coordinate 608,903,863 of NC_081414.1, read as the reverse complement.
ATTCTTACAACAAGGTATCAAGTACTTGTTTACATTACAAACATTTACATTTACAGCATTCTCATTTCTTGGTTAATTCCAAAACCGGGGTTTGACCTAAAGGCAAACCCCTCATCCCTAACCCCCCAATCGTCCTCTCTTTTCTGTGTGTAGGTTGCAGGTACGCGGCTATAATTGAAGATCTGGAATCCTTGTGCAGAGACGAACAGATCCACCTTCGTTTCGTAGATTTTTCGAAGGACCGTGTGCACGCCAGGCGCCATCGTCCCGTCAACTTTTGCTCAAATTTGCAGAACAGCACCGTCTCGACATTTTACTGCTAATTCCAGGTCCGCAGCTTCATCCCATATCCCTATCTCTATTTATAAGCGAATCTTTCCTACTTTACATGCATTCCTAGTTCAATCATCCTATCTACATTTCTTTACAAAAGAGGGTATCCTTGCTATCACAACCCTTGAAACTCATTTAGAATCCAATCTTGCATTGCGTGGAATTGGATCTTGTGGGTTTCAACCCCTCTTTTGAATGTAAAGTCTCTCCTAAGTGAAAATCATCAACCCTAGTGACTCTCCCTTCTCTCTCCTTGGAGTTGGGGAGGGGAGAACAACTAGGGTTCGATTTTTCCGCTTTACATTTTGGTGAACCCGACGTGAACATCCTTTCTGATTATTCATGGTTAGATCTGAAAATTGGATTCCTTGATTACATTTCCATGTTTGATCTTTTGCAAATTTTAGAGGTTAATTGCATGAAAACCCTAAATTTTCTTTTTAGTAATTGAGCTTGTGAAATGTCTAATTGTTAATTCTTGTTTCAGATCTACCCTTCTATTGCAAATTGTCAATTCATATTTGTGCTTTAATTCTGAAAATTAAGTGGTTAAATGTCAAAACTCTAATTTTTAAAACCTTCTTGATTCAACCTTTGACTGATAATTTCACTAATCAAAACACTTCCAAATCGGCTGTAACTTTGGATTCCGCAATAAAATCACAATATCTTTCATCCCTGAAAATTTGGAAAAAAAGTTGCGAGGACCGTGTGCACCCCGAGCGCCATCGTCCCCGACATTTTTTCCGAAATTTTGGGAGCTAGATCTTACTGTATTTTTCTGCTAAAATCCAGAATTTTGGCTGATTTTATCAATTTTAACACTTTCAAAATTAAAGTCAAAGTTGGTCTAGCGATTGCTTGGATTGAGGCTTCTAATCATTCAAAAATTGTTGAAATTGAAATTCATATCAAAATTGTGTTTCTTACAGTCCTAAATCTGAAAAATGTGTTAGCATTCATTCGAAATTTCAGTGCTTTATTCAAATCTTTACAATTTGTGACTTTTGAAATTAAGTGTTTAATCGCAACAACTCTGATTTCCACTTTCAAAATCGAATTTTGCATGAAATCGGGTCAACTTTTAAATTTCAAAACTTGCTTGGCTTTAGCATTCCCTCTAAAATCATAAAATTCAAAATTTCAGTTTCCCTCTCTTTTTCAAAATTCAAATTTTACATTTTTCAACAATCTTGGTAGGGTTCAATTTTGAGATTGCAACTTTAATTTGGCATCTACAGATCGTAAAATCACTCAATTTTTTCAGATTAGCTTTAAAATCATCATAACTTTCATCCCTGAAAATTTTGAAAAAAGTTGCGAGGACCGTGTGCACTCCGTTCGCCACGGTCCCGGACATTTTTTCCGAAATTTCGGGAGATTGTCCTGATTGCATTTAACAGCTTAAATCTAAGAGATTGGCTGATTTTATTGAAATTTGCTACCTCTAAAATTCAAAATCTTCTCTCTCTCTTTAGTGCATGAGTTTTACAACAATAAGTCCTACTTACACTATTCCCGTTAGACGAAGCCTTAGAATTAAGTCTTTCCGAGGTGTAATTACCGAGGAGATGGAACCTAACTTGAATGGCCTTTTTAACGAGGACATGGGTAATTCCTCTAATCCTCTTAATGATGAAGAAGCTCTCCATGAGGTTTTTGTAGAACAACTTTCAAAATTGGATAACCAATTTGATGATTTTCGACAATGGATGTCTCAAGAATACCCTGATAGTCAAGCTCTTCCTTTAATTGAGGGTCTAAAACGTATGGTTCAAAGTGATAAGAATGGAATTGATATTTTGCGTGGTATTGCACACATTGTGGATTCAAATGTGATGCCTATGAAGAGTTGTGCTGAAACCTTAGGTTACACACAACCTCCTACTCAAGTTAATCATTCTATTCCTTTGACAACTCCTATTGCTAGTATACCTACTTTTACATCAAACATAATGACTACTTCAATACAAGACATTCCTCCTATGATCACTAGTCATGGGGGCAATCCTTCTTCTTCAATCAATCCTCTTCCTTCATTCAATCCAACTTCTTCATTCATTCCTTCAATGAGTGTTCCTATTATATCTCCACAAATAAACATGACGCAAGGGGGCAATTCATTTAACCCTTCCATTCCTCCTTGTAGTGTTCCTCCTTTCCAATCATCTCCTATGAATAACTATCATAGTGTCCCACCACCTTACTCTCTACCTTCTTTCAATAACATAACACCTCCATCAAAATCTAACACATCTAATATGAACTCTTCGACTGAAGCGACCATTAACAATCTTGCACAAACTGTCTCTTCTTTACAGCAACAAATTGCCTCTATGAATCAATCTAAGTTTAGTGTGCCCACATTTGATGTTGCGAGCCCACTTTCTCTTGACATTGTTCGAGCTATCCCCCCTAAACATGTTGAAATTCCGCATTTGGAGCTTTATAATGGTAAGGGTGATCCTCTAACACATGTTAAGACCTTTCAAACAATATGTACTGATTTTGCTTATGACCAAAGGTTGCTTGCAAAACTGTTTACTAGAACATTAAAAGATAAAGCCCTACAATGGTATTGCTCATTGCCTTCTTATTCTATTACTTCTTTCGAACAACTTGCAAATGCTTTCATTCAACAATTTCAGAACAATATAAGTCCTAAAGTTACTTTGATTGATTTAATGCATTGTAAACAAGGTGTTAAAGAAAAAGTAACTGATTTCATTGGTAGATATAAGCATTTGTATGCTCAAATTTCTTTTCCAGTGCCTGACAATGATATTCAAAGAATCTTTATTTCTAATTTACAAAAAGACATTAGAGAAGAACTCGTGTTTTCTGAGTTTACTTCTTTCCAACAGTTGTGCGTAACTCTTCACAATTATCAACTGACTGTGAGTCAAATGGAACAAGCAAATCCTATGGCTCCGAGTGATAAGGGTGATAGTAGTCAACAACCATTTGGGAAGTTTAAACCAAACAGAGAGTCCATTAAATTCAATGAGAACATCATCAACAACAATGTGAATGCGGCATCAGGTGTGCCTCCTATTTCTAAGTTTTTCAAGAAAGAAAGAAAGTTTACTCCTTTGAATGAATCATTGCATAGTATTATGGATAAGTTATTGGAACAAAATGTGCTTACTCTTCCTCCTATAAGGCAAATAGATCCTGCAAAGATTAATTCACCCTATTTTGATAACAAATCTTTTTGTCAATTTCATCGTCATCCTGGGCATGATACTGAAAAATGTTTTGCTTTAAAGGGAAAAATTCAAGATTTGATTGATAATAATACTATCTCTGTTTCTAGTGTGAATGATAAAGGCAACACATCTGTAGCTCCTCCTAACCAAAATATTCAGATTTTTACTGATCCATTGCCTTCTCATACCTCTAATGCGATTGATACTACTGATTCCTCTGTCTCACCTGATGATCTTGTGTCCATGACTCCGAATGTGATTAACTTTGTAGAGCAGCAGAAAATCCCTAAAGAACCTTCCATCACCTTTGAGTCTAGTGAAACTATCAGGGCACCTAATGGTCCTTTATATATAGTTGCAAAAGTAAAAAATACACCTTGCCGTGGAGTGCTTATTGATTCTTCTTGTATGGTTAATATCATTACTGAAGAATTTCTTTTTACTTTGCAATTAAATCAAGTGATCTATGATGAAACAAATGTGGTTGTGAAATTATTTGATGCATTTTCTTCTCCTGCAATTGGTTCTATTACATTACCTATTGAGGTCCATAACAAATCCCTTGATGTGGACTTTACTATTATTCCATCATCCGAACAATTTTGTGTGAAGCTAGGCTATCCTTGGCTGTCTTCCATGAAAGCTATTGCTTCTCCTATTCATAAGTGTTTGAAATTTCCCCATAATGGTGAAGTTGTTACTGTCAATCATAGTCTCTTTAAACCAGCTGAAAGAACTTCTAGCATTCCTATTGATTACTTTTGGCCTAAACAATTCCAATCTCTTCCTCCACGAAGTGATCATCTTTTCAAATCTTATCAAAAGTGGAAAAAAGATATGATCTTATCTCTAAGTGAACCTAGAACACCCAAACTTGATATTCCTATCATTCTTGAGAAGGAAGTTCTTCCTTTGAAAGATAAAACTAATGTCTTTCCTCAAGAAGATTCCCAACCCATCCCTATGGATGTGACTATGCCTATGATTAATAAACTTCCTAAAAGTAGACCTATCCCTCCTCGTCATGATGGACTTGGTCTCCTTCCTAACCAAATATTCCTCCCTTATATGGAGCAGTTCCTCCTCCTTCCTCTTATGGAGAGAAGAGACCTTCCTCTTCTCCTATTATTCAACCTAAGAGACCACAACCTAAACACCCAAGTGATAAGGATGAGAACATTCCTCCTCCTCAATCTTCGCAACTTCCTACTAAGACTAGACGGAATCATTCTGCACGTGAACGCCGACAAAAGCGTCATCTTAGAGCTCAGGCAGCTGCTTCTCAAACTTTGCAATCCCCAAAAACACCTTCAACTAATATTATTCCATTTTCTCCTCAGCTGACGATTGAGCCGAAATCTCCTGAACATAAGATGCATGATGGTCTTGATCCTGTGTGAGTTAAAGATCCTATTTTTATAAATCTTGATGATGATATAGATGAAAATGTTATTCATGATGAAAATGTTACTCCTGTTCATTCTGATAGTGAATATGAACATGTTGATGTTGATAATTATCTATCTAATGAATTTTCTAAAGCACTTATCCTAGCTCCTAGACAAGAACAATGTGGCTCGGAACATGAACATAGCCCTTGTTTGGATCTTGTGATAGCTCCATCTGTTGTGTTGGATGTTCCTCCTCTAGCGTGTTTCCTGCCTTCCCGAAATATTGATCAGCAAGATCGGTGGGTAGATGACGTGCTAGACTAGTTCATTAGCATAGAAGACTCTCTCCTCCTCTCTTTTGTTACTTCCTCTATGTGTTATTCTCATTCTTCTATTCGTTGTCCTTGGTGTTGTCTACTTGAGGACGATGCAAAACATTGAGATCTCTTTTGGTCTCTCTCATGTTGACTCAAAAGACACATGTGTTCCCTTCTTCTAGGTGACCTTCCTTGATTGGGGAATGAAGAACAATTATGCATACATACATATGATATACATGAATAATCATACAGCATACTGACCCCGAGGAAAGCGAAGTCACCTTGTGCTTTGTGTTTTGTGTCTATTATCCTTGGGCTTATCTCACACTTGGGGGCTAAATCCTTGTGATAACATGCTCCTTTCTCATTTCTTATATGTATCACTACCTTAAAGCAATCACCCCCGGTGAGGCATGTGCGATCGCTTTAACGTAGGGGGGCATACATCCCGTTCATATCTCTTCAAGATACTTGAAAGTTTCTTGGTGAACTTAGCTTTGCCTTGAAAACCTTTGGTATTTTTCTTGCATGACTCATAGTGAGGGAACCTTACTACTGACAGCCATGGTTCTCCCTCGTGATCTTCCCTTTTACTTTGTCAATCGAAGTCGTAAGATCCTTAGTCCACTGGGGGCTTGGTATATCTTGCCTTCTTGACGTGGTGAAAGTCTTTCAATGTTGTTTCCTTGTACTTTACCGGAAGTATGAGCGTACGCTTATACTCCCGCTAAGGTGGGGGCTAAATGTAGCATCCTAAAATTGCGACACTTGCAATTTCGACTGCATTTGGGTCTTCACGATGGTGGTGCAACACTGAACCTGAATGGAGACCCCGAAAAATTGTTCATGACATCAAAAAAGACATTTTTTAGCACCCTAGCTTGATCCTCCTTGCACCCTGCTGTCCCTGGAGGTGGGACCATGGCGCCTAGCACCCTGGTCCTTCAGGACTAGGGCGCCCAGTGCCCTGGTCCCCCAGGACCATGGTGTCCAGCGCCCTGGTCCCTGGCCCTATTTTGGGCCCAGTCTCTTTTGGGGCTTCGGGTCTTTAAGTTTGCAAGTTGGAAAATAATATTTCCTGGTCGGCCTAAGGTCAGGAAAATCAATCTTTCAACCCTAATTGACAAGTATAAAAACTGCATTTTCTCTCCCATTTTGAGGAGGAAGGACATATGTGTACAAGACGCGGAAACGATATTCAAACATTCAAACATTCAAGCATTCAAGCATTTCTTCAAGCAATTGATCATTCTAAGTCTCCATTCAAGGCTAAGTGTTGCATCCAAGACAAGGATTCAACCATTGAAGAGGAGATAACATACAACATACAACATACTACATACATTACACCTTCGCATGTAAGAATAAAAAACATTCTTACAACAAGGTATCAAGTACTTGTTTACATTACAAACATTTACATTTACAGCATTCTCATTTCTTGGTTAATTCCAAAACCGGGGTTTGACCTAAAGGCACACCCCTCATCCCTAACCCCCCAATCGTCCTCTCTTTTCTGTGTGTAGGTTGCAGGTACGCAGCTGTAATTGAAGATTTGGAATCCTTGTGCAGAGACGAACAGATCCACCTTCGTTTCGTAGATTTTTCGAAGGACCGTGTGCACGCCGGGCGCCATCGTCCCGTCAACTTTTGCTCAAATTTGTAGAACAGCACCCTCTCGACATTTTACTGCTAATTCCAGGTCCGCAGCTTCATCCCATATCCCTATCTCTGTTTATAAGCGAATCTTTCCTACTTTACATGCATTCCTAGTTCAATCATCCTATCTACATTTCTTTACAAAAGAGGGTATCCTTGCTATCACAACCCTTGAAACTCATTTAGAATCCAATCTTGCATTGCGTGGGATTGGATCTTGTGGGTTTCAACCCCTCTTTTGAATGTAAAGTCTCTCCTAAGTGAAAATCATCAACCCTAGTGACTCTCCCTTCTCTCTCCTTGGAGTTGGGGAGGGGAGAACAACTAGGGTTCGATTTTTCCGCTTTACAGTTACCTCTTAAATGATTTAGATGTGGAAAGATTGATCATATAGCTATTATATTACCGGAAAACGGATCAAGACAAAAATTCAAGGAGAATAAAGGGAAGTTCAATAAGAGAGCATATTATGTTAAAGATGATGTTGGTATTTCAGATGATGAATCCAACTATGGAGAAGGTGACTGTTTGTTTTTGGTAGAAAAGGATGAAACTAAAACTAATTTCTCTAACATACTATCCTTTGAAACTATTAAGACTAATGCTACTATTTTACATGCTAAAAGAGATAGAAATGAATGGTTGATTGATAGTGGCTATTCAAATCATATGACTGGTGATAAAAGTAAGTTTATGAAACTTGAAAATTATGATGGAGTTTCTGTTAGGTTTAGAGATGATCAGACAACACAAATTGTAGGAATTGTCTCTATTATTTTTTATGGAAAACATAATATTGACAATGTTTACTATGTGAAGGGTTTGCATCATAATCTCTTGATTGTTGGGAAAATATGCGAAAATGGTTACAATGTTTTTTTCTAGGATGGTGGTTGTGAGATCTAGAAAGGATTCAAAACTATTATTGCAGCAAGGAAAAGGATAAATGGAAACATGTATTTGCTAGAAGGAGCTACAAGACATTATTTTTTATCTCAGTTCAATTATAGCTGGCTCTGGAACTAAAGGATGTGTCATATCAACTTTGATAATTTGGTAAAGATTAGTTCATCAAGTATAGAGAGAGATTTGTCAATGTTGACCAAACCAAATAACAATATTTGCAAAGAATGTCAAGTAGGAAAGTAAACAAAAACATTTAAAGGAAAGGAACAATTGTCCACTGGATTGTTGGACTTGGTGCACACAAACTTATGCTCTCCTACCAGAACAAGAAATATACAATGTGAGAGGTATTTCATATTGTTAATCTATTATTATTCTAGAATGTCATTATTAGACACAATGCACCACTAAGAGGGGAGGGGGTGAATCAGTGGTTCTCAAACTTTTCCCTTTTATCTATCATTATGAACATATCAGTTTATGGATCAAACTCAATGCAAACTTACCAGTTAGTGGGAATACCAACACAAATCCAAACATACACAAGGGGACACCACATAACACCAGCATATACGAGGAAAACCCAAGATGGGAAAAACCTCAGTGAGCAATGTTGTTGGAGACTACTGCTCCAATCCAGCCTCACAATAAAAATAGTTACAATATTTAGGGCACCAACCCAAGGAGCACCAACCCCTAATTTAGGGCACCAACCCAAGGAGAACCAACCCTTAACTTGTTTATGGGCTACAACCCAAAGGAGTGACAACCCCTGCACCGAGCTACAACTTAGTGATCACAATGTAAGCTTCAATTACAAAAGTAGTTATCTTGGTATAAGTGAATCTTGCAACCATTTCATATACCTTGCTCTGTCGGTGAGATACCTTCTCTACTACACCGACTCACTCTCCTACTGCTTAACTGTCGGTAAACTCTACTGGTACACCTCACCTCTTCTTATTCTCCGTTGTATCTCCTCCTCACTGCTCTTCACTTTACAAGTGCTAAACTCTATTGGTTCTATTTCTGCCTTCTCTTCCGCTCTACCGATATGAACACTATCAGTTCTTCTCTTCTACCAGTTGAACACTTCAACCTGATTCTCCCTCACTCTCACTCACTTCTCAGATGCTCATTGATCACTTGGCTGATTTTCTCTCATAGGCAAAAGTAATACACTTCATAGTAGCACAATGTTTTTCTTCTATTTAGCAACACTTAACAATGTTTTTGGCCTTCATTGTTATGGCCAGATTTTCCTGCCAAAATCCAATTCAAAATCATGGGCGGTTAGGATTTTCTCATCATCCTTGAGGAAAACCAAATCTAATTAGATCTTGCTCAATCTGAACTCCCTAACACCCATCTCTACAAATCCACCATCAACGCGTCTTCTTGATTGTGCCTTCTACCTTTGGTGATCTTCTTTTTCTCTATTGACTGATCTCTTGATCAACCACCAAGATCTTTCTTGTTGCTTCCTTCATCCACCTCGATCTCCTCAATCACTCTTAGTTGTCCTCTAGACCTCGAGCCGCAAACCTTCACACCGAATCTGCAACACATCCTATGATTTGTGGGATCTTCCATTAATGTCAACCAACTCTGCAACTACCCCATCAGTGTCCATCCCTTCTTCATCTAAATGCAGATCCACCACCTTGAGTCCATCTGGCATCCATGTCAACTAGCTACCAGCTTGACTCTTTCATGTTGGTCCAAATAGGATCATCTACCAAACACTCTATCGGTTCCTTTTTCTTGCCAGTATACCAACCCTGTCGGCATCTCACATTCTACCGTTTCACTCATCATGTCTATACTTGTTGAACTGTCGGTGGAACTCCTTGACCGATTGCTAGACATGTCTATCCATAGCATGATCATTCCCATCAAGTGGGAGGTCATCTACTTCTATACCTTTTCCATATTACTAGTGAACATGCATATCGGTAAACACTCTTGATGACACAAGTCATCAACCTTCACCAGACTCTACCTTCAATCAGGCCACATTCCTCTCTTTGCATCTACTCATCTTTGCCTTCACCCTGATCAACTCTGATCATATCTCAACCAGTTTGTCAAGGTGACAAACTCATCACTCTTTATATGTACCGGCATCTCAACATGCCTTCTCTATTGGTCCAATGCATATCCCTGTTCTCATGCACTTGAAGCATTCCTTTGATTCATCGATAGATCCGGTGTGAGCCTTCAAACACCTTCCTTTTCTCCATCTTCCTTATCTCACATGACTATGATGCATACATATGCATAATAGGGGATAAGTTCTACTTACCAGTGGGAGTCTTATTGTTCTGCAACCTCACGACATTCTGGTGACTTGTTCATTCTTCTCTTCTGGTGTTGATGTGATTTAGGTAACATTCTGCCTCTTCATCACAAACAACATCCAAGCACCTCGACCGGCTGACAACCACTCACTTGGTTGATCTAAATTCTTCATGATAACACATCATTTACCAGTCGACATCCTTTCCTTACCAGTGTTCTACAACACAAGGTAATATCCAAGATATCACATCCTGTACTCCTTCATAATAGTGTTGCACATACATCCCTTCTACCGGTAGTCATCCCATATCGGTGGACATCAATGACAGATAGAAAGATTAATCTTTTGAGGTTTGGCAAAGGAGGAGAATTTATTTCTGATGAGTTTAATAATTTCTGTGAAAAATATGGTATTAAAAGGCAATTGTCTGCCCCTAGGACACCATAGTAGAATGGTGTATTGGAAAGGATGAACCAAACTATACAAGAGGCAACTAGAATAATGATCAAAGGAGAAAAAATACCAAAAGTTTACTAGAGAAAAAAAAATCACACAATAGTCTACACTCTTAACAAAATTCTATACTAGAAAAGATATGAGAAGACATCATATGAACTATAGCATGGTAGAACTCTGACAATGAAATATTTCAAGGTATTTGGAAGTAAGTGTTATATCTGGAGAGATGGGGATAATCTTGGAAATTTTGACAACAAAGAAGATGAACGCATATTCCTAGGATATTCTACAAAGAGCAAGGCATATTGGTGTTACAACAAAAGACTAAACAATATTGTTGTAAGTGCAAATGTGAAGGTTGATGAAGACATTTCTAAAAACTGACAAAGTGGCAGGATATGGATCTAATGAATCTACTAATAGAAAAAGAGAAGAGGAAACTAGAGAATAATAGAAAGAAACTCAGGATGCTCTAGTATCTACATCTAAAACCCCAAGGTATGTACAGAAGAATCATTCAATGGATCACATTATTGGAGATAAGAACAAAGGAGTTATCACAAGAATCAAAACATCTCAAGAACAAGTTTTGTTATGTTTACTATCTGAGATTGAACCAAAATCAATAGAATAAGCTTGCAATGATCAAAGTTGGATAAAGGAAATGAGAGAAGAGCTGGATCAGATTGAGACAAATCAAGCATGGGAAGTAGTTCACAGACTAACTTACTAGCTCGACATTTTTGAATGGAGAGCTGAAAGAAGAAGTTTATATTGAACAATCAGAAGGATTTAAGTTGAGAGATTATCAAAACATTGTTTGTAGATTAAAGAAGGCTTTGTATGGAACAAGCTCCTATAGATTGGTATGGAAGGATAGATAAGTATTTGATCAATCAAGGTTTTTAATAGGGATCTACTAATAGCAATTTATATTTAAAAAATGACTCAGGTAGAACCTTAATTATTGTAGTTTATGTTGATGACATAATATTTGGAGGAAATGAAGGCATGTGTAGAAATTTTGCTGATGAGATGCAAAAGGAATTTGAGATTTCCATGATCAATGAGTTAATTTTTTTTCTTGGTTTGCAAGTAAATCAAAATAGCAAAGGAATTTTCATTCCTTAGTCTAAATAAAATAGCAAAGGAATTTTCATTTCTCAGTCTAAATATATTATGGAACTGTTGAAGAAGTTTGGGTTGGATAATTCTAAACTGGTGTGTACACCTATGACTACTAGATACAAGTTAACAAAAGATGATAAATGCCCTAAAGTCGATGCAATTTAGTGCAAATGAATGTTTGGAGGACTATTATATTTGACTACTACTAGATCAGATATCGTGTATGTAGGTTGTCTGGCAGCTAGATTTTAGCAAGAACCAAAAGAATCACATGTTGTGGTGGTAACAATAATTTCATATATTTAAAAGGAACATAAGAGTTTGGATTGTGGTATTCCATAAATTCTAATTCCACTTTGACAACTTATACAAATGCAAATTGGGTCAGAAGTGTTGATTACGGGAAAAGTACAAGTGGTGGAGCATTCTTTCTTGTCTCTTGGTTGGTTGCTTGGTCAAGTAAGAAGTAGGATTATGTGTCTGTCTATAGCTGAAGAAGAATATATTGTGGCACTAATACATTTGGACTAGTTTTTTGACTGAGGTTTCCGACGGAGAAGGTATATTATGGCCAAATTTGATTTTTTTTTGAAAAAATGCCCGCATTCGTCATAATTCCGATGGAAATTACCCATTTGGTTTCGACGAAGAAGGCATTAGCAATGAGAATTTTATTTTTTTCAAAAACATGCTCAAGTTCATCATAATTCTGACGACAGCGGCCATTACAAAATTAAAAAAGAGGCGGGGAATTCATTTGTGAATTGCAATCCTGCGTAGGTGTCCGTGGTGACTTCAACCCCCAATAACATCAAACCTGCATCGAAGGAAATCCCACGCAGGAGGTAGATTCAAATTGCCCTAGTTTTTAATTTCATGTTGCAAAAAATATACATGTGGTGGTTAATTGTCCTAGTTTAATCTCGTAAAACCATAGAACTATGATTGAGGAGTGAGCGTTCAATTTTGTATCAGCAATCCCTTCCTCCCGTATACATGCGTGTTGATTGTTCACATGAAATCACATCTCTTTGCGGCATCGTATCAAACAATTCATGAGCCTTGTCCATGTTTCCACATTTTGCATTCATGTCAAGCAGGGCATTTGCAAGTACAACACCTAACAAAATTCCTCTATCTGTTATGCTTTGATGGATGTCCATACCCTATTCCAAAGCTCCCATTGTTGCACAGGCAGGGAGGATGCTGGAAAAGGTTGTGGAATTTGGCTTTATGCCTTCCAATTTCATTTGCTTGAAAGTGTCTAAATCCTTTTCGACAAATCCATTTTGTGCATATCCAACAATCGTTGCAGTCCACGAGACAACATTTCTTTTAGGCATTCTATCAAATAGTTCACATGCCTTGTCTATGCTTCCACATTTTGTATACATGTCTACAAAGGTAGTTACAACTACAACATCTGACAAAATTTCTCTATCCTTTATGTTTTGATGAATGTCCATAACCTGTTCCAAATCTCCCATTTTGGCACAGGTAGGGAGGATAGTAGCAATGGTCGTGGAATTTGGCTTTACACCTGTCGATTGCATTTGCTTGAAAGTTTCTAAAGCCTTCTCAACAAATCCATTTTGTGCAGTTGCAACTACATCTGACTAAATTCCTCTATCTTTTATGCTTTGATGGATGTCCATACCCTATTCCAAAGCTCCCATTTTGGCATAGGTTGGGAGTAGGCTAGCAAACGTAACTAAAGAAATGCAATGATCAGCTCCAAAGACATCAAACCACTACTAACAAAATCGAGAGTCTAAAATATGATAGGGAATAGTGTGGCTGTCCTGAAATAAAATATTTTATTTTCAATTTCAACTAAAACATAATTACTCAACCATTTAATGTTATTAATAAGTGTTTAATTTATGAAAGAGATAAATGGTTGGCCACAAGTACATGAGTTACTAAATGCACACAAATAAGTGAATTTGATATTCAATACTATCTACAATTAATTCAATTCTTGTCCATTAGTCATTTATGTTTGCAATAAGCATCTTTCTTTGTTTTTCTTAATCTTTATTCATAGTTATGTGCATATTTCACATTCTATAATTAGGATATCAATTGCTACGGCTGAACACTAGCATGATGTTTGTGTTGTGGTATAGATACGTGGAAACATAATTATGGGATTGTTATATTATAGAGAACATAAATCTAGATATCGCATATTAGTTATAGCTCTTCTTGGATTGAGTCTAAAGTTGACATACAGTCATAAAGCCATTATTAGTAGATCTATCCATTTCTAGTAAAGACAATTGAGAAAGTCATTTTGATATTGAGAATTTCTTATCTGTTTACCTATTGATCATTATTAAGCCATAATATTTAGGTCTATTTATCTCTCTTGCAAAAACTCTGTAAGTGTCCTAGATTGTCCCTACTACTCACTCTTCAATTTGGCAAAATGGAGTTGTAAAGATTTGTTGCACAAGATGGTGTTGAATGTATCAACAAGGCTAGCATGGAAGGCATGTTCAAGCTTCCACTTGTACAACTTACAACAAATGATTTGTTGATAGAAGAAATTCTTGAAATAGGGATACAATCGAAAGACAAGTAAGTACATACAAACCTCCTAAGTTGAAAGTAAAATCTATGTATAAAAAGAGTACATTGAATCCCAATCCATAAACACAATAGAGATACCAATGGAGACTTAATTGGATGTAGCATGTCGCACCAAAGTTGTTAGAGTATGCTAAGCTAGTACATAATGTTTTGTAAAGCCACATTAGTATTTTACCCAGATCATTATCTACCAAAACTAACTATAGTAATCCTTTTGAGGATTAATTTCATGGTGCTAGATCTTCATTTAGTTCCACTTCTTGTTGGAGAAAAGAACAGTTATTTCTTGAGGTAGATGAATATCCCATCAGCAAAGGACAAGACCCTTTCTAGAATATAACAAATTCTACTCCAACAAAAGATCATGGGGGTTTCACTAGAGATGTTGAATAATAGATAGACTTCTACTGCTGTATTAAAAGCATTGGCATGTTCTTCATTTATTGATGTAAACTCTCTATGACGCCAACACAACCAACAAAGGTGTAAAATGTTGCCTGCAATGCATGGATTTTTAGGATTGTCCTTTGAGAAAATAGAATTAAAGTATGGAAGCAGGATCTGCTAGATCCTGAGGGAAAGACCATGTCAGACAATCATTTCTATTTTCTTGCCTCTAAAGAAAGACAATATCAACGAACAACAAAATAAGGAGACAATTGCTAGATTGTGGTCTAACTTGAAAAGAAAAGGTGATGGAAAATGTTATTGTCCGTGCAAAATTTGTAAGGGGTTAAAGACTAGAAGACTTCTAATCAAAACAACGAAGAAACATTGTAGGTTGCATGGTCACATTGAAGCTGGACATGATTATCATCCATTGGTAAGTTTTTCATTATATCATTTTGACAATTTATATAGATAATAAATCACGTGATGATGAGATCATGATCATGGTTTATTTATGTATATCAATTTTATATAGGTCAAGCACCCCAGAGCACATGGTATGGATCAACACAACCCTAAGAATATGGTTTTCAAAGTGGGAAAACATGGAGGTCTGAATATCAAAGCTGAAGATAATGATCCCATGGAAGATGACGATCATGAGCTAGAAAACACAATTGAAGATGATGGTACAAATACATTGATCCATGACTCATTTAGTACTCGCGCAACTGATCATGATGATGAAGATGACCTTGATGTTGTTCATGATGTCCCTCTACTTGAGAAGGAATCTGAGGCCCTTTATGAAGGCTCGCAGGCAACTCTTCTCTCTGTTGTATTGTTGTTGGTGAACTTGAAGGTTATGAATGGTTTATCCAACATAACAATGTCACGTATGTTAAGGCATGTCATATATGTCATAATAAAATGTGAATCATGTTGTACCATTAATATTCTTTATTATAACAAATTATATTTTGTTGTGTAGATTGATAGGTGAGTTTTTGTTACCACCATCAAATATTCTACCTCGCTCATACCGAGAATTATCTGTCGTTATGAAAGATATTGGAATGGAGTATCAATAAATAGATGCTTGTCCCAATGATCATAGTATATATCACAAACAACATGAATTTCAAATTGAATGCCCTGAATGTCATATCAGTAGATATCGAACAGATCAAATAACAAAAAGGGTTCCTCGCAAGGTTCTTCGCTATATTCCCATTATTCCACGTATGCAATGATTATTCAAGTGCACTAGCTTGGCACAATTTATGGATTACCATGCACGCAATAGAAGTCGAGATGACATTATTCGAATGCCTACGGATGGTTCAGCATTTATGGACATAGAGGAAACGTGGCCACACTTTAAAGAAGAACCTCGTAATCTCAAGCTTTCATTGGCAGCAGATGGTGTCAATCCATTTGGAGAGATGAGATCTGTTTACTCAGTGTGGCCTGTTTTTGTTATCAACAATAACATTCCTCCATGGATGTCAATAAAGAGGGAGCACATAATGTTGGCAATGATTGTTCCAGGTATTTTATCATTTAAATATAGTCATCTAAATTTAATTATAAATATTGCAGTAAAATGGTCATAATAATTATGTAATGTTTTTGTTCATTCGATTAGGTAAGTACCAAGTTAAAGATATGAATGTATATATCGAACCTCTTATCAATGAGTTTATAGAGTTATGGAATGGTGTCACTATGTATGACGTCTCTAGACCAATAGGACAAAGACAATTTCAATTCCATGCGATGCTTCTATGGACAATACATGATGCCCCGGGGCTAACACATTTTTGTGGTATGTTATAGTGTTTAAGTTGTGTATGAACATTATAATTCAAAAAATTATCATATTTAATCCAATTATACATTATCTTGTAGGTCCTCAAACAAAGGGAAAATTTGCATGTCCCGTTTGTGGTCCAAAGATGAAATCTCGTCATTCAAAAAGTTTAGGAAAGCAGGTGTTTGATGAGTATAGGCACTTTCTCCACAAAAATCATAAGTATCGAAATACTGAAAAACATCTTTTCAATGGGAAAGAAGAGAATACATCAAAGCCATGAAGAATGACACCTCACCTGTGGAAGTTGGAATATAATAGAATTAATCATCAAGGTAATGCCATTCCATCTATTGGTTTGTCATAAAACATCTTTTCTATTTTGTTTTGTTTATTGATGATGTGATTGATGATCATGAAGGTCGTGAAGGCATAAATGACCACCTTCCTAAGGGAATAAAAAGTTATCCCCAACAATTTAGTAGGTTTCCCTACTACGAGCAGTTACAAATTGTTCATTTGTTTGATAGTATGCATATTGGAAAGAATATAATAGAGACATTATGGAAAATATTGGATGGAAGGCGTGACAAAGAAAAAATTGTCAAAATATGTAGTGACATTCAGGATTCCAATCATGCAATGATAAATGTCATTCAATCAAATAACCATGGAGACCAGATTAATATAAGTGAGCTTCCTTGGTTATTAACGGACTAGCAAAGCAATGCTATAAAAGAAGTCGTACGAAAAATTCAATTTCCCATAGGATTTGCTGCAAACATAAACAATCTCATATCAAAGAAAAGTAAATTTGGGCCAGGGATGAAAACGCATGATTGGCATACCTTCATTAAGGTAATTCATGTTCTTGTGTTTTTAGTATGTATTTAAGTACTGAGCGTACATGTACTTTTCATTATGTTACAAAAAAATGAAAAGATAATTTTATAATTGTTGCAGTACATTCTACCTCTATCTCTCCCAGACGACTTTGACAATAATGTCAAGCAAGTCATATATGATCTTGGAAAATACATAAGGTAAGTAGTGATATTTGTTTAGTTCATTGTATAGATATTATATTTGCAATTTGTTTTACTTCTTATGTAATATATTTTTTTGCGTCTTGAATACCTTGTAGGTGGTTGTCATGTAAAGAAATCCATAAAGACGATATAAAATATTGGAAGATAAAAATTCCTCATTTAATGTGTGAAATGCAAAAGTGTCTACCTCCAGCTTTTTTCAATGCACAAGAACACTACCTCATACACCAAGTTGAGGAGATTGAATTGTGTGGACCTATACACACTAGGTCAATGTGGAAGGTTGAGAGGCACTTGAAATTTTTGAAGGTTTTGGTTCGGCAAAGAGCACATCCTGAGGGTTCTATGGTGGAGGGATATATGGTTAACCAGACTATGGTGTACATTTTTTAATATCTTCCTAAGTTTGCAGAAAAGATCCATCTGGATCGCATTTGGGATCCCAACACCATTAACAAATTCAAAGGGGATTACTTGATGGGGAAAGGTAGATTGAGGAAAGTGAGAGGTAATTATAAGATGTTATTGTAGTTAATTAATTCTTAATCTTCAAAATAAATCAATTGTAAGATGTCTATTTATTTTTTGTACAGTTGGTTGAGAGTGGGATGCACTACATTTGTATATTGCAAACAATCTTGATTGGATGATGGTATGGATTGAATGTTGGCAACATTCTGGATGCACGTTAACATGGGAAGGTGTGGCTTCATTGGTTAAAGAAGCACATCGTAATGGAGATTCCAATGTTACACAAAGGGAAATTGATTTAGCATATGGTTTAAGAGATAAACAGGTATGTATAAATTTATTAATCACTAAACAGGTATGTATAAATTTATTAATCACCCATATGTTCATCAACTCACAATGCAATAAATTTTACATGTTTGACATATCACAGGTCAAACACCACAACACTATGTGCTGCAATGGTCATAAATTTTGCATATAAAAGTTGGATGACACGAAGAAAACTTGTGATTCTGGCATCATTGTAGTCTTTGAGGTGACAAATATTTCATCGAGAAATGACATTCATCCTCAATAGTCTCAAAATTGATACTATGGCATTTTGGAAGATATACTTGAGTGTGACTTTAATTCCTTCAAATTAGTTTTGTTCATCGTCAAATGGTACAGGCTACGATTGAATAAAAATGATCCTGATAGAACTATTATTGAACATGATAATGGTTTTATAATGATAAATACAAGGTCATTTGAACCAGTTGGGGATGAGCCCTATGTTCTTCCAAGCCAATGTGAGCAAGTATTTTACTCAAAGGTTCCACATAAACCAGGTTGGTCATTTGTTGTTAGACATGATCCAAGAGGAAGGTCGATAAAGTATAATGTGATGGAAGAAGAAGATACCAAAGAAGTGGAAGATGAAGTGGATGATGATCACAATCGACAGTTTCACAATGACGATGAAGAAGAAGAAGAAGAAGAAGATGATGATGATGATGATGATGATGATGATGATGATGATGATGATGATGATGATGATGATGATGATGATGATGATGATGATGATGATGGTGATGATGATGGCGAAGACGTTGATGATGATGATGATGATGATGATGATGATGATGATGACCTTGATGTTCATGATGATGACCTTGATGTTCATGATGATGAGGAATGAAATGTATGAGGAATGCGATTAGTATATTATCTATTGAATATTGACTTATTGATATAATTTTTTTTACATAATTAATTCATTTTGTTTTGAATTCTAATGCCATTACATGATTAATTCATGATGCACCTTTTAATATGGAGATAGAGATAGGGGTGTGACTATTTATGTGACAATTTTTAAACTGTGTTTATTTATGGAAATTGGATTGTTTATTAGCTATGTGACTATTTATGTGACCATTTAGTTGAGGATCCTGCATAGTCTACATAAAGTAAAGGTAAGGAATTACAAAATTTACAATGATTTTGATGACAACATCTTTTTATTATTTAATACTCTTTTTGTCTACAAAGTTCATGTTGTTCATGTTGTGTATGATGTAATTTCGCTAACGTTTTTTATATTTTTTCTTTGTCACAGGCCGACATGGATCCATCACATATCGCAGACAAAGATGTACCTTGCGACACTTCTACCGAGCAGGTAAACCTCATTGTAATTGTAAAAATTAGGTAGAAGCAAACTGTTACATTATTATGTTCTTTTTTTTAGTGATTTATACTAATTTTGTAATTGTTAATGATATTCTTGACACGGACGGACATTCGAGGAAAGGGAAAGGGAGTTGCAGTACCTGAGCACCTTTCTATGGATGTGGAATCATTAGGGTTAAGCAATGATGACCCTGAAGATCCCACAGACCTTGTGAAATTCTTTAAAATGCCTCTTATAAAAATAAGAAAAGAGATTGTTGCTTTGGCAGCCATGCATCCTACCACTAATGAGATACGACAGAGGGTGGAATTATTGTATAAGACAGCAGAAAACTTGCAAGTAAGCAGTAATGAAAGCTTTAATTATAAAAAAAGTTCAATAATGGTTTATATTTTATTCTCTTTTTATGTCATTAACTAAAATATGTACGTATTGTTTTTACAGCAATTTATCCACCCTCATGAAATTCGTTCCTACAATCAGGGTGTTGCAGGATCACGTGATGACAATTTTCTTGTATTATCACTTGCTTGGCTTATCACTCTGAGTACCCAAAACACATCATACTTGATACTGTCAATTTTCAAAATAAAGGTTCATCCTTGTTTACAATTCTTGCACTTTTCATATATTTAATGTTTGATATATTTAATGTATTATTCTTTAGGTGTTGTCAATGTTACTGTGCAAATGCCGACGTCGCATCATCAGAGGTCGCCCTCACCTATATTTCCGACTGCAATGTCGGCAATATGTAGCATGCAGACATCCTCTAGTACACGTCATACTGGCCCGCCCACTGTTGGTAGATCCCTCTTTTCCTCTATCTTCTATCATGTGTTTATTTCCCTTCAAGCGTTCTTTCTTGAATTCTAATGCCATTTCATAGTGGATTCATTTTTTGCAGGAGGAGATGCACATGAGGATGTGCCACAGGTGACTACTGCTGATAACATAGCATCGTTTCCTGGATCTTCTTGTATTGCTAGTATGGGAACATTGCAGGCTACATTTGTGGTGAGCGATGAAGAAATGATTCCCTTAAAGATACAAAAGGTTCCAGGTACTTTAAAATTATTATTATATATACTCTAATTGTAATTTACTTTATGATCACTCATTTTGGACTAATATTGATCCCATGAATTTTTTGCAGGCAATGATATTTTCTATAAACATCTTAGTGACATTGCATTGCAGATATTTGGGCCCACCATACATAAAAGGTGGTACATCATATGTGAACTAACCCTTATCCACTTTTGATTTCATATCATTGCTAGAATACTTTTCCTTTGATCCATTTCTTGAAGTGTAATAAATGTAGCTTCAGTTCATTTCTGAATCTAACAGGTTTGTTTTTGCTTTAAAAGGTGGAATGACCAAGAAAAAAGGTTAAAAGATGAATTGACAAACCAAATGGTTCAATGGTTTGGAAATGACACCTTTGACAAAACCAAGCTCCTTGAAAAAGCTGGCACATATCTAAAGTATGTGAGGGACCAATACAGGACCCATTTGGAGAGGAACCTAAAGTACGAGCATCCCCCCATGATTCCAGAGGGGGAGTGGAAGGACCTGATTGCGGATGCCAAGGAGAGAATTGAAAGGAAAAAAGGAAATACACTAGTAGATGCCAGAAGAAGGTACGAGATACTATTAAGAATGTAATTATGTACTAATTAATTACTCTTTATATTTATAAAATCTAACATATTTCAAACTTTTTATAGACTTAGTGACACGTCAAAGGCAACCAAGGCAAGGCAAGAAAAGCACGGGCAACACAAACTCGGCTCTAGTGGTTACATGAAACTTGCTGCACGAATTGTAAGTATCTCATGTAAACTCCCATATTGTCTTAAAATATTAATAAATTGCAAACGTTTTTTTTTTATCAAACAATGCAAGCAAAATTCATGGTACCAAGCAAAAATGCAGGGCTCTGAATTCAATAGAGTGCCCATAGAAGATGACAACAGAATTGCCTACTAGCAAGGCTATTCAACCGTGGTTGATTGGCTACGAGAATTGAGCGAGCATACACAACATTCGAGTGCATCCGTCACACAGGCAAATATGGTAAATGGAAGTTGTTTCAAATTGTATACTTTACCAATAATCTAATTGATGTTGGGTTCCAACATAAAGTGACTATATTTGTTTTAAATAAGCAAGCAATGATAACAGTGTGCATGTCATTGGAATACAGCCTGCTAATTGTGAAACACCACCTGCACATGAAGGTCCGGATGTGCATCCCAATAGTGGAGGTATTCATTTGCTATTCAAATTTATTTATTAGCTATTAATACAATTAAACATCTTAATTTGTAATTAGAGTAGTAATTAATGTAACCTTTCTTGTTAATATTTTAGAGCATGTAGTCGATGGTGAGCAAGTGGAGCATGATCTGGGTACACAACCTCAAGAACGTGATGTTCCCCACTCAGGTGAAGAGGACCGTGGTGTTCAGCATGTTGAGGTTGACGCTACACAAAATGATGTGGCCCCATCAGGTAAAGAGCACAATAATTATGTTCTCTAAATTAATGAAATACTTGTAACAATAATTTTTATTTTTTTTTAATTTAACCCATTTCTTTGTTGTTGTAGAGGACCCCCCTTCGCTTCAATGTCCTCGTCCTTAGTATAGGACTAGGCATACATTGAGATCACGAGCAGTTGGCGGAACATCTGCAGAGGGGGGAAATGATGAAGACACCGATGTTCCACTTAGTCTTTTCATAGCTTCAAGGAAAAAACAAAGTAAGAAATGATTGTAATCTAACTTATTTGATAATGACTAATTTTTATGTGTTAGTGAATGTAATTATGTGCTAATTAATGGTTATGGATGATATGTGTTAATTAATATTGATGAATGTTGCGTTTTAATTAATGTTAATCAATGGTACGTGCTAATGAACGTTATGTGATATTAATGAATGAATGCTATATTTTATTAATGTAGAAATAATTAATGAATGAATGTTATAAGATGTTAACGGGGAATTTAGAGTGATGTTAGGGGGGGGGAGGGGCCAAATGAGCTTCCACCTTCACATGGTTGGCCCTGTTAAGTAGAGAATATTAAACTATTCTCGAAACCAAGCGAAGCTCAAAAAGGTAACACACTTTTCAATATTTCATTATGTTGCGCAGTTAATCTTATTGAATAATGTATATTGAATCTTAATTGCAGGGTCCAATAGAGCCAACACGAACAACAACACCACGAGTTTTTGGGTATAATGAACTCCCATATTGTCTTGTCTTTACACGAACAATATGAGTTGCTTCTAGTGTTGATATCCAAGGTGGGACTGCAAAAGTTATGAATATGCCTCATCCTTGTAAGTTTTTTTATTACAACTCCTAATTCTAGAGATTAAACTTTTTGTTCTTGATGTTTTTCACTAGTTGTCATAACCTCTGACTTTGATGCTTGTGCCTTAATAGAACTAGATGTTTCTTGTATGCATACTTGGTCAAGGACTGCATTATGATGCTATAGAGCTACAAACTAAGATTATTTATTGTATTGAGTTGCACATTTGACATGAGTTGCCCTATGACTGCTATGCACATTTATGTATATACACTATTTCTAGTTTATATATTGATATTAATTTTGAGAAAATATTATAAAACTCAGAGTATCCTCCATAAGACTAGAAAAAAAGCTCAGATAAATTTCTACAGTGTTTTCTTACAATTACTTGCGATCATTTTTTTAGGAGTCCTGGTATCCATTTATAATAGTATGGATGCATACAAGCTTTGGACCCTTCAAATGAAAGTTTGTTACAAACAATCGATCATTTTCAAGAAGCGGTTATAAGTCCTTATCAGCATCTGCAGCTTCCTCTACTTGTTGTTTTGTTGCAACCTCCTGTAACTACTCCTGAGCATCTTCTTTTTGTCCCATGTACTTATCTTTCCACTCCTGATACACATCATCACTAGGCCAAGTAAAACTAGCAATCTTCTATTTCATATCTTATAGCCGCTTCCAAGTGACTCGTACATGCCCAATCTCTATTTCTATGAAACCATAATGAGATTTCACTTTTTCAATTTCCTCAATTGTTTGGATAAATAAGGATGTGTCATCAGTACTAATAATCTAATTGATCCTTAAGGAAAAACTGTGGTCCACCTCCTTTAACCAAGTCTTCTCTTCCTTTAGCTGGACAAGACCAATGAAACCTCCTGGAAACATTTCAAATTTATGATTTGAATATTCTTTCCTATAAAGTTGGGCTTTTCTTTTTATACCTGCTCCTTCCATTGAAAGAATATTCATCTCTTTTATAAACTCACATGTGGACCTTAGATTGTCATTCTCTTCTACATCTGCATGGGAAGAACACATGAGCTCTAACACTTTACCTCTAGGCACCCACTTATTTGGGATTGGTTCCAAAGTGGCTTCTTCTTCTCTCAATTTGATCAAAATCTCAAGAATCCTCTTCATATTTATGTATACATTGGAGGTTTTGACTGAGTCAACAAACTTCAAGATGGTGGCTTTCACCTTCTCCTCATATTTGTTTGCATACAATGTCTGAGCTTGTTTCAATTTTTCCAACTCATGTTGGACATTTTTAGGTAATTGAGAACTAGAAGGCATAGGAGAAGGGGGATATTCAATGATGGGACTAGTAGGAGGGGGTCTTGCTAGAGAGGAGGCTATCATGAGTGTAGAAGATTCACCGGGATGATATTGACCTGCCTGTTGACTCTGGAGTCTAGCAATTATGATGTCTCTGTTGGCTATTCCTTCTTTAGCATCACTATAAGCTTTTAAAAAAGTCTCCAACTTCAATTGGAGATTAGCCTTTTCTTGTGCCTCTTTCTCTGCCACCGCAACACTGAATTTTGCAGTCTCTAGGACTATGCTTGCAGCTTCCACTACCCCTATGTCTTGGACTCTTTTAACTATCATGCCTCCTAAGAGGCTAGAATCTGATGCATCCTTCCTTCTTTTGTTTTCATCCTTCTTTAAAGACCACATGACAAGAGCAGCATTATCTTTGTTGAATGTCACTCCTTCCATAGGCTTTGTTTCTTTCCTCACTGCATCAAGCACTAAGGCATCAGCTATATCCCATTTAGGGAGAATCAACACACTAGCCTTTGCTACCATTTCTTTTCCTTTCTCAGTGGTGATTGCTTTGAACTCCTCCATCATTTCTTGCTTAACCTCTTCTTCTACCTGAGTTGTATTTTTAAGAGGTTGTTCACTTTTCCTCTATTCACATCTAGTCTTGAATTGATCAATATTTTGCTTCCATAGAAACTTTATAAAAGCTCCTGATGTGACAAAATTACCATTAGCTAGGAATTCTTCACTAGCTTGCTTAACAGTAAGGTCCATTTATTGGCCCTTTAACTTACCATCAGTCAAATCCATTTTAGCATTAGGTGGCTCTTCGGGCATCCCCTCTTGGGTCTCCTCATAGGTATAGGCAATCTCACTGAGACTCCCTAACTGCAATAATTGTTCAGCCATAGCTTGTTCATCTCCAATGTGGATAGGAGGCCGAGATGGAGAATATTGAGGCTCATCAGTTTCAATTTCCTTTCCCACTCTCTACTTCTTAGGGGAATCTTGCATGTCAATGACATCTTCAATTTTCCTCTTCCCTTTTGAAGTGGAAGGCTCACCTATCACTAGCATTATCACAGTGTACTTTGACCTTTTGTGCATTACATAGTCACCACGTGGGATATCTCTAGCACAGGAAGGCTTAGCCAATACCATCTTAGCCTTATCAGGCTCATTTTTCATTATGGCCTCCCTCTTTTCTTTTAAGGTCTGCATGAGATCTTCAAAATAAAGAATCAGGAATTTTACTTTCTCCTCAAATGGACTAAAGCTAGAAAGGGGGTCATAGCTAGTGTCAAATTGATGGATAAAATCAAGGGATTTCTTATATGCCACCCACTTCTCCTTCCTCAGTTCTTGCTCATCTAAGCTGAATTCATTTCTAATCAGATCTTCTGGGAATTGAAATTGATGTGGCCTACCTTTGCACACTGCTCTTTTTCTAAACATGCCATTAAAAAAATCCTCGAGGCTTGCACATCTTGACACTGCAGTAGACAGCCTATATGGCTTAAAGAATTCTTCAAAAAATCTCCATCCACCCTTAGTGATCACAAAATGGTGAGCCATGGTAATAGTTGGGAAAATAGTCCCTTTAGCTCTATTGGTTAGCTCTACTTCTTGTACTCCCCCAATTTGTCTTAGGACTTCTGCAATCCCTATCTTCAATGGGACCTGATAGGGTAGTAAAAAGGGGGTGCCTCTAAATCCAAACACTCTAAAAATAGTAGACACAATGTACAAATATATGTCTCCCCAATTGTGAACAATCTTGATATCCTCTACAAACTCCTTTGGTCTGAAAAACTCCAAAAGAGCCTTAGGAATTCTAGGGTTTTCTCTGCATAGAAGAATCCTAATTTCAGATGCAAAGCATCTATCAAACTTTAAATAACTCGCATCTTCTCTATCCCAAGATAGAATGGTACTCCACAATTGCACTGGCATCTCCTCTTTATCCTTGACCTTAATCAGGTCCATCTCCTTTTCCAAAATAATCAACCCCTTTGAATAGAAACATATGCATTAACATGGAGTACCATCCAAATGGCCTATCCACCTTACCATTTTTTATTCCTACTAGCCCTTTATGAATTGCATCAGCAAGGTATGAGGCATAATCAAATGTTATTGCTAGGGAGGGGTTTAGAATTTGTGCAATCATTAACATATAATGGGTTGGCGTATTCTTTTCAGCATCCTCTCCAAAAATCTAGCATAATGCCCAATACATACCCTTAGCTCTCAGAGTGAATAGGTTGACAGAGAATGGTTCCATTGTACTGGGGCCTACAACTGTTAACCCCCCTATCTTTACAAAGAATTATTTCAATGGGCCACTTCTAAGATGATCCCTTTGTGTGTTGTAAACCTGGGCTAATGACTCAAAGTCAATAGGTTCTAACAAATTGGAGGACTCACTGAGTTTAAACACTTTCCTGAATTCATCTTCATTTATCTCAATCAAGACTAATCCCTTTATGTTCCTGATGCATCTTGCCATAGAGTCATAATTCTGTGCAATCAGGGCTAACAGATCTACATCCATAAAAACACTTGGGACCACAAGCTTTCCTACATCCTACTCCCATATGCCATTCAAACGAGATGGGGAATTCCTCTGCCCAAAACCAACTTTGAAGAGTCCTAAGCTTGACAATCCTATTTCAGGGTCCCTCAACCAATTACCCTTATCATAAAGGCCATCTCCAATTTTTAGATGAGGGTTCTTAGGTACTAGCTCTTTGGCCTTAGCCCCAGCATTAGTGGACATGGTTAGTTGCTCTAAAAAATCATCACAGATATTTCGGTCCTGGTAATTCACTTTCCCTGTAAATTCTCTTCTGGGTGCCATTCTAGTCAAACAATTATACCACTAGAAGCTAGCACAAACCTCTAATGAAGTAATTCACATAGCAGTATTTGAGAACAAACCAAGAGTTATCAAGAAAAGCACAAGAAACCCGATTATTCGCCTGAAGAAAATCACTCTGCAACAATTCGCTCTGCAACAATTCACTCTGCAACAAACTTCGATGAAACAATACTTAGCAATCAAGTTGATGCGGACTGAAAAGGGCAAGTTGGCATTTAAGTTTGTAGAAATTAACTCTGCATTCTTCGTCTTTCTTTTCAGAATTAAATTTGCCAAATTGAATTCAAAACTGGCTCCAACAGGTCATAATTTCTCTAAGTCTTTCCTCTGTTTCGCTCTTTCGCTACTTCGCAGAACATAAAACCCGTGCTCTTTTCTTTCGCAAAACAATGTTGGCTATTGGATCTCAAGAACTTACATCGCCTTTATCTCTATTTAATCTCTTTGCTTTAGTATCGGGCCCTACCTCCTTTTCACCACTTTGCGGAGTTTAACAGTCATGCACTTTTCCTTCGCGAGGTCGTGCCAAGCGTTAGATCAAACTCAAATCACCCAGCCTTTAACTCCATTCGGCACCGTTAATCCTTTTAACTAACCACACCTCATCTTGACGGCTAACGATTTTCACCATTTTGCTAAGGTTAAGCTGCGGGCATCTTCGGGTCACGAAACAATGAGAAGCGTTGGATCAATCTTGAGACGAATGCCTTTTAAGTGGGCCCTTTATCCGAGAATTACTTACCCCACTTGTTATCCGGTTAATAAACACCACATGGTAGTCGGCCATTAGCCCTGGAAACTCCTTTTGGTTCCACCATTAATCCACCACGTGTTCCCTTTTACTATTCCCACATAACTGCCAGTTACACCTAGGCGAGCCCTCAACCACTTTTTTAAACCACGTGTCACATCACTCCTCCATGTGATTTCCACCTATCTTTCGCGACTTCACGAACATTATTCTTCATTTGGCTTGCAGCCATGAAACCACAAGAACCGTTAGATCAAAACAGACCTGATCTACTTTTAACTTTATACCATGCATGTCCCTTGGACCCATCAGCCTTTTCGCTACTTTGCAATGACTAACTTGCTAGCATCTTATCTTTGTGAATTCACGCGAGCCGTTAGATCTCAAGAACTTTCTCTTTGTTTACTCTTTTTATGACAACCTTTCCTGGACCCACTGCATACCGCCAACTGAGTGCCTTGTCACTGCCATGTCATCGCCAACTGGGGTTACCACATTTACTACCACTCTTAGCGGGACCCTCCACCTTTTCGCTATTTCGCTGAAGGTATAGCTCGTGCATCTCTCGGCCATGAAACAACGAGAATCCATTGATCTTTTTCCAAGCTCTACAAAAAGTGGCAACTGTTATGTCACGTCACTCCTCTGTGTGATTTCCACCTATCTTTTGTGACTTCGCGAACATTATTCTTCATTTGGCTTGTAGCCACGAAACCACAAGAACCGTTAGATCAAAACGAACCTGATCTGCTTTTAACTTCATGCCATGCCTGTCCCTTGGGCCCATCGGCCTTTTCGCTACTTCATAATGACTAACTTGCTAGCATCTTATCTTCGCAAATTCACGCGAGCCGTTAGATCTCAAGAACTTGCTCGTTGTTTACTCTTTTTATGACAACCTTGCCCAGACTCACTGCATACCGCCAACTGAGTGCCTTGTCACCACCATGTCATCACCAGCTGGGGTTACCACATTTACTACCACTCTTAGCGAGACCCTCCACCTTTTCGCTATTTTGCTGAAGGTATAGCTCGTGCATCTCCCGGCCATGAAACAACGAGAAGCCATTGATCTTTTTCCAATCCGATCATTCTTTAATCAAAGAATACCACTTATCTCTGGGACCCGCCAAACCCTTTTGCCACTTCGCAAAGGTTAAAACATGTTCATCTTGATCTCATGAAACCACTTTGTCCGTCTGATCAGATGAAACTTGATCGGTGTTTAGCTTTGGTCCAAACCTATATTACGGGTCCACCTTCGCCTTTCGCTACTTCGTAGAAACTAAGTTTCGAGCACTTTTTGGTCGCGAATCAACGTGGGCCATTAGATCAATAGAAAATCGCATGATACTTATAAGGCCCGACGGACATTAGAAAAGGCAGATTAAAAGCGAACAAGAATAAAATATTTAAAGGGACCTCCTAGGTAAATGACAAGGGGAGAACACTTTTATGATAAATGGACCCATCACTTAAGTGAATACAGTAATGCCAAATTAGAAACCAAAAGGGTTTTTCTCAAGTATTGAAGCGACTTAAAACCTAAACCCTAAACCCCTTAGCATTTAAAAAAAATTGAAAGAACTTCCTTCCTTCGATGGCTCTTTTATATTTATTTTTTTTATAAAAATGATCATCATCGGAATTACGACGAATACCAAGCTTTCAACCGATGACTTCTTTGACCGTTGGTAGAGTCCATTGGATTGTTGAATTTTCGATGGGCATGGCATCGTCGACCAATCCGACACCAAGTTTTTTACAGTGGATTTTGTTGACACTCCGACGAAAATTCATCAAAAATCTAACAAACGGCCATCGAAAATCAGCTCCGAATGTACTAGTGTGGCATCTTCATGTTGCACACAAATTCTATGGATGAAGCAAACTTTGAAGGATATCAGTGTATTGTTCAATGAACCCATCTAAATTATGTGTGATAACACTAGTGCAATAAATATTTTTAAAACTCTAGTACAAAATTCCAGAACAAAGTATATATCTATTCGCTATCACTTCCTGAGAGAAAAGGTGTTGGACAACAAAGTAAGGCTTGAGTATTTAACTACAAAAGAGCAGATTGCTGATATTTTCACAATCATGTTGTGTAAGGATGCTTTTGAGTATCTCTGACAAAAGTTGGGGGTATTACCCCTTCCTAATTTAAACTAATGTGCATTTGGATGTGTATTGGTCTAGTCAATTGCTTAAATATTCTTATCTGGACTAATGCTTGGGTGCTTACTCTTAGGGGGAGAAAAGTAAGTTTCATAGGGAGAGTTTTTCCCGCCTTTGTCCTTGATGTCAAAGGGGGAAAAATGTGTAGAGATGTTGATCTGATGATCCAAAAGGAGTTGTGTGTTTGTCTTTGATGTGTTAGTGATGGATGTTACCATCAATGAAAATGAGGAGAATGTTGTAAATGTGATGTTGATGGTTGTCATTGATGTCAATATATTGTTTTGGGATTGGTTTCTTAAGTTGGTAATCTAAAAGATGTGTTCCCGAAATGTTTGGTGCTCTAGAAGATGTGTTATAATTGATAGTCAGTGAGGTTTGTTCATGTTTATGATGATCCGGATTTATCTATTTACCGGATATGTTTTTGATCAATTGTATTCATGAGTATCTTGGTTCCATTCTTATTTTTGCTAAGGTGAGTAGTGATATTTTGGGTTCGATTCAATCTAGAATTGGAGAATGAGTAACAACATTTGTGTAGCGTATGAGTCATGGTTTGGGTTTGATATTTATGATAGATGTAATGTGTTGATCTGACCAATGAAGTGCATTGCGGTATGGTCTACTTCTCATTCCTTTCCACCACCAAAATGATTAGTATTGACCTATTGCAAATATCTATTTGGCCGACTTAAAAGATTATGTTATTCAAAGACGGTATAAATAAGAGGATGATCTTAACGAATATGTGTAATGGATGCATGGAAGATGTGCAAGACTGAAAAGTAAAAACCCGATTGATGTTGATATGTGAAGTGTGTTGTTGCTGAGAGGCACTAGAATTAGTTATGGTATTGTAGATTGTGTCATAGTGGTGGATTCTCTTTTTCTTTCTTCTTCCTTCGGTAGTGATCCTTTCTGGGCAATGAGCATTCTAGCAGTAAGTCACCTTTTGTAAAAATCACCTTAATTTGTGTCACCTTAACCAGTGATATATATTGAGAACAAACATTCTCTGTGGTTTTTCCCTTCTTGGGTTTTCCTCATCATATCTGGTGTTCATTGTGTGATTTTTTTTGTGTATGTGTTTTCATGTTATATTTTTTTTAATTAATTATGTTGGTTATTTCAGATCTATGAAAGAATTGAAGAAAAAGTTTAGTTTTCAATTGATTCAACTCCCTCTCAGTTGCACGGATATTTATCAAATATATATTTTCATTAAAAACTCCCCCTTCGATCCTGCTATGTGAGTTAATTACTGGAAGAGGGAACCACATCCATAGTGGATGTCAAACCACTTTCAACATTTCCTTCAGTCTTTTATTCTAATTTCTTGACCCAAAACAACATTCTTTTTCCTTTATAGTCAATGATACTCTCGAAACCAATAGTCTTTTGTTTACTACTTTTACAAAATTTTGTAATATGCCCAAAAACATTATAGTTATAGCATACCGGATCATTTTGCATCATGCTCCCGGTCTCATTTCTTCTGAAGTTCTTATTCATCCTGCATTCAACAACTTTGTGCCTATATCCATTGAAAGATCTAACATATCTATTTTTATTCATTTGCTTCTACATTCAGTATCCTTACATCTAAACTTGTTGCAATAATGACAATTACCTTATAAGAATAACCCCTTATCTGATTTCTACACTCATTTGCTTTGTACCCTATTGCATTACATGAAAAACACTTTCCTTTGAAAGATAAATACCTGGAAGAAGTAGGAGGGGATCTCTGGTTCATCATAGACTTTCTAAAATTCTAGTTAGTCATGGAATCCTTCTTATCTCCAGTAGCATTATTCATTTATTTCTTGAGCTTTCCCTTTTCTTCATTGATCTTTAAGCATTCACCAAATTCTTCATTATTTTGAAACTACAAGACAAATTCTCATATCTTCTTTCCACCTTTCAGGTTTAATCCATTACTAATCTAATCTTTAGCACCTTTTAGTTCCCTTTTCAGATTCATCACTTCTTCTTCTAGTTTCAAATATTCTCTATTCTTCTATTCAAGCTTTGTTTCACATTCATCACTAGCCTGAACTTTCCTTTTTCCAATAAACCCCTTAACTGAGAAATATTCTCAATTTCCTTCTTTTATTTGTCCTTGCACTCATCAAGATTAGCCAATGCAAATCTCAGTTCTCCTTCCATATCAGCAACTCCTTCAATATCATCCCTATCTCATTGTTCTAAAGCATCCATATCATTCAACTCTTCTTCAAACATAGTGTTCAAGACTCTAGATCTACCTCAAGCAGCTAAGCTTAATCAAGAGGAATTTAACTCTGATACTAATTGTTGAATGCACACTAGATGTTGAGAAGGGGGGGTGAATCAACATTAACTAAAATTTCAAACACTAATCTTGCATCAAACAATTTTAATCCAAGCATCCACTTCAAAGAATATCAAATGAAGAAATTATTAAATTATTCAAACCAATTGTCACAACCCTCCTTTATCACTTTTTTTTGATTTAAAATACAAAACTCTATTTATATTCTTTGGATGAATTATGGAATGAATATTGTAAGGGAATAAATTAATAAACCACACACACATGGAAAATGCATATATATTTTAAAATTGTTATTTAATTTCCCTCACCCAAATTAAGGCACATGTTGTAGGAGGAATAAGAAGCTTCTAGAGGCTTCTCCACCTCCTTGCATGTAACTCCTCCCACTAAGCCTAATTAATTTGCATGGAGGCCAAATTGGGAGAAGAATCTCTTTTTTAAATTAAAAAATAGGTAGTGGGAAATGGTAATTTCTTTTATAAAATGGGAACAAGTTTCAAAGGAAAAGCTAGCTAATCTTGATAAGAAATTTCTGCAAGTTGAATTCTCTTTGGTAGTCCACTTCATTGGCAGCAAGGATTTTGTTGGAGGATTTTTCTTCAAATTGGAGGATCAAGGAGGACTCCACACCATCTTCAAGCATCCAGGTTCCTCCAAATTAGTTCATGCATCTCATTTTTATGGTAGATTAGATTTGATTAGATTAATTATGAGTATGAAATTTTAATCGTATTTTGTTAAAGAATTAGTTTAGATTTTGTAGAAAATGAGAATCCTGGTTTTAATAAGGTTCATTGTTAAAATTCTTGATATGAATTTAGATTTTTGTAAAGAATGAGATTTATTGTAAAATAAGATTCATTGTTTAAATTTTAGTTTCAGATTTTAGAGAATAAAATTCATTGTTTTTGTCTTAAATTTTGTAGAATGAAATTCTTTTCTTTTGAAAATAAGATACATTAGTTTCAGATTTTAGAGAATAAAATTCATTGTTTTTGTCTTAAATTTTGTAGAATGAAATTCTTTTCTTTTGAAAATAAGATACATTAGTTTCAGATTTTAGAGGATAAAATTCATTGTTTTTGTCTTAAATTTTGTAGAATGAAATTCATTTCTTTTGAAAATAAGATACATTAGTTTCAGATTTTAGAGAATAAAATTCATTGTTTTATCTTGGATTTTGTAGAATGAAATTCATTTCTTTTGAAAATAAGATACATTAGTTTCAGATTTTAGAGAATAAAATTCATTGTTTTATCTTGGATTTTGTAGAATGAAATTCATTTCTTTTGAAAATAAGATACATTAGTTTCAGATTTTAGAGAATAAAATTCATTATTTTGTCTCAGATTTGTAGAATGAAATTCATTTTCTTTCTTGAAAATAAGATTCATTGTTCTAATTCTGATAAGAAATTAGTTTTCAAGTAAATGGAAATTAGATTATTATCTTCAGTTTATTTTGATAAAAATTAGATCTCCCTGTGTGTATAAATAAATCTCCTCCCTCTGTGAATGAATTTTCCCTGTGTAAAAATAAAAATAAAAATGGATAACTTTCTCTGTGAATGAAATCTTTTTTTCTTCCTGTGTAAAGGAATGAATTCCTTTCTCTGTGAATAAGCTTTCCCTGTGTAGGAAACAGAAGAAATGAAGAAAAGAAATAAACTCCCTCTATCTGTGAATGAATTTCCCTGTAGAAAACAAAGAAATGGAAAAAAAGGAATCCCTCTGGTTATTGTTTCATTTTGTCCCTAAGGCAAACCTGCAACATTATTAATTACCTATTTTTTTTTTGTTATAATACTCCTGTATAAAATGATAATGTCAATACTATAACAAATATATATATATATATATATACATAAGTAACCCAAAAAAAATAAAAACAAAAAAAAATTAAAAAACGAAAATAAAACTTTCGAACTTCACCCTCGCCCGTAACGCATGGCGTTTTGCTTAAATGGTAGCCCGCATGCAGGGACGGTTACATAGTAACCGTTGCAGGGTACGGAGGGGCCCGCAGGGCCCCCTCATCCCTGCGGACCTGCGCATGCAGGGCCGCAGGGGTGATGGGACCCGTGGTCCCCACCCCGCAACCCTCTATATTATTATAAAACAATGCAAGCCCTCTTTGCCATTAAGTTAGAATTTAGTTGTTTTTTTATTATTATTTAAGTTTCGAAATTTGGAATTGTAATTTGGTTATTTTTTTTTTTAAAAAAAAAAAAGGAAACAAAGTTAATTTTTATTTAGTCTTTTTTTTCTTTAGTTGATAATAATGACATTAGGAAATGATGATTTTTTTTCCTTAGTATGAATTTAAGGATATCGACTTTCAATTGAAAATGGGATTAATGTGTAGCAAGATTGTAATTAAACTATCCTAAATAAACTTTAAAATTTTTAAGACACTCGATTGAGATTAACTTACCTTATTACAAGTACTTAGATTTAATCGTTATTTTGGATTCGTTAAGTCATCTTTCATCATGGATTAATTGCTTTCGTTAATGGTTCATAGCATGCGAATTTTTTTTAGGATAATTATATCTTCCATGCAATTACTATTATGCAAGTTCATTTGCTATGCAAATTACACTTCAAGTAGTTACTTCAATTATTTACGCTTTCATTTTGTCATTCGTAGTTAGAAAATTAAATAAAGGAAGTTGGAAAACCAAAACTAGCAGCGTTCGGTATATATAGTGCCTCTGGGTCACGCTTACGGGTAATGCCGTCGTGTTGAACTACTGCACTTAGCGCCTAATAAAGCTGCATTAACGACGTCTGTGGCATCGTCCCTATAAATCGTCGGGGAGTAATAAGGGTCATTTGGAAGTTAAAAATCCAAGGGGCGGGTAATCCCTCTTGGATCGATAATTAATAAGATAACTTTTAATTGAATTTCACATCCGTTGAGATAAACCATAGTAAACCCCTCTTAGGGATGGTCTAGTTAAGAGCTCTCGTGAAAATGACTTTATTTATCTATTTATTCACCTCGAAGGGATATTGGTGATTTGTAATTGGGTGACGCTCATGTTAAGTATTAGGATCTAGTTATTTTGTTAGGCCACAAGCAATAGGCCATCTTGAGCCTTCGCTTAAGTGCTACCTTCGTGGGTAGCAACCGCAGAGAAACTGTCTGGGACACTGACCCTAGAAAGGGTTGCGTACCCACAAAAAAAAATCAGTTTACATCAAACCATAGATTAGAAAATAGAACTACATACTTTACGCCTTGATCCCGCGCTGAAGCGGGTATGTAGGCAGTCTTGGGACGGAGTTGTCCCTCGTACTCAGGCGTTCGTGGGTGGGGTCTAGGTTGAGTAAGAATCCTAATTATAAGATAATCAAACTCAATTCAATGCATACTCGGAAGGAATCCCGTATGGATTCGCTTGACTTCCCGAGGCTTTAAGCCAAATTCCGAGGCGGAATTCAAGCTTGTGTTATTTTCTTATTACTCCTAAGGACGGCGACCTCGGTGCATTCTTGTTAGAAGAATGTAGTACTTAGTGAGTGGCTCAGGACCCGAATGGTCCCGATGAGTCTAAGTCTCTGGCCAGAGCATCTCCTATCCCGTTTGGATAGATGCCTACCCCGTATGGGTAGATGCCTATCCCGTATTGGATAGATGGAATTTACGTCCCGTATGGACAATTGCCTAACCCGTATGGTTAGAAGCTCATCCCGAATGGATGATTGCCCAATCCTATTGGATGGATGCCCAGAGTATGCAATTGAATAAAACATAATAAAGAAAAAAAAATATATATATATATATACTCAAATTTTGTTGGATCAATTATGGTGGGTTATTACATGTGGTATCAGAGCAAAGGTTCAAATCTAGGCCTTGTGCTCACTTCAATTTATTCAACTAAGGGAATGTTTTACAATAATAGAAATTAAATTTTATTCTTCAGAAAGAAACTAACTACATAATTTAACTTCCAGGTAAAACCTCGAATGGCAAGAGGAAGAGGAAGAGGAAGAGGAAGAGGAAGAGGAAGAGGAAGGGGTAATGGAAGACGTACTAGGAGTCAAAGGGAGGAAAACCATGAGGAAAGCCATGAGGAAAACCATGAAGGAAACCACGAGGAAGATCATGAAGAGGATCGACACAACCTAGGTAATAACGGAGATGGGGTCCAAGCTATAATCGACCTTCTAACCGAACAAAGAGATAAAATCAACTTCCTGGAACAATCACTGCAGGACCTTAGGGAAAGGCAGAATGACTATGAGAATAGAAGTGGTACCGAGAATGGAAACCCTGGTAGCAATCAAGGAAATGTGATGGGTAATGGAAAGGAAAATAACATATTAGAACTCTCCAAGGATTTGAAGAAAATCACCCCTCCTAAGTTCGATGGGAGGCAGATTGGTGAAGGGGCTGAGAATTGGCTAAATGAAATGGAGAAATATTTTGAGCTAAGAGATTTCAGCGAAACAACTAAGGCTTTATGGGGCTCCTATCAACTCACAGGGGAGGCGGCTAGTTGGTGGACCAACACCAAGGAACAAAATGGGTATAACAGGGATACAATCACATGGGATCAATTTGTTCACCATTTTCGAGATAGGTGGCTTCCTCAATTGTTCTTTGATGAGAAAGTGACAGAATTCCATAACCTACGTCAAGGGTCCCTATCCGTTCAACAATATTGGGATAAATTCGCCAAGTTGCTTAAGTATGTGCCTATGTACCAAAGGGATGAAGAAGGCCAAGCAAGGAAGTTCATTTTGGGGCTGAATACCAACATAGGGGCAGAGGTTGATATGCATGGACCCAGAAATATGAATGAAGTACTTGAAAAGTCCCTAAGGCAAGAGAGGAAGATTCAGACACTAGCAGGACGAAACTATAATGGGAATCACTCATTCAAAAGGAAGCAAGAATTCAATGGAAACACTAATTTCAACAAGGGTCAAAGGAATAACTCTTCCGAAAGGAGACCACCGCCTAATCAATATCAGAGGAACTCTTAGCTAAGGGATTAATAAGGCCAAGTGTATCACCATGGGGAGCGCCAGTTTTATTTGTTAAGAAGAAGGATGGAACCTTAAGGCTATGCATCGACTATAGGATGTTGAACAAAGTTACCATAAAGAATAGGTATCCCTTACCTCGCATAGAGGACCTTTTTGACCAAATGAAAGGAGCGGCAGTTTTCTCCAAGATAGATCTTCGGTCAGGGTATCATCAACTCAGAATTAAGGAAGAAGACATTCCGAAGACAGCTTTCAGGACGAGATATGGACACTATGAATTCACAGTAGTTCCTTTTGGAGTAACTAATGCCCCAGCTGCATTCATGAACCTAATGAATAATGTATTCCATGACTACTTGGATAAGTTTGTTTTGGTATTCTTGGATGACATTTTGATTTATTCTAGAAATGAAGAGGAGCATTTAGCGCACCTACAAATTGTTTTGCAAAGATTGAGAGAACATAAGTTATATGGAAAATTGTCCAAATGCGCCTTCTTTGAAGAGAAGATTCACTATCTTGGGCATATAATATCAAAGGAAGGAATAGCGGTCGACCCAGATAAAATAAAGGCGATAGTAGAATGGCCAATCCCTAAGAATGTTTCAGAAGTAAGAAGCTTTATGGGGCTAGCAGGTTACTATAGGAGGTTTGTGGAAGGATTCTCTAAGATAGCAAATCCCATCACCTCGTTGCAAAGGAAGGGCAAAAGGTTCGTATGGACCGAGCAAAGTGATAAGGCATTTCAAATCTTGAAGGGAAAACTAACTTCAGCACCCATTCTAAAGGTACCAGACCCAAATGGACACTTCACAGTTGTAACAGATGCTTCTATTGAAGGGTTAGGAGGAGTACTTGTCCAAGATGAAGGGGTAGTGGCTTATGAATCGAGGAAGTTAAAGACTCATGAAGTCAACTATGCACCCCATGATTTAGAGTTGGCAGCAATTGTGCATGCCCTGCAAAAGTGGAGACACTTCTTGCTAGGGAAGCCCTTTGAGCTTAAGTCAGACAACCAAGGACTAAAATACATCTTTACCCAACCTCACTTAAATGCCAGACAAAGAAGGTGGTTAGAGTTTCTAAGTGAATATGACTTTGAGATTGAATATATTAAGGGAAAAGAAAATAGGGTGGCAGATGCCTTAAGTAGGAGGAGACACTTGATGACTGTAGCAACCTTCAAAACCTCTTTCAAAAGGCAAGTAATGGATGAACAAGGACATGACCCATGGTATGAGCAAGTCAAATTAACTATAAGACACAACCCGACCGACCCTAAGGTCGAAGGGTATGCATTTGATGAAGATGGGCTACTCAGATACAATAACAGAATCTATGTTCCTAATTCAGGGAATTTAAGGGAAGTAGTTTTATCGGAGGCTCACAATGCCCCTTATTCAGGCCACCCAGGAGTTAACAAACTTTATGCAGATCTAAAGAAATTATACTTTTGGCAAGGGTTGAAAAGCGATATTGTCAAGTACGTAGCTAAATGTTTGGAGTGTCAAAGAGTAAAGGCAGAACATAGGCACCCAGCTGGATTATTACAATTGCACGATGTACCTCAACATAAGTGGCAAGTTATTAGTATGGATTTTGTACAAGGGTTACCCATGTCACCTTCTAGGCATGATGCAATAATGGTGGTAATTGACAAACTCACTAAGGTGGCACACTTTATACCAGGAAATCTGACAGATGATGCACCCACCTTGGCTAGACGTTTCATTAAGGAGATAGTTAGGTTGCATGGAGTACCAGAGAAAATCATATCAGACAGAGATGCAAGATTCACTTCCAGGTTTTGGACCACTCTTCAATCAGCTCTAGGGACTCAACTAAATTTTAGCACCGCATACCACCCGGAAACCGACAGTCAGACAGAAAGGACAAATCAGATTATGGAAGACCTGCTTCGTATGTACTGCATGGACCAACAGAGAAAATGGGAAGAGTACCTACCTTTGGTAGAGTTTGCCTACAATAATACACATCAAACATCTTTGGGAATGGCACCTTTTGAAGCTTTGTATGGTAGACCATGTCGAACACCTTTGAGTTGGGATAGTCTTGAAGATAGAGTGATTATTGGGCCAGATATGTTGAGAGAAATGGAAAGGAAAACTAAGGAAATTAGGCAAAGATTGAAGGAAGCCTCGGATAGGCAGAAAAGTTATGCAGATAAAAACAGAACACCAAGGGAGTTTGAAGTAGGAGAGAAAGTCTTCCTAAGGGTTAGGCCACACAAGAGTTCCATAAGATTTGGGAAAAAGACTAAGCTTGCACCTCGTTATGTCGGACCCTTTGAAATATTGGGAAGAATTAATCCAGTTGCTTATCGGTTAGCCTTGCCTCCCCAATTGAGCCGAATCCATGATGTCTTCCATGTATCTCTTCTTAAGAAATATGTACCTGATGAGAAACACATTTTGAATTGGGATGCCTTGCAGGTCCAAGAAATGGGGGGAATAATGATAGAGCCATTCAGAATCTTGGAGAGGCGCCAGTGCCAGTTGCGCAACAGAGAGGTTGATCAGTGCAAAGTGCAATGGGACCAGTACGACGAGAAGAATGCCACCTGGGAGGATACTAAGGAGATGCAGCAGCTATTTCCCTTTTTGTTTTGAACATGAACTATAAACTCTTTTGAATACATTTAATAAGTGCATCGGGACGATGCACCGATTAAGGGGGGGAGGATGTCACAACCCTCCTTTATCACTTTTTTTTGATTTAAAATACAAAACTCTATTTATATTCTTTGGATGAATTATGGAATGAATATTGTAAGGGAATAAATTAATAAACCACACACACATGGAAAATGCATATATATTTTAAAATTGTTATTTAATTTCCCTCACCCAAATTAAGGCACATGTTGTAGGAGGAATAAGAAGCTTCTAGAGGCTTCTCCACCTCCTTGCATGTAACTCCTCCCACTAAGCCTAATTAATTTGCATGGAGGCCAAATTGGGAGAAGAATCTCTTTTTTAAATTAAAAAATAGGTAGTGGGAAATGGTAATTTCTTTTATAAAATGGGAACAAGTTTCAAAGGAAAAGCTAGCTAATCTTGATAAGAAATTTCTGCAAGTTGAATTCTCTTTGGTAGTCCACTTCATTGGCAGCAAGGATTTTGTTGGAGGATTTTTCTTCAAATTGGAGGATCAAGGAGGACTCCAC
Source organism: Cryptomeria japonica (assembly GCF_030272615.1). Lineage (NCBI taxonomy): Eukaryota > Viridiplantae > Streptophyta > Pinopsida > Cupressales > Cupressaceae > Cryptomeria > Cryptomeria japonica. The sequence continues at coordinate 608,863,230 of NC_081414.1, read as the reverse complement.
ACCATCTTCAAGCATCCAGGTTCCTCCAAATTAGTTCATGCATCTCATTTTTATGGTAGATTAGATTTGATTAGATTAATTATGAGTATGAAATTTTAATCGTATTTTGTTAAAGAATTAGTTTAGATTTTGTAGAAAATGAGAATCCTGGTTTTAATAAGGTTCATTGTTAAAATTCTTGATATGAATTTAGTTTTTTGTAAAGAATGAGATTTATTGTAAAATAAGATTCATTGTTTAAATTTTAGTTTCAGATTTTAGAGAATAAAATTCATTGTTTTTGTCTTAAATTTTGTAGAATGAAATTCTTTTCTTTTGAAAATAAGATACATTAGTTTCAGATTTTAGAGAATAAAATTCATTGTTTTTGTCTTAAATTTTGTAGAATGAAATTCTTTTCTTTTGAAAATAAGATACATTAGTTTCAGATTTTAGAGGATAAAATTCATTGTTTTTGTCTTAAATTTTGTAGAATGAAATTCATTTCTTTTGAAAATAAGATACATTAGTTTCAGATTTTAGAGAATAAAATTCATTGTTTTATCTTGGATTTTGTAGAATGAAATTCATTTCTTTTGAAAATAAGATACATTAGTTTCAGATTTTAGAGAATAAAATTCATTGTTTTATCTTGGATTTTGTAGAATGAAATTCATTTCTTTTGAAAATAAGATACATTAGTTTCAGATTTTAGAGAATAAAATTCATTATTTTGTCTCAGATTTGTAGAATGAAATTCATTTTCTTTCTTGAAAATAAGATTCATTGTTCTAATTCTGATAAGAAATTAGTTTTCAAGTAAATGGAAATTAGATTATTATCTTCAGTTTATTTTGATAAAAATTAGATCTCCCTGTGTGTATAAATAAATCTCCTCCCTCTGTGAATGAATTTTCCCTGTGTAAAAATAAAAATAAAAATGGATAACTTTCTCTGTGAATGAAATCTTTTTTTCTTCCTGTGTAAAGGAATGAATTCCTTTCTCTGTGAATAAGCTTTCCCTGTGTAGGAAACAGAAGAAATGAAGAAAAGAAATAAACTCCCTCTATCTGTGAATGAATTTCCCTGTAGAAAACAAAGAAATGGAAAAAAAGGAATCCCTCTGGTTATTGTTTCATTTTGTCCCTAAGGCAAACCTGCAACATTATTAATTACCTATTTTTTTTTGTTATAATACTCCTGTATAAAATGATAATGTCAATACTATAACAATATATATATATATATATATATATATATATATATATATATATATATATATATATATATATATATATATATATATATATATATATATATATATATATATATATATATATACATAAGTAACCCAAAAAAAATAAAAACAAAAAAAAATTAAAAAACGAAAATAAAACTTTCGAACTTCACCCTCGCCCGTAACGCATGGCGTTTTGCTTAAATGGTAGCCCGCATGCAGGGACGGTTACATAGTAACCGTTGCAGGGTACGGAGGGGCCCGCAGGGCCCCCTCATCCCTGCGGACCTGCGCATGCAGGGCCGCAGGGGTGATGGGACCCGTGGTCCCCACCCCGCAACCCTCTATATTATTATAAAACAATGCAAGCCCTCTTTGCCATTAAGTTAGAATTTAGTTGTTTTTTTATTATTATTTAAGTTTCGAAATTTGGAATTGTAATTTGGTTATTTTTTTTAAAAAAAAAAAAAAAGGAAACAAAGTTAATTTTTATTTAGTCTTTTTTTTCTTTAGTTGATAATAATGACATTAGGAAATGATGATTTTTTTTCCTTAGTATGAATTTAAGGATATCGACTTTCAATTGAAAATGGGATTAATGTGTAGCAAGATTGTAATTAAACTATCCTAAATAAACTTTAAAATTTTTAAGACACTCGATTGAGATTAACTTACCTTATTACAAGTACTTAGATTTAATCATTATTTTGGATTCGTTAAGTCATCTTTCATCATGGATTAATTGCTTTCGTTAATGGTTCATAGCATGCGAATTTTTTTTAGGATAATTATATCTTCCATGCAATTACTATTATGCAAGTTCATTTGCTATGCAAATTACACTTCAAGTAGTTACTTCAATTATTTACGCTTTCATTTTGTCATTCGTAGTTAGAAAATTAAATAAAGGAAGTTGGAAAACCAAAACTAGCAGCGTTCGGTATATATAGTGCCTCTGGGTCACGCTTACGGGTAATGCCGTCGTGTTGAACTACTGCACTTAGCGCCTAATAAAGCTGCATTAACGACGTCTGTGGCATCGTCCCTATAAATCGTCGGGGAGTAATAAGGGTCATTTGGAAGTTAAAAATCCAAGGGGCGGGTAATCCCTCTTGGATCGATAATTAATAAGATAACTTTTAATTGAATTTCACATCCGTTGAGATAAACCATAGTAAACCCCTCTTAGGGATGGTCTAGTTAAGAGCTCTCGTGAAAATGACTTTATTTATCTATTTATTCACCTCGAAGGGATATTGGTGATTTGTAATTGGGTGACGCTCATGTTAAGTATTAGGATCTAGTTATTTTGTTAGGCCACAAGCAATAGGCCATCTTGAGCCTTCGCTTAAGTGCTACCTTCGTGGGTAGCAACCGCAGAGAAACTGTCTGGGACACTGACCCTAGAAAGGGTTGCGTACCCACAAAAAAAAATCAGTTTACATCAAACCATAGATTAGAAAATAGAACTACATACTTTACGCCTTGATCCCGCGCTGAAGCGGGTATGTAGGCAGTCTTGGGACGGAGTTGTCCCTCGTACTCAGGCGTTCGTGGGTGGGGTCTAGGTTGAGTAAGAATCCTAATTATAAGATAATCAAACTCAATTCAATGCATACTCGGAAGGAATCCCGTATGGATTCGCTTGACTTCCCGAGGCTTTAAGCCAAATTCCGAGGCGGAATTCAAGCTTGTGTTATTTTCTTATTACTCCTAAGGACGGCGACCTCGGTGCATTCTTGTTAGAAGAATGTAGTACTTAGTGAGTGGCTCAGGACCCGAATGGTCCCGATGAGTCTAAGTCTCTGGCCAGAGCATCTCCTATCCCGTTTGGATAGATGCCTACCCCGTATGGGTAGATGCCTATCCCGTATTGGATAGATGGAATTTACGTCCCGTATGGACAATTGCCTAACCCGTATGGTTAGAAGCTCATCCCGAATGGATGATTGCCCAATCCTATTGGATGGATGCCCAGAGTATGCAATTGAATAAAACATAATAAAGAAAAAAAAATATATATATATATATACTCAAATTTTTTCACCTCTATCACTCACATCGTCATCCTTACATTAATTCACGCATACATTCATCATTGCATATCACACACTTACACACATATCAATTTCGTCTATCTTGTATATATACATAACAATCTGAAATAAAAACATCTTCACCAAGTCAACCAAAAGAAAGGTTGTAACACATATGCACATCTCTGATCCAAAAATATGAAATGCATAGAGCTTAATCCGGACCAAAAGTGAAACCAAATGTGCAACACTAGACCAAAAAGAATACTTCACATGCCATCACCAGACCAAAAATATGTTACATCTAACTCTAATAGCATAACCCGAACACATGTACAAATCATATCATTTCACAATTGCGTAAGTCTGGACCAAAACACCCGGGCCACAATAATTAAATTTCCAACTGTCCACATCACCAACAACTAAAAAAATTAATATTCAAACATACTAATATCAATTGGATTTAACTGTCAATTCAAACTATCCATAAATCATAGTATCAATCCACAACTAACAACACTTCACCACTCTAGATAACTCTGATGATGTCTGGACTAGAACCCATTTGGAGCACACTGTTTGACATTAATGACAACAAAGCATATATTTGTAACAATAATGTTAGATGGGAAAGAAAATAAGGACAAGATTCAACAATAATGATTATTCCACCTCAAAACCTTTAGAGCTGATACATATTGATCTATATAAATGTACCAGAATGAGAGGACTAAATGGTGAAAGGTCCTTTTTGTTGCTTTTTGATGATTATTCTAGATAAAATTGTGTTGCTTTTCTAAAAGAAAAATTAGAAGCCTTGGATGACTTTAAAACTTTCAAATCTATGGTTGAGAATGAAATAGGTGATAAGATTAAATGATTAAGATTTGATATAGGAGGTGAATCTATATCAAATGAGTTTGAAAAGTTTTGTGAAGATCATAATATTAGGAGATATATGTCTACTCCTAGGACACCTCAACAGAATGGGGTTCAAAGAAAAATAATAACAATTAAAGTGATGACTATGACAATGTTAAAGGATGCTAATTTTTCTTGATGTGTATTGGAAATAAGTTGTGCATACTTATATCTATATTCTTAACAAGGTGTAGGTGAGAGTCAACAATTATAAGACCCCTTTATGAGCTATGGTATGGAATACCTGGTACTATCAGGTATTTCAGAATCTTTGGAAGCAAATGTTATATCAAAAGAGATGAAGATGATCTTGAAAAGTTTGACTCAAGAAGTAATGAAGGAATCTCCTTAGATATTCAACAAGAAGCAAGGCTAACAGATGTTACAACAAGTGAAGATTTGTACCCTTTGTCCTTGATGTCAAAGGGGAAGAGAATATAGATATAGAGAGAAAGAATATGGACATAATACAAATATGGATGGAAAGAATATAGCTACATAGAAAGAGAATGTATAGTTGATTGTTTTGTCAAAGGAGGTGAGATTACAGATATAAAGAGAGGTTGTACAATTGAAAAAGATAATGATCTGTATTGTATTATGTGTGTATTTCCATCAATGACAAAAGGGGAGATTGTTGGCAGTTGTTGTCATTGATGATATGTTTAGTATGATTATTCTCATAGTATGTGGAGATTGTTGTCAAATGGGTGATGATTTAAAATTCTTTTTTTTGTGGATGTCCACCTTCTTAGTGTTTGATGTCTACACTCAATATGGTGTATTGATGTTGATGATGTTGTTGATATTATTTTCAATGGAAAAGATGGTATAATGATGATCATATCATATTAAGATAAGGAAGTATATTGTAATTTGTTGTTGATTTTTTAATAATATATTGGATAACTTTTAGAGTGTGGGATTTTTTCGCTTGAAATAGTTTTCCCCACATAAATCACTATGTTGTGGTATGTTTGTTATTTATATTTATTTTTGTAATTGTTGAAAAGATCTATAAAGTTTTTGTGTTACCCTCCTCTCAAAGTTAGTGTAGGAAGTTGTTCCACTACTTAACTTACAAGTGTTATCAGAGATTGATCATCTTTGGTTTCAGTTGTGGTTTGTTAGGTTTTTTAAACTAATCCAATTTTGAATGAAAGCTTGTGCAAAAGATATTTTTTGATCTTGTTGTAGGAATTTTCAAATGGCAAATTTGTTAAGAAGAATAGAGGTGGATAAATTTTTTGAAAGTAATTTTAAGATGTGGAAGCTGGAGATGGAGGATCTTCTAAGAGATTAAGATATATGGGATGTTGTTGATGTGAATGTCTCAAGACCTTTAGATCCTACTGCGACTACTCAGTGTGATGTTATGGATCATAAAGTCAATGGTCTAATCAGATTGTGCTTGGCAAACTCTATTTTAATCAATGTCCATGAAGAGATATCTACAAAGAATCTTGATGATATGTATCAAGCCAAATATTTCTTAAATTAGATTTTATTAAATAATAAATTGTATTCCTTGAGAATGGAAAAGAGTGGATGGATTACAAACCACCTAGAAGCAGTCAATATGGTGGTGGCTCAATTGGCATCTATTGGTGTCAAGATGGAAGAGGAGGATAAATGTAAGATTTTGCTTTGTTCTTTCCCTAATTTGTGGGATTGTTTTGTTATGGCTATTGGTATTAATTTTATTGTTTTGAAGTCTAAAGATTTGGTGGGTGCCTTTCTTGGTGAAGAGATACAAAGGAAGGTATTCATCGATTTGAAGGAATCCTTAACTATTTGTGGAAGATATAATGAAAAAGGAAAGAAGAATGAGAAGCATGATAAATCCAAGTCCAAAGGGAGATCCAAATCTCCCAAAAAGTCCAAAGTCATTTGTTGGAATTGTGATAAATCAAAGCACTTTTGTAAGGATTGCAAAGAAGAAAAGAAGAACAAAAAGAAGTTTATTCAGATTATGAGTCTGAGAAGGAAGATGGCGATGTGTTCATCGCAACTTTGGCTACTAATGCAGGTAATGATGCATAGTTAATTGATTGAGGTGCATCTTTTCATATGAATTATAATAGATATTGGATATTTGTGTAACACCCTACTAAGGAACCCCAGAGGACAACAAAAACTAACTAAATAATCATAGGAATATTTTTCTTTTAAAACATACCACCATACATAATAAATTATAATGAAAGTAAACATAACATATGCACATGCAGAAGATATCCCAACACACAACCAAAGTCCTCATACGGGTTCCCTAATGTTGCTACCTAATTGATGCTCCAAATAATGATTAAGATTATTAAACCATATTACATTAATGATAACATTATGCAAACTAGGAACACATCCACATCTAATACTATGTTCATTTTAAAACACCAAATAGAGTGTTCCTATGATAACCTTAAGCATATAGAATATGAACAAGTAATTATCTATGAGAGAGTATTCGATACCAACATCATACTACTCAAAAATCATTCAAGGTTACATAGTCTTTCCAATACATTAACTATTAATATATCAATCTTCATAAGGAGTATCCAATACACAATGATAATGTTACAATTATAATGATATTTATTATACATAGTATCTAGTAAAACATCATTTAATTATCTACAACAAGGAATAAGAGAAACTTGAAATAAGATACAAGATCCACCATGCTCACAAATAAGACCACAAGTCCCCAATAGAGGTAAGAAAACAACCACCCAACCATGTGGAACCTAAAGGGCCACCCCCCATGCTAGGAGATAAACATGAGGCCCCACACAACAAAATTAAAATAGGCAAACAATACCAACATGAAAGTAGACACAAAGGACCACTTACACATACAAACACATCACAAGACTTACCACAAAGGATCACCATAAGAAATAATAGAGGATTCAGAAAAATAGGGTTCTAAGGTACAATTAGAGAGGAGTTCATTACGTAGCATCACATGAGTTACTATGGAATTTTTACCTCTCTACAAACTCCAAACCTTGGGCCCCATTGAGGACTCATGCAAAACCAAACAAATCCTTTCATGAAGGCAAGAATGTTCAATCATGTCATTCATGCCTTCCCAATCTCATCTCGAGTCTATACGATCACTCTAGGCCATGAGTGGGGCACCATAATTATCTTTTTTTAATGTGAGAATCTACCCTTCCCCCTGAATTAATTTTATTTAGTGTTATCACTTGATTACCAAACTCTCAATCAATTACCCTGGCAACCACTTTGGGCCCCAACCCCCATTGAGAGCTACTCCCCCTAACTTGCACATAGACACCCTAACAAAGTAACACATAACAAGGGAGGAATAACCATCCACAAATCCAAAATACCAACTAGAACATCCATGTATCCAAAGTCTAATACTGAATCAAAATGATATTGAAAACTTTATCCTTCTAATCATATACATCCATGAAAGTCCTTCCATAAGCATAAAAATTGATCATCCAATCAATAAATCATAATAAATCATGGAACAAACACAAATAAAACCCAAAAGACCCCCAAAACTGAGACAACATATAACTATCCCATGACAAGCGTTTGGTAATTGACTAGGATTCTACCAGACTAACAACAAGTACGATCGTAAACTAAAATATACCTCATAGACTATTAAGGATTTATTTATAATCCTACAATTCCCTCAACACTATATTAACGACTTATTTTAAATCTGAAAATGGATTCACAAATAAACTTGCTAAAACTATAGAAAACAACAAAACTAGACTAGTCTAGCACAAAGAAACACCAAATTGTGTAAGGAAACTCAAGTGCGGAAACAACTTCCTACACTAATCTCTAGAGGAAAGTATTGGCAAATTCTTTTAAATCCTTACAATTTCAGATTCGTTAACTACTTTAACAAAGATAGTGCAGCCATATACCATGCATACAGAAAATAGAGAATGACACAATGATTTACCCTGGGGAAAACCTTTCGGTAAAAAACCCCAGCACTCCAAAACCTGCACAATGTATTATCTTCAACACAATGGTTACAACACACTTGCAATGCAAGCTCTTTCAGGAGACAATCGACACTTAAAGACAAATCCAGTAGCACGATATCATACCAACAATACACTCTTTTCACCTGTCATTGAAATCTCCTAGAAATAGCTCTTACATGTCATAGGAATCCGTCATAACCGTTTCAGCCATGATCTCCTTACACACAATTCAAGATGCTGACACATCAAGTGGAGTGACACATCAACATGCCAACTAGACATGTACACTCACACTTAATTACATTATTTGCAAGAAATACATAAAACAAATAATAAGAATAGGAATTATCCAAGGTTGAGACACCTTATTCCTAACAAATTGAATGTAAACTTATAGATTACCATGGGAATGTAATTTATGATATACAATAACAAAATATCAGGTTTGAGAGATAATTTACCACATCAGAAAATGAAATATCTTTTATTTTCAAAATCTCTACCAAACCCATAAAACTATGATAAAACTACACTACTCGATTCACCCTAAACACCACAAAATGATTCTGTTTGAATTACAAATGGAAATAACAACATATAAATATAAGTACAACCATAAAAAAAACATAATTCTAAATTATATTAACAAGACCCAAAACAATAAGAAATACACAGACCATGCTTGAAAGCAACATGAAGAAAAACAAAAGCATGATGAAGAAACCTTACCTCGATTTTGAATAATAATGAAAGAAGAAGAAGGAAAAGAAACTTGAAATTAAATCTCCAACCCAAAATCCACTCTAACAGAAGAAACATCCACTAGAATTCATGCATAAAAATATTGCAATCAAAGACAAATCGATTCCAAAATTCTATTCAAATCATATTTCAAAATCTCTAAAGAATTCGATCAAGATTTCTCCCACCAATATTCTCCAAAATCTCAATAATTCCAACAAGAATTCCAATCAGAAACAAGCCAAAATCAGCCACAAAAACCTCAGCAAATAACCAAATAAATCTTCAACTTTATCCTCCAAAATCTCTTCAACAATCTCATGCAAATAGAAATTCGAAAACATAATTAAATCTTCCCCACAGTCCTTATCCAAGCAAGCCAATTCCTTCCCCAAAATTTCTATCAACTCAAAATCAAAGAATAAAAGACTCAAAACTCCCCTTTTCAAAACCAAAAGTCCCAATAAAGGGGATAATAAAATGGAAACCCTTCAAGTCTCAACAATAATTAATTTCCCTCTCAACAAAAGAAATTAAATAAACATAAAGAATAAATCATAAAGGGGTAAATGCAACATAGGAAATAAATAAAACATGGGAGATAAATAAACCCGTGATAACTATGACCATAGCATAAGATCACTACTTAAAGCACAAAACATATTAAATATCTTAAACATAATCCATAGAAAAAATAATTACATAAAAAGGATAATAATCACATAATATTAAAATTGCTAACACTAACATAACTATAGAACATAAATATTCACCACTACATTAATCACTTAAACAAGGACACGTGAAATAAATAAAGGAGCAAATTACCCATCTCATACTCATAACCACTGATGAAGAGAAATTGAATATTACCTATGTGTGAATTCAAATGGGTAAACACATGACCAGAGATAATTGTCCTAGTATAGGACAATGGTTAGGGCTAAGTCAACTTGGGGCCTATATTCTATCTCCATTACAACCATTGGGGATTGTTAGGCAAGCTTAGACCTGTGAAGCCAAGTGGAGTCGATGCTTGGTACTTGCATCAAATAAAACACAAAACACCCACACACATACACATCCATGTATACATTTGACAAATAAGATTAGTAACAATAAACATTCCTCAAATATAATCATCTGAACATATGTTAGTAAATAATAAACCATCATAGACATAAAACATTATCTATCATATAGCCATCAAGGATAATAGCATAAAACCCTAATATCATCATAAGCCCTTGTGAGAATAAAACATCATAACCATAATACTTCATCAAGTTACCATAAATATTATACCCTAATATTTCATTGTTATACCTTCAACATATATAAATCACTAGGAAAACATAACTATAACCATAACCCTAATATGCAACCATAATTATAAATATAATATGCATCCATTATACATATTCAACCTTTCTATAAATCAACCGAGCATGCCCACCCTAATAGACAATATGCAACTAAATCCAACATGAGTCCAAAAGATCATAGTCAAGAATGAACATAGAAGGGGTTACCCGAGAACATAATTCATTTCCCAAAAGAGATCACAAAGAAAACATGATTAGAAAATTCACTTATCACCTACTCCTTATATCAATAAATTAGTATCATAATGGGCCACCTCCTAACTAGCACAGTCAATATATTAACACATTAAACTTAAGCACCCTCCTATACATATACGCAACCAAATTATAAACTCATTCTCCAATTATGTGATATAACCTCTTTGCATCTAATCTACATTTATTCCCATTTCATTACTTGTTTTGTCTACATTAAGAGTAGGTTTGGTATCATAATACCTGCCTTATTGTGTGAGGGTTAGAGGGGTAAATTGCATTCTTAATATGAAGAATTTAATGGAGGTAAGATGTACTTGAGTGATGATTCTCATTTATATATTGTTGTTTATGGTAAAGTTAGAATTGGGTTTCGTAATGATAGAGTAAAAAGGATTAGTGGTGTGTTGCATATCCCTAGACTAAATTTTATTTTTTTTATCAATGAGAAAATAGACAGATGTAGGCATGCAGGTAGTCTTTTTCTGATGCAAGATGTAAAATGGTTAGAGATGCTTTAGTGATTGTTATAGATGTCAGATTTGGCACATTTTATAAGCTAGAAGCATATACTATTGAATGTAATAACAATTCTATGAAAAATAAATCTATGGATATTTCATTGGAAGATGTGAGGGTTTCACCTTTAGTAGATGGATAAGGATTTTGGATAACTAAGGGTGCTCTTTCTTCCAAAGAAAATTTAATTGCAGAGAAGACTATGTTATGGCACCAGAGGTCTAGCCACATTGGAGAAAAGGGTCTAAGGAACTTAAAAAATTAAAACCTTATTGAAGGTTTGAATGATTGTAATCTTGATTTTTATTTTTGTGAGCATTGCATTTATGGAAAATAAAACCACATTCAATTTTACTTGAGTTCTCAAAAACCTTGTGATGTATTAGACCTTATTTATTTTGATGTGTTTAGTCCTGTAGATGTTCCTTCCATTGGAAAATACACATATTACATTTCATTTATTGATGATTTTAGTAGAGAATGGGTGTATTTTTTAAAGAGTAAATCTGAAATTTTTAGTCAATTTAAACAATTTAAAGAAATGGTTGAATTGCAATCTAGAAAGAAAATTAAATGTTTGAGGAATGATAATGGTGGTGAATTTTTCTCTAATAGTTTTGATAGAGTTTGTAAATATTGTTACATAAATAGACAAAAGACAACTCTAAATTCTCCAAAATATAATGGAGTTGTAGAAATATTGAATAGGACACTGATGGAGAAGGCTAGGATTATGTTGAGTGGTGTTGGTCTAGAAAAAAAGTCTTAGGTTGAATTTATTGTCACTACTTGCTACTTGATAAACAAGTCTCCTACATTAGCTATTGTTGATAAAATTCCTATGGATGCAATGGTCGAGTCATAATCCTTCCTTGAGATATCTTAGAGTTTTTGGTTGTAAGGCATATGCACGTATGCCAAAGAAAAGCAAACAAAATTGGAGAACAAGGTTGTAAAATGTATCTTCATCAAATATATTTATTGTGTGAAAGGATACAAGCTTTGGAACCTTGTTGCACAAAAGGTAATACATAGTAGAAGTGCAATTTTTAGAGAAATTAACCCTTCTATTACATTGCAGCCAAAATATACTAAACATGAAGATGTGATTCAATTTCCCTCTATGTTTGAAAGAGTTTAATTGAGACCCCTAGATAGGCAAGAAGTTGAGGAGATCTCATCTTTCTTTGAATCTTCAGAAGAGGAGGAAGAACCTCCAACTCTGCATGCTTGAAGGTCTACAATGCATAGACAACCAACTAAAAGGTATTCATCTAATTATTGGAGATGTATTTATTCTTTGAATACTAATGTGGATGAGCCTAGATATTGTTGGTTTCCAAATCAACAGAGCCCCAAACCCTAAAGGATTATCCACTTTCTTATCAATGGGTTCAAGGTAGGATTCAACCAACGAATGAGATTCAGTCTCAAGACTGAAATCTTCTGCACTTCTAGCTCTACAAGATCAAGGTGGGTGTACCTTAAAAATACCTAAATAACCTACTTCATTTCATGCTTGGACATTGTAAACTACAGCAGATATCCCAATGAGAATATGCCAAGGAAAGTTTATAAACTTCATGTAATGTCTGCCAAAATACCCCAGAGAAATATAGCTAAATACACACTAATTTAATTTATTTTTTTATTTAACAATACAACACATAACATCACTTGAGCAATGTAGCGAGCACACAACAACATTAAAGTGTTATGAACATAGAATAATTCTCTCAAGCTATTCAATTATGCAAGCAGAATACAATAAATCATTACTACTAACTCCCTAAGGTATCTCAATGCCATTACTTAATCTACCTACATAAGCAATAAGCATTTACTTTCTTCAAGATCAATACCTCATAATCTTAATCATTATACACACATAGGTGCATCATAGCAATACCTAACACTCATGATATGCAACCTACTTAATCTTTCATTTAATATGAGATTCTATCTTTCAATGCATAGTGTATACACCTAAAAATGTTCTAAAGATTAAATAAGCAATTATTTAACTAATCCCCCTCCCTAATTTAATTGAATTAACTAAGCAATTTGATTAAATTTCCCCTTTTCATCTACTTATTAATAAATCTAAGGATTTATTTAATAGGTTCATTTCAATAATCCCCTTTAATTAATTAATTCAAATTAATTAATTCCCCCCATCAAAATCATTTCTTCTCCAAATCCCTAATTAATTAAAACAAATCAATTATGAGTTGTTGAGATTAATTAGCCTTTTCCCATTGTTTGAATTTTTAAATTCAAATTCTCCTAACTTCTACCACTCCTAAACCTAACCCATTCTACCTACCCACCATGTCCCCTTTCATCCAACATCTTCTAGAACCTTGTGACACTTGTCACTAAGTGTTCCCTTTCATCTAACCTCTTCTAGAAGCCTCTTGACACTTGTCACCATAGAGATGATAGATTTTCCCTTTAATCCAACCCCCTTTGCCATCTTCCTCCAATTTAACCATTGATATCTTCAGATCAATCTTGACCGTTGATTCTTGCCACCTCACTTGTAGCCTTGGAAAATCCTATAAATAGACCTCATTTTGGAGCACAAAGGGTCCCAATTTCATATCATTTGATCCCATCTCATTCTCATCTTATGCATTGTTACTATAGGCATCTAGCTTCTAGTTTAACATTCTTAGCAATGTTATCATGTTCAATTTTAGCTTAATTTCATCTTAATCTTAGTTCATTTTCTAGATCAATCATGAACTCATATAGCTTAATCATTCTATTCTTGCTAGATCATGCATCTTCATCATTTAAATCCTCCATTTAAGTGTAGTCAAGTCATTGGAGTTTGCATACCAAGATCTGAGAGCAAAATTCATACTCGCATTTACTAGGAGGTGATAGATCGCTTAGCTATGGTTTTGTCTTTCTTTGATTTAATTCACTAACCATTGCTTGTAATGATTTATTGAGTGCATTGTGTTTGCAGGTATAGGTACACTTCACAGAGCACGACACATAGCTACTTCCCTTTTTCTCTTAGGTTCATTTTATACACCAAGTCCAAATGTTCCTATTACCATTAACCAACCTTCGACTATTAACATCACCATTCACATACCAAGATTAACCCTTACATTGCATTAACACCATTTCCATTTCCAATTAACTTCCACGTAATCATTTATGATTCTATGCTTCTAGCATGCTTATTACTTCATCATGATCCCTAAAGTACATAAGACAATAATCACAAAGTCTTCCTAAACATTTAACCCATACCTCATTTTATACTCCTAAATCCTATTACAATATATAATTAGCCAACAATCATCTTATTACAAATTAAGTAACTACACGAATTCATCTTAACACAAACTAAGATACAATATCCTAATTCCATAACAACTAATAGCATCCACCAAATGGAGATATAATCTTAAACCATAACACATGATACATTCTAATCCTTTCCTAAAAGACAAGCATTCATTTTACCATCTACCCATACACTTACTAGTAATTTCCATTAATAAGATTAGTAATTCATTCATTAAGAACATCCATACAATATTTTCATAAGGAACATTCAACTACATCTCCAACATTATAATATTTCAATCCTACCATTAGATCACTAACTATGAAGTATGATACTATAAGTTCAAATTCTTTAATCACAACTCATAAACATGTCCTAAGATATCTTCCAATATTACTCATACTCATACATCCTACCAAGGCTTAACATTTCTTGTACTTAAAGCATTTGTTAGTGACATCATTTTTAGGCTATTACCATTATCATAACATTTACACCATATCCTTTTAGCATGACTCATCAAGAATATAAATTGCATCATTTAATTCCGAACCATAATACTTATCCACATCTCATGCATCCATTTCATTTAATATAAATGTGTTACAATACAACTCAAGGTTCATCATTACAATAATATACCATAACCAAAAGCTATCATTATAACTAGAACAACATAATCATTTCTCATAAGCATGATTTCTCTTACAACCATTAAATAAGAATTTCATTACATAAATCACGTCATCATTTACATTATTGTTGCCATTATTATCCATGAACTATCTGAAGAAGCATCATCATCCACACAAGAAGAATCCAAAGATAGGAACATCCCAATGGTTTAAAATCAACAACCACCTGACCATGTAGAACAAAAGGAACCACCCTCCATGCTAGGAGATGACACAAGGTTCCAACACACATTCTACACCTATAACCAAGGAGACTAACCACACAAGGACTCTCAAACAAGAACTCACACAAAACCACAAGAATGAACTCCCAGAGGCATAAAACTCATCAAGACATAAATGCATCCAATAAGCATAATCATAAATCATAAAGGGGGAACACATGTAGGAGTGGAGTGTCATCACATGCCATCCTCATAACATAATAATATAATAACATAAGGCACTAGCCTGATGGACATGTGGAGCCATCTCAACCTATGAGAGACCAAGGGAGATTAGTTTACCATCTTCACGACCTTCTCATGCTTATCCTAAAACATCCTCCCTAGGACTAAGCCATGAGGCTCAAAACTATTCATTATCTTGTTTAAATTAGTTCTAATTACTCATCCCAATTAATTCATTATCAATGTTATCACTTGTTTAAAAATCATGGAAAACTCCAATGTGCCCCGGTGGTCTAGACTTCATGCATCCTTACAAGGAACCTCATGCAATCGTATCTCTCGTGACCCCGGTCATCACAAGGAAGCCCACTCCTCCTAACATGGCCCAACAATAAATCACAAGAGGCTCTACCAACATAAATACATGAAAATAATACTCAATGCAGCCAAAAACTTCCACACATACTCTTACAACATATGCAAGGCTACAACAATATCAATATAGAAAAATGAGCCTCTTGGCTAGCAATAAACAAAGGCATATCAAGCCATCAAATGCTACCATCAAATAAAAGATACTAATTGTAATGTATAGATGCCACTAGCTAACAAGATGAGAGGGGGGGTGAATCATACAAACTTAAACTTCCATAAAATCAACAGATTCAACCTCGGTAACTTCTACTTCAACAACATAACCAAAAACTGCTAAACGTGTTAACTCATAAACACATAATCATCATAACACTCATAACACCAGATTTAATGTGGAAACCCAAATAGGGAAAAACCACTATGGGATTTCGGACCCACTAAGAAATATACTCTTCTAGAGTATGCTCGGTTAAAATCAAATCCTGTTAAAGATTACAAACACATTGCTAGATGTGACCCGGTTAAGGGATTTCCCTTAGATCTGTTAGGATCTTCACTTTGTTAGAAGTGACCTTGTCAAAGGATTTCAAACATTCATTTAGAATGTTACCTTGCTAGAGGGTTTACAAATAAGACTGTTAAGTCCACTCAGTTAAAAGATTTTCTGTTACTTACAACATAATAGTAATAAAAATCTATCTGCAACTTCACATCTAAAATGCTAAAGCGGATTCTTATTTGCTCAACACAATCTAGTCATAGGACTTATCTTGTCCCTCTGCTGGGCTCTCTACTCTGTTATTCAAATAGGTCTTCAAGCTTTTGTGCTCGATAATCACTCTGCAGCATTCATGTGCTTACACTTGCCTGCATACATTGTTTATTAACAACTCCTTATTTATAAACAATTGCTAACCGCTTAATCTCCTTGATCACATTTCCCATGATCAATCTTAGCCATTGGATCTTCAAACTTGACCAGGTTCAATGTATCCTTCCGATCTGAAAACGTTTTACCTTGCCTCGAGACTTGCATTCCTATCTTGGAACTTGCACAAGGTTATTGCGGTTCAATCTGCTCTGTAGATCTTCCTGCCGATTTTCCTTTGCCTTAGATCCTTAACAAACTTCATGCACGGCATACCAATCATTTATACATCTCTAGCTAATCATTGTCCTTCATTAAATAATGCTTTTATCCATCCAATGCGCACTGTCATAACTCAGTTGCAACTTGGTAAATACTAAACTTTACTCGGTAGACATTTCGCCTACATTAATCGATATCGATAACCTTAGGGTTTACCGACTAGGTTCCTTAGGGTTTACCGACTAGGTTCTTTACTCAGTGACATAGTATAGTATTAACCTTACAATCAACAACATATGTAGGATATCAAAACAATCTAAACATCATGATCTCATCATTGTCTAACTCGGTAATAGTTGCCCATTGAATAACTTATTTCTCCCCTTATTCATCACATTCTTTCTGTGTCTTTTACCGACATCTTAATTCTCTTCTAATCAATCTTCTCAAGATATGGCAACATCATACTGAATTAGATAATCAATTTCTTGACATCAATGACAAAATAATGTTATAAAGATAGTTATCATCCTTCTTCAGTTATATCAACAATCTTCAACAACCTTCTCAATATCCTTATTGAATATCAACAATCTTTCTTACTGCTGAAATGCCAACACTCACTTGCTGGTCC
This sequence comes from Cryptomeria japonica, assembly GCF_030272615.1. Classification (NCBI taxonomy): domain Eukaryota; kingdom Viridiplantae; phylum Streptophyta; class Pinopsida; order Cupressales; family Cupressaceae; genus Cryptomeria; species Cryptomeria japonica. Next base: position 608,845,732 of record NC_081414.1, on the reverse strand, counting down.
AAAACAACATAGTAATCATCTCAATCATCCATGGTCTATCCACATGGAAGAGAGTCTAAAGGATCCAAGATGGTGTAGAGAAGTAAATATACATAAAATCATCAAAATACATTAAAACTAATAAAAGCCGTATCTGGAAAATATTAACAGACCTCAAATAAAGCCTCTGGTACAAAAATCAATTTGGGAAAACTAATTAAAATAAACAAAACTATGAAAAACACATAAATCAAACAAATTCGCACATTTTCCCAACAGGTTCGTACTTTTTTTCAATAGGTTAGCTCTTTTGTTCAACAAGTTAGCTCTTATGTTCAATAGGTTCGCACATATGTTCACAAGTTCGTGCATATGTTCAACAAGTTCGCACATATGTTCAACAGGTTCGCACATATGCTCAACAGGTTCACACATATGTTCAACAGGTTCATGCATATATTAAAACAACGCATATGCATAAATTTGACGGAAATACTCAGAAAACTTATGACATAAAATAAATCAGGTTCGCACATATGTTCACAGGTTCGCGCATATGTTCAACAAGTTCGCACATATGTTCAACAAGTTTGCGCATATGTTCAACAGGTTTGCACATATGTTCAACAGGTTTGTGCATATGTTAAAACAATGCATATGCATAAATTTGACAAAAAAACTCAAAAAACTTTTGGGTAGAATACTAAAATCTAGACTTCATCAAAGGGCTTAAAAAATACATGAAAAGAGATGCCTAGAAATAATGAATACATAGGTATAAATGAAATAAATCAACTCAGACTAAAAACCAAGATTAAATCAAATGTCTTCACAAGAGTTTTCACAGAACCAGGAAAGGCATACACAGGAAATACCAAATACATATTTTCCAGCAACTATACAAAACCCAAATAATATAAAGTTTCCTCCCCAAATATTAACCTTCAACAATATTAAAAACTATAGGATAAATAATACTCCAACCCAAACCCAAAACATTGTAGACACAATGCATACACAGAGAAGCCATTGAAAACAAAATGCAAAGTAAGAGGACTCCAACCTGCAACCTGAAGTAATGGAATGAAGTTGAAGAAGAGCTCCCACAAGCCAAACCAAAATCCAACCAATCTCCAGCCAAAACCAAGAGTGAAGAAATCCAAAATCAAGGAAGAAAACTTGCTGGAGAAATTTCCAGAGAATAGTCAACCCCAAAAACCTCACGGAAATGAAAATAAAAAGCCAAACATTAACCAAAAACCCTAGCCTCCACAACAGCCAATCAAAATATTCGATTCTATAATATATTTTACCAACCCCACCATATAATATAATTTTACCTCCCTTTTCAAATTCAACCAATAAGAGAAGAGGGTAGGTAAGATAAATATAAATCATGTTTTTACAATTGGGTGGGAATATTTTATTATTTTATTTTAAAGTGTATTTATACAACCCACTTAATATAAAAGTCAAACTAATAAATAAAACATGAACCACAATTAAATAAATCAAATGGGGAAATTAAATTAAATAAACCAAAGGCTCATAAATGAATTAAAGAACCAAATAAACATTAAGTACCAAATAAATATTAAACCATAGGCGATTAAATAAATAAATAAACAATTAAATACCAATAAAAGGTCAAATCACAAATGAATATAAAACCACAACATAAGCTAAACAATAAATATTAAATAAATATTAAATCATCATTAAAATAAATAAATATTTAAATATCAACTAATTAAATACCCAAAAAGGCAAGAATCCAATAAATTAAATTAAACATTATTAACTATTTAGTCTCGCATCAATCATCAATTAGTCTCGTCATAATAGAACTAACCAACCAATACTAACATACTCACAACACAGAAGAAACCGAGCTTACTAATTGATATGGGGACTTGCGCCAAGACGTTGATGACTCACAGTGCACAACTTAGACCTAGAGTATGTAAGGGCAACTTGTGCCAACTCCGAACCACATCCCATTGGGATTTAAAGGAACGCTCATACCTGTGGAACCAGGTGGAGTCGGTGTCTGGTACCTGCAAATCCTGCATCCACAAAGTAATGATACAACATATGCATATATATATTATAACATACAAGGGTTAGAGAATCACAACAACACATCCCGCTCGCAATGAGTGATGTGGCATTGTCTCTATCCCAAAGACAATCATAAAACAATCAAGCACACTCTAAGATCAACTTATCATATATAATCATTAAATATGGTTAGTACATAAAAACATCATCAAGTGCATGATTAGTATAACTCATGATTATAGTAAGGCATATAAAATCCATCAACACTTATGCTCATCAAATCACATGATCAATATAATCTTTCGATAATCAATCACTTAATAAGTATATAGTGTCTAATAAATTACATGATCAATAATGATAGTATCAACATCATATAAATCATTGGAAATAGCCTATGCCCAATAATGTCTATCATGCATGAATTAAAAGTCAACTCTAGTCAAAACAGGTCAAGTCAAGGGTGGACACTACACTTCAAATTTGGCTACAATCTTGGCTTCTTAACATTTCACTCAACACTTGGGATTGTTTTCTACACTAACACTACTCCTAAACATACCTAGGTACAAACAAAAAATAAATGACATCTAATAATATTTATGATTCTAAAAATTGGATACAAACCCCATGACAAGTGCCTTCCTTAGGGCAACTTAGAGTTAACCTACAACATGCAGATATTCTACCCAAATAGATGAAAGCTTAACCAATGAGTTCATAACACTAATGCATTATATTAATGTTCTCCATTGTGGTTTTATTGCAGCCATTATTTGTAATCCTTAATGCACACACACCATTTGTTTGATGTGTTAAAAGAAAATTAATTTCTTCCTTGAAGAGAAGCAAGAAACAAGACAAACACCAGAACTTGCAGGGACAAAATAAAATACCCTCGATCATTCATTTCATAAAATAGTGTTCATACATGCTAGAGACAACTACTAAAAACACTTAAAACTTTCTTACGTTCTAGTTAAGAACTATTTCAAAATAGTAAAATAACTACATGCTGAGAATATAACTCTACATACTCTAACTATGGGACTGTACATGAAAGCCTTGCTTCCAGAATTTTTTTCAAAAATTTTACATCAAAATCCTCTAAACTGAGGAGAAGAGAAGAATGACACATGGCTTTATCTCTACTATTTGATCTTCAAATCTACATCTTCTCTCCTTTAATCTATCTTAAATTTACATCTTGAAACCCTCTTATTACACTTGGCAATCTCAGAAAAATTCAAGCACTCTCACACATATCTTCTCCCATGCTTGCAACTGAAAAATTTGTCCTTTTCTACACACATTTGTTATTTTTTGCTTTATGCCCCTTGCCTTTATTTAAAAATTCATTTTGTGACACTACCTCTACCTCTACCTATAGCCCATATTTTCTCTTTGACCAAATATAGAAATCCTCCTTGTAGTGTCTGCCCTATCACTTTCTCTGCACTCTCTCTCCTAGGAAATATTTATGCACTTGCCTCTTTTGCATATGTGAAAATTATTGATCTTAATGGACACAATCCCCTTACTGCAAAATATATCCCTTCATTTATGTCTGCACATATGATACCTTTTGATAAATACATTCATCTGGTCAGGAATATGAGCATTCGCAACTTTACCTTGTCTTTTACTATGAAAATCTCCATCCTTTTTTAACATATCTTGATCCCCAAAACAATTCTTTTGAACCATACCCTATTTTGAATAAATAAAACCCATAGTTCATCTTTGCTAAATATTTTCACATAAGTGGAGATAAATTTTTGCAGTTACATTTTCCTTCCATTTGTGGTCTTGAGCCATACTTTATGACCATCTATCTCCCCTGCCTTTCATCTCATGTTGTTGATAAACATAATTACTGTGGGATGCAAAATTCATTCTTCTATTAATAAAGTAATCAATTAGAAACAAGGGAAATAACGAATCCCTATCCTAATCAGAATTTAACAAACAATACAATGGAATAACGCAATTAAGGAACAAGAATCATAAATTAAATCAAATCAAGAACTCTCTTATTATGTGGCTGCGTAGAACTTCCATTGCTCTTCTCCTCTTTGTGGTATGCTGGCTCTCAGATATTGCGCTGGTAACTTGCAATTGACACAAAGATTCAAAGTTCGTGATCCAGAGTTATTGTTCAAGATTGAGGAGGATCGAAAATGGAGATTGGATGCTCAATTTATAGAAAATTGGATGAGATTGATTGAAAGGTGGAATAGAATGATCAAGAGGTGTGAACTCATGTGAGCTCAAATGCAAGTTGATAGTTGAACTGCTGATTGTAGGAGTGAAACTCAATAGATTGAATAGATTAATTGAGTCAAATGATTGATGAAAGAGTTAACTAAAGGAAGAAAAAGAATGATTGGAGAAAATAAAGAGGATGACACAAAGAGCTTAATTTAGAAAAAGCTAACTGAAAAATGGAAATAGAAGTTGAAGAGATAAATGATTTAATTAATTAATTGATTGAATTAATTAATTTAGCATGTGCTTGCATTTAGATTTAGATTATTAATTTAATCTTTGCATGTGATATTTTAATTCAAATAATTGAATTTATTAATTCAATTTAGCATTTGAATATATTTAGAACTTGACTTTGATTTTCAATTTGGATTTTGAAATCATGCACATGTGTTTGAATTTGGAAGAAATTAGAAGAATATGAAATTAAATGAAATTAGAATTTGGGGATTTGGAAATGGAAGAATTAATTAGCTAATTAAATAATTTAAAGAAATTATTTAATTATTTTAGAAATGGAATTTAATTAAATAATAAAGATTATTTAATTTAAATGAATTAAATCATAATTAATTAAATAATAAATATTTAATTAATATTTAGAAGAGGGTTGAATGATTAGATGATTAGAGATAGAAATTGAATAATTAGCAATTTATTTAAATAATAAAGATTATTTAAATTGAGACATTAACCATAATTAATTAAATAATAAATATTTAATTAATATTTAGAAAATGGTTAAATTGATTAAATGACGATAGAATAGGAAAATAGAATAATTAATAAGATGATGAGGAAATATGAAATTAGAAGAATATGATTAATTAAATTAATTAAAGAATTAAAGAATTATTTAATCAATTAGAGGAATAATTAGTACATGATCAATGAGACATTTTTAGGTGTCTACAATTACCTCACTATTCGCATTTTCTTTATGCAATAAATTTCACCTGAATCTTTCCTCTAATTGATGTCTACATCTTCTCACTCACCTGCTTTTTGTGACAATAGCTCACCCCAAGTAAATAAATTTTATCTTATTTCTTTTTCACTTCGTAACTCTTGCAGAATTGCCTCACTCCTTGATGAAAACATTCACCTCAAGTTTTTCTTTTACTTGATTAGAGATATTCATTGTCATTGTATCGCCCCTCACATATAAATAATCATCCTTTTGGCCACATCAAAAATATGCTCCCAGCTAATTAAAATGCCTATTCAATTGCATTTCATTCTTTCATCTTCACATGAGATATAGTGTTATCACAAGTGCAAATAAAAACTTATTAAACCTTTTAATTTTGAATGTCCCTTAAGTATGCAATGACTGTTTATTTTGTCCATGTTGCACCCATTTCAGAATCAGCTACACACATGATCATTGGGCATCAAGGCAATACACCCAACTCAAACTTATATTGATGCATGAGAAAACAATATCTGCACATATACTCTTTCGAGCCCTCCCCTTAATGAGTAGTAAATCCACAATAAGAATATAGCAGCCAAAATATCAACAAAACCCTTTAAGGACGCACTAGAAACACTCATCTTTAGCCAATAATTGTAGCTCGTACAAAGTGGAGCAACTCGTCATGTTTCACTAACACTTCTTGATAACCTAAAATGCTTTTGTCAAGTCTTGTATGCTATTTACAATAGCATCACACTCGTCTTTTCTTCCTGCCAAGAAGAGCTCAAATAGTTCCAATAGTAGAGGAACTTCACAATTGCACATATGACCCACATGTACCATAAAAGCCACCCCATACTGCTAGACCAGAAATCGCTTTCAATCAACGCAGACTACAGATTCTTGTTTTGCAAATTCGATGCTTCTTCTGCAATTGTGACATTGATCCTACCTAAAATGCATCATCCACCTTTTGCCATTATTGGGGTCATTCTTGCCTCTGGCAACACCTCATATGCAACTCGCCACTCTTTATCCACCTCTTCCTTTGGCATGAAAAATTGTTTCCCAGATCAATCACTTTCTGCAAGCTTCAAGCATAAATACCTACGTACCAAGGGGCAAAAGCATGAAGTTGTGTTACACTTAGGGCTAAATGGGGGTAGTTTGGCCAGACTGAGTTCATCCGGACTACCACCCTGCCATGTGGTGTCTCGTGTCGCTAGTCTAGCACCTAAATGGCGCTAAGAGTTTGGTTGAACTCTTAGCGCCATTTAGGCATTTTTGGTGAGCGCTTGAGCTCAAATTTTTCAAAAGAATTCAAAATAGTTCGTCTAAACTCAGTCCGATCAAACTGAGTTCGACCAGACTCCCCTATGTGGCAGGTGATGTGGCAACCAAATCATCTATTTTGTCTATATTTCTAAAACTTTTCACTTCTGCTCAATTTTTCTTCAGGCAAAATATTTTTTTAGAAAAATAAAAAATAACCCTTTTGTAGAGCTTGAAATCACAAATCTAAACATATAATTTTTTTTAGTATTTTAATTAATTTTAATATTTTTATTAATTAAACATTGCGAGTAGGTTTTCTAAGTTCAAAAAGAAGCTAATTAGAAATTTAAAAAAAAATATTTTATGATATTAAAAAAAATTAAAAAATATATTTTGTACTAGATGAGAGAATCTTCTCCAAAAGGGTATAATATTTTTTTTAATAATCATAAATTTAGTAGACAAAAGGTGACGCTGAATGAAAACTACCAAATTCAGCTATGTTGGACTTAAAAATATTATTACGATAAAAATATACATCAAAATCGATTTTTTTTTTTAACATTGCATATGTGTCCTCTATTTGGAAAATTAAAATCAACAAAAAATAATTTTATTTTCATTTTGTTTGGTGACACACTAGAACCCTTGATTTTCAACATTTTTCAACAATAAAATATCTATCTTTGAATATATAAAACAAATGTCAATTTAAAAAAAAAAAAAAATTTAAAAATAACAGACATAAATTTCATTAATATATATATATATATATATATATATATATATGATCAGTTTACATCATTTTGAAAATCAATTTAGAAATGTCACTTTTATGCAGTTGAAGTTAAATAGTTTTAGTTGTGTTGGTCACTTTCTTTATAAAAGTGTGACACAACATTGTGCTTTTACCCCAAGTCACCTATTCATAATGGGTTTTGGCATTGATAAGTCATTGTAATGAAAGGTGAGACAAGGATGCAACAAATACACAACTCCTTTAATTTTCACATTGTCATTGCATTGCATTTGGAGACATTTTCATAAGAATATGCATGATATAATCCTCCTAAGCATGTTGCATTGCCCACTCACTTCATTCATCTCTTAGGAGTGTGCACGGGCTCTTCATTCTATCTAATTTCACTCTAAACTTAGTGCAGATTTCTGAATAGTTGAAGAAATACAACTTCAGAGATCCCAAGAACACCTGCATGCAAATACCTGTCACAAGAGAAGAATGGAGGCACATAAAGCAAAAAAACATAAATGCTCTGAAGAAGAAAATTATCATTCAAAAAGGGAATCAATTAAATAAACAAGTACAATACAATCCTTATAAAAGGATAATAGAAACCCTAAAGATATGCAACCCTAAAGAAACCCTAAAGGGATAATTATTAAATACCTACAATATTTATTAAATGCCTAAGTTTAGCTTAAGCATAGAGTTTAATAGACTAATAATTAAATAAATAATTATTAGCTAATACAAGATAACTCTAACACCCCCCCTTAAGATGAACTTAGGGAGTAGCTAGAAAACTAAATGCAAGAAGCAAAAAATGCAACTACATGATGAAGACAAATTTGGGTCCCGGCAACAAGGCCTAATGAGGTACCCAATCACAACCAAATCTCTATGAACCGAAGAAATAGAGAAAACCACGTGGGAAAAAAATATACTCCAAAAAAAGATGGAAAAGCAAGAAGAACACCACTGAAGCAGGAAATAGTTGCAAACATTATCGAAGAGTAACTGCTGATCTGAAGAGCCTCCACTGAAATAGAACATGACAAGGTAGAGAAGACTGTAATCTGCATAAGTGCCCTCAAATGACACTACTCGAATCAGATGGCAAACAAAGGCAAACAACTGAACTCAAAGATACAGATGGCATGAGACACCAAAGCCTGAAGAGCTGATCAATCGAACCACTAAAGCATTAGAACCAATAGGACAAACCTCCCCATAATGCTGAAGAGGGAGAGGGACAAGTACATTGAAAAGAACGGTCAACAAGAACTACATAACAAAGAACCAAGAACATTGAAGGTGCAGAGAAAGTACATAGTGTCGTGGAAGGAACACTCACTTGACACACATCATGAGGTGAATGTCATGGAAGGAACACTCACTGGACAAAGGTAGATGACAAACAAAAGGCAAACATCAACCCCCTCATGACACTTAATAAGTAGTGCATGTACAACAAGGCACAAGATATGCAAGATCCTGAGTAAACAATGCATGATGGCACTTTATCTCAGTGTGTTTGCATAAATGAAGCTACAATGATAAGAAGACTGGAAATAGAAAGAAGAACCAAAACCGAGACATCCTACTCAGAGAAGAGATCCCAAGACCTGAAACAACCAAGATATCCACCAAAGTGCTAAAAAACAAAAAACTGAATAAAATATTTCTGGAGCAGAATCTGGAAAGAAAACTCATATGACTAGAAATTGTACATAACAAGCTTCAAGCTTTCCAACGATATAAAGTTTTTGAAAAACGGAGTTCGGATGCTCATTATATGGCTCCCGAAGTACAAAAAAGAGACCCCACTTTGACTGAAGAAAAACATAGTCAAATAGAAAAATTGGAAAAACAATCCAACATCACGAGTTCCGGCTCGGAACCAGCTTTCTGACGCCTATTCATTTTCGAAAAAACGACTTCGTATGCCCAAGATATGGCCAAAAGAAAAAACCCATCTTTTAGGGCATAAAAAGGGTAAAAAAAATAAAAATAAAAATTTTCTGACGAAATGTTTTTTTTTTTTTTGACGAAAATTTTCTGACGCATTTGTAGGTACAACCGTATGGTTTTTTGTGCCTCATAAAGCGTGCCAATGAAAAAAATCATCGCCCAGATGTACTTGTCACCGAAATAGGTCGAATTATATATCAAAATGAATGGAAACGCCCTTCGGAAGCCAACGGTGAGGTTTGTTTTGGCCCAAACTGCTCTGAATTTTTTTAATGATTTTTTGACGAATTTCTCGAAATTCATGCAAAAAAAAAAGTAAAACCAAAGAAAAAATTTCAAAACCCAAATTTGTCAAATTTTAACAAATTTTATATGGAAATGGGGATTTTGGGGCATTCTGGGCTCAATGGAGAGGTCTGTTTGAGCCCAAAATGATTAGAAACAAAACAGCTACCCCAGATCCAATAAAAAACTTTGAAAAAACTTGAAACCCTCCTCCAAAAAATCTTCTGAAAAATCAGGAACAAGCAGCAGCAGATGTAGGCTCTAATACCATGAAGAAGTTGAGGAAATACAACTTCAGAGATCCCAAGAACACCTGCATGCAAATACCTATCACAAGAGAAGAATGGAGGCACATAAAGCAAAAAAGCATAAATGCTCTGAAGAAGAAAATTATCATTCAGAAAGGGAATCAATTAAATGAACAAGTACAATACAATCCTTATAAATGGATAATAGAAACCCTAAAGATATGCAACCCTAAAGAAACCCTAAAGGGATAATGTGTATTTAATAATTAGAATAATTAGAAATATTTGCACTCCCAAATTAGTTATATTTTGAAATGTAATTTTCTATTTTACTAGCATTTAAAACATATTTTAAGTCATAAAAATGATTCAAAATATATTTGATTTTAATTGCCTTCTTGCACCTTCTTCATCTATATCAGTTAAATGATTTTAACTGATTTCACATTCATTTCAAAATAAGTAGATCCGGGAAATGTAATAATATTATTTAAATCCAAATTGATTTAAATAATATATTTACTTTTAGTGAGTTTCAATTAATCTTACTGGTTCTCATCATTAGTCAGGCCCTTAGTGGGCCCGGCTTAAAAAAAAACTGTTTCTACACAATTGACTTTGAGGTATGCCTTGAAATCTCAATTTAACATATTCTAGGCTCGAAAATTTGAGTGGATGATGATTTCGCTTCATGCTTGATAGCTCTAAGTTCTGATAAAATAACCTGAGTAGCCTCCGGAATTGGCCTTAAAAACTGACTAGATCACCTCTCTAAGTCCTGAAAACTGACACACCTACAAAATATTGTACAGGGAATCCATAATACCAAACTGTTTCTCATGATGATGCTTGAGGTGAAAATTTGTATTCCTTGAAGTTGCCTACTCAGATATATCTGAAAGTGCACCTCTCCAACCTTTCTGAAACCCATCCAAACACTGAATTGAAAAAATACCAAATCTTAGTTCATGGGCTGCCACTTGGATGATGAATACTAAGAGGGGGGGGGGGGGGTGGTGTTGAAATGTGGCGACTGATCAGCAAAGTACTGTATACTCAACATGTATCCTCGCTAGGGTCTAGGGCCGGGCCGGGCCCCGGGCAGGGGTTCGGGGGTGGCAGCCCCCGAGAAAAAAAAAATTTTGCCATTTTTTTTGTTGATGAAAACCGACATTGTAATAAAACCCTAAAAAGGCCGACTTTGTTTGTTGCCCTAAAAACGCATGTTATAAGTGGCTGGGATGCTTAAGGAATTGGAAGGTTGATGTATTGTTTTTGCTGGATAATAAGAAAGATTGGACGGCTGTGTATGGTGGACGTAACCCATTCTGGGTGAACCACATTAAATCTCTGTGTTATCTGTGTCCTATTTTATTTCTTTATCTTTTGTATTTAAATCTGCATATAATTGTAAGTTCATATTTGCTTCGGATCTGCTTGAAACCCTAACAGGGGGTGTGAATTAGTATACCAAAAAATACTGTAAACAAACTCTTAAACAATTTAGCAGATAACCGGTATATCAGATTCACTAATAAACCGGTTAAGATAAATGCAAACTAAATAGCAAACAAAGCATTCACCCACAAGAGCACAACCACCATAACACAAGATATTTGATGTGGAAACCCAAATGGGAAAAAACCACGGTGAGTAGAAACTCGCAAGTAAGTATCTACAAAATAGAAACCAAACCAGTTAAGGTCATACAATGTTCTTCACCAAAACAGATCCTGTTAGGAATCTAGATCTCTGTTAGGAGATAAGTCATGTTAAAGGATTTCAGATCCACAGTTGTGAACCACCTTGTTAGAGGATTTAAAAAGGCTTTGTTGGGCCTACCCGGTTAAGGGTTTCAGAGTTGTCGAAGATATTAGTAATCAACAAGTGAATGATCTAGGCAATAGCACAGTATGCTTAGTTAGATCCTTGATAGCTCATTGTTAATGCTTTTCAGCATTACTTCAGTCTTCAATATCTCCACACTCTGTCTCTTCACACATACCTAATCTTCTCTACTATGATCGCACAATGTCTCATACTCTGTCTCTTACACATATCACGCATCTCACATGCAAACCCTAGACATGATGTCCTTATAAAGGAAATAGATTTGATGTCGATCCAATAGGATTAGACTACAAGTTTCTAGGTTCAGTGCATCTAGACACATTTGGTAACACAACACAAAATCACCACCAAAGTGTCGGTGGATGATAACTCATCACACATTACAGAAATACCGGTTGGTAACTCATCACAGAGTAATACCGGTTAATACAATATACCGATTATCGATTGTCAAAAATGAAGACTGGTAGATCGTAGTGTTCCGATCAAAAGTTAACTACCGCTTGGGTCCTTCGTACCGCTTGTGATCCTCGAACCACTTGAGCTCTCCATACCGCTTGAGCTCTCCAGTCAATCTGTGACTGGTAAACATCTTCTGCAAAATACCGATAGTCTAAAGACTATACATTCAATAATACACAATATCGGTTGGAACAATTACCAGTTGAGCACAACTCATACATGAACAAAGTGTGTATCCATCATCAAGAAAGTGTGTGACCATCAATGACAATCAAAACATCATCAAAATGCCAACAATCTCTCCCTTTGGCATTGATGGCAACACTTAGGAAAATTTTGACATCTAAGTGTTTTTACAACAAAAATTGCCATAATCAAAATTACTCCCCTTAAGCATATACACTATCCCTTTTGCAGAAATTATAATGTACACTATTTCCCAAAATGGTAACATGAAAGTATACATGAAATGGTAACATTCATCAAAATTTTAATGTACACTACTCCCCCTTTGCCAACAATGACAAAGTAATGCAAAGTAACCCCTTTTTCAAATATAATAAAAATAGAGTAAATGTTCATGACAATAAGGAATGAAATTTCTCAAAAACATATTTAAAGTCTTGCATAAAAGTTTTCATGGCCAATGTCCATGACTCAAGTAAGTGTGTGACCATCAATGACAATCAAAACATCATTAAAATGCCAACATTGGCAAAATGATACATCGATATACCATGAGCACATGTACAAAGGGGTTTGGCTCAATTCCATCACATGTGCAAAATATTAACATTCAAACTTGTCCTCTCTGAATTTTCTAGAAATGTTGATTTTAAACCTCTAAAAAGTCCATTTGAATTTGGCTTTGAAAAATACCAGATGAGGTGTTGGGGCCCTACAAACAAGAAAAGTGGTAGATAAACATATAGAGAATCACGAGGAACATTCACTTTGATGTGTAGGTCAATAGGCCATGAAATAAAATTCAAGATGCAAGGCCACTTTAGCAGAATTTACATTGTCCAGTCTGCAAATCTGAACAATTTGCAAATGAATTCATGGAGCTTTGCAAACTGACATGGGAATTCATTAAGATGCTAAAAATCACCAAAAAATACTAGTTTGGCATGACACTCAACTGGCAACAAAATGTAGCACTCCAAAGATGGTTGCTAAAAAAAGTTTAACAGTGTGCAACAACAAACCTGCCTCAAGACCCCAAAACAAGAACTTCAAAAAATCATCAATTCTGATCCAAGGAGACCGTAAATGGTCATATGTCATCTCTGATAAGAGATCAACAAGATCCCAATGTGTTTTTTCATGACAATCCATGGGTTGCAAAATATTAGCCCTCAAAGTAGACTACTTGGACTGATTTTGCAGAGGTGTTTATGATTGTCACAAACAAAATTTTCAACATTGGCCCTCAAAATTTGGCAATATTTTTTAGGTCCAATAGATCTATAGAAGAGGCATTGGGAATGAATGATGCAAAATCCTAGAAGATTGCTATGGATGAAGAAATGACAAATTTGAAAAAGAATGATACATGGATCTTGTACCATTTCTTGAAGGTCGAACAACTATTGGTTGCAAATGGGTGTTCAAGAAAAATATTGGTTTAGTTGCAGGTATTGAGAAGTTGGTTGTAAAAGGCTACTCTCATATTGAGGGTGTTGATGAAATATTTTCTCTCATTGCAATAAATGACATCCATTAGATTTTTACTCTTTGTTGCTAATGCTTATGATTTAGAGGTTGAAAAAATGAATGTGAAAACTATTTTTCTTCATGGTGATTTAGAGGAGGATATTTATATGACATGACTAGAGCACTATGTGGTAAAAGGTAAAAGTAATATGGTTTGTAAATTGTTAAGAAAACTTTGTACATAGCCTCAAACAAAGTCCTAATATGTGGTACTGGAAATTTAATACATATCTATTGAGTTTGGGATTTGAGAGTTCTAAATCAGATCGCTATGTTTATTATAAATTTGTTGGTGATCATTTCTAATACATTGCATTCTATCTTGATGACATGTTATTCATTGGTATATGGAAAGGTATGATTTCAGAACTAAAGTCTTAACTTGCTGCTAAATTTGAAATGAAAGATCTTGGTGTAGTGAAACACATTCTTGAGATGAAAATTTAGAAGAGATAGAGTGAATAGAAAACTATGGATAGGCCAAAGTAAGTACGTGAATTCAATTTTGTGGAGGTTAAACTAGACCATTATGTGTTCCTTTTTCAGTTGGAACAAAGTTCTTTATTTCAAATTTTCCTGCATTCCCATTAGAGATGAAAGACATGATCAACGTTTCTTACTAGAGTGCAATTGGAAGATTGATGTATGATATGGTATGTACTAGAGTATATATTTCCCAAGCAATGGGAGTTATTTCCAGATATATGTCTAATCCTAGTACAGTTCATTGGGATGCAGTTAAAGAGTCTTTAGATATTTGAATGATGCCTTAGAGTATTCTTTGTGTTATCATGCTAATTTTATAGGAGACAATATTTCCCTTGATATTCATGGTTATGTGGATTCAGACCGACAAGTGATGTTGGTAGTAGGAGATCCATCAATGCTTATGTGTTTACTTTATTTGGTGGTGCAATTAGTTGGATGAACTTAAGTGATAGGCTATGGTTGTTTTGTCCACTACTGAAGTTGAGTATATGGCAACTAATCATGCTTGTAAAGAATTCATTTGGCTTAAGAGATTGTGCTCATATTTTGGAATAAAACAAGGTGCAACAACAGTTTATTGTGATAGTTAGAGTGTAATTTGCCTAGCTAAGAGCTCGACATTTCATGCTCGAACCAAGCACATTGATATTTAGTATCATTTTGTTAGAGATATGGTGGAGGATAGTAGAGCGAATTTGGTAAAGGTAGACTTTGATGAATGTTGTAGGTTCCTTAACTAAGGTTGTGAGCACATAAAAGTTTAGATGGTGTTCAGAGTCTATGGGCCTCTTGGCCCCTAGTGATTAAACAATTATGTTAAAACTCCTCCCATTTATCTTGTAAGGTGTTTGACAAGTAGGATATTTCTTAGGGAAATGATATCTCAAACTTGCAACAATAAAAAGGTTACTATTGATAAGTGAGTGACGGGGGTTCAAGGGCTTGCCCCCAACTATCAGGGGTTTGGGGGAAATTCTCTCAACTTGGGGGTTGAAAGGGGTTCCTTGATCCCATGACCGACTACGAATGTAAGGGGCAACATCCCTCAGCGAGGCTTTTTGGGGGCAGCACCCTTGAAATTTTTTTTTACTTATTGTTTATCATTAGGTCATAGATCTAACGTTGGATATTATGAGTGCTTTTCTTTTTCTAAAAGGTACCCTATATTATAAGGGCATTATATTACAACTATGTAGTGTGATGTATTATCAGAGTTTGATAGCTATTGAGTTGCCTCTGGATTTTTGTTGGTGATGCTCGTGTAAGAAGCTTTCTCTAAAAGTATATTGTAATTTATTTTTTATTTCTGAATAATATATTGGGCGGCTTTTGGAGTGTGGGGTTTTTCTCTACAAGGTTTTTCCCCACGTAAAACATTGTGATTTGGTATGCATGCTATTTATGTTTATTTTTGTAACTATTGAAAAGATCTATAAATTTTTTGCATTACCCTCCTCTCAAGGTTAGTGTAGGAAGTTGTTCTACTAATTAACTTCTTTACAATTTCATCCAAGTGGGATGCCCTTTTCCATGTGAGCTCATTTTTTATTTTGTTATAAAAATATTAAATAATTTATTTAGATCTATTACTTGCAAGGTGGTCAACACTTAGTCCCCTAGGCCTAACATTGAAGAATTTGTTCACCTACATAGCTTAAACAAGGTGGTGCTAAAAAGAACCAATAGACCCTACTATCAAGAGCTGTATAATAAATAAGCCTTGATTATAGTCAAAACCTATTAGATTGATTCAACAACTTGTTGGAACAAGTTCAAAAACATACCAAGTAGAATGCAAATGCTTATGTACCTATCCTTATGACTCTTGAGATGTTAATGTAATTATTTTCTAATGAAATGCAAATTACATTGTTCTCTCTAATTGATAGACAAATGGTGTCTAAAATGACCTAGGTCTTTGTTCTTTTAAACAACACTCTTAACATTCAAATTTTAATAATCCATGCTTGAGTGAGAAGAAAATGACTAGTTAGAGACAAATTCGCTTGAGCTCATAATTAAGTTTAATTTTGAAAAAAATGGGTCATGCCACTCTTACAATCCTAGACTAGGTTAAAGTTTGCATATATAATCACAACCGCTCGTAGAAAACAAAACAGAATGAGACCTAAATCAATTGAAAAAGGAAACTTGAAATCAAATCATATTCACACTAAATGTTAACTCTTAGAAAAAATATTCTATTTTAATATTGAATAATTATATTAAAAATAAAAGATCAAAATTAAAATTAATCTAAAACCAATGAAAAAATAAAATGATGTACTTTTTACCTCTAGAATAAATATAATGATGCACTTTTTATATTTATTGTGCATGTAAGAATGCATCACTATACCTTATAATTGATGACCCAAAGAAATAATGGTTTGTACACTCCAATTTTAAATTCATAATATGATGATCATGTCAGACTTTCAACCCACAAACACGGGTGGTGAGGCGAGTTGACCTGTATTTGGCAGTGGGCTCTATGTACCTAGGCTTTGTGACAAGGGGTAAACAGAAAGTAAGAGTCATCAAAAGACGTGGACTATCAATATAATTAGAATTTTTGTCTAATTTTCGGCCGGCTACTGGCAGAGTATTCGCAGTAATGTCGGTTTGTATAAGTCAAACATGGGCTTTACTTATTTATTATGTGGAGAAAGTGACATGGCAGAGAGAAAATCTACAGTAAGTCTTCATTTGAGAGGAAGATAACAGTGATCCTGTCTTATCCTTATGTGTGAAAAGGTTTAATGGAGGAAAAGACACAAAGGAGAGACTTTTAACTTGGATAGAGAGCTTGGCAGTGTGCATACAGACAGTGAAGTGATATGGACAAAAGATTAGCACCATTAACAAGAGCCTACATAGGATGTGCCCCAATGTCTTGTCTTTCATACCCGGAGTTAGTACATAGATCATCGCAGAAGACATAAATTCTAAGGACAACTACTAGATCCAAAACCACTAACTTTGCGACTTTGAAATGCTAAACTGTAATTCTTTAAGGTAAAAGATTCCCCCCCGGGCACTCTCACAAGTGTCCTTCAGCCCTCAATTTCATTAGCCCATGATTAAATTAAGGTCAGAATCTGAGCAAGAAATAATATACTAGTAATCCCCCCTGTCCCATTTGAAAAATTTGAAATTTGGAGCCTTATAAAGGAAGATGGACCACTGGGCAGAGCTTCAGAGAATCAGGCTATGGAGACTTGTACATTTGAGATTCACTGGAATAAGCAGCAGGTCACTAAAACCAGGTTTAAGGAAGGTGTTTCAGTATCTGTAATGGTGGTACTGAGTAGTTGTATTGTCTGCCATTTGTTACATAGAGTTATTATAGCCTGTAGGTTTGCTGTACAAAGTAAATCGAAAATGTAGTAATGTGACTGTTTCGATGTTATACGTACTGTCTCTGACAGAGTTACCCCTTGTCTCCTTTTCTTGAATACTGTAGATATCCAGAGTGTTTTTCATTACTTTGGATGTTTTACTGCCATTTACATGCACCGGATTACTTGACTCACACGAAAATTTTAAAGTCTTCTGCATTTTTGCAGACCTCTTCCGATCCATAGATTTCTTACTAAAGCAATACAAATAGGCTGTACTGGTTATCTTTAGCCTTTTGCCTTTATTAAGTACTTGTGTCCTCAAGTCTGAAGCCCTTGTCGGATTGCTACAGTTGGTTCTTCTGATGCGGCTGGAGGCCCTATTTATTTCAAGGACTGCGTTTGCAGATATATAATAATAACGGACTGTATTATGTTTAAGGCATATGACATGGATGTGAGGATGAAGATGAGCAGAGATTTGAGCCCCGACCTGGCAAAGGTCTCCATTCAGCCCAGACATAAAGAGATGAAGAAAATGCAAGTGGTCTATTATTTGAGCAGAGGCGGCCAGCTTGAACATCCCCACTTCATGGAAGTTGTCCTGCCTTACAATCAGGAGCTACGCTTGAGAGGTAAACTTTACAAAGTTTCACTTACCAGTTTTCTGCTTGTGTTTTTTTAACAATATCCCATAGATTTGAAATCAAAGTTAAATCTTGGTTTAAGGTGGTCTCCGTTAAAATGGGTATAGTTTTTTAAGATTGTTTCTGGAATCAACTCTTATCTGTTTGTCCGCTTTTGTATCGAGGTTTTGTATCAATTTTTATCTGTTTTTGTATTGATGTTTTGAATCATACTCAGCAATTCATATTAATATACAATTATACATAATAGATTTTAGAAACGTGTCGGATATAAAAACATACACAGTTGATTCCAAAAATCAATCGAATAAAAGTAAAATCAAGAAAACTTAATGCTGCTACTGATGGAGTTGTTATGGAGAATATATCGTTGCTTCAACTGGGAGTCTGGGGAGAGAAAGATGATTTAGACTAATTCCTTCTTTATGTTGTTATATTTGCAGATGTAACGGATCGTTTGACCATTCTGAGAGGAAAATCTCTGCCCTCGATGTTCTCCTGGTCTTACAAAAGGTACTGACTGATAACTGCCATATAAGCTATTACACAGAACGGTTTTCGACTGGATATATTGTATAAAAAGCATGGCTGTAAATTTTTATTCTTCCATGTTTGATCAAGATGAATCAATCATGATTTGTTCTGTCGAATTGTTTCGTTTTATCTTTACCTTTCTATTGTGCTGACACAAGAATCTTCTTTGCAGAAGATCAGTCATAGCTTATAATATGTGTTTTTTTTTGAGAACGATTAGTGTGTGTATGCATGCAATGTAGGAGCTACAAGAGCGGATATGTCTGGAACGATTTGTCCGAGGACGACATTCTATACCCAGCTGACGGAGTGGAATACGTACTTAAGGCTTCAGAGCTCTTTGATGGGTGTTCTGGTACGTGCACCAAACTCATTTTTTTCTTTTGCAGATTATCTGTGTCATAATGATCTTATCATCATTTGCTTCTTCAATTCTTTCTGTTATCAGAGAAGTATCAAGGAACCACAAGCGGCAAGACATTAAATCCAAAGCATTCATTTGAAGGACTAACAACCACCCATTCTCAGGACAAGACTCTAAGCCTGTCTAATACTAGATCTCTTATTCCTAAGAGCAAGTTAATGGTTAAACCTGCAACTGAAAATGGGCATGAACATACCCATGGTCATAATGATCTGTTACCCACTAAGCTCCCCTTTTCACAAAATGCTTGTGGAACCCATCCCAAAGTTATAATCAGAGACGATGACATAGGCAACCTAAGCACTAGATCTGAGCCTCCCCATTACCGCCCGAGATCAGAAGACAAAACACTGAAGCAATCCATTAATGTTGATGGAGACTGTAAGCTTTTTAAGTCTGGACCCCTGGACTCCAAGATAACTCATGTGGTCAATGCTGCCACACAGACCAGTGAAAGATGTGAGAAAGGAGAAGAAGACGCAGAAGAAGCAGCATCAAAAGAGAGCGAGAGCAGTCAGAACTCCACAGAGTTAAGTGGGGGAGAACAGTCTCCCTTATCTTCTTCGTCAAACTGTTCTGGTCGAGTCCATGATGAAACCCATCAGACAAAACCAGTCAGAAAAACAGTGAGATTCGAGGAACCCAACATCACCCAATCTTCCGCTAGATTCAGTTTGTTGCAGTTCATCTCCTGCGGATCACTGGGAGTAGAAGACAATAATATTCAGACAGTTTCTCATAAGCCTACCAGATCTTCAGGGGTTACGCAAGCGCGAATCTCAGTTGATTCTAAGAATAATATTCAGACTCAAACTGAGGTTCCTAATAGAACGCTTGGAGAAGAGCTGGATTTTTTGGGTGAGGATCTACGCATGGCCAATGCTCAGAGGACAGAGAAGGAGTATTTCAGCGGCAGTATTGTTGAAATGCAAGCCCATGGCGAAGCAGACAACGAAGAAGATCCCAAACTCACCAGATCCGCTTCGTATAATGCAGAAGGGTAGGCCATATGCATTTTTCTACATCTGCTAAGTTTAAAAGTAGAATTTTCAAGATTTCTAAGATTCTTTCAGTAAGCTTCTTGTTTGATTTCTAAGATTCTTTCAGTAAGCTTCTTGTTCGATTTGATTTTTATAGTTGTTCTAAAGGTTTAAAATTATGGATACAGTCAATGTCAATCATCATCGTCCACTCATAGTTCAATTGTTTATAGTTTCCATTGTCAACGTTTTTTTGTTTGCAGAGGATCAAAGTCAGAGATGGCTGCCATGGTTGAAACTGAAAAGGAGAAAGATCACGTTAACACTAAGACCAAATGCATTCCCAGAA
Organism: Cryptomeria japonica; assembly: GCF_030272615.1. NCBI lineage: Eukaryota > Viridiplantae > Streptophyta > Pinopsida > Cupressales > Cupressaceae > Cryptomeria > Cryptomeria japonica. The sequence goes on along the minus strand of NC_081414.1, from coordinate 608,825,191 downwards.
TAAAGATTTCAAAGAAGGATTCACAGAAAACACCCACCAAAAGAGAGTTAATGAATGACAGAAATATCCACGGCAGCTGCAGTAATAGATTTCCTTGATGGCGTCTGCCATCTCAAGGAACTAAGAATATCTTCACTTGTACTACTGTTTGGTCGTAATAAATGCTATTGGATTTGGCGAAAAAAAAATGTACTGGCCCGCTGTAGGATTATGATGGGCTTTTATATTTTATGAACAAATTTTAGGCTCATGTTTCCAAGTTCTGTGTGGCGTACTCGATGCAAAGTTTAATTATAAAAACATGTTTTCTTCTGCTTTCACGTTTATCAACGTTATGGTGTGCCTCATTAAATCTTAAGCGGCTAATTTTCCTGTGAAGTTCGTTGTACGGGACTGTGTACGTTTACTCCAAGTTATTTGGAATGAATCTGCATCTTACACGTTCGGCAATAGGAGCTTCTATAGTGAACAAAGCCCCATGGAATGCATTCCAAGCTCTGTGGAATGAATCTACATCTTACACTTTCGGGTTATTTTGAGTGCCTTTAGTGAACGCACGCCATTTCTATTTGCGTAAGTGTTGTTCCACATATTATAGAGAAATGGTAAAGGATCTTTCATACTAGGAGATGTTTATCAAATATTTCAAATTGTACATTAGATTTCAACAATTTTTCTTGGTTGTTTCTATATGCCACTTAACTAGGGGAAAGGACCCAGTAGTTATGCACCCTAACTTCGCGCTTCTTAAAATCCTATGTGGAAATTTCAAATCACTTCGATTTTTTTACAACAGCTTACTTGGCAAGTCCCCTACTTATAACAAGGTTTCAGGACCACATCATCAAATATGATGTCACATCAACATGCTTTTAGCCAAGGTGTCCAAAACAGCCCAAAAAAAAAGTGAGACCAATAGGTGTGCAAAAGGGCCCCAATACTTGTGTAGATGTGGCATCACATGATTGGTTACTTTTCACAACATATGGTATATTTCACTCAATTATTGGTACTTATCATACAACTATTGGTGCAATGTTGTACAAAAGTTGGACATTAAATCAACAATTATGGGGTATTAAATCAACAACTTCTATATGGGTCCTTTCCCCTATTTATAGCTATTGTTTTGGCTTTTAGGTTCTAACAATGCAAGTTGTGGGATTGGTTGTGCGTGAAAGGTCAAAAATGGTCATTTCAAAGTGTTGCTTGATACATGACCCTTATTGTGTCAATATCCATTCGGGAGACAACCAATAATTTTTTTTAAAAAAGGCCAATTACAAAATTAAATAACACCAAATTTTAAGTGTTTATCTATATGGATCTGCTCACATTTTTCACTTTAATGTTAAGAGTGCGTGGCTATCAATTTTTCCAGCCACCTTTTTATCTCCACCATCAGCAACATATGTAGCTTGGTTGGCACGCATTACCGAGCATTATTCAGCCCTAAAAACATCTCTTTTGTTAGTTTTGGGGATTATTTTCCTTGAGCATTTCTTCCCATGATGGGCTTGTGCTCTACAACAAACCACAACATATCACTCTTCCTTGCCAATCTTTCCCCTTCTCTCATCACAAGTAATGCCTACACGTCCTCCTCACATATTGTATGTTCAATGATCGACTTTTGCTTCTTCGTACTTGTAGTTGTTTTTTCATCATTTCTCTCTATGGTGTCAAGGGTTTCATTAAATCATTACACATAATGTGAAATAAATAGATCATTGTCTACTTTTATTCTCAACCTTGATATTTAATCATGAAATTTAATGGGTATATTGTTATTGTCTCAATTTTTTGGGGGTTTCACAATTACACATTGTGTGTTGTCCACATGACATATATGGTCAACCCATAAGCTCTCCTTACATTTTTGCTATCAATGATATGATTTCATTTGTTTTCCTCCACCTTTTTGTCAAATTTGCATCACTGTATAGATGTTGTGTAGGGTTTAAATATATTGTGAAATTATTTCAAAAATATGAAGTAACTAAAAGTTTAGGGTAACTATCACAATATTCTTACCGGTTTCACGATTACACATCATGCATTCTCTCTAGCTTTCAAGAAACCTCTACTCATCATTTTTTCTTGTATTTCGTAGACAATGATATTAGTTTATCTGATTTCCTCCACTTATCTTGACAATTTCACATCACTGTATGGATGTCGTGTTGGGTTTCATTAAAATGATGTGTGTGTCTATGTGTGTGTGTGTGTGTTTTATTGGCAAACATGTTTATGCTTCAATGACATATTATGTTGGTTATATTTTTTATGCATGAACTCCATTTACTATTGTTGTCTGCACAAACAATAAATTGTGTAAGGCTCCCCAACAAATATAAAGCTGAATTCATTCAAAGCACTTATGAAAGCATACATAAATGATAACTGCAATATGAAATGATCGATATATATATATATATATATATATATATATATATATATAATCGATCATTTCATATTGCAGAATGGCTATGACATTTTGTAGAATGGCTATGACATTTTGTAGAATGGCTATGACAATTAAATGATCGTTTGTTTCTCACATATATTCAAATTTGAAAATCAACCACCACAAATCAATGCATTCATTTTCTGCATTCAAATGATTTTATAAGAGGGAATTTCTAGTCTCATTTTCATTATGAATTCTCCTTTGTTTTCACTAAATATTCTCTGCAAAATTTAGAGCTTAGGAATGCAACTCTAATATGATCCTTGCTTCACGTTTTCATAAATGAATGTATTGTTTTTAGTCAATGTAGTCAATGCCTAAAATAATATGAAGCATAAAAATTATATTATTTTTCAGTGAACTATAAAAGATCATAGGGTGCAAATTTGAAAATAAAGGCATTAACTATTTTTAATCATATCAAATTTCCAACTACATAGATCAAATATATTTGGCGCCCACCGACACCGACCATGGGAAGCAAGCAACCCACTTTGACTCATCGAATATATATATATATATATATATATATATATATATATATATACACACACACACAAATGTATATAACCCAATATTGAAAGTTTATAATAGCACCATTTTTCATTTTCCCTAGGATCATTCATGTACTCCCTGTATACATTTTGAGCAAAATTTTGAGCATAAGAAGGCCACCTCTACACATCCCTGATTGGAGGGTGCTTATTCACACCAATATACCTTGAATAACTAAATTCATGTTTTTTTATAAATTAGAAAACACACACACAGACACACACACACACACACGTGTGTTGGTACACTCTATATGGAATGTTCTCCCCTCCCATGATTTGGAAAACTCCCACGTTTTAATAAAAAAACCCACCTTCATGCATTTCATGATTTTTCCCTTCATGCATTTCATAGTTTTTCTCTTCATGCATTTCATAGTTGTTCTCTTCATGCATTTTATGATTATTCTCTTCATGCATGATTATTCCTTTCATTATCACTTTATAATAAAATCTTAAAGAAAATAATCAATTTTTTAATTAATATATTTTTTTTTAAATAAAAAAATCTTTATAAAAAAATCTTTAAATGTAAAATAAATACACATTTTAAAAAATATATATATTTCTTTAAAATGATTTAAAAGAAATCGTTTATTTTTCAAAATATATATATTAAAATATAAAGAACAAGTATATATATAGATTAATCATTAATATATCCAAGCAACAAAAAGATTTTTTTTCATAAATAAACACGTACATGTAAGATAGTTGTGTAAGTGCAAGTAATGAATTTTTTCGTAGTGATGATAAAATATTATCATATGAACAAGAATTCTTAATTTATAATATTTTTTTAATATGACATTAAAATCCCAATATATACTATAACATTATTTGTAAATGAACTAATTCTCAATCATTCTAATTCAACTTAAAAGAAATGTTTAAAATAGTGAGTTGAAATTAGGGTTATGACATACTTCCTCCCTAAAAATATGCATCACTCAAAGTTTCATCATCATACTAAAAACAAGGCCAGCACGGTTCATACCAAACATGGTTAGTATTTTCATTAGTCACATGCAATCTGTTCTTCACTTTTGCAATCATTTAGTTAATGCAAGAACACTTAAGATAAAACAAACGCACACATTCATTCAAATAAGCATTTAGCACATCCTAAGTGAGTGTGTGAATTCCATCACTGCCATTCAATTTCATGAAGTTAGAATACCTCTCTCTGACAATGTTCTCTTCCTTATGATGTGTTGACATAACTATCGCACTTATACAAACAACACTTACAAATTAGTCCTCAATAGTGTTCAAAATTCCAAATCAAACTAAAGATTTCTCAAAACAATTCTACTTGTCCAATAAGATTTATTCTTCATGTCATATGTACCAGTACTTACATACCCTTGTATTTCAAAAAATTTCCCAAGTTGTTAGGTATTTTTTAACACTACTCCTGCCATGTCCTTATATCTATACACACTCAAACTATATTTGGTTCATTCACAAATATCAATACCTTAGAGCAAGATCATTTTGATATTCAATATTTTCATGTAAAGATTATAATCGTTCAATTGAGGACAACAATAAGCTAGATCACAACTTTATCATATACAAATAATTTGTTCATACATACCCTTTCACATGCGATACTTAGGTACGTTCATAGATCATCCATGCATACTCGTAAATCACCTGAAAAGTTGGTGGATCCACCTATCTAATCTATGCATCATTCCTATCTTTTCATAATAATTCATGCTTATATCACAAAATTCTCAACATTAACAACACATTCATATAGAGACTCAAATGCGATCTAGGAGCGCCAATATTCTAGAGTCCAAAGGTAACCATATTTTGATCAACAACTTAATATTCATATTAGTGTAGTTATAATCACAAGATTATTAATATATGATCAATAATTATGGGGTAAGTGGACCAAGATGGTGAACAAAAAATCAGACACCAACGAAAAAACACCTCAAAAGAACGAAATGTGATCGTGTTTTTAATAAATTAAAAAACTGCATGCATGTTAAGGCTCGGAAAATCCAAGCCAAAATGTGTATGAGTTCTTTAAATAAAAAATGCATATAGATGAACTTTAAAAAAAAAATGCGATTGTGTTTTTTAAAATAAAAATGCAATCATGTTATGTTTAGCAAGAAAAACGTGATTGCATTAAGTTTACATTAAGTTAGACAAGGAACATTGACTTAGATGGTGATTCCTTTAACATTCTCTTCATTTTTTCATTAGGATATATATATATATATATATATATATATATATATATATATATATATATATATATATATATATATATATATATATATATATATATATATATATATATATATATATATATATATATATATAACATTTAAGTATACTTTATATTTTATGTATATATTGTCAGGATGTTTGAGAGTGGTTTTAGATCTCTAGGAGTCATAATGCAGATTTTAAATTTTAGATCTTATAATTTTTCAAACAGTCAAATTCTAGTAATCAGTGGGATTCTATCATCATTCTCTTGTTATCTCTCTATCTCACGCTCTTTGTCTCCCCTAAGCTCTAGACCTATCTATTTTCCTATCTCACTCTCTCCTCTCTCCCTAAGCTCTAGATCTTATAATTTCTCAGACAATCAATAAGCTCCTCTCTCTCTCTCTCTCTCTCTCTCTCTCTCTCTCTCTCTCTCTCTCTCTCCCACCCTCCCATGCTTTGTCTCTACTTTCCTATATCCCCTCTCCCTCTCTCCACATACCTCTACCTCCCTCCCGCAATACCTCTATTCATCTACATAAATCTTGCTCTCTACCTCTCTCTCACTCCCTCCCTCCTTCCTTCCCTCTCTATTTTTCTTTATCTCGCACTCTTTATCTCCCCTCTCCGTCTCTCTACCTACCTCTCTTTTCATCCCTCTCCACTTTTAACTCCCCTAACTCTACCTACTTCCCTTCATACTATTATTTCTCTCTCTCTCTCTCCTCATAATCTCTCTCTCTCTAACTACTTGTCTCTATCTTCCCTCCCTCTCTTTGAATGAGAGAGGGGTTGAGAGAGAGAAAGAGAGAGGGGGAGAGAGAGAGGGATTGATAGAGAGAGAGGGGGAGAGAAAGAGGGAGAGAGAAAGAGAGAGTTGAGAAACGGATGTTGAGAAAAATTCTAAGGTTGAGACATAGAGGAGTTGAGAGGGATAAAAGGAGAGAGAGAGAGAGAGAGAGAGAGAGAGAGAGAGAGAGAGGGGGGGGTTTGAGAAGAGAAAGAGAGAAAAAGTGAGAGAGAGAGAGAGAGGGGTTGAGGGAGAGAAAGAGATATTGAGAATGAGAGAGAGAGAGAGAGAGAGAGAGAGAGAGAGAGAGAGAGAGAGAGAGAGAGAGAGAGAGAGAGAGAGAGAGAGAGATGTTGAGTGAGAGATGTTGAGTGAGAGAAATGGATCAAAAGAGAGGGGTCGTGAGATAGAAAGAGAGAGAGAGAGTATGTGTGATAGATAAAGACAAAGAGAGAGGAGGGTTGAGGAGAGAAAGAGGGAGAGAGAAAGAGAGAGGTTGGGAGAGAGAGAGAGAAAGGTATAGGGAGGGGGTTGAGGAGAGAAAGAGGGAGAGAGATAGAGGGAGGTTGAGAAATGGATTTTGAGAGAAATGCTAAGGTTGAGAGAGAGAGAAATGGAGGTTGAGAGAGAGGGGGGTTGATAAGAGAAAGAGAGAGAGGAAGATAAATAGGGAGAGAGAGGGGTTGAGGAATAGAAAGAGATATCGAGATAGAGAGAATGAGAGAATGAGGTTGAGAGAGAGGGGGGGTTGAGAGAGAAAGAGATAGAGAGGGAGAGAGTGAGAATTGAGAGAGATAAAAAGATAGAGAGGGAGATGGAGGTTGAGAGGGAGATAGAGGTTGAGAGAGAGAGAGAGAGAGAGAGAGAGAGAGAGAGAGAGAGAGAGAGAGAGAGAGAGAGAGAGAGAGAGAGAGAGCGGGGGGGGATAGAAAGAGAGAGGTTGAGAGAGAGAGAGATCTTGGGAGAAAGGGATAGGGAGGGGGGAGAGAGAGAGGGGGGGTTGAGGAGAGAAAGAGGGAGAGAGGGAGACAAAGAGGGAAAGATAAAGAGAGAGGTTGATAAATGGATGTTGAAATAAAGACTAAGGTTGAGAGATAGAGGGGTTGAGAGAGAGAAAGAGAGAGAAATATTGAGAGAGAGAAAGAGAGAGGTTGAGAGAGAGAGAGAGGGGTTGAGAAAGGGAGATATAGACTAAGAGGGAGAGAGGGAGACAAAGAGGGAGAGAGAAAGAGAGAGGTTGAGAGAGAAATATTGAGAGAGAGAGAGAGAGAGGTTGAGAAAGGGAGAGATAGACTAAGAGGGAGAAAGGGAGACAAAGAGGGAGAGAGAAAGACTAAGGTTGAAACATAGAGGGGTTGAGAGAGAGAGAGAAATAGGGAAAGAGAGAGAGAGGGAGGGAGAGAAAGAGGGAGAGAGAAAGAAAGAGGTTGAGAGAAAGACTAAGGTTGAGAGAGAGAACTCAAGAGAGAAAGAGGGAGAGATGGAGAGAAATAGGGAGAGAGAGAGGTTGAGGGAAAGAAATAGATATTGAGATAGAAAGAATGAGGTTGAGAGAGAGAGAGAGGGGGGGGGGTGAGAGAGATAAAAAGATAGAGAGGGAGAGAGAGGTTGAGTGAGAGAGAGAGAGAGGTTGAGAGAGAGAGATCAGGAGAGAGGGGTTGTGAGATAGAAAGAGAGAGAGGGAAAGATATAGTGATATATATATAGAGAGAGAGAGACAGAGACAGAGACACACACAAAGAGAGAGAGAGAGAGAGAGAGAGAGAGAGAGAAAGATGAAGCGAGAGAGAGGGGTAGGGTTGAGAAGAGAAAGAGGGACATAGAAAGAGAGAGGTTGAGAAATGGATATTGAGAGAGAGACTAAGGTTGAGAGAGAGAGAAATAGGGAGGAGGGAGAGAGAGAGGGGGGAGGAGGAGAGAAAGAGGGAGAGAGATAGAGTAAGAGGGAGAGAGAGAGAGAAAGAGGGAGAGAGAGGGGGGTTGAGAGAGAGAGGGATTGAGAGAGAGAGAGAGGGTGAAGAGATATAGGAGAGAGAGAGAGAGAGAGAGAGAGAGAGAGAGAGAGAGAGAAATTAGTATGGAGGAAGGAGGTAGAGAGTTAGGGGAGATAAAGAGAGAAAAAGGGAAGATAGATGGATAGAGAGAAAGGAGATAAATACATAAAGGGAGAGGGAAGATAGAGAGTGTATATAGATGGGTAAGTATAGAGGTGGAGGGAGGGATGTATGAATAGAGAGAGAGAGAGAGAGAGAGAGAGAGAGAGAGAGAGAGAGAGAGAGAGAGAGAGAGAGAGAGAGAGAGAGAGGTAGGAAAGGAAGGAGATGCATGTATAAAGAGAGGGAAAGGGGAGATATATATAAGTAGATATATAAGAGGAGAGAGGAGGGAAGGAGATCTATGTAGAGAAATAAAGGGATTGAGAGAGAGGTATGTAGAGAGAGTGAGAGAGCAAGAGAGAGAATGGCGAGAGAGAGGTAAAAATATATGTCTATATCTTGGGGTGGAGAGGAGAGTGAGATGGAGAGAAGTAGAGAGAGGGGAGAAAGGGAGAGTGATATAGAGAGAAATATACAATTCTTGGGGGAGACAAAGAGAGTGAGATAAAGAGAAATAAAGAGGGAATGAGTGAGGGAGGGAGTGAGAGAGGGATATATATGTAGACAAATAGATGTAGGGAGGGAGGGATGTAGAGGTATATAGAGAGAGGGAGAGGGGATAGAGGTTAGTACAGAGGGAAAGGTTGAGAGTGAGATAAGTAGAGAGGAAGCATGGGAGGGTGGAACAAGGAGAGAGAGAGAGAGAGAGAGAGAGAGAGAGAGAGAGAGAGAGAGAGAGAGAGAGAGAGAGAGAAACATAGGCAAAAAGAGAGATAGGTGGGGAGGGGGAGAGATAGGTGAGATAGAGATGAGAGAATGTGTGTGAGGTAGGTAGAGAAGAGAGAGGAGATACAAAGTAGAAGGGTACAAGAGACATAGGTTTAGAGATTGGAGAGAGAGGAGGGAATGATATATAAATATGGGGGGAGAGAGAGAGGGAGTGTGATAGGAAGAGAGATAGGTTTAGAGATCGAGGGAGACAAAGAGAGTGAAATAGATATATAAAGAATGATAATAGTAGCTTAGTGATGACTAAAATTTGACTAAGTGTGAGAAATTATAAGATCTAGAGCTTGGGGAGAGAGGAGAGAGTGAGATAGAGAAAGGTAGAGAGGGAGGAGAAGGAGAAGATAGTAAACTAGATAGGTCTAGAGCTTAGAGGAGACAAAGAGCGTGAGATAGAGAGATAGCAAGAGAATCATGATAGAAGCCTACTAATTACTAAAATTTGACTTTCTAAAAAAATTATAAGATCTCCTAAAATCTCAAATCTGCATTATGACTCCTAGAGATCTGAAACCACCCTCAAACATCTTGACAATATATACTTAAAATATAATTTAAAATATATTTTATGTATATATCCTGATGAAAAAATAACGGAATGCTAAAGGAATCACCATATAAGTCCATATTCCTTGTCAAACTTAATGTAAGCATAATGCGATCATGTTTTTCTTGCTAAACATAACACGACCACGTTTTTGTTTTAAAAAACATGATCGTGTTTAAAAAAAAAAAAAGATCGCATTTTTATTTTAAAGAACCCATAAGCATTTTTAATTTAAAGAAATTGTACACATTTTTCCTTGTACTTAGGCTTAGATGGAATGGTTGAGGCTTGGGAGCCTTATTTCCCTCATTTTTACGTGTTTTCTTCTTCCAATTTGGTTTGTCAACTTCATTGTCATTAGGTTTACACGTTATCAAGTGGGTATTTATAAAAATGCCACCATAATTTCATCCATCTTCTTAGCATTCTAACCATATAATTTTTTTTAAATTTGAACATCATTAACATATTAATCTTGAATTTCTTTTACCAATATCTCCAGAGTTCTCAGAGATAGACATGTACCATTTTCTAATAACTTTTAAAATACTTGTCCAAAACTGAAAAAAATTAATTTTTTTTATTAAACTCTACACTTCATTATTTACACTTTCAAAAAAAGAGATTAATTTTGGTACAAGTTATGTGACGAGCACGAACAAGTACTTGATTTTTAGGATGCGTCCACTTTGAAAAATCATTAAAAAATTACTCAACAAAAAATTACAAAAAATACACTTCTAGTGCTCACTCTTAACTATCTTTCTACCAAAGAATTTTTAAAAATACTAAAAGTAAAAAAAGATTAAAAAATTGATGTGCACATCAAACACTATGGTATGTTTTGCTAAAAAAATAAGAACACTTTTGTGTGCACAAAAGATTCGACCCCTTTACTCTTATCCTATTTTGAAAAACTTTAGTAGTTTGGAAACTAGATTCAAAGTACTACACTCTTTGTTCTTTGGGTATCTTCAAATTTTGAGTGGACGAGTCTCAAATTGCTCCTCCAAGTTCAAGTTTAGCTGATTTTAGAAAAAAGTATCCACTTATACCCCCCTTTTTGTTCACCATCTGGGTGCACTTACCCTATGTATATGTTCCATCATCATATGTTATAGCATCAATTCAAGGATCATAAAGTACATGATTACACATGTTACAAAATATGACTTGGGTAATCCATCGCCAAAAAAGTCACATTACTTAGGGTAGTCAATCATCATGAAGTCACAACAATACAATGTGAATACAAGAAATGACTTAGGTAGTCCATTGCCATCAAGTCACATCAATACACTAAAAATATTAGAAATGACTTAGGCAGTCCATCGTCATCAAGTCACATCAATTTCTCAAAATAAATATTAACTCAATTTCTCACAATATGAAAATGCAAGGTACATAACCCTAAACTATCTCATAGAATAAACATATACTCATTTTTGCATAAATATAGACATGGAATAACAAATCTTTAATAAAATTTCACCTCATATAAATAAAAGTGCCTAATCCAGGTATTAGCACATGAAATGAGATATAGCATAAATTAGGCCTTCATGCCTTGTAGTCCACACTATAATGTTATACAATATAAGTATTCATTTAAGAAAATAATCAATGAATTCTTCGACCACCATTGATCCACATGGTCATCCACAAATCCTAAGAGATAATAACATGGTTCGAGTGCTTTTCCACCTAACCACGAAGCTCATGCTTCCTTAGGATTAATATTCCTACTCAAATAAAACTCGACCTTGCAATGCCTAGATACCTGGAAATAATAGGCATGAGGGAATTTGGTGCAACATGATACATCTACATGTATTCGTAATTATGGAATGCAACGTCTTATTATCAAGATATGGCAGAGAAACATATCAATAAATTTTGCTAGGATAACTCCATCTATTTCAATGGACATGTGGCTTTGACCAAAGCACTTTTAAGTATTTGAAAAGATCCTAAAATGAGGACCATCCTTCTTTGTTATTCCATATTCAGCACCCATCCCCAAATCGTAAACCCATTACACACATAGAAAGATACTATATTAAATGAATTCATTAAATCATACATATCACTCAACATTAACTAATGCAATGCACTATAGTCTTATCACTTCATAATGTTCATTCGAGATACTAATACAATTAAGTTTGGTATGTTATCTTCTATCTACCCCCTTATACATTCTATCAACATTCATAGTGATTGTGATAGAGAACAACACATAACACAACATAGGATTGGTGTTGTAAAACATTTGGAATAGCCACCATGAGAAATTAAACTAAACTCAAGAGGAAGAATTATCAAATTCAACACTAAATCATAATTTTTTTGGCAATTTCAACAATACATGATGCCTAAGATTACATTATCTCTATCCATCAGAGAACATACCTATGTACATTATACTATCAAGTCAGCTTCAATAATATGTAACAATTTCATTCATCATGATAAGAAATTATATATTCACTCATCTTTTCAAGAAATTTCAATTTATTTTTTTTCTTATTATTATTGCAATATGTTGGTCATTTAATGGAATTGATTATGTGTTGCTGAAGCTGAGTATGTTGCCCATTGCTACTAACTGTACACAAGTTCTATGGATGAAGCAAATGTTGAAGGATATAAAGGTGGATTGTGATGCACCGGTAGTTATTCACTGTGATAACTTTGCTGCTATTGATATATCAAAGAATCTGGTATTTCACTCTAAGACAAAGCACATATCTATCAAGTATAAATTTTTGAAGGAGAAGGTAGAAGCAAATGAATTTAAACTGGTTTATGTGAACACTAAAGAATAGATTGCAAATATTTTAACTAAACCTTTATCCAAGGAATCATTTGAGTACCTGAGAGACAAATTGGGGGGTTTTTGCCCCTTCGGTAGAGACTTGATTGATGTGTTTTGGCATCAGTCTAGCATGCATTATCAGAGATACTATTCATTCCGACATTGATGTGGGATGCTACTGCTCAGGGGGAGTAGTCAGCTTTGAGATTCAAAGGCTTATGTTTTTGCTTTGATATTTCTATCAGATTTCTAGCATTGATGTCAAAGGGGGAGAGATAGTGATGTGAAAAAGTAAATATCAAAGGGGGAGAAATATTATCTATAGGGGGACAGATATTGATATTCAGATCTATATGCAAGATATTGTTGGTTGCATTCCACAGGGGGAGACTTGTTTGGCATTTCTTGGTACTTAGATGTTTTTTCACATCTAGTGTTGCCATCAATGCCAAAGGGGGAGATTGTTGGCCATTTAATGAAATTGATTATGTGTTGCATTTATGTTTTGTCATTGATGTCAACACTAACTATTTGGATGCTTTACCGACACCCTTTTGGTCCCGGTAGAATGAGTGGTTTCTGGTTAACTTGGATCCGACATGATCTAGTAGACTCTGGTATAATCTAGTGATGAAATTGGTTTGTTCATAATTCTTATACTCATACTTGATCAATTGGTTTCGGTTTGGTGATTTGATGCTATCTTGCTTGCTTAGAAGATTGGTTTTTGGTTCCAAAGAGGGTTTCAACGCCAAAGATTTTGGTGAAGACCTTTGATGAATTGCATAAGTGGTGTTGGTGCAGCTTCTGATGGAGTTTCAGGATGCTGTTGGTAATCATGTTCAAGACTTGGCATTTGGAGATAATAGTTGAAGCGTGTGGACTTATACTTGGTCCCAGTTGATCTAGGTTATGGACTAGCATTAATGTAACGTGTGGATAGGACCTATTGTTGTATTTTCAGGATGTGTTATGTGTTGTTATTACTTGTTTGGTCTAAGACCGACATGGTTTGTAATTATGTAATCGGTTTATTATCTGGTGGCCGACTAATGTTTATAATCGAGGGTTTGTATAAATAGATGTAAGATCTCATTGTAGATCATCATGGTTAATGTAAGAGGTCATGGTCAAGTAATGTAATGTGTGAATAATGTAATATCATTCAAGCAGAGGAGTTGGTTGAGCATTGGAGATTGAATTGGGTTTGTGTAAGAGGATTTAGTCATCCAGTATTGAGCTTAATCAGAACTGTATACAAGCATAGGAGATGCTATCTTTTTGCAGTTCAACACTTCTCCGGATTGTAGTCTAGATTTATATGTAGTTAGTGAGACTCTTTTTGTGATGAGCAGTGTGCTCTAGTTTGTTGGCCTTGTTAGGTCCAATATGGAAAGCTAATGTACTGAGAGGGGAGGGGTGAATCAGTACTTCAAAACCTTTTCTTTAATAGAAACTTTACTGTTAAGCATAAACTGAATATTGCTGAAACAAAATATAAAGCTAAAACATATAAATTGTATTCATACATGTTTCACTCCATAACACATATATTTTGGTTACACAGAAACTCTTTGTTAGAGAGAAAAACTGTGGTGGGGATGGCACCCACAACTTCACTACTGCAATAATAAAGGTTGCGCGGTTAGAGCTACATGTTTAGCTATTTCTGATAGCTTACCTTGTTAGGAGTATCAAGATCTTTAGATCTACCTTGCTAAAGGATTTTACAACACTTATACTAAATGATGTACCTGGTTAAAGGCTTTACAATTTTATAGACTTTGTTAGAGTCTTTTACCCTGTTAAAGGTTTCTCTTACAACTCAAAATAATACAATCAAAACCTTTACAAAATATCTGTAACTTCACATCTGAAATGTTATAGCAGATTCTATGTGCTCAATATGAAATTACCTTGCTCATAGCATACCTCGGTAATTGATAAATCAACTCAGTAAACCCTTCTATTTACTCTATTCCTTAACTATTCTCTGAAATCTTTCTCGATGACCTCTGAGTATCTCTGTCATTCGTAACAGTCACAACACATTGTGCTTTCTCATGATTTTGCCTTTTAGCTTATCTATCACACATGTCTTGCTTCATACTTTTTAATCCTCATTTCATGTTGTATAAATAGATCTCTTATGACGGTGATCTGTTCATGCTTCGATCTTACAAGCATGATTCATCGAATGAATAACCATACACATTATTTCATTGGATAGATATCCTCAAAATCATACAAAATATTAAGGTGCAATTTCCTATGTGATAACGGTTCCCTGTTCCTCGATCTTGTAACACATTTCCACATATGTGTCTAGGTTCAATGAATCTAGTAACATGTTTCACTTGGTTCACATTAACTCGGTAGACAACTCGGTGTATACTAAACTCTGTGACTTCTTTCTTCTATAACCGATTGCTTTAGTGCTTATCGACTGAGTATTTCGGTAGTATTAACCGACTAGAGTATATAGGATGACTTTGGACATAAAACTAATGACAACTTAGTAAATAGTAGCAGGCCTTCCTGCAAGTGCAAGCCCCTTCATTGTGTAGCATCGTAAAATTGCGACACTTGCAATTTCGACTGCATTTGGGTCTTCACGATGGCGGCGCAACGTTGAACCTGAATGGAGACCCCGAAACCTGTTTACGACATCAAAAACTGCATCTTTCTGCACCTTGGCCTGATCCTCCTTGCACCCTGCTGTCCCTGGAGGTGGGACCATGGCGCCCAGCGCCCTGGTCCCTGGCCCTATTTTGGGCCCAGTCTCTTGTTGGGCATCGGGTTTTCAAGTTTGCAATTTGGAAAATAATTCTCCTAGGTCGGCCTAAGGTCGGAAAAATCAGTCTCCTAACCCTAATTGACAAGTATATAAACTACATTTCCCCTCCCAGAAAAAGAGAGAAGAAAGAAAAGAAAAGGGAGGCGAAAAACATATGTGTGCAAGAGGTGGAAGCGATAGGCAAACATTCAAACATTCAAGCATTCAAGCATTCCTTCAAGCAATTGAGCATTCTAAGTCTCCATTCAAGGTTAGGTGTTGCATTCAAGACAAGGATTCAACCATTGGAGAGGAGATCACCTACAACCTACAACATACAACATACAACATCATTACACCTTCACATGTAAGAATACAAACATTCTTACAACAAGGTATCAATACTTGATTACATTACAAACATTTACATTTACAGCATTCTCATTTCTTGGTTAATTCCAAAACTAGGGTTTGACCTGAAGGCAAACCCCTAATCCCTAACCCCCCAATCGTCCTCTCTTTTCTGTGTGTAGGTTGCAGGTACGCGGCTATAATTGAAGATTTGGAATCCTTGTGCAGAGACGAACAGATCCCCCTTCGTTTCACGGATTTTTCAGAGGACCGTGTGCACTCCGGGCGCCATCGTCCCGTCAACTTTCGCTCAAACTTGCAGGACAGCATCGTCTCGACATTTTACTGCTAATTTCAGGTCCATAGCTTCATCCCGTGTCTCTATCTCCGTCTACAAGCGAATCTTTCTTACTTTTACATACACTTCTAGTTCAATCCTTCTATCTACATTCTTTACAAAAGAGGGTATCCTTGTTGTCTCAACCCTTGAAACTCATTTAGAATTCAATCTTGCATTGTGTGGGATTGGATCTTGTGAGTTTCAACCCCTCTTTTGAATGTAAAGTCTCTCCTAAGTGAAAACCGTCAATCCTAGTGACCTCCTTTCTCTCTCCTTGGAGTGGGGGGACACCTAGGGTTTGATTTTCCGCTTTACACATTGTAATTCACATACTTACTATAGAAGTATTATCTGACTTTGGGTAGGCTTCCCACCATATTTTTTTCCCTTTACCGAGTTTTCCACTTACAAATCTTGGTGTTGTGTGGGTGGTTTTTATTCTATGATTATTGTTTATGCTTAATTGGATTAACTGCTATTCCTGTATTATTGTTTTGGGTTCCGGTATTAATGTTTAAACTACTAATGCTTTTGGTAATCTATGACAACTAATTCACCCCCCTCCCCCTCTCAGTTGTCTTCCGGTTATCTGAACTGACTAACACAATATAGTTAGTTAATGAAAGAAAATGTATGCAAAAGGAAATTCTTCCACACTCACATTACATAAGTATACATAATGCAAGGATTAATCTTATTTGGAGAATCATGTGTGCTAGGATTATTACAATCTTCAAGGATTTAACTCATTTGAGCACTTCATTCAACCAATATGAAAATGTAGGGATTATCAAACACGTCCATAGAGTATGTCTAAAATGCATAGAAAGGATCCCTTAGATTACCACATTCATGGATAAAATTATGATCACAAGAAGATGACATGCATGATTTCCTTATCACATATTCATGAAACAAGCCAAAGATAGGTGCATCACGATTCTAAAATGACGGTAAATTTCACTTAGCCAACATAAGAAATCCAACACTTAGTCATCAAGGAGTTTCTTACACAAGGATCATGCTTATATTCACAACATGACTTATTAGGATAGTTTATGATATAATCTATAGGATAATTCAACCAAAGTGTTTTACTACATCAACACAATGATTTTATGAAGAAATTTTTACATTAACAATTCAAATCACACACTTTACCATATAAGGTCAACACAAGACTATAACTAACAATGTTGAATATTCCCTATTTCATGGACCCACGTAGGAAATGATCAATCCATCCAACCATGCAATAAATTCCACATGACAGACATACACAAACTAGCATCATAAACCACTTTCACAAGTTTTAAATGATGGTTCTCACATTCTCAACAAAGTCAACAAAATGGAAGTTCTAGGCCACATTATCACAATTTTCAAGATTAAGATCTCAATTTCATCAACTACACAGGGTAAGGTCAACACAAAATATCAAACAGCAATTTGAGGATACATGAAGAAGGATTCTCTTTAATACATAATTATGCTAGATAGGGAAATACCAAACTATGGTCACAAATACAAGGTACACCAAGTAAAATCAATCCATGGGAACTTCCTTAAAACACTACAAGACAATAGCTACACAGGTTCTTTCATGAATACAATAAGTAATGCAATATAGGGACATAATTCATTGACCCAAATGATCTATATGATAAGAACATTTTCACATAGTAATGTATCATTACATAATAGAAGGTATCATGCACACCTAGCAAGTACAACAATATCAATCTTTCAATTATCCCAAGCATAGAAATCATTCTTAAATATTTGCAATCGTTATGGAGAATGAAATTATTCAAACAATATAAATCAAGAAATCGAGTCAAACAGGGGGATCTATTATTACCTAATAGGCATACTAACACATAGGAGACTCTCTCACTAACTATGCTAGTTGGACCACATTGAATTGACTATTGACTCAATCTACATGTACTTATGCAACATGCACTAAGCATTACTTGACTTGGAGGCTTGTGTGATCAAGTGTTGTGACTACATGCATAGTGAAATTAAGGCCCTAGAGTTGATACCAAATGTAAGGACCTCCATATTAAATTACATTATTATACTTAATCTCACACATAATTAAGAACACAATAACATAATTTCCTAAATATATATTAAAATAGAGACATAAAATTATATATTGATATAATGTCTAAGTACATGAACGAATAGATGGGAAAGATAAGGAAATTATCATTTATAAGGTTGATTACAATAATACGTAATGTGTGTAGTTGATGATAATCCTAATAGGATATCCTGACATCTATCTCCCTCAAGAACATCACGCGCGAGAACATTTCCAGAGTGCTTTTCCACCCAACCATGAAGTAATTATGCTTCCTTAGAGCTCTTCATTGTTGGAGTCGGGGATCACTGAGAGGGGGGGGGGGTGAATCAGTGATCTACCGGTTAGCCTATTTTCAAACTTAACTTTAAACCATCGGAAGCAAATACTTTAAACTGAAATACAGAAACATGAAACAAACAACCACAAGATCATAACACCAAATTTTTTTTACATGGAAACCCACATGGGAAAAACCACGATGGGATTTGAACCCATAATATTATTCCACTATGGCTAGTAGCAAAACAATATTACAATATGGGAATGCACAGGAATTCAGGCACACTGCCTAGAGCTCACTGCTTAATTACAATAACTTAGAAGGCTACAACCCTCAGGTAAGTCTCATTCACTTACAAATTAGTTACAATGATGAATTACAATGAATGAAATATTAAATGGCATCTACAATGCCTAAATGAGTTCCATTTGAGTTCTAAATATATTGTCTGGATCACCTTCTCTGTTTTGCCCTGTTCTTTGTCTTAGTTAGCTACCAGATCAAGAATGCGCACGTGAAACTGTGCCAAAATAGATTCTTGATCACCTCTCACTTGCATATATTCACACCATTCACCAAGAAGATCATCCACACCAAACTTATATACCAGCAACCAGAAAATGGGTCATTTATCATTTCGGTCTACTAGTGTAACGTGTTGTCTCATGTCGGCTTGATCGAATCACCAATGATAAATGTGGATCACCAAAGAAATAATAAAATGATGTTTCTAAGTCATCCCAATCATCCCAAACACAATTGAATGCACCAAAATCATCGAAAATCTTCCAGACCCAAAAATGCTCTATTCTTCCTGAAATATCGATTAATCAACTGCTGGTTAACACCCGCTTCCGGATACAAAGAATTATGATAACCAAATTGAATTTACATGAAGAGTTGCCATCAATGAAAAACCTAAACCAATAATCAACCAATGAAAACCACCAAATGAGTGTCATTTTCCAACAATCTCCCCCTTTGGCATTGATGGTAACACTCGTGAAAAATGACTCAGTGTTGAGTATTGTTCACCGGTTCAAAAGAATCAAAATAATTTGTAAGGATCCCGATTAGACAAAGAATTCTACTCTTCTATACATTTTTCTCCTTGTCTCTCCCCCTTTGACATCAATACCAAAGATGGGGTGCTGTCCAAAACTTATATACAAAGATATTTGCTAGAGAATTTACAAATACTTGAAGATGTCAACATAAATAGTCTTCAAAAATCCTAGGTGAGTATCCCACCCACTCTTCAAGTTGTCCAAAGTTGTGATAAATGCACTAAATATAGTGGCATGAATCTCTAATTCCTTCAGATCAGATGCCATAGACCGGGCCATTTCCTTCATATAATATACCTTGTTACTCAACATGATGTCCAACCGGGGGGCAATCAAGTTTCGGAGTTCACCAATGTTTCTCAAAATTTTGTCCTTTTCCACTTGGAGGCTTGAGATATGATCATTTAGAGCTATAATCTTCCCTTCAAGACTTCTAGTTAAAGTTACATTAGGATCAAAGGACTGTAAAATACTTGCAAGCTTGCCCTGACAAAACCTATCTTCTTGTCTATATCTACAATGAATGTGGGCAAAATTAGACAAGACTTGTACAATTTTTTGCCTTATGACAATGCATTAGAAATAATCAACAGTCTATTATTTAGTCTCACTCTATCATCCTCAATCATCTTCCAGAATGCCTGTATCCTAACATCCTTAAATTTATCCAAAACTTTCTAAGTAGTAGACTTCTCTAAAGAATCAAAACTAGTATTTACACTGTTAATTAATTGCAACAATTTATCAGAGGGGTTATATTCAGAATCCAACTATACATCTGGAGCCACCTTCTGCAAAACATTTACCGATACCAAAATAAGCTTCTTGTCCTCAGATTCAAACTTCACCAGATCTTGGCTAGCCTGGGCTTGCATAGTAGCTGTGAGCATAAGCTTCTCTACAGGAGACATTTGTCCAAGGTTCAGTGGACCGTCTAGATTTATTTGGATCTAAGATGGGGTCCCTATAACTAGAGGAGTGACAATTTTCGTATCAACTACTTTTTTGCCTTTGTATACCTTAGTGACCTTTGCCTCTGTACTCCCAACATCCTTCTTCTCTCCCTCATCCCATTTATCTTTTGCACCGGTGTTGCCACTTGGTGCAGTATCAACTTGTTGGATCTCAGGGGCTGCAGAGTTGTCCACCATTGGAGGGGTATCACTTGTTTTAGCATCAAGTATAGTGTTACCTTGATCTTTCAAATGATCCTCAGTCTGAGTTTCATCCTTCTGACCATCAAAAACACTTTTCTTTTCTTCCGGCTGAGAGGACTTAAATGCATCTTTGTACGGGGGATCATTTTAAATAATTTTTCTCCATATATCCTCTATTTATTTCCTCACTTCTTCCACCTTCTCAATCATTAATCTGTTAACCCTATTCTTACTTCTAAATTATTTCTTATTAGTCTCCTCAATTAGCCTCTTGACTTCATCATGAGTGATACAGGTACAAACATTTATTAGTTCTCTCTCCTTCATCTCTTTGTTACTTTTATGTGTAGTCATTCTCCTTGCATCAATAAGATTGTACATGTTTCCTTTGGAATGCTCTTCTCCAGCTCAATTACTATTTTTCTAAAATTGTGTAAATATAATACAGCTTATTCTTCTACCTTTCTTTGATCAACTTTATTCAAATTTGCATAACACACTCCAATATTCTTCAGATTACCGTCTATAATTATCTCATCAATCAACTGATTTGTTGATAATGAAGGAATGGATGTTGGTTTACCTTGTTTATTACCAAGCTCAGGTTGACTTTTGACCTTTCTTTCTCTCTTAGATCTTATGACGGGGCATGATCTGATTTTTCCTTCTTTCTCTGTTGGGCTCCACCGGACTGTGGTTTCCTCACCACTCTGACAAATTCTCCTTTCTTCTTCGCTTTTCCCACTTCCTCCTCATACTCTATTTCAGAAGCTACCGAAGATACTACAACATAGGTCCTTTTAGGCTTCTCCTTCTTCTTCAACACACCTTTCTCGAATGGGCTAGGTCCTGCAGATTGTGCCACCAGAGTAGGAGCAGACTTGGTCTCCTTAGGTTTGACCTTGGAGGGAACCGGATCAACCTTAGGTTTCTTGGTTTCCTGTTTGGAATCCTTTTTTGCATATCTTTCTCTTTCTTTCTTCACCTCCTCCTAGGTGAATCCCATCAGAGCTGCCACCTCCTTGGCCATCTTAGTAACTTTCCTTTTTCTAGCATGTACAGTGAATTGATTGTGCAATTCAAGGTCTTTCTCCTTGAATGTTCTGAATCTCCCTTCCTTGGGATCCACCGGTTGACTTAGTAAATATTGAGCATATGCCTCAAGGGTAATGGATTCAACTTCATACTCCATGGGCATGATCCATACTATTCTGGGTTCCACCACTTCCATTTGGAATTGATCTTTGTCTACCATGAAGTAAATGATTTTCTCATACTTTTCAACAATTTCCTTAGGAATCCTCTCTCTAATTTTCATTACTGCTTGGAAGGATTTGATGTATCCCTAGAGAGAAGATATTCTCATTGTTGCATCACCAATTCCCCATAACCCTTGTTTAATATGCATGGCCACTGGTCTATCATAGGCCCATTAGACCTTGCCTTTCACACTGGGTGTCTCATTCAAGAATTATAAAGACAAGCAAATAAGAAGTGTACCATATTTGAAAGTGTGTTTTTTTATCCTGCTTAGTCTTCTTCAAATTGCCTAATAACTCATTCAAGAGAGCTGAACACAGATCATACCTCTTATCATCCTTGAGCAATTGGTATGCAGAGTAAATGGCAGTACCAAAGATGGAGTTGTACCTTCTTGACTGGTAAACCTTGTAACCGACTGCCATTGATGCAAATTTCACATCATCATCTAAAATGTCTCTTATAGCTCTGCTATCGAACTTGGAACTAGTGGTGGCTATCACCGTGTTGTTTGACAGTTTCCTCAGGCTGGGCACCTCACCGGTTACAAATAGACATGTCATGGCTCAAATCACCCATTTGGTAATCTTGTGTGGTCTGTCAAGCCATATGAACTCATCATGAACAAGGCTAAGAATGTATTAGATCCACTCTGCTTCGTCGAACAACAGAAAATGAATGAACTTTGAAAATCCCCTGTCTTGTAGAACTCTGTACTCGAGTTTGAGATTTCCCAAACTGTCTGCCAAGTGTTTATTGTACAAGTCTAGGATATCCACATTTCCAAGCTCCTCAAGATCACAATGTATGTAAGCCCTAATATCTTCATTATGGAGCACGTCGTAGGGTACTGATGAAAATGCACCTTCCAAATCATCCTCAACCAACTTGAAAGGGTGTTTCTTGAAACTAGGTCTAGCACCATCCTTGATCTCGACCACCAAAGGGGTAGCAACACTAGAAGATGAGGCCATTTCGACTGCTAGGGTTTGCGAAAACTGAAAGCCTGAACAGATAAATACCTTGATTCATAACCGGGTGTAGAAATTCACTTAGGGTCGTAGAAATCATTGTTGAAATCACCAAATCACTTCGCTCTCCTTCTCTGCATTATTCACTTGATCGCATTGTGAAAAATGTAAATTCAAAATGCACTTTTATCCTTCGAAAACCTAATTTTTCATTGTAATAAATGCAACTGGTTACCATGAGTTTCATGAATTCACATATCACAGCATCAAATCCTTTCTAAAACTTTCGGATAACATCTGCACATATGATAAAATCCTTCTACAACCTTTTGGAATTGATTGTAGACCACCGAAGAGGGGGATCTTAGAATCTACATGAAAAGTTCCCCCTAAGGCATAAAGCCCTACTTACCAGATGAAGATCCTACACCGGATTCGGGTGCAAACCCATTTTATTCTTTAGATTCATCTTTTCTAACCCACATCCTCTCATGTTTGTCTCTGATCTCTTCTACCTTCTCTTTTCCCTTCTCGTATGTTTTCTCTTATCTACCGGAACATTGTTCTTGCTTCTGCAATACTTTGGAATGTGATCGGTTTTTTTGCATGCATGGGAAACAATATTATTCTGCATAGGTCTAAAGTTCATCTGATTTGGTCTCATCCTACACTAGTTAGAGATATGTCCAAACATCCCACAAGCATAACACCTTTTGTTCTGGAAGTTATTCATTACTGCTCTACACATATTTGACTTGTGACCAAAATCATTGCATATGAAGCACTGACCAATAAAGGTAGGAACATTATTCATGTTGTTCATTCCATTATTTATCCTACTTCTGCATTGATTCCCCATATGACCAGACTTATTTCAAGTAAAGAATCTGCCATTGAATTTATGAGCATTAGGTTGTCTTGCTGGAGGATTCTTGCTCTTCTTCTGATCAAGTTTTGCATTACCTTGTCCAGATCCAGAGGATTCACCTTTCTCAAATCCAAGTCCTCACATATCCTTTCCATGTCTATGATTTTCCAGCATCACATCAAGCCTTGCTGAGATAGCTTTGAATTTGTCTTTGTATTCATTGGCAGTAGTAATTTCATCCCTTAAAGAAGCAATATGTCTTTCAAGTTCTTGACCATTATTCCTTAACTGTGTAAATTCAAGCTTCAACTAATCATTCTCATAGGTAAGTCTGAAGCATTCATCAACTCTTTCCTTCAATGATTGTGCCAGATTCTCTTCATTCTTCTTCTGGTCCTCAATCTCCTTAGTCAACCTCATCACAATGGATTGCATCTCATTCTTTAAGGCAACATTCTCTCTCTTAAGTTTGCTAACTTCATCAGCTTTATCTTGGTATTCCATGATCTGATCTTCTTTCTCCTTTAGCTTCTCCATCAATTAATTCCTCTTATCTCTTGAAGTGCTCACTTGATCCTTCAAGTCATTAATGAAATCATCAACAACATTCAAGTTTTTCTTCAAGGTACATATCTCATTTCTAGCTGCATCAAGATCCTCAAGTGCTACACTGAGTTGTCTCTGAAAATCAGAATCCATTGAATCAATCTCTCGGACCTTCCTTAGGTGGTTAAGCTTCCTCAAAGGACCTAAGCTTTGATACCAATTGTTGAAATCGGGGATCACTAAGAGGGGGGGGGGGTGAATTAGTGATCTACTGGTTAATAGATTTTCAAACTTAACTTTAAACCACTGGAAGCAAATAATTGAAATTGAAATGCAGAAACATAAAACAAATAACCACAAGATTATAACACTAGATTTTTTTTACATGGAAACCCAAATGGGAAAAACCATGGTGGGATTTGAACCCACAATATTATTTCACTATGGCCAGTAGAAAAACAATATTACAATATATGAATGCACAGGCATTCAGGCACACTGCCTAGAGCTCACTACTCAATTACAGTAACTCGGAAGGCTACAACCCTCAGAGAAGTCTCACTGACTTACAAATTAGTTATAGTGATGAATTATAATGAATGAACTTTGAAATATCATCTACAATGCCTAAATGAGTTCTGGTTGAGCTCTAAATATATTGACTGGAACACCTTCTCTGTTCTGCCCTATTCTCTGTCTCAGTCAGCTACCAAATCAAGAATACACAAGACAAATTACACCAAAATGGATTCTTGATCACCTCTCGCTCGCATATATTCACACCATTCACTAAGAAGATCATCCACACCATACTTATATAGAGACAACCACAAAATAGGTCATTTATCATGTTGGCCTGCTAGTGTAACGTGTAGTCTCATGTTGGCTTGACCAGATCACCAAAGATAAATGTGGATCACCAAAAACAATAATAGAATGATTCTTCTAAGTCGGCCCAATCATCCCAAACATGATTCAATGCATCGAAATCACCAGAAAGCTTCTAGACCCAAAAATGCTCTATTCTTCCTAAAATACTGGTTAATCAGCTACCGATTAACACCTGCTTCCAGATACAAAGAATTATGATCACCAGATCGAATCTCCATGAAGAGTTTCCATCAATGATAACCCTAAACCAATAACCAGCCACCAAAAACCATCAGATGAGTGTTAATTGCCAACTCTTCATGACATGAAGAACCACAGACCCTGCATGAGGTCGTCTAGCAACTTGAAACTGGCACAGTGATGGAATGTAGTGTGACAAAGTGTATATACATTCTAAGATACTAATGTACCAAAAATATGATATGGAAGTGGGTGTAAAACATAGTGATTCAATTAGTAAGCATATGCTAAGAGATCAATCATATTTGATTTTCATTACACACGTTTTCATTTATCTCAATTGCTCACAACATAACAAAGGAACTCCTAGATCATTACCATTTCATTAAATTAATGAGCATATACATATCCATGTTTAAATTTATATTCTCCTTCTATAATATCAATGAATGATTTTCTAAAAAATAAAAGACTTGTAATGATTAATCCTTTAACCAACACATGTATTAAAATTCATTTGAGAAGGTTTTGTTCCTACATGATGTTCAATAGTGAAACTATGTTAATTAGCAATCTGAAACTCTTTAATTATGCATCTTTGATCAGATCCTTGCAATTCAATGGAAGTATTAATGGATCAAAAGCTCCAACATAATTTTAACCCTAGTGCTTAAATACATTTAATAGAGCCAATGTCATCCCTCTCTTCGCCATTTTTTTAATCTTTGCAAAAGGTGAATCAACTGAATGTGACCTAAAGTGGGTTTTAAAGAAAAATGATTAGTTATGGCCATATGTATCATATTAAGTTCAATTGGTTCAACAAAGAGGTTAACATATGGATTTATGATGGAAATTTTAATAAAATAAGGTCTTAGCTCATTGTATCCTCTAGATCACTTCCAACCTAGCTCTAGCCACACTCACTATTATTTTTTAGTAAATAATGTACTAATTTATTCTTATATCCTCATGGTCAATAATAGAAAACTACTTGATAAGATAAAAATATCCAAATATGTATGATAATAACCAAGATCATGAATCATGACACTATAGTTTTCCCTTGAAATGATACATTAATCTATGTCCCCTACCTTAAAGTCTAAATTATTTGTTCATTATTAATTGTCACAAGGTACTCTTGAATCAAACACTAGAAGAACAACTTTGACACAAGTACTCATGTATTTATCTGTCCTTGTTCTTAATATCCACACTACAAGTAGGGTGTCAAATGAAAATCTATTTCATGTCAATAATTGTGTAGATGACATTGAAGGTAATTTCTTAGATTGATGTTAATCCTTTTTCATTTTAGATAGAATTTAAAGCATCTACAATGACTTATTGAATTGCATTCAAATTGAAAATTTGCATTTAAGGTTCATGAATTACACATCATTTTACTAACCTTGATTAGCCCTTTCCCTTGATTTTAAGTTTACCCTATCATAACCATAATTGATTGAAGACAAACTCAAATTAAGCCAAATAAAAAAAAATTAAAAATATAAACATAACATTCCACATTAAACTATGTCATTAAAACACTCAAATTCCATTTTTTGTAAAATAAAATTCACTTTTTGAATAAAAACCAATCCAAGAGGCCATCCTCCATTGATGGACCTCTAATATCTTAAAAATCCAAAAAACTCAACTAAAATCTGAGAGAACCTATTGGTCTCCATGCACCCCAACAACACAATAATACATTCAAAATTCCCTTCCCATAATCCAATGAAAGTTGAGCAACATTTCCCCATATAAATCCATGCTTTTTCAAATATGAAACATACAAATAATATATTCTTTCAAATCAAAATATTTAAAGAGGGAGAATGCTTAATCACACTACAATACATTTGCAACAAATTTCAATTCAAAAGATGAAGAAATGAAGAAGATATGAGAATTCCTACCTTATTTTTCTCCAAAATGAAAATACAAAGAACTCCCAACATAACAAATAAATTTGTATAATTCTTGGATAGGTTGAAGGCCTCCCAATTCCTAATCTAATGCAAAAAACCCCCATTTTAATCCATCCACAAACCAATTCATTCTTCAAAATAGAAAAATCAAGCAAAAAGAGGTCTTTTCTCTCTAAAATTCTATTAACTTCTTTTTGTTGGTAAAAAAATAATGCTGCATAAAAATAATGAAATGTTCTCCCCTTTCATGATTTGGAAAACTCCCCCTTTGTTAGGAATTGCATGCAGAAAATATCAATTATATGTAGACAAATATTAAACACAAGAATGAAAAACACAGAAATAATAATAGTGAAGAGACAATATTTAACGTGGTTCACCCAATCTTGGGCTACATCCACCAAACAAAGAGTCCAATATTATTATCCAATAAATCAAAACCAATTACAACCAACAATCCCCTTGCAACTCAATACCGCTACAAAATGCTACAAAATTCTCTACATAAAACCCTAACCCTTAGCCTTTTTATCAAGACTTATGTCGGTTACAAAATTAGGGTTACAACATATCAGCCAATAGAAAAATAACACTCAACTCCTTTATAAAATAATAAAAGTCTTTTTGGCCTTGTGGGGCACTGCCCCTCGAATTCACCCTATATCGCGATAGGGAGCGTGCTAGGGGTGCTGCCCTTGGACCCTGAAAGAGGTGCTGCCCCTTGACCCCATCTTGGGGGCACTGTTCCCAAACCCTCGTCAAAAAATATGGGGGGAAACTGCGCTGGTAGAAGTAGGGAAAATTTAGCCTTCGAGTCTAATGAGGATTCATATAACAACACCCTTTTAATAAAAAAGCCTACCTTCATGCATTTCATGATTATTTCCTTCATGCATTTCATGATTATTCCCTTTATGCATTTCATGCATGATTATTCCCTTCATACATTTCATAGTTGCTTTCTTCATGCATTTTAAGACTATTCCTTTCATGCATTTCATGCATGATTATTCCCTTTATTGTCACTTTATAATAAAATTTTAGATCCAAATAATCATTTTTTAATATAAATTTATTTTTATTTTAAAAAAACATTAATTTAAATATAAAATAAACTTTTTTAATAGGAAATATTTATTTAAAATTATATATGTGTGTAAGTGTGTACATGCATGCAAATGTATGTACACACACACATGTATATATGCATGTATATGTACATAGATATGTATATATATGTGTATATATATGTATATGTATATGTATATGTATATGTATATGTATATGTTTATGTATATGTATATGTATATGTATATGTTTATGTATATGTATATGTTGTTACAAGTGTGGTTGTCGTTGCACCAAAAGATCGACCTGTTAATGACTAATACAACCAATAGACTTATAGAGTCTATAGGAGATGGTTAAGCCATGTCACAAACCTGATCATTGCGCCAAGAACGCACACCTTACAACAATCCCCCCAATGCAAGCAAGGGGTTTGAACTTGTGACCACGCTCTGATACCACTTGTTACAAGTGTGGTTATTGTTGCATCAAAAGATCAACCTGTTAATGCTTGATACAACCACTAGACTTATAGAATCCACAAGAGGTGGTTAAGCCATGTCACAAACCCAAGCGTTGCGCTGCACAGTACAAGGAGACCAAGGGCGCACACCTTGCAACATATGTATATGTATGTATACATACATATATATATATATATATATGTATACATATATATATATATATATGTATATATATATATGTGTGTGTGTGTGTATATGTATATATATATATATATGCATATATATACATATACATATACATATGTGTATGTGTGTGTGTGTGTTGATGCTGTGAAAAAGGGATTAGTGTACAATAAAGAAATCATGTTAGTAAACTTTCAACCATAAGCATAACATGAAAATGAATCCATTTCAAAGCATATCAAGAAAGATTAATAACAAAGCGAAGAGGAAAATAAAGAACTAAACAACTCTAATACTCCCTCCCTATGCTTGATGATGTTGGCTCTTCCTTATTCCTCTCCTCTCCAAGTCCCAAATGAGTGTAGCTCTCATCTTTTAGCACTATCCATGGATGCCATATGAAGATTCAAGATGGTTGTAAATGAAAATGTAAAAGTTTTGTTATGAGAAAGCTCCTAATTAATGTCTATGTGAATTTTACTATAATAACAATGCTCAAATTCTTTCCCCTCTCCTTTTTTTTTGCTTGGGGGAATGAGATCCTTTTATAGGAAAAAATGTTGATTGAATGGCCAAGATTGAGTGGGCTTGTGAAGGGTCAAGATTGATGGGTTTGGGATCCATGTGATGGATTTCAACCCAATCCCATGATGGCAAGTGTCAACATGAGATGGCTTGAGAGGAGAGGGAAGAATCATTAAATGCTTGAGATGACATGAGGGTTATCCTAGGAGGGTTTGGTTACACTTGAGTTAGTGGATAAAGTTTTTATCCACTGGATAATGATTTTATCCAATAGATAAACTCTTGTGCAAGAGTTAATGGAGATAACCATGGTCAAAGCAATAAATGCTTGAAGAGACTAATTAGTTAAATGAGGGTTGAGTTAGAGGGAATGTCTCTAACCATGTGGGGAAGTTGAGTTAACCATTAATGGTTATGTAAGAGCCATAAAGGCTTTGAAAGACTTTGGGGGTTAAATTGTTGAAGAATAAAAGTCTTTAATGCATTTCAAAGACTTTGAGGCATTTTTTAGAAGTGACCTTTGTTTGGGAATGTACAAATGATTAGAGAGGGGGATTAGGCTAATTAGAGGGGGTTAGAAGAGTCTAGAATGGGGTTAGAAGAGTCTAGAAGATGATTAGTGAGCAAGTGGGTGAGGATAACAGAGGATTTTAATTAAAATAAAATTCATTTATTTCAACTAAAATTGTGCAACTTGCATTTGTAGGAGAATGCAAGTGAGAAGGTTTTAGAGATTTAAATAGACATTTATTTATTTAAATGTGAGAGAGATTAATTAAACAAATATGCTTTATTCATTTAATTAATTGTTAGAGTATGGTTTAATGAATTAATTTTAAATAAATTGAATAATTTATTTAATTAATAGAAGAAGAGATTTAAGATGAATTAATTAAATATCAATTTAATTAACTCTTGATCGATGGTTAAATAATCAAATAAATACTAAATATTCATTCAATTAAGTGGACAGATTTGGGTGTCTACATTTGCCCCTCTTTGAGACAGTGTGGTCTATCACATCATTCAAAGAAAAACAAGTAAACATAGTATGTGCCCCAGTATGCATCAAGGTAGTGGTTAGGTATTCCCCCTCAAGAGATGAGATAAAATTTCATAAAATTGGGTGATCTCTCGAAAAAATATAAAGAAAATTAGGGGACAGTAGAGCGGGATGCTAGAATAGATGAGTTTAGAGGAAATTGCAAGAGAATGGAGGATTTGGGAATGAAGGAGGAGAAGGGTAAGATAGTGAGTACTCTTAGGTCATGCAGGAGATAAGGTGCAAATGTAGTGTTGTGCTTTTGATTGATGTTGTACAATTGATCAAAATTGGTTGGACAATCTAGTGCAATCGATTGAATTGCCCTGTTTGAGTCAAAGCATGACAATTGATGTCAGTTGTTCGCATGGATAAGATAAATTCTAAGTGAGTCAAATTGACCTAATGAGACTTAGACAGTTGATGTAAATGCCCGATGATGTCAAGGTATCTAGAGCAAAATACTCGTTGAGACTTAGACAATTGACGTAATTGTTTGTTTTGATTGTGTTGGACCGGTTGATCAATTGATAGTGTGCGTGTTGTAGGTTGTTTGTGGTGTTTGTTGGACATAGCGTACCTATTGAGACTAGGCAATTGATGTAAATGCTTGTTGTAGTGTAGGCGTGCGTGAGTCGATGTACCTATGTCGATAGAGAAACTTGCTTTGCTTATAAGATGACCTAGGTAACATAGGTTACGTAGCCCCTCCTTTTAGAGATGGATGGTGATGATTGTGAATTGAGTGGGTTGATGGGACACGATGTAGGGTATGTGATTTTGATGATCGAGATGGGGAGGGTGAGGTGGGGAAGTCAATTTTAGATAGAAGGTATGGAGGACCTAGAACTCATTCCTATGGAAGAGGATCAAAAAAGAGTTGTTCGTTTGACATGAATGGGGTGTGCATCATTGTATTTAGTCATGATTTTAGGGATAGTCCTTCACACGTAGATTTCTCATAGAAACCCTATTCCTTGCATATGCATGTATACAAAATATTTACAATGTATGAGTGATATGCAACGGAATGCAATATAAACAGATGAGATGAAATGGTGATCCATGGCTTATTCATAGTGCTTAATTTTCATCATAGAGCATTGTAGTATCGATCTTGGTCGAGGTATTAGAAACCAAGGTTGAGCATTTCACCTGTAAGAAAACATAATAGACAAGGAAAGTTCCCCTCCATCCTAGTTCATGTACAAATGGTCGAGGTATATGTTGTAGTCATTAAGCCATAATGATCGATGACTGTATTTTTGCATAGGATCATGTAGCTTAGTGAACTTCCCACGTAGACACCATTAGTATATGCCCTAAAACTTCATTGGAACAATCCACAGACAACAAACAAGCAAAGAAAAAGATATCAAGAACCATCCTGACTACTCTAATCACTTGTGGATACCCTAGAGTAGCATAGGAACCTGATATAAATACAAAACATTTGACCAAGTGCTTATCAGCCAAACAAAATTTTCTTGTCAAAGAAAATGTTACCATGTCTTGTTTGTGAGGAAGGATGCGTCCTTGTGAAGATGGTTGTGAGCAGATGTGTGATTTGTTGGTTGATTTTGATAGGTGGTTAGTGTTTAAGGAGTTTCAAAATGTTGATTTCACGACTGTTGCGATGTGTATGTACAAGGAATAATATACTTTGCAATGTTTTTGATTGATTTTGATGTTTTTGTCATGTTTTTGGATTTTTTGAATGTTGTGAATATTTTTGGTATTATCTTTAGGAAATTTTGTAAATGTGTTTGTTATTTTCTGAGATTTTACGAGTGTTTTTGGTATTATTTGAAGATGTTTTTAAATGAGAAACTCAATGAATCACAAGTATGGAGAATCCACTCCCATCAGTAGGTTAAGAACATTGCCCCCAGTTAAGTGTTGGTATGAAAGCGTGACATGGGACATATGAGGCAATAACCTTGATTGTAGATCAATAACAAGCCATGGTATAAATGATGGGTGAATGGATGTAATGGATGTGATCGCAACAAGTCTGAAAGACAATGGAGCCATAGCCTTTACGAATGGCGCCTGTTTACCAGGTTTCACCACTATACTTACCCAAGGTGCCACCGAAGTGGTTTTCACCATTTGGATGAATGATTTTTCTTGACTATTTTCTTGATTGTTTTTATATTTTTTTATATTTGTTCAGGACTTTTCCTGAATGTTTTTGGTATTTTCTGATATTGGATAAGCCTAATGCTCTACATAGCTTATGTAAGAAACTTTTTGAGATGCATGTTGTTGATCGAATCTACTAGTGGCTCTCCTTTTGAAGTTGCTAACTGATATGGCCCAGACCCAAAGATGACAGTGATGACATATGGACCCAGCCAATTGGATTCAAATTTTCCCCGGTGTTCTCTGTTTGGTTGATTGCAAGTATTCTCCCTAAGAACAAGATCTCCTACTTCAAATGTGCAAGGTTTGACCCTATGATTGTAGCTTCTGCTCATGCGCTGTTGATAGGCTTTTAGGTGATTGTAGGGAGCTTGTCACTTTTCATCAAGCAGTTCCAAGTCCTGAAGACATGAGACTCGGTATTCTTCATCATTTATTAGATTGCACAAGGAGACCCGTAGAGATGGTAATTCAACCTCAATAGGCAAGATGGCTTCTTCTCCATAAACCAGTGAGTAGGGGGTTGCGCCTATAGGCGTTCGAATGCTAGTTCAATATGCCCATAGTGTCAAATTCAAAAAAAAATTCCAATCACGGCTAACATGATTCACTATCTTTTTGAGGATCCTCAATATATTCTTATTGGATGCTTCTGCTTGATCATTGCCTTGTGGGTAATATGGGGTGGAAAAATGGTGTTGGATATGAAACTTCTCACAGAGTTCACAGACATCTTGATTTTTGAAAGGGAGCCCGTTATCTGTGATGATGGACAAGGGTACACCATACTGGCATATGATGTAATTGAGGATGAATGAGGTGATCTGCTTGCCGGTGACTTGGGAGAGTGGAACAGTTTTGATCCACTTGGTGAAATACTTTATGGTAGTAATGATAAATTTATGACCAGTTGGATGAAGATGGATGGGTTTTACCCACAAGGTCAAGACCCCACTAACAAAAAGGGTCATGGTGTTGTGATAGGTTGTAATTCTTGCGCTGGGGCATGTATCAGATCTTTGTGAACTTGGAACTTCTTGCTCTTTCTGACAAAGTAGTAGGAGTCCTTTTCCATGGAGGGCCAATAATATCCTGCCCGCATGATCATTTTAGCCAATGAAGAGCCACTTGAATGAGCTCTGCAAATACCTTCATGTACTTCTTCTAATGTTGTGGTCACCTCACATTTCTCTAGACAGCGAAGGAGAGTACCATCGAGACCTCGATGGTAGAGGGTTATAACAATGATGGTATATCGAGAGGATTGGCGTATGAAGGTTTTTCATTGATTGTTTGATTGGTTAGGAGGAAGGATTTGATCACATAAATAGGCATAAAATTCACCATACCATGGGGAATCAGGACCAATGAGTTGACAGACCGTCTTGGATTCTGGGATATCATAAGCGGGGATCCAAAGTTGTTCAACTAGAACTTGTAGCATGTGGAGTTTTGTAGAAGATCAAGGAGAGAGGATATTGTAGCCATTGCATCTGCATCTTTGTTCTCGTATTGAGGAATATGCTCAAAAGTGATAGTTGTGAATAGTACTTTGAAGCTATCAACCATTTTCTTGCAAGGCATGAGCTTATCATCCTTAGTTTGGTATTCATCAATGACCTATCGGATGACCAGTTTGTGAATCACCATAGACCTGTAGCTCTTTTAAGTTCCAATGCATGACCATGTGTAGTCTTGTGATCAAGGCTTCATATTCTTCTATGTTGTTGGTGCATGGGAATGTAAGCCGATATGATCTTGGACATTTGTTATCACCTTGAGGTGTGATGAAGATAATTCCAACCCTTGAACCATGTTTGGTGTATGAGCCATCAAAATATAACTTCCATTGTCATGTTGGTAGAACTATGAAAATCTCCTCATCTGGAAAATTGGAAATGAGAGGATGGTCGCCTGTGAGCGGTGCTTCAGCTAGTTGATTTGCAATAACTTGTCCTTTGATGGCTTTGTGTTCCACATAGTCTATGTCAAATTCACTGAGGAGCATAACCCACTTTTCCAAATGGTCTATTAGTGTTTCTTTACTGAGTAGATACTTGAGTGGATCTATCTTGGCAATGAGTTGTATCTTGTGTGTCAACATGTAGTGCCTTAATTTGGTGGCTGCCAAAATTACTGCTAGACAAGCTCGTTCAATAGGGGTATAATTGAGTTCATACCCTACCAATGTTCTGGAAATGTAGTATACTGCACATTCTTTGCCTTCTGCATTATGTTGTGCGAGTAAGATGCCTAAGGCCATACCTGTAGCTGATATGTATAATAATAAGGGCCTGTCTGGAGATGTTGGTGTCATTAGGTAGTCTTTTAACTGCTGGAATGCTTACTAGCAATTCTCTTCCCATTTGAAACAAACATTCTTGTGAAGCAAATATGTGAAGGGATGACATTTGTCAGCCAATTGTGCAATGAACCACGAAATTTATTGTAGCCTTCCTTGTAATGTTCTTAGTTGATTGATTTTCCTAGGAGGTGGCATCTCCATAATTGCTTTGACCTTTGCGGGATCAACCTCGATTCTTTTGTTTGAAACAATATATCCCAGGAGCTTCCTGGAGGTTACCCCAAAGACACACTTCTTTGGATTTAAGCATACATTATATTACTCTAGTCTATTGAATATTTTGTCAAGTACAATGAGGTGACCTTTTCTGGTTAATGATTTAGCTATTAAATCATCCACATAGTCTTCCATAACTGTATGAATCATATCATGGAAAATAGTAGTCATTGCCCTTTGATATGTGGCACCAACATTCTTGAGACCGAATGGAATTACATTCCAACAGTATGTACCCCATGGGCATGTAAAAGTTGTTTTGTGTTGATCCTCTAGGGCAATCTTTATCTGATTGTATCTTGAAAATCCATCCATGAGTGAGAGCATTCCATGTCCTACTGTGAGGTCCACGATCATATCAATGTTTGGAAGAGGGAAGTCATCCTTAGGATATGCTTTGTTTAGATCT
Organism: Cryptomeria japonica; assembly: GCF_030272615.1. Lineage (NCBI taxonomy): Eukaryota > Viridiplantae > Streptophyta > Pinopsida > Cupressales > Cupressaceae > Cryptomeria > Cryptomeria japonica. The sequence continues at coordinate 608,789,756 of NC_081414.1, read as the reverse complement.
CTAAAATTTGTATAGATACAAATGCCCCCAGTCAATTTTTCCACCGGTACCAGGTTGGAGTTCCATTTTGCATAGTCAATGGGTCTTATGAAACCCACATCTAGGAGTTTTTTGAGTTCAACTTTTACTAATAATGCAATCTGAGGATGCATCTTTCTAAGCTTTTGTTTTACTAGTCTAGCTCATTTTGCTACTATTAAGTGATGCATTACTAGTTCTGTATTGAGTCTTGGCATGTCTACATAGGACCACACAAAATTGATTTGTTTCTTGCGAAAGAACTCTGTGAAATCACGATCTTCTGCTAGAGTCAGTGATTCTGCTAGATGTAGTATGGGTGAATTTTTAGGTGTCCCCAGATTAACCTCCTCTATTTCTTCGATGAGAATAGATGATCTCTCATGACTAGTGCTAAAGGGGAGAATGTCACACCTTCCATCCTCAAGCGCCTTGGAGAGGTTTTCACCATTGGATACGTACTTTGTTTTTACTCTTTTTGTTTCTAAAAGTGCCATAGTGTGGTTTTCACTTGAGGATCCTATTTTGATTGTAATATTTTTGCAACTGAAAGGTGTGGCATTCTCTCCAAAGTAAGTCACGCTGTTAAGTTCAATAGCATACCCAACTTTGTGATCCCCACTTGGTACGTCATCCCGTAATTCTAGAAAGTCTGTGATCGCGTCATCATTTTGGAAGGTGTCAAGGTGTGGAAGGTCTTGCAAGTTCCATTCAATGAGTTTAGGGTAAATAATTGGTATTACTTCATCAATCAGGCTAAGTTCATAGGAGGCGTCAGTTATGGTGAATATGGAGGAACCAAGGTCATCGTTAGTACTATCCTCTTTGTAACCAGGCTCGGGAGGTGACCTATTTGAAGTGTCCTCACCAACTAGGTCCCCAAAGGCCTTAATAAATGCATCTCCTTCAAATTTCTTAACCTCAAAAGTGTCCCCATCAAATGATTGTGAAAATGAAGAATCCAACTCGTATTCATGTGAATACATCTCAAAATCACTTTGTAGAACTCTGTCACTATCTGTTATAGGGATGTTTGTTGATGTGACAGGTTTGTTGATAGCTTCTACAGTAGTTTTATCAAAAAATGTTGTTGTTATTGCTTGGGTGTCTAAGGTAGACAAGAGTCCTATCCCAGGACTAAAAGTTTGGCGGGCAATATAACTCCTTTTCTTACTTGCAGCAAATTGAGGAGTATCTTTGCAACTGGAAAATTTAGACTTGGGAGGTTGATTGGCAATAGATATTGTCCTGCTTCTTGAAGGGGTGATCTTTGAAGTGGTCTTTTTATGTTTGCCTGGAATCCTGAGTTTAGAAGAACTACTTGAACTAGGGTTGAATCCAAGTCTAGATGTATCCTGGGGTTGTAACGATGGTTGTAATGGCTCTTGTACACCTTGCTTATGGAATCCCAATGCATTATGGCCATCGTAGCCCATCTTTTGCATTAGGGTAAAACCTTTACCATACCTTTCTATTCGGATCTTGACCTGTTGTCTAGCTATATTGGAAGGGTCCTTGTAGATCCACTCCACCAAATCTTCATCAAGAGTTTCTTGTTCCTGTGATCTGTCGGGGATGAAGCCATCAAGTGTAGTAGTATGGGATGCAATAAGTGGTTTGAGCACCTGTTGTGGTTTGCCATAAGTCCTAGGTGAGAGGGGTAGTTGGCCAACATAGAAAAGCAGACTAATATTATACTCTCCTAGGCCTTCATCTTGTATTTTCATTTTTCAGCTTTTCTTGTTTGGGTGTAGGGATCGGTGGATTGGTGAGGTTTGTCGGGTGAATGTAAGATGATGAGGCAGTGGCTTCTCTATTGCTAGGAACTATGATATTAGGTTGATGTCTTATATTGTTGCAAAAAGAAAATGGGTTGGCATCATCAAAGATATTCATCTCTACTTTGTTATATGGAAATTTGATGCACTGACGGTAAGTAGAGGGTACTGCTTGCATGGCACAAATCCATGGTCTACCTAATAGGAAATTATATGGAAGAGGGAGATCTAGGACTTGACAAACCACATTCTTCACCATGGGTCCTACCCTGACTGGTAGAGTGACACACCCTTTAGACGAGCGTTCAACATCATCATAGGCCTTGATGGTAATCCTCTTTCTGGCATCTACTACATCTTCTGCATACCCCAAGGCAGTGATCAACTGTAATGTGCAAATTTTAAGGCCAACTCCATTGTCAATCAAGACTCGCTTGATTTTGTGTTTATGTATGAATCCCTTAATATGGAGAGGGGCATTATGTGACTGTTGAAAGGATGCATCATCATTCTCCACAAAAGTGAGACATGGTGATGATTTGAGACTCCCAACCATGGCTTGAAATTGATCTGTATTGAGGTCGGGTGGAATTGACGCTTCTTGGAGAGCTTGATCGAAGATGGTTTTATATGAGAGGGATATACACAAAAGCTCTAGTATGGAGATAAGTGATGGCATCTTATCTAATTGGTCCATAAGGTTATAACGTTTGGTCACATATGTCGCTTTTGATGGTGCACCTAGTAAGACAAGCTTTCTACAGAGGGTAACAACATTGCATGCAGGATCATTGCCTTGGATGGTAAGGGTAGCAACTTGTTTCTTGGCATCATAAAGGTTATTGACAGTATAGGTATAGGTTGCGTGTGTATAATCTGTCATGTTATCTTGATTCTTACCTTTATGGGAGGGACCTCCTTTCTCATATGATGGGAGTGGATTTTTGAACATAATATGATGAGTATTATAATTTTTGACCATCCACTTATATGTCACCTTGATGAATGAGGTCTTGAACGATATCCTTTAATCAATGATAGTTGTTTGTTTTGTGTCCTCTTCCTTTATGAAATTCACAATAACCATTATCCCTCCACTAGGAAGGTTTTACTTGTGGTTCATAGTGTGATGTTTTAGGTAATGTGATAAGATCAAAAGAGATGAGCTGGCGTAAAATATTTTGCAAAGATTCCCCCAAGGGTGTGTAGGTGTGATTGGATTTGTAAGGCGAATATCTATTTTTAGGTTCCTCTTGCTGTGTGTTTGAAGGTTGATTTCTTGGATTGGTTTGAGGATTACCTTGATTGGCAATGGGGTTGTTGCGATTATCTGTGTAGACACTTAAAAATAATTATTTTAATTATTTTTAATTCCTCACAATTAATTAATTAATTATGTTAATTAAAATTATTCTCAATATTAATTAAATATAATTAATATTGTCACTATAGCATATGATTTATTTAATAAATCAATCCCTTTCTTTATTCTTCTAAAAAACCAAATTCTCACAAATCTTCCTCTTAGCTAATTAATTTCAATTAATTAGTTAACCTACATGATTCCTACAAATCATCTTCTTAATTCATCATTAACCTAATAAATTCTTCTAGAAACTCCCTAAACTCACTTAACATTATTCTTCTAATTTTTTATTCCCTCCACTCATTCTCTCTCCTATTCAAATTCTCCTACAAATATAAATCCCACCTAACATTTCCTCTAATCCCCCTCCTAATGAGTCGTTAATGGCTAATCATCATGATTAGCCACAAAGTCAACTCTTTGTCCTTTCATCTAGCCACTAGTTTTAAATGCTCTTTTTCTAGATGAATATAAGATTTTCAAAATCTCACATTCCTCTAGGCATTTCCCTCTCCCAAAGAATTTTTAATTCCTTTTTATTCTTCTAATCCCCATAATATCCGTTTTTGGAGAATTTTTAATTCCTCCAATGCATCTTGTAGAGTGTGGAGATACGAAATGCCTTTAGGGCACATTTCTTGGTCTCCACACCCACTCTTGGAGCTTGTGTGAGATCACAAGTAAATCATAGCCCCTCATCTCGAATTCATCCTAGCCATTCATTTTCCTCTCCTCTTCCTATAAAATAGGGCTCCATCCCTTCATTCAGAACATCTTGAAATCCAGTAAGCTTATGCTGCCCTTTTGAGCCCAGGAAATCATCTTGGCAACTTGATCATCTCATCCTTATCATTTGTGCACAATATTGGAGAGCCATCCACATCCAGCAATCAAAGGAGCACATCAAGTGGAGCATTATCAAGGGGCATCTTCACTTCATCAAGCTCAATCTGAAGGAGAAGGTAAAATAGCAAGGTGAAATGGTCTTTTTATGATATTTTAGCATTCTGCATGTTTATTTCGTTATGTTTTGATCAGTTTACCTTTTAAATCTGTTTTCCCCTCTTCATTTTGGCACACCCGGTGGGACTCGCGTCCCTGAGAACTAATGTTGTTGTTTTTTTTAGGTTTTTGTGAGTTGTGAGACACAGGTTCCAGAATAGCGCGATTGCAGAATATATATATATCTTTTTCGCAGGTTCCAGAATCATGGCTCTGCATTTCTGCGCGACAACTCCTTATTCTGTTATGTTTCTGTTTTTTTTTTTATGTTTCTATTTCTGTTGCAGCACAATAGCTCTATTATCTGATTTGTTATTTGATTTGTTGTCTGTTTTGTTTTAGTATAATCTATGTGAAAGTAGGAGAGTATGCTCTTGTCTATATAGACAATTAGAAATCCAGACCTTTCACTTTTCTATTCTGTTTAGCACGACTGTATGCTTTGACCGTAGGAAAGTATGAAAATAGGAGAGTATGCTCTTGTCTATCTAGACAATCAGAAATCTGGACCTTTGACACTTTTCTATCTATGTAGTGCTACTATCTGCTCTGTTAATCTGTCTGAAAATTTTAGGCGCTAATTGTAGTCTGCATTTAATTTATTTATTTCCTATTATCTGCTCTGTTTAAATGTAATCTGTCCGCCCACAGGAAAGTGTGAAAGTAGGAGAGTATGCTCTTGTCTATCTAGACAATCAGAAATCTGGACCTTTGACATTTTTATTTTATTCTGTTTAGTGCGACAATTTGCTCTGTTAAATCTAGGGTTTCTGTCTGCTTTGTTAAATCTAGGGTTTTTGTTTTGTTAAATTTAGGGTTTTTGTTCTGTTAAATTTAGGGTTTTTGTTCTGTTAAATTTAGGGTTTTTGTTCCGTTAAATCTAGGGTTAGTTTTTTTGAGTAAATTTTTTTTTCTGTTTTTTTGCCATATCTTCTTTATCTTGACTCCATTTCCCTTCAAACTTCACCAGATTCTCCACATGGCCATTTTCCACATTTTCTTCCTTTGAGGCCTTATCTCAAAAATCCACTTTTTGAAGCCCAAAATCTCATATTTCTCTATTTTTAGGGTTTGCCATAACTTCTTCCCTTTTCATCCAATAACCTCCAAATTTATCCCATATTATCCATCTTCAACTTTTGCTTCTTTGTCCCCGTTGGACAAATTTTCCCATTCCTTCATCTCTCCTCCAAAATCCCCATTTTTCGCTTGCCTATCCCTTAGAAAGTGGTAAAAACTTAGTCAAACCCCATTTATCCATCAAAGCTTTCTTCAAATCCACATTTGTCATTAGTAAAAAAAAATTTATTCATGTTTTTCTATTCATTCCCAAAAAATAAAAATAAATTAATATTTTTGTCATTTTGTTGATTTTTGCAGGACTCTTGTTGAAGACTATTTTTCCAAACTACTAATCAAGTTGTTTTGCAGGACGCTTTTTGAAGACTCCATTTTTCAAACTACTAATCAAGTGGTTTTGCAGGTTGCCTAGCTGATTCAACCAAATATTGTGCATTTATTTAAATTAGGCACCTAGATATTAATTAAAATGGAATGAACCATTGTCTTATGTGTCTTTAAGAAAAGCGTAAAGGTAGGAAAGTATGCTCTCGTCTTACTAGATGATCAGAAATCCAGACCCTCCAACCTTTTCTTGTTTGATTGTGTGTTTACCTCTAGCGGGCTTGCCCTCCCAACTTGCTCTTTTAGAAGGTAAGAGGGGAAAGACCCAAGTGAGTACACCCGGACCTGGGGTTCCCAACTCACTATAATAAATAGGCCATTGACTACGAAAGGGTTAATGGTTGGGGCTATATGAGAGTTCATTCTCACATTGGGTGCTTAGTAGGATCCTAGAGATCTCAATCATGCTTGCGTGAATACTAAGTTCTTGGTGCTTCATTGGGCTATAGGCCTCAATTACGCTTGCGCAACTTCGAAGGGTAGCTCCTAACGGGAAGACTTACTAAACACCTTGTTCATAGTGGCCAAAAACCTTCTAGTCATTGGTGCAGAGGTTGGACCTCTGAAGCGGCCCATATTCTTACGGCCCTTAGTAGAGACACAAAGTTCGCCATGAGGAGTTTTCATGGGAATTGATGCTTGGTTGCCCCAAGAAGTGAGTGTCGTGGAGGGGAGCTAGTGGGGTCAAGCATCTAAGTGTCTGCTCTGGGTAAGCATAGATGGGAAACCAATTGGGATTCAATGACTATTGTCCTTGCCACCCTTAAGAATGTTGTATATGAGCATGAGTGTCTTTGAGATAATATGCATTTAATCATTGTGTTTGCTTTGTTTGATACATACTTGCCAAGAGTAGACTAAAAACACATCACTATCCCCAAAAACTTTGCAAAAATATTTGTCAAGACACAAACAAATTGTCCAAGTCATTACCCACACCAAGTCCAAATTTGTGTCAAAACTCTATCCGTCCCATTTTTCATAAGCCTAAGAGAGAAGCTACGAGTTTATCCTTTATGTCAACATTCAAGTTTGTCCTTTGAAACACCTACTATCGTCCAAATCAGGGTGGTCATATCCCTTCATACAACTTGCCATTTAAATAGATCCTTCATGTTCATGCCAAAGACAACCTAGTCATCAAGTTTTCTTTTAAACCATCACTACCATACCTTCTTCATCAATCATCCTCAAATTTCTTAAGTCCTTTCATCACAAATTTCTTAAGTCCTTTCATCCTCAAATTTCTTAAGTCCTTTCATCCTCAAATTTCTTAAGTCCTTTCATCACAAATTTCTTAAGTCCTTTCATCCACAAATTTCTTAAGTCCTTTCATCCACAAATTTCTTAAGTCCTTTCATCCTCAAATTTCTTAAGTCCTTTCATCACAAATTTCTTAAGTCCTTTCATCCTCAAATTTCTTAAGTCCTTTCATCACAAATTTCTTAAGTCCTTTCATCCTCAAATTTCTTAAGTCCTTTCATCACAAGTTTCTAAAATCCTTCCATCACAAATTTTCTAAGTCATTTCATCACATTTTTCCTAAGTCTTTTCATCACAAATATCGTGTATGGTCGCAACTCGATCCCAAAAGAAAAAGATGGCTGATCAACAATATGGCATGCCAAACATTGGTGTCCTATATGAAGATCCCATGCAAGATCATACACAAAGTGGGCAACCAAGCGATCAAGGTCAAAGCCAAAATCTTGACATGGTTAACCAAGATGAACTTTGTCTAGAAGTGCAAACTTTCCTAGCAGATTCTTATAACCAAGAGATGATAGAAAATTTTATTAAACACAATCCTACTACACTTCTGGAAACTCTTCTTGAACATGGAGCTCAACTTCCACCTGAATTTAATAGATCCACTCTCGTCCAACAACCACAAGGAGACCTCGCTCCCACACAAAGTGCTACACCTACTATTCAAACTCAATCAATTGCAACCCCATCAATCATCCAAGCCCAATCAATGCCACCCGTGACACCTCCCACCACAGTATCCATCCCACCTTCTTCCTGCTTACCATCCATACCACTATCAAATTCAATCTCATCCATTCTCCAACAAACTTCTATACCAACTCCTTCTATTCAACCACATATTTCTATTCCACAAACTTCCCTTTCTCCCAAAATGTCGCAAATTTTATCCAGACCGCATTCAATCCCGTCACAACAGTTGGCAGACCGCAACCAACTATCACATGAACCCCAGTGACATCGGTCATCACATCCCACGTTCCCACCTCCTCATCATATCAATATATTGGTGGTGGTGCACCTTCTTTAGTTCATCCAATTCTTGGGGCAGATACAATTCATCAATATCAAAGTCCACAAAAAGACCTCATCAAGGAAATTCAAGACATGAAGAATAGCATCAAAAACAAGAAAAAAAAGACTAATAAAAGGAAAGCTTACTCATTCGAAGAGTTTTTTCCTTGTCCTTACGACCCATCTATATCAGTTGCACCATATCCCCCGGGATTTGAGATCCCTAAATTCACCAAGTATGAAGGCAAAGGAGACCCCCGCGACCATGTCCGAGAATTCCACATCTTATGCCAAGAAGTCTCCTATAGTGACCTTTATCTTCGTAGACTCTTTCCCAAGAGTCTCACGGGAGACGCCCTGGCATGGTTCTCATCTTTACAATGAGGTTCCATTGTCTCTTTTTCAAACTTGGCAGAAAAATTTGTGGCCCACTATGCATACAACATGGGTAATGATGTTTCTATGATGGACCTATGTAATACAAAACAAAGGCCTGGAGAAACCTTCACCAATTTCCTACAAAGATGGCGACATCTTATCAAAAAATTCCAGTGGGACATGCCAGAACAACATCAAATTGAACTATTTCAAAAGAACTTGGTGCCTGAACTTTCAAGACCTTTAATATCTCAATGTATCAAATCCTTCCAAAAATTGACCGATAAGGGCCTCGCCCTCGAACGTGTCTTGTTGGAGGAAGGAACCTTGAAATATTACCAGAAGTCATCACAAAGTTCTTCCTCTTATCATAACGACAAGCTAAAATTCTGCGCTAAAAATAAAAACGTGGTCAATGATGGTGTAACTGATGCAAAGAGGGTCCAAACCGTGGCCACTCCCCCAAAATCCACCACCAATATTCATCAATTCAACAATCAAAACAATTCAAATCAATCTCAAAAACCTCACAACAATGTCTCAATCCAAGGACGACCACCCCGATTGAATAACAGGACTCCAAGAGATTTCACTCCTCTTGCTGAGCCTATTGAAGTGGTGTTTCAAAAACTTGTCCAAGCAAGTATAGTGGTTTTCCCAATCACTCGCCCGTTTGATCCCAATCAACCTAAACCAAGATGGTATAATGAAAATGAGTATTGTGAATACCATCGTATCAAGGGACATGATACACGAAAGTGTATGAAACTGAAGATCTACATACAAGATCTCATTGATAGAGGTGAGATTGAGGTAGCAAATGCAAAACCTGGTAATAACAATGACAAACTCAAAATGTACCAGGAACCCTTCCCAAAGAATGATAAAGGAAAGGCTCATCATCTAACGCAATGGATTATGACTACGCTAATCACGTAACTAGTTTTGATTTTTTAGTAAGTCGCATTGAACCTGCAAACAATCATGTCAATGTCATAACCATCCAAGGAGTTAATCCTCCTTCTTCCCAAAGCAGACCAAATCCAGCTAGAATAGTCATTCAAGGTGCCATGCCTTCCACCTACCATTTCCAGAATGACTGTAATGCAACTACACGCCGAGGAAGAGTCACCATCCAAGGAGTTCCTCCCCCACCAAACCCCCCACCCATGTCTTCCACCCGCCGATATGACCTCCTTGATCAACTTGGGAAGACACCCGCGCAGATCTCCATTTTGGAACTTCTCAAGACTTCTCCGGTCCATAAAGAAATTTTGGAACAAGCCCTTCTCCAATCATGCATTCCTAATAACATCAACGCCACACAATTTCAAACCCTCATTGGAAACCTTGTTGCCCAGTAGCACATTGTATTTAACTCCCAAGATGCTCCCACAGATGAGGACCATAATAAACCTTTGCACATCAAAGCTCTCATCCACAAGCATAAGGTCAAATGTATCCTGATAGACGATGGATCCAGGCTTAATCTGTGTACATACAAATTAATAAAACAATTGGGACTTTCTGAGGATCTGATAGACACATCAAGAAGGATCACAATAAAGGCATATGATGGTGCGGAAAGAATTTCAAAGGGCATGATCACCTTACCTCTTCAAGTGGACCCCATTACAATTGAAACCCCTTGCCAAGTACTCGATCTTGATCTCCCCTACAACATTCTCCTCGAGAGGCTGTGGATTCATTCCTTGTAGGCCGTACTCTCCACCTATCACCAATGCATCAAATTCCCCTATAATGGAAAAGTGATCACTGTCAAAGGTGATCCCCAACCTTTTCAATATTGCAAACTATTAGAGGGGAAGCATCCATATCATTGCCCACTAAATAGACCTTCGCCAATGCCTCCATCTGACACATCAAATGTTGCCTCCACATCATCCCAACCAAATAATCAAATCAAGATCTTGGACAATGGCTATGGAGAATACAAATTGGAGGACGTCTTATTAATAGGCAACCTCCCTCTCTCTCCTAAGTCATTTGGTAAACCAAAAGAGCTAAAAAAGGACCCAAAACCAGTCATGCAATGCCAAAACACCACCTTCTAGCAATGGGGCCCACTTGATAATGAGAACCTCAAAGCAGATATCTCTTCATGGCTGTACTGGGAAGAGGACGATGATCCAACAAGAATATCCAAAGAAATGTACCCAAAAGCATTTGCCATAGTTGAAAAAATGGGTTACAAAGGACACAGTCTAGGACGAGAGGAGAAAGGAAGAAAAGAACCCATAAATCCTATCTCCTATAGATACAACAGAGGCTTGGGGTACACCCCAGTGCCTAAGATTACTATCGTCGGTGCCCCTTCTAGTCCTTGTTTGGATATCGAAAGCACTGACGAAGAGGACTTCCACAAAATGCCTTATGAATACGAGAAAAATACCTTCTTCGACGCTTACATCAATACCATCACCCCCGTAACCCCTCCCACTTCACATGAGCTACATCTTGTCCATCCTGAACTCATTGACTAGGGCCAACGAGACAAACCCAATTTAGATATCTGTGTCGATGATAATGCTCTCATTTCTCTCCTAACAATGCAAAATATGGAAGACTGTAATAGAATTGAGGGTATTCAACTACACGAAAAGGGATACTTTGGTAGTCAAGTCAATGCCCTTATCCACAAAAAAGATAATAAAAGAAAAAGATATGATTTCCTAGGTGAAAACCTCCCTGAGGCACCTTTGGATGAACAAGAAATAAAAACAAAGGGCGTATCTGAAAGTGAAAACCTGGAAAAGGCACTTGACGATGAGGGATTTGACCTCCCTACCATTGGTTACCTTCCACAGGACAAATCAAATTTGTTGATAGAAGAAACAGACAACATCAACATGGGCACCGAAGTCATTCCGAAAAATGTGCTCATTGTCAAATCCCTCACCAAAATCGAGAAACAAGACTTCATCAACTTCCTTGCAGAGGTTAAAATCAATTTTGCATGGTCCTATTCTGATATGCCAGGGTTGGATTCTGCCTTGGTGGTTCACAATCTCGCCGTCCACCCAGATGCAAAACCTGTAAAACAAAAACTCCGCAAAATGCACCTGCTTATTGCTCTCTTGGTCAAGGCAGAACTTCAAAAGTTGTTAGACGCAGAATTTATCAAACTCATAGACTATGTTGAATGGGTCTCCAACATTGTGCCTGTCGGCAAACCTGCTGGGGGCATCCGCATTTGCACAGATTTCCGAGATCTAAATATAGCTTGTCCTAAAGACAATTTCCCGCTCCCAAACATAGATATGATTGTGGATCTTATAGCAGGACATGAAATGCTATCGCTAATGGATGGGTTTTCTAGATAAAACCAAATTAGGATAGCAGATGAGGATCAGCCTAAAATTGCCTTCACAACACTATGGGGTACTTTCTATTACTGGGTCATGCCTTTTGGCCTTAAAAATGCTGGAGCTACATATCAACGGGCAATGACAACAATTTTTCATGACCTCTTGCACAAAATTATGGAGGACTATGTGGATGATCTGCTAGGCAAATCTAAGACAAGACAAGAGCACATCCCTATTCTAAAACAAATCTTCGAAAGATTGGAAAAATACAAGCTGCGCCTAAATCCCAAAAAGTGTGTGTTTGGTGTCACATTGGGAAAACTACTAGGATTCATTGTTTCCCGTAGAGGCATCGAGGTTGATCCCGCAAAAGTAAAAGCTATTATGGAAATGCCTCCGCCAAAAACTCTTAGACAACTACACAGTCTCCAGGGAAAACTCCAGTCTGTCAGGCGTTTCATTTCACAGCTAGCCAACAAGTGCCATCCATTTGCACACCTATTACATAAAGACACAAATTTCAATGGGATTGCCTCTGTCAAAAGGCCTTTGAAAAATTAAAAGAATATCTAGCATCACCTCCAGTTTTGATGCCACCTACCCCTAGAAAACCCTTCATTTTCTACATATGTGCTACTACAGTAGCATTGGGGGCATTATTGGCGCAAATAGATGATCAAGGGAAGGAACACGCCATTTACTACATCAGTTGGATGTTGGTAGGATATGAACTCAACTACACCCCCATTGAAAGAGCATGTTTGGCATTAGTATTCAACACACAGAAACTATGACACTATATGCTAAACAACAAGACAAAATTAATTGCTAAAATTGATCCACTTAAATATCTCCTGTCAAAAGCTGCTCTCACTGGCAGAATGGCTAAATGGGTCATGCTTCTAAGTGAGTTTGACATCGAATATGTGGACAAAAAGGCAATCAAGGGACAAGTTATTGCAGATCAGTTGGCTGAAGCTCCACTTCCAGGCGACCATCCTCTTCTCACAGAATTACCAGATGAGTTCATTATGACTGTTGCCACATCCTCCACATGGAAATTGTATTTTGATGGCTCCTACACTCAAAATGGATTGGGGGCAGGAATATTATTGGTCACACCTCAAGGAGATGGCATCCCCAAATCATACAAGATAGCCTTTGCATGTACTAATAACATAGCAGAATATGAGGCCCTCATCACAGGTTTACGCTTGGCTATCCACTGGAAAATAAAGGAATTACAAGTCTATGGCAATTCCCAGCTCGTCATAAAACAAGTCAATGATGAATACCAGACAAAAGATGATAAACTCCTTCCCTACCGTACCATGGTTGAAGATCTTAAGCAACATTTCACGGCAATCAAGTTTGATCAAATCCCATGAACAAACAACAGGGCTGTAGATGCAATGGCCACCATTGGCTCCCTCCTTCAAATGCCAGCACACAGTCAGAAGTGCGAGTTCTTGGTCAAGCAATTGTTTATACCAGCATACGACCTACCAGAATCTAAAATGGTGTGTGTTCTCGTTAGTCTAGAGTCCCCTTGGTACCAAGAAACCTTCGCTTTCCTCAAAGACAACACCATTCCCCCACACCTCACCAAAACCCAACAGCAAACCTTCATCCGCCGATGTGCCCGTTACACCATCCTTGCAGACACCTTGTTCAGAAGGCATTTTGATGGTCGCCTCCTAAGGTGTTTAGATAAACAAGAAGCAGAATGGGCATTACGCGAAGTACATGAGGGTATCTATGGGGCACACTCAAGTGGACTCACATTGGCTAAAATGGAAGAAGATGCATACAACTATGTGAAGAAATGCATCCCTTGCCAGCAGCATGGTGACAAGATTCATGCACCATCACAAGAATTGCAACCATTCATTACACCATGGCCCTTCTTGCAGTGGGGGCTCGATCTCATGGGGAAAATCCACCCTTCATCCTCCAACAGACATAAATTCATTATCACCGCCACCGAATACTTCACCAAGTGGGTAAAGGCTATCCCTCTTACTTTCACCACCGGCAAGCAAATATCCAGATTCATCCTAAACTACCTAATCTACCGATATGGCATCCCAAAAGTTATCATCATAGATAATGGTAAACAATTTAAAAACCAGGATGTCAAAGAACTCTGCCAAAAATTCAACATCCAACACCGCTTCTCCACTCCATATTATCCCCAAGGCAATGGCCAAGTTGAGGCTTCTAACAAAACCCTAATAAAAATCCTTAAAAAGACAGTCAATGAAGCGGGCCGTGATTGGCACCTCCAAATCCATCCTGCATTGTGGGCCTACTGCACCTCCATCTGCACGCCCACAGGTGGCACTCCTTATTCCCTAGTATTTGGTTCCGAAGCTGTCCTTCCCCTTGAGATTGAGATCCCCTCTCTAAGGGTATCGCTGCAAAAAATCCTACCAGAGGAAGAATACAAAATTGCCCGCTTACAAGAGCTAGAATTGTTAGATGAAAGGCGCCTCAAGGCCTTGAATCATCTTTGAGTATATCAAAACCATCTGCGCATGAGTTATCATAAAAAAGTCAGAACCTGAGAATTCGAAGTTGGTGATCTTGTCTTCATGGAGAATCAGAAAAATCTACAAGAAAGAGAAAAGAAAGGCAAGTTCGAGCCTAATTGGCTTGGACCATATGTAATCACAGCGAAATATGGATCGGGAGCTTATCAGTTGGCTACTCTTGAAAGCGATCCTTTGGATGATCCAATGAATATCATGCACCTCAAAAAGTTTTATGCTTAGTCCTCAGAAAGTCTTAAATTGTCAAAAAAATAAAAAAATGAGAAAAAAAGATCCTGAAAAAATCGTCACTTTGGTGCAAACCTGGCAAACAGGCACCTTATGATACAAAAAAATTAAGAAAAAAAAAAAATCAGAAAAAGAAAGAAAAACAATTCGTGGCACTATGGGCAAGTATCTTGGTGAAAACCTCTGTGCAGGAGCCAAGGTAAATAACCGGATCCACTATCTATCATGTCGATACTAAAAATCATCTGCCATCCAACCCACCCATGCACAACATTCCTTCTTTTCCGCCTCCCAATAAAACATGCATATGATGATGAGTCTTCACCTAAGTCATGAACAAAAAATGTCCCAGTGAAACTGAGCTTTTATGCCTCTATATAAGCTTCAAGAAGTCTTGAGAAACAATCCCAAGTCCATCCTAGTTCTACTCTTGGCAAGAGGTATCATTTGGTCTCAAGGAAGAGACTTGTTAGATTTTGTTAGATCTTTTCATATAGGCTTGCATCTTTTTCCCTACGACTGCCTGGGTTCTTCCATATCCAGGTATGTTATGATAGGTGCATACTGGGGCATATTTCATAGTATGACATGTTTTGGATCCTTCTTGTATAAACTGGCGACCTGGTACTAGTGTTTATCAACACTTACCTTCTTGTGTACAAGAGGTATTGGTGTGTTTGAGCGTTTCCTTGCACGAACCCACAAATTTGTATTAGTGTTTCTTAACACTTGCATTGTTGTGTGCGAGAAATTCCCATTAGTCTGTAGAGTCAGTCCATGCCCCGGATTTCTCATGGCATCCTGATTTCTATAATCAGTGGTGCAAGTCACTCAGGGCAACATCAAACTAGGTTGGCTCTCCACATTTATTGTGCACAAAATCTCACCATCATTCCATCAAATCCTAAACTCAATAATCCCATGGAGTTCTCAATTGCCCCCATTTTTCTCCGCGGTCTCGCATCTCTTATTCTTCTTTCCAAATACCTCACGACTACTTCATATATCTTCCTCATTTATCCCTTCCAGCCTAATTTTTCTTCCTCTATTTTTCTTTTTTTTCCTCACATAATCAATTTTGATTCTGATTCATGTCTTATATAGGATGTATCCCTCCTGAAACCAGACGTTGTGATTGATCATGTCTTATACAGGATGAATCCTTCTTGAAACCATATGCTCTTATCATGTCTTATACAGGATGAATCCTTCTTGAAACCAGACGTTGTGATCGATCATGTCTTATACAGGATGTATCCTTCCTGAAACCAGACGTTGTGATCTGATCATGTCTTATACAAGATGAATCCTTCCTGAAACCAGATGTTGTGATCTGATCATGTCTTATATAGGATGAATCCTTCCTGAAACAAGACGATCTGATCATGTCTTATACAGGATGAATCCTTCCTGAAACCAGATGCTCTGATCATGTCTTATACAAGATGAATCCTTCTTGAAACTAGACGTTCGTTGTGATCGATCATGTCTTATACAAGATGAATCCTTCCTGAAACCAGACGTTGTGATCAATCATGTCTTATATAGGATGAATCCTTCCTGAAACCAGACACTCTTATCATGTCTTATACAGGATGAATCCTTTCTGAAACCAGATGTTGTGATCAATCATGTCTTATACAGGATGAATCTTTCCCAAAACCAGACACTTTGATCATCTTTGTCTTATACAGGATGAATTCTTCTTGAAACCAGACTGAATCTAGATCTTATCAATCGAATCAAATCAAATCTATCGGGATATCAATTTCGCAAAACTCCAAAGATCAAATACCTCAATTGATCTCCCAAGGGGGCATCACCATACCGTAATCTATAAATCAAGAGTCGGGGCATCCTATCAAACCAATATCAGCATCAAAACAAGATTATTCTTTGAATCAATGTGTCATCACACCTCGCTTCAAAGAGGGGCAAAATGTAGACACTTAAAAATAATTATTTTAATTATTTTTAATTCCTCACATAATTAATTAATTAATTATGTTAATTAAAATTATTCTCAATATTAATTAAATATAATTAATATTGTCACTATAGCATATGATTTATTTAATAAATCAATCCCTTTCTTTATTCTTCTAAAAAATCAAATTCTCACAAATCTTCCTCATAGCTAATTAATTTCAATTAATTAGTTAACCTACATGATTCCTACAAATCATCTTCTTAATTCATCATTAACCTAATAAATTCTTCTAGAAACTCCCTAAACTCACTTAACATTATTCTTCTAATTTTTTATTCCCTCCACTCATTCTCTCTCCTAGTCAAATTCTCCTACAAATATAAATCCCACCTAACATTTCCTCTAATCCCCCTCCTAATGAGTCGTTAATGGCTAATCATCATGATTAGCCACAAAGTCAACTCTTTGTCCTTTCATCCAACCACTAGCTTTAAATGCTCTTTTTCTAGATGAATATAAGATTTTCAAAATCTCACATTCCTCTAGGCATTTCCCTCTCCCAAGGAATTTTTAATTCCTTTTTATTCTTCTAATCCCCATAATATCTCTTTTTGGAGAATTTTTAATTCCTCCAATGCATCTTGTAGAGTGTGGAGATACGAAATGCCTTTAGGGCATATTTCTTGGTCTCCACACCCGCTCTTGGAGCTTGTGTGAGCTCACAAGTAAATCGTAGCCCCTCATCTCGAATTCATCCTAGTCATTCGTTTTCCTCTCTTCTTCCTATAAAATAGGGCTCCATCCCTTCATTCAGAACATCTTGAAATCCAGTAAGCTTATGCTGCCCTTTTGAGCCCAGGAAATCATCTTGGCAACTTGATCATCTCATCCTTATCATTTGTGCACAATATTGGAGAGCCATCCACATCCAGCAATCAAAGGAGCACATCAAGTGGAGCATTATCAAGGGGCGCCTTCACTTCATCAAGCTCAATCCAAAGGAGAAGGTAAAATAGCAAGGTGAAATGGTCTTTTTATGATATTTTAGCATTCTGCATGTTTATTTCGTTATGTTTTGATCAGTTTACCTTTCAAATCTATTTTCCCCTCTTTAATCTGCAACCCCTATAATTTTGACTATGAGATGAGCGATTTTGACAGTTCATGTGTCTACAACACCATCGTTAACAATGTTTTTGTTTTTAGCCCAAAAATTCGGTTTGTCACTGTTGTAGGCTAGTCTTGGACCCTCCTTGTTGTCATTGTATATTTTGACAAGTCCCTTTTTGATAAGGGCTTTCTCTATTTTAAGTCCTTGAGATATGATGTCTTTGAAAGTGTCAGCACCTTTTATGTCTAAGTAAAACTCCATTTCCTTATTTAAGTTTGAAATAAAAATTTCAACTAATTGCTCTTCGGGAATGGGAAAGGAACGTCTACTAGAAAGTTGTCTCCATCATTGTAAGAATGTTGAGAATAACTCACCATTATTTTGTTTGGTATTACATAGATCAACCATGGAGATATCTCATTCTATGTTATGCACATGATGGATGATAAATTTTTGTACGAGGTCCTCAAAGGTTCTGATCCCACCGGGTAGGCGTGAGAACCATTGCATAGCTGAGCCTCCCAGACTTTGGGGAAAGAGGCACATTAAATATGTGTTTTCGTATGCAACCTCTAAGCAGGCAGAGAAAAATTCTCACACATGATCTTTAGGGTCTCCCTTTCCTTTATATTTATCAAACTTTGGAGTTTTGAAGGTGCGTGGGAAAGGAGGCATGTATATGTTTCTATCAAACGGATATGGGAAGATTATCTAGTTAGCATTTTCACAGAGGGAGATTGTTAGCATCTCAGTAAGGTTGTTGGAGATTGTTGATATAATTGAGAAAGGATGATTACTATCTTAATAATATTATTTTGTCATAGATGTCAAGCAATTGATTTTCTGATTCAGTATGATGTTGCCATATCTTAACGAGTATGTTTTGATAAGTATAAAGATGTCAGTAAGAGAAACAGAATGAATGTGAAAATAAAATGGGAATAATAAGTTATTCAATGGGCAACTATTACCGAGTTAGACAGTGATGAGATTATGTTGTTTTGATTATTTTGATATCCTATATATGAGTATTCAAATACTAAACAAGAAGGAGAAAAGATTTCAAGCTATAGAATTAGTTAAGGCTTGATACTATTCTATGTTACTGAGCAAGATGCTAGTTGGTAAACCCTAAGGTTATCACTATCAGTTAAAGAAGGCAGAATATATACCGAGTGAAGTTCGGTATTTACCAAGTAACAACCGAGTAATAACAGAATGCATTGGATGGATAAATATATTATTAAATGTAGAATACCAATGAGATGGAGTTGATCAAATGATTGGTATGTCATGCAAGAAGTTTGTTGAGAATCTACGACATCGAAAATACAAGAGATAGATCTATAGTGCAGATTGAAAGGTCATAACCTAGCACAAGTTCCAAGGTGAGGTAAAACATTTTCAGATCGAAGGATACAATGAACCTAGTCACGTGTGAAGATCTGATGGCTAAGATTGATCATGGGAAATATGATCAAGGAGATTAAGCGGTTAGGTATTGTTCATAAATAAGAAACTATTGATGAACAATATACGTGGGCAAAATAGAAAAACAATGACACTACAGTAGTGATCACCGAGCATAGAAGATTGAAGATCTGATTGAAGAATAGATTGAGAAGCCCACCAAAAAGCAAGATAAGTCTTATGACAAGATTGTTTTGAGCACATAGAATCTGCTTTAGCATTTCAGATGTGAAGTTGCAGATATATTTTATTACTGTTATTTATTTTGTAAGTGACAAGAAATCTCTTAACCGAGTGGACTTAACAGTCTTATTTGTAAACCCTCTAGCATGGTAACATTCTAAATGAGTATTTGAAATCCTTTGACAAGGTCACTTCTAACAAAGTGCAAGACTCTAACAAGTCTGAGGGAAATCCCTTAGCCGGGTCACATCTAGCAATGTGTTTTTGTAAGCTATAATTGGCTTTTAACCAAGCATACTCTAGAAGGGTATATTTCTTAGTGGGTTTGAAATCCCACAATGGTTTTTCCCTATTTGGGTTTCCACGTTAAATCTGGTGTTAAATGTGTTATGATGTTTTAAGTGTATCTGTTTATGAGTATTGAATGATTTACAGTCATAGTTGCATATCAGTAAAGGCTACCGAGGTTGAATCTGGTGAATATATTGTATTGTGAGTTTTTATGATTCACCCCCCCCCCTCTCATCTTAACTAACATATCTTTGAGAGCATATTGCTTGTGTGTCTTTCCTAAATGCACTTGTTGGGCGAGATCTTGTATCTGTTGTCTTAACATATCCATTTCTGTAAGAGGAGGGGGAATGTTGTCGTGTTGGTAGTTATCATCATAGTTATGTGTATTCCTTGCCTCTCTTTCACCATGATTTGGTTCTTGTCGATGGCTATGTTGAGCTTGTTCTGGTATATATTTAAGTTTCAATATGTCAAAGTTAGTGGGAAGTTTTGCCCCTTCTTGAGCAAGTTTCAGAAAATGGGCATCAACACTTCCTTTGAGAATTTCTTCAAAAATTCTGTTAAATATGGGATTGCTAAGTGTGTCTTCTATTTGTGCTTGTGTAGGGGTCTCTGGGTCTCCTCTTCTAGCAAAGCGGTTAACGGTCACTTCTTCTTCTTCCCATATTTCATTTTGATTTTGTTGACGACTCTGAGACCTAGTTTGAGCCATGTTTGAAGTACGTTTTTGTGGGTGAAAAGTGTGTGGTTGAGAATGGGATGAATGGAAAAGTGTATGTGTGATCCCTTCTTATAGTTCCAAGATTTTTATGATGATGATGATGAGTTGAAGTTTGTGTGGATGTTTCATCTCCTACACTAAAAGTTGGGTAATAAGAAAGTCCTCTTTAGAATTGCTTGTTTTGATGTTTTTGATGATCGTGAGATGAGGTGTTGCAAGGTTTGTATTGTGACAAATGTAAGCTACCTAGAAATGAGAGGATGCACTCATGGGCTAGTTTTAACCTATCTAGATGTTTAGTAATGTCTCTTTTAGGATGTTTGATCCTAGATGTAGAGACACCCTAGAAAGTAGTTTTGTTGGTATGATAAGCAATATCTGAAAGGACTAAGGACAAGACCTCTTTGTGTTGAGTGTTGAGTGAATTTGTGATGTGTTTTGGGATGAGTATGAACTTTGGTATTTCTGCTAAGGGACTATGAATTTGTTTGGAAATGATTTTGAAGTGAGAAAGATGGAAGAAAATATATGAGGATTATGTGAATTTAGGAATCTCTAGTAAGTGATTGTGGGTTGTGGAATGTATGATGAAGGAATGCGTTGACTGTGATTGTGATGATATGATAGAGCCTTTCTTTGAAAGAAAGCTTGTGATGCTAGTGGTTCTAATTCAAAGTCGTCGGTAAAATCACGACTATAATCGTGATATCGATGGATGAAAGTGCGATGTTTCAACAACAACTTACGGTTTTTGTATAAGAAACTAATCCTTTTTGGGTTTTCTTTTCACTTCTTTTTGGTTTTTCTATAAATTGACTTTTTGACATATTTGAGATATTTCCAAACACGAAGAATGGGTAGATTTTTGCAAAAATGTGTGAAGTTGTTTTGTTGAGATTGTTGTTGGGGTGGAACTTGTTTCAATTGTTTGAATCTTTTTGACAAGAAAATATGTCAAGCACACAAGCACATATTCTTACATTTTTCAATAAAGGCACAACAGGTATGGGTCTAAATCAACCCAATCATGAACTTTTTGACCCTCATAAATGTATGTATGTTCCTAGGCCTAAAGTCGGCCCAAATTTTTACTAGGTATGAAACAAGACGAAGACAACTCAAACACTTTTTATCCATAAGGTAATGGATAGTTGCGATTATTTTAGCCCACAACTTGATATTTCTTTGACTTTAGTACTACATACCTTATGTATCCCACCGTGGTAGGTAAGGATGTGATATACTAAGTCTTGCACAAGCATAACATATGGGTGATCCCTATGATGGGGGAGTCACCACTTTCATCAAGCTACAAGTAGCCTTTCAAAAAGCCATGTTTCTACTCAAGGAAATATGTATGGTGAGTATCTTGGGAGCAAAACCATCTATGCTATTGTAGTGAACTTTTCATAAATATCTTCAATCAATAAAATGGGTGGGCTTCTAAAATAAGAGGTGTCTAGTAATGTTTGATGTCTTTGGACCTAAGTTCATTATGCAGTGACTCACTTAAGAGCCTTGTAACTCATGGTGGGGCCCATATGTCCTTTCGACAAGTTATACTATAGGAACAACTACACCCAAGGCTACAACTTTCGCTCTCACCTAATTTCTATAGAGGCTCAAAGGATTTACCACCCAAGGTCGTCCCAAGAGTGATGTGTCTCTTGGCAAACCTCTCTTAAAAATAGAAAATTTAGAGTGTTACTAACACTTTTCTCTTGCACCTAGGACCACGAGAGCCAAGGGAGAGGATAGTGTGTGTTAGAACTGGGACCACTCTACAGATTTGCACAAGCGTGCCAAACACAAAAGACACTTGTTCTTTTTAACCTTTTTGTTGCAATGTGATCTATTTGCTATTTGGAGATGTTGCTCCAATAGATATGGTGTTCTTTTTAGCCAGGATAAAAATTGTTTTGGACACTTGACAAACTTTTGAAAAAAGAAAATAAACCTGGTAAACAAAATAGAATCGTGTAGCCTTTATAGAAAAAAATGTAGATGTGAGGTTCTTTTTATGCACCAAACCGAAAATGAAGTGGATTTTAAGTGCACCAAAAGAATGAAGTTCTTTTTTAATCCCTTTGCCTGAAAACAAGAAAGATTAAGTTTGTTTTAAGCACCAAAGTGAAAGTGAGATTTATTTTAGTTGCACCAAAAGATCATGAGGTTCATTTTAATCCTTTTGTTTTAAAAACAATGAAAGATTAATTTTGTTTTAAGCACCAAAGTAAAAGTGAAGTTTATTTTAGTTGCACCAAAAAGACTATGAGGTTCATTTTAATCCTTTTGTTAAAAAAAACATGAAAGATTAATTTTAAACTCAAAGACTAAAAAGTGTTTCTAACTTCACTCCTCCAAAACCTGTAACAAATTGTTAGACCTGCAAAAAAAATCACTCAAAAGGTTAGACAGGCCTAAAATTTTCATTTTTCTTACAATTATTAGCTCTTTGCCTGATACAAAAGCGCTAATCTGCTAGAAGACAAAAGTGCTAACAAAATTTAAAAGTGCTATAACTAACAACAAAAGTGCCAAAATAAAATAAAAGCGCTAATATACTCAAAAGTGCTTATATTAAACACTGAAAGCGCTATAACTCAGAGAAATTAGAGGCGTTAATTCGGGACAAAAGTGTTACTGCGCGCGACGAAAGCGCTAAAATGTTATCCTGTGCATGAAAATCCTGCAATTTCTTTTTTTTTAAGTTTAAAAACAAATGATCAGAAGGTTGCGTGTTTGATTCGCGTCGGGTTCACCAAATGATGTTGTGAAAAAGGGATTAGTAGACAATAAAGAAATCATGTTAGTAAACTTTCAACCATAAGCATAACATGAAAATGAATCCTTTTCAAAGCATATCAAGAAAGATTAATAACAAAAAGAAAAGAAAAATAAAGAGCTAAACAACTCTAATACTCCCTCCCTATGCTTGATGATGTTGGCTCTTCCTTGTTCCTCTCCTCTCCAAGTCCCAAATGAGTGTAGCTCTCAACTTTTAGCACTACCCATGGATGTCATATGAAGATTCAAGATGGTTGCAAATGAAAACAAATGCTTACGCAAATGTAAAAGATTTGTTATGAGAAGGATCCTAATTAATGTCTGTGTGAATTTTACTATAATAACAATGCTCAAATGCTTTCCCCTCTCCTTTTTTTTTGCTTGGGGGAATGAGGTCCTTTTATAGGAAGATTTTTTGATTGAATGGCCAAGATTGAGTGGGCTTGTTCAGGGTCAAGATTGATGGGTTTGGGATCCATGTGATGGCTTTCAACCCAATCCCATGATGACAAGTGTCAACATGAGATGGCTTGAGAGGAGAGGGAAGAAGCATTAAATATTTGAGATGACACGAGGGTTACCCTAGGAGGGTTTGGTTAGGCTTGAGTTAATGGATAAAGCTTTTATCCAATGGATAAACTCTTGTGCAAGAGTTAATGGAGATAACCATGGTCAAAGCAATAAATGCTTGAAGAGACTCATGAGTTAAATGAGGGTTGAGTTAGAGGGAAAATCTCTAACCATGTGGGGAAGTTGAATTAACCATTAATGGTTATGTAATAGCCATAAAGGCTTTGAAAGACTTTGGGGTTTAACTTATTGAAGAATAAAAGCCTTTAATGCATTTCAAAGACTTTGAGGCATTTTTGAGAAGTGGCCTTTGTTTGGGAATGTACAAATGATTAGAGAAGGGGATTAGGCTAATTAGAAAGGGTTAGAAGAGTCTAGAAGATGATAAGTGAGCAAGTGGGTGAGGATAAAAGAGGATTTTAATTAAAATAAAATTCATTTATTTCAACTAAAATTGTGCAACTTGCATTTGTAGGAGAATGCAAGTGGGAGGGTTTCAGAGATTTAAATAGATATTTATTTATTTAAATGTGAGAGAGATTAATTAAACAAATATGCTTTATTCATTTAATTAATTGTTAGAGTATGGTTTAATGAATTAATTTTAAATAAATTGAATAATTTATTTAATTAATAGAAGAAGAGGTTTAAGATGACTTAATTAGATATCAATTTAATTAACTGTTGATCGATGATTAAATAATCAAATAAATACTAAATATTCATTCAATTAAGTGGACAGATTTGGGTGTCTATATATATGTGTGTGTGTGTGTGTACACGTATATACACATATATACATGTACATATACATACATATCAACATAATGATTTTATTTTTCATAAATAAACACGCATATGTAAGATAGTAGTGTAAATGCAAGTAATGAATTTCTTTTTCTAATTATGATAAAATATTATCATATGAACAAGAATTCTTAATTTATAATGTTTTTTTTATATGACACTAACATCCCAATATAATATGTCATTATTTGTAAAGGAGTTCATTGTCAATCATTCTAATTCAACCTAAAAGAAATGTTTAAAATAGCGAGTGAAATTTAGGGTTATGACACTGTATTGAGTTAGTAAACTCCTAAAGGTGTCCTTAGGCACCATCTTGACACATTCAACTTTAGGAAAGGTAAATATGAGTGGGTTTATTATGTTAGATCATTTATATGCAACACAATTTAATTCTACGTCTTAAATTGAATTTAGGCTAGCCAAGATTGACCATGTGGTATTTGAGATTGTATCAAAGCAAATTCAAAAACTATGTTGAATTTGACACATTCCTCAAATTAAGGATATTAATTGATTCCATTCATTGAATCATTCTAGATTATTTATGTAGTGTAATCATTTGCATTATATAAATTGGTGGACTTGGCCCATCTTACACCCCTAGAGTTTGGTCTTAGGTTTAATCCCTACAAAAATGTTTAAGATTTGAAATACTTTTTAATTGTTTCTTATTTTTAAATGATTCCCCTTTCCTATTCTATGATTTACATCTTTATCTTTTTCTATGGTTTGTAATTCACGTTGTGATCTTGCTTTCACCCTTTCCCTATATACTTATCTTTCTCTCTATCTGTGTCTACCTTTATCTCTCTTTATCTCTTTCTATTTTTCTATTCCCCCTACCTCTCTCCATCTCTCCATCTATTTATTTCCCTCTTCTCCCCCCTCTATCTTCATCTCTACTTCTATCTACTCTAAACTAACCACACCATTGATAAGAAATTGACACCTTATATCTTTTGTTTATTAGATCTTTTTCCTTTTATTTTCCTTTTATAATTTAAAACATTTATAAAAATTCTTCCATGCCACAAAACCTTCCTCTTTTAAAATTTACTTACCCCATGTCCCCATGTGGCTGCTTAAGTGCAATTTATGCTTAAAATTAAGCGGCCAGAGTGTTCCCATGCAAATTTTTAATTAAGAGGAAACGATAAATTGGAATCTTTTCCTATTTAAGTGGAGCAGCAGCTGCTTAAGACTTAAAAATAAGCTTTGAAAAAAAGGGGGGGCAACTGCTTATTGAGAAGATTGACATGTGGCTCTCCAAAACAATTTTCCTCTTTTGATTTGTTTCCAATTTTTTCTCCACAATTTATGTGACCAATTAGAATTAAATATTTCTTTTAATAATGCAATTTAAGATGACTGCTTATTTTATAAGCAGCAAAATTTTACATTCATGGGGCCACCAACTCCACAAATTAATGCTAAAAAAGTTGAGCAGCGGCTGCTAGCCAAAATAAGCTAAGCCGCTGCATGGGGACGTCCCCTTATACACTACACAATCCGTAACAACATTCTTCACCCCAAATAAACTCACTTTAATGGCGAAATTGCCTTATGGCCCGCACGACTGTCAAATCTTAAACTAAAAACTCATAAGAAATTATACTCTAAACATGTCTTAAATTAACTAGACAAATATCTCTACACAGTAAACATGCCAGTAAATAGATGGAATCAATTTTTATTTGGTTGGGAGATGCATAGATGTGGTCGACAAGTGCCATAGTAATTGAGCCGCTGTGTGACTCGAACCTGGGACCTCTCCATAAAGATGCATTTTTCTTTTCTTTTCTTCTATAACATTATTTATAAAAACATCCTTTCACATAATTTACTTAAAAGAAAAAAATAACAAACTTTTAACGTTCTTCACACCAAACAAACTGACTTAATGGCGGAATTGCCCTGTGGATACATAGGGCCGTTCCCTATGGCTTGGCGGAGCAATAGTAGTTGAGTCGCCCTGTGTGACTCGAACCTGAGACCTCTCCAACATGAAAACTCATCATCTACAGGGCATTGCCGATTCAAAAGAATCCCAACTGCCCAAAATCGAGACACAGCAGCAACTGTAGCAGAAAAATCAACGAATAAATACTCAGTCTGGAAGGGCTACACATTTTTCCACTGGAAAAGGGCAATGTGTTATCACCGCTTCCTGTAGATGTAGCTGGAGTGGAACTGTTACTATCATAACGCAAAACAACTGTAAATTTGAGGACCACATTAGCCGAAGCGAGACCGGCACTCTCAATGGTTGCATACCCCTGAGCAAATTTAAACATCCCTGTTCCTCCTACAACAGATACATCTCTCTTCGACTGCACAAATCTGTCTGCGCCCTGGAAATTGATGGTGCTCTTAGCATACTCTGAACTGGTCAGGACGGCCGTGAAGACCAGCAGAAAATTGGACACATCCAGGGACGATGTAACATACATGCCCTGCCCTCTTCCCACAACCTTGGAAGACGGATCCGCCGTCTCTGTTAGCACATCGTCAATTACTGTCATTGCTCCGAATTCCAAATTGCTGCCGGATCCGCTTGGAACCACAACGGGCTTTGCCGTCTGTGAATTTCCTGTCAGTACATCATGCATGTAAAACACCATGGTTTTATCAGCGCCATTGGCTCCTTTCCCGCATAATATAATCGTAAATATCACGCACAATTCCGCCACTCTGTTCATTTCTGCAAGCCGAAGTTCTGCTCATAAACGCAGTTATCAATAATGGCTGTGAATTGTTGCGCAGGTTTTCTATTGCCTGTGTGACTCGAACCTGGGACCGCTGTGAATTGTTGCCCAGGTTTTCTATTGCCTGTGTGACTCGAACCTGGGACCGTCTTGTAACCCACCTCTACAGGCAATAGAAAAGTCGTCTACCTAACCTTACCTAATAGCATCTATAGATCAACTAATAATGAGTGGGAGTTGGTAGCATTATAATATTATAGTCTTTTGCTTCCAAACTACAACTAAACAAAAATATAATAGGGCTTTGGTCAATGATCTAGGAACTTTTCTTTTAGTTGTTTTAATATTTTCTTAATTTTCTTGGTTTCTTGGTGGAGAGTGTACGTCTTTCATAAAATAGAGAAAATTAAGGGGAGTTAAGGGGAAAAAGTTTATTAAAAAAATATTTAGTGGATTAATATTTGTTTATTTTTGGGGAAAAAAGGCTAATAATTAGATCGATTGTTTAACTTTATTGGTATAATAGTGCACGATTATTGGAACATTTGTACTTAAGTATTGGATCAATTGTGCAAAATTTTTGGTTGTCAAAACGAACAAGGGGCAATAGGGAATATGTTTCAAATAACACTCTGAAATGACCACTTTTTGACCCTTGCACACACAATGGATCCCATAGCTTTCTTCTTTACTACCTAGAAGTGAAATTAAGTGGTGTACGAGGACTAGGAGCTTACAGTGCGTGAAGTTAGCTCTAACATCTACTGTGCTCTTCCCCTATTGAAATTAGAATAAATTGTGATACTTAATTAGATTTTAGAGATGAAAAAAGTGAGGTTGAAGAAGTTGGAAATCGATTTCTTAAGACATTGAAATTTAAAAGTGTGATTAGGTGTTCATTCAATTATTTGAAGTTAGATTATAATTTGTTTTAGTTTCTTTTATAATTGAAATGTTGTTTTGAATTTATATTTGTATAATTATTATAAACAATTGGAATTTACTAGCCAAAGGGCACTTGGTTTAATGGCAAAGTTCATATTGTAGGCACCTAAATGGTTTAATGTTAAAAAAATTGTTGTAATTTACTTACTCAAAAAATTGTTGAAAATTACTTACTTTGATTTTTTATATGAATATGTATAAGGACTGAAAGCTCTTAAAATTTGTTACATTAAAAGAGTTGCATCCTTCTCAATAAAATTATAGATTTAAAATGATGTGTGTTGATGTAATTTTCTAATAAATTAACATATATTATAGATTTTAGATGATGTGTGCTGATGTAATTTTCTAATAAAATTTATATTTGTTTAGAAAAATCTTAAATAATAATTAAATAATAAATACTATTAAATATGACAATCAATCATATAAGTTAAAATAAATATATATTAAATTACTCACACTAACTGATAAAAATAAAGATTAATTTTTTAAAAAATAAATAAAATTAAAATATTAATAAATATGTATGACTAGAAGGGGTCAAAACACAAGGAAAAGGGCCTAGGTGTGGAATCTTCATCATCACAAAAGATTATTATTATTATTATTATTATTAATGATCAAAAGACCAGCAGCGTGTAACGCGCATTAAGTAATTGATGTCTGAACAACTTTTGAAAAGAGAAGCTTCTGCCTCTCATAATGAAAATTCACATGCGACACTTTTACCTACCTAACACAAGAATTATATGCTGCCATGATGTAGCGTAACACGTAATTAATAACTGACGGCCGTTTGCTGTTCTTACCTGTTCTTACCTAATCGACACCATTCCTTGCTTCCGATTTCTTCTCCCGCCGTTATTTCCAGGTGTTAAAAGTTAGACACCACTTAAGCTCACGAATATATTTAGCATCATGGTTTTAAAGTCTTTATGAGACTTTCTATTTACGTTAGTGAGTTAATGTTTCTTTTATATATATATATATATATATATATTTTGAATAGGAGAGCGGCATAGTTCTTAAATAGGGGAAGGGAATCAGTAAGTTAATTTTGTGTATTCATCGATTTTAAATGGTACATCAGATTTGACATTTTTTTTGGTTTGTTTCTGCATGCAACTTAATTGGTAATAGCTATTGTTTTTGGCTTTTGGGTAGCAACAATGCACGCTATGGGATCCATAATGTGCAAAAGGGTTAAAAAGTACACATTTCAAAATGTCATCTAATAGCTGCTTAAAGATGCCCCTATAACCATGCACTTAAAATTGTCAATGCTTATGCACAAATGCTCCATAGTCGTGCATTATGGGTACCAATAAAAGTGCACAAATGGACCAATTATGGTCCAAAAATGCTAAAAATTTGAGCATCTATTAGTACATGTGAAGTTTATTAATGGGCTTTTAGTTATTTGTTTTTTGGTTTTTTTAAAGTTAGTAATTGGGAGGTTAGGTGTGTAAGGAGTGAACAATTTTTTGGAACATGAATGGGTACTCTTGCCCTAGGTGACTATTGAATGTTAATTTAAGAAATTGAATGTGAAAAAGGGGTACCTTATTTGTAGGAATTATGTATAATAGGGAAATTTATATATTTATATCTTTTTTATTTGTTTTGAGTAGAAGTATTAAAATATTAATATTAATAAATTGTATAATTTTGTGAAAAGTTGAATTTCGTTTATATGTTTTATTCATATTTTTACATATATTTTTATACACTTATCTTCCACTTTGAGTGTATATGTGCATCATATGATATATTCACTTTAATAATGTCTATACACACTTGTCCCTATACATTTATTGTCTACATTAATCTAAGTCTTTTATGTCCTATATCATTTGTATAGGTCATGGAATTGATTCTTGAAATTTTAAAACTCAAAGTTTAGGCAACTCTTAGCTATTTATTTCCCATGTGTTGTTGACCTAACATAAGTTTTGCTTGATTTATCATTGTGTCCTTGTATTTAAAGACATTTGATTACATTCATTTATCATTCAAGAGCATTATTCAAGGAGCATGTTAGGAACACATCCATTGGTGCACTTAAAATGAACTAAAACCTATACACTCATCCTAGAGCATTTACATGTTTGAGATCTAGTGTCTTCTATCATTCTCCTAATATTTCTAAGGATTGAGCTAGGAGAACATATCTCCTTTCATTGTATCAACAATCCTCTAAAACTATTTTTAACCAATACAAGTTTAAGATAGTAAAAATGATAGGAAATGAAAAGGTGAATGTGTTTAGTCCATGAGAAAAAAGGTGCAAGCTATCATATCATTTCCATGAGTTTAGGGCATTTCCACAAGCATAGCTTTAGCACTAATTTGTGGACTCAATCTCATGTAGTGTAGACCAATTGTCTAAATCTCAAGGCAAGTTATAAACTACCATATTTGATTTCTAATCACAAGGAATTAATAATTTAGTGCATTTACACAATTAGTCTTCTCCTTTGGACATATAGATAAGAACTTTTATTTTATGATAGATACTTTTTTTATATTAAAATTTATTATTCTAGAATACACATGGCCAAAACTATTAAGTATTGTGCTTGTTTGTATGTATCTTATTTGATTGGCCTAGATTAAACTTGAGGAAAGACTTGTTAAAAAAAATGGTGAACTTGATCAATCTTACACAACATATCCTTCCTTTAGGGTTTTTCATCAATAATGTAATCTATAGAGTTGATGGAGCTCTTATTTATCTAATTTTTCTATGGTTTCCATTTAATTTATTTACATATCTTGTAACTAGGGTTTTAGCCCATATGGTTAGGTGAGTTGGCTTGGGATGTGGGTTTTCTCCCCATGGGTCTCGAGTTTGACTCCCTCCCTTGATTTAAGAAGGGGGACTACTTACGGGCTATGGATCCTCCCCACAGGGGAATAGTCTCACCTTAGCTCACCCCTTCATGAACCCCGACTTGGCAATGTGTAAGACCAAGGTAAGGCAGGTTGGGTGATGGGTTGGGTTGTGGGGGTACCCCTATTGTAATAGAAAAAAGGGTTTGATCATGGGGGATTCACTACATGATGGGTACAATACCACATCTATTCATAAAGGGTATTTAATGATCACTATAAAAGTTAAGTATTTATGGGTCAAGGGGATAAATTAATCAACTTGTATAAAGTTCGATATGAAGAGTGTTCCACAGGGATGGTGAAGGATAAATTATATAGATATAATACTTAGGCATTAATTTTTTTTCTTACTAGAATGGGCATGGAGCCTGAATTCTTACCTTGAAAAGGATTTAGTATTTCATAGATTTCAATAACCTTTAATAATATATTATGAAATTAAAATTAAAATAGATAATTCAAATACTTGATAGAGAAATGACTATAAAATGGTTGAATATGAAATGGTCATATTAACAAATATCAATGAAATATACAATGTAAAATAAGGGTTATAAATACAATTAGAAAAGTATATTGTGAGGAGTGTTAAGTGGTAGGACACTATATTATTATTTGTTTTTTGCCCCACATGCTTGTATGTGGAAACATCTATATCCTACCTACCCACTTTGTGAATTCATCATTCCTTAAAAATTCATGAAGGATGATTGAATTTCATATAGTCATCGACAAACATACTAGTCTTGATGTTTTCTACATCCTCATGTAACAAATGAAGAATACAACATCCAATCCTATCAAACATATATTGCATGGTTGTGCCGATGCAAGTTTTGATAGAACAATGTACTTGCAATTCATGAAGCCTTGGGTGGAATGACAAAGGTTCCCTTCCTTGAAGGTGGCTAGCCTCAAGAGTGTTTTATAATTCGTTATAAGGTTCACTAGAGTCCCTTATCTTGAGAGGACTCCATTGAGTGTTTAGGAGTTGTTCATGGGTAACTGCATGGAAATGGGGGACCAAAAGAAGGGTTCTTAAGTGGCCAACATTTTTTGAAATCAATAAAGACTAATCAAGATAGTTACACTCATAATTTGAAGATGCAACAAAAACAAGAGTCGTAGTGCTCTTAATCTACTTTCTAAATTACTATTTTTTTAAATAGTAAAGATTAAAGGGTTCAAAAAGCGAGGCCACACAAATTAGCCATATTTTGTCAAAAAAAAAAAATGGTCCTATTTTTGTTAAAAAAATAACATGTAGTGTCTTCCCCCCTTAAATGTTAACTTTTTTTAGTATAAATTAAACATTTCTTTGGTGAAAAATTAGCTAACACCATGTAGTGTATGCTATATTTTTTAATGACTATGGTTTCTTTACTAATTTTCAAAGTGGGAGCATCCTTAAAAACCAAAAATGAGCATGTAGATGCCTAAAATTTATGAAAATTAATCAAAAATCATTTTTTTGTGTTTATAGAATAGAGTTTAGTTTCTATAAAATGTAATTTATTTGTAATTTTAATGAACAGTTAAAAGATGAAGTAAAAAATACGATGTATTGGTTTTTGACAAAAAATGCATACACTTAGAAAATAATTTAAAGATGAAAACCTTAACATACTCAAAAATTGAAAAAAAAAATATGGCTAGAAAGCTAAGAGAGAGCTTGACATTATTATGGTATTTTTATAATTTTGCATTGATAGAATACAAACTTGGTGGACCACACACTCGACATTGTGTCATTTTTCTAGAATTTGTCAAAACCACATCCTTGGTTATTAAAAATTCAGCCCAAGCGTTTGGGTTGGATTCCCAAGGCAAATCCAAACCTAAGGTTTGTATTTTCCTTAAGTAGGATATAACACACTCACATTTATAGGAACATAAATGTTCCCCATGCTGAAAAAGTCACCATCACAAGAATGTGAGTGTGCTATAATGCACTCACATTCCTATGAAGATAAAAGTCCTCTCTATATCTCTCTCCATATTTCTCTCCTTCCCTTCCTCTCTTTCTCTAGTGAGATTGCATTTTTGTGAAGAGAAACACTCTCTCTAATGCACTTATATTTTGGCAATGAGAAAAACTCTTTGTCTCTCATTCCCTTTCTCCCATCTCTTTGTCTCTCTCTTTCCCTCTCTTTGTCTCTCTCTTTCCCTCTCTTCCTCACTCTCTCTCTCTCTCAAATAGTTCCTCTTTATACATGTATCTCTCTCTAGATCAGGGGTTGAGGGTTAAGGGTTGAGAGTATAGCATTTAGGGTCAAGGTTTGAGATTATCTAGCATTTAGGTTTGAGGGTTGAGAATTTAGGGTTAAGTTTTTAGAGTATTTAGGGTTTAGGGTTGAGAGTATAACACTTATTGTTGATGTTTGAGAGTATAACATCTAGGGTTGAGCCCATATAGGGTTTAGGGTTGAGGGTATAGGGTCTAGGGTCAAGGGTTGAGGGTACAAGGTTTAGAGTTAAGTGTTCAGGGTTTAGGATTAAGGATTGTGAGTGCATTGTTTAGGGTTGAGGGCATAGGTTTTAGTGTTAAATTATTGATGTCATGTTTTAGGGTTTAGTGTATGGGTAAGTCATGGTGGCTTCACTAGTTAGGTAATATTATATCACATGCATTCATATTGGGGGGTTTAATATCCCAAAAATGAGGGTACAATATATTGTTTATCAGTGAAAATAGGGGGGTTTTAATTCAGGCTATGAAAAAATATAATATCTAGCAAAAATAGGGGGCTTTTGATTAAGGCTGTGTATTGGAAGGGGGTGACAAAAAAGGAGTTTAGAGCAATATTTTTTGAGAATAGGCGATTCTTTAGTATGCCATGAACGCACGTGAAATAACCCAAGTGTTGTGTGTTACACAACACACCCCATTTTGCTCTCAGCAAAATAAGGACCCCCTTTTTTGGCTTGAGTTATAGCTTGTCCTACAATGTCCAATAATCTTACCAAGTCCCTAGGTCCCAAGTTCATGTATGTCAGTGATAAGTAAATAAATAAATAAGACTTTAAATAAGATTAAAAATAAATAAAGTCAAAAATCAAAAGTGAAAAAAAAAAAAATTTAAAAAATTTAAAATAAAAATTGAAAAAAAAAATATCTGAAAAAAAAATTGTAAAGTGGAAAATTGGATCCTAGTGACTCCCTACCTAGAGAGAGAAAGGAAGCCACTAGGATGATTTTCACTTGGGAGGAACTTTACATTCAAAAGAGGGGCTTGAATCCACTAGATCCAAATCCGAGGGGAACAAGGATGTGAACTCTGAGTGGATTGCAAGTGGTTGAAGTGTGATTTACCCTCTTTTGTAAATCAGAAAGTTGGCTTATTGACTATGTGGAAAAGAGAGAGGAAATGAGTGAAATGAGGAGCTACCAGTTCGGGATCGTGTTGTAACTTTGGATCTGAGCTAATTAGACTAATGCAGATCTGTCCTGCAAATTTGGAGAAAAGTCGTCAGAACTGTGGTTCGCCACAAAATCCGCGAAACGAAAAGGGTTCTTTCATCTCTGCAAATGAAGCCCAAACCTGCAATTACAGCTGTGCACCTGTAACCTACACATAGGAAAAGAGAAGAAAGGGGGGTTGTGGATAGGGGTTTTCCTTAATCAAACCCCGGTTGAGGAATCAACCTAGAAAGAAAGTAATTGCAAATGCTTGAATGTAAACAATAGAGATGTATACCTTGTAGATCTACAACTTGTTGATGATGATTTCTTTTCTTCTTGAATGTAATAAAAAATGTTGTATGAAATGGCATGTAACATGACAAAACCCTAACACACACATATGCTTGCAAATGAATGTTGTAATGTTGCTCCAATTGATGAATGAAGAGGATTCGAATTCTTGAATGCTTTGATAATGACCTTGAAATCTTGTATCTTCTCCTTATGCTCTGTTATCCATCTATGCGCTATCCATCCGTCATCCATCATCCATGAATGAGGGTATTGAATTCCCTTTTATACATGCCTCAAGGATTAATTTTCAACCACCGAAGGCCGACAAAGAGGAATAACAAACCCCGAAGACAAGAGATGCATAGGAGATCAGGCAGCCCACACATAGGACCACCCTAAGAGGTGGGGATAGGGGTGCCATGCCACCGTCCTAGGGGGACAAGGGCACCAAGCCCCTGTCCTGTCCTATTTTGGGGCCCAAATAGGGTTTAAAGCAAACACAAAACATGAAGGAGGAAGAGAGAAGGGTTAAAAATGCAAAAATAGGCCCTAGTTAAGGAAGGAAATGTCATCACCAAAGTGAGGACCCCAAATGTGGTTAAAATTGCAGGGGTCACAATTTTATGACACTACATTTAGCCCCTTGGGAGTATGGCTTACGCCACTACTGCCGGTAAAGTAGAAGAAAAGAGAGATGAAGATGACAGATGCAGAGCAAAACCACAAGGAGTATAAGACATCACTAATATTGAGTAACAAAAAGACCCCAATCTTAGGGTCTTACCTCATGTCGACATATGCAAGAGCACACAAAACAAAAAGGCACAAGACACATGACAAGAACAAGATACAAGACACGAGACGACAAACTAACTAGTCGAAGAGATATTGAGCTCAGATCTCTCAACAACTAATCAAGACACAAAGAACAATGCCATCACATAAACACAAGTGATCACATAAAAGAGAAAAGCTGACATCATCCATGAACTATCAATAGTAAAACTATGAGTTCATGAGAGGAAGAAGAGAGAGAACATGAATATACACTTTGGTGATCCATGAGAAGAAAGGTGAAGAAGAAAGAAACCACGAAGGTCTCGCCCCTAAAAATAGGTGGTCCATGGAGAGAAGGACATGGAAAATCTCGCTCCTAGAGCTTGCCTAGGTGATCCATGTAAAGAGAGAGTAGGAACTTTGTTATTTCCACTCAACCTCATGCGTATGTGTGTAAGTGAGGTTCGAAGCACCTCATAGGAGTCTATGCCTGAGTATGCTACAACCTATATAGAATGTATAGTACAAGTGTCAAGAAAGGTGTGATATCTCGCTCTAAGAGACCATGCTCTGGTTCCGAGAATAAACACCCCACATAAGAGAAAAGTGGCATCATCTCTCTCTAAGAGACCGTGCTCTGGTTCTGAGAATGACCCACTATACAAGAGAAAAGTGATGACATCTTTCTCTAAGAGGTTTCCCTCTAGTTCCAAGAATGTCTCACTATACAAGACAAGAAGAAGTGAAGACATCTCACTCTAAGAGACCGTGCTCTGGTTCGGAGAATGACCCACTATACAAAAAGTGGTGACATCTTTCTCTAAGAGGTTTCCCTCTAGTTCCAAGAATGTCCCATTGTTCAATGCATGAGAGAAGTATAGTACGAAGGAGCAGTGTGGGTGCCCCCCCCACCCCTTAAGATGTCAACATAGGATAGTGTTGATCTTAAGGAAAGTAGAACAAGGATACCTACCTTCATCACAAAGAAGATATCCGCCATGCAACAATGTCAAAAATCCAAGCAAGAGAGGGAATACTCTTCAAGCAAGGATAAGATAGTTGAAAAGAGATATCTTGCTGTAAGTGTAAAGGTGATCCTTGGAGGAGAAGAGATCTTTGTTCAAAAGACATCTACCCCTAAGAGGAGTTGTCTTAGATAAATATAATATCTTCTAGATCAAGAAAAGGAAAGAACAAGAATGCAACCCTTCCTCTTGTTTCTAGGTGAAAAGGATTCTTGATGAGGGATGACTCACTTTTAGCCCCCAAAGGGATGGTTGGATTTATCATAGATGTATATAACCAAGTGTAAAAGAGATCGTAGTCAAGGATTAACACTTCTTGTATAAGAGAGTATCCTTAAGCCGATAACCAACAATTTTGCACAAGGAATGACATCAAGTAATAGAAGTCACACCATCCACTTAATAGGAAAAAGTGGATCTCTAGAGAAAGAGAGAGATCATTGCCCCCAAGATAAGGAACAATGAGAAGAGCTTACACAATCTACTAGAGAGATATTAAACATAAGCAAATGTGCAATGAACTTACATGAACACATACAAGAAAAGACATTAGTAAATATAAAATACATGTCTTAAGAAGTGGTAATCTTCGAAAAGAAGAGAGAATAAGCATCATGCATTCCCCAAGGGGGATTAGTCATAAGAGGATACCATTGTAAGAAATGATAATCACATATGAAAAAATGCAACCCCAAAAGGAAATAATGATACAAGGAAAAGGGAAAGGAGTGAAAATCCTTTCCCCCCAAGTGATGAGAACAAGGAGAAATATTACACATTTTCTGATGGTGATTAGTTTCAAGTGATATGTCGTCCTAGTGGAACAAACCCTCTCAAGGAAAGGATACATACTTCCCAAGAGATCATTCCTTTCTAAGGGGCATATCATACTTGTGAATAATTGAAACCATAGAAGAGGTAAGATTTCCAAGAGAATGAAAGAACGTAAAGAAGTGCAGTACTCATTAAAGATGCCCCTCTCCAAGCAAAGAGGAAAACCAAAGAACATTTATATGCTCACATAATAATAACCCTATGCAAGAAAAGAGATCTAATAATGAATAATGCACTAAGAATAGAGAGAAATGTATGGAAAGAAGAAGACAAATGGAATTCATGTTGCTGCCCCAAAGTATATGAAAGTGAAATAATACCACCACTAATGATAAAGAGATCCCGTTAAATGGGAGAATTATGCCATAGCATGAAGAGCAACATGAAGGGAAAAGAAGTGCTAAGACACAATGTTTTTACCAAGAAATACAGCTAGATCTGTTGTGAGACAAATGTGTGTAAGATCATATTGTAGTTGAACAAATTTCTTAAATGCATAACATTTTCCAAGAGAATGTGAATATAAATCATGAAAAATGTAATATTCAATACCTTTCACTTGCTTAAGATGTTTGTTTTTATTTTGAGGAGGAAAGGAAATATTCTTGTCATATTTCAACTTCCAATAGATTTTTGCAACTAATCTGTTAGGATGGTAAATATCGTCTTCCCATGAAGAAGTTTTGTTAGAAGGAGCTTCATTATCCACAATTCTAATTTTGTCACTATGTATTCCATCTTGAATAGATTTTTGAAAATCAGGGCAATCATTAGCATTATGGTCATGGGTTTGATGAAATGAACAAAAAGGATGCTTTGAAGAAGAAGCATTCTTGTGGGCTCTCTTGATTTGTTTTTTTTGAAGATAATCCTGAAAGTTTTGAAGTCTAAGGAACTCATCCATAGAAAGAGGGTACCACTTCCTAGGCCTCTTGTAGTAGTTTGTGTAGTAGGGTTTATAGGGACACGAATTCCATGTTCAAATTTCCCAATTCCTTGTCCTTTAAAACCTTGTTTTGTAATTATATGGAAGCCACGACTATAAGAATTTTGCAATTGACTACATGGAGGAACAAGATCATGAATCTCTTTGAAATCTGATGTGTAAGAAGGTAGAAAAGGATTTGTGGATGAAGAAGGAGGATCATGTGAAATGACAATCTCTTTTCCTTTATCAAGCTTGTCCTTTTTGGAAGATTGGGGAAGAACATCTTCATCATCTAAAAGCTCATTTTTGGTGATTTCTATGTGAGGAGAAAGGTCATGAATAAAATGCATGACATCATCCTCCCTACATAGACTTTGATGTTGAAGATAGGTCCTAGGAGAATAAGGAGCATCTAAAGATGTAAGAATGTTGATGTTTTCATATTTCCCTCCTTTCTCAAGTGTGTGTGTAGAAGAAGATGGATCCATATTACTTTCCAATGCTTTCTCTCTTGTAGAAAGATAATTGGGTAAAGCATTAGATCTCATTTCATATGCATAAGATACCCTAGGGGAGGTCCAAAGGTTAGGATCTTTTGGTTTAGGATCTACAAAAGCTTTAAGGTGATTAATGTAGGAAATGCATTCTGTTAACAACATCACCATAATGCAACATAAATGATATATGAAAGCTTTGAGATCTAATAATTTGGAAATCCTAACAACACAATATGACCAAGTGCTATGAAGAAAGAGAAGCAACAAGAAATGGAATAAACTCTTATCCGACACATGATAGATATATGCAAAAATTAATGTGATCACATGTGAAAGGGCAAATAAATCCAATTTATTAATTGCCATTAAAAGTCTCTTAATTAAAATTTCAATTTGTTGAAAAAGTAGATCTAAAATTAGGACCTTCTATGAAATTTAATTTTGAGATTTGATGTCACAACCCTCCTTTATCACTTTTGGATTTAAATTACAATTTTATTTTATCTTTGGATAAGCTATTTAAATGACTGAGTAAATGTTATAAAAAGAATGAAAAATAATAACACACACACACACATGGAAAATATACATTATCTTTATTTATTTATTTTCCACATCCAATTATGGCACATGTTGTAGGAAGAATAAGAAGCTTCTAGAGGATTCTCCACCATCTTGCACGTAACTCCTCCACTAAGTCTAATCAATTTGCATGAAGTCCAAAATTGAGAAAGAATCTCCTTTTTAATTAAATTTTCTAGATAGTGGAATGGAGGGAATTTTCTTATAAAATTATATGCAAGTTTTAAAGAGGGGAGTTGATTATGTTTTTAAGGAAATTTCCCAAGTTTTAGAAATAGATCTTTTTGGTAGTCTCATTTTCGTTGCAGGAATTTTAGGTTGTTGCTTGAAGGATTTCTCTCAAGTTGCAAGGAAAGATCATAAGGGTAGCTAGTTGATTCAACATCAAGCTCGATAAACCAGGTTCTCTCCTTGTTTATCTTTACATTTACTTATGAGGAATTCGTATTATCAATAGTTATAGATTTTCCTTTATATAAAGAAACTCTTTTTTTTTTTTAATTGTAAATCTTTTATTTGAGGATAAATAGTAATGATGATGCTTTCATATAGTGCATGTAAATTATAGTTATTTAAATTATTTTATTTCCCTCAAGAAAATATGCCCATGATCTTGCTTTTGTTTTTCTTCGAAAAATTTTAGCAAAAGAAAATCATATTCCTTTATTTGTTTAAAATCTCTTTTTCTAAAATCAAAATTTTTCCTATGTGATTTGGATCTTTATTCCTCCCTCTGATTCTTTTCTCTGGTTCTTCGAATGGAAATTTGAATCTCATTCTAAAATCTCTCTGTGATTATCTTCAAAATCTCGCTGTGATTATCTTTAAAAATTCTCTGTGATTATCTTTAAATCTCTCTGTGATTATCTTTAAAATCTCGTTGTGATTATCTTTAAAATTCCTCTGTGATTATCTTTAAAATCTCTCTGTGATTATCTTTATGTAGCGTCCTAAAATTGCGACACTTGCAATTTCGACTGCATTTCGGTCTTCACAATGGCGACGCAACACGCAACCTGAATGGAGACCTCGAAACTTGCTCACGACACCAAAAACTGCATTTTTCAAGCACCCTGGCCTGAACCTCCTTGCACCCTGCTGTCCCGGGAGGTGGGACCAGAGCGCCCAGCGCCCTGGTCCCTGGGTCCTATTTTGGGCCCGGTCTCCTAAGGAGATTGCGGGTCTTTTTGTTTGCAAATTGGAAATTACATTTCCTGGTCGGTCTAAGGTCGGGAAAATCAGTCTATCAGCCCTAATTGACAAGTATATAAACTACATTTTCCTCTCTCATTTGGGGACACGGAAGATAAGAAGATATGACGTGGAAACTATACTCAAGCATTCAAGCATTCAAGCATTCAAGCAATTGATCATTTCAAGTCTCCATTCAAGGCTAAGTGTTGCATTCAAGTCAAGGATTCAACCATTGAAGAGGAGATCACTTACTACATGCTACTACAACATACAACAAACAAC
The DNA here is from genome assembly GCF_030272615.1 of Cryptomeria japonica. Classification (NCBI taxonomy): domain Eukaryota; kingdom Viridiplantae; phylum Streptophyta; class Pinopsida; order Cupressales; family Cupressaceae; genus Cryptomeria; species Cryptomeria japonica. The sequence continues at coordinate 608,749,118 of NC_081414.1, read as the reverse complement.
AACATCTAAACCTTCGCACATAAGGATACAAACATCCTTAGAACAAGGTATTAGTACTTGTTTTACATTACAGTCATTTACATTTACAACACTTGCTCATTTCTTGGTTAATTCCAAAACCGGGGTTTGACCTAAAGGCAAACCCCTAATCCCTAACCCCCCCAATCATCTTCGCTTTTCTGTGTGTAGGTTGCAGATACGCGGCTGAGATTGAAGATCTGGAATCCTTGTGCAGAGACGAACAGATCCCCCTTCGTTTCGCGGATTTTTCGGAGGACCATGGCGCTGGGAGCCATCGTCCCGACAACTTTTGCTCAAATTTATAGGACAACGCTGTATCGACATTTTACTGCTAAATCCAGGTCCGCAGCTTTATCCTATAATCCGAACTCAGTTTATAAGCAAATCTTTGTCACTTTCTATGCATTCCTAGCTTAATTCCTCTATCAACATTCTTTACAAAAGAGGGTAGCCTTGCTGTCTTAACCCTTGAAATTCATTTAGCATCCAATCTTGCATTGTGTGAGATTGGATCTTATGAGTTTCAACCCCTCTTTTGAATGTAAAGTCTCTCCCTTAAGTGAAAACCATCGAATCCTAGCGAACCTCCCTTCTCTCTCCTCGGAGTTGGAAGAGGGGAGTGCAACTAGGGTTCGATTGCGATTTTCCGCTTTACATTTTGGTGAACCCGATGTGAACATCCTTTCTGATTATTCATGATTAGATCTGAAAATTGATTCCTTGATTACATTTCCATGTTTGATCTTTTGCAAAATTTTAGAGGTGATTGCATAAAAACCCTAAATTCTCTTTTTGAACATTGAACTTGCGAAATGTTTAATTGTTAATGCTTGCTTCAGATCTGCTTTTCTATTACAAATTATCAATTCATATCTGTGCTTTAATTTTGAAAATTAAGTGGTTAAATGTCAAAACCCTAATTTTTGAAACCCTCTTAATTCAATCTTTGTCCGACAATTTCACTAATCAAAACATCTCCAAATCAGCTGTAACTTTGGATTCCGCAATAAAATCACAATATCTTTCATCCCTGAAAATTTGGAAAAAAGTTGTGAGGACCGTGTGCACTCCGAGCGCCATCGTCCCCAACATTTTTTCTGAAATTTCGAGAGCAAGATCTTACTGTATTTTCCTGCTAAAATCCAGAATTTTGGCTGATTTTATCAATTATAACACTCTCAAAATTACAGTCAAAGTTGGTCTTGTGATTGCTTGGATTAAGGCTCCTAATCATTCAAAAATTGTGGAAATTGAAATTTTGTGTCAAAATTGTGTTTCTTACTGTCCTAAATCTGAAAAGTGTGTTTGCATTCATTCGAAATTTCAGTGCTTTATTCAAATTCTTGCAATTTGTGACTTTTGAAATTAAGTGCTTAATTACAACAACTTCGATTTCTGCTTTCAAAATTGAATTTTGCGTGAAATTGAGTCAATTTTTAAATTTCAAAACTTGCATTGCTTTTGACATTCCCTCCAAAATCATAAAATTCAAAATTTCAGTTTCCCTCTCTCTTTCAAAATTCAAATTTTGCATTTTTTGACAATCTTGGTAGGGTTCAATTTTGAGATTGCAACTTTAATTTGGCCTATCTACAGATCGTAAAATCCCTCAATTTTTTCAGATTAGCTCTAAAATCATCATACCTTTCATCCCTGCAAATTTCGAAAAAAGTTGCAAGGACCGTGTTGCACTCCGAGTGCCACGGTCCCGAACATTTTTTCTGAAATTTCGGGAGACTGTCGTGATTGCATTTAACAGCTTAAATCTGGAAGATTGGTTGGTTTTACTGAAAATTGCTACCTCTAAAATCAAAATCTTTTCTCTCTCTCTAGTGCATGAGTTTTACAACAACAAGCCCTACTTACACTATTCCCGTTAGACGAAGCCGTAGAATTAAGTCTTTCCGAGGTTTAACTACCGAGGAGATGGAACCTAATTTGAATAGCCTTTTTAACGAGGATATGGGTAATTCCTCTAATCCTCCTAATGATGAAGAAGCTCTCCATGAGGTTTCTGTTGAACAACTTTCGAAATTGGATAACCAATTTGACGATTTTCACCAATGGATGTCTCATGAGTATCCCGATAGTCAAGCTCTTCCTTTAATTGAGGGTCTAAAACACATGCTTCAAAGTGATAAGAATGGAATTGATATTTTGTGTGGTATTGCACATATTGTGGATTCAAATGTGATGCCTATAAAGAGTTGTGCCGAATCTTTAGGTTATACACAACCTCCTACACAAGACAATCATTCTATTCCTTTGACAACTCCTATTGCTAGCATACCTACCTTTACATCAAACATCATGGCTACTTCTATACAAGACATTCCTCCTGTGATTACCAGTCATGGGGGCAATCCCTCTTCTTCAATTAATCCTATTCCTTCATTTAATCTGACTTCTTCATACATTCCTTCAATGAGTGTTCCTATTACATCTTCACAAATGAACATGACGCAAGGGGGCAATTCATTTAACCATTCCATTCCTCCTTGTAGTGTTCCTCCTATCCAATCATCCCCTATGGTTGACTATCATAGGGTCCCACCACCTTACTCTCTACCTTCTTTCAATAACATAACACCTCCATCTCAATCTAACACACCGAATATGAATTCTTCGACTGAAGCGACCATTAACAATCTTGCACAAACTGTCTCTTCTTTACAGCAACAAATTGCCTCTATGAATCAATCTAAGTTTAGTGTGCCCACATTTGATGTTGCAAGCCCACTTTCTCTTGACATTGTTCGAGCTATCCCTCCTAAACATGTTGAAATCCCGCATTTGGAGCTTTATAATGGTAAAGGAGATCCTCTAACACATGTTAAGACTTTTCAAACAATTTGTACTGATTTTGCTTATGACCAAAGGTTGCTTGCAAAACTATTCACTAGAACATTAAGAGACAAAGCCCTACAATGGTATTGCTCGTTGCCTTCTTATTCTATTACTTCTTTCGAACAACTTGCAAATGCTTTCATTCAACAATTTCAAAACAATATAAGTCCAAAAGTTACTTTGATTGATTTAATGCATTGTAAACAAGGTGTTAAAGAAAAAGTGACTGATTTCATTGGTAGATATAAGCATTTGTATGCTCAAATTTCTTTTCCGGTGCCTGACAATGATATTCAAAGAATCTTTATTTCTAATTTGCAAAAAGATATTCGAGACAAACTTCTGTTTTCTGAGTTTACTTCTTTCCAATAGTTGTGTGCAACTCTTCACAATTATCAACTGACTGTGAGTCAAATGGAACAATCACATCCTATGGCTCCGAGTGATAAGGGTGATAGCAGTCAACAACCATTTGGGAAGATTAAACTGAACAGAGATTCCATCAAATTCAATGAAAACATCATCAACAACAATGTGAATGTAGCATCAGGTGTGCCTCCTATTTCTAAATTTTTCAAGAAAGAAAGAAAGTATACTCCTTTGAATGAATCATTGCATGGTATTATGAATAAGTTATTGGAACAAAATGTGCTTACTCTTCCTCCTATAAGCCAAATTGATCCTGCAAAGATTACTTCACCTTATTTTGATCATAAAGATTTTTGTCACTTTCATCGTCAGCCTGGTCATGATACTGAAAAATGTTTTTCTTTAAAGGGTAAAATTCAAGATTTGATTGATAATAATACTATTTCTGTTTCTGGAGTGAATGATAAAGGCAACACATCTGTAGCTCCTCTCAACCAAAATCTTCAGATTTTTACTGATCCATTACCTTCTCATACTTCTCATACCTCTAATGCGATTGAGGCTAATGATTCCTCTCTCTCATCTGATGGTCTTGTGTCTATAACTCCGAATGTGATTAACTTTGTAGAGCAGCAAGAAAACCCTAAAGAACCTTCCATCACATTTGATTCTAGTGAAACCATTAGAGCACCTGATGGTCCTTTATACATAGCTGCAAAAGTTAAGCATACACCTTGCCGTGGAGTGCTTATTGATTCTTCCTGCATGGTTAATGTTATTACTCAGGAATTTCTTTTTACTTTGCAATTGAATCAAGTGATCTATGACAAAACAGATGTGGTTGTGAAATTATTTGATGCATTTTCTTCTCCTGCAATTGGTTCTATTACATTACCTATTGAGGTCCATAACAAATCCCTTGATGTGAACTTTGCTATTATCCCTTCATCCGAACAATTTCGTGTGAAGCTTGGCTATCCTTGGCTATCTTCCATGAAAGCTATTGCTTCTCCTATACATAAGTGTTTGAAATTTCCCCATAATGGTGAAGTTGTTACTGTCAATCATAGTCTCTTTAAACCAGCTGAGAGAACTTCTAGTGTTCCTATTGATTACTTTTGGCCTAAACAATTCCAGTCTCTTCCTACGCGAAGTGATCATCTTTTCAAATATTATCAAAAGTGGAAAACAGATATGATCCTATCTTTAAGTGAACCTAGAACACCTAAACTTGACATTCCTATCATTCTTGAGAAGGAAGTTCTTCCTTTGAAAGATAAAACTAATGTCTTTCCTCAAGAAGATTCCCAACCCGTTCCTATGGATATGACTATGTCTGTGCCTAATAAATCTTCTAAAAGTAGACCTATACCTCCTCGTCATGATGGACTTGGTCTTCTTCCTAAACCAAAAATTCCTCCTTTATATGGAGCAGTTCCTCCTCCTGCCTTTTATAGAGAGAAGAGACCTTCTTCTTCTCCTATTATCCAGCCTAAGAGACCACAACCTAAACACCCAAGTGATAAGGATGAGAACATTCCTCCTCCTCTATCTTCTACACTTCCTACTAAGACTAGACGAAATCGTTCTGCACGCGAATGCCGACGAAAGCGTCGTCTTAGGGCTCAAGCAGCCGCTTCTCAAACTTTACAATCTCCAAAAACACCTTCAACAAGCATTATTCCATTTTCTCCTCAGCCGGAAATTGAGCCTAAATCTCCTAAACATAAGATGCGTGATGGTCTTGATCCTGTGCGAGTTAAAGATCCTATTTTTATAAATCTTGATGATGATATAGATGAAAATGTTATTCATGATGAACATGTTACTCCTCTTGCTTCTGATAGTGAATATGAACTTGTTGATGTTGATAACCATTTATCTAATGAATTTTCTAAAGCACTTATCCTAGCTCCTAGACAAAAACAATGTGGCTTGGAACATGAACATAGACCTTGTTTGGATCTTGTGATAGCTCCATCTGCTGTGTTGGATGTTCCTCCTCTAGCGTGTTCCCTGCCTTCCTGAAACATTGATCAGCAAGATCGGGGGGTAGATGACGTGCTAGACTAGTTACATTAGCATAGCAGATTCTCTCCTCCTCTCTTTTGTTACTTCTTCTATATGTTATTCTCATTCTTCTATTTGTCGTCCTTAGTGTTGTCTACTTGAGGACGATGCAAAGCATTGAGATCTCTTTTGGTCTCTCTCATGTTGACTCAACAGACACATGTGTTCCCTTCTTCTAAGTGACCTTCCTTGATTGGGGAATGAAGAACAATTATGCATACATACATATGATATATACATGACTTATCATACAACATACTGACCCTGAGGAAAGCGAAGTCACCTCGTGCTTTGTGTTTGTGTCTATTATCCTTGGGTTTATCTCACACTTGGGGGCTAAATCTTTGCGATAACGTGCTCCTTTCCCTTCTCATTTCTTATGTGTATCACTACGTTAAAGCAATCACCCCCGTTGAGGCGTGTGCGATCACTTTAACGTAGGGGGGCATACACCCTGTCTATCCTTTCAAGATACTTGAAAATTTCTTGGCGAACTTAGCTTTGCCTTGAAAATTTTTGGTATTTCTTTTGCATGACTCATAGTGAGGGAACCTTACTACTGACAGTCATGGTTCTCCCTCGTGATCTTCCCTTTTACTTTGTCAATCGAAGTCGTAAGATCCTTAGTCCACTGGGGGCTTGGTGTGTCTTGCCTCCTTGACGTGGTGAAAGTCTTTCAATGTTGTTTCCTTGTACTTTACCGGAAGTATGAGCATACATACTCCCACTAAAGTGGGGGCTAAATGTAGCGTCCTAAAATTGCGACACTTGTAATTTCGACTGCATTTCGGTCTTCACGATGGTGACGCAACACGCAACCTGAATGGAGACCCCGAAACTTGCTCACGACACCAAAAACTGCATTTTTCAAGCACCCTGGCCTGAACCTCCTTGCACCCTGCTGTCCCGGGAGGTGGGACCAGAGCGCCCAGCGCCCTGGTCCCTGGGTCCTATTTTGGGCCCGGTCTCCTAAGGAGATTGCGGGTCTTTTTGTTTGCAAATTGGAAATTACATTTCCTGGTCGGCCTAAGGTCGGGAAAATCAGTCTATCAGCCCTAATTGACAAGTATATAAACTACATTTTCCTCTCTCATTTGGGGACACGGAAGATAAGAAGATATGGCATGGAAACTATACTCAAGCATTCAAGCATTCAAGCATTCAAGCAATTGATCATTTCAAGTCTCCATTCAAGGCTAAGTGTTGCATTCAAGTCAAGGATTCAACCATTGAAGAGGAGATCACTTACTACATGCTACTACAACATACAACAAACAACAACATCTAAACCTTCGCACATAAGGATACAAACATCCTTAGAACAAGGTATTAGTACTTGTTTTACATTACAGTCATTTACATTTACAACACTTGCTCATTTCTTGGTTAATTCCAAAACCGAGGTTTGACCTAAAGGCAAACCCCTAATCCCTAACCCCCCCAATCGTCTTCACTTTTCTGTGTGTAGGTTGCAGATACGCGGCTGAGATTGAAGATCTGGAATCCTTGTGCAGAGACGAACAGATCCCCCTTCGTTTCGCGGATTTTTCGGAGGACCATGGCGCCGGGCGCCATCGTCCCGACAACTTTTGCTCAAATTTACAGGACAGCGCCGTATCGACATTTTACTGCTAAATCCAGGTCCGCAGCTTTATCCTATAATCCGAACTCAGTTTATAAGCAAATCTTTGTCACTTTCTATGCATTCCTAGCTTAATTCCTCTATCAACATTCTTTACAAAAGAGGGTAGCCTTGCTGTCTGAACCCTTGAAATTCATTTAGCATCCAATCTTGCATTGTGTGAGATTGGATCTTATGAGTTTCAAACCCTCTTTTGAATGTAAAGTCTCTCCCTTAAGTGAAAACCATCGAATCCTAGCGAACCTCCCTTCTCTCTCCTCGGAGTTGGAAGAGGGGAGTGCAACTAGGGTTCGATTGCGATTTTCCGCTTTACACTTTAAAATCTCGTTGTGATTATCTTTAAAATTGCTTTGTGAATTTTTTTTAAAATCTCTCTGTGATTATTTTAATCTTTGTGAAATGAGTTGAACAAAATCTCTATGAAATGAGTTGAATAAAATCTCTGTGAAATGAGTTGAATAAAATTTCTGTGAAATGAGTTGAATAAAATCTCTATGAAATGAGTTGAATAAAATCTCTCTGTGAATATTGGTTGAAACTTTGTGAATATTAGTTGAATAAAATCCTCCCGTGAATACTGGAAACGAATTCTGGAAATAAACAATTCCCCTGTGAAATCTGGTGTTTTATTCATGTTCTTATTTTCATAAATGAATACCCTCTTCGTTTATATATAAGGATGTTATTAAATAATTGAAAATGTAAACTATATATATAAAGCTTGTGTCAAATGTTAAAATTTATTAATGTTGCATTATATTAAAATTATTCCAAACATTAAATATATTAATGTTGCATGTAATAGTAATGGCACGGTTTTCAAAAAATGTTCGAAGGGTTGTGGAGGCGTACAGGGGCGGCGGTTATTGTAACCATTGGAGGGGACAGTGGTACCACCCACTACCCCTGTGGTCACTACCACAGCAATGGCCGCAGGGGAGTGGAGGGGACCACAGTGTCCCCTCAACCCTGCGGGCCTGCACATGCAAGACTGCAGGGTTGATGGGACCCGCGGTCCCCACTCCCCCCTATTTGCTACTAAACCAAATAAATTCACTTTTTATTTATTATACTTTGAAATTGCAAATTGGAATTTTTTTATAATTGTTTTAATTAAATTTTAAATTAATTTTTTTTTATAATCGTTTTTTTAAATTTTAAGTTAATTTTTAATAATTGTTTTAGTTAAATTTTAAGTTAATTTTTAATAATTGTTTTAGTTAAATTTTAAGTTAATTATCAATGATTGTTTTAGTTACCCTTTTTGTTAATTGCTAACAATTGCTTAGTTAAATTTTAAGTGAATTAATTTGCAAAGGATTGAAATCAAAAAATTATTGTCTCAATCCCTTTAGGGATTTATTGGACTACTTGATCAGTGATTTTGGCTCACTTAAAAACAAATAAGTCTTATTATTTGATCCAAAATGCCCAAAAGTATAAACTAATCACTCATTTGGAACTAGTAAATATTCTCACGATTGAAGTAAACATTACTTAATCTCGTATGTAAATGTCACTATTTTTACATCATGCGCATTACTTATATGTTAAATTGTATTCATTGATGAGCAAGTTACCTTCCCATTTTCTTCATACAAGTTACATGTTTTAATATATGAGTTCATAATTGTCCTTATCATACCATTATATATTAATTAGTTGAGTTGTAGAAGAATGGTACTCCTTTTTATCAAATGGTACTTGGTTGCCATCAAAGTAGTTATTCAAATAATTAACTTCGAAAGGTCTAATTATGTACATTCATTTCGTGATTATTTTCAAGCATGATGTTTTCATAGCTCTTAGTTAGAAAAATAAATAAAGGAAGATGGAAACCAAAACCTAGTAGCGTTCAATATTTACAGTGCCTCTGGGTCACACTTACGGGTAATGCCGTTGTGTTGATTTACTGCACTTAACGCCTAATAAAGCTACATCAACGATGTCTGTGGCATTGTCCCTATAAATCGTCGGGGAGTAATAAGGGACACTTGGAAGTTAAAATCCAAGGGGCGGGTAATTCCCCTTGGATCGATAATCTAATAAGATAATTTTCAAATGATTTTACATCCGTTGAGTTAAACCATAGCAAACCCCCTTTAGGGTTGGTTAAGTTAAAATGCTTTTATGGAATTAATTTTTGAAGAGATATTGTTGTCGATTAGCAATGGGTCAAGGGTGACACTTGTGATAAGAATTAGGATCTAGTTGTTTTAGGCCACAAGCAATAGGCCATCTTGAGCCTTTGCTTAAGCGCTATCATCATGGGTAGCAACCGCAGAGAAACTATCTGGGACATTGACCCTAGAAAGGGTTGCATACCCACTAATCAGTTTACATCAAACCATAGAATATAAAATAGAACTACATACTTTACGCCTTGATCCCGTGCCAAAGCAGGTATGTAGGCAGTCTTGGGACGGAGTTGTCCCTCGTACTCAGGCGTTCATGGGTGGGGTCTAGGCTTGGTAAAAGAAAGAATGAGTAAGAATCCTATTTTGAAAGATAAGATAATTAAATTGGAAAAAGTAATTCAATGCATACTCGGAAGGAATCCCGTATGGATTCGCTTGACTTCCTGAGGCTTTAAGACAAGTTCCGAGGTGGAATTCAAGCTTGCATTATGTTATTTAATTACTCCTAAGGACGGCGACCTTGGTGCACTTCTATTAGAAGAGTGTAGTACTTAGTGAGTGGCTCAAGACCCGAATGGTCCTGATGAGTCTAAGTCTCTGGCCAGATCACCTCCTATCCTGATTGGATAGATGCCTACCCCGTATGGGTAGATGCCTATCCCGTATTGGATAGATGAAATCTTATGTCCTGTATGGACTGATGCCTACCCCGTATGGGTAGATGCCTATCTAGTATTGGATAGATGAAATCTTATGTCTCGTATGGACCGATGCCTAACCCGTATGGTTAGATGCTCATCCTAGATGGATGAATGCCTAATCCAAATGGATGGATTCCCAGAGCATGCAATTGAATCAAACACAATGATTAAATTAAACAAAAAAAAAGAATGGTCAATTTGTTGGGTTAATTAAGGTGGTATCAGAGCAAAGGTTCAAATCTAGGCCTTGTGCTCACTTCAATTTATACAACTAAGTGAATGTTTTGCAATGATAGAAATTAAATTTTAAAAAAATCTTAAATCCAGAACTAACTAAGCGTTTGTCAAGGGCAAGGGTACAATTTCTTGAGTTTGATCAAGGGTAGACCTCTATGTGGCACCCCTAGGATTATATGATATAATTATTGGAATGAGTTGGTTAACAGACCATCAAGCTAATTTAGATTTCTATAACAAAGTTGTTGAATGTTTGGATGATGGGGGGAAAAAGGGTCAAAATCCAAGGAAAGTTTAATCCCATTAATATAGAAACCATATCAGCCATGCAATTAAAGAAGGAAAGAAGAAGAGGAGGCCTACTCTATATGGTTGAAATTGATGAAGGAAAAGAGGAAAATACACCAACCTTTGAAAATACCCCTTTCTTAAAAGAATTCAAGGATGTTTTTCCAGAAGAATTACCCAACTTACCCCCTAAAAGGAAGTTTGAGTTTTCTATCGAAGTACTACTAGGAGCTGAACCAGTATCAAGGGCACCTTACCAAATGAACATAGCTGAATTACAAGAGCTCAAAATGCAATTAGAGGAACTCTTAGCTAAGGGATTAATAAGGCCAAGTGTATCACCATGGGGAGTGCCAGTTTTGTTTGTTAAGAAGAAGGATGGAACCTTAAGGCTATGCATCGACTATAGGATGTTGAACAAAGTCACCATAAAGAATAGGTATCCCTTACCTCGCATAGAGGATCTTTTTGACCAAATGAAAGAAGCAGCAGTTTTCTCAAAGATAGACCTCCGGTCAAGGTACCATCAACTCAGAATTGAGGAAGACATTTCGAAAACAATTTTTAGGACTAGACATGGGCATTATGAATTCACAGTAGTTCCTTTTGGTGTAACCAATGCCCCAGTTGCATTTACGAACCTAATGAATAGTGTACTCCATGACTACTTGGATAAATTTGTTTTGGTATTTCTGGATGACATATTGATTTACTCTAGGAATGAGGAGGAACATTTAGTGCACCAACAAACTGTTTTGCAAAGGTTGAGAGAACATAAGTTATATGGGAAATTGTCAAAATGTGCCTTCTTCAAGGAAAAGATTCACTACCTTGGGCATATAATATCAAAGGAAGGAATAGCAGTTGATCCAGATAAAATAAAGGCAATAGTAGAATGGTTGATCCCTAAAAACATTTCAGAGGTAAGAAGCTTTATGGGGCTAGCAAGTTACTATAGGAGGTTTGTGGAAGGATTCTCTAAGATAGCAAACCCCATCACCTCATTACAAAGGGAGAGTAAAAGGTTTGTGTGGACAGAACAAAGTGATAAGGCATTCCAAATTTTGAAGGGGAAACTAACTTTAGCATCCATTCTAAAAGTACTAGATCCGAATGGACACTTCACAGTCATAACTGATGCTTCTATTGAAGGTTTAGGAGGAGTACTTGTCCAAGATGAAGGGGTAGTAGCTTACGAATCCAGAAAGCTAAAGACTCGTGAAGTCAATTATGCACCCCACGACTTAGAGTTGGCAGCGATTGTGCATGCCCTACAAAAATGGAGACACTTCTTACTAGGGAAGCCCTTTGAGTTAAAGTCAGATAACCAAGGACTAAAGTACATCTTTAACCAACCCCACTTAAATGCCAGACAAAGAAGGTGGTTAGAGTTTCTAAGTGAATACGATTTTGAAATTGAATATATTAAGGGGAAGGAAAATAGGGTGGCAGATGCTTTGAGTAGGAGGAGACACTTGATGACTATAGAAACATTCAAAACTTCTTTCAAAAGGCAGGTGATGGATGAGCAAGGTCACGACCCATGGTATGAGCAAGTCAAATTGACATTAGAACATGATCCAACAAATCCTAAGATTGAAGGGTATACATTAGATGAAGATGGGTTGCTCAGATACAATAATAGAATCTATATTCCTAATTCAGGGAACTTAAGGGAAGTAGTCTTGTCGGAGGCTCACAATGCCCCTTATTCAGGGCACCCAGGAGTTAACAAACTTTATGCAGATCTAAAGAAGTTATACTTTTGGGAAGGGATGAAGAATGACATTATCAAGCATGTGGCTAAATATTTGGAGTGTCAAAGAGTAAAGGCAGAACATAGACATCTAGCTGGATTGTTATAATTGCACCTCAACACAAGTGGCAAGTTATTAGCATGGATTTTGTGCAAGGGTTACCCATGTCACCTTCTAGGAATGATGCATTAATGGTGGTAATTGACAAAATCACTAAGGTGGCACACTTTATACCAGGGAATCTGACGGATGATGCACCTACCTTGGCTAGGCGTTTTGTTAAGGAAATATTTAGGTTGCATGGAATACCAGAGAAAATCGTATCAGATAGAGATGCTAGATTCACTTCAAGATTTTGGACCACTCTTCAATCAGCTTTGGGAACTCAACTAAATTTTTTAGCACTGCATACCACCCTAAAACCGACAGTCATACAAAAAGGACAAATCAAATTATGGAAGACCTACTTCGCATGTACTGCACGGACCAACAGAACAAATGGGAAGAGTACCTACCTCTGGTAGAGTTTGCTTACAATAATACATATCAAACATCTTTGGTAATGGTACCTTTCAAAGCTTTGTATGGTAGACCATGTCGAACACCTTTGATTTGGGATAGTCTTGAAGATAGAGTGATTGTCGGACCAGATATGTTGAAAGAGATGGAGAGGAAAACTAAGGAAATTAGGCAAAGATTGAAGGAAGCCTCAGATAGGCAGAAAAGTTATGCAGACAAAAACAGGACACCAAGGGAGTTTGAGGTGGGAGAGAAAGTCTTCCTAAGGGTTAGGCCACACAAGAGTTCCATAAGGTTTGGGAAAAAGACTAAGCTTGCACCTCGTTATGTTGGACCCTCTGAAATATTGGGAAGGATTAATCTAGTTGCATACTGGTTGGCCTTACCTCCCCAGTTGAGCCGAATCCATGATGTCTCCCATGTATCTCTTATTAAAAATTATGTACCTGATTAGAAACACATTTTGAATTGGGATGCCTTACAGGTCCAGGAAATGGGAGGAATAATGATAGAGCCATTCAAAATCTTGGAGAGGCGCTAGTGCCAGTTGCACAACAAAGAGGTTGATCAGTGCAAAGTACAATGGGACCAGTTTGATGAAAAGAATGCCACGTGGGAAGTTACTAAGGATATGCAGCAGTTGTTTCCTTTTTTGTTTTAATCATGAGCTATAGAATCTTTTGGATGCATTCAATAAGTGCATCAGGACGATGCACAAATTAAGGGGGGGAGGATGTCACAACCCTCCTTTATAACTTTTGGATTTAAATTACAATTTTATTTTCTCTTTGGATTAGCTATTTAAATGATTAAGTAAATGTTATAAAAAGAATGAAAAATAATAACACACACACACACACACACACATGGAAAATATACATTATCTTTATTTATTTATTTTCCACATCCAATTATGGCACATGTTGTAGGAAGAATAAGAAGCTTCTAGAGGATTCTCCACCATCTTGCATGTAACTCCTCCACTAAGTCTAATCAATTTGCATGAAGTCCAAAATTGGGAAAGAATCTCCTTTTTAATTAAATTTTCTAGATAGTGGAATAGAGGGAATTTTCTTATAAAATTATATGCAAGTTTCAAAGAGGGGAGTTGATTATGTTTTGAAGAAAATTTCCCAAGTTTTAGAAATAGATCTTTTTGGTAGTCTCATTTTCGTTGCAGGAATTTTAAGTTGTTGTTTGAAGGATTTCTCTCAAGTTGCAAGGAAAGATCATAAGGGTAGCTAGTGGATTCAACATCAAGCTCGATAAACTAGGTTCTCTCCTCGTTGTTTATCTTTACATTTACTTATGAGGAATTCGTATTATCAATAGTTATAGATTTTCCTTTATATAAAGAAACTCTTTTTTTTTTAATTGTAAATCTTTTATTTGAGGATAAATAGTAATGATGATGCTTTCATATAGTGCATGTAAATTATAGTTATTTAAATTATTTTATTTCCCTCAAGAAAATATGCACATGATCTTGCTTTTGTTTTTCTTCCAAAAATTTTAGCAAAAGAAAATCATATTCCTTTATTTGTTTAAAATCTCTTTTTTCTGAAATCAAAATTTTTCCTGTGTGATTTGGATATTTATTCCTCCCTCTGATTCTTTTATCTGGTTCTTCGAATGGAAATCTGAATCTCATTCTGAAATCTCTTTGTGATTATCTTCAAAATCTCGCTGTGATTATCTTTAAAAATTCTCTATGATTATCTTTAAATCTCTCTATGATTATCTTTAAAATCTCGCCGTGATTATGTTTAAAATTCCTCTGTGATTATCTTTAAAATCTCTCTGTGATTATCTTTAAAATCTCACTGTGACTATCTTTAAAATTTCTTTGTGATTATTTTTTTAAATCTCTCTGTGATTATTTTAATCTCTATGAAATGAGCTGAACAAAATCTCTGTGAAATGAGTTGAATAAAATCTCTATGAAATGAGTTGAATAAAATTTCTGTGAAATGAGTTGAATAAAATCTCCGTGAAATGAGTTGAATAAAATCTCTCTGTGAATATTGGTTGAAACTCTGTGAATATCAGTTGAATAAAATCCTCCTATGAATACTAGAAACAAATTCTAGAAATAAACAATACCCCTATGAAATCTGGTGTTTTATTCATGTTCTTATTTTCATAAATGAATACCCTCTTCATTTATATATAAGGATGTTATTAAATAATTGAAAATGTAAACTATATATATATATATATATATATATATATATATATATATATATATATATATATATATATATATATATATATATATATAAAGCTTGTGTCAAATGTTAAAATTTATTAATGTTGCATTATATTAAAATTATTCCAAATGTTAAATATATTAATGTTGCATGTAATAGTAATGATGCGGTTTTCAAAAAATGTTCGAAGGGTTGCGAAGGCGTACAGGGGCGACAGTTATTGTAACCGCCAGAGGGGACAGTGGTACCCCCCACTACCCCTGTGGTCACTGTCACGGCAGTGGCCACAGGGGAGTGGAGGGGACCACGGTGTCCCCTCAACCCTACAGGCCTGCGCATGCAAGACCGCAGGGGTGATGGGACCCGTGGTCCCCACTCCCCCCTATTTGCTACTAAACCAAATAAATTCGCTTTTTATTTATTATACTTTGAAATTGCAAATAGGAATTTTTTTATAATTGTTTTAATTAAATTTTAAGTTAATTTTTTTTTATAATCATTTTTTTAAATTTTAAGTTAATTTTTAATAATTGTTTTAGTTAAATTTTAAGTTAATTATCAATGATTGTTTTATTTACACTTTTTGTTAATTGCTAACAATTGCTTAGTTAAATTTTAAGTGAATAAATTTGCAAAGGATTGAAATCAAAAAATTATTGTCTCAATCCCTTTAGGGATTTATTGGACTACTTGATCAGTGATTTTGGCTCACTTAAAAACAAATAAGTCTTATTATTTGATCCAAAATGCCCAAAAGTATAAACTAATCACTCATTTGGAACTAGTAAATATTCTCACGATCGAAGTAAACATTACTTAATCTCGTATGTAAATGTCACTATTTTTACATCATGCACATTACTTATATGTTAAATTGTATTCATTGATGAGCAAGTTACCTTCCCATTTTCTTCATACAAGTTACATGTTTTAATATATGAGTTCATAATTGCCCTTATCATACCATTATATATTAATTAGTTGAGTTGTAGAAGAATGGTACTCCTTTTTATCAAATGGTACTTGGTTGCCATCAAAGTAGTTATTCAAATAATTAACTTCAAAAGGTCTAATTATGTACATTCATTTCATGATTATTTTCAAGCATGATGTTTTCATAGCTCTTAGTTAGAAAACTAAATAAAGGAAGATGGAAACCAAAACCTAGTAGCGTTCAGTATTTACGGTGCCTCTGGGTCACGCTTACGGGTAATGTCGTCGTGTTGAACTACTGCACTTAATGCCTAATAAAGCTACATCAACGATGTCTATGGCATCATCCCCATAAATCATCGGGGAGTAATAAGGGACACTTGGAAGTTAAAATCCAAGGGGTAGGTAATTCCCCTTGGATGGATAATCTAATAAGATAATTTTCAAATGATTTTACATCCATTGAGTTAAACCATAGTAAACCCCCTTTAGGGTTGGTTAAGTAAAAATGCTTTTATGGAATTAATTTTTGAAGAGATATTGTTGTCAATTAGAAAAGGGTCAAGGGTGATGCTTGTGATAAGAATTAGGATCTAGTTGTTTTAGGCCACAATCAATAGGCCATCTTGAGCCTTTGCTTAAGCGCTACCATCGTGGGTAGTAACTGTAGAGAAACTGTCTGGGACATTGACCCTAGAAAGGGTTGCATAACCACTAATCAGTTTACATCAAACCATAGAATAGAAAATAGAACTGCGTACTTTATGCCTTGATCCCGTGCTGAAGCGGGTATGTAGGCAGTCTTGGGATGGAGTTGTCCCTCGTAGTTAGGCGTTCGTGGGTGGGGTCTAGTCTTGGTAAAAGAAAGAATGAGTAAGAATCATATTTTGAAAGATAAGATAATTAAATTGGAAAAAGTAATTCAATGCATACTCGGAAGGAATCCCGTATGGATTCGCTTGACTTCCCGAGGCTTTAAGCCAATTTCTGAGGCAAAATTCAAGCTTGTATTATGTTATTTAATTACTCCTAAGGACAGGGACCTTGGTGCACTTCTGTTAGAAGAGTGTAGTACTTAGTGAGTGGCTCAGGACCCGAATGGTCCTGATGAGTCTAAGTCTCTGGCCAGAGCTCCTCCTATCTCGATTGGATAGATGCCTACCCTGTATGGGTAGATGCCTATCCCGTATTGGATAGATGAAATCTTATGTCCCGTATGGACCGATGCCTACCCCGTATGGGTAGATGCCTATCCCGTATTGGATAGATGAAATCTTATGTCCCATATGGACCGATGCCTAACCCGTATGGTTAGATGCTCATCCCGGATGGATGAATGCCTAATCCAAATGGATGGATGCCCAGAGTATGGAATTGAATCAAACACAATGATTAAATTAAACAAAAAAAAATAATGGTCAATTTGTTGGGTTAATTAAGGTGGGTTATTACATTTGAATTTGATGAAATTTGAATTTGTGTTTGACCTTAGAGAGTGTTAAAACTAATAAAGTACGTTGATTTTCTAGATTTGAGCAAAAAAATACATTCAATTCCATCTCCCAAAATTTTGGGAAAAAAGCCAAGGACCGTGGCGGGAACACACATGGTCCGACCAACTTTTTTCAAAATTTTCAGGGATGATAGAGATTATGTTTTTAATGCGGAATCTAAAAAACAACCGATTTGGAGATGTCTAGATCGGTCAAACTTGCAGTCAAAGGTAAAAAATAGAAGAATCTTAAAAATTAGGGTTTTATGATTTAACCACAGAATTTTCAGAATAAAGAGACAGATTTGAATTGCAATTTTGAAATAGAAATCAAATCTGAAATAAGCAATTAAAATTTTACACCTCACAAGCTTAATTTTCTCAAAATGAAAAATTAGGGTTTTTATGCAATTAACCTCTAAAATTTGCAAATAGATCAAACTTGAGAATGAAAATTTGAAATTCAAATTGCAATTAATCAGATCTAAGAATGAGAAATCAAATTTAATGTGTAAGACATCGGGTTCAAAAAAATGTAAAGTGGAAATTTGGATCCTAGTGACTCCCCACCTAGGAGAGAGAAAGGAAGCCACTAGGATGATTTTCACTTGGGAGGAACTTTAAATTCAAAAGAGGGGCTTGAATCCACTAGATCCAAATCCGAGGGGAACAAGGATGTAAATTATGAGTGGATTGCAAGTGGTTGAAGTGTGATTTACCCTCTTTTGTAAATGAGAAAGTTGGCTTGTTGACTATGTAGAAAAGAGAGAGGAAATGAGTGAAATGAGGAGCTACCAGTTCGGGATCACGCTGTAACTTTGGATCTAAGCTAATTAGATTGATGCAGATCTGCCCTACAAATTTGGAGAAAAGTCATCAGGACCATGGTGGGAATGTACATGGTGCACCACAAAATACGCAAAATGAAAAGGGTTCTTCCATCTCTGTAAATGAAGCCCAAACATGCAATTACAACTGCACACCTGCAACTTACACACAAAAAAGAGAAGAAAGGGGGGTTGTGGATAGGGGTTTGCCTCAGTCAAACCCAGGTTGAGGAATCGACCTAGAAAGAAAGTAATTGCAAATGCTTGAATGTAAACAATGAAGATGTATACCTTGTAGATCTGCAACTTGTTGATGATGATTTCTTTGCTTCTTTAATATAATCACAAATGTTGTATGAAATGACATGTAACATGACAAAACCTTAAAACACACATATGCTTGCAAATGAATATTGTAATGTTGCTCCAATGGATGAATGAAGAGGACTTGAATGCTTGAATGCTTGATAATGACCTTGAAATATTGTATCTTCTCCTTATGCTCTGTTATCTGTTTATGCGCTATCCATCTGTCATCTATCGTCCATGAATGAGAGTATTGAATTCCCTTTTTTTACATGCCTCAAGGATTAATTTTCAACCACCGAAGGTCGACAAAGAGGAATGACAAACATCAAAAACAAGAGATGCATAGGAGATCGGGCAGCCTGCACATAGGACCACCCTAAGAGGTGGAGATAGGGGCGCCACACCCCTATCCTAGGGGGGACAGGAGTGCCACGCCCCTGTCCTACCCTATTTTGGGGCTTAGACAGGGTCTAAAGAAGACACAAAATATGAAGGAGGATGAGAGAAGGGTTAGAAATGCAGAAATAGGTCCTGGTTAAGGAAGGAAATGTTGTCGCCAAGATGAGAACCCCAAATGTGGTTACAATTGCAGGGGTCGCAATTTTATGACACTACAAAAATAAAATAAAAAAGTAAAATAAATGCAAAATAAAATTAAAAAATCACCATAAAAAGAAAGAACAAAAAATAATCCAAGTTGCCTTTTGATGTTTTCCAGAATTCCTTAAAATGCATAAGTTGTGGTTTGGTAGACATTTGGGAGCATTTGCACTAACTTTGCCAAAATGGTGAAAATTCCCTCAAAAACCAAAATCCTCCTCAAAATGCCTTGTGAAAAAAATGGGAAAAGTTTCTAAGGGAAAATTTGAAAAATGAGGGAAAGTGGAGAGTTTTGGTGACTTGTGAAATTCCAAAATGGGAAATTTGTCCTCAAAATGAAATTTGTCCTTGAGGGAAAGTGGAGAGTTTTGGAAAATGGAACAACTGGAAAATCATAAAATGGAAATTTGTCCGTGAGGGAAATTGAAGAGTTTTGGAAAGTTGAAAATGAGAAAAGTAAAAAATCCAAAAATGGAATTTTGTTCACAAAATGAAATTTGCTCATGAAGGAAAGTGGACAAAGTTGAAATTTGAACAAAGAGAGATTGAAAAAAGTGGAGAAAATGCGCGCCAGGGAAAGTGGAGAAAATTGAAAAATGAAAAAAGCTGCAAAAGTGAGAAAGTTTCCTCAAAAAGAACAGTTTGAAATCATTTTTTAACTGAATCATTAAAATGGCCATAACTTTCTTATTTTCCAACAAAATTTAAAAATTCAAAATGTTTTGGAAAGGTGGAGATGAGAGGAATAAGAATTAATAAATAATTTGAATATTTTTTTGAAGTGAAAGAGCAGTACACAAATGTTTAAAATGTGAATAAAAAATTATTTTAATGAGAAATTCTGAAAATGCACACACATAAATCAGTAAAATGGTCATAACTTTCTCATTATTTAATAAAATTTAACAATTCAAAATGATTCGGAAAGGTGATAACAAGGGGAATAATATACAATTAACTATTTGAGACAATTTATTAAAATAAAAAAGCTATTCATGACTATTTAAAACATGAATAATTACCATTCTAATGTGAAATTTGGAATTCATAAGCATAAAATGATTGACCAATTAAAACATGAATGTATTTGCTATCTAAATATGAAGTTACAAATTAATCATCTATTAATTTAGTTTGCAAAGATTAAGAGATTTAATAATGTTCTTATTATTTCTTCTGAAGGAAATTAAATACTTGCAGCCAATTTAATCTCTAATTGCTAGTTTATTTTGTAGAGGTTGCTAAATAAAGAATGTTCTAGAGTATTCCATGTGCCAGCTGTCAAAGAAGTTGATGTCACCCATGTGTCGACTTTCAACCACCACCATAGATTTTTATTGATTGAATTTGGATCTTTGATTATATTTTGTAATGAATTTTTTGAGTGCTATGTTCTATAAATAGCCCAAAATTATCTCATTTTGGGGGGACTAAAAAAAGAGAGCAGTTAGAATCGAGCATAGCTTTGAAAGAGATAATTGTTAGAATTTTATAGAAAGCTACTAAGTGATCTAAAATCCTCATGGAGATTAGACTAAGTCTGGAAATTGTTGATTTTTGTGGGACATGTAGTTGGGAATCACCAATTCTTGTTCACTTCATGGTTTCTTGTTGCTTAGACAGTGAGATTGTTAGAATATATTTATGAAGATTGTAAATACTGATATACAGAAGGTCACTATGATTATAAATATGACTTTACTTGTCATATTTCTTAAAAATCTCAAGTTGCTACGCTGGAATTCAGGTCCACTTTAAAGATTTTTGAGTGTGATAAGATTCCTTTGAAGATTGCACCATTTGTGTGTAATTGAGACAAGGTCTAGTGAAACACAGATTGGTAAAATATTATCATTTTTTACAATTTTGAAGCATATTTGTGCATGATCACTGTACACTTAGATTTTTTAACTTTTCTTATTTCTAAACCTTTTTTCTTTTGAATTTTCTTTGAGATTTGAAATCCTTAAAATTCACAACTTTTAAAGCATTAAATGTAATAAATTTGATGATAAAATGTGTTTTAAAATACTTGAATATAATTAGATTGGAGGTCTTTGAACATAAAATGAGGTTGATTTTGTGAATCTAACAATTATCTTTAGAATTTGACCTTTTTTTTTACAGATCCAGCAATGTAAGTCCCTTTGTGAAAAAAGTAAATACAAAAAACCTTGAGCAACATCAGAAAGTCAAGGCCTGACATTTTTGAGCCTTGGGATTAATAATACATTAATCTTTCAAGAAAGATAGGTTCTGTTGTAGAATTTATTTATATGTGATGTGTGAGTAACATCCACATCAACACCAAGTTCACTAAGTGAAGCCCCTATGGGGTAAGTGCACCAAGATCTTATACAAAATGGGGTTATAAGTGGTCACTTTTTTTTTTCTTTTTCTAAAATTAGCTAAACCCGAACTTTGAGGAGTAATTTGAGACCCATGCATCCAAAATTTGAAATTTTCAAAAGAGTAAGCATTAATATTAAGATTAAGTAAACTTAGAATCTAGTTTCTAAAATACTAATTTTTTTCAAAAATGTCTAAGATTAAGAGGGTCAACTCCTTCCCACACACAAAAATGTTCCTATTGATTTTAGCAAAACATAACATAGTGTTTGGTGTATGGGTGAAATTTTTTCTAGTTGCATTTAGTATTTTGAAAAATCCATTGGTAGAAATATAGTTAAGAGTGGGTACTAGAAGCTATTTATTTTTTTTGTAATTTTTTGTTAAGTATTTTATTTATGATTTTTTAAAGTGGACACATCTTGAAAATCAAATCATCAAGTGTGTGGTCACATAACTTGCACCAAAATAATAAAAAATACAAAAAATAATAATTTAAATGTGTAAAGAATAAAGTGTAGAACAATTTTATATATATATATATATATATATATATATATATATATATATATATATATATATATATATATATATATATATATATATATATATATATATATATATGATGTGTGAAAATAATATGGTGGTAATTTTATTAAGACCCATTTTATAATCTATAAACCTAATGACAAGGAAGTTGATAAATGCAAATAGAAGAAAGATACATGTCAAAATGAGGTAAATGAAGCTCTAAAAGCCTAATGTTTGTCATCCAAGGTAAAACATGTACATGTTAATAACACATATGTGTTATTTGAAATAAAAATGCATATGTGCTTTTATGGGAGCAAATTAAAATAGATATGTACTTTTATGAGAGCAAAATGCATGTGTTTTTATCAATAAGCATAATACATATGGGTTATGCTAAATAAGAAAAACTTGTATGTGTTTTGTTGATATAAAGATACAAAAAAATATACCCATACTCAAGTTTTTAGTTCCACAAAGCACGAACACTTTTTGAATGCTAATTCAAGTGCATAACTTTTGATCTACTTATCCAAATTTTAATAAAATTATATATTATTGTAGTGCACTTGATTCTTAACACTTAAATTTTTTTTACTTTTTTGATTATTTTGATGCAATTTATGCTTTGCACACAAACAAGCATCTAATTTTCAGGATGTGCTCATTTCAAAAAATCATAAAAAGAAAATACTCAACAAAAAATTACAAAAAATAACACAACTTCTAGTGCTCATTGTTAATTATCTTTCTACCAAAGGATTTGTCAAAATACTAAATCTGACTATGAATTTTTTGATGCGCATGCCAGACACTATGTTATGTTTTTTCAGAAAAAATCAAAAACTATTTTTCATGCGTGAAGGATTTGACCCCCTTAATCTTATCCAATTTTGAAAAAAATAATTAGTTTGGAAACTAGATTCAGAGTACTACACTATTTTTTCTTTGGGTATCTTCATATTTTGAGTGGATGAGTCTCAAATTGCTCCTCGAAGTTTAGGTTTAGCTGATTTTAGAAAAAAGGTGCCCACTTATACCCCTCTTTTTGCACACCATCTTGGTGCACTTACCCCATATTTTATTTCTAATCACAAGGAATTAATAATTTAGTACATTTACACAATTCTTCTTCTCCTTTGAACACATAGATGTGTGCAGATAAATGTGAGTGAAATACAAATGATTGAAATGCAATATTAACAACCTAAACAACATAAATATCAAGCAAACACTCAATATAAGGATGTTAAAAAGAAGCCTTGAGTGAATAAGAAATAAGCAAGAAATGAAAACTTCAAGCCTCCTTTGATGAAGATTTGTCCTTCAATTCGGTTTGATGTGTGCTCACTTTGATACTTCCAAGAGTGCTCAATGTAGCTTCATGATGATGCAAATGCATGATGGTTGATAATGAGACACAAAATTTAAGTTAAATGGATGCAAATTGTGGATTTAAAATGGCATGATAACTTTGCTATGAAATGAGAGTGGTGATTTGTGAAGGAAAATTAATGCATTAAATAGAAATGGAGGGGGGAGTGAGGGTGCTTGAAAATGCAACACTTGTTTTCCTTGATGTAACATGCTAAAACTAAGCACTTGAAAAAATTAAAACAATTAACTTAAACTAATACTTTTAGAATTTGACTTGAACTTTTTTATTTGAATAGAAAAAAATGATTCAAGCTAGAATGTAAAATTAACTTTTGTTCAAGAACAATTTTTAATTCAAATAACACATACGCATTTTTAATTCAAAAACAACGTAGTGTTTTAGCTCAAATTTCCAAGCCTTAACATGTACGTAGCTTTCAAATTTATTAAAATCGTCTATGTGTTTCATTCATTTGAGGATTTTTTTTAAGGAGTGGCCACTAAATTGGATAGCATCTTGGTGCACTTACCTATATAGGGTTCAAGGTGTATCTCCTAGTGTTTATGATTTAGGGTGCAAGGAAAATATGGTTGATGATGAAGGGTTGCGGGTCCACACCCCCCCCTCTCTCTCTCCCCTCCCTCTCCTTGCTACCTCACCATTCATCCTTCCTTGTCTACCTCTCCCTCCTTCCCTACTAATTTCTCTCTTCTTCTATATATCTCATGCCTCACTTTAACTTTCTCTATCTCTCTTTTGTCTATCTCTCTCCCCTTGTCTCTCTCCCCTCTATCACTGTATCTCTAAATTATCCATGGTTTATGGTGTACGGCCTATGGTTCAAGCTTTAGGGTTGATAGTTTATGGAGGGTTGAGTGTTGATGGCTTAGAAACTAAATTTAATTATTTAGATTTTCGTGTTAAATTATCAATGTTAGATTTTAGGGTTTAGAATATAGGGTATAGGCTTTTGATCTTATTGTTCAGGTTACAGGGTATAGGTTTGACAATATAGTGTATAAGGTTAGGGTTGAGGGTTTAGCATATAGGCTTTAGTTCCTAGTGTTGAGGGATAGGGTTTAGGGTTGAGGGTGTTGGAGATTGTTGTTCATTGTTGCTACTAGGATATGTTGTTGTCATTGATGTCAATATATTCCTGTGATTTTCTCTAGTGTTTTTGGGAAGATCTTATGATCTGGTTTTGCAGTTTTGTTTTGTTGATCACTGTTTTGCAGAGTTCAGTATTTCTTCTGGTATATTCCGGTGTGATCAGATCTTGTGCTAATATTTTGGGATATTGTTTGGGATGATCTTGTGTATCTTTAACTCAGATGGATTGTGATTTGGTTCTCCACAAGTTATCTTTCTTCGTGACAGTTGCTGATTAGTTGTGTTCTTGAGCTTTCAGACGTTGACAAATGAAGATTTGATAAGTGGTGTTGGCACAACTGTTTCTGATGATTCTAACGTGTTTTATGGTGTTTCCTAGTCATTTCCTATTTGTTTTGATGATCCACATTGATCGTTATGCAATTTTTTGATGGTTTCTATGAATCGGTGATGATTTTCGTGTTATGCGGTTGTGTTGGGGAAAAAAGCGAGACTAGGTTAACATGCCCTAATCCTACCTTTTGACACACATTACGAAATACGAAAGAGCCTAGAGGTATCACACAATTGGCTACTTCTTTTTGTGAAAGAGAGAGCCACGGGCTACCTATTAGGATTTCTATTCCTTTGTTGTAATTGAAAGATAAAATGATGCAAGTTCAAGTCCTAATCCCAAAATGCATGTACAAACGAATAACAAGATTGCAGAATTGAGATTAAACAACGAACAACTGTAAATACAAGGATGAAATAAGAATGCAGATGCATACCCAGAGTCAAAATCTAATTGAAAATGTTTGGGACAGGGGCGCGAGCGCCACTGTCCTGATACCGTGTCAGAAACTACACCTGAAACTGTTGTCTTGCACTCTGGAAACTGTCGGAAATGTCAAAAAATGTTGTCTATCAGGAGGACCAGGGCGCCCAGCACCCTTGTCCAGGTCTTTTGCTCTGCAATTTGATGTGGAGTGCTGTCTCGACCTACTTTTCCCGGATCTGTCACCTGCGGCGTCGTCTGAGTCCCGAAACCTGCACTTATATCTAAAAAGGGTATGGGCGGCTATATAGGGTTTTGCCTTAGTCAAACCCCCGCTTCGGTGATTTCCACCTCCACGAATAGCCAAGTTGTATTGTAAAATGTATTGTGTGTGCAGACCTAGTGTGTGTGCAAGGTCCTAAAATGCAAGCAAGCAAACTAGAGCAACCTAGAAAGTAAACCCTAATTGCTTGTAAATGACGATGTAAATGCTCTAAATCAAGATGCAAAGTGATCTAAAACATGAATAAAGGATATATTGAAGCTTATGCAGAGACATGAAAACAACATGAAATCATACCCAACCCCCAAGGGAGGGGTGCAAGCCAATCTTCAGTCTGTAATCTCCTATTGTTCTTCAATGTCTTCCAAGCCCCAAATGGATGAATGAAATTGATAAATGCTTGATAGAAGGATGTTGAATGTTGTTGAAGTCTTCAAAGATCTGCTCTTTCACTGCATATGAGGTTCCTGAAAATAAAAATCGGATCCTTTCAAGTGAAGAAAGAGAGCTCTTATGTAGGAAACCCTAGATTGTAATTTCATCTTTTGGCCGACCTAGAGATTGAATTTCCCACCAATTTCTTAGGGTTAAGCTTTATTTTGTGATTGGATTGTGCTCCTAAAATTTTGAAAAAAATGTCCGAGACCATGTGCACTCCGGGCGCCACGGTCCCGACAACTTTTCACCAAATTTTCAGGGCCGTCGGATATGATGATTTTAGAGAGAATCCCGAAGTTACAGGTGATTTCAAGATGTTTTGACCCCCGAAACCAAGCCCCCAAGTTCAAAATAGGACTTAATTAAGGTTTTTGATTGAGTGATGTATTGGAGGAATAAAATGAAAAGGGCACGCTTTAACAAAAGGGCCCAACTTTATGATGTAGAGGACGATGAAATAGGACCTTAGACCTAATTAATTCAATTAATTAAGTGCTAAAGGAGAAATGCAATGCAAAATGTAAAATGCACTAAGGCGAGTGCTAAACTAGGTGTGAAATTGTACCACCCTAGCAAGTGCGTACAATTTACGATGCTACATTTAGCCCCCACTTTAGCGGTCATATGAGTACTACGTGCATATGCAAGCTAAAGTACAGAAAAGTAAACATCATTTGAAAAAGGATATATCCATAAGTTGTCGGACGAAGCCCCCAGTGGTATCTGCAGTACACAGTTAGGAACCGCACCCTACAAAACATACGTTAGATCACAAAATCACCTAATGCTTACTAAGGAAAGTGATGAAATTTGTGAGTAGCTATATGCCCCCCCTGTTTCAACTTGCTTATTAGGGAGGTGAAACAGGGTAGCATGTTTACTTACGACAAATTGTATAAGAGAGTATTGATGAGGGGTGTTCACTGAATAGGCTTCATCAGAGCACTTTTTGGAACATCCCAAGAGTAAGGGAATGAAAATACGATTCCTACGCAACAAACGGTTCGAAAATCGCATCTCCCAAACTCAAGTTATGATGAAATGAGTGATAGAGGAAAATTAGGGTTTCGAAAGTAAAGGTAAAGAAATGAAAGTATATACTTTGAAAGTGACATTTGCATTTGTCACTTTGTTGATTTTAGAATATTGTTCATTGCAGCGGAGCCCACATAGCCATCATCATGCCTTCACGACGACCGAAGCGTCCCACGAGGATTGAGATCCTGCGCCAGGTCGTGATCGACGACGAGCCACTGGACGAGGTGAGTTGACTGAGCATTGACTTTTGATTTTCTGCATTTTGACTTTTTGTGATCATTTGCAGGCCCTGAAGTCTGACCCGGGCCCCACCCAGGGCGCCATGGTCCCCTCAGGGCGCCATGGTCCCTGACAGGGCACCATGGTCCCAATCAGGGCTTGGCAAGGGATTTCAGGGTTAGCATACGATGTTTGATAGTTTGCATGAGTGATTTTGATGATTGAGTACTGATTACAATTATGTTTTTGTGTTGCAGGGGCTCCCATACATGAGAGAGCATACGGCGGGACAGATTCTTCGTAGCTTGCGAGATCAGATTCTGCGTTTGACTCAGGCAGAGAGGGACACATTGTTGATCGTGGGATTATGGTATGCGATCCTCATGCCAGCCATTCAGTTCCATCCTGCGATGCTGATGGCACTGATGGAGCGATGGGATCCTGACACATGCACATTTCATCTTCCAGTAGGGGAGCTGACGGTTACACTTGAGGATGTGTACCGCATACTTCGTCTTCCTATCAAAGGAGCTACTATTACATACGTGACCAATCGGTCAGTGGAGGACCATCAGAGAGAGCAGGTATATTGCATAGGGAGAGTCATGCCGAGCGAGACGAGAGGTCGCAGCATGGTCAGCTGGCTCTTACATCCTACAGGAGAGGTGCCCCTTGTGAGATGCCTTATGATCGCCATCATAGCACTAGCCGTCTGCCCTAATGGGCGAGGTACGCATATGCATGGGTGTCTCACATGGTGCATTAGAGCTATGGAGAGACACAAGAGAGTGTATGCCTGGGGTCGGAGTATGCTTGCACATCTCTATCACGACCTTGAGGAGTATGTGTTTGGACAGGGTTGCAACTTGATGACATGCACACTTCTGCAGGTGTGGGTATTTGAGCACTTCACATGCACCAGGCCTGTCGGCTTTCCAATGAGTACGGCTAGCGAGCGACCTAGGGTGTTTGCTTATCCACTTACCAGCGAGTGGAGATTTGGAGATCTGTTATATTGGAGAGTGATATTTGATAGATTGACAGCCGAGGTGACTGTATGGAGACCCTATCTACGGATGCACAGATGGGATGGGATGGAGAGACAGTTAGCATGCTTATAGAGGAACCGCCTACTGCAGGGACGATATTCACATATCATAGTCCCATTCTACTTCGACCGAGTACAGAGGCAGTTTGGGCTAGAGCAGTGTGTTCCAGCCGATGTGCCCATCTATACTCGACACTCACGAGTCCTTCCCAGACCTAGAGCAGTAGCGAGACCGACAATAGATGACATCGAGACTACAGATATAGAGGGATTCGATCAGGATGTAGTTACTGATTACTCTGCAGAGCTTGGAGCACAGCGCAGGTATGTCTCATGGTTTATGAGATCCTACCTAGGACCTATCTTTCCACCAAATCACCCGACCGGCCATCCAGGCCCATGGAGACATGGAGACTGAGATGAGGACCAGGGATCCAGGTCAGAGGAGCCAAAGGAGGGAGAGGGTCATGAGGAGGCAGAAGATCCTGATCCACCCATAAGAGATCAGCCCAGTGCCGAGGAGGAGGAGGAGGAGGACACAGATAGAGATGAGGATGATGAGGATGCAGGTGAGGATGCGGACGAGGATGAGGATGAGGATGACGAGGAGGATGATGAGGAGGAGGAGGATAGAGATGATGAGGAGGGGTCAGATGCAGCTCCCCACCATTCAGGAGATGATACCATAGCTCTGGATCCTCCTCTTATTCCCCAAAAGGGGGAACATGAGGCGATACGGAGACCTGTTTCTAGTACCATCCAGCCTACACCCGTCGTGCACAAATTATTCGAGCGAGGGGAGCCTAGTAGTTCCCAGTCACAGATGCTACCGTATCATGATCCCTACTGGCGTAAGGGAGATCCAGGTATAGTAGGTTTATATTGATTGATTAATGTTTTGATGATATAGAATGGTACTAATACAAAAATCTATTCTACTACTACAGCTAATGTGCAGGAGTGGCGTTCCCTGATTCAGCAAGCAGTGACAGACATTTCCACGATGGCACAGATCTCGAGTTCCTCACAGATTGCTTATAGGCCTCAGGGGAATGCGGGTCGGCATGAGGACTTGTTTTCCCCATTCTGAGTACAAGTAGACATATGGAGGGAGAGAGAGAGAGTCCTATCAGAGGACCTTCAGCGGGCACGACGAGATCTAGCAGCAGCTCAGGCCGAGGCTACCTCCTATCGCACGATCCTTATGGATAGGGATCGTAGGAGTTCCTCTCGGAGTCACTCGCGGTCTATATCGCGCTACACACCTATGGGTCCACCTGCATGGCCGGATCAGGAGGGAGCATCTAGTTGACACTCTCCAGCCACCAGCCCTAGGGATAGGAGATGATTTTATGATGTAGGATAGGTCATATTTTGGATGTACAATGACCTATATTTGTATACGATCCACACACACACACACACACACACACACACACACACACACACACACACACACACACACACACACACACACATATATATATATATATATATATATATACATGCTTCTCTTTGTCTCAAATGTGTTATCTTTAATGCTTAAAACAATGTATATTTTGCTTTGATTAAATCTAATACATTTGGTAGATGTACATGTATGTTCAGGATTTAATTTCCATGTGATTGATTTCTCAATGCTCCATGATTAAATTGATACATGTGTGACTTAATTAAAATATTTAATCAAGTACTACATTGATGATAGGGAAGAAATATGCATTAAGTCTAAGAATCATATAACTAGTGTGATTTAATTAAATACAACATGATACGATTCTACTTAACGCATAAGACATTGTATAATATGCTAGCATAATGGAAACGTAAATCTTTTACAATTTACATAAATGAATTCAAGACAAACTATAAAGTAAGGAGACACGCTTGTCAAGAACGAAGCAATATAGATTAAACACCATAACATTTAATTCTATTTTGCTCTAATTAGGAGATACTAACATATTACCCAATGTTGAAGAACTGAAAAGAAGATAAATAAGGAATGAAGAATTAAGCATAATATCTACGCAAGTGCATAGCATTGATAGGTTCTTTAAGAGGTGTACCATCTACATCCACTATTTTGTAAGCACCTGATCCATAATCTTCAATAACGATGTATGGTCCAAGCCAATTAGGACTAAATTTTCCCTTTTCTGCAGGTAAGGCATTCACATTGCGTTGATTCCCATAGAGGACTAAGTCACCTACTGAGAAGGAACGTTGAATAACCTTATCATTATAGCTTCGTTGTAGAGTTTTGTGATACGCTTGAATATGCTCAAGAGCGTTTATACGCTATTCATCAAGCATCTCAAGCTGTTGAAGTCGTTGTTCTCTATAAGAGTCATCATCTACTATACCTTTGAGAGAAACCCTAAGTAATGGTATCTCTAACTCTAAAGGCATAATAGCGTCAGCACCATAAACAAGATTATAAGGAGTAGTTCCTGTAGCAATTTGTACACTCGTTCGGTAGGCCCAAAGAGCATAGATTAGCTGATTACTCCAATCCTTACCATGCTTATTCACGGTTTTGCGAAGAATTTGTTCAATTATCTTATTGGATGATTCGGCTTGACCATTTGATTGAGGATAGTATGGTGTAGAAAATCGATGTTTGATATGATACTTCTCGAGGAATTTCTTCACATCCTTGTTCTTAAATGATGTCCCATTATCTGAGATTATAGTGGAAGGTATCCCGAATCGAGAAATGATCTTTTCTAGAAGAAATTGACAAATCACTTCAGCAGTAGTAGAGCGAAGGGGAATAGCTTCTACCCACTTCGTAAAGTAATCTATTGCGGTTATAATGAAGGTGTGTCCTTGAGATGAAGGAGGAGAGATTTTACCAATGAGATCCAAACCCCATGTGGAGAAAGGCCAAGAAGCTACTTGAGAACGAAGTTCTTGGGCAGGAGCATGAATCAGATTATTATGTTGTTGACATTGATGACATTTCTTAACAAATGAAAAAAAATCCTTCTGCATAGTTTTCCAATAGTATCCCATACGAAGTAATCTTTGAACCAAGGATTTGCCCCCAAAATGCCCCCCACAGGCACCTGAATGTGCCTCTTCAAGAGCAACGAGGATTTCCGATTTGTTAAGACAACGAAGGAGAAGACCGTCATAACCCCTTCAATAAAGGACATTAGAAAGAATGATATATCGAGCAGACAGCTTGCGGATTCTAGCCCTTGTGTTCCTATTGGCGGAATCAGGAAAGGTACCATCGGTCAAATATCTTACGATATGTGAATACCATTCGTCTGAATCTACAAAGTCACAACATGTTACCAAGCTAGAATCGTCTACAATAGCTGGAGAAATAAGGTTGTGAATAACAAATTTAAGATCAACCACAGGGTCCTCTAAAGATACAAGAGAAGCCACACATGCCATTGCGTCTGCATGTCGATTATCTTTTCGAGGAACAGGTTCCATGGTATAAGAATCGAATTTTTGTAATAAAGAGATAGCAAGGTCTTTATATTGTGATAATTTGTCTTGTTTTGCTTGATACAGTCCTGTTACTTGTCTTATAATCAATTGAGAATCTCCATAAATATGTATGTGTTTTATATTCAGAGCTAAAGCTACTTTTATTCCCGCTATAAGAGCCTCATACTCAGCAATGTAATTGTTACACAGGAAATTTAGACGATAGGATAAGGGAATAGATTTCCTTGTAGGAGAAATCAGAACAACACATGCCCCCGATCCCATACGACACTTAGAACCATCAAAGTATAATTCCCAAGTTTCATCTTTCTCTATAGAAAGAATGAAGTCATCGGGGAAAGACTCAGAATTAGGGAAGGAGAAAGGTGAAGGGGCCTCAACTAAGTGATCTGTCAATGCTTGTCCTTTAATTTCTCTTTGTGAAACAAATTTAAGGTCAAATTCAGTTAACATCATAACCCACATAGCTAGGCGTCCTGATAAATCAGTTTTAGAGAAAAGATGCTTCAAAGGATCAAACTTTACCATGACGTGGACTTCTGAATTTAAAAGATAATGTCTCAATTTCTGAGTCGCAAACACCAAGGCCAAGCATTGTCTTTCTATCGCAGAATATCGGGTCTCATAATCGAGTAAGGTACGACTTATGTAATAAACCGGACATTCCTTATCATTTTTATCATGTTGTGCCAACAATGCTACGAGAGCATGAGAGGAAGCAGCTATATACAGAAGGAAGGGTTTAGAAGGTTCGACAGGTTGAAGAATAGGAGGACTAGCCAAATACACTTTTAAATCTTCAAATGCTTGCTGACAATCTTCGTTCCATTGAAAAGTGATATCCTTTTTGAGAAGTTGAGTAAAAGGAAAGGTACAATCCGCAAGTTGAGATACGAACCTACGAATAGCTTGAATCTTTCCTTGTAAGCTTTTAAGTTGAGACACATTTCTAGGATGTGGCATGTTGACAATAGCATCTATTTTCTTAGTGTCCACCTTGATCCCACGATGCGAAACTATGAATCCTAATAGTTTTCCACTATCTACACCAAAAACACATTTTCGGGGATTCAAGCGCATGTGATATTTACGAACTCTTTCAAAGATTTGACGAAGGATTTTAATATGATCTATGCGAAGAATGGATTTGGCTAAAATATCATCAACATAATCCTCTAAAATCTTATGCATATAATCATGGAAGATAAGGGTCATCGTTCGTTGATAAGTTGCACCGGCATTTTTAAGTCCAAAAGGCATCATTATCCAACAAAATGTACCCCAAGGAGTGGTGAAAGCGGTTTTGAATTGATCTTGAGGGTTAATGAAAATTTGATTGTATCCTGAAAAACCATCCATGAAGGATAACAAGGCATGTCCTGCCGTAGAATCAACTATCATGTCAATGTTTGGAAGAGGGAAATCATCTTTTAAAGAAGCCCTATTTAAATCTCAAAAATCGGTACACATTCTTATTTTATTATCTGGTTTAGCCACAGCGACAATATTTGAAATCCATGGGGAATAGTCAATAGGGCGGATAAATCCAGCCTCCAATAACTTTTCAATCTCAGCCTTAACAAGCAGAGCCACCTTAGGATTCATTTTTTGAATCTTTTGTTTGACGGGCTTAGCATCGGGAACTAAGACAATATTATGAGTAACAATCTTAGGATCTATACCAGACATGTCAGAGTATGTCCAAGCAAAGATCTCGGGGAATTCATGCAATAAATCTTCATATTGTTTTTGTTCCTCTTCATCCAAACATTTTCCAATTTTAATAACTTTCTCTTTATTACAAGGATCCATCTTAACATCAGTGGTGTCACTTATGAGAAGATTACTTTGTTGAGGAGTATCCTTTAACTAAGGGAATTCTTTCACAATCTCATCATTATCGATCTCTTTTCCAAAATAGGCTTCAATGTTCAAACAATAAGGGAGTCCCCTATTGTGATGATAACGAGGAAGAGTGTCATAGGCTCCCAAGAATTCAGCTAAAGCATCGTCGGTAGGGAAGACATCCAAAGCACGGGCACACGAAGGATCCCCATCAATATACTCAGGGTGTTGCATTGATAAAGATGTAGAAATAGCATTAACACTAATGCATGGTCTTTTAGAAGCTTTAGTGCATTTGCAGGGATTATAGCCAAGTCCAAAGGCATAATTGTGAAAATTAGTCTCTAGAGGAACCTTTATCCCTTGTTCATGAGCACCACATCCATTTCCATGATACCCATGCTTAGCAAAAATGCGAAAACCACGACCATAACGATCAGCCATTTTAGGAAGAGAAGGTGGTTTTTCATAAGACAAAGAATCAAACTCTTCATAATTAGAGGTGTGAGGAGAAGAAGTTTGAGAAGCAACCACAAAATTATTACTCATAGGTTCAGGTAAGATTGATTGATTTTTAGCTTCTTCCTTCTTTTCAACTTTAAGCTCTTTAGAAGGAACCTTATATTCACCTACAAAGGTGGGATTGAAATCAAGAGATCCCCAATCGTCTTCTTCGAGAACCTTCTCAGGATCAAAATCCTTCTTATGTGTAGATTCAAGTCGAGAAGAATCTTCTTCAGGAGCTCCAGACTCATCCAAAGAATTTTGATCATCAGAGAGCGAGGACTCATTGATAGGTATCTTATTTAAAGAGTCATCACTAGACGAGGATGGCTTAGAAGAACCCCCTTTGGAAGTAGATGTTTGTAGACAAGCTTGGAAATTAGTATCACCTATCAAGGTATATGTCTTATTGTTATAGATAAATTTAACTTGTCTATGCAATGTAGAGGGGACAACTTGCATACTGTGAATCCAAGGCCTCCCTAATAACAAGTTATATGTTAAATTTCCCGACATAACATGGATAGGAGTAGGCAAAGTAACAAGTCCTACTGTGAGAGGTAAGGTGATAATACCTAATTAAGTCTTAGCCACATTGTCAAAGCCTCGAATGGGACGAGAGTCGGGCTCAATGAGAGATGTATCCACATTCATTTTATGCAATAGATTAATGCTACACACATTAAGGCCAGAGCCATTATCTACTAGTGTTCGTCTTATAGCAGTGTCTTTCATGATAACCACAATCATCAAGGGATCATATTGTTGTTGAATTTCACTAGTAGGCATCTCATCTTGGGTAAACACAATTTGAGCCTTAGGATTCATCACAGAGTTAACCAAAGATGCTATATTACTAGATGTATTCGGTGGAGGAACATTCAAATCTTTCAAGGCATCTTGTAACATTCCATGATGAGCGGAAGAAGTTTGAATCAAATCCCAAAGGGATATCTTAGTAGGGGTAGCTTTAAGTTGTTCTATGAGATCATATTCCTTACCCATAACTTGTGAAATACGGGGAGCTTGTGGAAGAATTGGTTGAGGATTAGGAAGAGAAACTGGAATAACAGGAGGAGGATTAGGCTGCCTATTATTTCTGGTGTGATAAGTATGGGCAACCGCATGATAACTCTCTCTAGTTATTTGCTTGGCATAACTATAAGGACTTATAGGTTTTCTTCCTTGCACGGTGATAATTGGTTTATTCAAAGTACAAAAGGAATCATGATCATACCTTCCTTGGACAGTAAGGAGAGGTGATTTAGGAACTTGAAAGGTGGGAGAAGGATAAGCACCTTGGACTTCAAAGAGAGGCTTGTTATGCTCATTCAAGTTTATCATGTTAACCAATTTAGAAGTCTTGTTCTTGTTTAAAGATTTCGATAAAGCCACAAAGTCATCAAGAGCATCATCCAACAAAGCATGATCATATCGATTAAAAAGTTTATCTTTTGATTCAAAAGGAGACATCTCCTCATAGAGGGGATTATTGAACACAACCATGTTACTAGATTCAGTGGAAGAGTTGATAGGAATGTACCCTTGAGAGGAACCATTCGACTTATCTTTCTCATCACATCTAAATGGCATAGTAACAAGGTTTATGAGTTTTTGGTAAAATGAAGGTTTGGCATCTTTAGGGTTCAAAAACTCATCTAAAGCTTCATCTAATTCATCTTGGCTATACTCATAATAATCGTCAAAAGCACGAACATTTTGCAAATAAAAATCTGACATTTTGAAATAAAGGTTGCATAAAATTTAAACACACAATGCAAAGAAACACACTTTTTTTTTTTTCTTTTTAATGAAAAATGAAATGAAAACACACTAAATCTAGATCTAGATCTAACAAATGCAATGCAAGAGGAAGAAATGATAGATTCACGTCGGGTTCACCAAAATGTGTTGGGGAAAAAAGCGAGACTAGGTTAACATGCCCTAATCCTACCTTTTGACACACATTACGGAATACGAAAGAGCCTAGAGGTATCACACAATTGGCTACTTCTTTTTGTGAAAGAGAGAGCCACGGGCTACCTATTAGGATTTCTATTCCTTTGTTGTAATTGAAAGATAAAATGATGCAAGTTCAAGTCCTAATCCCAAAATGCATGTACAAACGAATAACAAGATTGCAAAATTGAAATTAAACAACGAACAGTTGTAAATACAAGGACGAAATAAGAATGCAGATGCGTACCCAGAGTCAAAATCTAATTGAAAATGTTCGGGATGGGGGTGTGGGTGCCACTATCATGATACCGTGTCGGAAACTGCACCTGAAACTGTTGTCTTGCACTCTGGAAACTGTCGGAAATGTCAAAAAATGTTGTCTGTCAGGAGGACCAGGGCACCCAGCGCCTCTGTCCCAGGGACCAGGGTGCCCAACGCCCCTGTCTTGATAGGACCAGGGTGCCCAGTGCCCCTATCCAGGTCTTTTGCTCTGCAATTTGATGTGGAGTGCTGTCTCGACCTGCTTTTCCTGGATCTGTCACCTGCAGCGTCGTCTGAGTCCTGAAACCTGCACTTATATCTGAAAAGGGTATGGGCGGCTATATAGGGTTTTGCCTTAGTCAAACCCCCGCTTCGGTGATTTCCACCTCCACGAATAGCCAAGTTGTATTGTAAAATGTATTGTGTGTGCAGACCTAGTGTATGTGCAAGGTCCTAAAATGCAAGCAAGCAAACTAGAGCAACCTAGAAAGTAAACCCTAATTGCTTGTAAATGACGATGTAAATGCTCTAAATCAAGATGCAAAGTGATCTAAAGCATGAATAAAGGATATATTGAAGCTTATGCAGAGACATGAAAACAACATGAAATCATACCCAATCCCCAAGGGAGGGGTGCAAGCCAATCTTCAGTCGGTAATCTCCTATTGTTCTTCAATGTCTTCCAAGCCCCAAATGGATGAATTAAATTGATAAATGCTTGATAGAAGGATGTTGAATGTTGTTGAAGTCTTCAAAGATCTGCTCTTTCACTGCATATGAGGTTCCTGAAAACAAAAATCAGATCCTTTCAAATGAAGAAAGAGAGCTCTTATGTAGGAAACCCTAGATCGTAATTTCGTCTTTTGGCCGACCCAGAGATTGAATTTCCCACCAATTTCTTGGGGTTAAGCTTTATTTTGTGATTGGATTATGCTCCTAAAATTTTGAAAAAAATGTCCGGGACCATGTGCACTCGTGGCGCCATGGTCCCGACAACTTTTCACCAAATTTTCAGGGCCGTCGGATATGATGATTTTAGAGAGAATCCCGAAGTTACAGGTGATTTCAAGATGTTTTGACCCCCGAAACCAAGCCCCCAAGTTCAAAATAGGACTTAATTAGGGTTTTTGATTGAGTGATGTATTGGAGGAATAAAATGAAAAGGGCACGCTTTAACGAAAGGGCCCAACTTTATGATGTAGAGGATGATGAAATAGGACCTTAGACCTAATTAATTTGATTAATTAAGTGCTAAAGGAGAAATGCAATGCAAAATGTAAAATGCACTAAGGCGGGTGCTAAACTAGGTGTGAAATTGTACCACCCTAGCAAGTGCGTACAATTTACGACGCTACAGCAGTATTTCTGGTGGTGTGGCGTGTTGCGGTTGATCTTAGCATGATTTCTGGTGGAGTTGAGAATTTAGGAATTTGATTTAGGTCCACGTTATGTCATGTAAATCATTATATTGGTCTGGTGGTTGAACTTTGTATTGTGTGATGTAATTTTATAATTGTGAGCTGAGGGTTTAGCCGGCCTTGTTGTCAAGGTTGATGATTTGTATAAATAGGTGATGTTGTCATGTAGTTTAGGTGTAGTGGTTGTGTCTGCATTACCAAAGAGTGGTATATGTGCGATCAAGTGATTCATCTTTTAGTGTTGTGATTGAGGAGAGATTGGTGTTGCTGAGCAAACAACTGTGCTTAACCAAAACTGTAATCAAGCATTTGGAGATGCTATTCTTTCAGTTCATTTCTTTTGGATTGTAGTCCAAATCTAATTGTAAGTCAGTGAGACTTCCCTGAGGGTTGTAGTCTTTCAATCCATTATCTTTTGAGTAGTGAGCTCTAGGCAGTGTGCCTGAATGCATGTGCATTCCCCATTGTAATATTTTTACATACTACTGTAGAGTATCATCTTAATGTGGGTATGTTCCCACCGTGTTTTTTCCCTTAACTAAGTTTTCTACATCAAAATCTTGGTGTTGTGTGTTGTGCCATTAATTTGCTTATCTTTATTATTGCTACAGTTTATCAGATTTGTTTTTGTGATTAAGTTTGTAGATCCAGTGAAGACTGATTCACAAGCCCTCCCCTCTCAGTCTTCCCTCATTGTTGCTGCCAACAATTGGTATCAAAGCTAGATCTCCCAGAAGAAGCCTAACTGCTTGAGGAGATCTGAGATGGCAGCTCAAGATGTTATCTTTAAGAAGGATGGTTTGAGATTTGATGGAAGTAACTATGCAATATGGAAGAACCAGATGGAAGTGCATTTGAAATGTCTTAGTGAAGATTACTAGAAGATTACAAAGAATGCCTATTCTACTCCTCCGAATGAACAGGTTACTACTAATGAGATCAAGGAAGCTGAGCATAATATTAGAGAAAAGGAAGCATTGCTTAGTGCCCTGATTGATTCTGAGATGACAAATTTAATGGGACTTTAGATTGCACATGAGATCTGGGAAAAGCTTGAAACCCTGTATGAAGGTGATAAACAAGTGAAAGTTGCTAAGTTACAGAGTTTGAAAGGAAAGTATGAGATGCTAAAGATGGGAGATGATGCGAACATACACTCTTTCATGACTAAGGTGAATGATTTGGTCCTAGGTATCAGATGTGCCAATGGAACCCTTGAAGAAGATGAAATAGTTGCTAAGGTGCTGAGATCTTTTCCTCCTTACAAACATAAGGTTGCTACTATTGATGAGATCCAAAGATCCAAAGTGTGAATATAGCGACAAGAGATATGTTGGTTGGAAAGATTGTTGCATTTGAGCTAAGCAAATCTGGAGAATCACATGGAAAGTTTGAGACAACATTTAGAGCATCAACATCTATATCCGGTAAGAAAAAGTATGATTCTGGTGAGTGAAAAATAACTAGATATGAAAGAGAGAGAAGAAAGATGGAAGAGAAAGAAAAGGAGTTCGATGAGCTTGAAGCATTGATTGCCTGAAGATTCCCTAAAGGAGCTAGTAAGTATGATGGAAAACTTCCCCTGAAATGTTTCTCTTGCAATAAGATAGGACATTTTTCTTCTAGATGCTGGAGATAATGGCTAAGTATGTCAGGCATGATAAGTTTGATAAGCATGATAGAAATGATAGATATGAGAAGCATGGCAAGTATGATAAACCTTACAAGTCTAACTGGAAGTATAGGAATTAGAAGAACTGTTATTATGTCATTGATGAAGGTGTTATAGATGATGAATCTAAAGGGGATGAAGTTGTATTTCTTGCCATTAAGGAAGATGGACCCAAACTTGTTGATTCCACAAGCTGCACTATTGAGGAGAAAGCTTAGCTGCTAAAGTTGAAGAGAAGGTGAAGCTGGAGCATGTATCTACAAAGGAACAAATAGTTGATATTTTCACTAAGCCTTTGCCAACAAATACATTTGTCTATTTGAGAGACAAGTTAGGGGTATCTACCCCTCCTATTGAGAACTAGATGCATTGAGTTGCATCAATCTGGTGGACTTCAGAGCCTTATCTTTTTATCTGGATTGATGAGCTGGTGTTGCTCCTCTGGTGGAGTAGTCTGTTATCTTGGTTGTGTGTCTCAGAGAGAGAGAGAATCGTGATTTGGTTATCTATTTTGAGATCTTTGGCATTGTTGTCAAAGGGGGAGAGAGATCATGTGAAAAACTGCTTTATATGTCCTGATGTTAGGGGGTTTTTTGCTGGAGATATCTTATTTCTTTGCATTGAATATTTTTCACATTCATATGTTGTCATCAAGTCATATTTCAGTGTGACCAGATCTTGTGCTAAGATTTTGGGATATTGTTTGGGATGGTCTTGTGTATCTTCACTTCATATGGATTGTGATTTGGTGCTCCACAAGTTATCCTTCTTTGTGACAATTGTTGATTGGTTGTGTTCTTGAGCTTTCAGGGTAAAAGCATAAAGTTGTGTCACACTTTTATAAAGGAAATGGCCAATGTTGATTCAACTTTTTAAATTGAATCAATAGAAAGTGAAATTTATGTTTTGATTTTTGAAATGATGTAAACTAATAAAATGTAATATTTTTTTGTGTATTTTAGGTTTGATTTAAAAAAAAAAATTAAAAAAATTATTTGAATATACTTTCTTATAAAGTAAACACTATAATTTAGTTGTTGATAAAATGTTGAAATTGAAGTTACACGAGGCATCACACTTTATAGAGTAATTTTTACTTTTTTTTCTTCAATTTTTTTTTGTGTATATTGATAACTAGAAACTTTAATGCAAAAATATATTTTAAACTATTTTTTATGTATATATATTTTTCAATAAATTTGAAAAGTTTCATGTACTTAAATATAACTCTTTGAATTCGATGCTACCTTTTTTCTTAATTATTTATGTAAATTAGAAAAGAATTATATCTTTTTGACATAAACTCTTTTCTCTAGTGCATTTATTTTTTTCAAAAATTTTAAATAAATTTTAGTATTTTTTCTTTACAAGATAATCAACCTTATATTTTAGTGTTGATGACCCACTTTCAATTAAAAAAAATAAAAATAAAAGCTAATTAATATATTAAAAGATGTGTATTTTGGAAAATTCACTTATAGATCTATAAAGTGTATTTTTACATTTCAAAAAATAAAATTTATAAGAGTAGAAGTTGTTCAAACATCTAGTTTTTCAAAAAAATAAAATAAAGTTGGTAATAAGACCCAAATTGGTATAAAATATACATTTAGTAGACAAATCCAATTGGAAAAGTTGTGGCCCATATATAAGATAGCTATGATGAATATCTATAGACCATATATTTGACTAAAATTCATTTTTAGTTAGAATTACTTAAATTCACTTGTGCTGATAAGTTGGCTTGAAACGTGACACAGTTTTGTGCTTTTACCCTTCAGACATTGATAGATGAAGATTTGATAAGTGGTGTTGGCGCAACTATTTCTAATGATTCTAACGTGCTTGTTGGTGTTTCCTAGTCGTGTCCTATTTGTTTTGAAAATTTGCATTGATCGTTGTGCGAGTTTTTGATGGTTTCTATGAACCGGTGATGATTTTCGTGTTATGCGATATTTTTGGTAATGTAGTATGTTGCGGTTGATCTTGGTGTGATTTCTGGTGGAGTTGAGCGTTTGGGAATTTGATTTAGGTCCATGTTCTGTCATGTAAATCATTATATTGGTCTAGTGGTTGATCTTTGTATCATGTGATGTAATTTTGTAATTGTGAGTTGAGGGTTTAGCCGACCTTGTTGTCAAGGTTGATGATTTGTATATATAGGTGATATTTTCATGTAATTTAGGTGTAGTGGTTGTGTCTGCATTATCAGAGAGTGGTATATGTGCAATCAAGTGATTCATCTTTCAATGTTGTGATTGAGGAGAGATTGGTGTTGCTGAGCAGATAATTGTGCTTAACCGGAACTGTAATTAAGCATTTGGAGATGCTATTCTTTCAGTTCATTTCTTCCGGATTGTAGTCCGAATCTTATTGTAAGTCAGTGAGACTTCCCTGAGTGTTGTACCCTTCCGGGCCATTATCTTTTGAGCAGGTATCTCTATGCAGTGTGCCTGAATGCATGTGCATTCCCCAATATAATATTTTCACATACTATTGCAGAGTATCATCTTATTGTGGGTAGGTTCCCACCATGGTTTTAACTGAGTTTTCCACATCAAAATCTTGGTGTTGTGTGTTGTGCCATTAATTTGCTTATCTTTATTATTGCTGCAATTTATTAGATCTATTTTTGTGATTAAATTTGTAGATCCAGTGAAGACTGATTCACCCCCCCACTCTCTTAGTCTTCCTTCATTGTTGCTGCCAACAAAGGGTATCCTTCCCTCCTTGCCTACCTGCCTCTCTCTCTACCTCTTTGTCTCACTCCCTCCTTCACTCTCTACTACCTACCCACCTCTCTCAATAAATCCGTGTCTTTGCATGTGTGTGTTCCTCTTCTTCTGCTTTCCTTCCTTCCTCCCTCTCTTTCTATTCTTACAACTCTTTCTACCTTCCCCATATCTAAGACTCTAAGTGCTAGAACTGTCAATTTAGGTTATAACATGAGCACATTTTAGGGAGCAAAAAAAAAGGGTAAAATGGCATGTGACCTTATGCTTTAGGCCCACATGCTCTATTATTCTTTGCAGTTTGTGCATGTAAATGTTTTTTCATGGTGTTGATAAAAACACAACCATTATTTTTAGACCGAAATTTACTCCATTAGCTAATATTTTTATGTTTCCCAGTGTTGGAATGCTAATTATCATATTTTTTGGTTGATTTTAATAATATATATTTGTTCTTTTAATAGTTCTTACTAATTTGATTAGATTTAATACAATTGAATTGAATATGAAGGAACTTGGTAAAAAGATTGAAATTTTTTGAGTTTGAAGCCAAAAGAAAAATAATTAGACATAATTGTACAATTGGTCAAATCAAATCTTGAACATTATAGTATATTCTCTTTGTCTTTCTATCTTTTGTGCATGCCACCTTGTCAACATATTTCATGTGCTACATGTCACAACGTCAATTCACTTCATTGCAACATAATTGTTGACCCACTATATATATATATATATATATATATATATATATATATATATATATATATATATATATATATATATATATATATATATATATATATATATATATAGTTCAATTGTATTCCTTTTCTTTTCTTTTTATTCTTTTTGTATTCTTTTACCTGGCTCTATGATTATGTTAGTATGATCCTAGTTAATATGTCAATGATATGTGGACACCTTAAGTGGTCCATGTTGACACAAGTGAACATACGTTGTGTTGTTCTATCACATTCCTACATTGATCCATGTTGGCATGCATATGTTACCATGTTTGTAGTTAATGTTTCAATGATATGAAGACACCCTAAGTTATCCATGTTCAAACAAGTGGACACTTATTGAGAAAGTACTTTGTTCTAATTGGTGCACATATATGATCCTATATTGCCATATCATGATATAAATTGTCTAATCCTATTTTCTAAACTCTAACATTTGTGGGTTTCCCAAACAAAGCAAAGGATATGATCAATTCACCAACTCTAGGGATTGTCATAAACTTTTAGCTTTCCTTTTAAGTGTAAATTGAGTAGATGGAATGTTACATAGCTTCTCTACATAATTTTTTTAAGTTCTGCTCTCTTGTTGGATCAACTATTGATTTTCCCGCTCACTGATACTATGTGAGAGACAATGGATTGTAGTGATTTGGTGAGGCTAGACCTATGGGAGTTTGTTGCTATCGTATCTTTCAATCTTGAAATCAATTCCTCCAATTCTTTTTTATTATTTTCTCGTCAACTTAATATGTTTTCTTGTGTTCCTAGAGGATGTTGATGAATTGAAGGAGGTATTTGTTGTGGTTTTTCTTCAGTGAGGTTTTAATGAAGAGCTAAATCATGGTTTTGATCATTTGGGGGCGCATTCTCAAATCTTAAAAATTAAATAAATTTCATCCAAAAAATTAATTGAATCTATCTACTTAATCCAAAATTTACACAAAAAAACTAAAAATACTTACCTGTTCAACCTTGACGATGTTGTGGCAGCATTCTAGCAATGATTTGGCAAAGCAACGATGAAGGATGATGTCTCCAACAACATGAGTGTGCTTCAAATGATTTGCAGGTTGCAACTTTGTAGAACTCAAATGCAAAAATGAAGTTTTTGGTTTTCTTTTTTGTTGTATGGTCAAAATGACTATAATGTTAGCACGTCCCATCTTTATGTATTGACCCTCATTTGAAAGGGAGGTTTACTTAGTGATTTGTGATCACAAATTAGCCACTGAAAACTTCAAATTGATCATTTCACTTGTTAATGATCTTTTTTCAACTTCCTAAAATTGTTTTCCAGCATTAAATTTCCTTTTAATTGGTTAAAATTTTGAAAATTCAACAACCAATTCATTAAAATTAAGATTTAATTGGATGAAATTTGAAATATTTTCAATATGTATTTATTGAATAATTAAATTGTCAATTATAGGATAGTGATAAAATGCTTTAAAATTTGTGAATTTTTTTTGTCTAGAAAGTTTTAAAAAATTGATCACATTTCCTATCCTTATAATTGAAATTTGATAATTTTACATTAAAATTTAGTTACACATTTTAAAACTTCAAAATTGAAAATTATATGATTAGTTACGGACTTGATTTAATTGTTTTTAATATAATTAGATTCTTATTTTCAAAATAGCAAGAAAAGAGATTAATATTTGTGAAATTGTGTTGTTAGTCGAAAAAAAACCTAATTTTATGCCTGCGTATCTAGTTAATCATTGGATGTAAAATATTATTAAGGGAGAAGGGGAGAAGAGAAGGGTTAAAGAGAAAACAAAATAAATAATCATTTATGATTTCCATCATGCCTATACACTTTTTGGTGAATGGACAAATTGGGCTCAAACCATTCTTGCCAAACCTGTTGCCACAATCCCAATGTGAGAGAGTACAATTTTCAAGGGGAATTACGTGTGAGTGATGGAGAGATTCACTATAGATATATTCAATTGACCATACTAGATACTTCACAATCATCAAATATTAGTGATGTAAACATGTATTAGAATCTATCAACATTTATTCAACTAATTACGTGCATCAGTTTAAATAGAAATAAAATAAATTTAATCCTTGAAGAACCATATTAAACGAAATAAAATGAAAGAGA
Source organism: Cryptomeria japonica (assembly GCF_030272615.1). Classification (NCBI taxonomy): domain Eukaryota; kingdom Viridiplantae; phylum Streptophyta; class Pinopsida; order Cupressales; family Cupressaceae; genus Cryptomeria; species Cryptomeria japonica. The sequence continues at coordinate 608,704,283 of NC_081414.1, read as the reverse complement.
ATAGAGCAAAATAATGAATTCAATGTTTTCAAACCCCCGAGGGCTTTCCAATACCTTACAACAAAGTTCATATAACTATACATAGAAGGGAAAAAAAAAAAAAAGGAAGTTGAAGAAGAAAGAAAGAAAGAAAAGGAATTACTTTTAAATTTGACTCATTCCTTCCAAGCACGCACCTTCCTTGTCGAAACAATTTGGCAATTTCAAGTAGTCCTACATGCTCTATCCAAATCTTGGAAAAGAAACTATGTGCCCCATACCCCACATCATGGGTGGTCACACATCTCTAGTGTTTCCGGTGTCTTGCTTTTCAGACTCAGGGATAACAATGGTTTCCCATGGGCTCAGTCACTAAATCAATATTCCAGGGATTGACTTTGATGGCTACACTAAGAGGAGGAGGGAATTGAATTAACTCTAAAACAACCAGCATGCTCTTCTTTATGGAAGATTAAGATTTTGTCTAATTTAGAATTTCTCTGCCTGCAAATAATGTATTTAGATGGAATGAGATTCATTCCATCCCTCACTATAGTGACCAGGCAACATTTGTCAATAGTATAGTAAGCGAATCTCTCATTCAATGGAAGATGCTCAGTAATTCAGGATTATAGTTTGGGTTGCCAAAGGTGCCAATTATTCTCTTGGTCATAGCATGTCTCTGCCTGCACTTCCTGATCATATTTTGATTTGGAAGTCCTATTAGCACATGATTTGTAAATAATCCTCCTGTGTTGATATACTCTATTATTCCCATGTACAAATAGTACTTAGATAACTCCGCATCTTCTAGGCAGCTTATTTTTTGCTTCTTTGAAAATTTCAACATTCTGCATCCATATGTATTTAGGGTTTCCATCAGGACACCTTGCAATATATCCTCCAACTTGAGACCAAAATCATTTCCTTTAACAGGCTCATGATTGCCACCATCATTTGCCTTTGCCACCCTTGATCTTCGATTTAACCTTTTAAGTTCAACTTTTGCTATGTTATATGGTAATCATGGTGGCTACATGTAATACTAAAAAATGAAGAGCTGTCTGTTGAAATTCCTTTACAGCCAGGGCTCGAGGTGGCTAATAAAGACCTGGAGTTTGCATTTACTCTTGTATGCTGCAATACAATTGTCTTTAGTTTTGGGTTTTGCTGCTTTTCTTGACTACTCTTGTATTGTGTGCTGCAGATCCTGCTGTTAGCAGGACTGGCTTAAGGATACTGTTACATGTTTCTCTGTTTCCAGAGGTGACAATCACATCTTTGCAATGGAATTCACAGTAATTAGTACAGGAGTAGCTTCCAAGCTTTCATGGCCTGTTGGTACAATCGTTGTCTAATCCTAAAATAACTTGTTTTGTCACATGTTAGGAACAACATTTGATAGTCTAGGCTTGCAGTTTACTCAGCAGTACTCAATGAATCTTTTAAGCCAGTTTTCTCTACCCATGGTATCCGAATCCTTAGTTCTTTGCCCTGCCTTCACATTTTCTCTGTAACATGACTCGCAATAAGCTTATCTTGATCATAGATACGGACATCCTTCAAAATGAGAAAAAGATCAAATCAGGAAAGAACTGTTTTCAGCAGAGAACAATTGTAAGGCTTACCTTTGTTATGGATATTGTTTCTTGTTCCATTACCCCATGAAAATTAACTCTGTACTTTATCCTCATCTCATCGAATTCATACAAATAACCACTCCATCTGCCAAAACCTTTGTCTCTCCTTCATGATAAAACTTCCGCGAGCTGGAGTCACGAATGACACAAGCTATTAAACCAGTACTTGAAGATCCTTTCTCAGAACTGTAGATAGATATTAAAGTTGTCTTCGCAATAAATTTAAAAAACTGCATCTTAGTAGCAATAGCAAAACATAAAATATCTCCTCTTCATCTAACCCCATCTGGTAATCTCTTCCTCGATCATCCAATCTGGGCGTCGGATGACATAAAATTTCTTCGAGTCATTTCGTCAAACGGTTTGCAGACCTTATCTCAGCTGGTCGCAACCACATTCTTTTGAAACATTCTATCAAACAGTCACATGCCTTGTCTATTTAACCTGCAAGGCCTACACCACATTTCTTTGAGCCATTTTGTCACATGAGTTACGTGCTTTTTTTATACTTTAAAAGATCATATTCTTTTCAGGAATTCTGTCAAACAGATCGCATGCCATGTGTGTGCTTCCACGTTTAGCGTACACATCTGCAACTGTGGCGTTCCATAAAAGTTTACTTTCAATTATGTTGAGAGCTGTTCATTCCCTTTTTGGGATCTTGAAAGTCCTCAAGCGTCCAAATTCCTTTGGGTTTTCAATACTCTGAAAAATCTTTAACCCTTTTGTATTTCAGGGTTCGGCTCGACATGCAATTTTGCACCTGCATTTCTTAATAATTTTGTTTTAATTCACAAACTAAAAGTTTAAAATAAATATTTTATTAAAAAAATTGCACCAGTTTATAAATTTGAAGTTATTTTTAACACAACTTACAGATAAGAGATAGATATGAAAAGATAAGAACCTACATAACATTAAAGGTCGATGAATATGTCTTATTACAGAGGATTTAGTCGCTTGGAGGAAGTCGGGAAGGGAGACAGGGCCGATGGGCAGAGCAGGGTAGCCTTTGGAGAGCCCCTCTGCAGCCTCGGGGTCTTCCAGCTCTTCAAACGCATTGATAAGCACATAATCTGCTTTGTTCTGAATCTTGGATTCGTACATCATCAATTGAAACGTTGAATCGGCCGTGTCTTCAACTCTGAAAGCAGTCGGAAGGTCCGTTTGTCGGGGAATCATACCCGGAAGACAAGTGATAAGGTTTTCCGGCCGCCGGGCTTCCTTCACTGCATACCACAAGTATAACACTACTAATAAACACTGCAGCGTGCCTCCAAAATCGCCGATCAGTATGAAATAAAAGGTTATAGCAACTCACCATTTATTGGAATGTATCCCTTCTCCAGAAGCATCCGACAATTGGCGAATACGATGGCGGCAGAGGTGCAGAAGGTCCAGAAAACAACGGGAGGCAGAGCCAGCGAAGTGGCTAGTTGGTGGGTGCAAGACATGAAGCGAGAGCTGACATTACGATGGCGGCAGAGGTGCAGAAAGTCCAGAAAACAGCGTTTTGAAGATCCTCTGTTCCATCCAGTCTGTGCTAATGAAAGTTACGAAGAATCCCCTGACGGCCAAGAGCTTGGCAAAGTGCATGAGGGGATTGACATGGCCTTGACTAGGAAAGGGCACCACTACTGCGTGTCGAGGGCTTGGGATCGAGGTCATCATTGTCGAACAGAGCCAGGGCAGTCGACCACAAATGGGAGAACGCTCCAAATCAAGGTTAATTCAAGATCTCTGGCAGCTTCCCACAATGATGAAATAAAATTATTTCAACCATTCAACTTCTTTTCTACCTTTCAACTTTTGACTCTGGTACCCAAATTTACGATAAAAAAATCAAACCTTTCAACTTTTGACTCTGGTACCCAAATTTACGATAAAAAAATCAAACCTTATCTTGAATTCTTTCGTCAGAGGAGCACCGATGCATTGAATGATGTGAACTTAGTACCCTCGCATGGCTAATCCAGTAGCGTGATTCGTGCAATTTCTTCATGAAAAACAAGATTGAATCACCAAAATCCATAAGTTTAACAATTTAATCTTATACTAAGACTAAGGGAAGAGTACCAATAGTCCTCATAGTTCTAATAGCGGCACACTTATTGTCATAGTGATCCTCATAGCCATCATAGTGAAAACACCATTAATAAATTTGTTTTGTACCAATAGCCGATCATTTTTTGTCATTTTTTTATAAATTTTTGTTCATAATTGGCTCATTTGTGCACCACTATTGGAACATTTGTGCAAACTATTGGGACATTTGTCCACAAGTATTGGCGATTTTGAGTGGACGTTTACTGGAACATCTTTAGTTAGGTATCAGGCGACACTTTGAAATGTGTACTTTTTGACCTTGGTGCGCATAACTAATTCCACAACGTGCATCGTTACTACCCAAAAGCCAAATCAATAGCTATAAGTAGTTAAGTCGCATACGAAGACAACTAAAAAAAAAATCAAAATCCGATGTACCATTTAGGATCTGTGGGTGTGCGAAGTTAGCTATTTAATGTCCAATTTTTTTTTACAATATTGCACCAACAGTTGTGAATTGAAAGTTGTTATTGTTGATGATGACTATCCATAATTGAATGAAATGTATCCCTTAGATTTAAAAAGCAACAAATCATGTGATGCCACATCATCACACCAATAAAACATAACTTAGTGCACAAGTATCAGTTTCACTTTTTGGGGGTTGTTTTGGATACCTTGATAAAAAGCATGCTGACTTGACATCATATTTGATGACGTGGCCTTGAAACCCTAGTTATAAGCAAGGGACTTGCCAAATAAGTTTCTGTAAAAAAGTGGGAGGGATTTCAAATTTCCATGTAGGATTTTGAGAAGCGCAAAGTTAGAGTGCTCAACTATAGGATCCTCTCCCCTATAAGATTAATGTAAAATGAAGATTATCTACCTAGGATTTAGTTTTTAAATCTACAAATTTGTTGAAACTAATAGTCAAAACAACTTTGCTCACCATTGTTCATATTTGTATATTTTATGTCTACATTGGTTTTTTATAATTTTTTATAATTTTTGCAAAAAAAATATTATTAATTAAAGAATCTTAAGAAATTGTATAATGATTTTTAAATATCATTAGTTGTCATTAAAGTCTAAAGGGTAAAAATGTAGGGAAGTTTACCACAAATCATTCATCACTATAGATAAAAATAATAATCATAAAATCGATAAAATAAATCAATTTGATATAAAACAAATTAGTTGCATCAAACCAAATCATTATGAAGAAGTTGAAGAAATTGCAAACATAGAGAAGAAAACAAGAACATCCAATTTGTGATCTTCCAAGTGCATTTAACATCAAAGAACCACTTTGCCAAATAAATCACAATAGCATTCCATTCTCTAGAGATATGAGCAAAGAAAATATATTCAAAATTTTGTGAAAGGCAAAGAATCTAATCAATATAAGAATCCAACCTCCAAAAAAATCACAATATTGATGGCTAATATCATAAAATCCATCTCACAAATTAACTTTCTCGAACCTATCTCACAAGATTTCTCTAAAATTGCAAGGAGTGCCCTTGCCTCCATCTAATTATTAACACCAATCGTCATTGTAATAGAAAAAACAAACTATCGATATTGATTTAAAAAACATGCAAAGGAGGAGACCATTTACCTACTATATTTACCTTATTCTAGAAGATTTGACAACAGAGCTACAAGGAATATATCCATTCAAATGATACAAATGAAATTGCCACAAAATCTAAATTTCACAAAGATCAAATGTTTTATCCATAGAACAATTAGGTAACAAAGTTTCCTTTAATGAATCCAAAATCTTCTACCAAACATACTAAATAATATTCTAATAACCTTAGAAGATTTTAAAATTTCTTTTCAACTAGCAACTAGTTTTACCAAATAATAAAAACTAGATTAATATCCCATGCCACCAAAAGAATAGAAGTATAAGTAGGAGGACATCCTAAGCTAGTGCAAAACTTAGACAAAGAATTAGAAAAACAAGATGACTATTCCCTATATACTGCCATTGCCTCTAATGAACTTCAAAGAAGGAACATTGAAAGTATACATGAGTGACATAGTACTCATTACCACTGTACAAAATAAATTTGGAAGGATTTTACAAATCCATATTTCTTATGTTTTCCTAGGTAAGATATTCATTTTGGAAAAGTAATTAGAGAAATAAGTTACATTTAGGGTAATGAATTTTTTTCAAATGTTACAAACAACAACAACTATCACATTTTCCATCAAAGCATGATCACTTGTAAAATATTTATCCATCCATTAATTCACATAAAATCCTTGAAATAAAATATTTTACCAATCTAAGTGGACCTTCTATCATATAATCTTAGAAAATCTTATTAATATATAGAGCTACACATGCATGCTAAAAAACATCATAATGATTAGAAAATCCAATGTGGACTCTACAACAAGTTGTACATGTGTGATTTACTTTGATATAGAAAGGTTTTCCATTTCAAAATATCATTCACTAATTTTTATTTGAGGATACATATCTACACATTTAGAGAGAAATTGTATTAGGGTCATTACCCAAAAAGTTCTTTGGACGTGGCTCATGATTATCATGATCAATTCTATTTTTTACAAAATCTCTTTGATGAAGTGAAATTATTGTGTTATTTTTCCAAACAAAATCAATTAGGGATTTAAACGTTTCAACCATGATTTTATATTTTCATTGGAGTTGGGCCCATTTTGACTAGACCATGGCACTAGGGACCATAGATTAGGAGGACTAGGGCACTAGGTGCCATTGTCCTAGATTTTTGAGCCATAGTCTAGGTTAGTGACCATGGAATTATGCCGAGATTTCAGATTTGTCCATGGATTGAGCCTAGTTAGTTAGAAATAAGGGGCATTAGGGAAAACCACTAAAGTTAGTCCCAAATGAGTGTGAATTGTATGGGGGTAAAATTTATGACACTAAATTTAGCCCCAACTTTAGTAGGTGTATGAATTTATTCTCATACTCTTAGTAAAGTACAAGATAGAATCAAAATAATTTCACCAAGACATGAAAGTGACAACACCAAGCCCCTAGGACTTAGGATCTTATCAGTCTAAAATATCAAGATAAAAGGTGTAAAATAATCAACATAGGTTACACATGTACATGGAGCACGCAATAACAAAGAAGAGTATGACATCTAGGTCTAGTATGGGCTTCTTACTAGGAGCCATAAGAGAATAGAGAGATTAAAAAAGGACTAGCAAGGTGCATTATTCTAGTTGACTCTTGTAAAATATTATAAAAAAAAATCTTGATTTTCTAAATAACCTGAAAAGTGACTGCAAAATAGGTTCTATAGTTTGCATTAAACATAAATTTTACACAACAAAACCTTTGTTTCATAGGTAATCCAAAAATGTGGCTACAAAATGGCTGTTATAGAGTGCACCAAACACATCATGTTGTTTGGTCATTTAGTTTAAAAAACAAACTTCATACCGTGTGTGCACAAAGTGTAACATATAGCAGAGTCAATATCCCCATGTTAAAGCAATTGCTTACATCTTATCGGGAGCAATTACTTTAAGGTAGCATAGGTGTGCATCCAAAAGGAAAGCATGTCACCACAATGAAATGATCCCAAATATAGGAAAATAAAAGGTGATAGTCACAAGACATGAAAGAGAACATAAGGGATCCACTATTTGGGGTCAATATGCACATCAAATAGATCATATAGATCAAATATAATTTTTTTGAATTTACCTTATCCTAAAAGGTAGCAGAACTACAAACACAATGGAAGAAGAGCACATAAGATGAACAACACAATTCTCTTTAGGTCAACATGGAAGAGACCAAAAACAACTCAATGCTTTGCATCGTCCTAAAATAGATAACACAAAAGAACATGTAACATGTATACAACATATAGAAGAATGTTGATACAAATAGAGGAATTTTATGATAGGGTCAATCCCTTTGTTTCCTTGTGCCAATAGAACAATCAAGGGTCATGCAAATAGAGCTTAACAAAACACAAAGACATGTCAAGCATCACATTACGGGGATCACATTACATGAAAGCAAACACATTAAAAGAACATATTACATGAATGAGCTAGTCTAGCAAATCATCTGCCTCCCAATCTTGCTCTACGTCTTTTAGAGATGGTGGATAAAATACTAAAGGATCTACGACTAGTACAGTAGATGGAGCTATCTCTAGTGCCAAACAAGGACCATGCTAATATATTGATGAATCACTGTGTGTGTCACTAAGAGCTAGAGTTAAAGCTTTTGAAAATATTGAAGATATATCACTATTAACATTATTAGAATCCTCATCTATACCATTAGAATAATCATTTAAATTTATCACAATAGGAGGTTTGATGTGAGTAGAAGAAGAAAATTGATTTTGCATCAACAACTTCATCTTTAGGCAAGGTTGGTTAAGGTAAGGATTCTCTCTAGGATTGGGATAAGGTTGAGAATATGGGATCAAACCAACATTCAACTACCTAGGAGAAGAATAATTGTCAGAACCAATCTCATGAGCCTTGGCACAATGTATTTGAAGACATTCTCTCGCACTATGATTTTGACATTTATTATGACTCAAAGATTATGTAAAAGAAGTTTGGGAATCACTCAACATTGATTCCTTTTCTTCCTTGGTCTAGGAATGGAAGGAGGAACAAAAGGAACCACACTAGATTGAGAGATAGAAGATGTTGGGCATTTTTCTCTTTGTCCTTTATAGGATTTAGGAGGTGAAATTTCAACATATATAGGAGGACTAGGAGGAGTAGGAAGGAGACTCGGTCTAGGATGTGGAGCGGATGAGCTACTTTCTTATCCATAAATGACAAAGGATGGGTGAGAGCAAGATAATCGGGGTCCAAAAAGTGGCAATAGACAAAAAAAATGCATTTTCTTCTTTACCAAACATGCCAAATTCTGCTTTGACTTTTTGTAGATGTTGTTTGTTGATTTCTAATATTGTATTAATATTATATCAAAAATTCAACTTCAACTACACTTCTAGACATGTAATCATCAAATTTAAAATCAAAATTAAATAATTGAGATGATCACAATTCTCATTTTGACAGATTCAATTTCTAGAAATTTTTGTACGAAACTCAAAATCAAATCATCAATAAATTATATATTCAAGTAACCCACCCAACTTCAATTATATCTAATATGAATCAAACTTAGAATAAAATAAAAATCCTAACAAATATTATCTTCACCAACCTAGTAATATCGAAATGGATATTAAACTATTATTGAGTAACACATACTTTTACTACAATTGCACAAAGCACAAAGAAGTATTGATCATTAGAAGATCTTGTTGCAAAACCATAAAAAACCTTGATTTATTCTAGTATCTCGGAATTTGCTCTTGCAGTCATGTCCCTTGTAAATTTATCCAAATTTCGATAAGACGAACCCCCTGCCAACACCGCTTTCGTCGCAGCCTCTTTCAACCTTGTTGCATTCTTTCTTAATTCCTTTCCTTGGCGGCTTTCCACCATCGCTCGAACTACCATCTCCACCTCCTCTCTAGATACCAAAGCATTTTCATCTTCAGCTCGGGACTCAAAATCCATGCCAATCTTCCAAATGTCTTTGCAAAATCTGCAGTTGAGAGACTGTTCTGCCCTGAGAGGCCATCCAATCATAGGCACTCCAAAGCTAATACTTTCTAAGGTGGAGTTCCATCCGTTTTGGGTCAAGAATCCGCCAACAGAGGGATGTGATAGTACTTTCAACTGAGGCGCCCACTGCACAATCCTTCCGCGCTACCCAATTCGTTCTGTAAATCCCTCGGGTAAGACCGCAGCCTTTCCCTCGGCTATGTCAGGTCGTACTACCCACAAAAAAGGCTGCTCGCTTGCCTCCAGCCCTAGAGCCAACTCTTGTAACTGCGCCATCGACATCACTGCGATGCTCCCAAAAGAGATGTACAGAATGGAGGAAAGTGCTTTAGTCTGAAGCCATTTAAGGCAATCTAGGTCCGATGGGTAGAGCAGGGTAACCTTTAGAGAGCCCCTCTGCAGCCTGGGGTCCTTCCAGCTCTTCAAACACGTTGATAAGCACATAGTCTGCCTTGTCCTGAATCTCAGATTCGTACATCATCAATTGAAACGTGGAATCGGCGGTGTCTTCAACTCTGAAGGCAGTTGGAAGGTCTGTTGGCCACAAAGGAGGAATGTTACCCGGAAGACAAGTGATAAGGTTTTCTGGCCGCCGTGCCTCCTTCACTGCATACGACAAGCACAATACTACTAATAAGTACAGAAGCATGCCTCCGAAACCATATCATCGATCGGTATGAAATAAAAAGTTGCACTCACAATTTATCGGAATATATCCCTTCTCCACAAGCATCCGACAATTGGCGAGTACAATGGCAGCGGAGGTGCAGTAAGTCCAGAAAACGACGCGAGGCACAGCCAGAGATGTGGCCACTTGGAGGGTGCAAGACATGAAGCAAGAGCTAACAATACAGGTGATCGGTGGGACTTCGACATTACCCACGCTTTGAAGTAGTCGAACCATGGCGGGGCCTGACTTTTGCATGGCCTGGAAATACTCGACCATCGCTTGTGCTCGTCGATGGTCGGGAGGGAGGCCATCGGGAAGAGCCAGAAAGCGAATCTGAAGGCCTTGGTGCTGCAGCTGATGGGAAAGCGCTGCGGCATCGTTAGGCGCTTTGAAGATCCGGTGTTCCATCCAGTTTGTGTTGATGAAAGTTACGAAGAATCCTCTGGCGGCCAAGAGCTTGGCAAAGTGCATGAGTGGATTGACATGGCCCTGACTGGGAAAGGGCACCAATACTGCGTGTGGGGGGTGTGGGATCGAGGCCATCGTTGTGAAATAGAGCCACAGCAGTAGCCCACAAATGGGAGAACGCTGCAAATCAAGTTATTTTACTTCTCACAGTGATCTCTGGCTACTTCTTACGACGATGAAAAGAAATTATTCCAACCATGTGGTCGAGTAGATTTACATTCTTTTCAAAGTTTTCAAACATTTTGATTATAACGAGTAGTCAAGAATAAGCAGGGAGGAGGTTTACTTTTGATTCATGCTTAGCCTTATCTTGAATTCTTTCTGCATAGGAGTACCGATACATTGAATCATGTTGTCTAATCCAGTTATAGCGTGCTTCGTGTAATCTCTTCATGAAAAACTGGATAATCACTTTTAAATCTCCGTGCTTATTGATCCAGTTGAAAAGGGAACTAAACAAAAAATTCCAAAAGTGATATTAATTGCGGGATCATTGAATATGACATCAATGTAAATTGACGATTAGGGGAAAGGACCCAGTAGTTGAGCATGTACCAATTATTGTGAGGGTTGTTGATACCTTTTGTTCCAAAAATTGTACAAATAAAAACTATTCTTTGAAAAAAAATATATCATTTTTTGTGTCTTTATATATCAATAATTGCAATACATCAAATCAGTTTGAATTATTATGGCATGTATCATTGATTTACTAAATTTCATGCAACTATTAAACAAAAAACATTCAATACATGTTTCATATTAAATAAATTAAAACAGCATTCCTACAACTCAGCACACTTTTGATGTGATATAAAATATAGTTGTAAAATGATTATATTAAGATTTGTACAATTTTATAAGACAAATATAAAATATTATATTACAATTTGTACAATTTTACATGGTAAAGTGTCAAATCACTAATATATGGTTGACCAACTTGTGAGGCAAAACAGTCTCATCACTCATTCACAATTGTTCAACTTCTCATCCTCTAATAGCCAGCTTCTGAACATAAATGTTCAGATTCTAGATTGCAACGACCAAATCTAGTACCCGAAACATTAAATAGAGCAATTGTGAGGTTCTCCATTCGATTGAAAACAAACAATTAATGCAAAAAAAATTTAAATTTACCTCCCATAAATCTACCTCATGTACTCTTATTCAATAGAAATGTAGAAATCCATACCCACAGATCAAGCAAGATCATAAAATGGCCATAGATCAAGCAAGATCATAAAATGGCCATAGATCAAGCAAGATCAAAAAATAGCCACAGATCAAACAAATCAAAGAAGATTTTAAAAAAGGAGGGAAAAATGTCATATTAATGTAGCATACGATTGAGAGTTTTTACAATTACATTCTCCCCGCACTGTTGTAAAACCTTCACATTCCTCCTTTGTTTAGTAAAACATCAAGATTTCTTGCATACATTATTTCTTGCTGCAGACTGACTCTGTGCACATAATATCTGATCGTGTGTTGTCATACATTTCAAGTATTTTGTTTTCATTATTGTTTAGTTTAGTTGACTTTGTTGTCATAAATTGCAGGTATTTTGTTTGTTTATACAATTTCTGACTGTGCGTTGTCATAAAATCCAGGTATTTTGTTTTCACTACTGTTTGGTTGGCACTGTGCTAGCATAAATTCTAGGTACATTCACATTCCTGCATACATTACTTCTTGTTGCAGACTGACTTTGTGCACATAATATATGATTGTGTGCTGTCATACATTTCATGTATTTTGTTTTCACTATTGTTTAGTTTAATTGTCTGTGTTGTCATAAATTGAAGGTATTTTGTTTGTGTGCGCATAATATATGATCATGTGTCAACATAAATTGAAGGTTTTCACTAACGGTTTAGTTTAGTTGTCTATCATTTCATGTATTTTGTTTTCACTAATGTTTAGTTTAGTTCTCTGTGTCGTCATAAATTGAAGGTATTTTGTTTGTTTATGTAATTTTTGACTTTGTGTTGTCATAAAATCCAGGTACTTTGTTTTCACTACTTTATTTTTTTTTCATTTTCACTACTGTTTAGTTTGTGTTGTCATAAATTGAAGGTATTTTGTTTGTTTATATAATTTTTGACTATGTAAAATCTAGGTATTTTGTTTTCACTACTGTTTGGTTGGCACTATGCTAGCATAAATTCTAGGTAATTTGTTTTCATTACTGTTCAGTTGACTTGTTTTTACTACTATTTAGTTTATATATATATATATATATATATATATATATATATATATATATATATATATATATATATATATATATATATATATATATATATATATATATATATATATCAAATCAATCCTCATATATCTATTTCATTACTGTTCAGTTGACTTGTTCTTACTACTGTTTAGTTTCACAGTATACATATATATTATTACTACTGTTCTTACTACTGTTTAGATTCACAGTATACATATATACATACAGATGTGTATGTACTTAATGTTTGATGTTATTTACTCCCAAAACCATCCATTCCAGTAAAAGTTCAAATTGTTGCCAAAGACAATATTGCTCCAAAAGCTTATATTCCATAGTTCACCTGTTGTACATATATATACACATTATTCTTAGTTACAAAATATATATATATATATATATATATATATATATATATATATATATATGCATACATACATATATCTGCATATATTCCATAGTTCACCTATACATATATCTGCATGTGTGTGTGTGTGTGTGTGTGTGTGTGTGTGTGTGTGTGTGTGTGTGTGTGTGTGTGCATACATACATACATATGTGTATATACTTAATGTTTGATGTTATTTACTCCCAAAACCATCCATTCCAGTAAAAGTTCAAATTGCTGCCAAAGACAATATTGCTCCAGAAGCTTATATTCCATAGTTCACCTATTGTACATATATATACGTACGTATATATATACACAGTATTTTTAGTTACAAAATATATATATCTGCATGCATACATATATATATATATATATAAATTTTAGTTACAAGACATATATATATATATATATATATACACACACACACACACACACTTAATATTTGATGTTATTGTTGTTCAGGTACTATGACAACAGGTAAGGCAACAACAACAGGAAAGGCAAAAGGAAAGACAACAGGAAAGAGAAGAAGCAAAAGAACAACCCAAATGTTGAGGAACCGTTACCCACATGGTGTTAAATTCCATTTGGTGAAGGATAAAGATGGCGACACTACAATTAATCCACCTCAGGATGACATAACTTGTACTACTGCAGATGAAAATATAGAAAGAACAAATGCTCCTTTACAGTCTTCTCAACATCATGGAGATAAAAAATCCAGTTATAACGGTCAATGGACAGAAGAAGACATGGAATGTGCTATGAAAGATGTTGAAGACAATTCATATTCCATCAGAGCAGCTGCGAAAAAGTGGGGAATTCCTGCGAGCACTTTAACATATTGGCTTTTAGGGCTAACAACAAGAAAAAGAAGAGGTCCACCAATGATCCTTTCATTGGAAGAAGAGCTAGAAATTGTTGACTGGTGTAAAGATATGGCACAACTTGGTCATAGATTAGAGATCATTCAGCTAAAGTCACATGTAGCTCATATATGTGAAACAAGGCCAAATCCATTCAAGAATGGTTTCCCAGGCAGATCATGGTGGACAGGTTTCTGCAAACGCCATCCAGATTTGACAATAAGGACTACAGAGGGTCTAGACAGGGATAGAGCAGTAATGCTACGACCAACTATTGTGACAGATTTTTATGACAACCTAGAGAAATTGTACAATGCTTCTGAATACGGACCAACAAAAATATGGAATTGTGATGAAACAGGTGTGCAAGCAGGCAGGAACTGCGAGATGTGAGTAATTACAAAGTTGGGTAGTAGAAGTGTCCCACACATTTTATCAAAGAGCAGAGAGTGGATAACAATTTTATGTTGTGTTAATGCAGCAGGTCATAGCATTCCAGGATTTTATCTTTTCAAGGCCAAAAGACAGCTTAAAAACTACATTGCCAACTGTGAACTAGGAGCATGTATGGCTGCACAACCACATGCTTGGATGACAAAAGAATTATTTTTAAATTGGCTATATCACTTTGCCAAATCTGTTCTGGGTGGAGTTTCACCCACAAACAGACATCTCCTTATATTTGACGGTCATCGAAGCCATGTTGCTTTGACTACAATCCATGAAGCAAAATCTCTTAGTATTGATCTTCTAACATTGCCTGCCCACACCAGCCACAAATTGCAGCCTCTAGATGTGAGTGTGTTCTCTCCATTCAAGGCACATTTCAAATCTAAAAGGTCAAAATGGATGGCCAAACATCCACACATAGAAATAAGGAGAACTGAATTGGCAGAACTTGCAAGTAAAGCATTCAAACTTGCCCTGACATCTGAAAACATCATAGCTGGTTTCCAAAGGACCGGAATATGGCCATTAAATAAAGATGCTCTTTGTAATGACATGAGACCAAGTGATGCATTCAATTTATGAGATGATAATGATGTTGCAGGCATTGCTAGCATCTTAAGATTAGCTGGCTTTGGAGAGGCACAAGTGGAAGAGTGTTTGGAACAATGTGTGAAACAAATGAAAGAATGAAGCACAACAAACAGAAGAACCAACTAAAAGCACATGCTCACCAAGTCATATAGCCAAACACAATATGAAAATGGCATACATGAAGACTTTAGTTTACCATCACAGTTTGAACCACCAAATTGGATTAAAGAAGGAGCAGAACATTTAGGAATATAGATTGACATGGAAAATGAAGAAGTTTCTTTATCCATGCCTTCACCTCCAATGCTTAGCTCTGAGGTCATTCATTATTATGCTGATACAATGGATTGGGAGAATTCAAATTTAGAAACTAATGAAGTTGTAGAAGATGAGCAGGATGGACACAATCAAGGTTCTTTGAAGACAACTGCAACATTTGAGATAGAAGACGAAGCTGAAGAAATGTTATGCAGTCAAGGCTCTTTAATTTTTTTTCTGAATTTACCCATTGAAAGGGTGAGAAATAGGTCTAGTCTTCTTTCTAACAATAATGCACTTAAATTGGGCTGGGAAATCTCAAATCCTTACTTCCAATGAATACATAATTCGGGAACAAAAAAAAGAAGCAAGAAAAGTTGAAATTGAAGAGTTGAAAGTAAGGAAGAAAAAACAAAAAGAGGCAAGGAAACTTGAACAAATTGCAAGGAGAAAGAGGAAAGACGAGGAAAAGATTGAAAGACAAATAATAAAGCAGAGGAAGGAAGAAGAAAGGGCACAACAACAAAAGGAGAGGGAGTTGAAAAAGAAACAAAAGCAGATGAGCAAGCAAAAGAAACCAGCAAAAGAGCAAGTGAACAAGGATGTTGCAATTATTGTAGGGGAAAGGAGTACTCCATCAACACCATTGCCTCGACATCATCAAATTTTACAAGACATGTATAATATCTTAACACCTGCATATGTTGCTCTTAGTAACCTCCAAGCTGGCTACCATAACAATTTAGAACATACTGCAATCAGGGCAGGGGACAACAGTACTCCATCAACTCCCCTACCTGGGCATCATCAGATTTTGAGAGATATGTACAATATTCTAACCCCAGCGTATGCTGCCCTTAACAACATCCATGTTCCAACTAGTCATAGCCCCCCTCACTCTCCTATCAAACAATTCCAATTTGGTGGACTGTTGGATGAAAATATGTTCGGTAGTATAACTCCTATTACACCACAGGTTGATGCAACTATTGCAGAAAAAACAATGACAAGGAGTCCTATGGAGGAGCCAGATGCAGCTGTTGTAGAAAAAATGATTACAAGAAGGCTTGTGGAGGAGCCAGAACCCTTCCCTGGCTTTATGGTGAACTGATGAAACTAATCAATGTTGCATGCTTGAATTCGGAATTTTGGATTGCATAGCAATTCTTGTTTTGTAGGTTGGCCATTTTGCGGTGCATATAAGCTGGGGAGATTCTACAATATCTTTATGTCAATATAGCAAATGTGGTGCTACTTTATAATATCTATTGATGTGGAGTAATTTTGTAATTTCTATCTATATATCAATAGAATGAATCTGTGTAGGAGTCAAAGTAGATGTTGTGTAGTGTGTAGGCTGGCCATTTTGCAGTGCATATAAGTTGGGGACATTTTGCAATATCTTTATGTCAATACAATGAATTTGGTGCCATTTTGTAATATCAATTGATATGGGGCCATTTTATAATATCTATCTACCTATATATCAATACAATGAATTGGTGCAACACCATTTTGTAATATCTGCATATCAGTGCAATGAGTGCATTGCTATTATGGATACTAAAACTACAACTAATGTTATGTCAAGTATTTGCATTACGTATGTATGAGTGTATGTATGTATATATGTATGTGTATGTGTATGTGTATGTGTATGTGTATGTGTATGTGTATGTGTATGTGTATGTGTATGTGTATGTGTATGTGTATGTGTATGTGTATGTGTATGTGTATGTTTATGGATACGAACAATCAACAAATATTATGGAAAGTATTTGCATTACGTATGTATGAGTGTATGTATGTACATATGTATGGATGTGTATACATACACATACGCATACACATACACATACGCATGCACATGCACATACCCCCTACCAATCATAGTGAATTAGCACACCCAATCTTTTGTTACCTTTGACCTAATAGTTGAACATATTGTCACCTAAAAAATTCACCCCCTAACACATATGAAAACCATTAACAATATATGATTGTACATTATGTTATTAATAATTAAATAAAATTAAATCATATCCATTTTTTACTCATCGAATAGTCAAACAATTTCTATTAAATAAGTGAATGAATAAAAACTAAAAACTAAATAAAACTAACCTAATACCTACTCAACCCTAATATTTACTATCCTCCACAGCCTAACATTTCTCAAATGCTGCCGCCATTGTTTGTGTTTCAAGAGTATGCATCCTTTGCCGCCAGAGGAGCTACTTTGTCACCTTTGTCATATATATATATATATATATATATATATATATATATATATATATATATATATATATATGTATGTATGTATGTATATGTACATATATATCTAACATCATATCAGTGAGTTACTACAAATCTGAACAACCCACTGCCAACGGCAAACAAGGAGAACTTCAGAAAGTTGTTTCATCAAAGACAACCACATATAACCAAGTTCCATCATTCCTTTTATGGCTATTGTTTTCCATGCAATCATTTTGGTTGAAAAGTAGTAGATTGTAGAATCTGTACAAACAATAATACTAGTCTATCCAAAAGGAACTATAATCATTTGCCCATCTAATGGATTGTAACATTACATGCTACAAGTGCAGCTATTTTAAGCACATAACACGGTTTTGTGGAAGTACTTTTGTTGAGCTCAACACTTATCTATTCTAGTGATTTGATATCAAGAAAAAAGGGTAAGAAAGAGCAAAGTAAGGAAAAAAGAAAAAGAAAAATTGATGCACCAAAATAGATCACTTAGATCCCTTGACAAAATTATAAGCAAGCACAAAGAGCAGCAAACTTCGATTATCAAAAATGACTTGATCATTAGCAAATACAAGAGCCAAAGAACCCAATACCATGATGGACAAAACTTCCCCATTTAAAAGAGAAAAATTAGAATATTGAACCACGATATCATTGATTCGATGCTTCAAATATTGTAAAGTCATAATTACTACTAGAGGTCTAAAATAACATACAAATTCTATGTTGAGAGCCTCTAAACTACACAATTTGTATTAAAAAGAGGCAAGGCTTTGTCAAAGAAAAATCCCATCTGGCTGCTCCAAAGAGCCCATTACATATATAGAAGAGAAGAGCCAAAAGTATATGAGAGAAATACATGCCTGCCAAATTGACTTATAGAACTCCTGGCTAAAAATGAATCTAAGATATGGATCATAAAATGCAGCTACCCCACTGTAACTCTAACCATAGAGGTTGTGTTTAAAAATATTGAGTGTATTTGAATGCTTAATGACCATTGATCAATGGCCCTTTGAATTACAAGAAGTTTTGTCAATGCATTTAGTCACAGGCTTTCCTCTTTATCTCTTGTGATAGTCTCTAAAAGACTAAGTCATTAGCTCTCAAGAGTTTATAAAACCTTCTCCACCATTTTTCCCTCAAACCTCTAATGTGCTACCACATTTACTTGTGAGCCCCCTTTTTTCTGTTCAATTAATGCCAAATCTCGAGGGAAAATACAATATGTGGGCAATTTTATTTTATTTCCATCACTCCACCCTTATCTTATATGCCCAACTTTTTCTTAGTAATAAAATAAATATTCTGAAAACTAATAAAATAAATATTCTGAAAACTATCTACAGTGTTTTGGGTTTAAAACCCAGGGCAACTCAATTCTGAGAATCATTTAAATTATAAAATACCTAAAGTGGGTTTAGGGTCTTGTGATTATTGATGGCAAAAAATCCTATTGACGATGTTTTGAAAGCCGGTTCAAATGTTGTTTTGCAAAGGCGAATTTAGGATTTTGCTGAGGTGAATTGAAAGCCGGGTGTGATACAAGGCTTTATATACAAAGCCACGCTATCGAAGAACTATGTCACTGCAATAAAATGCAACCCTTCAGAAAAAGTAAATCTCTGTTACAAATTTGTAACCCTAGCCAAAGATTTTTGGCAAGTAAATAGCAAGAAGAATGCATAGAAGGAGACAAAAATAAACATCAAGAAATTTGTAACCCTAGCCAAAGCTCTTTGCTAGGTAAATAGCCTTATGTAGAGGAAAATGACAGGCAAAGATGAAAAATATTGCACAAATGTTCGAATTCAAACATGGGTCGTTGCCCCGTAAGATCTGTAAAGACCTTACCTACTCGAAAGGGTTGCAAACCATTGTATTTCTTGTGTCAACATACACAGTTACATACGCCATTGACATTGTATGTGGAACGTCGAGGAGAAAGCTGCAAAATGTAAAATGCAGTCAAAATTAAAAAATAGAGAAGGATATCATGTAAAATGCAGTCAAAATGACATACAGTTGTAAAACAATATACCACGTCTTTCCCAGGCCACGTCTCTGAATGCCCTGGCCTAGTCGCTCTGGTTGCCACGTCTATGGATGCCTTGGCCTGGTCGCTCTGGTTGCCACGTCTCTGTTCATGGTAGCTCCTGTGGTAGCAGAAGATGCATGCTCTTGAAACGCAAACAATGGCAGTAGCATTTGGGGAAGGCTGTGGAGGATAGAAAAGATTAGGGTTGAGTAGGTATTAGGTTAGTTTTATTTAGTTTTTAGTTTTTATTCATTCACTTATTTAATAGAAATTGTTTGACTATTCAATGAGTAAAAAATGGATATGATTTAATTTTATTTAATTATTAATAACATAATGTACAACCATATAATGTTAGTTGTTTTCATATGTGTTAGGGGGTGAATTTTTTAGGTGACAATATGTTCAACTATTAGGTCAAAGGTAACTAAAGACTGGGTGTGCTAATTCACTATGATTGGTAGGGGGTTCAAAAATGGACATTTTGAACACTTTTTATAAATGCGTTTAAAAAACCTATAAAAAATGATGATGACGACCCGAAACCTTAGTTATAAGTAGTTAACTTGTCATAGAAGGTGCTATAAAAAATTTAGACATTTTCGACATTGTTATGTCGACTTTTGAAAAGCGCGAAGTTAGGGTGCACGACTACTGGTGCTCTTCCCCTATTTAGGATTTTTCGATTTTGAAGGAACAAATTTGTTGAAACTAACAGTCAAACAATCTTGACTCCGACTCTTAATGTTTGGATATTTTATATGCGCATTTATATTTAAATAATTTAAGAATTTTCAAAAATTATATGAAGATTTTTAAATACCAACTTTTGTCACTAAAGTTTAAATAAATTTTTTTAAGAAGGTTTATTACAAGCCTTTCATTTCTAGAAACAAAAAATAACCATGTAACTCATATTAGCACTTGTACAAAAAGATAGTGCAAGGGTTACAGCGATAGTAAGATATAAATGAATTATTTGGGATAAGAGGTTTTTGTCACATTCATTATTAGAGAAGGGTGTAAAATCGTAGGAAGTAAAAATTACCATTATTAATAATAACTAAATAGAATTAAATGGTTAATCCATACATGTGTCTCTAATGCATCAGTTTCATATATACTATCTGTCGTAGAACACAAAACTCAACTACATTTATTAATAATTATTATTTGTGACATAAACAATTTGATACTAAACTTAATCACTCTTTCAAAGATTATTCAAGATTATTTTCCCATTTCCTAAATTACTTTCTATAAAATAAGATAATTCTCATGTTCATTGAACTAACCTCTAAGTAAATAAAAATTATACAAAACTTAACTACTTCCGAAGCAAAATAGAATAATTGTCTATGCAAATAAAAAATGTTCTATGAATAAAAAAACCTTAAATAAATTTTAAAGATTCTTAAATAGGCTTAGATAGGCTAAAATAAATTCATATATATGTCAATATCTATTGTGAAAATAGCATATGGGCCCTTGGTCTCCTTGTAAAGTTGAATGGCTACAAATGAGCTCACTAGAAAAAATAAATTATTTGGCTCTACAATACTACCTAATTGTGTTTTTCTATAGAGAAAAAAGAATATATTTCTACAATAATAGTTAGGGCTAAAGAGCAATAGTTATATTATATGATTTAATTTAGTAAATGATATAAACATACTATAATATAAAATAAAATAAACTATTATGTAAATTGATAATAATACTAGAAAAATAGGGGATGACCTCGCAGCGTGACAATAAGTCACGAGCCCTATCATTAGGGTAGTCACAATTTCAAAACTCGTGCCTTTCATCTCGCAGACACTCTCGACAATTAGAGGCAACGACGATAACCGAGGATATAGTGGTGATGGTAGCAGTGTTGAACACTATCAAAGGGTAAGAGGGGAGGGGGTGAATCAACATTCACAAAATATTATCAAATTAAAGTGTTTCTAACTTAATCATTCATCAAAATTAATGAGCTAAAAGGAAATTGTAGTAACAACAAAAACATCCACACAATGGCACCTAATTTTTATGTGGAAAACCCAAATTGGGAAAAACCACAATGAGAATAAAAATCACAATAATAGTAACAGTTTTACAATGGACAAGGCTTCCTGCCAAAAAGAGCTTACTACTCCAAACTTGTAAAGTGAGACACACAACCTCAAGCAAGATACAAAAAGAGACTTTCTCCATTTAAGACCACTTCTCTAGGGAAAGATACAAAATTGATCTCATAAAGAAATAAGAATAATAGATTGAAGTGCATAAAAAAAGAATCTATTAGAATGTAGATAACAATTCCCTTAATATGCTCATCTGATTGTTGCATATACCTCTGAACCACTACTCTTACTCACTTCACATCTACTGATCATCTATCCATCTTGTACTTGCATCACTTATGCTTCTCTAATTCTCTCTATATCTTATCAATATCTATTACAAACAATATATACCAATTTATTTTAAAGAACATGATCACATTTTTTATTTAAAGAGCAAGATCATGCTTTGGCTTGGATTTTTCAAGCCTTAACAGATACACAATTTTTGAATTTATTAAAAACGCGTATACGCTTCATCTGTTTTAGGTGTTTTTTTGCTAGTGGCCACTTTTTTGTTCACCATCTTGGTGCACTTACCCATTGAGAAAGTACTTTTTTCTAATTGGTCTAGATATATTATCCTATATTGCCACATCATGCTATAAATTATATAATCCTATTTTTTAAATCCTAATATTTGCGGGTTTCCCAATCATAGCCGAAGGATATGATCAATTCACCAACTCTAGGGATTGTTATAAACTTTTAGCTTTCCTTTCAAGTGTAAATTGAGTGGATGAAATGTTACATTACTTCTCTTTGACTTAATATGTTTTCTTGTGTTTCTAGAGTCCATGTTGACGCATTGAAGGAGGTGTTTATTATGGTTCTTATTCAATGGGGTTTTAATGAAAACATGAATCGAGGGTTCGATCATTTAGGGGTGCATTCTCAAATCTTGAAAATTAAACAAATTTCATCAAAAAAACTAATTGAGTATATCTATTTAATCCAAATTTTACACTAAAAACTAAAAATACTTGCCTGTTCAAACTTGATGATGCCGTGTCAGCATTTTGGCAATGATTTGGCAAAGCAACGATGAAGGATGACCTCTCCAACAACATGAGCATGCTTCAAATGAGTTGCATACTAAAACTTTGTAGAACTCAAATGCAAAAATGAAGTTTTATTGTTTTCTTTTTTTTGTATGGTCAAAATGACCATAATGTGAGCGCCCAACTTTATCTTAGTGATTTGTGATCACAATTAGCCACTGCAAAACTTCAAATTGATCATTTCACATGTTAATGATCTTTTTTCAACTTCCTATAATTATTTTCTAGCATTAAACTTGCTATTAAATTGGTTGAAATTCAACAACCAATTCATTAAAATATGGATTTAATAAGATTCTTTTTGTATGCAGTTCAATCTATTATTCATATTTCTTTATGAGATCAATTTTGTATCTTTCCTTGGAGAAGTGGTCTTAAACAATAATAGATATCAATAGGAGATAAATAAATTTTCATAAACAATGAAATGTATAAATGTCTCATTACATATTTTTATACCATGCTTAGGCTTTCTATTGTTGTAAGTATAATCAAACATAAAAGAAAGAGAGATGCGTCTGTTGATCTCCAATCTGAGTCGCTTCAATTCAATCCTTTGAATGAAGACAAGAACAAAAATCACGCGCTTTTTCCACCCAACCTTGAAGCTTACGCTTCCTTGGAATTCTTAGTCAATCAAGAATACCCGACCCTGCACGAATTGCTTAGCAAAAAGAATTCGAAATATAAGATGGAATCTGGTGTGTGCCTAGATGATACATTCATTTTTATTTTTGTAATTCCAATAAGAAACAAGCAAGATCAATCAAGGATATGGTAGAGAGCATAAATAAATGAACTCCATCTATTTCAATGGTTTATTCAATTGGATTACTTGGCCGAGTATAATGCCATGCATAGCAAAAGTAGATAGTTTGGAAAAGAAAACTATTCTCTCTAGGATTCCATATCCGGCACCCATCCCAGAAGGTAACTTTCCCCATACATAAGCCTATCTAGCTTGGTTCATATAAATCAAGAATACAATTTCATAAAGAAAACAATCCTTTTGTCTAATAGAAATAACAACATTCCTATTACTTTTGTTCATAGATAAAACACTCTTTCGTGGAAGTGCATTCACACATATATGAAAACAATCTTTCATTGATTAAATATCACGCAAATTTGATAAGAAAACATAATTCATTTGTAAACCAAAAAGTAAATCAACTAAGTTTTTTTTAAAAAGAAGAAGGTGTAGCCCAAGTATGAATCTTTTCATATAAATGAGTTATATTGAGTTCACATTCTTTAAAAGATTAACTATTGTAACCCATAAAGCACTAAATACCATTCTTTAACATTTAACATGTATGTTCATAGTTATTTCATCCAATGTTACCTCATAATGTATTTCCCTATATGACTATTCAAAAGAACATTAAAACAAATTTAATCTGATCATGGAATGTCTCAATCAAATTCCATTCTAGTAAACATTGTACTATTTTACGACTTTCTCACTATCCTTTCTAAATGCATATTGACCAAGAATAGAAGTAGATCCTATCTCCTTATGCTTTGTTACTGGCTTGAGGTGAAGGTCTCGCTTTCCTCCTCAAATCTGCCTACTCCTCTCTTGGATGCTGGTTCACAAATCCTTTGTCGATTCTTCTACCATTCCTCTCTAAAATTTCCTCTCTAATCTCTTTAATTGATCTTCTGTCGTTCTTCTATGTTCTACCTTTCCTGATCTTCTTCCTATCTTCCTATGTCTCTTCTCTCGCGCCTTTGCTACTACTTATACTATTTTCCTCTACATTAACTGCTAAAACTTTGGCTTTGGCCTAGCCATGACTTTGACACCTTTTCTAAACACTAAAGGTTCCCTTAGTTTAGAACTCTACTTGTTGTATATTTGTCAATTAGATTGGCTTCTAAGGTTGACAGGTCTCTAAGACCTATCCTCCACATCTACTCCTTTCCTAGACTTTTTAAGAGTTCGGTTTAACCAACTATGCATGATAATCAGTCACCGATCTTCCTTCCTCTTAGCTACCTACCTTGTCGATACGTCTATGGGTTCCTTGGCCTTTGACTATTGTTCTATACCATCATGGAGAGCTGAGTCGACCACCTCTCACCATTGTCGTGGAGAAGTTTGAGTTATCTGCCGACTTCACAACTAATTCACCGTGGGAAGAGGGAGTTAACTGCAAACTTTTCTATGTTGTGGACACTACGTGCCAAGTCGCCCAAAACGGCTCGACCATCGGCTTCTAACAGTCAACTTACTCTTTCAACCCGCCACCTTTTACTATTAACATGTTATTGAAAATACGGTTCATGACATCCTTCCCCTCTTGGAAGAGACATCGTCTCGATGTCTTATTATCCATCAATAAGCACATAGAAATTCTATCTCATAAAATGTTAACCATACATCAAGTTTCAAATATAAATAATAACAATTGATAGCATTCATGCTATCCAAGGTCACACCATAAAATCAAAATCATTGTTTCCAAGGTATCTCATATGATAAGCAACTACTTTTCTAAGAAAGCAAATGAAGAAAATGATGGTCAATCGTCTTAGCATCCTCCCATGTAGCACTATCCTCAGAATATTGGTCCCACTGGACGTTATATTGAGTGAAATCTCTGCTACGTAGCTCCACACTATGTTGATCTAGGATTTGGATGGGCTCCACTAGCACCACCCCTGGATCCTGTACATGTAAAGATTGCCAATCAAGAATATGAGATGCATTAGCATGATAAGGTTTCAACAAAGAAACATGAAATAGATTATGGATTCAAGCTAGAGCAGGTGGTAAAGCTAATCTATAAGCAATTGGATTAATAAATTCGAGCACATCAAAGAGTCCCACATATCTTGGTGTCAGCTTTGATGATTTTCCAAATGAGATAGAGCTCTTATGAGGCTTGACTCTCAAGAAGACTTTATCTCCTACAACAAATTATCTGAAAATCCTATTTCTGTCAGCATAACTCTTTTGTCTGTCAACTACCTCCTTCAACCTACTCTTGATCAACATCATTTGCTCATCCATTTCTTTAAGTAAATCAGGACCAATGATGATCCTGTCTTCTAGTCTATCCCAACTGATAGGTGTGCAACACTTT
Organism: Cryptomeria japonica; assembly: GCF_030272615.1. Lineage (NCBI taxonomy): Eukaryota > Viridiplantae > Streptophyta > Pinopsida > Cupressales > Cupressaceae > Cryptomeria > Cryptomeria japonica. The sequence continues at coordinate 608,678,484 of NC_081414.1, read as the reverse complement.
TGCCCATAGAGTTCTTCAAAAGGTGCCATCCCCAAATATGCATGAAAGGAGTTGTTATATGCAAATTCAACCAAAGGCAAATACTCCTCCCACTTGTACTTTTGATCCATGTAATACATTCGTAAAACATCTTCCACGACCTGATTAACCCTTTCTGTTTGGCCATCAGTCTAAGGATGATATGCTGAACTAAAATTCAGTCTAGTTCCCAATGTTGCATTTAATGTTGTCCAAAATCTAGAAGTCATCCTAGTATCCCTATCTGAAATTATGGTTTTTGGTACACCATGCAACCGAAATATTTCTTGCACAAATTTCTTGGCAAGAACAAATGATCCATCCTTGAGATTCCCACGTATGAAATGTGCAACTTTATTTAACTTATCCACCACTACTAAGATAGTGTCATGCTTATTTTTGTTCATCAGTAATCCTTGGATAAAATCCATACTAATTACTTGCCACTTGTACTCTGGTATAACATGTTGAAATAAAATTCCTACTGGATGAACATTCTCAGCTTTCACTCGCTAACATTCCAAACATTGTGCCACATACTCAATCACCTCCTTTCTGAGTTTAGGCCAAAAATACAAAGATCTCAGGTCAGCTACCATCTTTGTTACTCCAGGGTGTCCTGAATAAGGTGTATTATGCACCTCATGTAATTTTAACTTCCTTAACTCTCCCCCTCCAGGAATGCACATTCTTCCTTGGTACCTTAAAATACCATCAAGTTCCAACTCATATTCATCATAGCGATGATCTGAAGAATCTTCCCCCAAGGCTTGCTTAACCCTTAGATAATGGTCATCTTCTGAAAGATTCTGCAACACTTGTTGTTTCAAGTTTGTTCTTGTAGTAACCATAGCAGATAGAGGTCTTCTTTTGCTGAGAGAATCAACTACCCTATTTTCCCTCCCTTTGATATATTCAATACCAAAATCATACTCACTTAGGAAATCAAGCCACCTTCTATGTCTTGCATTAAGGTTAGGTTGTGTAAAGATATACTTTAGTCCTAAATGATTTGTTTTTAGCTCAAAAGGCTTCCCTAAAAGGTAATGCCTCCACATTTGTAATGCATGAACAATAGCTAGAAGGTCTAAGTCATGTGGTGCATAATTCAATTCATATTGCTTCAACTTCTTTGATTCAAATGCAACCAGCTTTCTCTCTTGCATTAACACTGCTCCCACACCTTCACCTGAGGCATCTATAATCACTATAAAGTGTCCATTGGGATATGGTATAGTCAAGATTGGTGTTGTTGTCAATTTCTGCTTCAAGAGCTGAAACGACTCTTCACACTTCTTAGTCCATTCAAACCTTTTTTCCTTTTTCTGAAGTGAATTAATAGGTGCTACTATCCTAGAAAACCCTTCCACATACTTCCTATAATATCTCGCAAGTCCCATAAAACTTCGGACCTTTGACACATTCTGAGGTGTTGACCAATCCACTATTGCTTTTATCTTTGCAGGATCAACTGAAATTCCTTCAGCAGTTCTAACATGACCTAAGTAATGCACCTTTTCTTGAAAGAAAGCACACTTAGAAAATTTTACATAAAGCTTGCGATCTCTCAACCCCTGCTGCTGGGGCATTGGTTAAACCAAAAGGTACGACTATGAATTCATAGTGTCCATATCGTGTTTGGAATGCAGTCTTAGGAATATCCTCATCCTTAATCCTTAATTGGTGGTATCCTGATCGAAGATCAATCTTGAAAAATACCGTTGCACCTTTCATTTGGTCAACAATTCATCTATCCTTGGCAAAGGATATATATTCTTGATAGTTACTTTGTTCAACATTCGATAATCAATACATAACCTTAAAGTGCCATCCTTCTTCTTTACAAAGATCAGTGGTGCACCCCATGGGGATACACTAGGTCTAATAAAACCTTGCCTAAGCAATTCTTGCAATTGAGCCTTAAGCTCATACAATTCTATAGTTGTCATTCTATATAGAGCCTTAGATTGTGGCTCCATTCCCGGTAAGAGTTTTATAGAAAAATCAAACTCGCTCTTTGGTGGCAACTTAGTAAGGTCTTCTAGAAAAACATCCAGGAACTCTCTAAGAATAGGATAATCCTTAGGGCTTTTCTCAACATTATCCAAATCACTTACCATGACAACAATTATGGAACATCCTTTCCTTTGGGCTTTCTTGAGTTGCATTGCTGAAATGTGTCTAATTCAAGAGGCTTTTGAGACCCAAGAATTTCAACTAAATTCCCAAAATCATCTATACAACTAATGAGCTTATCCTCACAGTTTACTACGGCTTTGTGCTCAGTTAGCCAGTTGATACCTAAGATCACATCATACGATCCTAATGGTGCCACATAAAGGTTAACTTGAGTTTGGAAACTAGAAAGCTCTAGTTCATTGCAAAATAGAGAAGAATCTACCCTATGTTCTGCTTGATTCCCATATTGGACTATCCATGCATTTGACATATAACCAGGTCTAACAAATAATCTACAAACTACTTTAGGATCAATAAAACATTCAGTAGCTCCTGTATCTATTAAAATAGAAACTGATTGCCCAAAAAACTTACCTGTCATCTGAATAGGTGAAGCTTGAAAACCAGCTTGACGGTTGTCAACTGTTGCATGAATCTAGTGTTGTGAAGCTCCTTGCTGACTTACTCCTCTTTGTGTGGGGGTATGATGCAGATACTTTTAGGCATAATGGTTCCCTCCACACTTGTAACACCTGTCCTTAGGTCTAGAATAACTACCTGACCTACTTCTATCCAAGTTTTGTTGGGCATTGTGGTTGGTGTAGTTGGTGTTACTATTTTCTCTCTTATTACCATCCCAATTCACTCTTCCTTTTTCTTGAGTGTTGGGTCCTCTCTTCAGATTCCTTATTTGTTGGTTGTTGTTGTTGCTCTTCTAGAAATTCCTGTTTCAAAAACTTGGTCTGGTATTCACATTTCTACGGAAATTTGCCAACTGTGGCAACTTCTGCTCTTGCTTGGTTGCTTTCTCAAATAATTCCTCCATAGTCAATGGATTATGTATATCCACTTTTGCTCCAATATGAGGTCTCAAACCTAAGATGAACTTTTGGATGCGAAATCGTTCATCCATCTGATATTGTGGAACATACTTAAGAAGGTTGGTAAACTTCTCCTAGTATTGACTCACCGACATGCCACCTTGTGTTAGGTTCTGAAATTCAATCATCTTTTTATCGAAGAATAACTAAGGAAGCCACCTCTTCCTAAAGGATTGCAAAAATAACTCCCAAGTAACATCTCCAGGTTACAACTTCCTTTCAGACTTTTCATTATCCCACCAAGTAGCAGCTTCTCCAGTAAGCTGGTAAGCAACCCATACTGCTTTGGTTTTGTTGGACATATTACAGAGACCAAAGTACTTCTCCATCTCTATCACCCATGCCTTTGCACTATCACCAATAGTCTTTCCATCGAACTTTGGTGGGGCTATTCTTTTCAGGTCCTTAGCCAATTCTCCTTCAATTCTTGCTCGGTTATCTAGTTGTTCCTCAACCCTAGGAGCTTCATTTCGGACTTCACCGACCCTTCAAACCTCTTGTTCGACTCCATCCATTCTTGCAGTCTGATGGTTCAGTAGATCAAGGATTTGATCGAGTCTTTCATTTCCATTACTAAACCCATCCCTTGTGGTCCTTGAACCCATTGTAATTCAAAAATTCCTACATCAGGGAATGTTAATATTTCTTAGCAAAAAAGAAAGAAATATCTACAAGGGTTATGATATCCATAGCTTCTACTTAATCAAAAATCCCTATAAATCTACCTTTACAATATAGCCATAGAGAATAATATCCATATTTATTACCAGGAAAAGCCAATATAATACTAATATAGGACATAGTTAGATAATTTGCACATCTATAGCATCTAAGTTTTATGATATCTGACATGGTTAAATGAACTAAGGTTCAAAGTACATATTTTACTATCATAGGAATCATACAAAAAAAATATTCAACTCAAATTTATTATAAAATAGCATCTTTATTTGTTGATAAATATAAGTGACATTACATAAATACATCACTCTTCTATTGGAGTCAAGGGAGTATATCCTTCAGACTCACTAGAACTTAGTGGGGTATAACTCTCTGACTCATCAACACCGAGTGGGGTATATTCCTCTGACTCATTAGCACTGGGCGGGGCATATCCCTCTGACTTGTCAACGCTAATCACAATTGGCCTAATAGGAGAATATTATAACTCAACCTCCTCCTCCTCTATAGGGACAGTCTTATCCTCAAGGGACTCAATAGGGACTATTCCTATCTCAACAATTTCTTTTTCTTTTGGTTCAACAAAAACTTGTTTCTCTACGGAAGGAACATCCTCTTCCTCACTTATCCATCGTCCACTTGGATGATTATCAACAATAGGCCTAACAGGAGATATATGATCCTTCTTGACCCTTAGGTATTGAGCATACCCAGCTACTGATTTGCGAGTTGTTTGTTTCGTTCACACCATTTCTGTAAGTTTCAACAAAATGTTATTATTCTCAATGTTCAACTTGCGAAGTGACTCATAGGTCCTATTGTTATACAACCTATGCTCTGATACCAAAATGTAAAGACGTAAATTATTCTATAAGACATAATATACTCTTTATTCATAAATAAACTCATAAAGCAGTTAATAAGTCTATTCCATACAAAAAAATAACCCAAGCTTGATAAATTGAAAATAAGAATAACAGATATCAATAGGAGATAAAGAAATTTTCATAAACAATGGAATGTATAAATATCTCATTACATATTTTTATACCATGCTTAGGATTTCTATTCCCATAAGTATAATCAAACATAAAAGAAAGAGAGATGTGTCCATTGATCTCCAATCTGAGTCGCTTCAATTGAGTCCTTCGAATGAAGACGAGAACAAGAATTAGTCGCTTTTTCTGCCCAACCTTGAAGCTCACGCTTCCCCAAAATTCTTAGTCAATCAAGAATACCCGACCCTGCACGAATTGTTTAGCAAAACGAATTTGAAAGACAAGATGGAATCTGGTGCGCGCCTAGATGATACATGCATTTTCATTTTTCTAATTCCATTAAGAAACAAGCAAGATCAATCAAGGATATGGTAGAGAGCATAAATAAAAGAACTCCATCTATTTCAATGGTTTATTCAATTGGATTACTCGACTGAGTATAATGCCATGCATAGCAAAAATAGATAGTTTGGAAAAGCAAACTATTCTCTCTAGGATTCTATATCCGACACTCATCCCAGAAGGTAACTTTCCCCATACACAAGCCTATCTAGCTTGGTTCATATAAATCAAGAATACAATTTCATAAAGAAAACAATCATTTTGTCTAATAGAAATAACAACATTCCTATTACTTTTGTTCATAAATAAAACACTCTTTCATGGAAGTACATTCACACATATATGAAAACAATCTTTCATTGATTAACTATCACGCAAATTTGATAAACATACATGAATTCATTTCTAAACCAAAAGTATATCAAATAAGTTTTTTTTTTAAAAGAAAGTGTAGCGCAAGTATGAATCTTTTCGTATAAATGAGTTATCTTGAGTACACGTTATTTAAAAGATTAACTATTGTAACCCATAAAGCACTAAATACCATTCTTTAACATTTAACATGCATGTTCATAATTATTTCATCCAATGTTACCTCATAATGTATTTCCCTATATGACTATTCAAAAGAACATTAAAGCAAATTTAATTTGAACATGGAATGTCTCAATCAAATTCCATTCTAGTAAACATTATACTATTTTGCAACTTTCTCACTATCCTTTCTAAATGCATATTGACCAAGAATAGAAGTGGATCGTACCTCCTTATGCTTTGTTACTGGCTTAAGGTGAAGGTCTTGCTTTCCTCCTCAAATTTGCCAACTCCTCTCTTGGATGCTGGGTCACAAATCCTCTATCAATTCTTCTAAAATTTCCTCTCTAAACGATCTTCTGTCGTTCTTCTATGTTCTACCTTTCCCTGATCTTCTTCCTATCTTCCTATGTCTCTTCTCTCGAGCCTTTGCTACTACTTATACTATTTTCCCTCTACATTAGCTGCTAAAACTTTGGCTTTGACCTAGCCATGACTTCGACACCTTTGCTAAACACTAAAAGTTCCCTTGTTTTAGAACTCTACTTGTTGCATATTTGTCAATTAGATTGGCTTCTAAGGTTGACAGGTCTCTAACACCTATCCTCCCCGTCTACTCCTTTCCTAGACTTAGCAAGAGTTCGGTTTAACCAACTATGCATGATAATCAGTCACCGATCTTCCTACCTCTCAGTTACCTCCCTTGTCGACACGTCTACGGGTTCCTTGGCCTTTGACTGCTGTTCTCTGCAGTTGTGGAGAGCTGAGTCGACCACCTCTCACCATGGATCGTGGAGAAGTTTTAGTTATCTGCCGACTTCACAGCTAATTCACCGTGGGAAGAGGGAGTTAACTGCAGACTTTTCTATGTTGTGGACACTACGTGCCAAGTCGCCCCCCAAAGATCGTGGGAGTTCAGTCGACTTCGGCTACCGTGATGGAGGAAGTTAACTGCCAAGCCGACCAAAATGGCTCGACCATCGGCTTCTAACAGTCGACTTACTCTTTCAACCCGCCACTTTTTACTATTAACATATTATTGAAAATACGGTTCGTGACAGAGATTCCTTTAGAGCTAGGGCTCGAGGTAGATAATAAACACTTGGAGTTTGTATTTTCTATTGTATACTACCATACAGTTGTCTTTAGTTTTGAGTTTTGCTGCTTTTCTTGGCTAATATTTGAATTGTGTGCTGCAGACACTGCTGTTAGCAGGACTGGCTCTAGGATGTTGTTACATGTCCCTCTGTTTTCAGATGTGACTAGCACATCTTTGCAATAGAATCACTTATCCAAATAATAGTTTCTATTTGCCTCATAGCAATTAGTATGGGAGCAACTACCAAGATTCCGTGTCCTGTTGGCGCATTTGCTGTTTAATTCTAACATAGTTATCTTGTTGCATGGTAGCAACAACATTTGATAATCTAGGTTTGCAGTTTACTCAGAAGTACACAATGAATCTTTTAAGCTAGTTTTCTCTACCAAGGGTATGTGAATCCTTAGTGTTTTGCCCTGTATTCGTATGTACTTTTATAACATGATTCGCAATAAGCTTATCTTGACAAGAGATACGAACATCCTTCAAAATGAGAATAATATCAAATCAAGAAAGAACTGTTTTCTGTAAAGAACAACTGTAATGCTTACCTTTGTTATGGATATTGTTTGTTGTTCCATTACCCCATGAAAATTAACTCTGTACTTTATCCTCATCTCATCGAATTCACACAAATAACCACTCCATCTGCCAAAACCATTGCCTCTCCTTAATAGTTTTCTGCACGAATGACAGAAGCTATTAAACTAGCAGTTAATAATCCTTTCACAGAAGTGTAGATAGATATCAGAGCTGTCTTCGCAACAAATTTAAAAACCTGCATCTTAGTAGCAATAGCAAAACATAAAATATCTCCTCTTAATCTAAACCCGTCTGGTAATCTCTTCCTCGATCATCCAATCTGGGTGTCGGATGACATCAAATTTCTTCGAGTCATTTCGTCAAACGGTTTGCAGAACTTGTCTCAGCTGGTCGCAGCCACATTTGTTTTGAAATATTCTATAAAACAGTTCATATGCCTTGTCTATTTAACCTGTAATGCTTACACCACATTTCTTTGATTCAGTTTGTCACATGAGTTATGTGCTTTTTTTATGCTTCAAAAGATTTGATTCTTTTCAGGAATTCTATCAAACAGATCGCATGCCATGTGTGTGCTTCCACGTTTAGCATAAACATCTGCAACTGCGGCGTTTGATAAAAGTTTACTTCAATTATGTTAAGAGCTGTTCATGCCCTGTTCGAGAGCTTGAAAGTCCTCAAGCGTCCAAGTTCCTGTGCGTTTTTCATATTCTGAAAAATCTTTAACCCTTTGTATTTCAGGGTTCGGCTTGAAATGCAATTTTGCACCTGCATTTCTTAATATTTTTGTTTTAATTCACAAACTAAAAGTTTAAAATAAGTATTTTATTTAAAAAATTACCAGTTTAAAATTTTGAAATTTATTTTGTTATTTTTAACACAAATTTTAGATAAAAAATAAATATGAAAGAAACACACATAACATTAAATCTGAAAACAAAATCTGGGCGAATCTATCACAAGAAGATGAAATCACACAACAATTTTTTCACTAAATGTGGATGAATCTATCATAAGAAGATGAAATCACATAACATTTTTTTCCTTGAAGTAGATGAATCTACTATCACACAACATTTTTTTCTTAGAACAAATAATCATTTGACATACTAGTCTAATATTTGTTTCAATTCTATCATTAACTCTACAATACAAATCTATTGTAAGATTCATAGTTCTAATCATTGATCACACTAAATAATAAAATCTTCATTATTAAAGACAACAAACTATCGTAGAAGTGAATACTTATATTAAAAAAATTTATCATTTATATAATTTTATCTCTACTTTATTTAATAAATTTGATTATTACTTATTTTATAATCATTTAATTAAATTTTAATATAAGTAAAATTATATTTTGTTTATCTATATTTTTATTAATAATTAAAAATATATATATATAAAATTGATTCATTTCAAAACTAAATTAGTTCTTGTCTATCGTAGAATACTAATACATTCATTCAATCCAACTTTTTTATTAGTTCAGCTAATCATTGTTTTAAAATTAAAAATTTTGAGCAACACTTTTATAGTTTATAAATTTTTTTTTAATTTTAAATTTTAAAAATGTCATTAATCTTTCTCTATTGATTCATGCTGGGAATAGTCATTGCAAAATCATATTAAATGCACATGTTGACTTTAACATTATGTTGTCTCCTTGAATGATATTTGTGATGTTATTCATATCTAGCCAATTGATGAATAGATAATTTATTAAAAATATTAGACACTATATAATTTTAAAAATACTTACCTACTTTACGTATTGCCTATTTAACAATTAATCATATTTAATATTTTGATTGTTTTTAAATACTTTATTCATTTTTTTTAAAAAAATTATCTATTATTTGTGTAATATACAGTACATTATTATTGTATAAAAATAAATAGACATAAATATTTAAAATCTTTATATGTATATTAACTCCAAATAATAACAATTTTTTACTAATTATATTTAATTTATTTTAATTATTATTTGTGTATCGAAGATGGGGTGCAAGATGCTACAAAAAATTCCAATGGTTCATGTTTAATAATTTTCACATATTCAAGTGGACCAAATTGATTGAAAATAAGATGGACAAAAATTCTATGTTCAAGTTCCTTATTGCTACTAATATTTGTCTTCCTACACATCACAAAAAAAAGAAACTAGAAACAAAAAGCAACGATCTACATGACTAACGATCTACATGAATCCTCTATATTTCCACTAATCTAATTGCAATTATCAACTATTCCACCGAAAAATACTACTATATCTAACTTAAACGAAACTTGATACATACAAAAACAACATTCTTTAATGCGTTCTTTTTAAGCTGTAAGAGTGTAAAAATTCATATTCATGTTTATCGAAGGCAACTTCAATTTTAAAAGATTAATGTAGAAAAAAACTAATAGATATAAAAATGAGTGTCACTCAATTTTTTTCAATTTAAAAAATTAAATTAATTACAATAAAAAAATTGATTCCTATAAATAGACAGTCAACACTGTCAAGGGGAACTCAAAGAAAACAGTCCAGAACAGCTCATAATCTTCAGAGTGGGTAAACTTACAAACATAATCATAATACCATGTACATCACATGAGATTACATAAGGTACAAACAGATTTTCTGTCTCTCCCTTATTACAGATTAGCACTTCAAAAGTAAAACCATGAAAACCTCGATCTACTCAAACTGGGAGTTGGCTCTTGCAGTCATGTCGCTGGTAAATTTATCCAAATTTCGATAAGATGAACCCCCCGGCATCACTGCTTTCGTTGCAGCCTCTTTTAACCTTGCCACATTCTTTCTTAATTCCTTTCCTTGGGGGCCTTCCATCATTGCCCGAACCACCTTCTCCACCTCCTCCCTCGATACCAAAGCATTCTCATCTTCAACTCGAGACTCGAAATCCATGCCAATCCTCCATATCTCCTTGCAAAATCTGCCGTTGAGAAACTGTTCTGCCCAGAGAGGCCATCCAATCATGGGCACTCCCAAGCTAATACTTTCTAAAGTGGAGTTCCATCCATTGTGGGTCAAGAATCCGCCAACAGAGGGATGGGAAAGCACCTTCAATTGAGGCGCCCACTGCACAATCCTTCCGCGCTCCCCAATTCGTTCTCTGAATCCCTCGGGCAACACCGTGGCTTTTCCCTCGCTTATGTCAGGCCGTAATACCCACAGAAAAGGCTGCTCGCTGGCCTCCAGCCCTAGGGCCAGTTCATGCAACTGCTCCATCGACATCACCACGATGCTCCCAAAAGAGACGTACAGAACAGAGGAAGGTGCTTTAGTCTGAAGCCATTGAAGGCAATCCAGGTCCTCTTCCCACAGGCTGGTAGCAACACTTACAGAGGATTTAGTCGCTTGGAGGAAGTCGGGAAGGAAGACAGGGCCGATGGGCAGAGCAGGGTAGCCTTTGGAGAGCCCCTCTGCAGCCTCGGGGCCTTCCAGCTCTTCAAACGCATTGATAAGCACATAATCCGCCTTGTTCTGAATCTCGGATTCGTACATCATCAATTGAAACGTTGAATCGGCCGTGTCTTCAACTCTGAAAGCAGTCGGAAGGTCCGTTTGCCGCAAAGGGGGAATCATACCCGGAAGACAAGTGATAAGGTTTTCCGCCCGCCGTGCCTCCTTCACTGCATACCACAAGTATTAACACTACAATAAACAGTGCAGCATGCCTCCAAAATCACCCATCAGTATGAAATAAAAGGTTATAGCAACTCACCATTTATTGGAATGTATCCCTTCTCCAGAAGCATCCGACAATTGGCAAATACGATGGCGGCAGAGGTGCAGAAGGTCCAGAAAACAACGCGAGGCAGAACCAGCGATGTGGCTAGTTGGTGGGTGCAAGACATGAAGCAAGAGCTGACAATACAAGTGATCGGCGGGGCTTCATTGGCGGTGCTCTGCAGGAGTCGAACCATGGCAGGGCCTAACTTTTGCGTGGCCTGGAAATACTCATAAATCGCTTGTACTCGTCCATGGTCGGGAGGGAGGCCATCGGGAAGAGCCAGAAAGCGAATCTGAAGGCCTTGCTCCTGCAACTGATTGGAAACGGCCGCGGAATCGTTGGGCGTTTTGAAGATCCTCTGTTCCATCCAGTCTGTGTTGATGAAAGTTACGAAGAATCCCCTGGCGGCCAAGAGCTTGGCAAAGTGCATGAGCGGATTGACATGGCCTTGACTAGGAAAGGGCACCACTACTGCATGTGGAGGGCGTGGGATCGAGGTCATCGTTGCCGAACAGAGCCGCGGCAGTCGCCCACAAATGGTAGAGCGCTACAAATCAAGGCCATTATAAGATCTCTGGCAGCTTCTCACAACGATGAAATAAAATTATTCCAACCATTCAACTTCTTTTCTACCTTTCAACTTTTGACTCTGGTACTCACATTTAGGATAAATAAATCAAACCTTATCTTGAATTCTTTCGTCAGAGGAGCACAGATGCATTGAATGATGTGAACCTGTACCCTCGCATGTCTAATCCAGTAGCGTGATTCGTGCAATTTCTTCATGAAAAACAAGATTGAATCACCAAAATCCATAAGTTTAACCACTTAGGTTATAGTAAGACTAGTTGTGGATTATAGAATAGGAGAGAAGATCTAGTAATTGAGAAGGTTATAATAGTTGATTTCATTTGTCCATTTAATATCCACATTTGTTGATTTAATGTCTATTTTTTTTGACAATATTGTATCAATAGTTGTGACTCAAAAGTTGTTATTGCTTATTATGACTACCCATAATCATGTGGTACTACATCACTACACTAAAAACATGATTTAGTGCACAAGTATCCGTCTCACTTTTTTGGGGGGGTTGTTTGAGACACCTTGGTAAAAAGCATGCTAATGAGGCATCCCATTTGATGATGTGACCCTGAAACCTTATTATAAGTAGTGGACTTGTCGAATAAGCTGCTGTAAAAAAATGGGAGTGGTTCAAAATTTCCACGTAGGATTTTGAGAAGCATAAAGTGAAGAGTACTCAACTACTCGATCCTCACCCCTATAAGATTAACGTAAAGTGAAGATTATCTACCTAGGAATTTTGTTTTTAAATCTATAAATTTGTTGAAACTAACAGTCAAAACAACTTTGCTTGTTGCTCTTCGTATTTGTATATTTTATTTTGCATTGATTTTTTAAATTTATTATTATTATTTTTTTAAAATTAACTATTATTAATTATAGAATCTTATAAAATTGAATAATGATTTCTAAATATTATTTGTTGTCATTAAAGTCGAAACTGTTAAAATGTAGGGAGGTTTACAACAAATCATTCATCATTATAAATTAAAAAAGAATCATGAAATCAATAAAATAAATCAATTTGATAAAAAACACATTACCTGCATCAAACCAAATCACTATGAAGAAGTTGAAGAAATTGCAAACATAGAGTATAAAACAAGAACATTCAATTTGTGATCTTCCAAGTGCAATTAACATCAAAGAATCCTTTGGCCAAATAATACACGATGGCATTCCATTCTGTAGAGATATGAACAAAGAAAATATACTCAAAAATTAATAAAAGGCAAAGAATTTAATCAACATAAGAAGATAACCTCCAAGAAAATCACAGTCTTGATGGCTAATATCATCAAATCCATCTCACAAATTAACTTTTTCCAACCTATCTCACAAGATTTCTCTAAAACTGCAAGGAATGCCCATGCCTCCATCTAATTATTAACACCAATCCTCATAGTAACAGAAAAAAAAAGGAACTATCAATATTGATTTTTGAAAATAGACAGAGGAGGAAACCATTTACCTACTATATTTACCTTATTAGAAGATTTGATAATAAAGTTAGAAGGAATATATCCAATCAAATGACATAAATCAAATTGCCTCAAAATTTGAACTTCACAATGATAAAAAAAAATATCTATAGAACAATTAGACAACAAAGTCTCCTTTCATGAATCCAAAAGCTTTTGCCAAATAATAATCTAATGACCTTAGAAGTTTTGAAATTTTCTTTCCAACTATAATTACCAAAGAATAAAAACTAGACCAATATTCCATGCCACCAAAAGAAAAAAAGTATAAGTAGGAGGACATCCTAAACTAGCATAAAACTTAGAAAAAGAATTATAAAAGCAAGGGGAATATTTCATATATATACCACCATTGCCTCCACTAACCTTCAATGAAGGAATATTGACAGTATACATGAGTGACGTAGTATTCATTAACATAATAATTTCTTGTTTTGGGACGATATGATAAAATCATCTTTCTTATGCTCTCCTAGGTAAGACATTCATTTTAGAAAAGTAATTAGAGAAATAAGCTACATTTAGGCTAATGAATGTTTTTCAAATGTTACAAACAACCACAACTATCACATTTTCCATCAAAGCATGATTTTTTGTAAAATATTTATCTATCCATTATTTCACATAAAATCCTTGAAATAAAATAGTTTACCAATCTAGATGGACCTTCTATAATATAATCTTAGAAAATCTAATTAATATATAGAAATACACATGGATGCTAAAAAACTTCATAATGATTAGAAAATTTAATGTGGAGTCTAGAGCAAGTTCTACATGTGTGATTTTCTTTAACATAAAAAGGTTTTTCCATTTCAAAATACCATTCACTAATTTTTATTTCATATTCAAAAAAATTTTATATGTGGCTCATGATTATCATGATCAATATTATTTTTTACATATCTTTGATCAGTTGAAATTGTTGTGTTATTTTTTTAGAAAGCTTCAAGATTTTAAGATTTCAATCGTGATTTTATATTTTGATGAGAGTTTACTAGAGAATGTCCACACATACCCATTGATAGACCTCATGTTATCTACTAGTCCTATCATAATACATGAATCTATATATATCCATTGTCATGTAGCTTAGTTCCCCTTGGTAGAAAATAAAACACTTTGATGTCTCTATAAGATACCTCTACACTAGACTGCAATGATCTATGTTCATATTAGACATATTCTTATTTAGGACTCGCACTAAATAATATCCCTAGATAAAAATATTGACTTAAGTGGCATGATGGTGACTCTTGGTCTAGGGGGTCATCTCTTCAAAGTGTCATTTAGTTGTAAGAGATATAATTTTAGATAAATTGTCATTGGTTAATTAAATTTTATTGAATATTATAGAAATATCTCATTCTTGTCATGTTAATTTAATTGTTCATTTCTATTTGGGTCCACTCTTTCACACTTCACATTGGCTTTTTATTGGTGTTTTTCTACTTATTTTTACTTGAATTTTCTTCTTTATTAGCCACGATTTATTTATTTGATTGCTTGTTATAGTTGATGTAATTACACACTATGTAATATTGCTACCATTGATGCTTGAGGTCAAACCCAATCTTTTATATTCATTGACCATATTTTTTTACAATAGATTTTTCATTATTAGTATCTAATGTTCTTAGGCTAAGACATTTTTTATGGATCCAGAATCAATATTATTCATTATTTCAATGAGCAATTGACATCTTCATTTTTCATTTATGTTTCCAAAAATTAGCTAACACCTTGTAGTTTATGCCAGATTTTTCAGCTAATTTTTTTAATGAGTATATGTTTTTTAACTAATTTTCGAAGTGGACACATCCTGAAAAACAAAAATTGAGTGTGCTCCCCCCTATAATCTTTGATAACTAATAAAAAAAAAATTAAATTGTGTAGAATGGATTCTAGTTTCTAAAAATATAAGTTTCTTCAAAATCCAATGAATGTGTAAAAAACTATACCCAAAATAGTGCATGTTGATTTTTGACCAAAAATGGATACACTAACAAAATAAATTATAGATGAAAGCCTTAATGAAATCAAAATGCAAAAAAAATTACATGCTTGGATAGCTAAGAGAGAGATTGAGGTTGCTATGGTGTTTTTTTTAGTTTCATTAAAACATGTGCATAACCTGATGGAGAGCACGGCCAAAAATATATGAAATTTTTTAATCTTTTGATAAAAACACATCTCAGACCTCAAATGGTCACCCAACCCTGGGTTGCATTCCCAAGTACAATCCAACCCAAAGGGTTGGTGGTTTCCAATCCAAACCATTTGGCGACTACCAAATATGGCGCTTACCAAATGCAAAATTTTGAATTTTCACATTTTGGCGCTCGCCAAATGTGAAAAGTCAATTTTTTGCATTTGGCGAGCACCAAATGTTTTGCATTGTCCAATGTGAAGGTTTTGTGTGTGTATATTTTCCAATCTGGGCACAATTTATATCCACCCTCAAAGGATAATATATACATAAAATATAACATTTAAGTATAAGTCACATTTCAATATGTCTTTTTTCTTTCTTATACTTTAAGTTATATTTCATGTATATATTGGTAGGATGTTTGAGAGTGGTTTTAGCTCTATAGAACTTATAAATGGAGATTCTAGTTTTAAGAGGATCATATAAAATTTCAAACTTAGTCAAATTTCAGTAATCAACATGCTCCTATTAGCATTCTTTAGCTATGTATCTCACTCTCTTTATCGTCCCCAAACTGGTGCAGGGGCACCTCATGACTAAGATGATAAGAGAAATAAAGGCTAAAGGTCACACATGGGAATGTGACCTTTCAATCTATGTAATAGGGTAGTCTTGTTTGTTTGATTTTTGTAATAAACCCCACCTTGTTACCCAATGACATGGATTTGGCAAGTTGATAAGCCACCATGGGCATATGAGCCTATGGGTATTTAGTTGAGTATTTTATAGGTTTTTATGTGTTGGAGATGTCTTAGGAAGGTTTAGGACATGTTGAAACATCTCTAGGTAGGTGGATTTAACATGTGTCAAAAGTTGCTCAACATGACAACTTTTGTTGACAACTTTAGTTACAAATTGTAACTTCCTTCCAATGGTCACCTCAGTTCAAAAGGTGGTTGATAACCGTTGAGGAAGGTATAAAATTTCATTCCCAATCATCATTGGGGAGAGAGGAAGACTTTGTAAAAATTTGGCATCATTGAAGTAATACAATTCTGAGAATTTCCTACACTTATGTTATTCTGCACGGTGTACGATACTGTACAGACATTTTGGAATTAGGAAACCAATGGGATGTGTTAGAGTGGCCAATAACCTTTCAGATGCATCAAGTTTGTGGTCCTAATTCACCAAGACAAGGAAGAAACCTACAATTGTCTGGAAGTGGTCTAGACTTGACAGTTTTGCCTAGGGTTTTGCAAAGAAATCGCCTCATCTTGTTGATCCTTCATTGGTGGATGGATGGCTTGGGAGGGGATGCAAGTATGGCCAATTTATTTTAGGATTTTGAAGGCCTTTTGCAGGTTAGGACTAGTTGGAGGCAAGGGTTTGATGCATTAAGCTGGGCAACTCCATGTGGCCACCGTGTAAGTTTAAGAAAACAGGTCTCATATAAGGGGTTAAAGGTCTGACCATGGCCTAAGACTTAGGAATTGGTGTATTTTCCATGTCCTAAGAGTGTTCCTTGAGTTGGTTTGGTGACTTAAGGTTTGTGTCTACACACTCCTTTGTAAAATAGGCCTAATTGGGGCTATTAGGTCTCCTAATCAAAATAGGGTTTGGATTCTTGTGTTCCCAACTAGTCAGAACCCTTAGGATATGTTTTGTAACTCTCAAAAAGGTATCCATATCTAGAATTTTTTGTCTAGGTCTTTTGGAGAAATAAGGAGTAAAGTGTGGAAAACCGGTCTGACAGGGCTACTAGGATTAGCAGGCCTTGTTGCAGCAGTTACCCCAAACCAGTAGATGGAACCTAAATTAATGATTGAAAGGGGTCTCTCTGACCTGAGGGACTTCAAACCAAGCCTTAAATAGCCATTTTTTCATTGGAGAAGGGACCAAACCATTGTTGGTCATAGGGTCCTTAGGAGCCTCTAGAAGACCTTATGAGATGCTCAATGAAAGAGACCTTGTGAGGAAATCTTTTTGGAAGAAAGGGATGTGGGACTTGTCAAACCAATATTCCTTAACCCCTTGTAGTGTTGTGTGATTGCTAAGGTCCTTGGTATGCTCTTGGATTAGGGGAACCTATCCTATACCTATACCAAGGCTCTACATTAGATTGGTATCAGAGCATAGGAGGAATCCTTTTGGGAAGAAGAATAGTACATGTTAGGAAAAGAATCAGAGGGTGAGGCTAGAAGAATTCCTCCAAAGATGACAAATGTGGAACTTGCCACGATGGTGCAAGAGAACAGACAAGTGAATGATCATCTTAGAAAGTTGATTGAGAACTCGGAAGGCAAACTATAGAGAGGAGGACCTAATGGCTCGGAGGAAGTGGGAGAAGAAGAGGAGAACCCATAAGGGAAGGAAGAAGAGGAAGTTCCTACAGAGCATAGGTACTCGGTCAATGCCTTGAAGTATGTGGAGAGGAGAACCATGGACCAGAAATCAAACCTTCCTATTTTCAGTGGGAATATGAATGTCGATGGAGTGATGGACTGGATAGAGTCCTTGAACAACTTCTTTGAATGTGAAGACATTGCTGACAACCAAAAGATGAAGATTGCCAGGTCAAAAATGTAGGGAGCAGCCCTAACATGGTGGAATTTTGTGCAAGGAGAAAGAGTGAAAGAGGGAATAGTATATGTACATGAGGACTATGAAGTCCAATTACACAAGAGAAGGCATAATCTCAGACAGAAAGAGATGGATTTGTGTGCCTATACTAAAGAATTTCAGAAATTGAGTATAAAGTCTAAGAAGGTTGAAGATGAAAGTGAAAGAGTGGCAAGGTATCTAAACAGCCTAAGGTGGAACATACAAGAAGAGTTGAACCTCTTGTTCCCTGACACTATTCATAAATGCTATCAATTAGCATTAAAGGCAGAGGAGAAGCTCAAAAGAATACAAGAGCAGAGCAGTAGATGAAGGGGTAAGTAGCCAAGAGGAAGGAGAAACTTCAAAGGAAGAGGATCATATTTTGAGTTTCAAGGAGAGAGCAGTCAAGACTCCTCAAGGAATGATAGCAACAACAAAGGCAACTTCAGAGGGAAAAGGCCTAATTTCAGAGGTAGATCATCAAGAAGAGGAGCAGGACCAATAAAATGTTTTAACTGCAACCAAGACGGACACATTGCCAGCAGATGCTCAGAGAAGATGGGGTCTAGTTCCCAAGGAGAAAGGAGAGCCAACCTAACCCAAGAGTCAAATTACCAAGGCAGTAGTAAACCTAATTCATGTGGTTATCGAGAGATAGGAGAGGCAATAATGCTGAGAAGAACCCTCTTGAAGGTACCAACACCTATGGAGCCGCCTCAGAGGAAGTCTATCTTCCACACCACTTTCCAATCAGGAGGAAAGGTATGTAAAGTTTTGATTGACTCAGGGTCTACTGAGAATTTTGTGTCAATAGAAATGTAAAGAAGTTGAAATTGAGGAGGATACCCCATCCATACCCCTATAAGGTGTCTTGGCTCACAAAGGGGCAACAAACACTTGTAGAAGAGCAGTCATGGGTGGAATTCCAGATAGGTGCATATAAAGATAAGATTTTGTTTGATGTTGTTAACATGGATGTTTGTCACCTCTTGTTTGGAATACGATGGCAGTATGACCTCAAAGCACACCATGATGGCTTTAGGAATACCTATTCCATCATAGAGAATGGCAAGGTCATAGAGCTACTGCCCTTGATTGAAAACAATTAAGAGAAGAAAGAAACTGAGTCCAAAGTGATGATGATTGAGGGAAAACCATTCCTCAAGGAGATAAAGTTGGAAGAAGGAATATGTTTTGCATTGCTTCTAATACCAACCTCAAAAGAGAAGTTTGATGTAGATGACAGGGCAGAAGGAAAGGACAAGGGTCACAGTCTGGAAGTGAAGAAGATCATTGGTAGATACCAAGGCATAGTTGCAGATGGAGTGCCAAGGAGTTTGCCGCCAATGAGAGAGATCAGTCAGTGTATTGACTTGATCACAGGGCCTACATTGCCTAACAAGGCTACATACAAACTCACACCACAACAAAATGAGGAGATGGCAAGGCAGATTCAAGAGTTTCTAGATTCTGACCTGATTGGAAAGAGCCTTAGCCCATGTGCAGTACTTGTAGTTTTGGCACCCAAAAAGGATGGAACATGGAGGCTTTGTACTGACTCAAGAGCTCTCAATAAGATCACCATAAGGTATAGATTTCCAATGGTTGGGATAGAGGATTTTCTTGATTGTTTGGGGGGTGCAAAATATTTTTCTAAAATTGATTTAAAGAGTAGATACCACCAAATTATAATTAGGCCTGGTGATGAGTGGAAAAAAGCCTTCAAAACAAATGAAGGGTTGTATGAGTGGAAGGTTATGCCATTTGGTTTGTCTAATGACCCAAGTACATTCATGAGACTCATGAATGAAGTTTCAAAAGAATTCATAGGGTAGTTTGTAATAGTGTATTTGGATGACATCCTAGTATTTAGCAGGACAAAGGAAGAACACTTGAGGCATCTAGACATGGTTTTGAAAAAGTTGAGTGAAGAGGAATTGATGATCAATATGGAGAAGTGTTTGTTCATGCAGGAAGAACTCATCTACCTTGGATTTGTGATCTCCAAAGGTCACTTGAAGATGGATCAGGATAAGGTAAATGCAATTCTTTCTTGGCCTACTCCTAAGACTATTGGTGAAGTTAGAAGTTTCCATGGATTAGCCACATTTTATAGAAAGTTCATAAGAGGATTCAGTCAGATATGTGCTCCAATGTTGGAAACCATAAAAGGTGGTCAAAAGTGCAGATTCTCTTGGACAAAGGAGGTGGATGAGGCATTTGAAACTCTCAATAAAAAGGTAGCTCGACAACCAGTACTTGCTTTACCTGATTTTAACAAAGTGTTTCAAATTGAATGTGATGCTAGTCATGTGGCCATAGGAGCAGTCGTAAGCCAAGAAGGCAAACCTATAGAATTCTTTAGTGAAAAGCTCAATGAGACAAAGAGAAAATATTCTTCTTATGACCTAGAAATGTATGCACTAGTTCAAGCTTTGAAAAAATGGAGGCACTATCTACTACCAAAGGAATTTATGGTCTATAGTAACAACCAAGCCTTGAGTTTTATTAATATCCAAGAAAAGTTAAACCATAGGCATATGAAATGGGTAGAATCTATCCAAGCCTATACCTTCTCCATAAAACACAAGAAAGGAGTAGCCAACAAAGTAGCTAATGCACTAAGTAGAAGAGTGCTAACTATATCTAAAATCCAATTAGAAAGCATTGGGATTAATGCATTGAAAGATATGTATGTTACAAATAAGGACTTTAAGGATATTTACAAGGTATGTATTGAATTTGATGAAAGGTATCATGTGGAGTTTTCTGATTTTCTGATCCAAGATGGACTTCTTTTCAAAGGTGGGCAATTGTGCATACCAAAGTGCTCAATGAGGACTAATATCATCAAAGAAAAGCATAGTGGGGCTATGGCAGATCATTTTGGCTTGGACAAGACACTTGAATTGGTAAGGAGGCACTACTTTTGGCCCAAATTGCAGGTTGATGTAAGAAAGTTTGTAGATGCATGCATCATTTGCCAAAATGCCAAAGGAAGAAGCACCAATGCTAGTCTCTATCGAACCTTACCCATTCCCTCAAGACCTTGGGAAATTGTGAAAATGGACTTTGTAATGGGTTTACCTAGGACCCAAAAGGGGTTTGACAGTGTATTTGTGGTAGTGGATAGGTTTAGTAAAATGGCACATTTCTTGCCATGTAAGTCCACTAGTGATGCAAATTTGAAGAAGGAAAGGTTTCCCAAGGGCAAACACACTAAGCTCATGCAGAGGAAAGTAGGACCATGTCAAATATTGAAGAAGTTTGGAACCAATGCTTATGAAATTCAATTACCATCAAACCTTGGCATATCTCCTATTTTTAATGTTTGTGATTTAACTCCTTTTAAAGGTGACTCTAATGCAGGTAACTCACAATAGGTCCTAGAAGATGTAGCAAATATAGACATTCCCAAACATGAGCCATCTAAGATTGAGAAAGTGTTGGACACCAAGATTGTAAAGAAGACCAGGAGAAATGAGTACAAACAATACTTGGTCAAATGGAAAGGAAAACCAGACTCTGAAGCCATTTGGTTGGATGAAGATCAAATCAAGAAGCATGGCACTACATTACATGACCTCATCTCAAGTGGAATTGAGATTCATTCACCCCGGGAGTATGGTACAGGGGCACCTCATGACTAAGATGATAAGAGAAATAAAGGCTAAAGGTCACACATTGGAATGTGACCTTTCAATCTATGTAATAGGGTAGTCTTGTTTGTTTGATTTTTGTAATAAACCCCACCTTCTTACCCAATGACATGGATTTGGCAAGTTGATAAGCCACCATGGGCATATGGGCCTAGGGGTATTTATTTGAGTATTTTATAGGTATTTATGTGTTGGAGATGTCTTAGGAAGGTTTAGGACATGTTGAAACATCTCTAGGCAAGCGGATTTAACATGTGTCAAAAGCTACTCAACATGACAACTTTAGTTACAAATTGCAACTTCCCTCCAACGGCCACCTTAGTTCAAAAGGTGGTTGATAACCATTGAGGAAGGTATAAAATGTCATTCCCAATCATCATTGGGGATAGAGGAAGACTTTGTAAATATTTGGCATCATTGAAGTAATACAATTCTGAGAATTTCTGGCACTTCTATTATTCTACACGGTGTACAATACTATACGGACATTTTGGAATTAGGAAACTAGTGGGATGTGTTAGAGTGGCCAATCAAATTTTAAATGCATCAAGTCTGAGGTCCTAATTCACCAAGACAAGGAAGAAACTTGCAATTTTTTGGAAGTGGTCTAGATTTGATAGTTTTGCCTAGGGTTTTGCAAAGAAATGGCCTCATCTTGGTGATCCTTCATTGGTGGTTCACGGCTTGGGTGGGGATGCAAGTATGGCCAATGAATTTTAGGATTTTGAAGGCCTTTTTCAGGTTAGAAACAATTGGAGGCGAGGGTTTGATGCATTAAGGTGGGAAACTCCATGTGGCCACCGTGTAAGTGTAAGCAAAGAGGTCTCATATCAGGGGTTAAAGGTTTGATCATGACATAAGACTTAGGAATTGGTGTATTTTCCATGTCCTAAGATTTTTTCTTGAGTTGGTTTGGTGAGTTAAGGTTTGTGTCTACACACTCCTTTGTAAAATAGGCCTAATTGGGGCTATTAAGTCTCCTAATCAAAATAGGGTTTGGATTCTTGTGTTCCCAACTGGTTATAACCCTTAGGATATGTTTGGTAACTCTCAAAAGGGTATCCATCTCTGGAATTTTTTGTCTAGGTATTTTGGACAAATAAGGAGTTAAGTGTGGAAAATCGGTATGACAGGGCTACTAGGATTAGTAGGCCTTGTTGCAGCAGTTACCCCAAACCGATAGAGGGAACCTAAATTAATGATTGAAAGGGGTCTCTCTGCCCTAAGGGACTTCAAATTAAACCTTAAATAGCCATTGTTTCATTGGAGAAGGGACCAAACCATTGTTGTCCATAGGGTCCTTAGGAGCCTCTAGAAGACCTTATGAGATGCTCAATGAAAGAGACCTTATGAGGAAGTATTTTTGAAAGAAAGGGATGTGGGACTTGTAAAACTGATATTCCTTAACCCCTTGTAGTGTTTTGTGATTTATAGGGTCCTTGGTGTGCTCTTGGATTAGGGGAACCTATCCTATACCTATACCAGGGCTCTACATGAGAAACTCTAGACCTATCTCTATCCCTCTCTTGTCTCTCTCACTTCTCTCTCCCCTCTCTAGGTAAACCCAACTTCTCTACCTTTCATTCCTTCCTTAACCCCATATCTATCCTTGAATCCCTCCCTCTCTCTTCTTCTCTCCCATTCTCTTATTATTTCACTCTCCTCCCCTTTCCATTCTTTTGGTCACTACCTATCCCTTCTATCTTCTCTATCCCCATATCTAGGTCTCTTCCTCCCTCCATATTCAAGTCACTACCTCTCCATCCCTATATTATTACCCACCTCTCTCTCCCCCTCTAGGTATCTGACCTAATTAATTGTCCACCCTCTATTTCTCTCACCCATCTCCATATTTATCTCCCTCTCCCTTACCCCTATCCATTTATGAACTCTCTCCCTCTATTGTCTCTCTCCAAACCTATCTATATCCTCATTACTTAGGTCTTTGAATCCCTCCATGTCTACCTCTCCATCCATCCCCTTTTAGTCATATATTTTCTCTTCTATCTATTCCCTCTCTCCATTGTCTAGGTTGTCACCTCTCCCTCCTAATCTATCTAGCTCCCTCTCTCAAATTTCTAGGTTTCTCCCTCATTCCCTATCCACCTCTATACTTATCCATTAATGTCTCATTAGGAACCTATCTTTAAGCCCCTATATCTATCTCTCCTCTATCTCTCCCATCTAGGTATTTAAACTCTCTCTCATTCTCTACATATCTCATCTCTTTATTTATCCCCTCTCTAGTTCTCTCCCTTCCTCTCCACCTCTCTCTCTCCATCATCTCTTACCCATCCCCCTTTATCAACTCTCTCCTTCTCATATCTCTCTCATCACCTCTTTATCTACCAAAAAATATAGACCTATTACTCCCCCTTTCTTCTCTCTATTTCTTCTATCTCCCCTCTCTAGGTCTCTCATATACTCTCTCCCTCTCTCTCTCACCTTCCCTCCATCTCTATTATCTTCATATTATTTCTCTCTAATCTCTCTGTGGTCTCTCCCTCATAACCTCTCTTTCCACACCTATTTTTCTCCTTGCCTCCATCTTTACATATCTGCATCTCCCTCTTTGTCTCTTAATCCCTTTGTATCTCCTTCACCTCTATCTTTCCACCCTAGGTCTCTCACCTCTCTCTTCCTAGGCTCTAGATCTCTCACCTCTATATCTCTCTCCTCTCTAATTATTTCCTTTCCACCTCCTTACCCCTCTTTCTCTCTTTGTGCACTTATCTCTCTTATTTTATTCTCTCTCTCCCTCACCTATCTACTCTTCCCTCTCTAGGTCTCTCAGCCACTCCCTACCCACCTCTCCCTTTCTTCATAGATCTCTCTTCCTCTTTATTATTCCTTCTCCCCTCTTTTTCCTCCCTCCCCTGTATAGGATTTAGATAATAGGTTGTAGGATATAAAGTTAATGGTATGGGGTACAATATTGATGGAACATTGTTTAGGGTAGATAGGGTTGAGGGTAGTGGTCGTATTGATACTCAAGACACCATTTGACCCCTTAAGACACCATATGACCCCTTACAATACCATATGACCCCTTAGGACACCATATGACCCCTAACAACACCATATCATGTCCTAAGGGGTCCTATGGTGTCGCTAAGGGTCATATGGTGTCCTAAGGGGTCATATGGTGTCCTTAAGGGTCATATGGTGTCCTAAGGGGTTATATGGTGTCATTAGGGGTCATATGGTGTCATATGGTACTCTATGACCCTTTAAGACACCATATGACCCCTAAGGACACTATATGGTATCCTAAGGGGTCATATGGTGTCCTAAGGGGAAATATGGTCTCCTATGACCCCTTGGGACACCATATGACCCCTAATGACACCATATGGTGTCCTAAGGGGTCATATGGTGTTTTATGACCCCTTAGAACACCATATGACCTCTAACAACACCATATGGTGTCCAAAGGGGTCATATGGTTTCCTAAGGGATCATATGATGTACTAAGGGGTCATATGGTGTTTTATGATCCCTTAGGACACCATATGACCCTAGACAACACCATATGACATCCAATGACACCATATGGTGTCCTAAGGGGTCATTATGGTTTCATTTGAGGTTATATGGTGTCCTATGGGGTCATATGGTGTTCTATAACCCCTTAGGATACTATATGACCCATAACGACACCAAATGGTGTCCTAAGGGGTCAGATGGTGTCCTAAGGGGTCATATGGTGTTCTATGACCCCTTATGACACCATATGACCCCTAAAATCACCATATGGTGTCCTAAGAGGTCATATGATTTCCTAAGGGGTCATATGGTGTCCTAAGGGGTAATATGGTATTCCATGACCCCTTAGGACACTATATGACCCCATACAACACCATATAATCCCTAACAACACCATATGGTGTCATAAGGGGTCATATGGTGTTCTATGACCCCTTAGGACACCATATGACCGCTAATGACAAAATATGGTGTCCTAAGGGGTCATATGGTGTTCTATGACCCCTTCAAACACCATATGACCCCTCACAACACCATATGGTGTCCTAAGGGGTCATATGGTGTCCTATAGGGTCATAGAACACCAAATGACTCCTTAGGACACCATACGACCCCTAACGACATCAAATGACCCCTTAAGACATCATATAGTGTTGTTAGGGGTCATATGGTGTCCTAAGGGGTCATAGAACATCATATGACCCCTAATGATGCCATATGACCCCTAACGACACCATATGACCCCTTACGACACCATATGACCCCTAATCACACCATATGGTGTCGTTAGGGGTCATATGGTGTCATAAGAGGTTATATTGTGTCCTAATAGGTCATAGACTACCATATGACCCCTTAGGACACCATATGATCCCTAATGACACCATATGACCCCTTAGGACACCATATGACCCCTAACGACACCATATTGTGTCTTGAGAGGTCATATGGTATCACAAGTGGTCATGTCATGTACTAGGATGTTAAAAGGGTCATATGGTGTCCTAGGGGGTCATAGAACACCATATGACTCCTCAAGACACCGTATGACCCCTTAGGACACCATATGGTATCGTTAGGGGTCATATGATATCCCAAGGGGTCGTATGGTGTCATTAGGGGTCATATGGTGTCCTAAGGGGTCATATGATATTCGATGACCCATTAGGATGCCATATGACCCCTTAGGACACCATATAACCCCTGATGACACCATATAGTGTCGTTAGGGGGTTATAAGGTGTCCTAAGGGGTCATATGGTGTTCTATGACCCCTTAGGACATCATATGACCCCTAAGACCACCATATGGTGTCCTGAGGGGTCATATGGTGTCGTAGGGGTCATGTGGTGTCGTTAGGGGTCATATTGTGTCATAAGGGGTCATATGGTGTTCTATGACCCCTTAGGACAACATATGACCCCTAACAACACCATATGGTGTCCTAAGGAGTCATATGGTTTCCTTAGGGGTCATATGGTGTCCTTAGGGCCCATATGGTGCTCTATGAACATTTAAGACACCATATGACTCCTTAAGACATGTCATATGGTGTCGTTATGGGTCATATGGTGTCCCAAGGGGTCATATGGTATTCTATGACCCATTAGGACACCATATGACCCCTAACTAAACCATATGGTGTCATTAAGGGTCATATGGTTTCGTAAGGGATCATACAGTGTCCTAAGGGGTTATATGGTGTTCTATGACCCCTTAGGACACCATCTGACCCGTTAGGACACCATATGACCCCTAAGGACACTATATGGTGTCCTAAGGGGTCATATGGAATTGTTAGGGGTTATATGGTGTCCTAAGGGGTCATATGGTGTTTTATGACCCTTTAGGACACCATATGACCCTGAACGACACCATATGGTGTCCTAAGGGGTCATCCAATGTCGTTAGGGGTCATATGATGGTCTATGACCCCTTAGGACACCATATGGTTTCGTGACGGGTCATATGGTATCATATGGGGTCATATGGTATCCTAAGGGGACACAGAACACCATATGACCCCTTAAAACACCATATGGTGTTTTTAGGGGTCATATGGTGTCCTGAGGGCTCATATGGTGTCCTAAGGGGTTAGAGAACACCATATGACCCCTCATGACACCATATGTTTTCATTAGGGGTCATATGGTGTCCTAAGGGGTCATAGAACACCATATGACCCCTTAGGACACCATATGACCCCTTAGGAAATCATATGACATCTTAGGACACCATATGACCCCTTAGGACACCATATGGTGTCATTAGGGCTCATATGGTGTCCTAAGGGGTCATAGAATACCATATGACCCCCTAGGACACCATATGACATGTCCTAAGGGATCATATGGTGTCTCAAGGGGTCATAGAACACCATATGAACCCTAAGGACACCATATGACCCCTAAGGACACCATATCACCCCTTAGGACACCATATGGTGTCATTAGGGCTCATATGGTGTCTTAAGGGGTCATAGAACACCACATGACCCCTTAGGACACAATATGACCCCTAACGACACCATATGACCCCTAAATACGCCATACGACCCCTCAATATACCATATGGTGGTCTTAGCGGTCATATGGCTTCCTACGGGATCATAGAATGCCTTATGACCCCCTAGGACACCATATGACCCCTTAGGAAATCATATGACCCCTTAGGACACCATATGGTGATGTTAGGGGTCATATGGTGTCCTAAGGGGTCATAGAATACCATATGACCCCTTAGGACACCATACGACCCCTTAGGACACCATATGACCCATTAGGACACCATATGACATGTCCTAAAGAGTCATATGGTGTCTCAAGAGGTCATAAAATACCATATAACCCCTTAGGACACCATATGGTGTTGTTAGGGGTCATATAGTTTCCTAAGGGGTCATAGAACACCATATGACCCCTTATAACACAATATGACCCCTAACAACACTATATGACCCCTTAAGATACCATATGGTGGTCTTAGGGGTCATATTGTGTCCTAAGGGGTCATATGGTGTCCTAATGGGTCATAGAATACCATATGACCCCTTAGGACACCATATAACCCCTAAGACCACCATAAGGTGTCCTGAGGGATCATATGGTGTTGTTAGGGGTCATATGGTGTCATTAGGGGTTATATTGTGTCCTAAGGGGTCATATGGTGTTCTGTGACCCCTTAGTACACCATATGACCCCTAACAACACCATATGGTGTCCTAAGGGGTCATATGATGTCCTTAGGGGTCATATGGTGTCCTTAGGGGTCATATGATGTTCTATGACCCCTTAATACACTATATGACCCATTAGGACATGTCATATGGTGTCTTTAGGGGTCATATGGTGTCCTAAAGGGTCATATGGTATTTTGTGACCCATTAGAACACCATATGACCCCTAACGACACCATATGGTGTCGTTACAGGTCATATGGTTTCCTAAGGGATCATATGGTGTCCTAAGGGGTTATATGGTGTTTATGACCCTTAGGACACCATGTGACCCCTTAGGACACCATATGACCCCTAAGGACGCTATATGGTGTCCTAAGGGGTCATATTGTGTTCTATGACCCCTTAGGACACCATAAGACCCCTAACGACACCATATGGTGTCCTAAGGGATCATTTGATGTTGTTAGGGGTGATATGGTGTCCTAAGGAGTATTATGGTGTCCTATGACTTGTTAGGACACCATATGACCCCTTAGGACACCATATGGTGTCGTGAGGGGTCATATTATGTCGTATGGGGTCATATGGTGTCCTGAGGGGACATAGAACACCATATGACCCCTTAGGACACCATATGGTGTTTTTAGGGGTGATATGGTGTCTAGAGGGCTCATATGGTGTCCCAAGGGGTTATATAACACCGTATGACCCCTTAGGACACCATATGTTGTCATTAGGGGTCATATGATGTCCTAAGGGGTCATATGATGTCCTAAGGGGTCATAGAACACCATATGACCCCTTAAGACACCATATGA
The DNA here is from genome assembly GCF_030272615.1 of Cryptomeria japonica. Lineage (NCBI taxonomy): Eukaryota > Viridiplantae > Streptophyta > Pinopsida > Cupressales > Cupressaceae > Cryptomeria > Cryptomeria japonica. The sequence goes on along the minus strand of NC_081414.1, from coordinate 608,649,492 downwards.
CCTCTTAGAAAATCATATGACCCCTTAGGACACCATATGGTGATGTTAGGGGTCATATAGTGTCACAAGGGGTCATAGAATACCATATGACCCCTTTAGACACCATATGACCCCTTCGGACACCATATGAATGTCCTAAGGGGTCATAGAGCACCATATGACCCCTAAGGACACCATATGACCCCTTAGGACACCATATGGTATCGTTAGGGGTCATAGAACATCATATGACCCCTTAGGACACAATATGACCCCTAACGACACCATATGACCCCTAACAACACCATATGACCCCTCATAACACCATATGGTTGTCTTAGTAGTCATATGGTGTCCTAAGGTGTCATAGAACACCATATGACCTCTTATGACACCATATGACCCCTTAGGACACCATATGACCCCTAACGACACCATATGGTGTTGTTAGTGGTCATATGGTGTCCTAAGGGGTCATATGGCATCCTAATGGGTCATAAAATACCATATGACCCCTTAGGACACCATATGACCCCTAATGACACCATATGGTACTTGAGGGGTCATATGGTATTTTATGACCCCTAGGACACCATATGACCCCTTTTAACATCCTAGTACATAACATGACCACTTGTGACACCATATGACCCCTCAAGACACAATATGGTGTCGTTAGGGTTCATATGGTGTCCTAAGGGGTCATATGGCGTCCTCAGGGATCATATGGTGTCTTAAGGAGTCATATGGTATTCTATGACCCATGAGGGCACCATATGACCTGTTAGGACACCATATGACCCCTAACAACACCATATGACCCCTAATGACACCATATCCATATTGTGTCATTAGGGGTCATATGGTGTCATAAGGGGTCATATAGTGTCATAAGGGGTCATAGAACACCATATGGTTCCTTAGGACATTATATGGTGTCATTAGGGGTCATATGGTGTCCTAAGGGGTCATATGATGTCCTTAGGGGTCATAAAACACCAAATGACCCCTTAGGACACTATATGACCCCTTAGGACACTATATGACCCCTTAAGACACCATATGGTGTCGTTAGGGCTCATATGGTGTTCTAAGAGATCATATGGTATCCTAAGGGGTCATAGAACACCATATAACCCCATAGGACACCATATGACCCCTTAGGACACCATATGACCCGTAACGACACCATATGACCCCTTAGCACACCATATGACTTGTAATCACACCACATGTTGTCCTAAGAGGTCATATGGTGTCCTAAGATAGATAGTAATGGTTTCCTAAGGGGTAATATGGTCCACCATGCTCATGCACATACCTAGATGGGTTATATAGAGATATAAGATACTTAGAGGGGGAGAGAGGCGTGAGAGACCTAGATAGGGTGAGAGAGAGAGAGGGTTGAGATAAATGGAGGGGGATAGAGAGAGGTTGGTAATGAGACATGGATGAAGATGTAGAGAGGTGGAGAGGGAATGAGGGAGAAACCTAGAGAGGGGTAGAGAGAGTGTGATAGAAAGTTGATGATGTAGACAGTAAAGAGAGGATAAGAATTAGTAGGGAAGGGAGAGAGAGAAGGGTATAAGGAGGGAGAGTGAGATGGAGAGGGAGAGGGGAAGAAGAGAATGGAGATTCCTATAAATGGAAGGGAGAGATAAGAGGAGAGATGAAAGAATAAAGAGAGAGAAGAGTATGAGGGGATTGAGGGACAGGTAGACATGGAGGGACTACAAGACCTAGGGAAGGAGAAGATAAAGAGGTGGGGGGAAAGAGAGAAGAGGAGGAAAGAGTTAAAAAATAAATAGGGGTAAGGGGGGGGGATAGAGGGGAAGAGAGAGGGAGAGAACTAGAGAGGGGACAAATAAATAGGTGAGAGAACTATATTGGGAAAGAGATGAGAGACCTAGATGAAAAGAGAGAGGAATGCGATAGATAGAGGGGGGGAGAGAGGGGTGATTAATGAGACATGATGCAAAGGTAGATAGGTGGAGAGGAAGGAAGTGATAAACCTAGAGAGGTGAGAGAGAGTTGATGACCTAGAATGTAGAGAGAGAGAATAAAAGAGGAAGAGAGAATAAAAAAGTGGGGGAGTGAGATATATATGAGGGTATGTATGGATGGGGAGGTAGAGATGGAGAGGGGAAAAAATGAAGGGAGAGAGATAGAAAGGGGAGGGAGGGAGAAGAGAAGAGATAGAAGAACAAAGAGAGGAGTAAGAGGGGATGGATGGAGAGGTAGACATGGAGGGAGTGAGACACCTATGGAAGGAGGAGATAAAGAGGTAAGGGGAGGAAGAGAAAAGGAGGGAGTTCATAAAGGGATAGGGTTAAGGAGGAGGGAGAGAGAGGTGGAGAGGGATAGAGAGAACTATAGAGGGGGCATATAAATAGGTGAGAGACCTAGATGGATAGAGATGAGTGAGATAGATAGAGGGGGATAAAGAGAGGTGGGTAACGAGACCTTTATGTAGAGGTAGAAAGGTGGAGAGGAAGGGAGGGAGAAAACTAGAGAGAGGGTGGGATGGAGAGGTAATGACCTAGAAAATGAAGATAGAGAATAAGAGAGGAATAGAGAAGACGAGAGAGTGGGAGAGGGACATAGAGAGGGAGAGAGGAAGAAAGGAAGGTAGAGACCTAGAGAGGGGAGAGAGGGAGAATAGAAGAGATAGAAGAACAAAGAGATGTGTAAGAGGAGATGGATATAGAGGTAGACATGGAGGAAGTGAGAGACCTAGAGAATGAGGAGATAGATAGGTTTGGAGAGAGAGAGAGAGAGAGAGAGAGAGAGAGAGAGAGAGAGAGAGAGAGAGAGAGAGAGAGAGAGAGAGAGAGAGAGAGAGAGTGCATAAATAGATAGAGGTAAAGAGAAGGGAGAGAAAAGTGGAGAAGGAGGGAGAGAACTAGAGGGTGGAAAATTAGATAATTGAGAAACCTAGAGGGAGAGAGAAAGGTGGGTAATAATATAGGGAGGGAGGGACAACCCTAGATATGGGGAGAGAGAGGATAAAAGGGATAGGTAGTGACCAAGAGAAAGGAGTGGGAGGGGAGAGAAACAATAAGAGAGTGAGAGAGATGAGAGAGGGAGAGAGTCAAGGATAGAGAAGTGAGAGAGACAAGAGAGGGAGAGAGATAGGTCTAGAGTTTGGGGAAGATAAAGAGAGTGAGATACATAGCTTAAGAATGCTAATAGGAGCATGTTGATTACTAAAATTTGACTGTCTGAAATTTTATATGATCCTCTAAAAACTAGAATCTACATTATAAGTCCTATAGATCTATACTTAAATGTTATATTTAATGTATATATTCTCCTTTGGGGGTGGATATAACTTGTGCCCAAATTGGAAAATCTACACACTCACAAAACCTTCATATTAGACAATGCAAAACATTTGGTGCGTGCCAAATTTGGCGCTCGCCAAATGCAACAAATTGACTTTTCACATTTGGCGAGCACCAAATGTGAAATTCAAAATTTTGCATTTGGTGAGTGCCATATTTGGTGCTCCCCAAATGGTTTGCTTGGGAGAATACCAACCCTTTGAGTTGGATTTGCCTTGGGCATCCAACCCCTAGGTTTGGATGACCTTTTCATGCCAATGACACATTTTTATGAAAAGATAAAAAGCGACACCTTTTTGGTACCACAACTTGGTGCACTTACCCATTCATGAGAAATCAAACAAACTCTTTGAGGATCATATCCTTTAGCAAGAGTATTAGATAAATCTAAGGAACAACATGTCCTTTTAACTAAAATAGAAAATAGGTTTGCATAAGTTTTAGAGCTAGTCCATTTACCTAACAAGTGGAATCCTTCCTAAGCCAAAAAACTAGAAACATTACAAGAGTAAATGTGATAGTCTCCCACCAATAAAAGAAGATTAAAAGTTGGATATTTTAGACCAAATAGCATCTAAAAAGGCTTTATAAGTATATGAATGAAGATGGGGTACTAAATAGTGGCCAATTCACTTTTTGGTCCCATTCCACCCATAATGTGAGTATGTTATGGCTTAGTGATTATTGTGCCATAATGTGAGCACGTTATAACACACCCATGTTATCTATTGGTAATTAATGAGCCTAACAATGGACAATTGTGAGAACATTATAACACACTAGCATTATGGACTAAAGTGGCTAAAATGCAAGCACATTTTAAAGAATGAGAAATTTTGTCTAACTTCCCATATTTTCCTCAACCATATGATCTCATACTCAATATATTTATTAGTATATATACATGAAATATAAAATTTGTATATTTTTCTTTCTTATACTTTAAGTTATATTTCATAAATACATTGGCAAAAATATTTGAGAGTGACCTTCCAGATTTCTAGGAGTTACAATGTAGATTCTAGGTTCTAGAAGATCTTATAAATTTTTTGACTTGGTCAAATTTCACTAATTAGTAGGATCCTATCAACATTCTCCCCTCTCTCTATCTCACTCCATTTTTCTCCTCTAAGATCTAACCTATCTCCCCTTATTGAACTCTCCCTCTCCCTTCCTTTTTCTTCCTCTCTCTATCTCACACTCTCCTCTCTCACCCAAGGTCTAAATTTTATACTTTTTAGACAATCAAAATTTAGTAATTAGAAGGCTCCTCTCTCTCTCTTTGAAGCTCTAAATGTATCTCTCTCCTTATCACTCTCCCTCTCTCTATCACATTATCTCCTCCATCCTCTCTCCCCAAATATCTAGACCTATATATATACCTCTCTCACACCCTTCATTCTTCGTTCTCTATTTACCCTCTCCCTTGTTTTATTGGTACCACACACACTCTCCTCTCTCTCTCTCTCTCTCTCTCTATTTATCTTTATCTTCTCTCTCCCTCTCTCTCCATACCTCCCTATCACTCCTTCCCTACCTCTATTTCTCTATATACCCCCTCTATCTCTCCCCTTCCTTCTCTCTTTCTTGTATCTATCCATATATCTTCCCTCCCACTCTCTCATTATTTCCCCTCTCACTCTCTCATTATCTCCCCTCTCCCTCTATCTACTTACCTTTCTCTCGCTTTATTTATCTACTTACATATCTCGTCTCTATCTACTTCCTTCCCTCCATACTCCTCTCTATCTCCTATTTCTTTCCCCCTCCCTTTAAATATCTCTGCCTCTATCCCACTCTACTTCCCTAGCTACTTATCTCCCCTCCCTCTCTCTGTATACCTCTGGAACTTCCCACCTCCCTCTCTCTTTCTCTACTTATCTGTATCTCCCCTCTCCATCTCTTTTGTACCTTCCCTCTTTCCATTGCCATTTATCTCTATCTCACGTCTCTCTACCCTCTCTCCTTTTATACCTCTCTTTGTCCCTCTCTCTACATACCAATCCATCCCTCCTAATCTGTCAACCGACATTAATATTAACTGCTAATCTGTCAATGATGTCTCCCAAATCTGCAATGTCTATCAAGTAGGCATCCCAAGAAACTAAAGGTGGAAGACATGAAAAATCTTGCTGTACTGAATCACATGAAGGCAAAATTGTCGCACTATCCACATCATCAGGTGCAATAGGTGATGTGATATCAATAGGAGGAGATGAAACACAAGGCTCAAGAACGGGGTCACATTTGAGAATCCCCAAGTTCAAGTACCCAAAGTTCTCCTCAAAATATGAATCATCACAAGAAGTGTGATCATCATGTGTAGAATCATCATATGTGAAATCATCATCATCAACAAAATGTGAAAAAGGAATATAACCGAGATGCATGATCAACCACCTCGGTTGCAATGATAGCTCTAGTCTCCAAGTCTCTAATGAAAACCAACTTAGGTGTAAACTCCACAATTCTCTTAGTTGTGCCATGTGTGATTTGATAGATGGAAAGGAGATTGTTTGTCAAATTGGGTACACACAACACACCATTGAATGAGTTATCCCCAATAGCAATAGATCCTTTCCCAATCACATTCATGTATGTATGATTTCCCATCAAAATTTGTGGCATGGTGCAAGGCTCAAATGCAGAAAACATAGACTGTGAAGATGCCATATGATGAGAAGCCCTTGAATCTAGAATCCATCTCCTTGAATAATGACTTGTAGTAGCACAAAAAACTTTTCCTTTTCTTGTCCCAAAAGAGTGAGTCTTCCCACTTGTTGAAGCCATGAATGCTTGCCCTTTCCCTTTTGATTGTGAGGAAGTAGAAGTTGATGAATCATCCTTCTTGTAAGCATTAGGCAAATCAATGTTGTGCTTTTTGAGGATATGTGTGAGATCATCAATCTTCTTAGAATGGCAACGACGCTCCTCATGACCAAACTTTTTACAATAGGCACAGTAGGTCTCTCTCTCTTTGGTGAATTGTCCCTCTTGGAAGAGGATGAATCTCCTTGTTGTGGAGAAGGTGATGCTTTGTCCTTAGGCTTTGATTGCCATTTCTTCTTGTTTGAGTTGTCATTTCCTTGATTTCATTTGTTCCCTTGATTGTCCACTAATGCTTGAGACTTAGAATCCTTAAGAATGCCCATGCTTATCAACTTAGTTTGTTCCATCATCAACATTTCGACGAAAGTGTCAAATGTAGGCATTGTGTAGCTTGAACCCATTGTCATCCTATGGGTTTGGAAACTAGAAACAAATACTGCACATTCTTGTTGAAGTTTGCCCATCAAATTGAAGATCAATTGAGTATCCTTCTTATCAATGCCACAATCCTTGAGTTGTGCCCTCAACTCTTTTGCCTTAGTGACACAATATTGTATAGTATCAAAGTTCTTGGGATCTAACATGGTGAGATCACTATCAATATGATATCCACTAATCTCATCAACTTGACCATACAAGTCTTGAAATTTTTGCCAAACATCCTTGATTATAGTACATTTCTCAATATGAAAAATGAGATCCTTTGATACATACTTTCTTAAGGTACCAATTGCCATGATATTTTTAGTGAGCCAATCTAAGTGACCAATAAGATCAGCCTTAGGATCAGCGGGAGCAACAATAGTTCCATCAATATAATGAGTTAGTTATTTTTTCATAAGTTTACTCCATGCATCAATTTTCCAAGTAGCATAATTATGAGGAGTTAAGAGAGGAAAATTAGGAGAACCCATGGCAGAAAAAAAGGAAAGAACACAAGAGCACAAAAGCACAAGAGACACCCCTCTAAATTCAATCAATCAAAGTACCCCCCAAAAATGATGATTTTGGCACTTTATATGTAGTGTGTGTACAATAGGCCACTTGCAAAAAATGACAAAGTGGACTTCTGATTTTTTTTACAATTGCCCCAATAGTCTGAGAACTACAATGCAAAAGACTGACAAGATAGATCTATGCAATACAAGTGCCAAATTGGCAAAAAAAGACCATATGCTGAAAGTACAATTTCTACCCAAAATCTTAGCAAATTGATAGCATATTATGAGAGTAGACAAAAAATTCTGCACTTTCAAAAAAAACACCGCCTGAAAAGGAGTTTGTATAAATTTTTGAAAAAATGATGATGTCAGCAAACTGTGCGATTAAATTTGATGGTCGTCGCAGAAAATTTCACTCCCCTGACTATGCGTCCGTACGGTACTGCTGACGTGGCAGAACCAGATTGGCTATTTTGGCTCCAAAAACACCCGAACTACATTGCCATACACAAAAAATAACCTTCATGTTATGCACAGGGGAGGACAGCGCCCACAACGCTTCTGCCGAACCCTGCAGCCATTTTGAACCTATTCAACACTTTTTTTGTCTACATAATACGAAAATTTTTGCATCGTACAACATCATGATTTTGGAACCAATTTAGCCGCATCCCTTACCTCCACTCCAGCCCTAGAGCAAGTTCTTGCAATTGCTCCATCGACATCACAACAATGCTCCCAAAAGAGAAGTACATAACGAAGGATAGTGCTTTAGTCTGAAGCCATTTAAGGCATTCCAGGTCCTCTTGCCAGAGGCTAGTATCAACACCTTTAGAGGATTTAGTTGGAACGGGAGACAGGGCTGACGGGCAGAGCAGGTAGCCTTTCGAGAGCCCCTGCACACGCCTGGGGGACCTTCCTACTCTTCAAACACATTGACGAGCACATAATCTGCTTTGTTCTAAATCTCAGCTTCGTACATCATCATTTAAAACGTGGAATCGACCTTGTCTTGAACTCAGAAGACATTTGGAATGTCTGTTGGCCGTAAAGGGTGAATCTTACCCAGAAGACAAGGTTTCCTCCAAAACCATCCATTAGTATGAAAGAAAAGGCTACCTACACTCACAATTTATTGGAATATATCCCTTCTCTAGAAGCATCTGACAGTTGGCGACAGAGGTGCAGTAACCCCAGAAAATGACAGCCAGCGATGAGGGTGCAAGACATGAAACAAGATTAATCACTTTAAAATCTTCGTGCCTATCAGTCTATTTGAAAAGGGAATTAACTAAAAAATTACTATAGTACCACTAATCGGGCGATCATGGAATATAAGATGAATGTAAATTGACCATACAAATTTGCTAAACTAACAGTCAAACAGTCTTTACTCCAGCTCTTCATATTGTATATTTTATGTGTGCCTTGAGTTTTAGTTTCTTATTAATAATTGTTAATGTTAATTAAGGAATCTTTGAGAATTACATTAATATTTCCAAATATCAATAGTTGTTATTAATATAATTTTTTTTATGTAATTAATAAAATAAATAAAAAATTAATGTGGAAAAGATTAGCTGAATCAAACCAAATCATTATAAAGAAGCTAAAGAAACTATAAAGATTGAGCAAAAGACAAGGATATTCAATTGTTATATTTAAAGTGTGATTAACTTCAAAGATTCATTTGGTCAAACAAACCATGATAACATTCTACTCTCTAGAAATGTGAGCAAAGGCCACATATTCAAAATTTCATAGAAGGCAAATAATTTGATCAAAATAAGAAGCTAGCCACTAAGGAAATCCTCTATTATTTAAAAATATAGGTAATAGTATAGAATTCATCTAATAAATTATCTTTTTACAACCCATTGATGTAGAGCATCCACACACTCAACCAATTAAGGGAGATCTTTCTCCCAACTCACCTATCCAATTAGGTGCTAACTCTTCACTCACTCACAAAACCCCTCACAAGGTTATTGAGCATTCACAAGGATTCCATACCCCAACAACACACTCATGCTTCTCAACACACCTCCAACCCTTGACATACACTCAACTAGGGCAATACAACATGATTAGACCCCAATCCCAACTTTCCAACACTTAATCACTACCAACACCCTTTTTTTCAATCACTCACCCAACACCAATCTCCTATTAGGACTTCAATGTCCATGACCAACAACTTGATTATTACTCACAAACAAATCTACCCTTTGAAACTCCTATGGGGGATTCTCAACACATTCCCTCAAGGTTCTCTACCCTCCCAACCACCCAAGTAGACATCACAATGTTTATTGTAGTTTCATTATTTTTTGGACAGTCACAATAAGTGCAGGGATAGTCATAGATTCAAGACTCATTCCTAATTCATGACACCTCAATCACCAATAAGGATGTAGGGAGACTCATTTACTCTCTCATTTTCCTTTACACTCAATCAACAACTCACCCTTTCCACTTTTCAAAATGCAATGAATCTTTTCACTGTCAAACTATGATAGTCATTGTACAAGTTGTAGGACAATCATAAACATTTGATAATTTGATTGTCTTTTTGGTTGCCAACACTTGGTTCTTGTCTAGGACACTCTCACACATCCTTCCATTCCTCCACCAACCTTCCCAATCCCTCTTTGCACTTTAACCACTTTCAAAACTTCATCAACATGATGTTGTCCACGATTAGAGACACAAAATCAGACTTTCTGTCCATTCTAACACATGCAAACCACTTCATGGAACCCTGAAAACAAATTACAATCAAATTACATGTTGTCTAGGGTCCTTCCATGTGTTGGCATGGATTCTTCAATGTGGAAGTGACCCCAAAGACATTTATTGCAGCCACGGGTTACCCTAGACTAGGTTATGGCAATTTTTAGTAAAATTGCTATAACTTTTTCAAATCAAAATGAAACTCAATGAGACAAAAAGGAAAGTGCAGAGGATTCACCCCTCTACCATGTACAATTTATTTTTTCCTCAAAAGAATAGATTAAAGCAATGGAGAACACGAAATAGAAGACTATTTTTTTTTTTGAAAAAACAAAACCAGAAAATGCAGGGAACATAAAGATATTTTATTGATTTTTCTTTTTCTCATATACCCACTTGCATTAAACCCTTCATGACTTGAAAATGGAATTATTTAAAGGTTTACCAAGCCTCCTCAATGGTTACAACCACTTTTTAAACTTGTTTTGACAAACAACACCTAATTACCCTCAAAATTTAAAAAGTTGCTTTGACAACTTTTGACAATTTTATAAAAACTGCACCCTAGACTCAACCTAAGACCTTTATGACTCAATAAAATATATGAATAGTTCCAAATAGTTTTAAAATACCTTTATACATCATTTAACATCATATTTGACCCATTGGTACACATTTCCCACATAATGACAATTTTTGACAATTTTGACAATATGACCCTAATAAGACTCAACATAACTCTTAATGGACTCAATGACCTTTATTACATCAAATGTGGTCTTTCAAGACCTTATTCATGACAAAACTCAAAAACATGAACTTATCACCAATTTTGGCCTTATGGTGGCCACTTTGTGCTAGGTGCTCCTGCACCACCTATCTCATAAGCTTTCTCTAGAACTACAAGGAGTTTCAAATCCTTCATTTGATTATTGATACCACTTGTCATAGAAATAAAAATGAAGTGAATGAAATTGAAACTATGCCATACAACTCTACTTATCCCTACATACTCAAGTTACCACAAAAATAGTTTCTCTAGTATTAATTTTAAAAACACCCAAAGGAGGAGACAATTTACTTACTTTGTTTACCTTATTATAAGATTTTAGTGTAGAGCCAATCAGAACAAATCCAATCAAATGAGCCAAATCAGGTTGCCTCAAAATTTATTTAGAAGGATCAAAGACTTCATCCATAAAACACTAAGGAAACACATTTTTCTTTAATAAGTCAAAAATCTTCTACCAAAATAATTAAATAATACTCTATTAACCTTGGAAGCTCCAAAAATTTCTTTCCAACTAGATTTACCAAAAAATAAAAATAATACCAATATCCCCTATCATCTAAAGAACAAAACTAAAAGTATGAGGATGTCCAAACTAGTCAAAACATAGATAGAGAAGTAGAATGAATAAGAGGATGACTCCATATATATGCCACCATCAAATCTAAAGACCCTGAATGAAAGAACATCAAAATTGAATATTAATTATATGGCCTTCAATAACGCTTGAAAGAATATTTTTGGAAGAACCTTAAATTCCCCTTTTTCTTATGTTGTCTTAAGTAAGATATTTATTTGGAAAACTAAATAAGGAATTTAAATTTAGGCCAAAAATATTTATTCTAAGTCTCGTTTCCACTCAAAACAATATCTATACTAATTTTTTTCATGGTCTAAGATCTAATACCCTTGAAAACTTGAATAAAATATTTGAGGATCATATCCCTAAGCAAGAGTATTCAAACACATCTAAGGAACAACATTGATTTCCAGAAAAAAAAAGAAACTATGATTTCTCAAGTTTTTGGATCTTCTCCTTGAGTCAAACAACTAGGATTGTAGTTTAAGGCAAACAAATAGGATCCTTCCAAAACTAAATGCAAGATTTCCTATTAAACAAAAAGTTTCAAAATGGGATAATCTAGAACAATTGGTATCCAAAATGATTTTACTGAAAGGGAGTAGACATATATTAGAAGTAAGAATTAAGGGATAGGAATCCCATGAATCAAACTAGAAAAATTCTTTATTAATAGAATTTACAATCCAAAAAAGGTTATTCTTAAAAAGTAATAGATCTTTCTTGAAAGTAGTCCAAATCATATAGCATTTCCCAATTCAAATCATTGTCATAACCTCATCAATAGCTATACATCAAAACAATCACCCAAAGAATCAAACTCCTAATATCACCCACAAAATAAAAAATAGGCTTTCATAAGAGAGTATAAAAATAATAGATTTTTTAATTCTAGATGTAACAATGATACAATGATGGTCAAGATCAATGATTCTATATAATATACATATGAGACATTTCTTATCTAAGAAAGATGAGAGGATAAGTGAACACAAAATTATGCAACATGTCAAAATCATATGATATGTGTCACAAAAAGTGATAAAGATCCTAAGTGAACCCTAAGTAAACTTAACTAGAAAGTGTTAATAGGATCTAGAGGTAAACTAGTTAGTTAATTCCCTAATCACACTAACACATGTTCTTAATTTCAATTGAGGGACGAATAGGAAAATGCAAGAATGCAAATATGTGTAGATGATGCAAGCATGTACTTTGTCTAAGTTAAGCCATGTTAGGTAGCCATATATGTAGGATTTCAGCTATATAACACTCAAGAACAGTAAGAAGGAGGTTTACATGTTAAATTTCTTTAGGCTAAAAATGATTTATAGATCAAATAATTAGACCTCCTCTTGAATTCCTTTTTTAAAGGAGCACTAATCCATTTAATTCTAGATGATCTTGTGCCTTACAAGACTAATACAATCATTGTTCTTCATGCAATATATTTGTGAACAATAAGATTAATAACTATTAAATCTTTTTACTTATTGGTCTAGTTGAAAAGATAAATAATAAACAAAATCCATAAGTTTAATATGCTAGATTATAATATGACTTATCAGTACAAAATTGTTTATAAGATCAATGTAAATGGATATTATTTAGAAATTTTATTTGTAAAGATACATTTGTTGAAGCTAACAATCATTTGAAATAATATTTACTGATGGCTCTTCATATTTGTAAATTTTGTTTATGCGCTACTTATTTTCTTACTTTTGTAAAAAGCTAATTATTATTAATTATGGAATCTTAGAGAATTTTATAAATATTTCTCAAAATAATTAGTCATCACTAAAGTCTAAAGATTTAAATTTATAAGGAGGTTTACCATAAACCTTCCATCTCTATAAATTAGAAAAAAAAAGTAGAATATCAATAAAATAAAATAATTTTATATAAAAAATATTAGTCATGTCAAATTAAATCATTATGAAGAAGCAATATAAACTACAAAGATTGAGGAGAAAAATGGAACATCCAATTTTTGATTTCCTAGTATGATTACATCAAAGAGCTATTTGGCCAAATAATCAACAATAACATTCCATTCTTTAGGGATATGAACAAAGAAAATGTATTGAAAATTTCACAAATGAAAGGAATTAGATTAATATAAGAAGTCAACCTCTAAGAAGACTTTGAAAATCCACTAATATTCATAAATATGAAAAAAGTTAAATATATTGTTTAAAGTTGTAAGGAGTGCCTAAGATTCTATATAGTTCTTAATACCCATCATTGCAATAATATAAAGAAAAATAAGTTAACAAAGCCAAAACTAACCCATTTACCTACTCTAAGGTAAGAAATTAGTTTCGGAAAAGAAACGGTAGAGAGGAATTACATTTAGGTTTAATAAAATTTACTAGAAATGTTTTTTCACCAAAGAAAAACTTTGCACTAAATATTTTCATGTTCTACGATGTAATACCCATGAAAAACTAAATAAAACTTTTGAGGATAGTAATAGTATCAAACCCATCTAAGGAAAATAATTCCTTTCAACCAATAGTTTTTTAGTGGCAAATTAGGTGAATAATTTGAATTGAGCAATTCAAATTTGGTAAATTTTATTGTCACTATGGGTTGACCATATCATAGTAATTTTTTATGAATTATTAGTTTAGTGCATCTAAATTTTCTATTAATTCATTTTATCAATCATATGCAATTAATATTTTTTCCAATAGTAATTATGTGATTTCAATGTTGTTATTAATATTTTTGCCTAAAATATTAGATGCATGTATTAATTCACCCACATATTCATATCATAAAAAATGTTATACGTATGATGACCCATTTTGTTGAAAAAATTAATTGTTCAATAACTTGGAGGACTCATTTCACTAATGACATTACAATATAATTTTATAGCTTGAGGACCTATTTCATCAATCCAAGTATAAGTCCATACTAATTTCATAAGTCCCTAATCACCTTGGATATTAAAATGTTCATGTTTTGTCAAGATTTGATTCACCGAACATTTTCATGTATCATTTTAATATCTTGTGGGAGTCACCACATTTTCATTAAACCACTTAAAAATTGCCACCAAATTCGTTAATTTTTTAATATCCCATTTTGAAATCCCATAGAATTTACAAAGTATGGATTGATATAAATATAATTGAAAGTTTATTTTTTTGACACATTCATTGTTCTGAGTTCCCAATATAGATCATAGGCAAGTTATAACTGGAGGCATTGTTAAATAAAAGAATTGGTAAAAACCTAAAGATAAATGACAATTTATTTTATAGTGCTATAAGATTATTTATCTCTTAAATGCCATTTTTAGTTCATAGTTGTAGATTTAGTATGAAGACATCCATTGTGGTGCAAGAGTACCCCAACAATGAAGCCCCTTTCCCATTTTTCATGTTTGTTGTAATAAAGATCCATTTTTTGTAAGACCAATTGTCAAGTTGGTACGCCTATAAACCACTTGGTCAAACTTGGTCAATGGATCTATGGTAGACTAGGAAGAGTAAAATCTATGTGTCTTGTGTGCTTAGGGTTCATTTGGAAACGTTTGGAGTGCAGGAAAATGCATAAGTGGTCGATAGACCAAATATTGCAAACAGTTGTAAAAGTTGCACTATTGGCGTAACTTATCCCGATAGAGTCGCCTTCTTGAAGAATTGTCATCGGGTATCGGTGTAACCCGTTTGAGTACCACCCGATAACCCAATGGAGGGGCAACATTCTGAAGGAGTTTTCATCGGGTATCAGTGTAGTTGTTTTGCTCCACTCGCGATGACCCGATAGAGTAGCAAATTGAAGGAGTCGGCATCGGGGATCGGAAGTCGAGGATCCTAACTTACCTCGATGACCCGATAAGTCAGCACACTTGGAGTTTCGGCATCGGCAATCAGAGAAGCTGTTTTGAAGTCATCCCGATGACCCAATGAAAAAGCAGGTTGTGTCCACTAGTTATCGGGCATCAGCAAAGCGGTGTTTAAGTTATCCTGAAGAGCTGATGGAAAAGCGCACCACCTTGGGAATGTTTCATCGAACATCAGATGGAGAGTTTTTGAGCTACTCCAAAGACCCGATAGGAATGCACCACTGACAGAGTTTGTGATCAGACATTGGGAGCCCTGTTTTTGAGTTAACTCGATGACCCGATGGAACCGCTTGATTGTAAAACTGGCCATCAGGCATCAAAGGTCATGTTTTCGACCTATGTCGATGACCTGATGGAAGTTGCCAACTACCAGAAAATATAACTGAACTGGAATTTGGTCTCCCAACTCCTCCCAATGGCTAGGCCAGTTTGGATTTCGATTGAGGGCATTGGTGGAGACCTATTTGAACAAGTTTGAATCACTTCCAAGGGAGAGAAGATTGATTCAACGAATGTAATTGATCTTTTGGTGCAAACAAAAATACAGTTGCAGGTTTCACAAAACATCTTTTGGTGTTGAAAAATCAATAAGTTGCGTTGATAGGACTTGGCATGGCATGAAGGTTTAGAATTGTGTAATTCCATTTGTTTTCAATTGGCTTAGGGACTAGGTGGACACATCTGAGTCAGAAGTTCTTCTGCTCTAGTCTGCAGCCAAGGTAAAGTGCAATCAGGGTTTCATCTAGCGATGGCTCTAACTTGAGATTCCTGCATTGGACCACAATGACCATTTGGGGAGTTCAAGTTAGAGAAATGCACGTTATGACTCTCATAGTTGCATCCTGGGAAGTGTCAGCACTTAGGTTCCACACCATACCCTAGGCCAAGCATGCCCATGTGCTTGGTCTCAGAATTGAGAAAGTAGGAGTGCGAAAGGACTCTGAGAGTGGACAGAACCAATCCTAGATTGGATTGTGTGTGCAGGAGCATCCTTAGACCTAAAACAAATGTTTGTTTAGCCCTGTGAATTCATTTGCAGTTTGTTGCTTCAGAACCAGACCTAGTCAACTCTATTAGGCTTTTCTGGACTAGACGAATTCAGAGGTGTACAAGAGGAGTTGGAGCTTGCCATTTTGGAATCTGAAAGTACTCAATAAAGGGTACTTAGATCTGAAGTTTGTTTTCTTCATCCTTTGGAAGGGCTGAGACTATTCTGTAGAAAATAGTGTTTGGAGGGCTGAGACTATTCTGTAGAAAATAGTGTTTGGAGGGCTACAAGCTGAATTCAGTCTGGTATGACAGTATAGTAGCACTTGGTGTTGTGGGTCTAGGAGTTGTTGGGGATCAACTTGGTTGATCAAAACAAGTCTGAAACAAGATAGGGGAACCTTGTCCACTCCCTAAACCAAAGGGTTTGAGTATTTCCACATTTTGCTAATTTGGCTAGTCAGCCATTAGCCTTAGCATGCTAAGTAAGGTGACATTGTTCACTGGGTCAGAGTGAACAAAAGGTTTGATCATTTGTAGAAGGTTGGAGTTAGGGCTTCATTGTGCTTCCCCTGCTGACCTCTGCATCAAGTGGTATTAGAGTTTAGGCGAAGCCTAAGGGAAGAAGTAGTTGAAAATGTCTGACCAAAACCAAGAAGGAGAAGAGGAGATCCTTAGGATCCCTTCAAAGGTGACCAATGCCGAACTTGCAAAGATAGTGCAAGGATTGAGCACTGAACTGCGAAGTTTGAAAGGCAAGCTTGCTAGGAGGGAAGAAGGTTTAGTAGAAGAAAGGGGAGAAGAAGAGGAGACCCCAGAGCAGGAGGAAGAGGAAGAGGAAATTCCTGCAGACCAAAGACACCTTGTGAATGCCCTCAAGTCTATGGCTAGAAGGACTTCAGACACTAAGTCAGACTTGCCCATGTTCAGTGGAAAGTTGGACCCGGACCTAGTCATGGAATGGGTAGATGGATTGGAAAGTTTCTTTGAATGTGGTGAGATCCCTGAGAACCAGAGGGTCAAAATAGCAAAGACAAAATTGAAAGGTGCAACATTGACTTGGTATAACTTCACTCAAGGAGAAAGGGTGAAGGCAGGAAAGAACATGATCACTTCATGGAAGGTGATGGTTGCCAAGATCAAAGAAGCTTATGTACCTGAAGATTATGAATTACAACTTCATAAAAAGAGACAGAACTTGAGATAGAAGGAGATGGATGTCAGTAGCTATATTGAGGAATTCCAAAGGCTATGTCTGAAATCCAAGACAGTGGAAGGTGAAACTGAGAAGGTAGCTAGATACCTCAATGACCTGAGAATAAACATTCAGGATGAACTGAACCTTTGCAACCTAGAGACGGTGCAAAAGTGCTATCAATTGGCACTTAAGGTCGAAAAAAAGCTCAAGAGGAGGCAAGACCAGAACAACAGGGGTAGAGGAAAAAAGGACTTCAATAATAGAGGAAAAGGAATGCCTAGTGGAAAGGGATAGAACTTCAGACCCCAAGGAGAGTCAAACCAAGAGAACTCACAAGGAGAGAGCAGTTCTAGAGGTGGTATCAGAGGAAGGAGATCCAATAGAAGAGGCAGATCTGGTGGAAGAAATGGAGGTCCTATGAGGTGCTTTAATTGCAACCAAACATGCCACCATGCCAATAGATGTCTAGAGAAGATGGGATCAAGCACGCAAGGAGATAGGAGAACAAACCTGATTCAGGAGGATGCACAAAGTTCCCACTCACCCTCAAAGGATTTGGATCCAGAAGAAGGAGTATGCCTAATGATGAAGAGGACATTGTTGAAGACACCAGCACCACAAGAACCACCACAAAGGAAGACATTGTTCAGGATCCATTGCAAGAGGCACGGTAAGGTCTGTAAACTTGTTGTTTATTCTAGTTCAATTGAGAATTTAGTGTCTAAAGAAATGGTAGACAAACTCAAACTTGTAAAGATGCCCCATCCCAACCCATCCCATGTATCTTGGCTTAGCAAAGGCCAACAAACCCTCATAAATGAATAGGCTTGGGTCAATTTCACTATAGGAGATTATAAGGATAGAGTACTATGTGATGTTGTAGACATGGATGTGTGTCATTGGCTATTAGGTCACCCTTGGTAGTATGACCTCAAGGCACAACATGATGGGATGAAAAACACTTATACCATTAACAAGGATGGAAATGTATACACCATGAAACCACTGCCTGACTCGAGGAATGAAAAGCAAAAGGAACTAATGGTATTATTGGTAGGAGAAAGGGAAATGGTAGAAACCATAAAAGAAGCCAAAGGAGTCTATGCCTTAATCTTGAAGCTCAAGGAGCAGGAAAAACCTAAGGAGGTACCCAAAGAAGTGCAAGAACTTCTCGACATTAACAAAGGTGTAGTTGCAGGAGACATGTCAGATGCCCTACCACTCTTAAGAGATGTATGTCATCACATTGACTTCATACATGGTGCTTGACTACCTAACAAAGTAGCTTATAAGCTTACCCTTGATCAAACTGCAGAAGTCTTAAGACAAGTCTAGGATCTACTGGATAAAGGGTTGATTCAAAAGAGTAAGAGCCCATGTGCAGTCCCTAGTGTATTAGCCCCTAAAAAGGATGGAAAATGAAGGCTATGCATCAATTCTAGGGCAGTGAACAAAATCACAATCAGATACAGATTCCCAATTACAAGGATTGAAGATCTAATGGATCAGTTAGGAGGTGCATGTTACTTTTCAAAGATAGACCTTAAATCAAGCTATCACCAGATCTGGATAAGGCCAGGAGATGAGTGGAAAATTGCATTTAAAACCACTGAGGGATTATATGAATGGCTTCTCATGCCATTTGGCCTTAGTAATGCACCCAACACATTCATGAGATTGATGAATGAAGTTTTTCAGGACTTCAATGGAAAGTTTGTGGTTGTGTATCTTGATGATATATTTTTTTTCAGTAAGACCAAGGCAGAGCACTTGGAACATCTCAGCCAAGTCTTAAAAAGACTTCATGAACAAAAATTGTTGATAAATCTGAAAAAATGTAAAGTTTGAATGGACAACCAAAGCAGAGGACACATTTGAATACATGAAAGGTAGAGTGACACAATTTTCTATTCTTACCCTTCCTGATTTCAATAAACTGTTCACAGTAGAAACAGATGCAAGTAATTTGGCCATTGGAGCAGTCCTTAGCCAAGAAGGTAGGCCAGTTGCATTCTTTTTTGAAAAATTGAACGAAGCTAAACAAAAGTATAGTACACATGACTTGGAACTGTATGCAATGTTTCAAGCACTTAGAAAGTGGAGGCATTATATTTTGCGCAAAGAATTTATTGTTTTCATTGACAACCATGCATTAAGCTTCTTGAATGGACAAGAGAAACTAAGTTGCAGGAATATGAAGTGGGTTGAGCAGCTGCAGGCCTATACATTCACTATAAAACACAAGAAGGGAACACAAAACAAAGTGGCAGATGCGCTTAGTAGGAGAGTCCATTTAGTGCAGGAGGTTCAGATCCAAAGTATTGGGATTGATGCCCTCAAAGACCTATACAAAGGCGCTGCAGATTTTGGTGAGATATATGAGGTTTGCATTACTTTTTCTGAAGCATATCACACTTTGTATTCTAATTACATGATTCAGAATGGCTTATTGTTCAAAGGGGGATAGTTGTTTATTCCAAAGTGTTCAATGAGAGGAAATCTCATTAAGGAGAAACATTGTGGTCCTATGGGAGGTCATTTTGGTATTGATAAAACACTAGAGTTGGTTAGGAGGCACGACTTTTGACCTAAAATGTAGATAGACATTAGGAAGTTTGTACAGTCTTGCACAATCTGTCAAAGAGCTAAGGGAGTTAGCACAAATCAAGGCCTTTACCAACCATTACCAATACCTACAAAACCGTGGGATACTATGACTATGGACTTTGTTATGGGTTTGCTTAGGACAAGACAAGGGTTTAACAACATTTTTGTCATTGTAGACAGATTCAGTAAAATGGCACATTTTGTACCCTGCAAGTCCACAAATGATGCATCTCACATTGAAAATTTATTATTTAAGGAAGTAGTCAGAATCCATTGATTGCCTTTCTCAATCATATCAGTCAAAGATGTAAAGTTTCAAGGTCATTTTTGGCGAACTCTTTGGAAGAAGTTAGGCACAAATTTGTCTTTTAGTTCTGCCTACCATCCTCAGACAGCTAGGCAAACTGAAGTCGTAAATAGGTCTCTTGGAAACCTACTTAGATGTCTAACCAAGCAGTATGCACAAGCTTGGGATTCAATTCTTCCAAGACAAAATTTGCATTTGATGATACTATTAACAGGAGCACTGGAAAAACTCCTTTTCAGATCAACTATGTTATTCATCCTAGAGGGGTGATGGAGTTAAGAGAGCTACCAAATGATTTCAAAGCAAGTGCCCAAGGAGAAGATTTGGTAGAGTTTATCAAACAAGTGCATGAATAGGTGAAGGAGACTTTGAAATCTACAACAGAGAAGTATAAGGTACATGCAAATCATAGAAAAAGATATGTCAGTTTCAAAATAGGAGATCAAGTGTGGGTTTATTTGAACAAAGCCAAGTTGCCTAAAGGCAAGTACACCAAGTTGTAGATGAGGAAGATTGGTCCTTGCCAAATCATCCATAAGTTTGGAGATAATGCATATGAAATCTCTCTACCACCTAATCTTGCTATTTCTCCTATTCTTAATATTTGTGATCTCACTCCATTCAGAAGTATTGCAGGTAATAACAATACTTTGCAGGAAGCTGATGATGAACAGGTTGAATGGCTGAAGGACCTTCCACCTAGCCAACCACTCCAGTTGGAGAAAGTCCTGGACACTAAAGTGGTAAAACAAACCAGGAAGAACACCTACAAGGAATATCTGGTCAAGTGGAGAGGTTTACCAGACTTGGATGCCACTTGGATGGATGAGAAGACAATCCTCAAGCATGGCACCACATTGCAAGAGCTACTCTCAAGTAGGAACTTGAGTTCAAAGCAACGGGGGGAGTATGGTGCAGGAGCACCCCAGCAATGAAGCCCCTTTTCCATTTTTCATGTTTGTTGTAATAAAGTTCCATTTTTTGTAAGACCAATTGTCAAGTTGGTACACCTATAAACCACTTGGTTAAACTTGGTCAATGGATCTATGGTAGACTAGGAAAAGTCAATTTTGTGTGTCTTGTGTGCTTAGGGTTCATTTGGAAACCTTTGGAGTGCAGGAAAATGCATAAATGGTTGATAGACCAAATGTTGCAAAAAGTTGTAAAAGTTGCACTATCGACATAACTTATCCTGATAGAGTCGCCTTCTTGAAGAATTGTCATCAGGTATCAATGTAACCCATTTTAGTACCACCTAATAACCTGATGGAGGGGCGACATTCCGAAGGAGTTTTCATCGGGTATCGGTGTAGCTATTTTGCTCCACTCGCGATGACCAAATAGAGTAGAAAACTGAAGGAGTTGGCATCGGGGATTGAAAGTCGAGGATCCTAACTTACCTCGATGACCCGATAAGTCAACACACTTGGAGTTTTAGTGTCGACAATCAGAGAAGCTATTTTGAAGTTATCCCAATGACCTGATGGAAAAGTAGACTTGTGTCCACTAGTTATCGGGAATGAACAAAGCGGTGTTTAAGTTATCCTGAAGAGCCGATGGAAAAGAGCACCACCTTGGGAATGTTTCATCGGACATTGGATGGAGAGTTTTTGAGCTACTCCGAAAACCCAATAGAAATGCACCACTAGCAGAGTTTGTGATCGGACATCGGGAGTCTTGTTTTTGAGTTAACTTGATGACCCGATGGAACAACTTGATTGTAAAACTGGCCATCAGGCATCGAAGGTCATGTTTTCGACCTATGCCGATGACCCAATGGAAGTTGCCAACTACCAGAAAATGTAACCAAACATGAATTCGGTCTCCCAACTCCTCCCAATGGCTAGGCCAATTTGGATTTCAGTTGAGGACATTGATGGAGACCTATTTGAACAAGTTTGAATCACTTCCAAGGGATAGTAGATTGATTCAATGAATGTAATTGATCTTTTGGTGCGAATAGAAATACAGGTGCAGGTTTCACAGAACATCTTTTGGTGTTGAAAAAATCAGTAAGTTGCATTGATAGGACTTGGCATGGCATGAAGGTTTAGAATTGTGTAATTCCATTTGTTTTCAATTGGCTTAGGGACTGGGTGGACACATCTGAGTCATAAGTTCTTCTGCTCTAGTCTGACAGCCAAGGTAAAGTGCAATCAGGGTTTCATCCAACAATGGCTCTAACTTGAGATTCCTGCATTGGACCACAACAGGCATTTGGGACTTTGGTAGTTGCAGCCTGGAAAGTCTCAACACTTAGGTTCCATACCATACTCTATGCCAAGCATGCCCATGTGCTTGGTCTCACAATTGAGAAAGTTGGAGTTCAGAAGGACTCCGGGAGTGGACTGAACCAATCCATAGTTGGATTGTGTGTGCACGAGCATCCTTAGACTTGAACCAATTGTTTGTTTATCCCTGTGAATTCATTTGCAGTTTTTTGCTTCAGAACTAGGCCTAGTTACCTATATTAGGCATGTCTGGCCTAGAGGAATTCAGAGGTGTACAAGAGGAGTTGGAGCCTGCCATTTTGGAATCTAAAAGTACTCAATAAAGGGTACTCAAATCTGAAGTTTTTTTTTTTCATCCTTTGGAAGGGCTAAGGCTGTTTTGCAGAAAATAGTGTTTGGAGGGCTACAAGTTGAATTCAGTCCGGTATGACAGTATAGTAGCACTTGGTGTTGTGGGTCTAGGAGTTGTTGGGGATCAACTTGGTTGATCAAAACAAGTCTGAAACAAGATAGGGGAACCTTGTCCACTCCCTAAACCCAAGGGTTCAAGTATTTCCACGTTTTGTTAATTTGGCTAGTCAACCATTAGCCTTAGCATGCTAAGTAAGGTGACATTGTTCACTGGTTCAGAGTGAACAAAAGGTTTGATCATCTGCAGAAGGTTGGAGTTAGGGATTAATTTTGCTTCCCCTGCTAACCTTTGCATCACATTTCGTAGGCAATTAGGGATCTATATTATATGAAGCCTTCTTAAATGGAAAGGAATTTTTTGTACCTTCTATTTCATGAGAGATGTTGAGCAACAAGCCTCCTAAAAGTGGTGAAGGGAGTCCACTAAATTGTAGAACCATATATAATATCATACTTTGGCAATATTGACAATCCATCAAATGGATCCACAACATCTAGAGTTGTACCAAATATTAATGAAGGGCATATGCTAGGGGAGGATTTGAATGAGTTAATTGAATCAGATGCCAATGCCAAAAATTATGTGAATATCATGACTTAGTAGATAGAGCTCTTGACATTTTATATAAGTTAAGTGATGTGAAGGCACTCTTAACTTTATCTTGTATTCTCCCCCTATTGGATGAAATGAACATGCTAGTGAAAAAAACCTAAGAAAGAACTATGTATATTTCAAAATATAATCATCCATATAATTAGATGTTTGACCCTCAATAATTGATATCTATTAGAGAAAGCATTTATAAGTCTAAAATTTACTAGTTGGCAAGTGATATCAAATGTAGATAATCCTACTATCTTTTTTGAAGTTTAATGCAAGCTGAGAGTTAAGTTTCATTGTACAGGGATGTGAGGGGCCAAAGCATTGACCTGTGTCACACTTTGGGCCAACTAAGGGTAGTCTGACGGGACTACCCTCGGGCTACGTGGTGTCGGGAGTCTGGCCGGACTATCGGTTATATAAATCGATATTTTTCCCACTGACCCTCATTTGCACCCTAAGGAGCTTTGGGAGTTCGTCCGGACACATAAAGAGCTTATTTCCTGCCCCCGTTTTTCTAGGTAGGTTCATTTTTTTCCTTTTTTTGTTTTGTTTTGTATTTGTAATTTAAAAAAATGATATATTAATTATTATAATTATTTTTATTCTATAGTTTATCAATTTAAAAAAAAAAATTAGAATGAAAACATTAGAAAAATGTTAAAAAAAATTAAACCTAGCAAAATTTAAAAACTGACACTATGAACTATTAAGAAAATATGCACATATACCTATTAAATAATTTTAAAAAATTCATTTTCTCATTACCCTTACATATAAACCATAAAAAAATATAATCAATACACTACACATAAAAAATAAATCCTCGTACTCATACAAAGACACAAACACATACACCTACACCCACACCCACACTCGGACTCACATGCACATACATACAAATACACATACACATGCATACATAGATGTACATGTGTGTGCATGTGTATGTGCATGTATGTATGCGTGTATGTACATGTGTATGTATGTATGTACATGTATATGTATGTGTGTGTATATGTGTGTGTATGTATGTATGCATGCATGTGTGTGTATGTGTGTATAGGTGTATGTGTGTATGTGGGTGTATGTGTGTGTACATGTATGTATGTATGTATGTATGTATGTGTATATGTATGTATGTGTGTATACAAAGACACATACATACACATACACACACATATATACACACATACACACATACACACATACACACATAAGAATACATACACATATACACACACACATACATACATGCATACCCACATATATACATACATACATACATCGACATACATATATACATACATACATACACTCATACACACATACACACACATACACACATGCATACATACACATGCACATATACCTACATACATACATACACACATGCACACATAAAAACACATGCATATACATATACACACACAAGCATTACTAAAAGACAATCCACATACAACAAAGAAAACAAATAGGTGACGATACCCCATCCTCGCCTTTCTAGTCAAAGACATCTTGGAGATAGAATCTCTAGTCAAAGACATCCTGGAAAAGCTAAAAGACATGTCACCAAAAGATAAAATCAAAAGAAAACCAAGACTCGACACCCACATCCATTGTAGTCCTCAAATTTAGTGTCTCTTGTCACTTGTATAAGTCTTATTTGATTGTGGTCACAATGTTTACTTTCATAGAAAGGATAGATAGCACTGAACCATATGTTGTCTGAGTCTGTTGAAAGATTTGATTTGTTGAAGCCCATTGTTGCTACTGTGTCTCATCTGAAATTGACTGAATCCATGAAACTAATGCCTTATTGTGGACAAGATGAAACTTTATTGCGGATCTGTGATGCAAATGTTGCTTTATTGCGGATTGTGCACGGATAGACTGAAGGAAGCTGGAAGAAACTGTACTCCTCGAAACATGTGATGTTCTCAGTTCCACACCCATCACTAGACGTAGGATTTTCCTTAGCCACAGATAGGATCTGATTTATTATGGATGGAAAGGGAGTGAAAAGGGAGGTTTATTATGAATGGCGAACCAATCTTGGGTAGATCAATAACAAGTCATGATGGGAATGGGTAAGTTTATTATGAACGAATAGGTTGTGAGTGTGTGCAAAGTGAAAGGATGAAAGTGAATCCTGAAGGAGGGAGGAGCAATGTCTCTACACATGGCACTGGTGACCCAGTTTTCACCATGGTACTTGCCCAGGGCGCCACCGAAGTGGTTTTCACGGTTGGACGAAATGTTTTTCTTTACTTTTTTCAATTTTTCAATGTTTTTTGTGTCACAAGGCTCCTGTTTGCTAGGTTTTCACCAAGTAACAATTTTTTTTGTTTTATAATTTTTTTTGTATTTTTGAATTTTTTGATTTTTTTGTATTTTTGAAGTTTTTGATTTTTTTGTATTTTTGAAATTTTTGATTTTTTTGTATTTTTGAATTAGGATATTCCAAAGAGCTATGTGTAGAACCTATGAAGGTGCGTGTTGTTGATAGGATCCTCCAAAGGTTCACCTTCTGTAGTTGAGAGCTGATATGCCCCAGATCCATATGCTATTGTAATGATGTAAGGACCAAGCCAATTTGGTTCGAACTTGCCCTTCTTCTCTCTATCTTGCTGATTTTTAGGATTTTTCCTTAGAACTAAGTCACCCACCTCAAGTGTATGAGGCTTAACCTTATGATTGTAACTGCAATGTTCCTTGACTGAATGATGTGTAGCTCGAGTGACTATCTTGCTTGATAAAGGAATTGAGATAGAATTACTAGTGTGTGGACTACGTAGGCCCGTATGTGTGCCACCTAAAGAAGTTTGGGCATCCTTGATAACAAAGTCCTTTGAGGAAGCTCCATTAAAGGTCCATGATGTATCACCAGAAGGGAAATGATGTGCGGAACAAGTGGATGAGTGATGAAGGCTTATGATTGCGAAAAGAAGTGAAAGTAGGATGACATGATGGAGACTTAGGATCAACAAGTATGCTTTTTGACTTGAAATTTTAGAGCTTTTGCCCCCAGTTATTTTGATATTAGGGGAGATCAACTCTTGCTCTTTTTCTTTCATAGGATTTTTATCCTTGACCTTGATTTTTGTGGATTCCAGTAGCTTTTGATTTTGATTTGGACTAAAGGACTTTTCTTTATTTTTGACTTTTAGATTTTTCTTTTCAAAGCTTGATGTTTTATCCCCAATGAGTAAGGGCTTTTGTGATTATTGTTGATCCAAGTCTGGAAGTGGAGTGGAAATGGAATGAGTGGATTAAATGGTAAGGCTATGTGAGTTCTCAAGAGGGTTGGTGATATGCTCAATAGATTCTTTGTTGGAACCATTCTTAGGACTATTAATATCAAGAGTTGCTTGCACCACTGGAGGAGATTTGCATTCAGACTCAATAGCCACAACACTAGGTGGTTCACACCCAATTCCTTGTAAATTGTTTATAGATTATTCTTGTCGACTGAATGTCTTAGGAGATAGTGGGAGTTGATCAACATGAAAGATATACTCACCGCATCCCGGGTCTTTAATCTTGAACTTTTCTTTGATCTCTGCTTGTTTTGATGTAGAAACTTTCAATGATTTTGGATCCATATATGCTAATGAAGGAATAGCTTCTCGATTGGCTGGAATTGTTATTTCTGATCTAGGTTGCAGATTGTTGCAATATATGAATGGATTTGGGTCAACATTGACGGTCACTTCAATTCCATTGTGTGGGAACTTGATACATCGATGATATGTAGATGGGACTACGCTCATCTCATGAATCCAAGGACGTCCCAAAAGTATGTTGTATGTGAGATCAAGGTCTAGGACTTGACAAACCACATCCTTAGTAACTGGCCCAACTCTGAGAGGCAAGGTGACTGTACCTTTGGATGAACGCTCTTCATCATCATATGCCTTGATGGTAATTTTGTTTGTAGAATTTATAGCTTTATCAGAATATCCCAATTGTTTAATAGTGCTCAATGTACAAATGTTTAGACCAACTCCTCCATCTATCAAGACTCGTTTTATTTGATGTTTGTGTAGGAAGGCTTCGATGTGTAAAGGTGCATTATGCGGCTGACTTATGGAGGCATCATCAGCTTTTGTGAATGTAAGTGAGTGTGGAACAGAAAGGTATCCCACCATGGCTTGAAACTGGTCCACGTTCAGATCAGTAGGAACGACAGTTTCTCTCAATATTTTTTCAAGAATGGCTTTATGTGCAGGGGATATGCGCAAGAGCTCAAGGATGGAGATGAGTGTGGGTGTCTTCCCTAACTGTTCTACAAGGTCATACTCAGGTTTGGTTGATGAGGAAGTGGTATTTTTAGCTAGAGCACCTGGCAAGGTGAATTTACCTCGACGAGTAGTGACATTACATTTAGAGGTAGGTTCGGAAGAGGATCCAATTCCTTTCAGGACAATCTTAGGTCTTTGGGTAGAATTCTCAGGGTTTTTGTCCTTGATGATAATGGTAGAGACATAATTGTCCATCGAGATGTGATTGATAGTTGAATCATACTTATAGGATGCTCTGGTATAGTTGGTTTGATCATCTGTGGCTTTAGCTTTTCCCTTGTCATGTTTTGGGAATGGTTCCTTAAAAATCTCATGTTCTTGATTGGATGAGTGCCCTTCAATCTCAATGTCACCTCTATCAATAAGATCTTGTATGATGTTTTTCAGTCGATGGCAATTTCCTATTTTATGACCCTTGCTCTTATGAAATTCACAATATTCATCATCATTCCACCAATTTGGTTTGACCTTTGGCTCATATGGAGGAAAATCTGGAACTGTGATTACTTTGTTTGCCACTAGCTTTTTGAAAACTGACTCAAGTGGTTCTCCCAATGGGGTGTACTTCCTTCGTGATTTGGAAGTTGTTTGAGTATTCACTTGATTGTTTGTAGAACTTGATCTCGAAAAAATGAATTTGGGTTGCATTGTATTGGCATCAACAACACCATCATTGACTGTGTTCTTGTTTTTATTCCAAATTCTTGGCTTGTCTTTTCCTTT
This sequence comes from Cryptomeria japonica, assembly GCF_030272615.1. Taxonomy (NCBI): domain Eukaryota; kingdom Viridiplantae; phylum Streptophyta; class Pinopsida; order Cupressales; family Cupressaceae; genus Cryptomeria; species Cryptomeria japonica. The sequence continues at coordinate 608,621,065 of NC_081414.1, read as the reverse complement.
AAAGTCATCTTTGTTTTCCTTGAATATCTTAATGACTCCTCGTTCAATTAGGACCTTTTCTGTCGCTAATCCTTTTTCAATGACATCCTTGAAGGTGGACAAACAAGCTTTCCTTAGATCATAGCCAATGTCTTTGTTAACATTTTGGGTGAACATCTCTACAATTTGTTTTTGTGGAATTTCACAAGAGTATCTGCTGGCTAGATTTCTCCATCTTTGTAAAAATGATGCAAAAGACTCTCCATCCTTTTGCTTGGTGTTGCACAAAGTAGTGACTGATATGTCTGTCTCTATGTTGTAGGAGAAATGTTGAATAAATGCCTCTGCTAAGTCACCCCATGACTTAATACTAGGTGGAAGTTGGGAGAACCATTCCATAGCTTGATCACCTAAGCTTTGTGGGAATAATCTCATCAAATATGTCTCTTCTGCTACTACCTCAATGCAAGCTCTAAAAAACTGTCTTATGTGTGCCTTAGGATCCCCTTTTCCTCTATACTTATCAAATTTAGGCATCACAAAGTGTGTAGGAAAAGGAGGCATTGGAATGCTCTTGTCAAATGGATAAGGACATATGTCTCTCATTGTGTATGTTGGCTTCGGTGTATTTATGTCCTCCATTTTCTTTTGTAAGTCCCTGATTTGTTGCTCCAAATTGCTCTTAGGTGGAGATCGACTTCTTGGACCATACCCCATGCTTGAGGCACCAATTGGAGGAGAAGCATGTTGCATATATGGATGATATTGATCATACACATGTTCATATGGAGGAGGTCTATAGTGATGCTGCATATATGGACCACTTTGTATAGATTCATGTTGAGGAACAAAATATCTATTTTGTCCATGTATACCATACTCTACAGGCATGTCATGTTCTAATGTGTTGCCCCCAAATTTGACACGGGGTTTCCTTGTGTCCAAATTTTGAGCATGCCTTTGAATATCCAATTGCTTTGGTGGTTGATCCTTAGCATTGATATGTGATTGAGCATATTTCTCTGCATAAGACTTCCATAATGGTTTGTGAAGGTGAGTATCATATGCTTGACCATGTGTATTTGGGACCTCTGGTTTTTGAAACAAAGATGATGGTGATTCAGGCACAAGATGTGGTCTTCTATTGCCTCCACTATTAGGCCTCCTTTGATCCATGTTGGAGTGAGGTTGTTGCAAAGGTCGATTTTTCATTATTTGAGACATGTCAAAATCATGACGTATCTTGGCTCCACTTTCTGCCATCATTTGTAAGAAGTATTGTCTATCCCTCCTCATTATTTCCTCAACCAATCGATTGAAACGGGGATCCATAATGGATTCTTCCACATCTGCTGAATGTACTGAAAAGTTGTCCATATCATCATTGTGTGTATCATTGTTGTTTGTAGTGTCCATGTTCTCAACATTTGGAATGTTTCTATAGGCATCCATGTCAGGTAATGTAGTATGATCAAAATTGAAAAAGATATTATTGTCATACTCATAAGAACTCATGTTTGCAGACTCTTGAGCCTCTTTAGTTTCTCTCCTAGATTTTTGGGAACGGGTTTCAACCATGAACTAGGTATTGACTGAGATGTGTGAGACTAGATGAAAATAGGAAAAGTATGGAAGACCAAGAGTTGGATGGAATGTAAATGAATCTGAGGTGTACTTGCAATGTCCAAAGTGTAAGACCAAGTATGTATGTAGTAGAGTAGGTGTGACTTCCAAAGAGAGGATAGTTTCTCTTGATGAGGTAAGTTGACCTTGACTCTAAGTAAGACCAAATGAGACCCAAAGGTGATAGACCTTGATGAGGGACCACTTAGCAAAATGTTGTTGTATGTAGTGTGTTGACAAAGTATGATGAGGACAAGCAAGTGACCTTTTGACTCAAGTTTAGACAAATGTAAATTTAATGCAAGAAGTAAAGCAATGATGGACTTTGTGAGACCCAAAGACAAGTTGAATGCTAGATGAAAACCTGGAGAAACAACCTAGGAAGCTCAAGAATTCCGAAACTGATTGCTCTTGTTTGTTGGACTGTAAAATTTTTCCAATTTGTGAAGTTGTTGGTTGTGACCAAATCTGAATGTTTGACTGTTTTTTGTGACAAGAGGACACAATGTTAATGAGGACTCAATGTTTGCAAGTGTTTAGACTCAAAATGACTCCAAGAAAAGTGTGTTGTTTGATGTAAAATTGTTTTGCATACACTTGAAGACACAAAAGAGACAATGTTTCGTTGTTTGGTCTTGAATGTTTTGAATGTTGAAAATAAGTCAAGCACAATTCTTATGGCTGGCCAAGACAATAGTTGTTGATCCCACATGAGGTTTTACCCCCGAGGCTACGCTATTCAGAGCTGATACTTAGATGCTTGACCTCACTGGCTCCACCCTCGGCACTCACTTCTCGGGTCAGCCAAGCATCAGTCCCCACAAAAACTCCCCGTGGCAAACTTTGTATCTCTACTAAGAATCGTATGTGTGTGGGCCGCTACCAGAGGTCCGACCTCCTGCCTCAACAACTAGAAGGATTTTGGCTTCTAAAACAAAAAAGTGCTAGTAAGGGCATCTGCTCATGTGGCCATACATGCGGCACTTTCAGCTCTATAAATACAGAAGGCTCCCAGCCGATAGGGGTTATGCCCTACAATTGATCAAATAAATTTGATCAAACGGGTTTATGGGGAGACATAGTGTCGGTATGAACTAATCAGCACACGTTATTCATAGTTTTCACCATGAATACAGTTATTTATAGTGGTTTGGAAGAGGTGGATTTTCCTCGCTACCACTTGGGTCATTCTCTTCTCACTAGTAGTCCTATTGACCACACGGGAAGACAGGTCCTCTAAAGATTAAACAAAAAGAGCCTATTGCTCAAGACACAAAAGACAATGATTCAATTTTAGTGCACCAATTGAAGTGTTTGCTAGTCTATGAAAACAAGGCACACAATAAAAATCCAAAAACCCTTGCCAAGGACCTGCAACAAAGATTTATTAGTAGTTTGGATTGTTTAAAATAATCACCCCTTCCTGCAAGCACACAAGTTAGGTAAATTTTAGATCCAAAAGACTTTGTGAAATAGGGGCCTTCAACAATGCATTTTGTTGACCAATTCAAAGATTTGATTCATCATAAAAAAAGACCACCTGTAAAATTTCAAGAGATTTCCAGAAATGTAAGAAAATCCAAAACATTTGCTAATTTGCTCTAAAAAATAATTTTTTATGAAAAATCATAAAAAATTCATATAAAATGCAAAATTGATCCAAAAAATCTAAAATTTTTACTAGAGAGTTTTGATGGTCTTCCAGACCTACATAAAAAAATCTCCACAACAAATCCAAGCCGTTTGTGAGATATGAGTAAAATAATGCAAAACCCTAATTTTCAAATATCTAATTTTTGAGGAATAATTTTGCATCAAATTTAAAATCACAAAGAACAAATCCTATGTATAATTCTGAGATATTTCCAAAAATGTAAGAAAATCCAAAAAATTCACTAATTTTCTCTCAAAATTAATTTTTTATGAAAAATAAGAAAAAATTAATATAAATTGAAAAAGTGATCCAAAAAATCTGAAATTTTTACTGAATCCTTCTAATACTTTTCCTAACTTGTAAAAAAAATTTGATGTCAAAATTCAAATCCGTTTGTGAGATCTGATCAAAATAAGGAAAAACCCTAATTTTTAAAGATCCGATTTTTAGGGAAATATTTTGTGTCAAAATTAAAATCACAAAGAATAGATCCTATGTATAATTATGAGAGATTTCCAAAAATGTAAGAAAATATTAAAAATTCTCTCATTTTCTCTCAAAATTAATTTTTTATGAAAAATCATAAAAAATTCATAGAAAATGAAAATGTGCTCCAAAAATTCTGAATTTTGGATTGAGAGCTCTTGATACTTTCTTCAACCTGCAGAAAAATTTGATGCAAAATTTCCTAGCTGTTTGTGAGATATGATTGAATCTCTCCAAGATCTTGATTTTGTGTCCAAAACCCTAGCATCACAAGATTATTCTCCAAATTGTTTTACAAAACAACAATATAGGGTTAGAAAAATCTGCAAAAAAAACACAGATCTAACAAAAATCCATGTCCCACGGGGCATGCCAAAATGTATATGGTGAAAATGGATTAACAACAATAACGATATTGAAAGGCTAAATGAATTCAACCACAAAACCCTAGCCTAACAACAACAAAGATCCACCATAACATATGAAGATTACCTAAGACAATGCAAATCAAATGAAATCTCAAAGATTATACCATCACATGTCCAATAGGGTTTGGATCTTCATTCTTCTTATCTCCATTGATCTTGTTTGATGTATTTGCTCTCAGATTTTATGTGCACAAGAGCTCAACAAAGAACGGAATGTGGTTGCAAGTAGGATCGCATATGCCAAGTAGTCAATTGATCAAGTAGTTAGGTCATTAGGATGATTGATTAGGGTTTGATAATGAAGGAAGCATCTCCTTATATAGAAGACACTATATGAAATGGAGGGATAAGATTGAGAGGTGTAAAAGGAGGTCGGCTATGATTAGAGGGTAGGTAAAAGAAATAATAAAATAATGAAAGGGGTAGGTAGTGTAGGAATTAAGAGATGAATGACATGTGTCATGGGTAGAAAAGGTTAATGAATTAATTAAATAAATAAAGATTCATTTAATTAATAGAAGGAGTGGGATCAATTAAATAAATAAGATATTTATTTAATTTAGGAAAAGGATAATTTAAATAAATAAATGTATTTATTTAAATGAGAAATAAGGCTAGAAGAGGATAAATGAATGAATTAAATAAATAAAGATTTATTTAATTAATAGAAGAATTAAGCTTAGATAATTAAATAAATAAAATATTTATTTAATTAGACTGGACAATTTTGGGTGTCTACACTAAGTATTAAAGAAGGAAAATATGAGTGGAGTGTATGCCCCCACGTTAAAGTGATCACACACGCCTTATCGGGAGTGATTGCTTTAAGGTAGGATACACTCAAGAGAGAGAGAAGGGAGGGGGCATGTTATCGCAAGGATTTAGCCCCCAATCAAAGAATAAACCCAAGGATAATGAACACAAAACACGAGGTACTGTCACTTTCCTCAGGGTCACTATGTTGTATGATAACTCATGTATATCATGTATGTATATGCATATAATAATCGTCATTCCCCAAAGAAGGATACTACCTTAAAATAAAGGGAAGAGAGGATGTATTTTGAGTCAACATGAAAGAGAAAAAGATCTCAATGCTTTGCATCATCCCCAAGTAGACATTAAGGGAAAAATAGAAGAACAGGGATACATATAGAAGAATAGTCACAAAAGAGAAAGAAAGGAGAGGGAGAAAGATCTGTAATGCTAATATTGCTAATCTAGAATGACATCCACCTCCTGATCTTGCTGATGACTATTTCGAGAAGATGAGAAACATGCCAGAGGAGTGACATCAAGCATTGTAGATGGAGCTATCACAAGATCCAAACAAGGACTATGCTCATGTTGTAAGTCACTTTGTTCGATTCTAGGAGCTAGGATTAGGGTTTGTGAAAACTCATATGATAAATTCTTGTCCACATAAATATATTCATGCTCACTATCAAAAGAATTAGGAGTTGTATTGCCACTACAAATAACATATTCACCCATTTATTCATCAAAGTTTAGAGAAAGAGGAGAAAGAACACGAATAAGAGTAAGACCATCACATGTTTTATGCAACTTATGATTTGGAGATGTAGGTTGAACATATTTCTTAGGAGAAAAGAGAATGTCAACTGTTGGAGTCTGAGGAGATTGAATATTTTGAGGGATAGCTTCACGAGATCAAACACGACATCTTTGTTGACATTCTCTCACACAACAATTCTGTCGAGTCTTAGTGAAAGGCTGAGAAGGAGGAAGAACACTTGAAAAAGTAGGAATGTTTATCTCCTTGATAGTGGAAGGTTTAGGCTGAGGTCTTTTTGGTTGAACAAGAGGAGAAGCAAACCTCTTCTCTTGATAAGAGGAAGGAGGTGGAACTACACCATAGAAAGGAGGAATATTAGGTGTAGGAAGGAGACCGGGTCCATAATGAGGAGGAGGTATAGGTATAACCATAGGAAGAATATTGTTGTTCTCCTTAAGAGAAGGTAAAGTCACATCCATATGTATAGGTTAATGATCTTCCTTAAAAGGGAGATTAGTTCTATCCATGAGGGGAAGAACCTCATCTTGAAGAATAATAGGAATGCCAAGTGTTGGAGATCTAGATTGACTTAAGGATAACATCATATAATTCTTCCATTTTGATAAGATTGAAAAAGAGCATCACTCCTTAATGGAAGAGATTGAAATTGTTTAGGATAAAAGAAATCAATAGGAACACCGGGGCTTCTTTTGGATGGACGAAATAAGCTATGGTTCACAATTATTATTTCTCCGTAGTGAGGAAATTTCAGACACTTGTGGATTGGAGAAGCAATAGCCTTCATGGAAGATAGCCGAGGATAGCCCAACTTCACATGGAATTGCTCAAAAGAGGGTATGATAACAAAATCAACATCCATGGATTTAGTATGAAATTCAATAGGAAGAGTGATAGAGCCAATGGTAGGACAAGAGAAGCCATAAAATAACTTCACAACCACATTAGAAGCACAATATAGTGGTTTATGCAATCGTAAAGTGAAAAGATACTCTTCATTTGTGATATTAACCATGCAAGAGGGATCAATAAGGGCACCACGGAAAGGGATATTGTTAACCTTTGCAACTATGTATAAAGGGCCATTGGGTGCTCTAATGGTCTCGCTAGGGTCAAATGTAATACAAGGATCCTTAGGCGTATCTTGTGTTTCTACCATATTAACTAAGTTTGGAGCCATAGAGGTGAATTCTTTAGAAGAGAGAGAACTAGGCACAATCTCAATAACGTTAGAGGTATGAGATGGCAAGGGATCAATGAAAATCTTGAGATTTTGATTAGGAGGAGCTACTGATTTATTCCCTTTATCATTCACACCTACTACAAATATAGTATTATTATCAATCAAGTCTTGAATCTTATTCTTCAATGCAAAACATTTCTCAATATCATGACCAAGTTGACGATGAAATTAGCAAAAAGAATTTCTATCAAAATAAGGGGATGCAAGTTTAGAAGGATCAATTTGTTTTATAGGAGGAAGGTTGATAACATTTATGTGCAAAAAATGAGACAAAATACTTTGTAAAGATTCATTCAAAGGAGTAAAGTGTCTTTCTCTTTGGAAAAATTTAGAAATAGAAGGAACACCTGTTGTAGCATTCACATTATTGTTGTTGATTGGATCATTGAACTTGATGAATCCTTATGTTGGTTTGCACTTCACAAAAAGAGGTTGAACACTATCCCCCTTATCACTCAAAGCCATAGGAGTGGATTGCTCCATTTGACTCACAAGCATTTGATAATTGTGGAGTGTTGCGCACAACTGCGAAAAGGAAGTAAACTCAGACAAAAGAAGTTTTCTCTGATATCTTTTTGTAAATTAAAAATGAAAATTATTTGAATATCATTATCAGGTACATGAATATAAATTTGAGTATACAAATGCTTATATCTACCAATGAAATCAATCACTTTTTCTTTAACACCTTGTTTACAATGCATTAAATCAATCAAACTGATTTTAGGACCAATGTTGTTTTGAAGTTGTTGGATGAAAGCATTTTCCAGTTGTTGAAAAGAGGTGGTAGAATAAGAAGGCAAAGAGCAATACCATTGTAAAGCCTTATCTCTTAGTGTTCTTGTAAATAATTTTGCAAGTAATTGTTGATCATAAGCAAAATCAGTACACAAGGTTTGAAATGTTTTAAAATGCATAAGAGGATCACCTTTTCCATTATAGAGTTCCAATTGAGGGATCTCAACATTTTTAGGTGGCACAACTATATCAATATCAAGAGAAAGTGGGCTCGCAACATCAAAGGTGGGTACACTAAACTTGGATTGACTCATGGAAGCAATTTGTTGTTGTAAGGAAGACATAGTTTGAGCAAAATTGTTAATTGTCATTTCGGTAGAAGAATTGATATTAGACATGGATGATTGGGAAAGTGGTGTGATGCTATTGAAAGAAGGCATGGATTGAGAATAAGGTGGTGGGACATTATGGTAAGTAGGCATTGGTGATGATTGGGTAAGAAAAGGGACACTTAAAGGAGGAACAACGTTGTTGAAGGAATTGCCCCCTTGTGTCACACTGATTGGTTGAGGAATAATAGGAACACTCATGGAAGACATAGGTAAAGATGGAGAATTAAATGAAGAAGATTGATTGCCCCCATGACCAATGGTTGTAGGGATGACATTTTGAGTTGAAGTAGCCATGATGTTGGAGGTAAAAGTAGTAATACTAGTTATAAGAGTAGTCAAAGGAATAGAAGGATTGACTTGTGTTGGAGGTTGTGAATAACCTAGGGTTTCAACACAACTCTTGATAGGCATGACATTAGAATCAATAATATGTGAAATTCCATGCAATATATCAATTCCATTCTTATCACTTTGAATCATGCACTTAAGGCCTTCAATTAATGGAAGAGCTTCACTATTAGGGTACTCTTGGGACATCCATTATTGAAAGCTATCAAATTGATTGTCCAATGTGGAAAGTTGATCTATAGAAACCCTAGTTAAATCTTCTTCTTCATCATGGTATTCATCAATGGGGTGAATAGGAACATGATTAGGATGGGAAGAATTAACATGATCCTCATTAAAGAAGTCACACAAATTAGGCTCCATCTCCTTGATAATTAAACCTTGGGAAGCCTTAATTCTAATGCTTCATCTAACGGGGATAGGATATGTTGGCATTGTACACTCCAATGAGAAATTGTAGGTGATTTAAGGTATTTTCATTGATGGCACCGGCAGACTCTACACCGGCAGACACTACACCGGCAGATAGTTTACCGACAGCGACAAAGATGATTACCGACACCCCAGTTGACAGGATTTTGATTGTTGTATTTTGTATTTAATTGTAATATCTTTTTGTAAGCTAACAAGGCGTATTGTAATAAGACTCATATATAAGTATGAGATCTTGTAGATCATTTAAGATGAGGACATGGTTAGATTATTGTAGAAGTAATATGAGAATATTTAGGCAGTTTTTGGAGTAAGGTTTATGGTTATTGTATGAGCTTAAACCTGTACTGAACCTGGCATAGCAGATGCTGAAATAAAATAGTACATCATATTGGATTTTCATAATCCATTTTGTAAGTCAGTGAGACTTCCTTTTGTAATTAAGTAGTGAGCTTTAGGCAGTTGGCTCATATTGTAAGTAATATCCATTCATTGGCCATTGTGGGTCACAAATCCCACTGAGGTTTTTACCACATCGGGTTTCCTCGTTAAAAATCTTGTGTTATGGTGTTCTTTCTATGTTGTGCTTATTGTTTATATTTACTGCATTAATTCTTGTTTACCGGTACACTGTTTTGGAATGCAATTTATTTAATAAGGTCAAAAAATCTGTTAACTGGCAAGATACTAATTCACCCCCCCCTTCAATATCTTTGGAAATCCTAAAATTTGGTATTAGAGCCTGGTCTTCTTTTTTCAAAAGCCTAACAGCTTGAGGGAGATTCTGACACCGGTATAGATGGATAACTTGAGAATGCAATTGGAAACAACTCTTGTAGATTATGATGTAGAAAAGTTGAAGAATATCAAACTTGAAAATGATCTGAAGGCTCCACAGGAAATCATTCAAGGACTTTAGGAGAATCTTACTATTGCTAGAAACAAAAGAAGAGAACTTCATGAGAAGATATAGAATGATGATGATGAAAATGAAACTCTTAATAATCTTGTAAGCAAGATGAAGCAAGAAAATATGACCTTGAGGAATGAGATGCAAGATATGACTATGAGATTTTGTAAAGACACTAAAGATAGAAAGAAGAATGAAGATGACTTGGCTAGGAGAATCAATGATGCTGGAATTGAAAATCTAAGACCCAGTCATGAAAATGATATGTTAAAGACATATCTGATTCACTTGGAACATGATAAAATTGAACTCATGAGACAGAAGAATTTCTTGGAAAATGAGCTGGCTACTAAAAATCAACACAAAGAGAAATTTAAGAAAAGTTCAGAAGAACTTTATGACATGCTAAAAAATCAGAAACCTAATGGAGACACTAATGGTCTTAGCTTTGAATTTGGTGAAAGCTCTGGTACTGCAAACAATCATGATCACAGTAAACCGGTAAGACAACCTAATGCCTACAAATTTTATGGGAAATGCTTTAACTATAACAAGTATGGTCATAGAGAAAATCAGTGTAGATCTAGAAACTATCAGAACACTAATGCACCCATCGGTCAATGTTCAAAATGCAACAAAATTGGTCATAATTCAGAAAACTGTAGAATGAATGTAAGATGTTATGTTTGTGGAAGATTTGGACACTTATCTAATCAATGTAGAACACATACTAGCATAGGATATGGAAAATCTATTCATAAAAATAATATGACTTGTTATGCTTGTAACAAGATTAAACATATTGCAAAATTTTTTAGAAGTAAGGCATCACTGACAAATAACAAAGGACCCAGTTTGAAAGGTAAAGAGAAGGTTGAAGAGGTAAAGAAAGAATTTTCAAAACAATGGATTAGAAAGAGAGATCAAAATGTTGATGAGACTATTCCTTCACTGGTAGAACAAAGTATCACTCCACTGGTAGGAGATTCTTCATCTAACTAAAAAGAAACCTTTTTGGGGGTATGGCAACTAACTGAAAATCATGCTAGTTTACCCTCAGTTGATGGTAAGAAGATGAATTGCTTCTTTACTGACAAATAAGTTAAGTTTCACTTAACCGATAGACATTTATTGTGGTAGTTGAAGGAAATGAGATTATAAAGCAAGTGTTTTTCACTCTTTTTCACTCACCGAGCATTCAAATTTCCTAAGAGCGCGAAAAACCCGAGCGAAGGCATCCACAGTGAGAAGTGAAGCAAAATCTTTCAAGCATTCAAACCTAAAGGCAGATTAAGGTATTTATCAAATGGCTTCCTCCTCTACACCTAAATTCATTGCAAACCCTATTGTTGTTGAAGTGGTTAAACGCCCTAGGCCCGTATTCAAAATCATACCCGAAGTAGCGAAGCAGGATGATGCCCTAAGTGCATTCTCTAAAATCCCTAAAGGAGTTGCATATGCAGAAGACCCTAGGATATACATACATTGTCATATTGAGGAACTAGGTGCTAATGAAATTATGAACATGTATAGGACTGTAATTTGTGATGAGAATGGTATTGTGAAACCGGAACATAAGATCATAGAAACCCTAGGTTTTGTGGAAATACTTAGTATTCCTGATTTTCCTAAGGAAGTTGTGAGGATTGTACTCAGTAGAGTTCATGGAGAATTATTTTGGCTTGATTCCATCCATAAGATCACTAGAGAAGTAGTAAAGGTAGTGACAGGCTTACCTTCCATCGGTAGCAGGCCTAACAAAACTAAGAAAGTTCCAAACAACACTATGATAACATTAACTGGTGCAACCCATGACAACAAATCCTTGAGAGTCAATGATGTGAAAGATATAAATGTTAGATTCATTAGCATGATACTAGGATACCAAACTACACATGCTAACAGATTAAACTATGTTTCTAGTTTATGTATCAAGAGTGCTTATGACATGGTGAATAGTAACACTAAGATTGACATATGTGAATGGCTAAAGGATGAATTGATTGATAATCTGAAGAAAATTAAAGGTGATAAGAAAGGTACTTTCAGATTTGGTAATCTACTTGTGTGCCTAATGCTATACATTACTAAGGAAGTTCCCGGTATAGGTAGGAAAGAATTTGGTTTTGACATACCGGTAGGTAAACAACTATTGGATATCTTTACCGGCATGGGAGATGATAGGGAAAACAATATAATTGAATATTTCCAAGCATTTAAGGCTAGAATGAAACCAAGGGAAAGGTTGCCTCAGAGCATAGCTGAAAAATATTAGAAAGAAATATGTTTTGTTATAAAGAAAGATGAAATCTAGATGGAGGCAGTGGTTCCTAGAACTGTTTGGGTAACAAGAATTGGCTATGAGGCAGATGAAAACATAATTGAGACATATGCTAAAGCCCTACTTGAATCCCATAGAGAACTTGAAGAGAAAATATTTGGTAGTGCTGAATCTATTGAGAACAAGGTACATACCCTTAAACAAAGGAAGAAAAGAGAGCAAACTATCAGAAAAGCATCAAAACAGGTGAAAGAGATCAAGGAAAACATATTGAATATCACTGGTATTAAGGAAAGTGACTTGGAAGGGTTACAATCGAAATCTCACCTCTCACCAGTTGGAACCTCATTTGACAGTGAAATCCCAGCTGAATTTATGAGAGTAGAAAGGAAAAGAAAACCTTCATCGATACCCTCTCCTACACCAAAGAGAACAAGAAGGAAACAACGGGCAGTAAGGCCCCTAGCAAAGAAAATGACACCAAGGAAGAAGAAGGAAAAACATGTTATTCCTCCTTTTGATAATATTTTAAATGAAATAACAGATGAATGAAACTTGTCTAATGTTAGAAAACTGTATGATACTTTTACAAATGAAGAAAAGGAAAGCATAGAAAACAGTATCATTCTACACTTAGACATTTACAATAAATTTTTGATAGAAGGTGTAGATGATTTACCGAGTGACTTGTATAGGAGACTTGATGCAAAGAGACTAGCTATTATGAAATTGGACAAGAAAATAAAGATAGAAAAATTGCTTGCAGTTCATCCAGTTAAATCAATAGATGAAATTGATGAATTAATAAGTGAGGCAAACAGGACAGTATTTTCCAGTGCTCACCGACATGTAGGCTTAATGACTAGAAGAGTGAATGAAATCTTTGAAGAGACAATGGATAAATGGGATATCTTCTTTGTGGAGAAAGAAAAAAATGAAGAGCTCAAACAACCCAAAAATTCCAGAGTTTACCAAAAGGAAAAGGATAAAGGTAAAGGCAAGGTAGGTGGACCTCCAAGCATAAAAGTGATAAACAACTTGCCACCGCCTCCTTCTGATACTCCATCGGTTGAGAATGCTGATACACCACCGACTATTGATAATGTTGAGTTGGAATCAACACATGAGGACACCAGTCCTGATTCAGAAGTTTTATATACTATGAATATTGATACACAAGAGGTAAATATCGTGGTTGATAAGGAAACCACTGGTAAAAGGAAAGATGTGGCTACTGAGCCACTGGCTGAGAATATTGCAGTGGAAACACATGTAGAACATACAATTGAAAATATTGAAATTGGGGTTGAGACACAAACTGAACAATCAGTTGATCCCTTGGCTTCTGGAACAGTGAATGATACCACTAGTGCACACATTGAAAAACCTACAGAGTTAGAGAAACCGGCTGATGATAACATAGAGAAACCAGTTGAGATGCCGACAGTGAACAGTTCAGAGGTGCATACTGAGAAACTGACAGTGAATACTGAGACAACATCAGAGAAACCAACAGTAGAAAGCACATAGAAACAAACTGAAGTACACATTGAGAAACAGGAAGAGAAAAAGGTTGAGGTACAGGTTAGACTGTACCACCGACAACTGCTGAGAAACCCAAGCCTTTGCTAGTTAAGATGCAGACACAAACTGACCTATCAAAGGTCAACACAAGCAAAGAGGTTACTCACACTAGCGAAATGCAGATTGTTAAGGTAGTTGGACAATCATCTGACTCTTCCATGACAGAATTGAGACCAACTAATGTAACAGAGGTATTATTGGATTCAATTAAGAAAATCATAGAGTGTAATGTACTAGAATATAAGGCTATTGATGATACAATTCCTATTCTAAAATTGATTGCACCCAAGTGCACTGTGGAAAATAAAGATTCTTTCAGTCAATTAGACACATTGTCTAAGTATATCACTGGTAACATATTGATAGTTGAACAGATAAATGAGGAGACATTTAGAGAGAAAATGAATAAGGAAAAGGATAAATTCTTTGATGAGACAATAAAGAAGTGCACGAAACACATTGACACCCTCCTACCGGCACTAAGCAAGACAATAATGGAATTTAAGGAGTTGTATAGAGACACATGCAAGATTGATATTTTGACAGTGGATATAGACAAGAAAATCAGTAAAGCACAAAAAGAAATAAATGATATTGCTGACAATCTCATCGGTTCATCATAACCCATATTGATTATAGAAAAGGAAATAGCAGGTTTTGAGGAGAAAATTGAAAACTTTAAAAAAGAAAAAGAGAGAATAAAATTCAAGGCAAAAGAGCTTAAATGTAGACTTGGTCCAAAACTTGACAACCTCATCTCTTTGAGAAAAGAGAGCTCAGAGGCACTTGTTCTAGGACTAAAGACACCGGAAGAGAAAATGTACATCCTCACCGGTACAATTCAAGGACTGAAGCAGCATTGAAGGATAGTGAAAGGTTCACTCAGAGCCTAAATTTTGCATTGGCAGATCTATTTCAGATTCTAACCAACCGGTTACAGGGTTCAGTTGACATTTTTTGATAGCCTTTGTCATTGATGTCAAAGGGGGAGTAGTAGAGATGAGAAAAATGATGGACATAAGAGATCATCTTCTCAGGGGGAGCACACAGTTTTGGCACAGTTTTTGGTAAGATTTTTCGACTTCAAATTTTGGATACATTTTTAATTTTTTCTCATGGGTGTTGCCATCAATGCCAAAGGGGGAGATTGTTGGCATTGTACACTCCAATGAGAAATTGTAGGTGATTGAAGGTATTGTCATTGATTGCAAGCTTGCAATCCTATGGCACTGACAGACTCTACATTGACAGATAGTTTATCGACAACGACAAAGATGATTACTGACACCCCAGCCGACAGGATTTTGATTATTGTATTTTGTATTTAATTGTAATATCTTTTTGTAAGCCGACAAGGCGTGTTGTAATAAGAATCATATATAAGTATGAGATCTTGTAGATCATTTAATATGCGGACATGGTTAGATTATTGCAAAAGTAATATGCAAATATTAAGGCAGTTTTTGGAGTAAGGTTTATGGTTATTGTATGAGCTTAAACCAGTACTGAACTTGGCATAGCAGATGCTAAACTAAAGCAGTACAGCATATTGGATTTGCATAATCCATTTTGTAAGTTAGTGAGACTTCCTTTTGTAATTAAGTAGTGAGTTTTAGGCAGTTGGCCTTCCTGCATGTGCAGGCCCCTATTGTAAGTAATATCCATTCATTGGCCAGTGAGTGAATATTGTGGGTCACAAATCCTACCAAGGTTTTTCCCACACTAGGTTTCCTCGTTAAAAATCTTGTGTTATGGTGTTCTTTCTATGTTGTGCTTATTGTTCATATTTACTGCATTAATTCTTGTTTACCGGTACACTGTTTTGGAATGCAATTTATTTAATAAGGTCAGAAAATCTGTTAACCGACAAGATACTGATTCACCCCCCCCCCCCCTCTCAGTATCTTTAGGAATCCTAACAGGATAGGTAGGACTAATAGTGGTAAAACTCATGCATTAGAGAGAAAATTTGAATTTTGAATTTTGGAACAAAGCTCACAAAATTGATTAATGCAAAATTTAAGAGAATTCTGATTAAACAATTTGAACTTTGTTGGAAGAAGAGGATGACACAATTTCCAAAAATGAAAGGAAATTGGAATTTTAAAATTAAGGCCAAGGGAATACCACTTAATTTTAAAATCAGGATAGACTATAATTAACTTCTTAATTTAAAAAATTTCTTGAAATTTGAAATGTTGAATTTGGGAGGTATTTTCAATTCTAGAGGGATCAAAAATCGACAAAATCAGCCAATCATCTCGATTTAGACTATTGATTACAATCATAACAGTCTCTCAAATTTCAGGAAAAAAAGCCGAGGACCGTGGCGGGAACGCACATGGTCCGACCAACTTTTTTTGAAAATTTTCAAGGATGGATATTACAATTATTTTAAAGCTAATCCCCAAAAATTGACAAATTTTATGACCTCTAGATGGGTGAAATGAAGGCACAAATGTGAGAATAGGACCCTATTAGGGTTTTGAAGAAAAAGAGGAATTTAATTGCAATTTTGAAAAAGGTCAAACCTAATGAATAGGGACACCTTGGAAAATGTTTAGAAATTTGAATTGGAATGAAATTGATTTGAAATTTGCACAAAATCTAATTAATTTTAAAATTAGGGTTTTATGACCTAACCACTTAATTTTAAAATTTGAATTTTGGGAAAAAAGGGGGAAATTAAAAATTTGAATTCTAGGAATGAATACAAATCTGAGAACAATCAGAAAGTTGAAAATCAAATGGAAATCCAATTTTTGCCCAAGTTCAAGATGATTTTTGAAAATTAGGGTTTTAACAAGCAACCTCTTATTTTTGTAAATTTTATTTGCAAATTGAACAAGACAATTTTCAGATCTAAGATTACCACAAGCAATTTTTAGAAATTACAAGTTCAATTTTAAAACTAAAAACTAGGGTTTTGAATGATTTAACCACTAAGTTTGCAGAAATTTGAAACTTGCAAATGAAAAATATGTAATTTTGTTCAAAGGAAAGCATGCAAGACGTCGGGTTCACCAAAATGTAATGTGGTGAAAATGGTGAACGATAGATCAAGAGGAAAACTACCCTTTCCCTCAAAGAGAGATGAGAGTTTCACTATTGATTACCCTTCAAACACTTTTCACCAAGTTACATTTGGAAGAGGAGAGGAAATTCACTAGATCCAACCTTCAAGGATGAAGATTGAATTATGAATGAAATGGGAATGATAAGTTGATCCCCTCTTCCTTATTTGAAATGGAAAGGAATTTATTGAATTATGTGGTGCAAAAGTGGCAAAGAACTGATTGTAACTTGAGATCGGAATATGGGATGAAGGTGTGCACCTGGATCTGGTAGTAATATGTCGAAACGAAGTCATCCTATGAATTTGAAGAAAAGTTGCCCGGACCGTGGCGAGAATGTACATGGTCCTCTGAAAAATCCGTGAAATGAAAAGGGTTTTTTCGCCTATACAAATGAAGCCCAAATTCAAAAGTACAACTACATAGCTACAACTTACACACAAAAAAAGAGGAAAATGGGTTGGGATTGGGGGTTTGCCTTTAGGTCAAACACCAATTTTGGAATTAACCAAGTAATGAAAGAAAGTACTTGCAACTAGATGTAAATGAAAGACTGAATTGCAAATCACCTCAAGGGAGGTTGTAGTAGCAATGTTGATATAAATTCTTGTGTGGAATTGTATGTTGGAATCAATCTCCTCTTCAATGGTTGAATCCTTTACTTGAATGCAACAACTAGCCTTGAAGGGAGACTTGAGAATTCTCAATGCTGGAAAAGAATGCTTGAATGGTTGAATGCTCTTGAATGCTTGATTGCTTGTGCAACTTGAATTTATCCAACTTCGACCTATCCAACCTTAACTTATGCAAATGAGAGGATGAATGCACCTTAAATACATGTTTGGTGGATTTGATTTTTGCCACAGGCCAACATCGGGGGAGTTTCCCGCCCAATGCACAACCAACAATGCAACCCTAGGAAGGGTCCTGCCCCAAAATAGGGCAAGGATAGGGGTGCCACGCCCATGTCCTACCCCTATCTGTAGGGTAGAGTGCAAACGGGGTGATGCAGAGGCCAAGGAAGAAGCTATTTCTGAGGGCTGAGCAATCTCCGGTCTCTAATCAAGCTAGATGATTCAAACTTGTGTGTGTGAGGACCCTAATGCAGTCAAAAATTGCTAGGGTCGCAATTTTATGACACTACACCACAAAGATATAGAAATGAAGTTTTGAAACATATTCCTCCTGATGTACATATCACTTAAGTTTTTCACATGAATATCTCTTCCCTTTGATATCAATGCCAAAAATCTGACAAAAATATCAAAGGAAAAACAAAAACCACTTAATAACAAGGCTAACTACTCCCCTTAAGCAGTAGCATCCCCACATCAATCAAGAATGAATAATATCTCTAATAATGCATACCAAATTGATACAAAATAGCATCAATCAGTTTTCTACCGTAGGGGCGGAAACCCATAGTTTGTCTCTGAGGTACTCAAATGATTCTTTAGGCAAAGGTTTAGTGAAAATATCTGTAATCTGCTCTTTAGTATTCACATAAACTAGGCTAACCTCATTTAATTCCACCTTCTCCTTCAAAAAGTTATACTTGATAGATATGTGCTTTGTCTTAGAGTGAAATATCATATTCTTTGATATGTCAATAGCAACAGAGTTATCATAGTGAATATCTACCGGTCCAATGCAATGCACTTTAATGTCCTTCAACATTTGCTTCATCCATAGAACTTGTGTATAGTTATTAGAAGCAACAACATACTCAGCTTCAACAATAGATAAAGAAGTGCATGATTGTTTCTTGCTGATCCATGAAACCAACTTCTTTCCAAGAAAGAAAGTTGAGAAAACATCAGGTTGCTCAATATAAACTTGCTTATCACGATCCCCATTCACAAAGGTACACTTAACATCCATCTAATAAACCTTGTAGTTCTTATGTGCAACATAGGCAAGAAATAATCTTACAGCTTCAATCCTAGCTACAAGTGCAAAAGTTTCACCATAATCAATTCCTTCCTTTTGAGAATATCCTTTACAAACCAATCTAGCTTTTTTCCTTAAAACTTGACCATCTTCATTTAATTTATTCCTAAAAACCCATTTAGTTCCAAAAACATTCTTATTTTTAGGTCGGGGAACTAAAGTCCATGTGTTATTCTTCTCTATCTAATATAATTCTTCTTCCATAGCTTTCAACCAACATTCTATTGGCCATTTAGTATAATTGATTATGTGTTGCATTGATGTTTTGTCATTGATGCCAACACTAGCTGTTTGGATGCTTTACCGACACCCTTCTTGCCCCAGTAGGTTGAGTGGTTTCCTGGTCGATTTGGATCCGACATGATCTAGTAGGCTTCGATATGATTTGGTTATGGAATTGGCTTAATCATGATACTCATGTTCATATTCAGTAAGCTGGTTTTGGTCTAGTGATTGAATGCTATCCTGTTTGCTTAGAAGCTTGTTTTCTGGTTCCGGCGAGGGTTTCACTGGCGAAGCTTTTGATGAAGATCTTTGATGAATTGCATAAGTTGTGTTGGTGCAACTTCTGGTGGAGTTTTAGGATGCTATTGGTGATCATGTTCGAGACTTGGTAGATGGAGATCATTGTTGTAGCATGTGGACCTATATTGGGTCTCGATTGATCTAGGTTATGGACCGACTTTAATGTAACATGTGGATTGGACCTCTCGATGTGTTTCCGTGATGTCTTACATGTTGAATATTATTTGTTTGGTCTAAGGCCGACATGGTTTGTAATTATGTAGTTGGTTTATTATTTGGTGGCTGACCTAATTGTTTATGGTCGAGGGTTTGTATATATAGATGTAAGATCTCATTGTAGATCATATATGGTTATGGGAAAGGAATGTAATATGCGAATAATGTAATATCATTCAGGCAAAGGAATTGGTTGATCATTGGAGATCAAATTGGGTTTATGTAAGAGAATTTAGTCCTCGGGTATTGAGCTTAACCGAAACTATACTTAGGCATATGAGATGCTATCTTTTGTAGTTCAACACTTCTTCGGATTGTAGTCTAGATTTCTATGTAGTCAGTGAGGCTCCTTTTATGATGAGCAGTGCACTCTAGGTTGTTGGCCTTCCTACAAGTGTAGACCCCTCAATTATAATTCACATACTTATTGCAGAATTATTATCTATTTGTGGGTAGACTTCCCATCATGGTACCAGGTTTTCCACGTATAAATCTTGGTGTCATGTGTATGGTATTTATTCTCTGATTATTATTTATGCTTAATTTGTTTATCTACTATTCTGATATTAATGTTTTGGGTTCCGGTATTAAAGTTTTAATTGCTAATGGTTCCGGTAATCTGTGACAACTGATTCACCCCCCCCCCCTCTCAGTTCTCTTCCAATTATTTGAATTATCCAACAATTGGTATCAGAGCTTTGGTCCTCTCTGTAGAAAGCTTAACCACTTGAGGAAGATCCTATGGCGTCTAATAGTTCGAGTTCATCTGGAGCTATTTTTTCAGAGGGATATTGCGAGGCTTGATGGAACAAATTACACAGTATGGAAGATTCAGATGGAGACTCATCTGAGATGTCTTGGTAAGGAGATTTGGGAGATCATATAGAATGGTGTTACACCTTATAATCTAGGATTTGGAAATCCTCCTCTGGAAAACCTGGACAAGGATCTTGAGAATTATTGTAGAGCAAGAGAAGCCCTCTTGTGTTCACTTTCTGATCAACAAATAATGTGAGTAACTGACAAATCATCTAGAATGGCTATATGGGATAAGTTGGAGAATCTCAATGAAGGTGACCCTACAGTGAAGATTGCTAAACTTGAAGATGGAAGAAGATGAAAGGATTACTGCATTCATGGAAAGGGTAAATGAGATTGTTATGGGAATTCAATGTTGTGGTGTAACTATAAGCGAAGATGAAATTATTTTAAAGTTCTGAGAGCCCTACCACTGGCTTACAAAATGAAGGCTATTGCTATTAATGAATTGATAACAATGGCTAATACATTTGTCAACAGAGATACTTTGGTTGGGAAACTATCTTCTTTTGAGATTGAAGAATTTGGACCTTGTGGAGCTATGAAGATTGAACCTTCTTTTCATGCATCTACATCTCCAATTGGTAAGCAAGATTGGTAAGCTTTATATGCAAAGGAATTGGAAGATATGAAGAGAGAAGATGATGAGTTTGAGCAACTTGAAGCACTATTTGCTAGAAGAGTACCTAAAGGACCGGTAGGAAGTAAGTATGAAGTAAAATCACCTTTTAAATGTTTTGCATGTGATAAGATTGGTCATTTTGCATCTAGATGTCCTGAAAGGAATTCAAAATTTGAAGAAAGAGTTAGAAGATATTTTAAGCCTAACCCTAGATATCAAAACAAGTATAAGTACAAGAAAAATAGAGACAAATCATGCTACATAGCGGATGAGGAAGACATTACTGATTCTGATGATGAATCGATAGAAGACTTTGCTAGTGGTTCCGAAAATGGGAAGGAATGGGTGTTCTTGGCTATCAAGGAAGATGATCTGACACTAGAAGAGAATGTACTTGAAGAGAAGGCACTTGCTGATAAAATTGAAGACAAGGATGAATGGGTAATTGGAAGTGGTTGTTCACATCACATGACTAGAGATAAAGGGAAGTTTCTATCTTTGAAAGAATTTGATGACGGTCTAGTTAGATTTGGAGATGACAAAGCATGTATGATTAAAGGAAAATGAACTATATCATTGGATGGTAAGAACAATACTAATAATGTTTATTATGTTGAAGGTTTAAGGCATAATCTTTTGAGTGTAGGACAATTAGTGGATAAGGAATTTCAATTACAGTTCAAGGATGGAAAATGGAAAATCATTAACAAATCTGGTTTGGAGATTGCAACCGGTACACACACTAAAGGTAACATATTTCATTTGAACTCCAGTGAGAAGACAAGTTTGATTACATAGATTGATGAGAGTTGGTTATGGCATAAAAGGCTGTGTCATGTGAATTTTGATTGCATTGTAAAGATTAGTTCAACTAAGGTAGTTAGAGATATACCTAACATTATGAAGCCCTATAATTCGGTATGTAAATAATGTCAAATGGGTAAACAGGTCAGAACCTCTTTTAGGAGTATACAATATAAATCAAATGATGCTATTGATCTTATTCATATTGGTTTGTGTGACCCTCCTAGAGTTAAAAGCTTTCAAGGTGATAGATATTTCATGCTAATCATTGATGATTATTGCAGAATGATGTGGGTTACTTTTCTAAAGGAAAAATATGAAGCATTTGAAAAGTTTAAAATCTTTAAGGCTAAAGTGGAAACAGAGATAGGATTGAAGATTAAATGTTTGAGGTCAAATCATGGTGGAAAATTCATATCAGGTGAGTTTAATAACTTTTGTGAGAAACATGGTATAAGAAGACAATTTCCTCCTCCTCGGACAGCTCAGTAGAATGGAGTTGTGGAAAGGAAGAACAAAACTATCTTGGATGCTGCTAGAACAATGATGATGGAAGCTAGTCTATCTCATATTTACTGGAGAGAAGCAGTGAGTGTAGAGGTTTATACATTCAATAGAGTACATATCAAAGGAGAAACTAGTAAGGCACCTTATGAATTATGGTTTGGCAATACACCTATAGTTAAGTATTTAAAAATTTTTGGTAGTAAATGTTATATCAGAAGAGATGATATCATTGGCAAATTTGATCCTAGATGTGACGAAGGCATATTTCTTGGTTATTCTAATGAAAGAAAATCATATAGATGTTATAAAAAGAGATTGCAAAGAATTGTGAAGAGTGCTAATGTCAAAGTAGATGAGTTGAACAAAAGTCAAATCAGAGTTCATGAGAAGGAATAGACAATGCAAATGATTATATCTGAACTGGTCGCAGCTTCACCAAAACAGAGTGTTGAACTAGTTACTCCAACAGTATCATAAAATTCTACAGTGACTGAAGAACAAGGAAGAGGAAAAAAGAGTCAGAGGATTCCTAGGTATGTAAGATTGAATCATTCAGAAGATCAGATCATTGGGGATAAGAGCAATGGAGTGATGACAAGAAGAAGACTAGCAACTAATGAGGTATGTTTAATTTCACAAGTTGAATCGGTATCAGTAATTGAGGCATGTAAAGATGAATATTGGTTGAAAGCTATGGAAGATGAATTAGATCAGATTGAGATAAACAACACATGGACTTTGGTTCCCCGGCCTAAAAATAAGAATGTTATTGGAACTAAATGGGTTTTTTAGAAATAAATTGAATGAGGATGGTCAAGTTATAAGGAATAAGGCTAGATTGGTTTGTAAAGGATAGCCTTAGAAGGAAGGAATTGATTATGGAGAGACTTTTGCACCTATATCTAGGATTGAAGTTGTAAGATTATTTCTTGCCTATGCTACTTACAAAAACTACAAGGTTTATCAGATGGATGGTAAATGTGCATTTTTGAATGGGGATCTTGATGAGGAATTTTATATTGAGCAACCTGATGATTTTTCACTATCAAATGATACAAACATGGTTTGCAGGTTAAGGAAAGCTTTATATGGATTGAAACAAGCACCTAGAGCTTGGTATGCAAGGTTGGATAAATATCTTTTGAAGCTTGGTTATACTAAGGGTAGTGTTGACATTAATTTATATTATAAGATCATTGATGATGATATACTGGTTATTGAAGTATTTGTTGATGACATTATTTTTGGAGGTGAAGATAAGTTATGCATAGAATTTTCTAAGAATATGGAGAAAGAATTTGAGATTTCTATGATTGGAGAGATGAAATTTTTCTTAGGTTTGCAGATTACTCAGACTGACAGGTATTTTCATCTGTCAAACTAAATATGCTAAGGAATTGTTGAAGAAATTTGGTATGGGAGATTCTAAACCAGTAAGTACTCCTATGGTTACAAGTGAGAAATTGACAAGAAAAGATGTTTCTACACAGATAAATCCTACAAGATACAAATCTATGATTGGAGGTCTACTTTATTTGACTCAGACTAGGCCTGGAATTATGAATGTTGTTTGTATTGTTTCAAGATTTTAGAGTGATCCAAGAGAAAATCATGAGATTGCGGTGAAAAGGATTTTTAGATACTTGCAAGGTACATCAAAATATGGTTTGTGGTACCCTAAGGATGATAACTTTACTTTATGTGCATATACGGATGTTGATTGGGCTGGAGATGTTGATGACCAGAAAAGTACTTCTGATGGAGCTTTCTTTCTTGGAAAGAAGTTGATTTCATGGATCAACAAGAAATAGTCATGTACTTATTTATCTATTGCTGAAGCTGAGTATGTTGCTGCTACTACTAACTGTACACAAGTTTTATGGATGAAGCAAATATTGAAGGATATAAAGGTGGATTGTGATGCACTGGTAGTTATTCACTGTAATTCACATACTTACTATAGAAGTTTTATCTGACTCTGGGTAGGCTTCCCACCATTCTTTTTTCCTTTATCAAGTTTTCCACGTATAAATATTTGTGTCATGTGGATGGTATTTATTCTATGATTATTGTTTATGCTTAATTGGTTTAACTGCTATTTCAGTATTAATGTTATGGGTTCTGGCATTAAAGTTTTAATTACTAATGGTTTCGGTAATCTGTGACAACTGATTCACCCCCCCCCCTCTCAGTTGTCTTCTAGTTATTTGAACCATCTAATACATTCATCTTTACATGCTTCAATTACTGATACCGGTTCAACTTGAGAAATTAAACATACCTCATTAATTGTCAGTCTTCTTCTTGTCATCACTCCATTTTTCTTATCCCCAATGATCCAATCTTCTGAATGATTCAATCTTACATACCTAGGAGTCTTATGACTCTCTGTTCTTCTTCCCGGTTCTTCAGTTACTGATCGGAGTAACTAGTTCAACAATTTGTTCTGGTAAAGGTGTTACCAATTTAGTTATGATCATTTCCACTATCAGTTCTTGCTCATAAACTCTGATTTGACTTCTATTTAGCTCATCCACCTTAACATTAACACTCTCCACAATTCTCTTCAATCTCTTGTTATAACATCTATATGCTTTGGTTTCATTAGAATAACCAAGAAATATTCCTTCATCACATCTAGGATCAAATTTTCCAATGATATCATCTCTCTTGATATAACATTTACTACCAAAGATTCTGAAATACTTAACTGTAGGTGTATTGCCAAACCATAATTCATAAGGTGTCTTACCGGTTTCTCCTTTGATATGTACTATGTTGAATGTATAGACTGGTGTGCTCACTGCTTCTCTCTAGTATATATGAGGTAGACTAGCTTCCATCATCATTATTCTAGCAGCATCCAAGATGGTTGTTCTTCCTTTCCATAGCTCCATTTTGTTGAGGTGTCCAGGGAGCAAAAAATTGTCTCCTAATACTAGGCTTCTCACAAAATTTATTAAACTCACCGGATGTGAATTCTCCACCATGATCTGACCTTAAACATTTAATCTTCAATCCTATCTCTATCTCAAATTTAGCTTTAAATATTTTAAACTTTTCAAAAGCCTCAGATTTATCCCTTAGAAAAGTAACCCACATCATTCTAGAATGATCATCAATGATTAGCATAAAATATCTACCACCTTGAATTTTTTTTAACTCTAACAGGTCCACACAAATTAATATGAATAAGATCAAGAACATCATTAGATTTATCTTGTATATTCTTAAAAGAGGTTCTGACCTATTTTCCCATTTGACATTCTTTACATATTGGATTATAGGGCTTCCCATCTTAGGTATATCTCTAACTACCTTAGTTGAACTGATCTTAACCATGCAATCAAAATTCACATGACATAGCCTTTTATTCCATGGAAAACTCTCATCAATTTGTGCAATAAAACATATCTTCTCACTAGAATTCAAATGAAATATATTACGTTTTGTCTGTGTACTAGTTACAATCTCCAAACTAGATCTATTAATGATTTTGCATTTTCCATCCTTGAACTGTAATTGAAATCCCTTATCCACCAATTGTCCTACACTCAAAAGATTATGCCTTAAACCTTCAACATATTAAATATTATCAGTATTGTGCTTACCATCCAATGATATAGTTCCTTTTCCCTTGATCATACATGCTTTGTCATCTCCAAATCTAACTAGACCATCATAAAATTCTTGCAAACATAGAAACTTCCTTTTATCTCCAGTCATATGATGTGAACATCCACTATCAATTACCCATTTATCCTTATCTTCAATTTTAGCAACAAGCACCTTCTCTTCAGGTACATTCTCTTCCAGTATCAAAACATCTTCCTTGATAGCTAGGAACACCCACAACTTCCCATTGTTGGTTCTACTAGTAGATTCTTGTGTCGGTTCATCTTCAAAATAAGACACACCTTCGTCATCCTCTATGTAGCATGATTTATCTCTGTTTTTCCTGTACTTATACTTGTTATAATATCCAGGGTTAGGCTTATAAGATCTTCTAGGCCTCTCTTCAAATCTTGAATTCCTTTCAGGACATCTAGATGCAAAATATTTAAAAGGTGTTTTCCATCATACGTACTTCCTACTGGTCCTTTAGGTACTCTTCTAGCAAATAGGGCTTCAAGTTGCTCAAATTCATCATCTTCTCTCTTCATATCATCCAATTCCTTTGCATATAGAGATTTCCAATCTTGCTTGTTGGTTAATGATGCAGGTGCATGAAAAGTAGGTTCAAACTTCATAGCTCCAGAACATACAAATTCTTCAAGCTTAAAAGAGATAATTTCCCAACCAAGGTATCTCTATTGACAGAAGTATTAGCCATTGTTCTCAATTCATTAATTGTAGTAGCCTTCATCCTGTAAGCAGGTGGCAAAGCTCTCAAAACTTTAGAAACTATTTCATCTTCACTCAAAATTCCACTACAACAGTTAATTCCCATAACAATCTCATTTACCATTTCCATGAATGCAGTGATCCTTTTATCTTCTTCCATCTTCAAGTTTTCATATCTCACCTGGTAACCATCAAGTTTAGAAATCTTCACAGTAGGGTCACATTCATTAAGATTCTCCAAGTTATCCCATATAGCCTTTGCAGATGATTTGTCAGTTAATCCCATTATTTGTTGATCAGAAAGTGCACACAAGAGGGCTTCTCTTGCTCTGCAATCATTCTCAAGCTCCTTATCCAAGTTTTCTGGAGGAGGATTGCAGATGCCGGATTATAACGTGTAACACCATTCTCTATGATTTCCCAAATCTCTTTGCCAAGACATCTCAAATGAGTCTTCATCTGAATCTTCCATACTCTGTAATTTGTTCCATCAAGGCTAGGAATATCTCTCCGAAAGATAGCAGCAGATAAACTAGGTGAAGTTGAACTTTTAGTCGCCATAGGATCTTCCTCAAGTGGTTAAGCTTCTGCAGAGAGGACCACAGCTCTGATACCAATTGTTAGACAGTTCAAATAACTGGAAGACAATTGAGAAGGGGGGGGGGTGTGAATCAGTTGTCTCACATTACCAAAACCTTAAGCAATTAAAACTTCAATACTGGAACCCAAAAGATTAATACTGAAATGCATAAATGAAATACCAGAATAGTAGATAAATCAATTAAGTATAAACAATAATAAGAGGATAAATACCATCCACATGACACCAATATTTGTATGTGGAAAATCTCGTAAAGAGAAAAACCACAGTGGGAAGCCTAACCACAGCCAGATAATACTTTTTCATTAAGTATGTGATTTACAATTGAGGGGCCTGCACTTGCAAGAAGGCCAATAGCCTAGAGCACACTGTTCATCACAAAAGGAGTCTCACTGACTACATAAAAATCCAGACTACAATCCGGAAGAAAGAATGAACTACAAAGATAGCATCTCCTATACCTGAGTATAGTTCTGGTTAAGCTCACTACCGGAGGACTAAATCCTCTTACATAAACCCAACTCGATCACCAATGATTGACCAAATCCTCTGCTTGATTATTTATTATATTATTCACTCCTTATGATCTAAAATGAGATCTTACATCATATATATACAAAACCTCAACCATAAACAGTTAGGTTGGGCACTAGACAATAAAACAATTACATAATTACAAAGCATGACGGCCTAAGATCTTCAATAAAGCTCTGTCGGTGAAGCCCTCATTAGAACAACAAACCAAACTTGCCAAGAAGCAGGATAGCATCTAATCACCAAATCAAAAACCAACTAACTGAACATGAATAAGATAATTCCATAACCCAAACATACTAGAGCATACCGGATCATACTGGATCTAATCCAACCAGAAACCAAACAACCTACTCGGACCAAAAGGATACTGGTAAAGTAGCCAAAACAACTAGTGTTGACATCAATGAAAAAACATCAATGCAACACATAATCAATTCTTCCAAATGGCCAACATGATTGACATCATTCAGACATATAATCCTTATGATGATATGTCTGTCGATTCTTTCTATATCTCTCTTTCTCACAGTGTGACTAGCATGGTGAAATGGGAAATTGTGAGCAGGGATGTATCTTCCACATAGGTCCATACTATGTTCACCCATTATCAGGGTCTGAGATAGCATAAGATTAGAGGATATTTAGTTACCAGATGCACTGATCCACTTGTGGCACCATTCATATATCCTCGATGGTTGGAAGCTCATCATATGTGGCCATAGAAGGATGAGTTGCCACTTTATTTCTAGAAATAATTGTTTTTAGAGTTTCATATGGGCTTAGATGTCATTTATACATATATACCAGTGAATGTTGTGTAGGGGAGAGGGAGGCTCAGTGGTAAATATAGATGACTTGATGCACTAGTGCTTGTTAATAAATGAGCATTAGTTGGTCCAAACCTTTTGGTTCTACCAAAACTTTTGGAGTTATCACAGGCATCAAATGCAACACCTTATGATGCCAAGCGATATATCTACTCTAGCATTACATAGATTGCCACTTAGGTTGACCAAATGACATCTGATCATGTTGGGAGATATTTGTTGTGGTTGCAGAGTACCATTCCGTAGGCTACATTTACGACATCTAGCAATGGCACTGATCCTTACGCTCATGTAGACATACCATCTCCACTTGAAGTTGCATGATTGACAGAGGTTGATCCTTTGCAACGGATAATTGCATTATTGTCTAGTGATTTATTGGATTCGTATATACATCTTTCTTCGATTCTTGAGACTCACTCAAGGATGTACCGGCACAAGTGAGATGACATGTACACGGAGGTGGATCTACGATCCATGGTGTTAGAGAATCTCATGGTGATATGGGGAAAGAGGAGGGAATTCCAATGCATCCTATAGCCCCTCCACCACATACATCAGTTGATCCCACACCTCCTCCTCAGCCTACACTAGGCGATCCGACAACTGAGCCACAATGACCTACACTGTTGTCGCCTATTATTTTTACACCTACTCAAGCTCATGGTCACTATACCAGTCTTCTCATTGATAGTTTAGAGGATGCATCACTGGATATAGACGTTGACCACGTGTCCTTCCATTCATCTGAGGTCAGCAGGATCGGGAGAGCCTCCGAGTCTCATGAGGTACAAATTGTTTTTTTTGTAATGTTATATTATTTATTTGATTTTAAATAGTGGATTTTAACTTCAAAATTGTTTTTGACTAGGTAAACAGGTTTTGAGGGGACCTGAAACCCCTTACAACAGGTTTTGAAGGGACTCAAAACCCTCAGATTTTATCAGGATCCGAAACCCAAAACAGACAGCTGCAAATGATATATCAAAGATAAACAACAACCTAAAACTAGCCTAGTAGCAAAGAAATATCAATGAAACCTAGTTGAAAGAGGAGGAGGCCAAAGCCTTTCACTAGCTCAAGGGTTTCATCAAGGCTTCTGTAACCTTCAACAAAAATCAATGGTTTTCCAGGCACCAATAACCTGATTAATGGGTTTTACAAGGCCCCCACAACCAGAATAAGGGTTTTCCCAAGCTCTAATAACCTGTAACAAAATCTCCTGGCCACAAAAGACCACACATCCAATATATAACCAAAAACAAAAAATGGCCAAACTGGGCCCTTGAAAATTGCTAGCAACTAGCCAGTCCCAGAAAGAAACTAAAAACATAGCATTTTTTTAGGCTCCCTCAACCTTGAAAGTGGGTTTTACAAGGATCCCACAACCTTCTAAGGCCCAGAAAACAACAACATTACCTGTATGTACAATTTGGCCAAGAGGGTTTTTACAGGCTCCCATAACCAACAAACCATTCTGGGACATATTAATAAAACTATGAACCTAGAACCATCTGTGAAGACCACCGTGAGGGTTGAGACTAGCTCCCTCAACCAGCAGCATGAACTGCAACAACCAACATGCTCCTCCACAAATACTCTCCACCTCAATAGGAGAAAGGGCCACCTCAATAGGATAAGATGAAACATAGGTCGACATGAAAGTGGGTTTTACAAGGCTCCCACAACCTATTGAGGCCTAGAAAATAATATCTTGTCTTGAAAGTGCAATCTGATCAAGAGGGTTTTTACAGGCTCCCACAGCTAGCAAACCATTTTGGGAAACAGGGGAAAAACCATAAACCCGAAATCGTCTGCGAAGAAAACCATGAGGGTTTTGATCGGCTCCCTCAACCAGCAACACAAACAACAATAACTAAGAAAATCTCCCACACCTACTCTCCACCTCAATAGGAGAAAGGACCACCTCAATAGAACAAGAAAGAGAGTAGCCTGACTACCTAGACAACTCAAACACAACCAAGAACCCATGCCGCCACTCCACCTCCATAGGAGAGAAAAATACCTCATACAAAGATCCATGAGAGTTGACAGGACGAGCATAAAAAACCCTCACCAAGGAATAAACCAGGAAAGAACAGAGGGTACATAGAAAAGCCAACAAACAGAAGTAGCAGGCCATCCAAAACAGCCAATCCACCCACAAGGGTGGAAGTCCCACAAAAATTGTGCAGAGCAAAACCTATAGTAGACCAACCATAGAAACAAAAAACCCCAACCCCAAAATATTGGGGCTTCCATCTCTAAGGCTGTAGAGAAAATAGCTCACTCCCAAATCCAAGAGCACCCACCAAGACTGTCGCACCTTCCTGTAACCAGACATAGCCCTGCCTCCAACACCCAAAAAAATATTGCAGTCCCTAACCCTTGCCAAGGAGATTAGAGGAAAATTGGAGGAAGAGATCACGTCCTTCCCCATCGTAAACAACCCAAGTCTCCAGAAAACTGCAACCAAAAGTGAAACCGTCACACAGGAAAAAACAACAAGCACGGGCTGAAAAGAAAAGACCTTCTCCTAGCCCATTTGTATCATTGTCCTCATCATCTTCACCCGAGTCTTCACCCACAGAAACCCTAGCTCGTCCACTTCCAGCAGCTCGCCCATTCCCACCCATGATCATCATCCTCTTCAACTTTAAAATTGTTAATACAATTTGAATGTTGAATTATATATAGTGTCCTATTACATTGGAGACATTAGGAGATTTGCAGCCTCCTTGTGCTCCTACACATGGTCACAGTCAGGTACACATTTTTTTTTTTTTGTAAGGTCATATTATTTAATCGATTTTAAATAGTGGATTTCAGCTTCAAAATTGTTAGCTAACACAATTTTAATTTTGAATTCTATATGATCCAGGTTCATGGACCATGTTTGAGTTCTTCATCTTAGATACTTGTGGCCCATGCACACTCTGGTGGTGCAGATGATGGATCGAACCAAGTAAAATTTGCATGTACTTATGTTGAAGTAAAATTTTCATACTTATAGTTAGATAACATTTGCATGTTCTTATATATATGTGTGCTTTCATGGACATGTACTTTCTTATGCAGGGACAACATTCAGAACATGGATTAGTGGAGGGTCGACCGACTTAGTTCATACATTATCATTTTTTGATGAGATTATATGTATAGTGCATGTACTTTTTTTTACATATATGTACCTAACACTTGTTTGATGAGATTATATATATATATATATATATATATATATATATATATATATATATATCAGACACTTGTACATGTTTGTTTATTTATTTGACACTTGTACATATCAAACACCTATACATGTTTGATGAGAGTATATACATATCAGACACACACTTGTTTGATGTGATTACTTGTTTTTTTATTACACATTTCTATGTGTTCATGTTATATTTTTATAAATAGTTCAAGTTACATAGAATTGATCATGTTATTTTAGATGATAAATCTTGATATTTAGTTGAATTGTTGATTTAATAAATTGAATTATTAAATCAATTAGTTAGTTGAATTGTTAATTGTTGATTTGATTTAGTTAGTTGAATCGTTAATCGTTGATTTGATTTAGTTAGTTTAATTGTTGATTTAATTATTAGATTAGTCAAATCAATTCAAATAAAAAAGTGATTCAAATCAATTCAATAAATTAATTAAATTAATTTAAATCAATTAATTAAATCAATCCAATGAAATAATGCAATGAATTAATCAATCCA
This sequence comes from Cryptomeria japonica, assembly GCF_030272615.1. Taxonomy (NCBI): domain Eukaryota; kingdom Viridiplantae; phylum Streptophyta; class Pinopsida; order Cupressales; family Cupressaceae; genus Cryptomeria; species Cryptomeria japonica. The sequence goes on along the minus strand of NC_081414.1, from coordinate 608,588,873 downwards.
ACAAATTAATCAATTAATTAAGTGATTCAAATCAATTCAATGAATTAATTAAATCAATTCAATTAAGTGATTCAAATACATCCAATGAATTAATCAAATTAAATCAATTAATCAAATCAATTCAATCAATTAATCAAATCAATTCAAATCAATTAATCAAATAATTCAAATCAATTAATTAATTCAATTCAATTAAGTGGTGCAAATCAATTAAGTGATTCTAATCAATCAAATGAATTAATCAATCCAACAAATTAACAATTAATTAAGTGATTCAAATCAATCCAATGAATTAATTAATTCAATTCAATTAAGTGATACAAATACATACAATGAATTAATCAAATTAAATCAAATCAATTAATCAAATAATTGAAATCAATTAATTAATTCAATTCAATTAAGTGGTGCAAATCGATTAAGTGATTATAATCAATCCAATGAATTAATGCACTGAATTAATCAATCCAACGAATTAATCAATTAATTAAGTGATTCAAATCAATTCAATGTATTAATTAAATCAATTCAATTAAGTGATTCAAATACATCCAATGAATTAATCAAATTAAATCAAATCAATTAAAGATAGTATGCAACAAATTAACTCAAATTGTGCAAATTTTGATTTCAAAGCAGTTGCAACAAATTAACTCAAATGTACATGTGTACATATGTATATATTGCAATTTAAAATAACTCGAATGCATATGCATATGTATATGTGTATTGTTGGCAACTGAAACTTATTTTATTGGTTTCATATGTTGTCATTGATGGCGACATGTTCCGTCTTCATTGTTTGGTTTGGTACTTCATCGGCAGACACTTCACTGGCACCGACAGGTATCTTCACCGATAGGAAGGATTCTATGGATACCGGTATAAGAGGCCGCCATCATTGGGAGATCCGACAATCAACAATTCATTTTGTTATTTATGTATATATGTAATGAGCCGACATGTATAATCATTTTGTATGCAAGCCAACATAAGTCATGAAAGATTGTAAGGGTAAATAGGTCAGTTATTAGATCATTTTGATTAGAGTAGAAGATGATATTGTGTGATTAGATCAGTAATACAAAGATCATGTATATGAGGTAATTTGTGTAGAGATCAATATTTTGTAATGATCTGTAGATGATTTTGGATGTAAAGGTTATTCCGGTAAGGGTTTAAGGGTTTCAAAACCAGAATAGTCAGAGCTTGAACCAGAACTCGCTCAAGCATAGCAGACACATTAAATGAGTTTAGTTTTATATTTTCTCATTCAAAGTGACTGTAGTCAGTGAGACTCCTTTGTGCTGAGCAGTGCGCTCTAGGTGGTAAGCCTTCCTCCATGTCCGGAGGCCCCCATATTATGTAATATCTTTTCATATGGTTAGTGGATTGATATTGTGGGTCACAAATCCCACCGTGGTTTTTCCTCTTTGAGGTTATCCATGTATAAACTCTTCGTGTTATGGTATTCATTTGTGTGATTGGCTCATTGATTGCTTTACTTCTTTCAATTATATATGTACCGGTACACTAGTTGGTGAATGCATATTATAATAAGGTTAAAATTGAACATTCTAGCAGAACACTGATTCACCCCTCCTCTCAGTGTTCTTGGATTCCAACAATTGGTATCAGAGCTTTGTGTCTCATAGGAAGTCTAATAGCTTGAGGGAGATCCTAAATCTGGAATCCACGGATATGAGTATGGAGAAGCAACTTGAGGTGGGACTTGAAGATTATGATGCTGGAAGGATGAAGAACTTGAAGTTACAAGATGAATTAAATTCAGCAAAGGAATTCATTTGTATCCTATAGGAGAGGTTGTCACCTGTTCAAGCTAGGAGGAAGGAACTTCTGCAAAATTAGAATAATGAAGAGAAAGATATCCTTAATGAAAAATGTTAGAAGTTGAGTTAGGAGAATGTTGTCATGAGGAATGAATTGCAATCCATAACTATGAGGATGTCAAAGGAGATTGAAGTCCGAAAGATGAATGAAGAAAACCTTGGGAGATCTCTGAAAGACAGATATGAAGAATGCATCTGGTTGGCTCATGAAAATGATATGTTGAGAACATAATTAGTAAAATCCCAAAGCAATGAACAAGAACATGAAAGATAGATGATAATTCTAAGAGATGATCTGGCTATTGCAAATGAGTACAAGGATAAATTCAAGGTTAGTTCAACAAAACTTGATGAACTATTGAAAAGCCAAAGACAAAACAAAGATTCTAGTGGACTTGGATTTGAACAAGGTCAAATCTCTGGTACTGCAAATGAAGATTAGAACAACTAGAAGTAGAAGGCACCAGTAAGGCAGCTCAATGCTTACAAATTCAATTGTAGATGCTTTGTTTGTAATAAATTTGGTCATATGGCTAGGCAATGTAGAAATAGAGAAAATCATAACTATAATTCTACTCCTAATCAATGTTCCAAAGGCAGTAAATATGGTCATAAGACAGAAGATTGCAGAATGAATGTTAAATGTCATGCATGTGGAAAATTTGGACATATGGCTAATTAGTGCAAGTCAAGCAAGTATACCGGTTATAGAAAAGCAATTCAAAAGAACAATATTACATGTTATGCATGCAACAAGATTGGACACATAGCTAAGTTTTGTAGAAGCAAAAATTCACCAGTTAGCAATGATGGATCAAATGATAAAGGGAAAGAAAAGGTCAATAAAATCCAGCAAGATCATACCAAGAAATGGGTCAGGAAGTCAGATGATCAATCAACAAATGGAATTGTTGTAGTTACTCAGCCGATAGAGGAGATTTCTCCTACACTGGAAGGAAGCTCATTCGATAAGTGAGGCAGATGCCTTAGGGGTAGGCAAATTTCATGAAAATGTTGCATAAGCCCCGAGAAGGAGATCTAGAAGAAGTTCCAGACATTGGAAGAGGTTTATTCGGCATGGAGATGTCCAACCGAGATCTGGTATTTTCCATCAGAAGACATTCATATCAATGATGGATTAGGGTTTCTCAAAGGTTAAAAGGTTGAATCCACTTCATTTTTTATCACCTTGCATCCAGAGCGGTCAAAAATCTTCTTCAGTGATTCCACCAGCTCTCAAAATAATTCTCTAGGGTTATTCACTAGCAACCATTTCTCAGGTTTTTATCGCAATCATCTTTCATCATGGAAGCTGGATCATCCTCTGCACCTATTTTCATTGCAAATCCAACTTTTGTTGAGGTTAAGGATCGTACTAGGCCAATTTTCAAGCAATGTCTGCATATTGCCACCTTGGATGATTCGGTTGGTGCATTTTTCGCGTGTTTCGGAAGGAGTTGTTTATGTGGAAGATGTTAGAGCATATATTCACTACCACATTGAGGATCTGGGTACCAATAACATCAAGAATATGTACATGAATGAGTTAATGGGTGACCCTAGTAAGATCAAACCCGAATATAAGCACATTGAAGATCTAGGGTTTACTGGCATTCTTGATATCGCTAAATTCAAGGATGAGATCATCCGATATGTACTAAGAAGAGTTCATGGAGAATTAATTTAGTTGGATAGGCCATATAAGATCTCAAAGGAGGCCATTAGGGCCATCACTGGTTTACCATAGATTGGTCAACGTCCGAAGAAAAAGATTTCAAATGATTAAGTTAACAAACTCACTGGCGCAACTTCGGATTTGCGATCGATGAGGGTCAGCACCATCACTGATCGAGACATCAGATTTGGCAGCATGATTATTGGGTATAAGGTAACTCAATCCAATCATCTCAATTCTGTTTCTAGCTCCTGCATATATGATGAGTTGATCATTAACCTTGCACAGATTAAAGGAGAGAAAAAGGGGATATTCCAGTATGGGAATCTCATTGTTTGCTTAATGCTATTTTTCCTTAATGAAACTCTAGGTTTTGGGAAGAGACACTAGGCATTTGATATCCTGGTAGGCAAACAATTGAAGAAATCTATTGCTAGCTTGGGTAGCCAGCGAGATGATAAGGTTTAGGATTATTTCAAGGCATTTTAGAAAGCAATGAAATCCAGAGAGAGGGTTCCTAAACACATTGTTGACAAATACTGAACCGAGATCTACTTTATGCTAAAAAAGGATGAAACCTTAATGGAAGTAGTTAAACCCCGGAAGATATGGATAAAGGAGATGGGGTATGAGGTTGATGTTGTGATTCTGGATGCTTATGCTAAAATGTTGATTGATGCTCCAATTGATGAGGCTGAAAAGTCTTTTGGTACTACAAAGCAAAAGAAGCAAGAGGTTCAAACTAAATTCAATAGGAAGAAGAGGGAGAAACAACAAGGTAAGGCTAGCAAATTTGTTGAGCAAGTATCCCAAGACATCAAGGCCTTGATGGAAGTTGTTCCAGCAAAAGGAAGGAAGAGGAAAGAGCCTGAAATCTTCATTGAGCGTATTCCATCAGACTCAGTAATTGAAGTTGAAACTCCTTTAGCATTCAAGAGGGTATTGAAGAAGAAAGGTGAGGAGTCTAAGGAGGAGGCAAGGAAGCAATCGATAAGGAAGGTCACAATCAAGGTACCAACCAACCAACTTGCAAAGAAAAGAGCTCCAAAGGAAACATCTCTCACACCTTCTGCACCATTCGATATTGGAAGAAGAAAGAAGAAGGATGACATAGACCTTGCTACAATCACCGGTAATGTATCTATAATCCCTCCAAAGACTTGTGCAGAACTGATAGATGAAATCACCAAGGATGAAATTTTGAAAAATTTACAATACTATTATGAGCACTTAGATGATGATGAACAAAAAGAAAGTGAGGAAGCAGTTTTTTTATACCTGAATATATTTAAGAAGGCTTTATTAGTAATTGAGATGCAAATACCAACACAACTATATGAAAATCTAGATGCTAGGAGATTATCCGCTATGGAGGAGGACAAGCACATAAAAAATCAAGAGTTATTAACTACTTTTGGTTCAATTACTCCAAATGAGTTGGATATGACCATTGAAGTTGGAGATAGAACAATTTTTCATAGCAAGCACAAGATAATTAGCCTTATCGCAGGCAGGGTTAATGAAATAATTAGTGAAACCCACAAGGCATGGGTTCAATTCTTTGTTGACAACCTTGGTTTCTTCTCTTCATCGAAATATAAGACTGAGTGTACTGAGATCCCGACTGAAGGGAAAGGCAAAGGTGTAGTGGGTGCCTCACCCACAATTTTTAAAGATACTAAGGCATTGGATGTAGAGCCGCTGACAGAATCAAATGTATAGGACAGAGAGGAGATACTGACAAAAGTAGATAATGTACATATACTGACAGATACATAGAATATACTGGTTACAGATGTTGAGGACAATAGTCCTCCATATCAGAATGTACAGGTTGAGGATATAGTTAATGTGGAACCAGTAGTAATAGATACTACACCAAGTAGCGAAGCCATCAACGCAAAAGAGGATGTTATTAAAGGTATTAAACCATCAGAGGAAAAGGGAGAGGAATCCGGTAGGGAACTGGTAGCCAACACATCATTGTTGTCAATTGAAACCTCCCAGGTAGAGCAAAAGAGCATAACTGAGATGATTTATACTGAGCTCATGACAATAGTTGCTCAAAAGATGATGAAGGAAGGATCAGTGGACAAATGAATAATTGATCAATCAATTCCAATTTTGCATAGACTTATCCCGAAGTGCCAGTTTGACAAAGGAGGAAGCCCATCTGGCAAGCTCAAAATAATTATTGAGCACATTTCTAAGGATTTTCAATCATTGCAGCAAATATCTAATCGACAAGCATTGGAAAGATTCACTCAAGCTAAGAAAGACACTTTTGATCAGTTGATTGAATCAGAGAAGAAATAGATTACTGACAAATTGAATTTAATTGATAATGCTTTAAGGAAATGCACAAATATATAGAGTATGTCGTAATACCAGATTACTAACTACAGATATAGATAAAGGCATTAAAGATTCTCAGGATAAAATTGTAGGTATAGTCAATTCTTTTGATGGTTCCAATTCTTTGACTACATCTATTGATGGGCAAATTTTGTTGTTATAAGCTCAAATTTCAGCTCTTGAAAGGGAAAGAGACAAAATCATAAGGAGAGATAAAGGGCTTAGAGGATTGGTGAGTCCCCTGTTGGACTCCTTGAGTGTACATAAAAAGGAAAGCATAGATATGATTGGCAAGCCCACACCGATAGAGTTTAAGGAGAAAGACTCCCATGCTCGTATGCTTAATGGACTTGTATCAGTAATTGACACATTAAAATCCGGTTGGGACACTTATCTAGAGATTTTGGAGAAAGCCTATACGGAAATTTTCAAGTATATTCAGCTCCGGTAAGGTGTTTTGGGACACATTCTTTGTACAAAATTCATTCTTTGTCCTAGTTTTTGGTGTTTCTTTTGGCATTGATGTCAAAGGGGGAGGTATAGGTGAAAAATAAATCCTTGGTATCAAGAGATATGGAGTATTTGTATAGATCATGATTACAGATGAATATTCAGCTCAGGGGGAGCAGTCTCAGGGTGAATTTGACAAATGAAAGTCATCATCATTTTTCACATGAGTGTTGCCATCAATGCCAAAGGGGGAGATTGTTGGCAATTGACACTCATTTGATTGGCTTCGTATGTTGTCATTGACGGCAACATGTTCCGACTTCATTCTTTGGTTTGGTACTTAACCGACAGACACTTCATTGACACCAATAGGTATCTTCATTGGTAGGAAGGATTCTATGAGTACCGGTATAGGAGGCCGACATCATTGGGAGATCCGACAATTGGCAATTTATTTTGTTATTTATGTATATATGTAATGAGCCGACATGTATAATCATTTTGTATGTAAGCCGACATAAGTCATGGAAGATTGCAAGGGTATATAGGTCAGTTATTAGATCATTTTGATTAGAGTAGAAGATGATATTGTGTGATTAGATCAATAATGCGAAGATCATGTATATGAGGTTAATTGTGTAGAGATCAATATTCTATAATGATTTGTAGATGATTTTGGATGCGAAGGTTATTCCGGTAAGGGTTTAAGGGTTTAAGAACTGGAACAGTCAGAGCTTGAACCAGAACTCGATCAGGTATAGTAGATGCATTAAATGAGTTCACTTTTATTTTTCTCATTCAAAGTGACTGTAGTCAGTGAGACTCCTTTGTGTTGAGCAATGTGCTCTAGGCGGTAAGCCTTCCTGCATGTGCAGGCTCCCATATTATGTAATATCTTTTCATATGGCCAGTGGATTAATATTGTGGGTCACAAATCCCACCATGGTTTTTCCTCTTTGAGGTTTTCCATGTATAAACTCTCTGTGTTATGGTATTCATTTGTGTGATTGGCTCATTGATTGCTTTAATTATTTCAATTATGTATGTGTCGATATACCGGTTGGTGAATGCATGTTATAATAAGGTTAAAATTGAACATTCCAGCAGAACATTGATTCACCCCCCCTCTTAGTGTTCTTGGATTCCAATAGTGTACATGTGTACATATGTTATAAAAACTAACTTAAATGTACATGTGTACATACGTATAGATATATATATAGAGAGAGAGATCCAAAAAATAGCTCGAATGTACATACGTACATATGTATGATGATCCAAAAAAATAGTACATACATATATACAAGCATATATATACATGTATGTATGAACAACAATAGGAGCAGTTTTGAGTCAAGAAGGGAGATCAGTAGCCTATTTCAAGTGGATTGTGATGCAAGTGGAACAACAATAGGAAAAGTTTTGAGTCAAGAAGGGAGAGTAGTAGCCTATTTCAGTGAGAAATTGAATGATGCCCGAAAGAGATATTTAGTGTATGATCAGGAATTTTATGCCATAATTCAAGCCTTGAATAAATGGAGACACTACTTGTTGCCTAAGGAGTTTGTGCTATATATAGATCATCAAGCTTTGTTGTATTTGAACAGTCAGAGTAAGCTGGATCAGAGATATATGAGATGGGTAGAATTCTTGCAGAGTTACACCTTTGTGTTGAAGCATAGAAGTGGAAAATCTAACAAAGTTGCTGATGCATTGAGTAGGAGAAGAAATTTTTTGACAGAGATGAGTGTGATAGTATCAGGTTTTGAAGATTTGAAGACCTTGTATGATGAAGACCCGAATTTTGTAGAACCTTGGAAAGCATGTAGAGAACTGGTTATGGTTGATAGGAGAAAATGGTTTGATTATTTCATTTAGGATGGGATGTTATTCAGGGGAGTTTAGTTGTGCATACCTAAGAGTTACATGAGAGAGAACCTGATAAAAGAGAAATATAGTGGAGGTTTAGCCGAACATTTTGGCATTGAGAAAATAGTTGCATTGGTGAATGAGCAGTACTTTTGGCCCCAGATTCATAAGGATGTTAAGCAATATGTACAGAGTTGTAGAGTTTGTCAAGATGCAAAAGGTAGTAGACAAAATGTTGGATTGTATAAACCTTTGACAGTACCGGTAAGACCTTGGGAGGATATAAGCATGGATTTTGTACTTGGATTTCCTAAGACACCGAGAGGGAATGATTCTATATTTGTGGTAGTGGATAGATTTTTGAAGATGGCTCATTTCATACCTTGTAAGAAAACATCAGATACATTACATGTAGCAGACCTATTTTTCAAGGAAGTGGTGAGATTGCATGGATTACCTAAGAGCATAGTTTCAAACATAGACACTAAGTTTGTTGGCTATTTTTGGAGAACACTTTGGAAGAAGATGAAGACAAATTTGAAGTTTAGTTCTACTTTTCATCCATAGACTGATGGACAGACATAAGTTGTTAACCAAAGTTTGGGAAACTTGTTGAGATGTTTAGTGGGAGATAAAACCAGAAGTTGGGATTTGATCCTTGCACAAGCAAAGTTTTCCTACAACAATTTAGTGAATATAAGTATTGGAAAAATACCTTTTGAGATTGTTACCTGAGTGCATTCTAGTGGAATATCAGAATTGAGAGACATTAGCAGTGAAGACCGGAAGAGCTCAGAAGCAGAAGATTTTGTAGATCACATGGCAGCATTGCATATTCAGGTTAAACAACATTTGGAAGACATGAACAACAAATATAAGGAGAAGGCAGATGAGAAGAAGAGACATAAGGAGTTTGAAGTTGCCGATGAAGTGATGGTATATTTGAGAAAAGAGAGATTCTTGGTTGGAACTTATAATAAGTTCCAGTTGAAGAAGTTCGGACCTTGTAAGATTTTGAGGAAGTCCAATTCAGGAAATGCATATGAAGTGGAGCTACCAGATAGTCTAAGTATTTCACCTATATTCAACATTGCAGATCTTCATGAATACCATGAACCAGAATTTAGTGAGGACGATGTTGTAGACCTTGAGAAACAATTGCCCGTATCAGATTGAAGATATTTTTGACAGTAGGATTGGACGTAGTACCTGGAACAATTAGTACAAAGAATATCTTGTGAAGTGGAAGAGCGGATCGGTTGAAGATTCATCTTGGATTTCTCGGGCAGAGGTAGACCACCTTGGTTTCCCTCCGAACCCAACAAAGTGAGAGGTTCACTTTTATTTATTAACCCCAGATGTCTGATGCAGGAGCATCCCTGATTCACAACAATCTTGCATCAACCAAAAACATTTTCCTTTCTGTTTTGTTTTCTATTTGTAGTTTCAGTTTTCCTTTCTGTGTGTCCCAGTTTTGGCTCACCGGATCCTATGGAGTTGGATTCTACTTGAAGACTTGATCATATTTCTTTCATTCAGAAGACATCTCATTTGGATCCCTTACCGGCAAGATATCACTATTGATTTCCATGACAGTTTCTTGTTACCGGTTGTTCCTTTGTTACTGGTTGCCTAAGATCTATTCTGGTGATCTACCAGAACCCATTCCGAAGCTTGTGAAGCCTTGGGAATTGATTTTAATATTCCTTGGTGTGTGGCCGACCTTTTCCTACAATCTACGTTTCATGCTTAGGATTTTTCTATAGGAATCTCTTGGCAGAGGCCGACCTTATTCATTTTGCACTTTAGGTCTTGTTATTTGGGTTTTGATCCCTTTTAGGCTAACTGGATCCTTTGGATCGATATATATATATTTGTAATCATGATTTAGAATGCAATCAATTAGAATCAATCAGAGTATCAGATAGATAGACTGTGCCTATAAGATAGATTTTTCGATTCAAGGTCCCAGTTGTGACCTATTCTACCAAGCCTATGAACTGGTATGTTGTAACCCAGTTGTTACCGGTTGGATGTAATTAAATTTCATGGAATAAAACTATCTATTTTGTATTGCCTCCATCATATCTATGTGTTTTCATTGTGTTTACTCTTACTGACTGGTCCAGACTGATGTCCTTGAGGTTCCTCCTCACCGGTGACTGTGTCAAATGGTATCAGAGCTGGTTTGTGATCTTGTTGTTGGAGGAAGACCTGGTTATGCATCAGTTGGTTGGAGAGGAAGTTGAGGCAACTTGTGGAATTGTTCAGATTACCAAACGTGAGGCAGAGCAAGGTTTGTAGGTAGACCATCGATCCTAGAGCTTGAGCTTGAGGCAGTTAGTGGGTGGAGACTTGAATAGATCATCAACTTGAGGCAGGTTGTAGTTTGCACTGGTAGATTGTCATGGAGTGACAATCAGAAGCTGTAGTTAGATCGCCAAAACCCCTGAGGTAGTTGCAAGTACCTATTGACAGATCGCCAAACCAGATCAAGTGATGGGACTCACTTTTTAATTAACCTCGAGAGTCTGATGCAGGAGCACCAGTCTAGTTCTTACCAGTTGGGCAGTTTTCAGTGGAATTGCTTGAGATCGTGGCATTTCTTGATGTGTGAGTGTTTACCATTGTGGTTTTGGGTTTATTCCCTTGTGATCATGGTCTTTACCAAGTTCAAGTTTCATATCATTTGGATTTGTTCCTGGTGAGTTATCGATTTCGGTATTGACCCGGTTGATATATTCTTACTGGTTGGTCTGGTAGTGTGTTGAGCGAAGATAATTTCAGGTTGTGGTTGATCTCCATGACTTACAGATCGTTAGAGGTGTTGATTTGGGCCTTGGCTGGTATTCTCGAAGGTCTGCACATCGTTTTATGATTTGGAGATTGTTCTTAGTGATTTGAGCCGACATGTTACTGTTGCACGTTTCATGAACCGGTTGGTCTTTAGGCTAACTTGATTGACTTATAAATATTTGTGGATGGTATAAATGGAAGATGGTGAATCATTTGAGGATATAGAAGTTAGAGAATCAAAGACAGAGTTTTGAGATTGAGTGAAGATGTAGATATAGCGAGATTCTGAACTGGTAGGACTGAGGCCAGAAGGCTAAGGTCCAGATTAGGGTAGAACCGACAAACTATTCTCGGAAGTTGATTTGATATGTGAATGATTTGCGGATCTTGTAATTGTGTTGTAAGCATTATTTTTATCTTGTATTGTGATCCAACATGTGGCATGCGTAACTCTTCAGATTGTAATAAGATTCATTCATATTGTTTACCGGTTATGTGTTATGTCTTGTTACTAGTTGTTATTTCTACTGTTTCTAGCATCTTGTTACCAGTTATCGGTATGTTGTGCATGGTTTATGTGTTAAGCTGCAAGGTTGGGTTGTCCTTCATTGGATCTCTCTCCCTTGACCGTGTCAATATATATGCATATATAGACATGTATCATGGTCAAAAAAATATATGAGTTCACTTGTTTGAATAAATTAAGTGAGCTCTGGTACATAAAATCTAGATCCTCTTTGTCTTTTACTATCTCTAATATCATTTCAAGATCTTTGATAGGTAACCTCCACTTTTTGAGGCCACAACCTCTTTTTTGTAAAGTTTCAAAATGTAATCTTGTTGCTATAACTAAGTGACTATAATGCAAAACTTTTTGGCCGGACATGTATCTAGTAAATGTAACACCATTGTTATCTATCTTCGTTTGTTGATAATAAGTACCTTCAACAACAACTAATCCAATGGGATATTGTTGCCCATTAGCATCTTCCACTGATTTTGACAATTTACATTTTGGTTTTGTGCATCATAGTAGGTAATAGTCAACACCTTCTACATTGTTAGGATCTGCAAGCACGACAAAAATATCACCTGTACACCACAAATTATAAACAACTAAATTATAAAGTATATAGCAGAAGGTAAACAAAATTAAAATTTAATTAATTTGAAAAAAGGTACATGAAAATGTGTAAGTAAATTTAAATAAAATGCAACTGTACTTGGCATAACTAAATTAGAAACATGTTCACAATCAATTGAATGTATAGGATCATGAATATCTACAATGTCACTATCTCCATAAGGAGGCATTTTGACTAATTGTTTCATCTCCCATTGTGAAACAAATCCATCTCTAATGTTCTGACATTGTTGAATATTTGCATTGTTTTCAATGCAATCAACACAAAACATGTTTTTTCTCTTATCTGAATCAAAAGAGGTTTGTTAAGTTCTATAGACATGACTTATTGTTAATTCAATTTCAATAGAAAAATAAGTTCTAAGTTTTCTTACCTGAATCACAAGAGGTTTGCTATGTCAGGACTGTAACTTCATCACTTGATGCAAATTTCTAATGTCAATAATTGTTTGACAATTACAAGAATTGGATCGATCAATATCTTTAACTTCCTAAAAATAGCGTTTGTTGTATGTTGTGTCATGAGCACCATAATGATTTTTGCACCATTCTACTGTCTCACTTGAATTTCATATGCTAGAGTTACCTTCACATTAACTTATTTTAACAATTTAACTCTGACCCATAAGATACATAATCAAGTAAATAGAAAACTTGTTGAAAAAAGTACAAAAATATACATTGAACATGTACCTCCAAGTTCATGTTGGCGAAGTGCACACTTCACACAAGATCCTGGTCCATCATACTCTCCTTTCCATGTCCACTCTCAAAAAAGTTTCACACAAACTTTAGACTGCCTTTAGCATGCTGTTGTGACAACCAATTGAACACTTTTGCAGATTTAAATTGTCCTATGAAGTTACAATCAAATCTAATATATTAGTTTAGAAACTTAATTATACTATATAATTAAAAGACTATAGGAAATTTAATCAATTTTTATGCATACCAGCACATCCATTAGACCAAATCCAATGTTGTGAAACATTTATTTGATGATGTATGATATTTTCAAAAAATTCTCAAAACAATGTGCTACATAACTCTTGTCATGACAAGTATCATCACTGATATAAAAAAGAACTTCTTTAATGATAATCCATTCATCTTCTCCAGATTCTACACTGTCCACATGAAACTTTGCATGTCTATACAAAACTTGTACAAAAATTGCAACCTGCATTCAAAATGATAGTATTGAATTTGAATCTTTGTGTGAGGACTGAACATATAGTTTTTAGAGAAGTCTACTATTGAAAGAATACAACCCGGAGGAAAGCAATTTTTTGAGATACAAAATTGTTTTGCTTGCCATCTTGCACCATGACAATATAGGATATGTGGATATATCATACTTTGAAATCTACACAAACTCTTTGTAAGGCAATTCACTTTCTTTTAACATAATTTTTTTCGATTTAGCTCCTGACTTTGATATTTTTCATATTCAAATCTCTTCCACATAACTTGCACTGAAATATCCATGTTCTCAATTTGTACAATTTTTTTCAAATCTCCATAGTCAACACATTTATTTTTTATACATTGTACATTATACTCATCTGAACCTTCTAATATGTCACATAAAATAGACTTCACAAACCGTGTTGTACTTGCAGGGATGACAACATTTGGATTAGTTTCTGCCATTGCCTTTTTATATGGCTGGAGGCATAGCTGAAATTCAACGTGATTTTGACAACAAGTTTCATGTACCTTATTGATATGTACAAAACATGGTCGTAATCCCTCAAACATTCTTGACATATCTTGATGTCTGGAAATTCTTGTTCGAATGCTTCAAACAGTTTTCTCTATGTTGTGTCTATAAACTATTTTGGATGTGCAATTTTTGTACCATCTTCATCTCTAATCTATATAGTGTCTCTTCTATTGGAAGAAACATGAGAGTGATTGGTCTAGTATTCAATAACAAGTCTTTTTACATCTTCAATAATTCTATCTTTTTGAGGAACCCTGCAAATATTGACCTAGTTCTTTTTAATATTCTCATCCAACCTGTTTCTTTTCCTAATATATCTCTGGAGAGTTCTTCTAAAGACATCCAATAACTGGGCAATTGCTTGAGTTTGTCTTCTCTGTGATAATTTCTTAATAGAAATCATAGTCATTAATTCTCTTCGGGTAGCACTTAAATCAACAGTTTGACTTGTGCTCTCGATACATTTCAGAGCTTCTTGCAAATTTTCAACCACTGTCTAATTTACTGATCTATCTGATGATTTCTTCTTGTTATCAACACTCATCAACTCCAAAACAGGAATTATTTATTTTCTCCTAAATAACTTTGCAAACAATTGTGCTCTTCCAATTAGAGATTTATCTTGAAAATATTCATCCCAATTTTTTTTGCTATTTAGTTTTATTGTGCTTTCTGGTACCATATGCTTACTCAAAATCTCATTGAAAAGAGTGTCTTCATCCATCTTCATCAGATTGGACATACCAAAGAATTTTTCTTTGGATTGACTAGGACCAATTTCTTCTCTTTCCTGAATCAGGACCACTTCATCATCAATGGGAACTTGTTCTTGAGTAGGTCTTGTATCGCTTTTTTGTCTCTTTTATTTGATCATACTTCCATAATCTAGTCCTTTTATTCCCCATTGGACAAATTTCTATTGAGAAGCAATCCAAATCTGCAGACCCCTAAATACACATGCCCACACTCACATATATGTCAAGTCAATTGGAACAAGCTTTAAATATGCATACATGTTTATTTTATTATGCTTGTCAACTGAACGTACAAAATGAACATGGATGGTCCACTTAACTAATATACCTAACTAATAATGACTCTATTATTAACTGATAATGAATGGTCCACTTAACCGATCTAATGAGTCCATACATTGTATGAGAACTATACATATTACATAGATGCACATACATACATATTACATCTAGACACATAAACACATACATACATATAGAATGAACATACATAAACATACTACATATGTACACATACATATACATATACATACACATACATACACATACATACACACATACTCATATACATATACATACACATATATACACACATATACATATACACATACATACACACATACTCACACATACACACACACACACACATACACACATGCATGCATGCATACACATACACATACACATACACATACACATGCATGCATACACATACACATACACATACACATGTACATACATGCATATACACATACACATATACACACACACATACACATACACATACACATACACATACACGTACACATACACATACACATACACATATGTACATACATGCATATACACATACACATACACATGCATACATGCATATACACATAGACATACATACACACACACATACATATACACATACATATGTACATACGTGCATATACATATACACATACACACACACATACACACATCCACATATACATACACACACACACACACACACACACACACATATATATACATACACATATACACATACATATACACATATACATACACACATACACACAGATACACATACACATACTCACACATACACGTACTCACACATACACATACACATATACATAAACACACACACACACACACACATACACATACACATACATACATACACACATGCATATACATACATCTACACATATTACATACATCTACACATACATACATACATTCATGCATCTACATACTCACACATATACACACACATACATACACATACATACATACATACATACATACATACACACGTACTCACACACATACACGTACATACATATATACATACACATACTCATACACACATACACACACATGTACACACAAATACACACATATGTACACACACACATACACTCATACACTCATACACACATACATACATACATACACACATACACACACATATGTACATACACATACACACATACTCACACATACACATACACACACATACATAGACACGTAGACACACATACACATACGTACATACACACATGAATATACATACATCTACACATATTACATACATATACACATACATACATATACACATGCATATACATAAATACATCTACATCTACACATACATATACACATACATACATACATACATATACATACATAAATCTACATACATACATAAATATACATACACATTACATGCATCTACACACACATACATACATACTCACACACATACACATACATACATATATACATACACATACTCATACACATATACTCACACATACACATACATGTACATACACACAAACACATACATACCCACACATACACATACACACATACATGTACATACTCACACATACACATACATACATATATACACACATATGTGCACATACATATACACACACATACACATACACATACACATACACATGTGCATATGCATACACATATGCACATACATACACATACATACATACACAAATGCATATACATACATCTAAACATATTACCTACATCTACACATACATACATGCATATACACACATACATCTACATCTACACATACATACATACATACATACATACATACATCTACATACATCTACATACATATTACATTCATCTACACACACATACTCACACACATATACATACATACATATATACATACACATACTCATACTCATATACATACACATACTCATATACATACACATACATACATATATACATACACATACTCATACACACATACTCACACATACATGGATACATACATACACACATACTTACACATACACGGATACACACATACACACATACACATACACATACACATACACATACACATACACATACACACACACATACATATATACTCACATTTATACTCACACATAATCACACATACAAACACATATACACACACATACACACACACATACATGTACATACTCACACATACATATGCACATGTACATACACACATATACACACACATACACACACATACATGTACACACTCACACATACATACGCACATGTACATACAGACACATACACATATATATACACATAGATACATATACACACATACACACACATACACATATACACACATACACATACACACATGTACACAAATATTTTGTAGCCATTCAGATCAAACATCACAAACAAGAAGACACAATAGTTGTTACAATTAGTGATAGTATAAAAATTAATGTCAATGTGTATGTTCATAGGCCAAATTCAACTCAATTTTTATGGGTTTAAACACAATAAAAAATACATCAAACACTTTCTTATCCTAAGGTCAATTTTCTCATGGCGGTAACTTTATCCCACATCCTAGAATCTCTGTTAGCTCAAGTGTAGGGACACCTTGAGGGGTGTATTCACTAATTTTTCCTTTTTCGTGAGAGGACAGCTAGGGGCCTCCAAGACTAGAAGGATGAACCTATCACCCTCTCCCCTATAAGCTATAAGTAGCTTATGCTAAGCCAAGGATTTCTGCCTCATCTCATGGGAGCCTTATGGTGAGTATCTTGGGGGGAAAACTAGCTATCCCCTTGAACTGAAATTATCACGATGTTCAGACAAATATAAGGGTGGGCCACTACTCTAATGTGTCTAGTGGGGGAACTTTAGCGGTAACTAGTGTCTACCCATGCGGCGATGACTCATTTAGGAACACATTCCTAGTCCTCAAGAGGATTTTTATGCATCTCACACAAGTGTGGATACAGGGGAAAAATCATCGATGTAGATACACGTCACCAGGTCATCACGACTTTCACCTAACGCATTAATTTATATGGCAGGTTGAAGAAGTATTGCTTGGGTCGTTCCCCTCTCACTCGACCTTATGGGTTTCTCGAGAGGGCAAGCCCTTCTACCTAAAAAGAAGATGATAACAATTTCTCCTACACCCAATGCCAAATGGAAGATGAGGGGAGTTCAGATACTTTTGTTACCATCTTTAGGGTTCTATCTAAACATAAAGCATGTCAAAGGCACAAGACACTTCAAACAAGTTAATTAACCCCCAAATGAAATAAAGATGTGAGCCTAATTAAACTAGAAAGGAAAAGAAAACAAACATGTAGACAAATTTTCTAACATTATTTAAAAGAAAAAATGGGTAAAAACTCAATGTTGTCACTTTTATCCAATTTAATAAATTGTTATATCAAATTACACATGTAATATAAATATTAAAAATTTATTTATATTAATAAATTAAAATTAACAAAAAAAAAATTAAATTGAATAAAAAATACCTTTTAAATGTCGTCAACAAAAATACATCCAAATGGCCTTCAAATTAACTTTGATAACCTAGTCAATTGATTTTCTAAATAAGACAAAAAAAAAAAACCAAAAAATCACTTTTTGTCCCTTGGTTGGGTGGGGGACCAACTTCGCACCAAGGTAGTCCGACTGAACTAACCTAGTTTGGACGAACTCAGTCTGTCCAGACTAGCCGAGGTGTCACATGATGTGGCAGCAAAATGCCACAAATCTCTGCATTTTGACAAATTTGAATTTCTGCCTAATTTTATGTTAGACAAACTTTTTTTTACAAAAATAAAAAAATACCCTTTTGCAGAGCTCAAAGTCATGGATCTGGTCATATAATTTTTATAGTATTTTGATTATTTTGATTATTTTTTATTAATTAAACATTGTGAGTAGCTTTTTCAAGTTAAAAAAGAGGTTGATTAGAAATTAAAAAAAATATTAAAAGACATTTAAAAAAAATTAAAAGAATATTTCTCACTAGATGAGAGAATCTTCTCATAAAGGTTTTTTTTTTTTGGTTAATGATAAATTTAGTAGTCAAAAGGTGACGTTGAATGAAAACTATCAAATTTAGCTATGTTGGACTTCAAAATATTATAACGAGAAAAATATTCATAAACTTTTTTATTTATTTTTAACACTGCATATAAATGTTCTTTATTTAGAAAATAATAATAATAATAAAAAAGTCCGTTTTCATTTTTTTTGGTATTGCTAACTAGAACCCCTGATTTTAAGCATTTTTCAGCAATGAAAAATCTGTCTTTGAATTTATAAAAAAAATCAATCTTTTTTCAAAATTTTTTAAAAATAATAGACATAAATTTCATTAATATTTCTACATTTGATTAGTTTACATCATTTCTAAACTCAATTTAGAAATATCACTTTTATGCGGTCGAAGTTAAACGGTTTAAGTTGTGTTGGTTGGTTCCTTTATAAAAGTGTGACACAGGTTTGTGCTTTTACCCTGAGATATCAATGAACCATTCTACCACAATCATTGTTGAGTACTCTATAAGATTAAAGAACAAAATATTACAAGGGAAACTTTAAACTAAATTCTTAAGTTTGTATGTACTAATTTAAAGAGTATTGTGAGAGTTTTTTTAGTAGAGATTAAAGATCAATTCCCTTGAGAAGAACTACTAGAGGCCATGTCTATTGTGTATCCCAATTATTGGGTCCACTATGATCAAAATGCTTTTCATAGGAGGTTAAAGATCTTGATCAATCATTTTCCTATGAGTTCACAATTCAAAATCAATGGAAAGCAAGTAAAGAATTCTAAATAAACTTAACCTTATAAAGAAATTAACCTATTTTGGATCAATAGTAAAGGAAGAAACTAAGCTCTTGGAGAATCCCCTCTAATCGTGATCAATATCAAGGCTTTAGGAAACCTTAAGTTAGAGAAAATATTTCATGATTCAACCTCAAAATACTTCAAATTTCTCAATTATGTCAAACAATGATATTGGGATTTATGGAGGGTGAGAGATTTATTAGTGTATTGGGGTTCTTGAAATCAAAGATGAGAAACAAAATAGACAAGACTTTGTAAAATTGTTTGAGGATGAACACAACTATATGTGATATTTAAAAAATTTCTTATTAAATGACACTCATAGTCTATAGGTCCATATGTGATAGAAGAGGGTTTTGCAACACTTAAAAGCATGGGAGCAGTGGAACAAATGACAATAATACAATGAAAAAAAAAAATTGGTAGTGTCAAGATGCATTTAAGTGGATATATGTAGAGAAAAGAAAATGAAGAATAGAATGAAGATGACTTTTAGTCTCATGGTCAAAGTGAGGAGATGAATTGGAAATTAGAATTGGATGACATTTAGAATTTAATAAGTAGTTATAACTATTACTATATTTATTGAATCATATTACAAAATCCAAACTACTGTTGATGATATCTTATATTTCTCTCATTGAATTGTGAAATGCAGTTTTATTTAAATTTTTTTTTTTGGTAAATTAATAATAATTAACATGCTACTATTTTAAATTGAGTTTGAAATGGGAAGAGCAGGAGGTGTGAGGGTTTCCACTGGCAACTTTGTAGGAGACGAAGAGGAAGGTGATTGTGTAGAGGATGATGATGTAGATAATCCTCCCCCATCTGTCTTATGTTGTGGTTTCCTTTTTGTTTCAAATGGAAGCGAGAAGTGGGAGAAGCGAGTGATGCAGCTGTGTTGGGAGCGATGCTGAGGCTTCTGATGTTGTGGGAGTTGAAGATGATGCAAATGTGGTAGTCATTGTCAGGGGAGATGTTGCATGTGGCCTTGTGGCTGCATTGGAGCTTCTTTTTCTAGTGGTGGGTATGCTTTATTTTCTTTTGTAGTGCATGCCCTCTTAATCTTTCCCTATGCCTAATGTGCGAGGAAATGTTCTTTGTTGTTTTCTCCTCTCTCCCTTGCTCCTAGATGGATGCTCTTTTTTGTGGGGAGATGTTCGATGAGCTATTTGTCCCCAACTATGTTCATGAAAATGGGCGTGGTTGTTTGAGTCGAGACTGGTCTGTTTTGAGGCTATGGGGGCTTGTTGTTTCTTCTATTTTGGGGTATTTGAGGGATCCTTTGCCTTCTATTTGGATCTCGTTCTTGTGTGTGGCGCTCTTTGCACTGCCTGGTGTTGCCTTTGTTATTTTAGAGCTTTGGGTGTTTGTGAGGGGTTCTGGGCTTTATTGCTTTGGCATTTCTCTAGTTTCTCCATGCTCTTTTGGAAGTCACAGCCATGGTATGTTTCTGTTATTTGGGGCTTTGTGTGTTTTAGTGGCTCTTGCCCAAGATGCTCAAGGGGGTTATGCTCATTTTTTCGGGGGGCTGTGTGCAAGCTGTTCTTACCCTGACTTGGAGATATTCACGTTGGTTTATTTGAGGGGTTCTCTTGATGACCCAGCTTCTTCTATGCCCTTGTGATGGAAATACGGTGGTTTATCTATTCCTTTTCTCTCCTTATGCTTCCATGTTTACCTTGATCAGTTGGAAGAGGTTTTCTTATTATCGGTTCCTTTGGAATCTCTTCAGTCTATGATTTCTCTAAGGATGGGGTGTGGCCTTTCCTGGTTATATCTCTTGACTCCTACATGTCATTGTGGTGAGGTTATTTTTGTCTCTCTCCTTCTTGTTTCCTTGGTTTGGGTCTTTATTCTTCATGTTCTATATCTTTGGGTTACTTTGGTTTTTCCTATAGAGGTGGTCTTATCTTCTATTGAGGGAGAGATGGATGTGACTGGATTTGACCCTTCTCCTATTGAGGTGGAGTTAGATTTTATTAGATATGCATGTAATTGTTGTTGGGGGTTTGGTAAAGTCTTAACTTTTGGCTGTAAGGGTGTTCATGATGGCTTTTGTGCTACATTCTTCCCTTTATCTCCTATTGAGGTGGAGATCTTGAATGGTAAGTTACATTCTCAGTGGTGATCACTCTCAAGGATAAGGTTGTGGGAGCCTTGACAAAACCCATAGTTATGGTTGAGGGAGCCTTGATCCCTATGCTAATGTTCATATGAGTTTTTTGGGGACTGGCTTAGGGATTTTTCTTTTACCACCAACTCTTTAATGTTTATTCTTCTTTGTTTGGTTGTGGTTGAGCAGTTGAATGGCTATGTTGTACCTTACTACATCATTCTATTGTGGGTTCCAGATCCATGAAAAATTTAAGGGTTTCAGGTCCCTTCAAAACTGGTTGTAAGGGGTTTCGGGTCCCCTCAAAACTTGTTTTTACCGTAATAAAAAACATGCTACTATTTTCCACAATTTATTGTAGTTAATGATTTTTTTTTTTGATAATTTGTAGCTAATGAATATTAATAAGCATATTATTAATAATTTTATATTGTTAGTATGTAATACTGATTTGTATAGTTTACCATAAGATAACACTAATTCTCTAATTTTATTTTACATCCTACTTACTAGCTTGAGAAGAAAACATTCAAAAAAACATGAATAAATTAAAACATAAATTCAAGTGAATTATGGTAATGTTTCTTTATCTTATGTTTCACTGAGGAAAAGATGAAGATAATTGAACCTTCATACAAATGAGCCCACATAGATTTCAAGGAATGAGTCCTCAAATTAGGGTAATGATAGGTAATTCAAATAATGTAGTAGTGCTATAATTTATGATTAGTCTTGACAAGGAAAGCCTAAGATTGTGGTCCTCATGCTTAATCAAAACTTTTTCCATCTATCATCTCCTTATTTTGTCAAGCATAAAGCGTTAGTTCATTGAAGCAACTCAACCTCAAAGATGTGAAGCTAAGAACAATGAAGATTCCATATTTCTCAATGGAAGAAGTGTGTCAGTGCGCTCTATTGTCATCAGGCCATTCTCATTGGATCACAATGATTTTAATTCTATCACATTTTCTTAAAATGGATTACCACCGAAATGCAACTAAGTGAAAGCTTGCCACATGTCTTTGTCAGATTGATATCCTCAAACTTTGGGTCTATCACTTGTCATCCTCAAAAATTCTCTATTAGTAAATATCATATCCTCAGTTGGGAAAAAACTTCCTAGGTGGATGGTGAGTAAGAATTGGCAATAGGTAGGGCTAAACAATATTTCATATATTATGGTATCAATTTTGTTGTCTATCCATCTTTGAACTCGACATGTCAGAATAGTTATACCTAAAAATTAAAAAGAAAACATCATAAATGGTAGACTCCTGTTTTATCTCTTGCAAGGAGGATTCAAGTAGTGAAAATTATTGCTTCTTCTCCTATTTATTTTTCTTCTACTTGGTTGTTTGAAAAATATTATTTTGATAAGCTGGACAAGTTCTTCAATGATTTATGGTATTCTCTGATAGAAAAGATAATACAAAGAGGCATGTCGTAAATTGGTCTTGGTGGTACTTGCCTATAAGGTTTATTGGGATGAAGATTAAGGATTTAATTATTCAAAGTATTTCTATAGTAGTAAAATGGATTGAAAATACTATGTGTATACACCTAAAAATGGCTTGAAGATAATTAATTAAATAAGCAATTATTTAATTAATCCCCCTTCCTAATTTAATTGAATTCATTAGACAATTTGATTAAATTCTTCCTTTCATCTACTTATTAATAAATCTAAGGATTTATTTAATAGGTTCATTTCCATAGTCCCCTTTGATTAATTAATTCAAATTAATTAATCTCCTCCCCACACTTCAATCAATTCTTCTAATCCTCTAATTAATTAAAACAAATCAATTTATGAGTTGTTGAGAATTAATTAGTCTTTTCCTATTATTTGAAATTTCAAATTCAAATTACCCACATGCCTCCTAACTTCTAACCACCTAACCTAACCATCCCCCTAACCTAACCCATTCCACCTAACCTTGGGTTTAACTAACCCTATCCTATCTTGCACATTCTAACCTCCTTATCCTAACCTCCTATGGTGTGGATATTTTCTTCTTAAGACACATGGCACTTTGGCCACATGTCTCCTCTCTTGGACACTTGCCCTTTTATGAGAAAAGCTCCTTGACACTTGTCACCACAGAGATGACAAGTGTCTCTTCCTCCAACCTCTTCTCCAACCTCCTCTAATTTCACCCTTGATATCTTTAGACTCAATCTTGACTGTTGATTCTTGTCACCTCACCCCTGGCCTTGGAAATCCTATAAATATCCCCATTTTAGAGCAATAAGGATCCCATCTCATTTCATCTTATGCAATTTTACTATAGGCATATCATTTGAGCATTGTTGTTTTAAGCAATTGCGTCTTAGATTTAGTTTAATTTGATCATTTTCTAGCATAATTGTTGAATCATGTAGCTTAATCAATCTCTTTTCTAGCTTAATTGCATCATCATCGTAGCTTAATCATCCATATCATTAGCTTAATTAGTCTCTTGGATCAATCTAGCATAATCAATCTCATCTTTGCATAGCATTATCATTTCAAATCCTCCATCTAGGTGTAGTCAAGTCACTGGGATTGCTTATCTAGATCTAAGAGCAAATCCATACTCGCATCTCTTAGGAGGCGATAGGTCGCTTTGTCATGGTTCATCTTTGTTTCCTTATTATTTTCTAACCATGCTTGTAATGACCTATTGAGTGTTTTGCGTTGCAGCTGCAGGTATCACGCTTCATAGGCACGACACTATGATGGCCCCAAGACTTATAATTTTTTTTTATTATAAATGATCTTTCTCTTTCTAAACCCAACAAAGGTAAAGGCTAACAACCTCCTCTTTTTGAAGATTTTTTGTTTGGGGAATCTAATGCTAAAGTCTTTGGCTCGAGAATGTTTAATAGCATATGGAAGACTTGATGGAATGTCAAAAAAAAATTGTAGTTGTGGTGCTCTCAGTCAAGATCGTGGTTTGTGTGTAGACAATATATTGATTAGGTGGATTTGACTCCAGATGGAAATTTGTTGGCTCTTACTGAATGTTGTTTTGCTAAGATCTAGGCATCAAAAGAGATCTTTGTCTTATATAATTTATTTTCTAATGATTTTATTAAGACTTGATAACAAGGAGGGCTGAAATTGATGTTCCTCCTTCCTGTAAGATAATTTATTTAGTGTTAAAAAATGGTTTAGGCTTGTTTATTTTCTAATCTCTCTCATCAATGAGTTTGGAAAGACGATACCTCTTTTGATCAATCATAGCCAATAAGTTGTATGGTATGTTGACTAGTATGGGTGGAGTCTTTTATTGGATAAACAAGGCATAAGGACTTGATTGTTCATAGACCAAGTGGTCTAGTAGGATTTCATTTTTGGTCTGATTTTGGGGAGCCTAAGAAATCCCATTTTAGATGGTTGTTTTATTGAAGAAGCTATTTGTTAGATTTTTTTCATAGTGTCATGACTTGGATGCTAGAATTTTTGGTTTGTGTGATAATGTGGTAACTTTTTAGAACTTTTTTTTGAATTTCCATTTTCATTTTATGTGTGGTCAATATTTCTTTTTGATCATATTGATGGAGAATATAAATATGATTTAACTTGGTTTTAGATTTCTGTTGGTTAATTAAATGTATTCATTATTGGTTCTAATATTCTTTTGACTTTTTTTGCTGAATGATATTTTAATTTTTAATATAAAGTAAGAGAAATGAAGAGATTTTAAAATGCAATAGAAGGTTCCTTATTGAATTCTATAGTGAATTCATGTATCTTACTATTCTTTATAGGCCTTTGTAGTCTTGGAGATTCCTAAAGATAGTTTTTTCTTTTTTAGGAGGGTTTGACTATTGTATATAAAATAGAGATGAAAAAAATGTGTATTTCCTTCCCTAGGGAAGGAATACCATGAAAAAATATGAGATGAAGATCTTAAAATAATTTATGAAAAAGAACATGATTCCAAAGCTGATGAATACAAAAAAGACTAAGAATGATCATAGAGATAAGTTCCATTTAGTGGTTTAAGATGTTGATCCAAATGTGAGTATACTGCCTCTTGAAACATATTTCTATGATTAATTTCAAGCCACTACCAATCTATTGTTTTTTAATATTGTATTTATATCATATTACAAACTCAACTTCAGCTTAAAATTAATTTGTCAAACAAATAGTTGAAATTATTACAATTATCATATTGACAAACTCAATTTCAAATATGCTTCTAGATATTTCGCTACCAAACTTAAAATCAAGTAAGTAGACAATTATTTAGTCTAAGAATTGAAGCCAACTTCAAATACGGTACTTGTAGTTGCATCTAGTATAAATTAAATTTGACATCAAGAGAAGCTGTAATAACAATAATATCAATTGAAATAGCTATTTCAAGATAAGCTCCGTTTTCTTTTTTAAATACATGTATTTAAGATAGCTATAATAATTTATTGTGTAATGTAGTATGAATTTGATTTTGCTGATATGTCAATTTCAAATATTGTAGTTATATGACATTACAAACTCAACTTCAACTACACTTCCCATTTAACTATCAAACCTAAGGCCAACAAATTAATCAAATAGTTAAAATTATAAAAATTCTCGTTTTAATAAACTCAAATTCAACTATGTTTCTAGAGATTTTTCTATCAAATTTAAAATCAAGTAATCAATCAATTATTTATTCTCAAGAACAAAGCCAATTCAATTATGGTTAGTCACAGTTGCATCTACTATGAATCAAACTTCATGTCAAGATAAGCTTTAACACAATAATATTCACTGACATAATAAAATTGAAGTAGATTTAACTCACAAAAATCTATTGATGTCAAAACTATTATTCACATATCTTTAAAGCGACAACAAAAAGTTGAAATTATAACAACTCTCATTTTGACAAACTCTACTTCAAGTGTGCTTCTAGAAGATTTCACTATCAAACTTAAGATAAAGTAATCAATCAATTATTTATTCTCAAGAACAAATCCAAATTTAACTATGCTAGTCACAATTCATCTAATATGAATCAAACTTGAGATCAAAGTAAACTTTTACAATAATAATATTCACTATTATAGTAATTTTGAAATAGATTTAGCTTACAAAAATCTATTGATGTAAAACTATTACTAACCTCCGTTTAAATTGAAAAAACATACTTTTATTGTACCAGCACTAGAACGTAAAATTACAATACACCAACCTTTCAAGATTCTATCAATGTCAAATTATTACTGACCGATCTCGTACACATACTTTTTAGTACCATAGCACGAGTAAGTACTCGCCATGATACTTGTTGCAAACTTTAAAACCACACAAACCTTAGATTTATTCTATCACGGAATTGGCTCTTGCAGTCATGTCCCTGGTAAATTTATCCAAATTTCGATAAGATGAACCCCCTGCCATCACTGCCTTGGTAGCAGCCTCTTTCAACCTTGCTGCATTCTTTCTTAATTCATTTCCTTGGGGGCCTTCCATCATCGCTCGAACGACCATCTCCACCTCCTCCCTCGATACCAAAGCATTCTCATTTTCAACTCGAGACTCGAAATCCATGCCAATCTTCCATACCTCCTTGCAAAATCTGCAGTTGTGAAACTGTTCTGCCCACAGAGGCCATCCAATCATAGGCACTCCAAAGCTAATACTTTCTAAAGTGGAGTTCCATCCGTTGTGGGTCAAGAATCCACCTACAGAGGGATGAGACAGGACTTTCAACTGAGGAGCCCACTGCACAATCCTTCCGCGCTCCCCAATTCTTTCTGTGAATCCCTCGGGCAACACCGCAGCCTTTCCCTCGGCTATGTCAGGCCGTAATACCCACAGAAAAGGCTGCTCGCTGGCCTCTAGTCCTAGAGCCAGCTCTTGCAACTGCTTCATCGACATCACTGCGATGCTCCCAAAAGAGACGTACAGAACAGAGGAAAGTGCTTTTGTCTGAAGCCATTTAATGCAATCTAGGTCCTCTTCCCAGAGGCTAGTAGCAACACTTACAGAGGATTTAGTGGACTGGAGGAAGTCGGGAAGGAAGACAGGGCCGATGGGCAGAGCAGGGTATCCTTTGGAGAGCCCCTCTGCAGCCTCAGGTCCTTCCAACTCTTCAAACACATTGATAAGCACATAATCTGCTTCGTTCTGAATCTCGGATTCGTACATGATCACTTGAAACATGGGATCCGCCGTGTCTTGAACTCGGAAGAAAGTTTGCAGATCGGTTGGTATCAAAGGAGGGATCTTACCCGGAAGACAAGTGATAAGGTTTTCCGGCCGCCGTGCCTCCTTCACTGCAGACGACAGACAAGCAAAATACTACTAATTCGTACAGAAGCATGCCTTGATAAAAAACATCGATTTGTATGAAATATATGAGGTTATGCTTATGCTTACCATTTATTGGAATATAACCCTTGTCCATGAGCGTCCGAGAATTGGCAAGGGCAATGGCGGCAGAGGCACAGTAAGTCCAAAATACGACACGAGGCACTGCCAGCGAGGTGGCTACGTGGTGGGTGCAAGCCATGAAGCAATCTGTAACAATACAAGTGATCTGCGGGGCTTCATTGGCGGTGCTTCTCAGGATTCGAACCATTGCCGGGCCTAACTTTTGCGTGGCGAGGAAATACTCATCAATCGCTTGTACTCCTCCATGGTCGGGAGGGAGGCCATCGTAAACAGCCAGAAAGCGAATCTGCAGGCCTTGCTGTAGCAACTGATGGGAAACGGCCGCGGAATCGTTGGGTGTTTTGAAGATCCTCTGTTCCATCCGGTCTGTGTTGATGAAAGTTACGAAGAATCCTCTGGCGGCCAAGATCTTGGCAAAGTGCATGAGCGGATTGACATGGCCTTGACCAGGAAAGGGCACCACTACTGCGTGTGGAGGGCGTGTGATCGAGGCCATCGTTCTGGAACAGGGATCACAAATGGAACACACCCCAAAAAATATCAAGTTATTTTACTTCTGACAGTGGATCACTCAGTCATTCCAACAATTTGGACCAGTAGCTTCACCTTCTTTTCAACCTTTTCAAAGCATGTGGCACTCGAGAATTAGCTTAGTCATGTGGTCTAAAATCATAAAACCTGATCTCGAAACTCTTCTGTTCACACCGGCAGGTGTTTTTAATTTTGACGTGCTTCGTATAGATTGGAACTAAATGAAATTCCATAAATCTTGAGACTTTCGATTATAGTACGACAAATCGGGGACTCTAAGTTAATTTAAAGTGAAGACTCGTTCAGCGATTTTGGGAATTTAGTTGTTAAATGTATAAATTTGTTGAAACTGTAAAACATCTTTCCTTCACGGCTCTTCCTACCTATTTGTATATTTTATGTGTGCATTAGCATTCAATTAAGACACAACTTTGTTTTATATGTATAGTGAAATTTAATCATCATATTTTTATTTGTATATTTTATGTGTGCATTGGTATTCAATTATGACACGGCTTTTTATTATATGTATAGTGACATTTAATCATGATATTTTTATTTGTATATTTTATGTGTGCATTGACATTTAATAATTTTATGAAGAATCTGAACTATTACTTAGCATTTAATATTAAAAAGAAAAAGACATTCTTTTTAAAACTATTTAGGCTGATTATTTAACTAGTGCTTGATTATGTCAATAGAAGGTGTATTGATTACCTCACTAGTAAAATATACTTTGAATAATATATTGGAGGATACAAAATCACATAATATAGAAACTGTATTTATTAAAGATAATGATTTGTAATATAAACGATTTTTTTTTTTAAATATAAATATTTGGAATACATACAAAACATATATCCGAAAGCACTACATGTAATCCACATATAGGAAAATAGATATCTAAGAGGGAAAAGTATCATGGAACATAGATTCATGTGAGGTTGAAGGATGATGCCACAATTATTATTTTGACTAGGATGCAACTATAGACACTCTAGCCAACATGACCAATCATATGGCGACTAAATAAAGCCTTTTCATTGTGTAAACCAGACCTATTATAGTACTTTGTGCAAAAGAGAACACTATATTCATTAGACGCAACATTGGCTGACAATCAAGGCCAAAGTAGTTTATACATCTTAAAATGGCAAGACAAAATACCCAAACTGTGTAATGTTTATAAAATGCACAAATGTCTAATTTAAATATCTTCTAGGTTGAGGGGAATATGTATTTTCGGTATAGGCAAGAGGATGCTAGTAAAGGTATTGCACAATTTACCATTCATGACCATTGCAACCACCATTACATTTTAATAGCCAAATGGATTTCAATGCTTCGAATTTGAAAAGATTTGGATACATTAATATTTAATGTGGACAAGCCTTTGAAGGAACAAAATACTTGAGATGTTTTTGTGGCTTTAAAGTAAATTTTCCTCTTCTATTATTATTTCTTTACTTTTTTGTCATGGTACAAAAACTTATTGTTTTTGGCCAGCCAATCAGTTTAAGGTGGATTTCTTAAAAATAGTTTATTTTAGTTGTATTGGATTAGCTTACTTAAAGGAAATCATGATAATATTTCAGTCATTCTTTATTTGAGAGCAATTTAACATTGATATGAAATTTTATGGTTAAAATTAATTCATAGAAGTTACCATCTTCCAAAAGAAAACGAGGCTACAAGGGCTCAACTTTAGTTTTTTTATGTGTGTACTCTCTCATTCATTTATCACATAACCACTCATAATCAATTCCTATAGAAATATACGATATGGTTAGAAAGATATCACTTGTAGCAACAAAGAGGTCCTCCACTAAGCTTGGTCAAGGAAATAATTAGTGTTGTCGAGGAGTGCAATCTATTGTAGAAGAATCTTTTTCTTTTGATGGAGGAGAAAAATCTATTAAATTTATTAAGTGCATACTAGGGGACATGTTTGTTTTATCAAGAGGATAAAGACGCGCATATTATAGTTCCACCACATCAACAATATGAACAATCAGTAACCTTCAAATTCTCATTAAAGACAACCAATATCTAATAGTTATATCTCCACACCAACACATTTAGGCATATAAACAAGAAGACCATAAACATACTGTATATGGTGAAAATGGATAACAACAATGATGAAAGACCAAATGAATTCAACCACAAAAACCTTAGCCTAACAACAACAAAGATCCACCATAACATATGAAGATTACCTAAGACAATGCAAATCAAATGAAATCACAAAGATTATACCATCACATGTCCAATAGGGTTTGGATCTCCATTCTTCCTATCTCCATTGATCTTGCTTGATATATTTGCTCTCAGATTTTATGTGCACAAGAGCTCAACAAAGAACGGAAATGTGGTTGCAAGTAGGATCGCATATGAAAGTGCAAAAGCATAGTGTAGTCAAGTGCGTAATTGAGTTAGTCCGTTAGTTAGGGTTTGATAATGAAGGAAGAATCTCCTTATATAGAAGACACCATAAGAAATGGAGGGATAAGATTGAGAGGTGTAAAAGATAAATGGTCGGCTATGATTAGAGGGTAGGTAAAGAAAATAATAAAATAATGAAAGGGTAGGTAGTGTAGGAATTAAGAGATGAATGACATGTGTCATGGGTAGAAAAGATTATTGAATTAATTAAATAAATAAAGATTTATTTAATTAATAGAAGAAGTGGGATCAATTAAATAAATAAGATATTTATTTAATTTAGGAAAAGGATAATTTAAATAAATAAATGTATTTATTTAAATGAGAAATAAGGCTAGAAGATGATAAATGAATTAATTAAATAAATAAAGATTTATTTAATTAATAGAAGAATTAGGCTTAGATAATTAAATAAATAAAAATATTTATTTAATTAGACATGACAATTTTAGGTGTCTACACATACTATTTACCCTTCCAATAAATTCTTGAAAAGAGTTCTTGCACAAAAAATAGGGTGAAAATGAAATTTTTCTTAAGCTCCGCTTCCAATAATAATAGGTTTTGAAAACTGAATTCTTCTCATGATTTAATGCCTCTCACTATAGAGTATAGAGTAAATCTTTACAAAGGAATACTAGAAAATTGACTTCAGAAATGCTATTAATCTATGATTTAAAGAAGACATTATTTTTCACTAATCTTTTGTAACCACACATTAATTACATCAACCTTGCACCAACAAATAGGAAAAGCCCTTGTGCTTACATTAAGTCATAACATTAATTTCATTGCACCTTATTGCATAAAAGTCTCTAAAGGACTTAGCATCATCATAAAATCATAATATTCATTTGCATTTGTTGCTTGGTATAGATTCAAACCTTTTTGAAAATCATTGACTTGATTAGTAGGGCTTTGATCAAAGCAAAAGATGAGAAGCTAGTCAAGTTATTTCATAGTATAGAAATTTTCAACAATATTTTTAGACAATACCAAATATTTTCTATGGGTAGATACAAACACATTTAAAAGGTCTATTTTTTATTTTATTTTATTTATTGGAGGTCTAGAATTACGACATGATAGCCCACTAAAGAATCGAAGCCCACAAGCACAGTAGCCAATGAGGTCCTTTACAAATATGTTTTTACCACCCAATATGAGGGCACAAGTCTATAGGTTGAAACCTCTTCGACTAAGAGCCAAGGAAACCAAATTTTCCTAGGGCACGATCCCTTGATGATGTTAGAGCCTTGCACTAAGCACCAATAGACCATGTGCCCATTGGCATAGATCTATTTTCCAATCCATCTTCTATCACAATCTTTTTCAATATCTTTTAATTTAAACTTAAGATAATCATTTCATCCAATGATTTTATTTACATTTCAGGTTCAATTAAATACAAATTTCTAAACCCAACTGGAAGAAATTTTATTTATATGGTAAGTATTTGATTCCTTTCTTACTATTACATTCATACTTTAAGAAAGTTGTTTACAAGAAGGAAAGCGAAAAAAAAAACCAATTTTAAAATTCTCCAAAGTTGTTCCTCCCAATGATTTGTGCTTAACCAGGGCATACATTCTATGACTGTAGGGTTGAAAAATATTATCAGAATTTGAACCTCAGACCTATCGATGCTAAAGATCATAACAAATTGCACATGCAAAATGGAAGATACATGTCTATTCGTCAAAATTCTTGAGAACTAGACCTTTTGCCAGCAACATTGAAAAAGTTGGAATGAGATATCTTTTCAGTGGGAGGTTTCTACCATATAATAGGGTATCGGCTAATTAAACAATTAATATAGTGATCAATTTAGATAAATGCATTTAATATTAAAATAATAATCAAATATATGAACAAGTAAATTGCAGACGTATAAATACGAATATGCTTTTTGATTTTAAGAATGATGAAGAATATTTTATTAAATAATTAAGCCGATAGGCTTTTAGTGGGAGAAAGCCGTCAGAAAAGTGCAAGACATTCCGGCGGTCGTCGTCGTTCTCCCTCTCGTGCTGACGTGTTAGCTGGCCGGCCCGCGTGTTGACGTGTGCATGCGTTTCCGTCAGCTGTCCGCTTCCGGTCGTGTCCGTGCATGCGCTCTATTTTCAAAGCGACACTGTCTTTAATGATTTCGTCCCTGAGGCTATGCACGAATGTCGATGTTCTTTATGGCTGCTTGCAACCCTAAAATCTAATTTGTTTTGTTGTTGTCGGCAATATTTGGCTCTGCAAATTTTCACATAACATTGGATATAGCCATCGAGTTAGGTTTTGTTCTGGTTGTGATTGTTTAATTGGGGTTCTTTGTGAGCTTCATGCCGTGAATGGTTTGAATTTGCAAGGTAATTTTTGGTTTTATTTAAATTTTTTTTTGTTTTGTAATGCATTTTTTAATAGTCTGCTTATTTTCCCCCTTCGTGTGCTTGCAGGGTTGTTACTTTGTTTATGTTGTTTAACTGTTTGTGAGCGTGACTACTTCCAATCTATAAGGCAGTCGTCGAGTTAGGTTTTGTTTTGGTTGTGACTGTTTTATTGGGCTTCTTTGTGAGCTTCACGCCATGAATGGTTTGAATTTGCAAGGTAAGTTTTGGTTTTATTTAAATTATTTATTTTTGTTTTGTAATGCATTTTTTTATAGTCTTCTTATTTTCCCCCTTCGTGTGCTTGCAGAGTTGTTACTTTGTTTATGTTATTTAACTATTTGTGGGCATGACTACTTCTAGTCTGCAAGGCATATTCACATAATGTTTGATATAGTCGTCGAGTTAGGTTTTCTTCTAGCTCTGAGTGTTTTGTTGGGCTTTTTTTTGAGCTCACGCTGTGCATGGTTTTACCTTTGCAAGGTAAGTGCTTGTTTTATTTTAAAGTTTTTACAATTTGTGATTGATTGTTTTATGGTGTGCTTTTTTTTGTCATCCTATGCTTGCAGGGTTGGTACTTTGTTTATGTTATTTAACTATTTGTGGGTGTGGCTACTTTGAGTCTAGAAGCCACAGGTATGTGCCATTGTGTTGTAGGGTAAAACACCTTTTTAGCAGGTTAATATTAATTTGGGATTAGCAATGATTTACGAAACACTTTCGGTTTGTGTGCATTTTGTTGTAGGTTAAAAGGGTTTTAGTTGGGTTTTGCAGTTTGTAGATGTTTATTGATTTAAGTTTTAATCACCATCAATAGTCGAATACGATATTTCTTACTTTGTTTTAATCTTTTCGTCCCCGGTGATGTACACGAATGTGGACTGTTTTGTCAAGCTTGTTTCTAAGGTTCTCGTCGTGAATGGTTTTACTTTGCCAGGTACCTGTTTAGTTTATTTTTAAGTTTTCAAAATTTTTAATGCATTATTTGGTAGCGTCCTTATTTTTGGTCATGGTGTGCTTGCAGGGTTGTTACTTTGGTTATGTTATTTAACTATTTGTGGACATGATTACTTTTAGTTTGCAACATATCTGTTCACTTTTACAGGTATTTAGGTTTTGAGCATTCTGTTGCCGATTAAATTCTAGTCTGGGTTAAAAGAAATTTAGTTTGGTTTTGGATTCTGCAGATATTTTTATTGACTGACATTCTTTATGGCCACTTGGAACCCTAAAATGTAATTTATTTTGTTGTTCTCGAGAATATTTTGCTGTGAAAATTTCCACGGAACGTTCACTATTGATTTTGAAGTTTTTTAAATTTATAGTGGATTATTTTATAGTGTGCTTATTTTTTTTGCATGGTGTACTTGCAGGGTTGTTACTTTGTTTATGTTATTTAACTGTTTGTTGTCTTGACTACATACATATATGCATCAGTATGTATTCATGTATATAAATACACACATGATTGCATATATATGCATGTATATATATATACACATGACACCTGTTCATTTTGACATGTACTATATGTACATATACATGTATGTATAGGCATGTATACATTTATATAAATACACACATGTATGCATATATATATTTATGTATATATATATACAGATGTACGTATGTATAATATCCTTGAAGAGATCTAATTTCTGTTTCGGCCCTTATATGTAAGGCTTAGGGCCTAATGAAACATAAAGGATTCCCTAATTTTTCCTGTCCATTTAAGGTAAAGTGATCTTAATTGGAGATTCATAGTACAGAATGTACTTATGAGGCAATTTCTAGGTGAAATCAAATCTTCGTGGAGTCTCTGTGAGACAGAAATTTCAGGAGCTAAATTTTTCTCATTGGAAGAGAAACATTTTCGTTTGCCTTAACAACCAACACAAATCTGCCCTCTTACTACTATTTCCATGGTACACATAATTGTTTTGAGCAAATTGTAAACACCTAAAAAGAGGGAAAACCAAATTTGGTAATAAACGGACTTCTTATCCCATGAAAACCAATATACAACTCATTGAATAGCTATTGTTCGTCTTGACTTTCAAATCTAATTAAGTTCAAAATAATAATAATGACATTAGTTTGATTTAGCGAATCATAATGAATTTCAATCAAGTGGATCAATTCCAGCTTCTGTACCCATGTTCAAAAAGGTCAATGCCTTGGAGTTATGCAGGTTACATATAAGAAGCCAAGCCAATGTATATTTATAGTGCAAAAAGACCTAAAGCCAATCAGCCATTGCATCCCCAAACTCTGATATTCATGGCAGAGCAACAAGAATGAACACAATGGAACTGATATGAACAAAATGGACCACATAAGTTTATTCAAATACATTCCACATTTCCCAACACATTCTTCCTTTGATGTTGATAGCTTCCCATGTCAAATGATCCCATCACTCGTAACCCATAACTATAAATACTGTTTGCCTTAGAAATCTATCTCTTGAGCACTCAACATGGTGATATTTCATGTTCCTCTACTTCTCTTATTGGTTGCAGTTCTTGTTTATCTAAACAATTGTGTTCTGTCCCATTTTTATTTTAACGTCTTCTTTCTTTGGTTCTAGATTCTATTCTCATCACCCTCCAAACAATCAAACAAATTCTACAACCAATCATATATAGGTACTATTGAGAATATTTACTTCTATGATTATAGTTTGTCTGCTAATAGAGTATGACTTTGGAAACTTAATTTTATAGTGAAAGCATTATTGGAAAGGTCTAATTCTCGCTTTTTGGGAACCATATTTAATAAGTAACATTTAGTTTGCCTTTGCACAATGTTGTTTTGTTTTAGATGTTTTGAATTGTTAATCACACTTGTAGTTCATTGGAAATATCATAATGTTCTTTATGTGTTTATGTTGTAACAATCTCTACAATGACTTACTTTAGTCTGCAAGGTAAGTGTTTTTTTTTACAGATTTTTTTGTAGACAACTTTGGTTATAATTTTTCCTTGGCCTAGATATATATATATATATATATATATATACTTTTATCGAATGTGTGGTTTAAGAACTCCATTCTGAAGTCTATAGCATTTATTAAGCCAACAGGATTTTAGTGGGAGAAACCCGCCTGCAAAGTGCAAGACATTCTACCGACCGTCGAAATATCTTGAAACCAACGTTCCCCCTCTCGTGGCGACGTGTCCACTGGCTGGCATTTTAGCCTGCATGGTAACATGTCCCTGCGTTTTCCTCAGCTGCCCACTTCTGGTCTCGTCCATGCGTGCACTCTGTTTTCAAAGTGACGTTGTCTTTAATGTTTACGTCCCTGAGCGTGTGCACAAATGTCAACATTCTTTATGCATACACCTGTATGTGTATAAGTGTTTTAATAAGCTCATTTTGAAGTCTGTAGCATTTATATATAGAAGACTTCATTGCAGTCTGAAAGTACTCATGTTCACAAATAGTTAAACAACATACACAAAGTAAGAACCCTGCAAGGATAGACAAATTTTTAGAGTATGAATATATATATATATATATATACACACACACATGTACGTATATATATACATGTACATATATATACACATGATGTACATATATATATATATATATGTACTTATATATATACATGTACCTATATATACACATGATGTACATATATATATAATTGTTTTTCTTAGAATACTTTGTAGTGTTGATATATGTATATGTACATACACATATGTGCATATATATATATATGTGTATATATATATATACATGTATATATATACATATGTATATATATATATACATATATATATATATATATATATACATATATATATACATATATATATATATATGTATATATATATGTAAAGCGGAAAATCGCGATCGAACCCTAGTTGTTCTCCCCTCTCCAACTCCAAGGAGAAAGGAGGTCACTAGGATTGATGGTTTTCACTTAGGGGAGACTTTACATTCAAAAGAGGGGTTGAAACCCACAAGATCCAATCCCACATAATGCAAGATTGGATTCTAAATGAGTTTCAAGGGTTAAGACAGCAAGGCTACCCTTATTTGTAAAGAATGTAGATAGAAGGATTGAGCTAGGAATGCATGTAAAGTGAGAAAGATTCACTTATAAACAGAGATAGAAATATAGGATGAAGCTGCGGACCTGGAATTAGCAGTAAAATGTCGAGACGACACTGTCCTGTAAATTTGAGCGAAAGTTGATAGGACGATGGCACCCGGCGTGCACACGGTCCTCCGAAAAATCCGCGAAATGAAGGGGGATCTGTTCGTCTCTGCACAAGGATTCCAGATCTTCAATTATAGCCGCGTACCTGCAACCTACACACAGAAAAGAGAGGACGATTGGGGGGTTAGGGATTAGAGGTTTGCCCTTAGGTCAAACCCCGATTTTGGAATTAACCAAGAAATGAGAATGCTGTAAATGTAAATGTTTGTAATGTAATAAAGTACTAATACCTTGTTGTAAGAATGTTTGTATTCCTACATGCGAAGGTGTAAATGTTGTTGTATGTTGTATGTTGTAAGTGATCTCCTCTTCAATGGTTGAATCCTTGTCTTGAATGCAACACTTATCCTTGAATGGAGACTTAGAATGATCAATTGCTTGAAGGAATGCTTGAATGCTTGAATGTTTGAATGTTTGCCTAGCGCTTCCGCCTCTTGTACACATATGTCCTTCCTCCTCAAAATGGGAGAGGAAATGTAGTTTATATACTTGTCAATTAGGGCTGATAGACTGATTTTTCTGACCTTAGGCTGACCAGGAAACATTATTTCCCAAATTGCAAACATAAAGACCCGAGGCCCAAAAGAGACTGGGCCCAAAATAGGGCCAGGGACCAGGGCGCTGGGCGCCATGGTCCTGGGGGACCAGGGCACTGGGCGCCCTAGTCCTGAAGGACCAGGGCGCTGGGCGCCATGGTCCCACCTCCCAGGACAACAAGGTGCAAGGAGGGATCATGCCAAGGTGCAGAAAAATGCAGTTTTCGGTGTCATAAACAGGTTTCGGGGTCTCCATTCAGGTTTAGTGTTGCGTCGCCATCGTGAAGACCTAAATGCAGTCGAAATTGCAAGTGTCACAATTTTAGGACATTACATTTAGCCCCCACTTTAGCGGGAGTATAAGCGTATGCCCATACTTCCGGTAAAGTACAAGGAAACAACATTGAAAGACTTTCACCACGTCAAGGAGGCAAGATACGCCAAGCCCCCAGTGGACTAAGGATCTTACGACTTCGATTGACAAAGTAAAAGGGAAGATCACGAGGGAGAACCATGACTGTCAGTAATAAGGTTCCCTCACTATGAGTCATGCAAGAGAAATACCAAAAATTTTCAAGGCAAAGCTAAGTTCGCCAAGAAATTTTCAAGTATTCCTGAAGGGATAGACAGGGTGTATGCCCCCCTACGTTAAAGCAATCGCACACGCCTCAACGGGGGTGATTGCTTTAAGGTAGTGATACACATAAGAAATGAGAAGGGAAAGGAGTACGTTATCACAAAGATTTAGCCCCCAAGTGTGAGATAAACCCAAGGATAATAGACACAAAACATGAATCACGAGGTGACTTCGCTTTCCTTGGGGTCAACATGCTGTATGATAATTCATGTATATCATATGTATGTATGCATAATTGTTCTTCATTCCCCAATGAAGGAAGGTCACCTAGAAGAAGGGAACACATATGTCTTTTGAGTCAACATGAGAGAGACCAAAAGAGATCTCAATGCTTTGCATCATCCTCAAGTAGACAACACTAAGGACAACAAATAGAAGAATGAGAATAACACATAGAAGAAGTAACAAAAGAGAGGAGGAGAGAATCTGCTATGCTAATGAAACTAGTCTAGCACGTCATCTACCCCCCGATCTTGCTGATCAATATTTCGGGAAGGCAAGAAACACGCTAAAGGAGGAACATCCAACACAGCAGATGGAGCTATCACAAGATCCAAACAAGGGCTATGTTCATGTTCCAAGCCACGTTGTTCTTGTCTAGGAGCTAGGATAAGTGCTTTAGAAAATTCGTTAGATAAATGGTTATCAATATCAAGAAATTCATATTCACTATCAGAAGCAAGAGAAGTAGGATTTTCATCATGAATAACATTTTCATCTATATCATCATCAAGGTTTATAAAAATAGGATCTTTAACTCGCACAGGATCAAAACCATCATGCATCTTATGTTTAGGAGATTTTGGAGAAAATGGAATAATGCTTGTTGAAGGTGTTTTTGGGGATTGCAAAGTTTGAGAAGCAGCTGCCTGAGCTCTAAGACGACGCTTTCGTCGGCGTTCACGCGCAGAACGATTTCATCTAGTCTTAGTAGGAAGTTGAGGAGATTGAGGAGGAGCAATGTTCTCATCCTTATCACTTGGGTGTTTAGGTTGTGGTCTCTTAGGTTGGATAATAGGAGAAGAGGAAGGTCTCTTCTCTCTATAAAAGGAAGGAGGAGGAACTGCTCCATATAAAGGAGGAATATTTGGTTTAGGAAGGAGACCAAGTCCATCATGACGAGGAGGTATAGGTCTACTTGTAGAAAGTTTATCAGACATAGACATAGTCACATCCATAGGAATGGGTTGAGAATCTTCTTGAGGAAAGACATTAGTTTTATCTTTCAAAGGAAGAACTTCCTTCTCAAGAACGATAGGAATATCAAGTTTGGGTGTTCTAGGTTCACTTATAGATACGATCATATCTGTTTTCCACTTATGATAAGATTTGAAAAGATGATCACTTTGCGGTGGAAGAGATTGGAATTGTTTAGGCAAAAAATAATCAATAGGAACGCTAGAAGTTCTTTCA
The DNA here is from genome assembly GCF_030272615.1 of Cryptomeria japonica. Lineage (NCBI taxonomy): Eukaryota > Viridiplantae > Streptophyta > Pinopsida > Cupressales > Cupressaceae > Cryptomeria > Cryptomeria japonica. Next base: position 608,548,435 of record NC_081414.1, on the reverse strand, counting down.
ACTGGTTTAAAGAGACTATGATTGACAGTAACAACTTCACCATTATGGGGAAATTTCAAACACTTGTGAATAGGAGAAGCAATAGCTTTCATGGAAGATAGCCAAGGATAGCCTAGCTTCACACGAAATTGTTCGGAAGATGGAATAATAGAAAAGATCACATCGAGGGATTTGTTATGGACCTCAATAGGTAATGTAATAGAACCAATTGCAGGAGAAGAAAATTCATCAAATAATTTCACAACCACATTTGTTTTGTCATAGATCACTTGACTCAATTGCAAAGTAAAAAGAAATTCTTCAGTAATAACATTAACCATGCAAGAAGGATCAATAAGCACTCCACAGCAAGGTGTATTCTTGACTTTTGCAACTATATATAAAGGACCATCAGGTGCCCTAATAGTTTCACTAGAATCAAATGTGATGGAAGGTTCTTTAGGGAGTTTCTGCTGCTCTACAAAGTTAATCACATTCGGAGTCATAGACACAAGACCATCAGATGAGAAAGAGGAATCATTAGTCTCAATCACATTAGAGGTATGAGAAGGTAATGGACTAGTAAAAATCTTAAGATTTTGGTTAGGAGGAGCTACAAATGTGTTGCCTTTATCATTCACTCCTGAAATAGAGATAGTATTATTATCAATCAAATCTTGAATTTTACCCTTTAAAGCAAAACATTTTTCAGTATCATGCCCAGGTTGACGATGAAATTGACAAAAAGATTTGTTATCAAAATAGGGTGAATTAATCTTTGCAGGATCTATTTTCCTTATAGGAGGGAGAGTAAGCACATTTTGTTCCAATAACTTATTCATAATACTATGCAATGATTCATTCAAAGGAGTAAACTTTCTTTCTTTCTTGAAAAACTTAGAAATAGGAGGCACACCTGATGCTGCATTCACATTGTTGTTGATGATGTTTTCATTGAATTTAACGGACTCTCTGTTCGGTTTAAACTTTCCAAATGGTTGTTGACTACTATCACCCTTATCACTCGGAGCCATAGGATTTGCTTGTTCCATTTGACTCACAGTCAGTTGATAATTGTGAAGAGTTGCACACAACTGTTGGAAAGAAGTAAACTCAGAAAACAGAAGTTTTTCTCTAATATCTTTTTGTAAATTAGAAATAAAGATTCTTTGAACATCATTGTCAGGTACTGGAAAAGAAATTTGAGCATACAAATGCTTATATCTACCAATGAAATCAGTCACTTTTTCTTTAACACCTTGTTTACAATGCATTAAATCAATCAAAGTAACTTTAGGACCTATATTGTTTTGAAATTGTTGAATGAAAGCATTTGCAAGTTGTTGGAAAGAAGTAATAGAATAAGAAGGCAACGAGCAATACCATTGTAGGGCTTTATCTCTTAATGTTCTAGTAAACATTTTTGCAAGCAACCTTTGGTCATGAGCAAAATCGGTACATATTGTTTGAAAGGTCTTAACATGTGTTAGAGGATCACCCTTACCATTATAAAGCTTCAATTGCAGGATTTCAACATGCTTAGGGGGAATAGCTCGAACAATGTCAAGAGAAAGTGGGCTCGCAACATCAAATGTGGGCACACTAAACTTAGATTGATTCATAGAGGCAATTTGTTGCTGTAAAGAAGAGACAGTTTGTGCAAGATTGTTAATGGTCGCTTCAGTCGAAGAGTTCATATTAGACGTGTTAGATTGTGATGCAGGTATTATGTTATTGAAAGAAGGTATTGATTGAGAGTAAGGTGGCGGGACACTATGATGGTTAGTCATAGGAGATGATTGGAAAAGAGGAGCACTACAAGGAGGAATGGAATGGTTAAATGAATTGCCCCCTTGCGTCATGTTCATTTGTGGAGATATCATAGGGACACTCATTGAAGGAATGAATGAAGAAGTCAGATTGAATGAAGGAAGAGGGTTGATTAAAGAGGAAGGATTGCCCCCATGACTGGTGATCATAGGTGGAATGTTTTGTATTGAAGTAGTCATTATGTTTGATGTAAAAGTAGGTATACTAGCAATAGAAGTTGTTAAAGGGATAGAATGATTGACTTGAGTGGGAGGTTGTGTATAACCTAAAGTTTCGGCACAACTCTTCATAGGCATCACATTCGAATCCACAATGTGTGCAATACCACGCAAAATATCAATTCCATTCTTATCACTTTGAACCATACGTTTTAGACCCTCAATTAAGGAAAGAGCTTGACTATCGGGGTATTCTTGGGACATCCATTGCTGAAAATCATCAAATTGGTTATCCAATTTCAAAAGTTGTTCTACAGAAACCTCATGGAGAGCTTCTTCATCATTAGGAGGATTAGAGGAATTACCCGTATCCTCGTTAAAAAGGCTATTCAAATTAGGTTCCATCTCCTCGGTAATTAAACCTTGGAAAGACTTAATTCTACGGCTTCGTCTAACGGGAATAGTGTAAGTAGGGCTTATTGTTGTAAAACTCATGCACTAGAGAGGGAGAGAATTTTGAATTCAGAGGTAGCAAATTTCAATAAAATCAGCCAATCTCCTAGATTTAGGCTGTTAAATGCAATCATGACAATCTCCCGAAATTTCGAAAAAAATGTCGAGGACCGTGGCGAACGGAGTGCACACGGTCCTCGCAACTTTTTTTGAAATTTTGAGGGATGAAAGTTATGATGATTTTAAAGCTAATCTGAAAAAATTGAGTGATTTTACGATCTGTAGATAGGCCAAATTAAAGTTGCAATCTCAAAATTGAACCCTACCAAGATTGTTGAAAAATGCAAAATTTGAATTTTGAAAAAGAGAGGGAAACTGAAATTTTGAATTTTATGATTTTAGAGGGAATACTAAGAGCAATGCAAGCTTTGAAATTTAAAAGTTGACTCAATTTCACGCAAAATTTGATTTTGAAAGCAGAAATCAAAGTTGTTGCAATTAAACACTTAATTTCAAAAGTCACAAATTGCAAGAATTTGAATAAAGCACTGAAATTTTGAATGAACGCCAACACACTTTTCAGATTTAGGACAGTAAGAACACAATTTTGACACAAAATTTCAATTTCAACAATTTTTGAATGATTAGAAGCCTTAATCCAAGCAATCACTAGATCAACTTTGACCTTAATTTTGAAAGTATTAGAATTGATGAAATCAGCCAAGATTCTGGATTTTAGTAGAAAAATACAGTAAGATCTAGCTCCCGAAATTTCAGAAAAAATGTCGGGGACAATGGCGCTCGGGGTGCACATGGTCCTCGCAACTTTTTTCCAAATTTTCAGGGATGAAAGATATTATGATTTTGTTGCGGAATCCAAAGTTACAACTGATTTGGAAATGTTTTGATCAGTGAAATTATCAGTCAAAGGTTGAATCAAGAGGGTTTTAAAAATTAGGGTTTTGACACTTAACCACTTAATTTTCAGAATTAAAGCACAAATATGAATTGACAATTTGTAATAGAAGGGTAGATCTGAAACAAGCATTAACAATTAAACATTTCACAAGCTCAATTACTAAAAAGAAAATTTAGGGTTTTCATGCAATTAACCTCTAAAATTTGCAAAAGATCAAACATGGAAATGTAATTAAGGAAGCCAATTTTTCAGATCTAACCATGAATAATCAGAAAGGATGTTCACGTCAGGTTCACCAAAATGTGCGGGGGAAAAAGTGACACTAAGCAAACACGCCCTAATCTCACTTTCAATCACACACTTGTGGAATACGAAAGAGCCTAGAGGTATCACACAATTGGCTACTTCTTTTTGTGGAAGAGAGAGCCACGGGCTACCTATTAGGATTTCTATTCCTTTGTTGCAAATGATAGATAGAATGATGCAAGTTCAACTATTAACCCTAAAGTGTAAGTATGAACTAGTAACAAGATTGCAAAATTGAGATTAAACAATGGAACGCTGTACACACAAGGACAAGACAAGAATGCAAATGCGTACCCGGAGTTAAAATCTGAGTGAAAATGTTCGGGATGGGGGCGCGGGCGCCACTATCCTGATTCTATCCCTGAAACTGCTCCTGAAATTGCTGTTTTGCAACCTGAAAAGTTGTCGAAAATGCTGAAACTGTTGTTTGATAGAGGGACCAGGGCACCCAGCGCCCCTGCCCTGGCAGGACTAGGGCGCCCCACGCCCCTGTCCTGGTCTTTTACTCTGAAATTTGGTGCGAAATTCTATCTCGGTCTGCTTCCATCGGATCTATAATTTGTGGCGTCGTCCGAATCCCGAAACCTGCACTTATATCTGAAAAGGGTTGTAGGCGGCTATATAGGGTTTTGCCCTAGTCAAACCCCCGCTTTGGTGATTTCCACCTCCACGAACAACCAAGTTGTATTGTAAAAGTAGTGTGTGTGCAGACCTTGTGTGTGTGCAAGATCCTAAAATGCAAGTAAGCAAACTAGAGCAACTTAGAAAGTAAACCCTAATTGCTTGTAAATGATAATGTAAATGCTCCAAATCAAGATGCAAAGTGATCTAAAGCATGAATACAAATGATATAGTGAGGCTTATGCAAAGACATGAAAACAACATGAAATCATACCCAACCCGAAGGGAGGGGTACAAGCCAATCTTCAGTCGGTAATCCCTTATTGCTCTTCAATGCCTTCAAAGCCCTAAATGAATGAATGAAATTGATGAATGCTTGATGGATGGATGTTGAATGTTGTTGAAGTCTTCAAAGATCTGCTCTTTCGCTGCATAGAAGGTCCTTGAAACCAAAAAATTTGGATCCTTTCAAATGAAGAAAGAGAGCTCTTATATATGAAACCCTAGGTCATAATTTCATCTTTTGGCTGACCTAGAGATTGAATCTCCCACCAATTTTTTGGGGTTAAGCTTTATTTTATGATTGGATCGTGCTCCTAAAATTTCAGGAAAAATGTCCGGGACCATGTGCACTCCGGGTGCCATGGTCCCGACAACTTTTCACCAAATTTTCAGGGCCGTCGGATATGATGATTTTAGAGAGAATCCCGAAGTTACAAGTGATTTCGAGATGTTTTGACCCCCGAAATCAAGCCCCCAAGTTCAAAATAGGACCTAATTAGGGTTTTTGATTAGATGATGTATTGGAGGAATAAATGAAAAGGGCACACTTTAATGAAAGGGCCCAACTTTATGATGTGGAAGATGATGGAATAGAACCTTAGACCTAATTAATTTAATTAATTAAGTGCTAAAGGGGAAATGCAATGCAAAATGTAAAATGCACCAAGGCGGGTGCTAAACTAGGTGTGAAATTGTACCACCCTAGCAAGTGCGTACAATTTACCACGCTACAATATATATATATATATATATATATATATATGTATACATATATATATATATATATATATATATATATATATATATATATATGTATACATATATATATGTATACATATATATATATATGTATACATATATATATATATGTATACATATATATATATATATATAGATATATATATATGTATACATATATATATGTATACATATATATATATACATATATATATATATATATGTATATATATATATGTATGTATATATACACATGTGCGTATGTATATATGTATATATGATCCAAGTCTATGTTGTAGCCTGAAAGTAGTCACGCCCACAAACGGTTAAATAACATAAACAAAGTATATATATAATTGTTTTTCTTAGAATGCTTTGTAGTGCTGATATATGTATGTGTACATACACATATGTACAAATACATATATACATGTATATAAATACACACATGTACGCATATATATATGCATGTATGTATAATACACATGTGCGTATGCATATATATATATAGGGTTTTATTAAATGTTTGTTTTAATAACTCCATTCTAAAGTGTGTAGGATTTATTAATACAAGTCTGCGTTGTAGTTTGAAAGTAGTCACATCCATAAATAGTTAAATAACATAAACAAAGTAGCAAGCCTGCAAGGATTAAGGAATTTTTAGAGTGCCAACACACACACACACACACACACACACACATGTATGTATGTATGTATGTATTTATGTATGTATATATACATGTGCATATATATACACCTGATGTACATATGGGTAAGTGCACAAAGATGGTGGTCAAAAAGGGGGTATAAGTGGACACCTTTTTTCTGAAATCAGGTGAACCTGAACTTAAAGGAAAAATTTGAAAGTTATCCACTCAAGATATGAAGATAATCAAAGAACAAATATTGTAGTACTCTGAATCTAGTTTCCAAACTACTAAACTTTTTGAAAATTGGATGATATTAAGGGGGTCAAATCCTTCGCACACAAAAAACTGACCCTGTTTTTTTTTTGAAAAAATATAACATAGTGTCTGACATGCGCATCAAAAAAGTCATAGTTAGATTTAGTATTTTGACAAATCCTTTGGCAGAAAGATAGCTAAGAGTGAGCACTAGAAGATGTGTATTTTTTTGTAATTTTTTGTTGAGTATTTTTTTTTTTATGATTTTTCCAATCGAGCACATCCTGAAAATTCGGTACCTGTTTGTGCGCGAAGCATAAGTTGCACTAAAAAAATCGAAAATACAATTTTATTTTTTTTAAATTGTAAATAATCAAGTGCACTAAAATAATATATAAAGTTTTTTAAATTTGGATACGTATATCAAAAGTTATTCAAAAAATGGTGCACCTATGTCTGTGAGAACTATGGAGACACTAGTACAAGAAATTCAATAGTAATATGTTATTGTTGTTTAAATTGAAAAAAAATTATATGGTTAGAAAGCTCAGAAGATGGGTGAAAATATGGTGGCAATTTTAGAAATACCCACTTTATGAAGTGTAAACCTGATGATGACAAAGTCGATAAACCAAGTTGATAAAATAAAACACGTCAAAAATGAGAGAAATGGAGGGAAATCAAACTTCCAACTCGTAGCTTTGTCATCCAGGCCTATTTCCAAGCGTAAAAAGTCAAAAGTGCATACGAGGTACTTATGGTTTAAAAAGCGCATATGGGGTATTTATAGTGTAAGAAGCGCATATGCGCTTGTTTTCCTTTAAACAGCATGTACGCGATATCTTTACTATAAACAGTATGTACGGGCTATTGTATAATATGATATTCTATGTATAATATGTGTGTATTCATATAATATATGTAATATATAATATGTGTATAATATGACATTGTATATATAATATGTTTATATACATATAATATATTAAACATATATATACACATGTAAGTGTATCGTCTCTCTCTCTCTCTCTCACTCTCTCTCTCTCACTCTCTCTCTCTCTCTCTCTCCCCTTCTCCCTTCCTCCATACCCCATCC